>NC_071511.1:1271250-2532500 GCF_027887155.1 Malaclemys terrapin pileata | reverse complement strand
AGTCCAGACAAAGAGGCCTTGTGATCATGCCTGGTAAACAAGAACGGCATGAGACCAAAAATCAATTAACCAAAACTGGCATGTCAGATAGTAAGCCCAACGGTGAACAAAACAATGAGGGGATAAACTATTCCACCACCACGCCCTTTTGGGAGTCTTAAAGAAAGACTTGGGGGGTGGGGAGGAACTTGTCTACTGAAGTAAGCTTCATTATCCTGCCTGCTACCCCCACCCCCATCTCCTGGAACTCCAGGACTGTGAGGTCCTGACCAGACCAGGCCAGGGAGAGGGGCCCAGATGGCATTGTCACCTCTACTGGCTCCAGCTGAATCCCAAACACCACCTGGGATGTGAGACTTTTCTCTTTCCATTGCTGCCCTGCCACCCCGCCCATGTGTCCTTTTCCTTCCCCACCTTATGTCTTCTCCTTCCTATCCCTCTTCTTTCTCCTTCTGTCTAATAAGAGTCTGGCTTAGCTGGCCAAAACTGCATAGTGTGCAATGCTGCTGAAAGCCTGTGACCAGGAAGAGGCAACTAAAAGCAGCGCCCTGAACAGCCAATGTTGATTTGGTTTGCTTCGCTTCCAAACTGAATTAAGCTAAACAGAATTAAACTGGTCTTAATTCAGAATAACAGTATTCACACAGCAATTTAATGTGATTTAACTAACGCCCCTCATATTCACACCTGTAATTAATTCAGATTAATATTCCTGAATGACTGTGTGTAGACAAACCCTAAATCAGAAATGGGCGAACTCTGTTCTTCTGAAAATTTGTGGTTCACCTCACTAGATATTTTTCCCTTGTGGTTCTAAACTGTGGTGTAGGGGCTATTTTCCACTAGAGAAGATAATATGAAAAACTATACTCTTCATATTTGATTATTAAAATTCGTATTTGCATTCTCTCTTTTTTTATTCCAGTTAGAATGTTTCCATGTTAGAAGCAGCATCAAAAGAGTGACCTGGTGTTATTTGACAAAGCTGCATGTCTGCTGAGGAGAAAGACCCACCACATTTTCAAGACATCAGCTTTCTAAAAAGAACTGGCTACTTTCCTCTTAGAAAAACAATACTCTCTCCCTCAGCTAAAGAACTCCATCTGGTGTAAGATTTCTGAGTCATTGGCTTATTAGCAAAATTGTCTCAGAGAAGCATAAATCTGATTTGCTCAGAAACCAAATCCACATTTAGACAAAAATCACAATCTGCTCTTCCCCTCTAAATCACGTTCCTTTAGTTTCCTTCAGTTCATTATCATCAACAATTGTCAGCTTTTGCCAGCCCACTGTCGGATGAACGCTACTTCAAATCATACACGCTTTGCTTCCCCCAGCCATGAGACTTTCAATCAATGCTGGTCTCGCAAATTTCACAAGAGGATATTGTTTGCCTGATGGGTAGTCCATCCACATGCACTGCAATTTCCACTTGGTGGCATTTATGCTGAGACTCCTTTTTGGCCATGTGTTCAGACAATTCCCATTTGTTTTGTTTTTTCCCTGTTTATCTTCCCAATTTAATTTGCTGTCAGAGCCATTCTTTTGGTTTGTATCTTTTCACTGCTGTCACCACTCAGCTGCTCTCCAGGCTTCTCTTTTAACGGCACATTTCTCTTCCACTTTGCACTGAGCCGTTGCTGCTAGGAAGGCCAACGCTGTAGACTTCTTGGGTCAAGTGTGAGATTGTAGCTTTGCTCAGGTTAATTTTTCAGTTGCTTTTTGCTGGTTCCCAGATGAGTCCTGCTGGTAAATCATCAGGCGCATAGAAGGGAACGAGATTTGGGACAATATGCTGCTAATCTGAGGAAGCGTAGTTCACCAACTCTGCATTTATATTCTTTTCTTTTCCCGCTCGGCCAGCCTCTGAGCTGGGGAGATGGTATCTTATAACAGCTGCTTGGTAAGAGATGGAATGCGTACTTCAATGTCAGACATGCACCGGTCACTACAAGTATTTAAAATATATCATCATAATAATGATTATGCATTTGTACAGTGATAGTCACAGACCAGGACCCCACTGTGCGGTACAAACTCCGAACAAAAACACCGTCCCCAGCCCTGGCTCAAGTAAGTGGAAGCATGGGCTTGTGGTGAAGGCCCCGAATCTGGTTCCAGGAGGTCTATGTTCATTTCCCAGAGACTGTGTGAGAGAACTGGGGCACATCACTTAAGTTCTCCATCTGCACAATGGGGATGATATTGCTCCCTTTCTCCCAGATTTGTCTGTTTTGACTGTGAGCCTTTTAAAGCAGGGACCTGTTCCTGAACGGTGTCTGTGCAGCATCTGGCACCACGGTGCCTCTAAGTGCAACTGTGCTACCAATGAGAACAATTTGATTCTGATCTCTGGCACACCAGCGTCAAGCCCAAGTAACTCAGTGCATTCCAGTGGAGTCACTCCAGTGTAAATGAAGTCACTGAACTCAGAAACGAGCCCATTCTATTTGGCAGTTTGTTAATACAGAAATTGACTTACAGCCATTTCCTGTTTTATAGGCTGATACAGAAGGAGAGTCGTGCCTAACACGGTTTGAGTTTTACAACTGTTCCTTCGGCACTTCTTTGGATTTTGTTTAGCTCACTTCTGCAACAACAGCTGGGAACCGTATTTCCTTCAAATTATAGTGAGATTTAGTGTTATCTTAATGTGATAGAAGTATAGCCTGAATTATTTTAGCAGGCAGCACAATATGTACTAATGGATAATAAAGTCTATGTACAAGGGCATTAGCTTGTCTAGGATGGCTCGTGTTTGAGCCAATTTTCAACGTTATTAATACATTCGTAATTCATACTGACTCTGCAATTGATGGTGCCATGTTTCACCAGGATACATTTGGGATGTCCACCATTTTAACATGATGATATGGAGCATTTGGGAAGAGGGCTTTGCATACAGATGTGGGCATGCATTACACTTGAATGAGAATGGGATTTTCCATTCTGCTAAAACTTCAGGAACTCTTGTGGGGTGGGGGGTGGGGAATCATCCTGGAGCAGAATGAACAAAACTACTTTGAATTTTTTTCAGAGTGGCTCCCCAGCTCCTGGCTGCCCACTCACCCACCCTTTAGGAGAGCAGCCCCAGGGACTGGCCAGCTGGAAGCCAGACGCTCAGCTCCCTGGGGTGCTGGGAATCCTTGAGAGCGGTGGGTCCCAGAGAGCGTCAGCTCAGTAGCAGCTCACCAGGCAAGGTGCTGAGGCAGCAGGCAATCAGGTGAGCAGTTGAGAAGCCCGGGAGCCTGCAAGGAATGCTGCCAAGATGCCTGGGGCCAGGGATGTGCCTGTTTTTAGTCATCGTCTATATCAACACAAGAAGCATGGGCCAGATCCTCAACTGGTGCAACTGGGCGGAACTCCCTGGGAGGCCACAGAGATCAGGAGGAGACCTACAGAGGCTGTGAGGTTGTCCCCATGCTGGTCCCAGGGTATCAGTGGGACAAGATGAGTGAGGCTATATCTTTTATGGGACCAACTTCTGCTGGTGAGAGAGACAAGCTATTACCTTCCCACCTTGTCTCATCTATGTGGCGAGGCAGATTATTCCACATCTGCTTGCTGGGGTTCTTATACTGTCCTCCAAAGTATCTGATTCTGGCCAGGTCAGGGACAGGTACTGGACTAGCAGGTCCTTCGGAACTGCCATAACGGATCACACCTTTATTCCTACAGTAAACCAAGCGGAACCCATGATGGACCTGGCTGCAGAGAAGTAAAATCTGAGGCCCCAGTTAGTGTTTAGGTTAGGGTTACCGCATGCGCTTAGCTTTACGCAGTGCGAGAAACCCCAATGAAGTCATGACTTGTACGCAGCTCGCGGGTTTAGAGTACATCACCTGTATAGCGGATTGCTTTCCCTTCCAACACATTAGGCTCAAGGTTCTTTAGGACTAGTCAGCTCTCTTTGTGTTTCACAAAGCATCATCATTCTACCATCCAGACCAGCGAATGTTCTGATTTCTGCTACCGGCAAACATCACTAAAGACGGATGCAGCAGGAGACATACAGTCTCACTATAGAGTGACTAACACCAACCCAGATTTATGCCAGCCCATCCAACTCAATGGGTTTCAGTAGACATTGAGTCAGGCCTTCGGAGCTGTCTATATTCTGATTAAGTAAAATAAGCAAAGGGCAGGATTATTTTAGAGCAATGTTGGCTTGAATTTACATTGCTTTATCTATGGAGAAACAAGTGAGCCAATTAACGGTGAGTACTCAGTATGGTTGCTAATGCATGTCCTGGCTGGGAAGAATTCTTTGCTATCTGACTTGCTGTGTTAAGGTGCATCACATTAAATCATTTTCTATAGTAATTATTGCTCCCAATGATGTCTCTTTTCATATGGGAGTTTTTATTTCACAAACTATGTTGTTGAGACATAAAAGCACTGCGCTTCTAGGCCCAAAAGGGGAATGTAAGGACACTGAAATAAGGAGACATCAGGGCAACCTTAAATCAGAAAGTAAAATTCTTTTTTAAAGCTATTTTAAAATATCAATTTAAAAAGAAACCTTCCATACCTGCACTTCCTAGCAACTGAAAATCGAAACATCCACATGAATGTAAGCTGCACGAGAGGAGACCTTTTTCTAAAATGAGATGCCTTGGGTTCAGTCAATTAAGCACTCTGACTGGACAAATTCAAATTTTGTAAGTGGAGCATCTATTGGGTTACACTTTCAAATATGACTCAAGGTATCTTGTAATGAAACATTATGCCAAACAACAATGTACTGAGCTGAGGGAGATGCCCAGTGAGGTACAGCACAGAGAACATCAAGGCCCAAGGTTAGTAAATATCTTCCTTACTGATCTGGAAAAGAGAGCACACTGATGATACTAGCCTTGAAGGAGTTTCAAATACCAATGATGCCAGAGAAATAGAAGCAAAAGGGCCAACAGAGAGATAAGAAACACGGTTAGAAAATAACAAAAAGGAAATTTACCCTGTGGGGTGGGGACGGGACACGTTAGTACATTGTGGGGTGGTGGTAGGAAGTGGTCAAAAATACAGCTATCCAATGATACAAACACTGTCACTGGGAAAGCAGCAATTCTGAACGAGACCTAGGAGTGAGAGTTTAGCAGATCAGACACCAGTTTGCAAGGCAACATTGCAGCAAAAATGGCCAACGTAACTTTGGATTGTATACAGTCCCAAGTCTGCTCTACAGTACAGAAAGCTGGTGAACAGGCTACCCAGGGTATCCGTGTGGAAAGGGACCTCTGGGGGGATGTAAAACTCTCTTAGTGGCTCTACACTACTCCACATCTTGGTCTCCAGTGCAGAGGACCTGGCCTTTGAACTCCGCTGACACCCAGCTGCTAGAAAGGTCCATGGGACCTCAGGGAGCCAGGCACAACTCACATCAGCCCTGAGGGAGAATCCTGCTTAGGATATTTAAAACCAGGCAGGGCAAAATACTAGGAAATGATCTGTAGGGAGCAGCCCTGCACTAAACAGGGGACTGGATTGGGTCATTCAGTAGGTCATTTTCCAACTCTAACTCCTAAGTTTCTGTTCTGATGAACCACATAGGATATTCTCCTATAGATACACACCTGTATCCCAGATGGGCTGGATAGGCGCGAGTTGATATTCAGTTCAACTACACACACAAGTTCTGCCTGCTTATCTGAGCCTCTCTGAAAATGGGCTGGAAATTCTGCCTACGTCTCTTGAGACTTCTGGCTTTTCCATTTCTGCTTCCAGCTGTGGGCACTCTGATACACAAAATGCCAGGAAAGACTCCAACACTTCCGATCCTGCTCTCTGCTGGAACCAGGACTGCAAACCTACTGCAAAGGGAAAGGAGACGATTATATGCCGATTTCAGGGGAAAGTGCAGTCCAACTTTGGATGGTTCTGAAACTGGCAAAGCGTCAGAGCCTGGAGTCCAGGTTTTCCTCCCATACTTTGTCCATCCGTACTTTGAACACACCGTCTGCAGAATATTAATGCTTGTGCTATGGGCATGGATTTGTAATGGGTAGCAAACAGAAATTTACTGTAGTCAACAATACACTGTCAGCTGTGATCACGAGCAGGACCAATATGGTTCACTGATTATCTGAATTAGTTCAGGGGACCTAAGCAAATCCCTCTAGTGTGTCACATCCACCACAGGAAAATTGAAGATTTTATGCAAACAAGAACATTTAAAATATACGCTACATAGAAAGGCCTCTTAGTGCTGAAAATCCAAAGGGCTAATGGATGTTCCTTTCTTTTTACATCATTTACGTTTTGTAGGACACGATATAAGCACACTGCCTTCTGCAGACTCAGTGAAGAAAAAAAAAATATCTTTGACTCATCTGTTTAGGAAATAGTGACATGTGTCAACCAAATCATGGCTGTACAGAATTCTACAGTTTCAGCTGCTGTCAGCGGGTTTCTTTACTGAAAATAATCAATGGCTTTGACAGATAAAGAGAGCTAATACTCTGACATATTTTGATACATCTTGACAGCTTTTTTGACAGTAGTTTTCCACTGTCAGTCTACCGTATTTGATTTTTAACTGGGACCCATGAGAAATATGCCTGTGGTCTTTAGGACTGGATCCTCGCAAATCAAAAGAGCAGGGGCAGTGCAGCCCTTGTCTAGTTTTTATTCACCATTATCTATCATTTTTCAGTGCTTAATTACTCATTTTTAATACCTTTTCCGATTTTTTTACTCTCGAGAGCTCCTGGTAAGGCACATTTCAACTCCCCTTTGCTGCTCCCTTGGCAGGCGAGCACATTTCATAGGGTTAGAGTTGGAACCGCAGCTACTGTCTAATGTCATCCTGTTCAGATTGACAGTTTGGTTCCATCAAGAGCTCATCTGCTCTGTTCTTCTGAGACTCCAGGCACTTAAAAGAAGTTATTAATATAGATTATGAAATATTCAAACACTTGTCCATGCAAGAGCTTGCGGGCCAAAGGACCCCTTCATTAAAATTCTTTATACAAAACAGTGATTTAATCCACTTTCCTTCATAAATCAACAAAGGTTCCTTCTCCGAAGTGATATGATACAACAGGCAAGAGTCCTTTGAAAGGAACCCAAATTACTGTGCACCAGATCCTCCGCTGATGTAAACCGGCATAGCTCCACTGGCATTATGTCATTTTACACCGCTGGGATCTGGCCCTTTATGCAAATTGCCTGCAATAAAAAAGCTCCCCCCCACACCCCCCCAAGGCTGAGGACAAAACTCCCTGATATTCAGTATTTAGATAAAAGGCTCGTTCAATAATTAAATTTTTGAGCTAAGGAGTCACCTGAGAATCTACTTGCTGTCTTTTCATTTGTTACTTTTATAGCTGCAATTTACAGGTGGATTTTCATCTGTGCTGGTTTGAGGTTTGATCTGAATTTATGAGCTGGTAGAGTTTTGCCTCTAAGTACAGTTTTGGTTTCCAGTCCTAAGTGAATTAGGAAAGTTTACAACACAAGGTGTGAAAATCCCCTTTGCTGTAACAGTTCTTACCGAGAGCTGTTGAGATGAATGTGTGTACAGGAGGATAGTAAATAAAAAGGCTCATATTCACAGCTCATTATTCCATATACTACACAGGGGATAAAAAAATTGCATCCTGGCTTTTGATGTATCACTGTTGGATATGTTCATAGTCCATCTACACTAAAACATAGTACTTCAGCTCCTTTGCTTAACAACACCTGATAACTTGCTTGACATCTCAAAGAGTTTCCTTGGCATCCCTTCTTCCCTGGGCCTCATGAATAAAACATTTATCCCGTCAGCAGCTTTAGCAAAGAGAAACAGCCAAGAGCCATCCATCAACGTCAGCAGCCGAATTACTGAGTGATTTCAGATCCTCTAATAACTCTGTTTCTTTATGAGTCTGTTGATAAACAATGAAATAGTGCTGGCACCTGGCTTTTGATGAACGTTAATTTTTTAGCATTATCAAACCCTGTTAATAGAGCTCTTCCCTATTAATGTTGATATTTCAATTTCAAAAATGCCCGCAATGCTTTTCACCTTCATGGGAATGCATTGGGGTTTATTTCTGATTTGTTATGAAGGTCAACCAAACCTACTCACATTAAACCTGCTGGGACTTTAAAAAAAAAATATCAAGGATAAATAGAGTCTTTACTGCACATGTAATGTGTTTCATTTATCATTGGGAATCACAAAGTAGTAATACACTGACCTTTTTGTAAGGTTGTTAATGGAAACCAAGCATTTGGTGGTGAAAACCTATGCTATAAAGCTTCTGTTGTCGGACGAGTCCAGTGAAGCTTGGAGATCTAAGTCCTACAAGGAAATGGCCTATTGGGTTTCACATGGTTCAAGCCTGCAATACTGATGGGAAAAAAACAAACCGTATGAATTCACACCCTATTCAGAATGTGCCAAAGCAAAATGAGGCCGATTAAATAAATATTAATGATACCAGCCCTTTCCGAGTACTGAACATTCTCAAAGCCCCGAGAAGAGTTTCTCACGCCTTACTTAGGGACACAAGCGCTTCTGACAGCAAAGTCTCTCACCTGCTACAGGTGCATGCAAAACTCTGGTGCTCAGCCCCGAAACCCCTTACATGGTGAGTGGTACTCATACATGTGAGCTGGCCACTGGAATCAAAAAGGCCACTCGCATCAGTCACGTTTTCCAGGGTTCCCCCAATTTATCTACACATGGCATATTTGTTCACCTCATGTAAGTGGCAGAAATGTGCAGACACACTGGTTTGGGCTTCACTTGGAAGATCTGGTTCTAACTTATCCATCTTCAAGCGCTGCAAGATAGGTAAGTAAATATCAACATACAGATTTTGCCGAGGAGAAAACCAAGGCAGAGAGCGGTTGGGGTGAGATTTTCAAAAGTGACTTCGGAGCACAAGTCCCATTGGCTTTCAACTGGATTTGTGCTCCTAAGCCACTGGAGTTTAGAAGTTCTAAGTAATCTGGCCAAGGCAACACATCAAAATCAGTGACAGAGCCATTATTCAAACACAGCATTTCCTGGCTGGCGACCCTAGTCCAAAGAAGTCTGATTAAAGCAGCCCCCTGACCTGGAACTGCTGAAGTCTTAAGGCTGGGCGAGCTAGCGAGTGTTTGTTACTGCCTGATCCACAGAGGATATGAATCTGCGACAACTGCCAGCTAGGCTCATTGGCCTTTAGCCCAAGCTCTAAAGGCCGAACGCTTTTAGCTCTGGAGATCCTGGATTCAATCCCTGGTGACAGCTAAAAGGACAGTTTCTGTTCAAGCACTAAACTCCCAGCTGGGGAGCTAGACAGCGGTGGTAGGTATTCCAGGTATGGGAAATCTTAAAGAAAGTATAGGATTCAGGGCCAAATATGGCACAGATCTGTTGACTCAGATCTGTACACTGGTCAGACCAGCTGAGCAGGGGAAAGGCATTCCTTATAAAGAGCTGCAGGAAAGGGTGTGTTGGGGGGTGAAGGGGAGAGGAATTGGGGAAGGGACAGTCTTTGAAGCAGGGAAGAGACTCCACAAAAGAAGGCCCCCAAGGAGCAGCCCTGCATCCACCATCTTGGACTCAGGGCAGGGAGCTGGGAAGAAACAGGCAGGGACACCAGACTTAATAATCCCCAGTCCTGGTTCCGGTTACTGCGCTGTTTGAAAGACGACTGGGCACTGAAGAAGAGTCGAGAGTGACAGAGTCCGAGGTGTTCCGAGTTACACCGTGGGCCTTTGGCTGATACCTTGGAGACATGTAATAATAAATTACCCCAACATGGGATTTGTTTGAGGAATGTTTGGAGCGACCCTGAGAAAGGGGGGCAGGGGAGACCAGCAAGGGGCCTGACCCGCAACAGAGACACTGGCCCTTTCATGTTGGCATGCCTCACCAGTCACCTGGCTTCCCTCTCCCCCACCCAAAGCGATAACTTTTCTCCTTGAAGAATGGCTAGAGACTCATTCTGATGGCAAACAGTAGTCTTTCAAATTCCATTCCCTGTGAAGGCCGGATCCTCAGCAGGTGTCAAGGAGAGTCACTGCACATTCAATGATGTGACATGGATTTACATCAGTGGAGGACCTGGCCTGATAGTTTTATTCACCATTTTACTTCTCCACATGAAAATAAAATTCCCAGCTAGATTTTGCTGTAAAATTACTCTTAAACCACAACAATTAATCCACAGCCTCCACTATTCGAATAGCTTCACCAGACAGACAGACAGACAGAAAGGGTGAGGGAAGTGGCTAAGATTTGAACTGATCTTCTGTACAATTTCACTGATGCATCTTAAAATGAAAACTATCCTGTTTTATCTAATCTGGACTGGATCAGAGTGTCCTCTTTGGTGAAATAATGACAGCTATTGTTCCGGAGAAGCATATTATTTCTCTTCCTTCAATTGCAGAGGGAAGTGAGAGTGAAGAAAAGAAGTAACTGTTGAAGTGCTGGCATGACAGGGTGGAATTCCACCGAGGATACGCAGCTCAAAAGTCTAACAATGACTTTATGTGTTGACAGTGGGTAGGTCACCGGTGAGCTGAGATCACAGTCTGTCGTGCCGACCAGTATTGTCTTACTGTTTCTTTGTATTTCCCCATCTGTGTTGTCTCATCTTCCACTTAGATTGTAAGCTCTCTGGGGCATGGACTGCTTTCTTTGTTCTGTGTTTGTACAGTGCCAGACACAACAGGGCTGGTCCATGCCTGGAGATCCTAGGAGCTACTGCGATACAGGGAAATAACAATAATGTTGTTACCCCCTGCTCAGTTGTAAGTTTCAGGCCCAGAGAAGAGAGCCTGGGTCAAAACAGACCAACCTGACAGAAGTTGTCCCTGTGCATCTAGGGAAAAGCTGAGCGCCAGCCCAGATCATGAAGGCAAGAAGTATTTTATTCTTCATCGCAGTTTATGCCTGAACATAACTTGAACGTTTCTCCCACTCCTGTAAAAGGAACAACAACAACAGTCTTTGCCTGGGGAAGTGAGGAAACAGATTGACAGAGCAAGTCGGGTACCCAGAAATCACCTACTACACCATTGGCCCGGGATGGCGAACCGCGGCCAGTGGGGGCCACGATCAGCCGAACCTGCCGCGTCAGCAGGTAAATAAAACTGGCCTGGCCCGGCCCGCCAGGGTGCTTACCCTGGCGAGCCGCATGCCGATCGTTGCCGACCCCTGGTCTAGATCAGTGTTTCCCAAACTTGGGACGCCGCTTGTGTTGGGAAAGCCCCTGGCGGGGCGGGCTGGGCCAGTTTGTTTACTTGCCACGTCCGCAGGTCCGGCCAATCGCGGCTCCCACTGGCCGCGGTTCGCTGCTCCAGGCCAATGGGAGCTGCTGGAAGCAGCGGAGGCCAAGGGACGTACTGGCCACAGCTTCCAGCAGCTCCCATTGGCCTGGAGCAGTGAACCACAGCCAGTGGGAGTTGCGATCGGCCGGACCTGCGGACACAGCAGGTAAACAAACCGGCCCGGCCTGCCAGGGGCTTTCCCTACACAAGCAGCATCCCAAGTTTGGGAAACGCTAGTCTAGATAATACTTAGTCCTGCCATGAGTGCAGGGAACTGGACTAGATGACCTCTTGAGGTCTCTTCCAGTCCTATAAGTCTCTCAGCTATCTTTGTCATATCAGTTCCTTGCTTTTCTTCCACTCTGAATTTGTAAATGTAAACGACGTTTTGCTCATTTGAAATCTGGAGTCTCTCCATCATAAATCAATTTCCTTGGGAGTTAATTACCATTTTTTTAAAAATAAAAAACATAGTGAATCACATAACAAGGTTCTTGGGACTGTTTTTCTACTTAGTTAAAAAAGAAAAGAAAAAGAAAGCCATCTTCTTGATATTGACAGCAGCTGCAGTTGGAGTTCCCAAGGCCAGAAATGCTTTGTTTGGAATAAAAAAAAAAAGTCTGTTTTCCCCCATATCCCTACTGAAACATGTTGCATGCTTATTAACTGGAAACATACCTTGCAGCCATTTAAATCATATGCTTTGTTATTATAAGTTATAATAAGAGACAAAAGGAACAGGGTTCTGTGACTGGAGGGCAAACTTTGCAACTGCTAATTTGTTAGGGGTGACATTTCTGATAATGCTGCTATATTAGAGCTACTATTCCATGATGTAATTTCACCATAATATCATATCACAGGGCTTAATAAGAGAGAGAGAGACAGACAGAGACATCAACAGATCTATTATAAAAACAAAGAAAGGCATTAGGAAATTTCTTTGGCTGAGTTGTATATTGACTTCTGGTCAGCTTTTCAAAAGAGTTTCATTAAATTTATGTCATCAAAAATATAACATATGAACTTTCAGAACAGGAACTCATATCAGCAAGAGTAACACAATTGTTTCCCCCCATTTTATGATTTATCATCCACTCCATTATATGCTACACGGGCTGTCATTTTTCTTTAAATGGGTTTGAAAAAAGATCTCTTGTTCTACTCAGCCAGATATAATTATTCACCACCATTACGTATGAACTAGTACAGAAGCCAGCTGCAGGTAGAGAGCGGCTTGGAGACGTACAATCTTTCTCCTGGTACAGGCTTTCCTCCTGCACTACGCCACAGCCAAGAAAAGGGGCTAATTAAAGTTTAAGCAAACCTTCTCCCTCACCTGTAATTATATACGTGGACGGCATGTGGCATAATTGAAGAGTTTTCCCATTGCAGCAGCAATGCCCCAGCCGTTAATTCAAAGCAGGGCAGCACAGAAGAGAAGTGACTTTGCCATGCCACAGATCTGCATCATCCTAGCTTCTCTCGCCGAGCTTGTGGTGAATTCCTTATTTTCCATGACTTCTCCACTACAATTGTCAGTGGTTCTTTGCCAGTTCTCTGATTTCACTAAGGGGTGTCACCTGGCCACAGCAGAGTCCCCACTGACTTCTATAGGATCAGGAATCGTACCCACGGACCTGGCTAATATGCATGGCCCCAATCCTAGGAGATGACCCCAGCAAAGAAACAAGGATCTGCTTGCACTATCAGCTCCTTTTTGTTCACAGTTTCTAGGCATTCCCTTATCTGCTCTTAATTACCAGCGGCTATTTTTACACCATTTTCCCCACTTCCTAATTGCCCAAACTTCTTTTCTTGATGATTTTTTGCTGAAGGTGGATTTCAGGACTTCAGTATCTCAGCCAATTTCGAGCCCTCATTAACACGACCCCTCATTAACAAATGCCCTACTTTCTCACCAGTACTTCTATTCCCCCTGATATGTTTGTAAAAGTCTTTATTATTCCCCCTAGCTCTTCGACGAGTATTAACTCACTCTGCTTTTCTGCTGCCCTTCTCTTTTCCCTGCAAGCACTAAATGCCTGTCTACTGTGGTTTGGTCGCCTGCTCCCTTTTCGTGTTTCTGTGCTGGGTATTTGCCTGCTTCTGGTTATTTGCTTCCTTCTGTTCCAAAGGAACCAGAACCCATCACCACGCCATCCTGGTGCCGTTTAGGGTTCCCAGCACTCTCCTGTGGTTGATTTAAGGATTCCTCTCATTGCACACACTGCGCTCGCTCTCCCTGTGTGTTATCATCCATATGAACGGTCATGCTGGCCCCTTACAGACACAGCATAAGAGGCAGTCGCTGACCCAAAGAGCTCACAGTCTAAACAGGCAAGACAAAGGAAGGATTATTAGCCCTGTTTTAAAGGCAGGAAACAGAGACACAGAGAGATAAAGTTATTTGTCCAAGGTCCCACTGGGAGACTCTGGAGTCCAGTCCAGTGCCTTAGTCACAAGACCCTCCTTTCTCTCTAATCAAACTAAAACGTCTTAGAACTTCATCAGGGTTTTTGCTTGGATAAGGGGAGCCGCGTCTGAACAGTAAACCAGAGCCTTCAAAGTTTTCTTTGCTGCAATCTAATCTCCTCACGCTGCTGGGTCCTGTGAACCCATCGCTTACTAAGCTAAAGGGAAGTCACTTGCCCGCTTGTTTCGAAAGCTAACCCAGCAAGAAAGGATACGAAAGGATAAATGTAATGGTCTCTGACTTGAACAATATCTGATTAGCTCTGCCAAGGTAAACAACCAGACCTGGGTCATTAATATTATCTTTCATACAAACTTTGTAGGATGCACCGTTGTCAAAAAGTCCACAGAGATTTCTTGTGTTGTACTGGGTGGCACTTCATCTTCCTGAATCTATGACCCAGCAGAAATTACTGTCAACTCTCTGACCAACTGAGGGGTATTGATTCACCTGTTACTATGGCAACCCATTAGTTCTTAGATCCATGTCTCTTATGCACTGCTTAATCTGCCACGGCTAAGCCTAGCATTTTGACACTCTCTCATTCTAATCCTTAATTAGTTTATTTGATGTGGCCTGCACATTGTATTTTTATACAAAGTAGATATTGAAAATACAGTCCTGGTGAGCAGGGAACCGAGGATCAAAATCAGTATGTTGTCAGCTAAACTGGTTATTACAATGAAGGAAAGAAACAAACACTCTGTAGAACGCACGGTAGGCTCCTAAAGTGGTGTAAAAAATATAAAATCACAGTCTGGCCATCTGTTACCCAACACTGTGCCTCTGATACGTGACCTGTTTTGTACCTACTCTGTCCATGTGATTCCATCAAAATCATACCCAGCTCGCACTAGAGGCACTGAGCAATTCTATTTGATATTTAGCTTCTTGAAGATTCACTCTGTTTGAATACAGAAACCGTCCTTTAATACCAAAGTAAACAGAGCCCATTCTCTGAGACTTATCTTCCTTCTGAGAGGACGGCTGTTTAAATTTAAAAGAATGAGGTGAGGTGAAGCGGATCAAGGTCCCAACCAAAATGGAGCACATGAGTATGGAGATGGTTCCCTTCTCTACAGTGGGCTGAACCAAAACCCTAGATCAAAAAGTTCATTCTGCTCATTTGTCGTTTTCTTATTCCCAACTCTGTGCTTTTTCCTATGCAGCCCATGAGAGCATGGGTGGTAGGGGAGTTGGCACTTGGAGAGCTGCAGGAGACAGGGAGATGCGGGAAGATTTTAGTATAACAGTATTCAAGTAAAATTTCTACCCTGACATCATTCAGTGTCTCAGCACGGCACCTGTTAGCACGCTGCTTGTTTCCTGCTTTGATCTTCCCATCACTGCAGGGTACTGCTTTCCAACAGCGAGTTGGGAAAATAAAACCCCTCACCCTAAAGAAAAGTATCAGTTCTAACCCTTTAAAAACAACAGCAGCCTTTTGGTTTACTGTAAAAAAACTAGTAGATGCATAACACCATACTAAGGTCTATTTAGATGTACTAGGCCAGATTCTACACTAAAGTTATAATGGTGCAAATCCCAACTGATTTACGCAGCCACTCGGTGAAGTATCAAACTCCAGCTTTAAACTAGTGTACTGGAGCTGAGAGCACAATACAGCCCTATATACTCTGTCAAAATTGGTGATTAGGTGCAAAAAGAGTACAAAGATAAAGAGATCATCGTTCAAATGATCTGGCATATTTTTTAAATGAAACATCATAGTAAAATTACTGACAGAACTAGACTTTTAATATAATCAGGATCATTTCACCCTAAAGTCCTGGAGACTTCCCTTATATACTGACAAAGGAGTTAGGAAAAGATAATATTTCAGAGGTGTTTAATGTTTTCATACCTTGGAGCTGAAAACTGTAATGCTGCAATTTTGGCTAATGGTTCATAAATTCCAAATGAAAGGCTTCCAGAGGTCACAAAAAGTACAACCACTCCCTCCAAAAAATTCCACCAGCTCTGCTGATCATATGGGGTAGGCGCCAGCAAACATGGAACAACAATAGATACCAGTCATGTGTCATCCTATTTCCACCACGCAGGCAATCTGATCCTAAAAATCTGATCACATTAGATAACATTAATTTGCCCCTCTGCATTCACAACAGGTAGCTTCTGCTGATTACACTGATGCCCATTAGGAACTGATAAATGTGATCAGCAACATTTGTCCACTAAGAAATTAAACCTGAAGCTTATTTCATGTTGATTATTAACTTCCAGCTTTGGGAAATTCAGTTCACGAGTGCAGAGGAGTTAAGACAACATGATATAATTCAGAGACAATCATTCTTATCCACAAACTAGACAAAGCCCTTAAAGGCCAGAATACGAATGAAAATTATTAATGAATTATTGAATTTATGTATCATAATAGCTCTTCTTTAGTCCATCCCACTTCATATTGCCTTCAGTCCTCTTAAGTTATTACTAAATGGAAATAAAAATTCCACATGGATTCCATGCCTGTTTTCTCACTTCAACATTTAAAATATGCAAGCAACTTCATTATGAAGGAACTGAATACAATTATACCTTCCAGCTTTATAGGAAGGACAGTTGTTATGGGTTTGCCATGGGGCAATTCCATCTCAACAAGAATTTGCATTCTGGTAAGTGCCGCTCTTAATAACTTTGCCAGAGACTGTGTTTCGTGAGGTGCTATAAAACTAGAGAATGAGGAGTTAATGCACTGAAGCACTGTTGTTCCACTGATTACAGGTTAAATTACTAACAAGGGGATGATGGAATGACTTTTACTAGATGCACTAGGAACCAACTCAGACAACATGTTTCTTAAACCAAATTTTTAGCCAAAGCCTCCACTTTTCCTGCACCCAAACTGGTGTAAACACTGCACTTGGTAGGTATAGGCTGCTTGCGTACTTTAACATTTAACTTTAACCCTGCATATGCAAATGTCAGAATGTGTGTCTGGAAAACCCATGTGTCCCCATGGGTTTTGAGTGTGCAAATTCTAAGCACTTGGATGTGCATAAGTGTTCAAGGGTGTACACTGCAAATATACTTTGCATGTGCAAACTCCAAAATGTACAAGCACACAAGTTTAGGGCAGGGATTGAAAATTTAGCCCTGAGAGAAATTAATTAAATTGATTTCATTTATTAACGAGCTCCAGACCAATTTTGTGGATTTCCCCTCAAATCTACTTTGTTGAATAGGGAGGGAAAAACATTCGGGGTTGGGGGGGGGAGTAGAATTTTACAGTTTTTCTGTTTATTGAAAATAACAGCAAAACCTTTAACGTATGACATACTGTAAGGATTTGCCCCTGCTCAAGTCAATAAAGCCTGGATGTTTGAAGGGAGGCAAAAAGAAACACAAAGTCAAGTCTCATAAGGGGTGGTGCAATTTCTGACTTCATTTTTGCACCCAAGGGTAAAACTTCAAAAGCACCCAAGTCCCATTTTCAAAGGGACTTACACACCTTTGTCACAGTCCGGTTGCCTGGAGATGGAGTGCTGGGACCAGCGCGCCCATCGCTGGAACTCCCGTGAGCTGCCCTGGAGCACACCTGACTACAGGAACTCCACCTAATGGATAGGCTGGGATGGACTGTAGAGAGTTAAAGGCTAGTGAACTCCTTCACCCAGATAATACCGAAAGCACAGGAAGGAAGGAAGCAAAGATGGAGCCAGGCAGACAGGCTGATCGAGTCAGAGCCACAAGAGAGCTCTCTCCCCCCTGACTCAGACATTGAGGGCGCCATGGTACTTACTGTTGGAACGAGGTTGCACAGTCGGTAAAGGCGGTGGGAAAGAGGGTCACAAGGTGCTTTACCAGAAAAAGGTCTCTTCTGTGAGCCAGAAAGCAGGCAAGAGCGAGTTTGCCCTGCCATGCCGATCCGTGTCCTGAGCACTTACATCAATTTTGAAAATAGGATTTAGCTGCTTTAGAAAATGTTACCCCAATTGCAGGTCAGAGTGCTCTGACCACCTGATTCACATCCACGTGTGCTGAAACAGCAGTAGGGACTCAGTTCCGACCCAACACTCAATTGCAGAAGGAAACCTCCCTTTTAGAAAATGAGCTCCACCTTCCCTCCCCCCACCCCCAGTGGCATATAGTACTGAAATGCCATTGGCCATGGCCAATGTCCATACAGTACATCTGAGCAGAAAGGTTTCCTACTTTTCAGCACTGTTAGCAGGTTGGGAAGTGAAGAGAGTTGTGAGTACAACACACAGCTGCATCTCTCCTTTACTCTCTTTTTTTCCTTCCCAGTTGATTTAATTCCCCAAAATCTGGAATGGGAACACAGACCACTCCTCCTTACCAATTCTAGATCATCCCCTATAGCACATGCCCCAGTGCTTTGTTCCAGTTTAAATGTCTCAAGCAGTAGAGATGAAATGCAGGTAGACAAGCAGAACAAAATTTGGAATTACTTTTATATGTGAATCTAAACAAATATCTATTCACTGTGTTGTGAACGAGTTTCTGAAGCACATCCACCGGATTCATTAGAGATTGAACTAAGATCTTTAAGTGAGTGTTATGGATTGGCTCAAGTCTCTTTCTTGTGATGTCACCCATCTTACACAATTCCATATAACTAACAGAAGCAAGGACCAACTCTTTAATCACAACACTGCTCTCCAAATAAATCTCATCCCGCATCCCAGCCTGTAATTTCAAGGATGGTTGAGCGTTCCACCTGTAGGCATCTGAGTCTGGTATATTAATTCAATTAAAATCCACAGTTGCACTAGAGTTGATATTAAACCAGGGGATATTTGATGGCATAAAGATATATCTCACTGTAGGGGAAAAATGCTAATCAAACATTCAAGGCATTTTCTAAGTATTCCCAGCACAAAGGCAATAAAAACTTCGGGTCAAGCAAGTTCAATTGCATCGGGAAAAAAACCTCATTTAAAAAAATTAAAGCCACGTGAGTTTACAGCCCTAGCAGTATCTGATGGAGGATTACAATCAAAGTCAATCAGGCTATTTCCTTGAAATAAGCTACACTCTCTGGGCTTGTCTTCACTACCGGGGCATGTCAACCTAAACTATGCTACTCCAGCTACATGAATAACATAGCTGGAGTTGACGTAGCTTAGGTTGACTTATTGCAGTGTCTACACTGCGCTGGGTCAATAGGAGAATGTCTCCCATCGACTTACCTTATACTTCTCGTTCCGGAGTGGAGTACTGGAGTTGGCGGCAGAGCGATCTGCGGTCGATTTAGCAGGTCTTCACTAGACCTGCTAAATCACCCCCTGGTGGATCGATTGCCGCAGCGTTGATCCACATTAAGTGTAGACATGCCCATTTGGGAATTGAGGGAATTCTATTTCACAGGAAGTCCTGTGCAGCCTACCATATCCAGGCTAACACAGACAAGTTAGTGAAGCATGTGAGTTATCCCATTTACGTTCATTTATATTTGATTACTCACACTAAATTTCTAAAAGCTGTTATCTCAAAAAGAGCTGGGGGGAAACCCCAAATGATAGGAGCAGGTCTCCCAGAACCTAGAATAGAGACACTTGTTCAGGGAGCACTTCCTCCTTCGTTGGGGCTTGCAGAAAAACGAGAAAGCAGAAGAGACACTGTAGTTAAGTACCAGACTCCTGACTCTTTATACACCATTACACACTCAGTTACCCACAAATAAAGCATATTCCGCACTCATCTTCAAATCATTTTTTACTCCGATATATGAATAATATGATATGCCTGCAAGCAGAGGATGGCTGCAAGATTATTAAGAGATAGCAGAGATATGTTGATAATGAAGCAGAATTCTTAGGCCATAGAGAAGCCAGCTGTGTGTAATTCATTATATCATGGAATTGTCATATTGCTCAACAGAAAAAACGTGGCTTTTGGCATGCTTTAGATCAGGCCTGGTCTGCACTGAGGATCATGCTACATCTCTGGCAGAATAATGAAGTATACGTTAGAGTATCACAAATTTGTCTTTTAAATGTAACTGAACCTCAGAGACATCTGAAGAGTAAAGTGATTGCAAAGACATGGAAACAAGAAGAAAAAAATAGCAAGAAAGGGGAGGATGGGTGGACACTGCCATTACACTGGTCTACAATTTTTGAGAAGTCGTCTGCTTCAGAGATAAAATGTGCTATTTATTAGGTATTTTGATGTGCTGAATTCAAATATGACAATTAAAACAACTGATTAGCTACTGTTTCTAGGATATTTAAGTTTTTACATTTTATGTCTATGTATATTGTGTAGATAGTAGAGTTTTAATCAAAATTGTAAACCTAGGTCTTTTCATGTGTTTATGGTTGTTTTACATGATAATATTTCACCTGTCCTGTTTATGTAACACTGTAAAAATCAGCAAAAGGGTTATATAAATTAAATTTATTATGAAACAAAAGGCAAAAACTATTATGTACATAGTTTAGTCCTATTCAGTGTCTACTCGGCGCTTCTTGGCTTGTCTCTTGTATTCATTAACTGGAGTATCTCTTGTCACTGTCCAGCAATAGTCTACAAGCATTGATGGGCTCCATTTGCCCTGATAGCGTTTCTCCATTGTTGCAATGTCCTGGTGAAATCACTCACTGTGCTCGTCGCTCACTGCTCCGCAGTTCGTTGGAAAAAAATCTAGATGAGAGTGCAAAAAATGTATCTTTAGTGACATGTTGCAACCAAGGCTTTTGTATGCCTTGAGGAGGTTTTCCACTAACAACCTGTAGTTGTCTGCCTGGTTGTTTCCGAGAAAATTTATTGCCACTAACTGGAAGGCTTTCCATGCCGTCTTTTCCTTGCCACACAATACATGGTCAAATGCATCATCTCGAAGAAGTTCATGAATCTGAGGACCAACAAAGACACCTTCCTTTATCTTAGCTTCACTTAACCTTGGAAATTTTCCACGGAGGTACTTGAAAGCTGCTTGTGTTTTGTCAATGGCCTTGACAAAGTTCTTCATCAGACCCAGCTTGATGTGTAAGGGTGGTAACAAAATCTTCCTTGATTCAACAAGTGGTGGATACTGAACACTTTTCCTCCCAGGCTCCAATGACTGTCGGAGTGGCCAATCTTTCTTGATGTAGTGGGAATCTCTTGCACAACTATCCCATTTGCAGAGAAAACAGCAGTACTTTGTGTATCCAGTCTGCAGACCAAGCAAGAAAGCAACAACCTTCAAATCGCCACAAAGCTGCCACTGATGTTGGTCATAGTTTATGCACCTCAAAAGTTGTTTTATGTTGTCATAGGTTTCCTTCATATGGACTGCATGACCAACTGGAATTGATGGCAAAGCATTGCCATTATGCAGTAAAACAGCTTTAAGACTCGTCTTCGATGAATCAATGAACAGTCTCCACTCATCTGGATCGTGAACGATGTTGAGGGCTGCCATCACACCATTGATGTTGTTGCAGGCTACAAGATCACCTTCCATGAAGAAGAATGGGACAAGATCCTTTTGACGGTCATGGAACATGGAAACCCTAACATCACCTGCCAGGAGATTCCACTGCTGTAGTCTGGAGCCCAACAGCTCTGCCTTACTCTTGGGTAGTTCCAAATCCCTGACAAGGTCATTCAGTTCACCTTGTGTTCTGAGGTGTGATTCAGAGGAGGAGGATGGGAGAAAATGTGGGTCCTGTGACATTGATGGTTCAGGACCAGAAGTTTCATCCTCTTCCTCTTCCTCGTCTGACTCAAGTGAGAATGATTCTGGTGCATCAGGAACCGGCAGTCCTTCTCCGTGGGGAACTGGGCGTATAGCTGATGGAATGTTTGGATAATGCACAGTCCACTTTTTCTTCTTTGACACACCTTTCCCAACTGGAGGCACCATGCAGAAGTAACAATTGCTGGTATGATCTGTTAGCTCTCTCCAAATCATTGGCACTGCAAAAGGCATAGATTTCCTTTTCCTGTTCAACCACTGCCGAAGATTTGTTGCACAAGTGTTGCAGCATATGTGTGGGACCCACCTCTTGTCCTGATCTCCAATTTTGCAGCCAAAATAAAGGTGATAGGCTTTCTTAACCATAGTGGTTATACTGCGCTTTTGTGACGCAAAAGTCATTTCACCACAAACATAGAAAAAGTTATCTGCACTGTTCACACAAGTACAAGGCATCTCTGCTCACTTTGGCTAAACAGAAATGTGTCCCTTTGCAAAATCAAACACTGACAAATAAGAGAGCACGACACTGTATGATTTCTAGAGCTGATATAGGGCAATTTGTTCAGCAGAGTGATGTAAGCTTCGTTATGATTGCATCATCCATGACATCTAGGAATAACATGATGCAATTCATATCATGTATGACGCAATACCAGCTTCAGATTGCATCATTCATTGTTTTGCCTAAAAAGCAAGTACTGTCCAAAGCCAGTCATAGATTTATTCATAGATCCAGTCAAAGATATATTTTAGTCATTTCTGGTTTAAATTGAGATCCCTTCCCTTTATAACTCACTTATCCTCCGCCATTCCCAAGTCAAGAGTCGTATATACTGACCCAATAACATATCTTGAAAACTAGAGCCAATCAACAATTTTAAGCATCATTTTCGTTCTCAGTGACCCAGAATTAGTAAAGTTGGACTACATTTATTTCAGAAGCATTTTGGTTGTAGAGCAGTGTTATTAGAAGAGAGGCTGTAGGCCAGATCCTCGGTTGGTGCAAATCAGTGTGGCTCCAGACTGCTATCAGCTGATCCCATGGCCCTACATTCTTGTCCACAATAAAATACAACGATGCATGGCGAACCACTGACAGGTGTCAGGCGGAAGGGAAAGCAGAAGGGATGAGTTTGTCGATTTCCCACATACGATCCAAGCAGGTAAGCTGTTTTTCACTAGGCATACATCACCCTATGTTAAGTGACTTGCCCCGAAACATTGTCTTCATACAGAAATACAGTAGATACTATACGAGAGTATGTAGGTCTTCTAATGGCATCTGGTACTGATTCCTCAGGGCCACAGGTTATCCGTTGCATTTTACTGTGTTATATTAAGATCAATATGCCTAGAGCCATCATAAATACTGAAATGTATTGTGCTAATGAGCAACCATCATGATACCGTAAGCAGTGAAGCAGAAGACAATTACAAATGTACTCACTGCAAATCTCTTTGTCAGCACCACCTCCTCCGATCTGGAAGAAGAATATGCAGTGAGGAAGCTGCACCACGTGGCCCTGGAAATAAACCAAGTCTTTGTGGTCTAACAGCCTCTCTAAATACAGCGAAGTGTGGTAAATACATCTGTGATTACATTAGATATCCCAGCACCTTAGGAAGATTGGCCTAGTATGGAAATCGGAAAACGATCTCACTAAAGGAGCTGGAATGGGACTTGCTAAATAGGTTCTGCTTGCATATTTAGAATATAGAATTATAGAGCAGTGTTTCTCTGGAGAATCCACTCTACGGAACTGTCTAGGCTCAACCTCCGCTAGTAGAATATCGGATGATTTACTCTAATGTCATGAGTTAGGTTACAAGGATAAGTTCTTTGTGGTGCTGCACAAATCAGGTCATTTGAAAACCAAGACATTTTTACCATCCTTATGTCCAATAAAGAAATCTACAATGCCAGCTCCACTGTCTTTATCAGTGTCACTGCGTCTGAAGCTGAGTACTTATGCATTGCTAGTAATCCCAAAATGTTACATGATATCACGTAACATTACCGATCATGCATGTGTGCTATCATAGGACGGCCTCTTCTATGCTTCTGGGATTCATTTATTTACCATTCTTATTTAGCTGTGCAACACCATAGCTATGCATAGCACTTTAGAGACAACAGAAAGAAGGCCTGAGGAGATTATGATATAAATTAAACATCACGTGGCTAGGAAATGCAATGAACAATGTGTATAGTGAGGCGGTATGTTAGGCTTACATGCCTTTTGATGATTGTCTGGGGCCGCAGTCCAGTTTAAATGACAACTCAGTGATGTTTTCCTTCCAAACTTCACTTCTCATGGGAACAAAACCAAAACCATCAAAAGGATCTGTAGCACAAGGAGGAAAGTGTCTCTGTGTGTGTAGAGAGGGGGGTCAGAGAAGCACAGATAGATATTTTAGCCTGGATCTATGTTGCATACCATCTCCTCTTCCACTAGACTTTGGGGCCCATGTTTCAGGACTGTAAAAGTTCTCAAATTTTCACCAAAGAACAAAGCTGCATTCTGTACTGAGCCCAATGAAAGTCAGTGTCACTCCACAAACCCTTCAGTTCCTGCCAAAAAATCAATAAGTCCCATTTTAGTCTGAGCTGTAATGTCTGCTTCTTTTCACCTTTGAAGTGGTTGCTGCTGAGTTCAGGCTGAAGAAGCTCTTATGTCAAAGAACTTGTGTGTTTAAGAATAGAAAGTCCTAATTTAAGAAAAAAAACAACTATTGTATTTTTTGAGTTCAGAGTGGCTTAAGCCCAAGACAGGGTCATTTCACAGACAGAGCCCTAAGCTTCATTTCAAATGTATCAGACTAGGAGTTTTTTAAAGTCATTGAGAATATCCAAGTTATAAATGGAACCTGTGCGTACTCTCTAAGGATGCAAACCAGTGCTCCCCAGGAGTTTTTCCATTAACATCACTGGTGGGCGGCCACCAATCCCTCAAATTATTCACAAGCATTTTAAATCCCCATGTTAGGAGAGGAATGCTCACTCCAGGTCAGGCAGCAGCTGGAGCTAGCCATATTTCCCTGGGGCTGGGGGCACTTGATCTTTGCCTGGTGTCTGACAATGCACCCATGAGGGCACTGTGCTCTCCCAGTGGCCATGCTGCCTTTAGTGCATTAGAACTCCTGGGCTCACCCCCTGCCCTGACGTGCACAGGGAAGGGATTACAACAAGCAATAACCAGACCCATTTCTTAAAGACCCCACTGCTAAATTCCTAAGATACCCAAGTACTGTGTGTTATTTTTATTGTAAATAAATAACAGAGCCCATTATGTTACTTTGGTTCTTTTTGTTTCTATCATGAAAGCCTAAATAATAAGCCCATGGTTAGAAACAAGCCACTGGGGACCGACAGTGTGCATTCATTGTAATTACAGGAGCCTCTTAATTAATTTCTGACAGGAATTTAAAAAACCCTGCTCTCCCCACCCCCAGCTCCCTGTCTGAGCTTTAAAGAGCCCATTGTCTGCAACACGGGCGTTCAACTCTCTTCTTTCCGGTTCTCTTCACTGACAGGACTCTGCTAATACCGTGAGCAGCACCGCGTGGCACACCACAGGCCTAGCCGCTGCTGAACAGGCCCCTCCGAGCCCATCGCTGTTCATTAGTCTGAGCGGCAGTAAGGATGAGGCCATGACAAGAAGCTGCTAAATCAATAGATTTGCAAGTATAATCTGCTGCAGGGGAAGGACAATAAGTGGAGCTGGTGAAATGAACAGGTGATGCCTAGAAAAGGAGCCTGGCCTCCAAAGTTTAGCGAGGTGAGGCCCTAAAGGTCAGTGGAGGAGTCAGCTTAGAGCAGCATGCAAATGTTCAGTGGCTTCGCAAAGGCTTCTCCCAGACTCAGCTGCTCAGGCCGGAAGGGAGCATTGTGATCGGATAGCCAGGCTACCAAATGGCCCCCAGTGACCCCTGCTCAGAGCTCAGTCACGGAACCACAGCAGATCTTTCAGGTACACGTCCAGACTTGACT
Source organism: Malaclemys terrapin pileata (assembly GCF_027887155.1). Classification (NCBI taxonomy): domain Eukaryota; kingdom Metazoa; phylum Chordata; order Testudines; family Emydidae; genus Malaclemys; species Malaclemys terrapin. The sequence continues at coordinate 2,507,111 of NC_071511.1, read as the reverse complement.
GAAAGACTCTGGGTGCTGGGAGGATTTAGCACGTCCCAGGTAAGCTGTTCCAAGGTTGACTAACTTTGCCGTTAAATAACTAAACTTCTCTCTCTCATGGAACACATACTCACCCTGTCCCGATTGTCATCCCTTTGTGATTGAAACTCTGCTCAGCCTTGCTGTGTCCTGCTCCAGCCCAGATGTAGGTGCATGGCAATGTTGGGTGCAGTGACCACCATGGCCAAGGGGCATCCTCTTTCCTCCAGCATTAGGGTGTCACTTTCAGGGGTCAAGCAGGTGGCCCACACCCCACTCAGTGTCTTCTGGGGATAGTTGGTGGCCCTGCTCCTACTCCTCACTTCTCATGTCTTTGGGGGTGGGAGCAGTAGCGTAGCTAGGGGGATAGTAGGGGGAGCGGCCACTCCCCCACTAAGCACATTCCCCAAAAGTGGTGCCTTCTTAATTTTTACACTCACCCCAGCCGCTCCGGGTCTTCGGCGGCAATTCAGCGGCGGGTCCTTCAGCCGCTCCAGGTCTTCGGCGGCAAGTCCTTCAGTCTACAGCGCCTTTTTGTTTGTTTGTTTGCTCCCCCTGCTGGTAGAACCTGGCTACGCCACTGAGGGGTCTTCCCTTTTCCGCCCTATTTCTGATGCCCTTGGGCTGTTCCCCATTTTCTGCTTCTGGGGCCTCCAGCAGGTGGCCTGCATTCCAAACGTGAACGGAACTGTCACTCGCTTAGTATTCCAACCTTTGGCACCGCTGGTCACATGGCAATGGCCCCCAGTCTCGCAGCTGGTGGCCACCCCAGCGTTATTCGTTTTCTATTTCCAGTTCCACCACTGGGACATCTCACAGGTTTGAACCTCACGGTTCTGGGCTCTGATCTCTTGCTGTCCATCATCTGAAGCACAGCAGTAAGTGTTTAAAAAAATAAGATAGATTCTCCCCCGTTCTCCTGTTTATCTAAAGGTGTTGATATTTTAAGCCTCATGTAATTTATATATTAAAAAAACAGAGTCAGGTAGATATTCCATTTATCACTATTATAAATGACACTAAACACCACGATGAAAAGAAAGAAACTAATTACAAGTCAGAGGCTGCAATAACTCTCTCTGTAATTGTGACCAAAAATTTAAATTAACGTTTCTGTCACCAAGAGAAGTTTGATTAATTTTACAATGGGAGATGCTATCGCCTCGTATTGGAGGGTAAGGACACTTTACTACAGTATCTGCAATTTAGAGGTGGATCATTTCTTTAAGACTCAAAATGTGCCTTCAAGGCACCTTCACACTTTATTAACAGCTCAATCAGTGCCACGGTGAAAATAGTTAGCCAAAAAGCCATGTAGTAAATATATCTGGACTAGCAAACTATGTGAAAAAAAGACATGAAGGGGCTCTGACTCCCTCATAGAAACAGACTGTATTCTCACGTGTACACAGTATCCTGGAGTGGTAGTCCACTGTTGGCTGGGCCGTTGAATCCCCGGGGAAACAAAAACAAGCATCCAAGGCTGCAGTGTATTGATGTCGTTTTCTCTTTTAAGGCCCTCGCTTTGCTAGAACAGTGGAGCGCGAAGGTGACGGATGGAGCGGCTAAATCGCTATGACAGGAGTGCTTTTAGCTAGAAGCCCCAACAGAGTTTGGGGCCCCCTTGTGCAAGGTGCTGTACAGAACATATAGCCAGAGACAGAGATATTAACATCGAAACAGGCAAGACAAAGGCTGGCAGAGAGGAAATATTGTCCTCATTTAACAGATGGGAAACTGAGGCACAAAGACTAAGGACACTCGTGTGCTTAAGTGACTTGCCCAAAGCGTCTCTGCTAGTGAACCCATGTCTGAGTCATCACAGGCCAGGCCTTTAAACCCAAGACCATTCTTCCTCTGGCCTAGCCCAGGAGAGAGGGAACTGGGCTCCGTCCTGCTTTAGAGAGACTTGTGTTCAAATCCCACTGGCTGTACACCACAGGTGTAATGAGTTTCTGGTCTCAGCTGAGTCTACTAGAATTTCTCTTCATTAAGAGCAGTACAGATTTGCAGCCCATCTTCACCACTGGTCAGAATGCACCTTTAAGGCTTTGTACCGCATTGTGGGCAGCACAGACTGGCCCCACCTCACGTCACCCTAGGAGGGATGGTTCTTAATAAGCATTATCCCTTCCCCCCCCAATTTTCCTAGGGCATCTGGGGATCAGCATGGTGCACCAGCAGTTAGGTTGCAGCTGGATGCGTGGTGCAGAGCGCGGGTGGGATGAGGCAAAAGCCTCCTGACCACCCTCTTTGGGACAATATGCCACTGGAGGCAAACAGTCCCAGAGCTCCCCTGGATGGAGGGACTGTGATTGTCTCTGGTGCATGCTCATTGCGTTTTACCCTCCACCATCACCCTCCCGAGCCACACGAGAAATCAGGGACAAGCTGGCTCCACAAGGCATGGGGATGGCACAGCAGGGACTTGCCCATTAAAAACCAGTGGCCCAACCCTGTAAACCTTCCTCAAGTAAGAAGTCCGATGACAGTCAAAGGGACCACTCACGTTATTACGGGTTCCTCCTGTAAGTACATTTTGCGACATCAGATGCAAAGCCAAGGAAGCGCAGCCAGTTCCTTGTTGCATGGCTTAGTGAAGGCTATTTGTTTCTTCCCTTCAAAAACACTGTGAATGATGAAAATCTGAAAAAGCCCCTAATGAATCTATTGGATTTGCAGCAATCAATACCATCAGCTTATGGAGGAAAGGAAAGAGAGTTCCCTGTCTGTACTCCACTCCCTACAGCCAACAAGGTTGAGTGTTTCCAGCATGGATCAATGAGCCATTCATTAGGGGAAGTGACCCTGCAAGAATAGCATGCATTTCCCTCCACCAAGATCAAATAGAACTGCTTGGTAAGTTACACAGCAAGATTACACTTGAAATCTTTCTCGAGAGAAGGTTTGAGATCTTGAAGGTAGTTTTCACACAACAGCAACAAGTCAATCCATGCAGTGGCAGCCCACAGACCGTAGGGAGGCTCAGGGAGCCCTGGAGAGTCTGTCTACACGGCACTAAGCCCAGGACGTGGAATCTGGGCTTGTCAGCTCTGTTTCCGGACCTGTGCTTCGGCATCCACACTGGACTGTAAGCCTGGGTTTTACAGCTGTGGTGACATGCCCACACTGGGCTACGCAGACCTTCCTACTCGGGTCTGCACATCCACACTGCAAGATGACAGTGCTTGGACCAGAGGCATGAGACTAGGCTCCCGCCAGCAGGGAGTCTCTGGAGAGCTCCTGCGAGTGCAATGCAGCTGCACACCACCGCTGCATTAGAACATGAGAACAGCCAGACGGGGTCAGCCCAAAGGTCCATCTAGCCCAGTGTCCTGTCTGCCGACAGTGGCCAATGCCAGGTGCCCCAGAGGGAATGAACAGAACAGGGAATCATCAACTGATCCATTCCCTGTCACCCATTCCCAGCTTCTGGCAAACAGAGGCTAGGGACACCATCCCTGCCCATCCTGGCTTATAGCCATTGATGAACCTATCCTCCATGCATTTATCTAGTTCTTTTTTGAACCCTGTTATAGTTTTGGCCTTCACAACTTCCTCTGGCAAGGAGTTCCACAGGTGGATTGTGCGTTGTGTGAAAAATTCCTTCATTTTGTTTGTTTTAAACCTGCTGCCTATTAATTTCATTTGGTGACCCCTAGTTCTTGTATTATAAGGAGTGAAGAACACTTCCTTATTTACTTTCTCCACACCAGTCATGATTTTATAGACCTCTATCATATCCCACCTTAGTCATCTCTTTTCCAAGCTGAAAAGTCCCAGTCTTATTACTCTCTCCTCATACGGAAGCTGTTCCATACCCCTAATAATTTTTGTTGTCTTTTTCCGAAACTTTTCCAGTTTCAATATATCATTTTTTGAGATGGGGTGACCACATCTGCACGCAGTATTCAAGATGTGGGCATACCATGGATTTATATTGAGGCAATATGATATTTTCGGTCTTATTATCTATCCCTTTCTTAATGATGCCCAACATTCTGTTCACTTTTTTGACTGCCGCTGCACACTCAGTGGATGTTTCCAGAGAACTATCCACAATGACTCCAAGATCTCTCTCGAGTGGTAGCAGCTAATTTAGACCCCATCATTTTATATGTATAGTTGGGATTATGTTTTCCAATGTGCATTACTTTGCATTTATCAACATTGAATTTCATCTGTCATTTTGTTGCCCATTCACCCAGTTTTGAGAGATCCTTTTGTAGCTCTTCGCAATCTGCCTGGGACTTAACTATCTTGAGTAGTTTTGCATCATCTGAAAATTTTGCCACCTCATTATTTACCCCTTTTCCCAGATCATTTATGAATATGTTAAATAGGACTGGGCCCAATACAGACCCATGGGGGACATCACTATTTACCTCTCTCTATTCTGAGAATGGACCATTTATTCCTACCCTTTGTTTCCTGTCTTTTAACCAGTTACCAATCCATGAGAGAACCTTCCCTCTTGTCCCCGACTGCTTACTTTTCTTAAGAGCCTTTGGTGAGGGGCCTTGTCAAAGGCTTTCTGGAAATCTAAATATACTATATTCACTGGATCCCCCTTGTCCATATGCTTGTTGACCCCCCTCAAAGAATTCTAGTAGATTGGTGAGGCATGATTTCCCTTTACTAAAACCATGTTGACTATTCCCCAACAAATTATGTTCATCTATGTGTCTGACAATTCTGTTCTTTATTATAGTTTCAATCTGTTTGTCCGGTACTGAAATCAGGTTTACAGGCCTGTAATTGCTGGGGTCACCTCTGGACCCTTTTTAAAAATTGGCGTCATATTAGCTATCCTCCAGTCATTTGGTACAGAAGCTTATTTAAATGATGGTTACAGACTACAGTTAGTATTTCTGCAATTTCACATCTGAGTTCCTTCAGAACTCTTGGGTGATACCATCTGGTTGTGGTGACTTATTACTGTTTAATTTATTAATTTGTTCCACAACCTCCTCTAATGATACCTCAATGTGGGACAGTTGCTAAGATTTGTCACCTAAAAAGAATGGCTCAGGTTTGGGAATCTCCCTCACATCCTCAACCGTGAAGACTGATGCAAAGAATTCATTTAGTTTCTCCGCAATGGCCTTATCGGTTTTGAGTGCTGGTTGGTAAGCTAGTGCCTGGAGCCGGCCCTGTCTCTAATCTCTCTGAGCATTTCAGAATCACTATTACCATCCTGGTCAGGAGGTTTATAATATATCCCTACTGCTATATTCTTATAATTAGAGCATGGAATTACTATCTGTAGAGATTCTATTGTGCAGTTTGGCTCATTTAAGATTTTTACTTCATTTGATTCTACGCTTTCTTTCACATATCGTACCACTCTCCCACCAGCACGACCTGTTCTGTCCTTCTGATATATTTTGTACCCTGATATTATTGTGTATACCCTGGTACTACTGCATGGGCTAGAGTACATGCTACAAGATACAGCTTTTAAGCTACAAATTGCAGGGCAGAGCTACACGTTCTGAGGGTCCTACAAAACCCAGGAATTGAGCTGCGTGTTCCTGAGCTCTCTCTACTGGCACCTTATCTGCCCACTAAAGATTTGCATATACACAGGTATGGGACACTCCTGTAACAGTCATATCCTGTGATTGTGCAAATGTACCAACTCTGGAAGTGTAGTTGGAGCCAGCTTTGCTGGGAGTGGACTGATCTCACGAGGAGACTGAAGGGCTGTACCACCTCTTCTAGTCTACTGCAGCCTACAGGGACGTGTTTTCAGTCCTAGACTTTGTGTTTGGCTGGATAGGCTACAAGGAAATGTCCTCTTCACAGCACTAGTCCAAGAGTAGGGGGAGATAGCCCAAGGGGCTAGGTCCTTAGATGAGGAGATATGTACTAGGTAGGGCTCAGCTTAAGTTAATTTTGCTACTCCTGTGTTTTCATGGAAGTGTTGGTCCTTCATATTTTTATTCTTTGTTTTTCAAGCCTGTTTCTGCTTACAGTTTTCTACTTATAGCCCTTTAAACAGCCCAGCAATAGTACGAGATACTCACATTAAATCTGATTTATTTTTGTTTGTTTGTTCAAACCTACTTTCCGAGCTCTAGGGACATAAAGAAAGGAAGAGGCAGTGTTATGTGACCAGCTGGGAAGCACACTACTCATTATAGAAAGAGGGACCTGGGAGATGACTTTTTTACCCTGAAATGTTTTTAATCCTTAAAAAGGAGGGGGGAGGTTAGCTTGGGAGCAGTGAACTAATATTTTCTCATCTCATAAAAAGGTCCACCAACCTGGAAGGGGATCAGGGCTGTTACAGTCTTTGTTAATGCATATTTGTTGCCAACAGTTCTTCAGCTATTAAGAGTGTTCATCCAGGAACAACAAGGGCGACAGTTTAGCTAATGCAATAGCATTTGAATGCATCATTGTACCACTTGACAACTTGTACCTAAAGGACACTTGTCTGACAGTGGCATTGATTTTGTTCCCGCAGCGGGTGTAATTTAATGTGATGTTACTAAGTGACAAGGGTAATGTGAGACCCGCATTACACACTGGTTTAAACAACGAGCAAGCCCAAGATGACACTTCTTTCGGCTTCACTGGGCTTTGGATCAGGCCCTAAATCTGCCCTGTAGGAAGCTTGAAATACAGGAACTTATGCAATACAGATGCATTGTGGGGGACTGTTGAACTAGTGGAGGATTGTGTTCCTGAAACTTCAGGATGGATTCACGCCTCTTTGTTGGTATTGTTATAAGTGTTGAGAAAGGCTTAGCTGCCTTCTGAAAGCCTGCTGGAAAAGAAAGATATGGAAAGTAAGAAACCTACATGTAAGAGGATAATACGGGCATGTGAGTACCTATTGTAGTTGGAGTTGTGGTTGAGAGCAAAACAGGACCATCTCACAGAGAACAGCACTGTGCATAATTGTGGACGAAGTAGAACACAGTATCTGCTGACTTGAGCTATTGAACGTACTCTGTGTCACCAGGGAAGCTGCTGTTGTGAGCCAACTAAGAGTATCTTCTTCCTGAAATTACTACTTTAGTTTTGTATGTACTGCTGTCTCTTTGGGACAGGTACCAGGTGACAGTCTCCAGTGAGAATTAACTCCCTGTTAGGTGGCAATAAACCTGCTTCTAAGACATTCCACCATCGCCTTTATTATGTACTTGGACAGCACCAGATAGCATACAAAATGTCCAGTCATCTGCAGCAAACCAAAGCAGAGAGTCCTGGTAACCCATTACGTCTATCACAGACTCCCATTCCAACGATGCACCTCACAGGAGTAGTGTAGGTTGCAATAAAGCAAGGATTCTGAGATGATTAATAGTTGAATAGTGTCTTTCTTCAGCGTAATCACAGAATCAGAGAAATGTAATGACACAGAGATGGTCGCTTTGCTGCAACTGGCTTTTCTGGCTCCTGTCTTACAATCTTTCCTCTGATTTCCTTTTATCTCCTGATGTTTTCCTTAAACATTTCCCTCCTGAAATGGAAGTGCAGCTCTACAATAACTATGTGCAATTCTGCTTAGGCTGCGGAACCAACTTACTTCCTCTCATAACAATAGTTATTCACCGCATGTATATACCAGACATGGAGAAGCAAAACTCGGTTGTGTATTTGACAGATTAAACATTGCCTTGAGCTTCAGTTCTTCAGTAGTGTTAACAAAAAAACAAACCCAACTTCCACTAGAAAAACAGATATTTGCATTTAGTGATTGTCTGCAAAGCGACTGCTTGTCTACTGATGTTCTTTCTGGAGTGTCTCAGAAAGTGTCATTTGTTAAGCCCAATGATATCTGTCTCATCGGCTCTGCTGATATTCAAAAGTAAGAGCTGACACACAACAGCCCAGGTGTCCCATATGGACAAACTTCACCGAGAACAGGAAGGACTCCTGACAGATGCAAGCATAGAAGGTTCAGGTCACTCAGGATGCATTAAGGTTGTGTTTTGATATTCTCGATTTCAGTATAACTGTATGATTTTTATTATGCCTCACTGGCCCAGACTAATCCTGAGTCATGGGAACACAGGAAAGGAGAGAGAGCAGATGCAACTCTCCAGCAAGCAAAGACTAAAGAGGAAAGTACATAGGATTTTTTTCTGACAGTTCTAGAAACAGCCAGGAACTTTGTGACTCACTATCCGTGTAACCCAGCAGCCCACTACACCCCAAACACTGATGCTTCCAGCCAAAGGAGCTAGACTTTTCAGATGCCTATTATCTAGTTCTAAGGATAACCAAACATCACACACGCAATCTCTGGCTCCCCTATTAAATGTTTCCTTCTTCCAGCTTCCTGTCACAGGGCAACTGGCCCCTTTAAGAGGGAGTGAGGTCAAGTGCACCTGGACTGATTAGCTGTTGCCTAGCTGGGCTTAAGGGAAGGCAACTGGGCCATATAGAAGGCCTGCAGACAGTTCTGGCAGGGACCTGAATCAGAAAGGGACGACACCTACAAGGAAAGCCTGTGGAGATGGTCATGCTCTAGGCAAGAGGTGCTGGAATGGTGGGAAGATAGACCTTTGGGGAGGAGGGTATTGGCCCAGCAGAAAATGGAATAAGGACTTTCAACATAGAACTCAAACTTACAAAGAGTTTCTGCAGGACTTAGTAAACCGGATGCCAGAAGGAGAATGTTTTGAATATCTGGACTGTGTGGACTTTATGGGACCCTGGGTGAAGGGGAAACTGAGGCAGGCCCTGGTGGCCAGCAGAGGGTAGTATAGGGCAGGCATGTACTTTGACACTCCCAAGAAGTGAGAGATGGTTTGACACGGAGGAAACAGGAGAGAATCCACTGACTCTACTGATGAAGCAGATACTTCCAAAGAACCGAGTCCTGATCAGAGAACTATGAATTAGGACTTAAAGCTCGGTAAAACATCCGACCTTGGAGAGATGAGGCTATTCAGAGAAGACAAACAACAGCAGCAGCAGCCGCTAAAAGAGCATGAGGGGAAAAAAATCCCTGCATGCATCACACACAAAATCCATTTTATTTCCTCTTTTCTTTCCATGGAAGATTTTACCATTAAGATGCAGAGCTCTTGGCACCGCTTCAGCCAACACATCAGAAGGTGCAAATAACTTCCTCGGTGAAGAACTCCATCCCCCAGAAATACAATATTTTGCATTAAAATGCATCAGCTAATTTGCACTCCCTGTTGGATGTTAACATGGGGTTGCGGCCAGGCAAAGATCTAATCTGGCATCCAGCATCAGACTGCAAAGGACTGTAGGTTTTTTGTGCCGGTGCACGTGAGTCTAGCTGCGCTGTTTGTCAAACTAATGGGCTCCAGATGCCTCATTTCCTGTTCTCTCTACAAGCTGTGCTGAGAGAATGAATAAGCACAAAGTAATTGTGATAGTGTGGAAGAAATGATGCGCTGTTAGCCTAGCACAGGGCAAGGTACTTTGTAGCCCATGGATGTTGGGAACGGAAGACCCAGGCTGAAGGAGATGCTCTGACTGGCGTGGAAATAGCCAGCTAAGACTTTACCATGTGATCTAGGGTGCAGTCTCCTCTCATTTCTACAGGCTGGGCTCAAGTCACGCAGTTGATGAGAAGGTAATTTGATCCCCCATCCATTGCTAGCATGATTCCTCCCCTGCAAAAGCAGCCAGCGTTAGCACCATCATCTCCCTTTCTGGGTTCTGCAAGGAGACGGCGGTGACACTGGCTGAGGCTGCATACGAGAGGATTGGAATCAATGCATCTCCTAAGCGCCCAACCCAAACACCTTTCCCCACCAGTACCTCCCAGAATGCCCCCCCGAAGGAGAATGGAGTCTGTGCACCTTGTGCCATGCAAGCCCCCTTTGAAATGGACTTTCCATTGGAGGCACTGCTCCCTGGCGTATAGTAGTGGAAGCCCCGAGGTAATTCAGAGCGCAGTGTAGTGTGTGATATCTAACTGGGTAAAATCTCCTCCGAAGGCCTTGTAAACGAAGGGTTGGTAATAATTTCAGATACCAGAGGTCCAGCTCCTCAGCTAACATGAATGAGTAGGACCCAACGGAGTCACACCACTTTATGCCAGCCGAGGATCTGGCCCATAGACTTTAACTCCAGGTTTGCCTGTCTCAGAGGTACAAATCCCAATGAAAGCACCAGACATAGCTCCTTTCACAGAGCACCCCAGGGAGCTTTATCGATATAGAGACAAATTCAGCCTGATTTACACCCCACTGAATTCCTTTAGCTACCTCTCTCTCCTAGCTCCTGGGGATAGTTCAATCACAGAGGTTACATCTGCCTGCGTTCAGAAACCAGGAAACATGCATGAGCAATTCATGGGTCCCTCACATTAGATATTCATTTACTTCTGTCTCCCTCTCTTACCTGTTCTCATCTCACGTTTACAGCATACATTATTGCAGGATAGATAAATTAGTCCCACACCATTAGATTTTCTACCCTATTTTTCCTGTCCCAGTCCCACATGTGGACTCTGGATCTGACGGAAGTATGGGAATACAACTAAAATATATTCATTTTGAATTGAATTAGCCAACAAAGACCACATCTGCCCATCTTTGTGACAATGAACATTTTCTACAATCTAAAACCCGGTTGCTTTAGCCTCCTGCACTGACCCTTGTCATTTCAGAGACAGATTGTTTTGTTTCAGAGGATATTCCTGGCAGAACACAGGCATGACTATTTTCCTTTACACTGGAATTTCCTGACCTGAAAATCAGTTACTACCTGACGAAGATTGGGGAAATCAGTCTTTCATATGTACAAGACTTCCTGTCCTTTTGGTTCACTATTCCTGAGTCACATTTCCCAGAGTCTTTTCTAACAAGAAAACCTGAGAATTTGCATGTACCGTGCATGTGCTCTGCGTATAGTGTACAGCCTATGTGAGAGAGAGGATTTGGAAGTGTCTGAAGCAAAGTCCAAGGAATATTATTTTGTAATATGTCTGAAGTCTTTGAAAGGACAGTTGTGTTGTCAAGACCTCATAGTTGTTAAAGTTCAGTCAAACAGGCAGCAGAACCTTACAAGTTAAAACAGTAAATAATTGGAGATCAAGATAAATAGCAGAAATCATTTGAGTCAGTCTTAAGAACGAGTGAGCATCCATCTTCAATCACTCAAGATTGATAATACCAAAGGACAACATCTTGATAATCAGTTTTATCATGATGGATGGGGGGATAGTTTAATGAGTGAACATCAGGATTAGAATTTCATTAGAGAGTTTATTACAGTTAAAAAAACCCCTGCAAATGCATGTGGCAAATCTTCTGCCAGGTTGGGTGCCTTAGAAAACGCAGGCGTGAATAAGTTTCTGTCCACATGATAAATGCTGAAATATCACATACATTTGCAGCAGGAGGAGTTTGAATGGAATCTACTGCAGCAAAACGTGTCTTCTGGAAAGATATTATGCCTACTACTATGTAATTTAGCAGTCATGAGAGCTGAGCTAACATAATGTAATTGTATTTTAATGTCTTCTGTGAGATTGAGAATCATTAGTCATCATCTAAGGAGACAACACAGACTGAAGTCACATGTGATTATGGCAAATTTCTGGGCTTATTGTGTTCACCACCACCATCCTTTCAGTCAAATTCCACAGGGTATTTCCACATTATTTCATCCTCAGGGCTTCACAACTGACTTTCCCAGTTGACGGAAGTGTTTCAAGGCAAAGGTCTCGAAGTCTAAAACAAAACCAGGTCAACGTCAGCTTGGCTGCCTAAAATAAGGTCCCTGTTTCTTGGGTCAATTCCTTGGCTGGTATAATTCAGAGGCGCTCCACAGAATTCAATGGAGTGGTGCCAATTAACAGCGGTTGAGGATCTGGCCCCTTTGACTCTAAAACCTCGGCATGCATTTCATAACAAAAAACTTAACGATGGTTTTTAAAGAGAACTTTATTTGCTTTCCATACCATTTAACACACTGGTTGTGCTCCTCCTCCTGAGGTTATTGAGGGGGGTTGTTCAATCATTTAGTTAATTTATTTGATCATTTTACCCATTACACTGAGCCAAGACCATACTCCGTATGAGCTGAGAATGCTAATGAAAATCGGGACGATCCAGCTCGATAGAAGGTTATAAGCAACAGAAAGGTCCTGGTTTTATTATTTTTGAAATAAACCTTACGCAGTAATTTTTACTCAGAGGAAAGGTAGGTGTTTTCCTATTGTTAACCGAAATGCTATAGGCAATGTAAGAGCTAATAACATAGATACACAATGATTAGAAACTCTCTGGTGTTACAATAAATACATTAGCAAGTGAGTGGTTCTCTGGAATGCAAATGAATTTAAATCATTTTTGCTGAAGATTTTTTTCCCCCTCCTTTCCGTGTGTTAAAAAACAACCCTACCTGCTAAACCCAAATGTGACAGTCAAACAAGAACAATCCTTTTATCATTTCTTACCCCTAGAAATAGAGCAGGGGGGAATGTAATTAGATAGCCACTGCCTGGGAATATTTATAGAAATAAATAAAACAGATTGAGGATTTGTAATAGAAAATTTGTATTCATTTTTTTCAAAAAGTATAAGGTGTATCCTTGCCAAATTATAAGTAGTTGTAGGAGATGAGCCCATGACTTGAGTGCATGCTTAACTTTATGCACTGAAGAAAATGGGAGTCAGTACAACTCACATGCGCTTAAGGACTTTGCTCAATCGAAGCCCATGATCCCAAGTCTTGTGGGCTTTAATCTGGGCAAAACTGCAATTTATGAAACCAGACAGGGACTCTTCCCGGTTCCCTCCAGCTCCATCTTCCATGGACTACACACAAGATACTACAGCTCCAGGCCTAATTTTTCTGGAGGGGGGGGGGCAAGACAGGGACATTGTGATTCCCCCTTAATTCCTGCCCCCCATATCAAACTCCTCTCCCAGGCCACCCAGTCTCCCTTCCCCCACTCCACCAAGAGCAGACCCAGTATCACAGGGCCAGGCTGCCTCCCCTGGGCGTAGTGCCAGCGTAGCAGCTGCACCCCACCTCTGGTTGGAAGGGGGAAGTTTGTACCCGCACTGTTCTTGGGGTCACGAACTGGCTCTGTGTGTGGTAGATCGGCAAGTGCTAGCACCCCCAATAGCAGGAGGGGAAACTGACACACAAGGACTAATTAATTACATGCCCAAGGTCACATACATCCTCTATTGCAGAGCCCCTAACAGAACTCAGATCTCTCGGCTCTCAGGCCAGCTCAGGGCCATTCTTCCCCCTCTCTCTCTCCGCCATTTAGGCTAATGCAGTAGGCATGGATGCAATGCTCATCCAGAGGAGAATATCACTCTTCGGTGATATACTCCCAGCTGGGTTAGTAGGTGATCGCTCGAAGAAGAGACACTCGCAGCTAGAATAATCTAATAGCTAGAGATGTGCAGAGTGTGTTCCCAAAAACAAACAGAAAAACTCCCTGGGCCTCATGCTCCAGAAGCGCTTAGAGGCCCACCGAGATTTTACTAACAGCTGTGCCTTTTGTTAAACTGCATAAACTGCCAACGTGGTTTTTACAGCTTTCCTAGAGCTACAATTCCTGAAAGCAGTGCTTACTTCAGGGACAGAAGTGCCCAGGGCATCCGTGGCCAATGGATATGGTGATGGCAGCTTCTCTGCTAATAAGTTAAAGCTCATCTTTGTCCTTCGACATGAAAGATGAACGGTATCTTTTATTAAGCTATTTAAGCACATTCCTGCTAGAGCTCACGCTTTCGCACTGTGTCTTGTGAGGGCATTCGGAATGAACGCTAGCTGGCTCCAGGCACCCAGGGGCTGTATTTTTTTTAAATTTTTTTTTTTGGGGGGGGGGGGGTTCCTACAGAATTTAAGCTAGCTCCAGACACAATAAATTCAACCAACCCACCTCTAATGGACTGCATTATTAAAAACATTATTTCACTTTTTTGCATGACAAAGAACATGAGTAATCATTTTGATAACAGTTCTATTCATGATTAACAATAGAAATGCAGTATGCAAATCTGTTCAGACAATCTTTTGGGCAGACTAGAGCTTAGAAATATTTTAGTAAATAGGACTCCTAAAGGTAGGGGACAGAGAGCTTGAAAAAAAATCCCAGGTTTTAATTAGTTGGCAAACCTATTCAAATAGTTTATTAAATATTTAATATTGCCACAACTTTTTTGTTGAATATTTTTTCCAGGTCACATAAAAGGAAATTGATCATGATTATGATGATTATTTGTCATAATGATTTATTACGTGTATTGCAGTAGAATCTAGGAGCCTCAATCATGGACCAGGACCCCATGGTGCTAGGTGCTGTACAAAACACAAGACAGTCCTTGCCAACAATTCTTTGTGTTTCATAAAGACCCTGGAACCTGATACTTGTCCCTGAACAGCCCTGTCCACAACCCACTTCTGTCCATAATGAAGACTATACAGCCATTTCACGGCTCACTCCAGTAAATTTGGTGGTAGGCCTGGACTTAAGCCAGAATCTGCAATGATGGTGACTTCTTCCTGTCAATGCATGAAAATCAGGTCCTTGCCGTGCTTTTTGTCCTCTGCCAGGCAGTGTTCCATAGTGCTGTCCAGGAATTGTTGTTGGTAAGACCAAAGAGCCTGGGAGGGGGTGAGAGGAAACAGACGAGTGGTTAGGGAACTAGCTTGGAACTCAGGAGATCCAGGTTCACAGATATATTCCTATGCCAGAAGGGGCCACTGTGGTCACATAGTCTGACCCCGTAGAACACAGGCCATAAGACTGCCCCACAACAATTCCAAGAGCCAATTTTGATTTAAAAATGGTCAGGGATAAAGAATCCATCATGCCCACTGGTAAATTGTTCCTATGGTTAATTACTCTCACGGTTAAAAAGTTACACCATATTTCCAGCCTGAATTTGTCTAGCTTCAACTTCCAGCCTTCGGACCATGTTAGACCTTTTGCTGCTTGATGGAAGAGTCTATTAAATGTGTGTTCCCTGTGTGAATACTTATAGATTGTAACCAAGTCACCACTTCTCTTTGTTAAGCTAAATAGATTGAGCTTCTTGAGTCTACCACTATAAGGCAATTTGTCCAATGCTTTTATCATTCTTGTGGCTCTTCTCTGAACCATCTCCAATTTTTCAATAACCTTTCTGAACGGTGGGCACCAGAACTGGACACAGCATTCCAGCAGCATTCATCTCAGTGCTGAATACAGAGGTGAAATAACCCTTGTACTCCTACTTCAGATTCCACCTGTTTACACACCCGAGGATCACATTCACCCTTTTCACCATAAAAGGCTCAGCTCCTTGCTCAGTCACAGATTTCTAGTGTAACCTGGGACTAGTCAGTCTCTCTGTGCCTTAATTCCCTACTGCTAAAATAGGGGAAACAGTACAACCCTACCTCACGAGGACATTGTGCGGTAATAAGATTATACAGTGTTGGCAATAAATACTGTATCTACAGAGCTGCTTTGAGTGACTTCCTTTCTGAGAGAGTCCACATTGTTTACCAGCCCAAGGGCTTGCTCAGCAGGGTACCTCACCATGAGCACGTGATCCCAATGCACCACGTTCTGTGTTGGCTGCCTATTACTTTCCAGGTGGAGAGATGCTTTTTTAGAAGGGATGTAAATCCAAGTAAATAAAATGGTATATTCAATGTCA
This sequence comes from Malaclemys terrapin pileata, assembly GCF_027887155.1. Taxonomy (NCBI): domain Eukaryota; kingdom Metazoa; phylum Chordata; order Testudines; family Emydidae; genus Malaclemys; species Malaclemys terrapin. The sequence continues at coordinate 2,491,479 of NC_071511.1, read as the reverse complement.
TTCAAACGAGATACGGTGTAAATCCCTCACCCAGTCTGCACTGTAAATATACATTATACCACAGTCATTGCTGTCCCAGGTACTCACATGCCCCCTAGCACCTCTCAGTAGGAATGTCCCCTCAGTGGCTAGAGCACTCGGGGAGGTGGGAAACCCCTGTTCTAATGCTTTCTCCTCCTCCGGCAGAGGGAGGAATTAAACCCGGGCCACCCACATCCCAGGCTAGTGCTCTAATCACTGGGCTAAAAGTTCCAAGGTCAGCAGCATCACCACTTCCTCCTCCTCCTCCAGATGTTGTGTGTGGTGTGAGGCAGGCACCTAACTCAGTCTCACAAGAAACACCCTGGGCATCTAAGCTGCCTGGCTCCAGGAGAGGGGCTCCTGGTTGTGGATCACTAGCAAAGATAGGTGCCTATCTTCGTGGAGGGGCGGGGCTTATGATATACTCCTCTCATCAACATCTCCCATGGGCTAACTTAGGCACCTTCCTGCCTAGTGTGCTGGCTTTTGTGTACCGCTCTAAGGGGCCTCTCTGCCCCCATTTGTTGTATAGGGAGGCCAGGTGGTGTCAGTGGTGTCCCTGTGATTTCCCAGGCACCCAAAAGTTAGATGTGGCAAAGCCCAGCAACACAAACAGCTATGTGCCTTTGTGAATCCAGGCCCATGGGACTTGCCCAGGTTCATACAAGATGTTTGTGATAGTGCAGGACTTGACCCCAGGCCTCTCAGAGCCCTCAGCCATTGGACCATCCTTCCTGTAACAAACCCAGCATTACACTGTAGGACCAGGTTTGAAAGAGCTCAGCAAGCAATGAACTGAGTAATATTGAAAATCTGACCTTAGCTGTCAATGGGAACAACTGGCTGATGAGAATTCTTGAAAATCTGGCCTTTGTTCAGGTGCCTCAAAGGAAGTTGGAGCTTTTTTTTTTTTTGAGACTCTGGCGCTAACTGGTTACTTTCATCCACTGTATTATGTTATGCTTTCGTGTTAACTTTCATCTCCATAATATAATATTCCATCAACAGGAAACTAACCTCCACACCTGCTATTTACGATTCTCCATGGTTGCAAGAACTGTACAGGATGACACCGTTTTAAGTAAGAGTGGCTTGGAACACTGGCAAATTTTAGATCTTCACTCTGTGGTGACAACATGATGACTTTTTAACTGACTATAAAACAAATAGGTTTAACATTAGCCTGGTGTGAATTCCTCAGTCTAGGAATATAACTACAAGAAGTTGTGGTCTTCATAAGTGGATAATTGATTAGAAGAATGAGCCAATGATAATACAGTGAAACAGAGTGCCCTGGGATTTAAGGATTTCAAATAAGACTGTCAAAAATATGTAATAATATTGTCAGATCAATTTGCTGTTGAGTACAGGTGTGATGTGATAAAATTTCAGAGTGTTTAGCAGATTACATTCTAGAAACAGTAATTTAGGAGTAACAAATTACAATAAATCAAACTTTAAAATCTGAAAGCATGCACTGTAATAGATATAGAATGTGACTGAAGAGAACGAGCAAATTTAAGCAATACTCTTGAGTTGAGAAAAAACAACTGTAACTGCTTTTGAAAGATGATGATCAAAGTCTAGTTAAGTACTGAATCAATAAGGCTACCAAGGTTATAGGGAAAAGATGACTTTGAATATTGTGCTCTCCACACTTCTACTAAGTGTTCCAGGAGTGGCAATAATCTAAGGTCATAGCAGGATATGTAGGGATGTGTGTTTACAAAAATGTCCTCCAAATGAGAGAGAGTGGCATAAGTAGAACTGGTCAGGAATTTTTCATCCAGTTTTCCATTGGTAAGTGCCATTTCAAGTGAAACCAAAATTAATGAAATCATATTTAGATAAAATGTTGTTTAGAATAAAATGGAAAAAATGTCAGAACAGCCTGTTTTGACATTTTCAAAACAAAAATGTAGATTTTTCATTTCAAAATGACTGTTTCAAAATTATTTTTTTTAAATTAAAAGGGTCAAATGAAACATTTCCAATTCGTCAAAGCAATGTGTTTCAATTGAACCCAATGAATTATTTGTTTGTTATCTTGCTGCAAGGCAATAGGCTTCCAAATAAAAATTCAACGTCTCCAAGGATAGCTTCAGCTCCTCTTTCCGATTTGCCAACAGATTGGGGTTGGGGTGGGGGGCATCAGATGGTGATGGCTGTTCCTAGCCTGAATAGCGTGGGAAGTGGGAGCATTCTCTTGGTCAGTGGCTCTGAAATTCTCAAGATTTTTCAAAAGTCACCAATGATTTTGGGTGCCTCCATTGTTGGATGCCCAACATGATGTATTTTCAACAGGGCCTGATTTTCAGATGGCAGGAGCTCCAAACTTTCTGAAAATCAGGAAGCCCCTTAAAGCGGTCTCAAGTTGGGAACAAAAAATAAAATAAATAAATAAATAAAAAAGCACCAATAAATAAATTAATTATATTATATTATACACCTCTACCTCAATAGAACGCTGTCCTCAGGAGCCAAAAAATCTTACCGCGTTATAGGTGAAACTGCGTTATATCGAACTTGCTTTGATCCGCCGGAGTGTGCAGCCCCGCCCCCTGGAGTGCTGCTTTACCGCGTTATATCCGAATTCGCGTTATATCAGGGTAGAGGTGTATTAATTATATTATATTATATTATATTCATTCACTGCTCACTTCTGGATTCTTGTTTCACCTTGTCCTGTTACCTGGAGTCAGCAATGCAGACCCACAGCCACGGAGCATGTGAGAGTGGCACAACTTTTCCAAACCACCTGCCCAGGGCAGATGTTCTTGGTCTGAAATCAGAGTTTTCCTTCTGCTAAGCAGACTGCCTGCCACAGCTGATGGGCCGCACCTGCCTGATAGAGGCACAGAAAGAGGAAGTGACTTGCCCAAGGTAACCCATCAGTCCATCTTAGAGCCATTAGCAGAACCCACATCTCCTGAGTCTCCCTCCTTCACTGAACATGCTGCTTCCCTCTACTAGCCCCAAAGTTCATGTTCTTTGCCGTCCAATTTCCAGCTGAACTCAAGCTGCTGCCAAAATGAATCTAGAACTGATTGGCTTAAAAATGACTTAACAGGTCTTGAAGAAAATGGGTCAAACACCTATAAATACTTGCCGAGTGGCAGAAAGCCAGAGTTAATTTGTGCAAGCCTCTTTGGAGATACTTATGTTTAAAAACAACCCTTTTCTGTTCTGAGTCCAAGCAAATCAAACCATCATTCCCAACTAACAGACTCAAGCCAGCATCAGGAAGTTGGTTTGAGAGAAGCACTTTGTAGATATTAATTAAAAATATGCATGCTTTATTGTTGGGTCAAAATCCTATGTGAATTCACAGACAAACCAGGAACGATCTTCGGGAGCCATAGCAACTTGCCAGTGTAGTCACAGGCATTGCAAAGACTCTACACCACTCTCAGGGCAAAGGCAAAAGTTTTGGTCCCAAATAAGAACAGAGCAGCCGAAGATATCACCTTCAGTCAGAAGGAAGACTTACTATTTACAATAGAATCTGGCTTTATAGGCTGCTTTTCATACTAATAGTATCTCCCAAGGCACTTAAAAAAAAAAACGAGTTAGATGCTGGACTTGGAGTAAAATGACTTTGCAAGTGAGCATATCAGCATCTCTTTTAAATCGGAGAAAGTTGCCCAGTGCAAGGTTACCATCTGCACTTTTAAATAGCATGGTAGGATCCAATGACTTCTTCTGGGAGATTCACCAGATCCAGGGAGAGGGGACCTGGAGTTAATGTTTTATACACATGATGGCATCTCTTTCAGCATGGCACCCCTTAGTTTGGTCCATGCTCTGCAAGGTAGAGTTACCCAAGCATACCACACATTCCGTCCAAAGGCCCTCCCCCACCCCTGAAAAGGTTAGCGTGCCATTGATACTCTTATTTCCACTCCTTAGAAGGATGGCATCTTTAACATGCTGAAATTCACACCTGTACCAAGAGACAAGACAGGACAGATGTATCACTTAAGGTCTAGAGAATATAGATTTCAGCCACAATGCACAACTTACCTAGCAGGGCACTATAGTGAAATTACTAGTGTAACAACGGGAATCAGAAGCCACATTCTTCTGGACCAGATGAGAAAATGCTATAAGCGGAGTTCTCTCGATTATTGTATTGGTTGTCAGTCAAGTCCAGTACAGAGTAGGTCAAAAAAATAGTGCTGGTTGTTTCATCCTGTGAGATCATGTCTGACATTGCCTTAGAGGCAAGGGAGCAAAACGATGATTGATAACATCAATCGCAGCAGGCAGAGATCAAGTAACATAATAAAAGAAAGTTCGTCTACATCAGTTGGAAGAAGCAGGTCATTAGCTATCTTTATCAAACTCGAGTGGTGTATAGTGAACCAGATTACAAAAGTAAATAACCGCTCCCAAATGTCTCTGATCACTGCCATTTTTTCCTAACTGACTTAACTTTGAATATATTTATATTTATATATGTTACTGGGCATTCATGACTGCAGCACCTCTCCCCTTCCCGACTGCACATCCCTTTGACAATCGTAGCAATTACTTACACAGAAAAGTAATGGGGGGGGGGCGGGGATTTCATGGATTTTAGCAATTTATCACCTTTCAGTGCAATTTAGCACCTGGAATCAAGGAACGAGCAGCATGTGACCTGCAGTGCTCCACAGGCCACCAAAAATGGATTATAGTTAGGGGACCATTCACTGGTTGAAAATCGAAGGAATATTTTTCCGTACAATGAGAGCAGGTGCTATAGATTCAGCCAGCTAATGCCCCACAGATATCTACTCGGGTTCAGAGGCAACATACCATTCCTTCTATTGTGTTGTGCATCTTTTTACTCAGCGAGGGAGACAGAGAATTTCACTTTTCTCCTGTGGCGTCGAATCTCTTCTCCCAGCAATCCTTTGCTTCAGTTTTTCCCTTTCAGATGTGGGTCACAAGCAGTTTTGCTGACTTCACTTTTTGCTGCAGCGTATTTTACTCAGCTGCAGAGTCTGTCGACATCGCTCCTGTGTCCCTCTCTTTTCAGCTTGGGGTTGGAATTGTTCCACAAAGAGGTGTAGATTACCCAATTTCTGTCAGGATTTCGATGGAAAATGCACTGTCAGTTCGGATTTCTCACATCACCATCTCAAATGGGCAGAAAAGGACAACTAAACTGGCAATCAGTTCCCAACAAGAGAAGGTCAAAAGAGACTCTGCCTCGTGTGAAGAACTGTCAGCTATTATGACAACACCATAATAGCTCGAGCTAGCCGAGCAGGACATTTAATGTGCAGGTTGGGAGAGCATCACCTACCGAGTTCAGCCCTGGGGGTTTCAGTCTGATGATGAAACTCACCCCAATGCAGACAGCTCACACAGGAACCTATATACCAATTAAGCTCTGTGTTAATGGTTCACCTTAAGTGGCTCATAGGACCCTAGGTGTCATGAACCCTCTGTTCACCTAGGTGAATTTCACCCTAATTATTTTTATACGGCATACTGCAGAACATGTACATAATGATGGGTGGTTAGCAGAGATTGAAACCAGGATCTTGATCTAAAAGCAGGAGCATCTACTGTATGAGCCAATGTTAGTGCTCCCATAGCAAATGTATAAACCTTGTCACGTGGATGCACCCATCTCGGGGACAGAGCCACGCACTGTTAATGTGGGTTACACATACAGCATTATATTAGCTGTCTGGAATCCACCTTCCAGCAGATCCCTGCCCGGATGATAGGAAGGATTTGCAGCTGCTTCACTTTAGCATTGAAAAGAGGGTTTATTCTAAGGGCTGAGCCATACCAGTGCCTCAGATACTGAAAGCTTTAAAACTCATCATTAATGAGCAACACGTGTGCTATTTGTAGCTATCAAAAAATATAAACCTAAAACTAAAGCGATTCCTTCCATAAGAACCGACTCCCATAAAAAGAACAAACAATTATTGTGAGTCCACCTATAAGCACCAGCGCAGACAACTATGGGAGTTAGTTTATAGCTTAACTGAGGTTAATATTGAGGGATAAGACAGAGCAGCAGCAGAAAAAGCACATTTGAAACTTTTCTACAAAAACACTGACAGGGAAAAATTCACCCCTGTGCAAAGGCCCAGCAAATGGCATAGACACTATTTAAGATTGCTGAAAAGATTCTAAGTGCAACAATAAATACCAGAATGGGAACTTAAGAGCCGGGCTAATCTGACAATGGTTGTATTTCCAGTTTACATGATTACAGATTCAGAATGGAAGTGTCACCCTTGTTCAAAGCACCACTCTCAGATTCTCTGTCTGCAGGGGAGAGAGGCTGTAGATATTGCAGACAATTTTAATTCAGCCATTGAGCAAAAAAGTGTTGATATTCATCTGTTTGGCAGGGGGAAGGATTAAAACCCCCATACCTTCCTTGCCCCTGGCTAGAAAGCATCATATCAAAGAGAATGGCTACAAATTACTTACTTTGCCTGTTTACTGAACACAAGATTATGCAGTCCCCCATGTCTTACAAAACAGCATTTGGTCTAAATGTTAGCAAGCTTAGTGTTGTCACAAACTTTATCATGCATTAAAACTCAATATTTGAACCCCTCTCTGCACCCAGAAGGTGATATTGAACTGAAGCCTTCTACAGCTACGAAATAAACCCTTAAAACCAGCAGTAAATGGAAAAACACAGTGCCTGTGGTCGATTGCGTTGTTTTCAATTCACTAGATTCTGCCTGTGGACCTCCTCCAGCAGCACATGCACACCAGGCAAGGTGCTGTACTAACATAAGCCAATAACTTTTAGGAAATGGAAAGCGGAGTCTGTTGAATAGATGTTTCCAATTCCCTACATCACCATCGGAATCTGTTTGGGTCACTCGGCAGATTTTCCAACAGCTCCTCAGACTCCAGTTGATTTCAGACCCATTTGGTAACGTCAATGCAACGTCAGGGCATAATGAATCATTATTTTTCACATCTAAGGGCATGTGAATATAATTGTAGTTTTGAAAATTATGAGCACTTCTTTGCATTTTAACATGGGGAAGTACAGTTATGCGAATCTAACAATTCAGAAAATTATCAGCTACTAAAGCGACCCTCTTTTGCTATTCCCTTTTCCAAACACACTCCCACACCCCTGCAGGGAGTTTTGACATATGCTGCCAAGGCTTGAGATTCTTCCACTCGTCTTATTTCTAAATGCTACAGAAAAAAATTGTAGCTGAAGAATAATTAGCTAATCATTTATGTTGATCAAATGAGCTCAGTGGCAAAATAAGTCATCTAAAGAACTCTGTCTTAGCTGTGACCAGAGCACGGTCACCAGTGCAGAGAAGATTACACAGTAGAGCCACAAAGAGCTTTTCTGAATCATTCTTACGGAACTGCCCATTGCACCTAGCCATTACCAACCGACAGTTCTCTTCACACCCGAGGGACCTTGGTGCTGCTGCCAACGCCATGGGGAGTTCACTCCTCTTGGCCACCTCATGCCAGCATAACAGTATGCCCAGGGGAGAGCCAGAGTGTGCTACACTCAAGCAATCCAGTGGGTATAATGGCCTCTTGGGCCTGAGAGAAAGGATGATTACGGCACTAGTCATAGACCCAGTTCAATTCTCTGTTCCACCACAAGCTTCCTAAAGACTGGGATTGTTCAGCGTGGAAAAGAGAGATGACTAAGCCAAGATGGTCAGGGAGGCAACCCCATGCTCTGGGTATCCCTAAGATCAGAGTACCAGATGTTGGGACTGGACGGCGGGGGATGGATCACTCGATGATTGCCTGTTCTGTTCATTCCCTCTGAAGCATCATGCACTGGCCACTGTGAGAAGACAGGAAACAAGGCTGGATGGACCACTGGCCTGACCCACTATGGCTGTTCTTGTGTTCCTGTGGGACAGCGAACCGTGGCCACCTGGAGCTGCGGGTGGTCATGCAAATGTAAACAAACTGTCTGGCGGCCCGCCAGCGGATTACCCTGATGCATGCAGCCGGGGGCTGCAGATTACCCACCACTATTCTAGCATCAGGACTCTACACTTTGGTTCTCTTTGTTAGGCCGGGTGGGCATGGGAAATACGCAGCCACATAATCTCGTAGACACACTGTGTTCATATTGGGTCATTAGATATTTATTATGAGGAATGAAAAAAAATGTAAAGAAATGAGGACTACTGTATGCAACACTGACTTTTCAAATGCTAGTGATGACAAAAGGTTAAAAAAGGTTAACTGACTGTTGGTTTTTTGTTTTAAAACCACAAAGCATTAGCTTACTGATTATACATAATTTGTCTGTCCTGCAAAAATTGCTTGGTATCTGAATCAATGTAAAGAACATTGTTTGCAAAAACACATGAACAGTGTGAAATTCATGAATTATGCATCTATCTATAGCATATGACGACAAGCAAAATTTGATCTCAAGACCAAATTTCCTAATTCGTCAGATCCAGTCAGACAAATACTCCTTACGCAAAAAATAAATTAGATTCATTGGATTAATAAATAGAGCGTGAAGCAGAAATGTGGCCTGACTCTATGCAGAACCACAAGGCCCCTATCAGACTGCACGGAAGTCAATGGAGCCCCACCAACGCCATTTTAAAAGCAGGACCGCCCATGGATTTTGCACTTTTGATTATCACGAGGGAAGATCTGCTGCCTGATTTCATATTTTGGCAAATGTCCTCTTCATATTCCCCATCTAAAATCTGTCTTCACAACAAAATAATTCCTTCCTTCTTACTATTGTAAGAGGATAAGTGCTATTGGCAGCACATTCCAAATACAGATTTTGCAGCAGGTGGTTTTACTCAGGTAAAATAAGTATTTGCTGATCTTATCAATAAATTCAAGTATTTGGGGATTGCAAAAACGAGGCATTAGCGAACAGGATTTTCCTCTGATTTGTCTGTGATGTGTGTTAAAAAACACAAAAGATGTCCCAAACTTGAAAGATTTGAGAAGAATTACATCTGGTCTGATAGTAGGTTTGGATGCATTCTCGCAGAGTTTACAATTCTCTTGCTGAGTGTACACAGTTAGGTAGGCGAGGAGTTTCTGAACAGAAATAGGAATGGCACAAGTAAACACACTGGGCCAGAGCCTCAGTCCCTGCTCTGGCCTCGCTGCACCACTCCCACAATGCAAAGGGGCTGGAAATTTGCCCTGCACTGGGCAGCTGAGAATTTCCTCAATAGGGGAGTACTGAGACTCCTTGGCTGGCATAGATCCAACATGGCTGACTAGGCCATCTTCTCCTAGCCCTTTTGGTGCAGGTGGGGTGTCAAAAGGGGAGGGAGCATGATCGGTCATGCTCATTGACTTTAATGGAAGCTGGTGGCACACCCATCAGATAGCATCAATAGTCCATGAACACTGACTATTCGCTAACACTTCTGTGCCTTGTAAAAGCTGCAATCATGATAGGTGACTGGGGGAGTAAGGGAGAGGCGGGCACCTGGTGAGGGCATTCAGCCAGGGAGCTGGATGTACCCCGGAGTGAGGCAGAGGAGGTCTGGGTGTATAGAAAGGGAAGCTGGGGGTACCTAGCCAGGTCTTGTCTAACCTTACACGAGTGGGCAGGTTTGTACTAGAGGAGGAGCAGGCTGAAGGCCAGGTAATATTTTATCTGAACTGAGAGTCAGCCATTGCTAGTGGAAATTTGACCTCTTCTTTCCCCTCCAGCCTATTAGAGTGGGATGTTCTTGCCCCCACTTCTCGGATTCCCTTTCTGCCTTTTGTTTTGTGACGCTTTAGAGGTTTTTAAATTAGATGGTTACGTGAACCAATGCCCCACTCCAGCTCTCGCAAGCCTTGAGCTGTTGCAGAGGGGTCTGCCGCAGAGCCCGCCGGCTGGCCAGGCAATGCCTGTCCTGCTTTCAGTGGTCTATGAAGGGAGACGATAAGGACAGCACTGAAGATAACAAATGGGATCCAAACTGGAGAAGAACTAATGCAGCAGCTGGTTTGCTCACCCTCTTCTAGATGTCAGCTGCCTCCACTGCTCTGCTGGTCCAAAACATTATTCATTCTTTGATTGAAAAACAAAATACAAAAAGCCCTTGAGAGAGCTCTAGGCACCCTACCAATCAGCGTTACAGGTAACAAAACAAATACAAAAATCACCCAGTAACCCAATAAAATAAGAAAAATTAATGTACTAGGCAGTAAACATAACAGTAAAATTCCCATCTCACTCCATCCAAAGCCTATCACATAGACAGCTTCAGCAGCGTGTCCTGAAAGCAAATTCAGGTTGTTTCGGGAGGAGGTGGGCAAGAGGCAAGAGGTGTCAAATTTGAGTGTCCCGGTTGCTCACTAGTGTGGTACAGGGAAAGGGGCGGTCCCTGTGGGTGCACAAGAGCTAGAAGAGGGGCCACTTGTCCCCGCACTTGTGCTCTAGGCATCCTAGACACAAACGTATCCTGGGTGCAGCAGTACAAATCAATTGATGGCTTTGACCTGTAACACTAACACCTCAGACACCCACAAGGACCCTGGCACCATCTGCTCCCAGCAAGACATCCCAGTCACTCAGCAGGCTGCTGCGGTCGGCTGCTGCCCCATGCTCTGAAGGGATACAAGGTGTAACCCCACTGAGAGCACCTGGCAGGAGTTGAACCCCGAAGTGGCACAACAGTAGCCAGGTCTAGGTCAGAGAAAAAGGATACGACTGCTTAAGCTGGTGCAGAGAAAAAGAAAACATTTCTGGGCACTGTATTAATGTGATCGTGCATCAACAGTTAGGCCTGAACCTGATTAACTAATGGGGTGCACACCCTGGGAAGCAGTGAGGCTATCATCCCCTTTTACATCTCCCCAGGCAGTTCCCCCCAGCCCGCCATCACTCCATACAGTTCTGTTGGTCTCGCTTGTCATACAGCATTTAGGACTTGCTTAGAGGGTTTGCTCCCTCCCCTTCCCAAAATCCTGGCTCCGGGCCTGCCTGAGCCTTCCCCTGAAATGACACATGACATACCTGCATCTGGCCAACGACAATTCTGCCTTGTTCAATTTCAGTTCCCATTGATTTTGGAGACACACATTTCTGAGATGTATGGTATCATTAGATTATACTGTTTAGTCATTTATTTGGGTCTGTCTATATGCACTGGATTTTTTTCACTGGAGTCTCCATCATTGTTATTCAGGTAGCATCACCATTCATGGAGCCCTGAACTATTAGGCAACATTGCTCCGAGAGCCTCCGAGCTAAGGTAATTTGGGGACTAAATCAAATTTTATCGCTGGATGAGGTTAGTGGATATTAATGGGAGAGCAGGAGTTTGCACTGAATCATTCATGTGAATAAATGGAGAGCTACTGTTTAATACTTAATACCGCAGGCACTAATATCTTCTGAGAAATGGAGAGGATCTGCTGCAAATTATACTTAGCATGCTGGAGGAGGAGTCCCACTTCGGCAAGATGGCCGTTCCCGTACGTCAGCAATGGTTCTACTTTGGAAATGCATAATCAATGCGATTATAAACCAACTATGCACACTCCTGGAATACAGCTCAGTTCTCCACACCGTAATGCCATGAAGAGGTTGTGAGACTGGAGGGAATTCAGAGAAGAGCAACAGGAGTGGGACTGCTTTACTAGCACATGCAGAAAAATTAGAAGAACTTAGAGGATCAGATTCTTTTCTGAGTTAAACCCAATGTAAATCAAGGCAGGATTTGACTAGGATGCACCCAACTCAAAGTGAATAAATGTAACTGCATTTGAAGGGCACTGACACCGAGAACTGAGACAATATTTAGGGTGGCCCAAGAGGATGTAACAGGTATTTGGACAGGAATTGATTGTTTATTTCATAGGAAAATCCAAGATTTCAAAAAGCTTTCTGTTCTGAAATAGAACAGAAACAAAAAAATTGTAATTTCCCATGAAATTAAATGCAAGAAAAAATGCAGGTCAATCAAAATGTTTCATTTTGATAAAATTCAAAATATTTCATTCCAATTTTGACATTATTAGAACATTAAAAATGAAATAAATGCATTTTGAAACAACATTGAGAAATGTTCAAAGCACTTTTCTTCAATGGTTCTTTCTAAAGAAACTTTCACCAAAATTGACACATTTTCACAAAAATGTTTTGCTTTCAACCAATCAGCATTTTCCAACGGAAGACCCTTCTGTCAGAACATTTCCAAGAGTAATTACTCTCCTAGCACATTGTCAATAAGTTTGTCATAAAAGCATAAAGTTTTGATTCTTTTTGTAATGAAATTTAATCACAATGAACATGCAGCAAGGGAGACTTAGTGAGAGATTAGGAAAAGCTTTCTAACGGTCAGGATGGGTAAGCACTGGAACAGGCTCCCTAGGGAGGCCGTGGAATCCCGTCATTGGAGGTTTTTAAGACCAGCGTAGACGAACACCTGTCAGGGATGGTCTAAGCAGGGGCGGCTCTAGGCACCAGCAAAGCAAGCAGGTGCTTGGGGCAGCCCATTTGCAGGGGCGGCAGGGAGCCAGCCTGGGAGCTGAGAACCAACAGGGGGCCCTGGGAGCTGTAGTTCCTTGGTTAGCTCCCTGCCTATAGAGCCAGCCCTGGAGCAGGGAAAGAACTACATTTCCCAGCATTCCCTTGGCCACTACCAACAGGAAAGGGGGAGGGAGGGAGGAAGCTGAGACCTCATGCTGCAGCCTGCAGTGAATGGAGCGCTGCCCTGGGAGTAGGGATTCCATGTTTTAACATTCAAAAAATAGGACACTCCACGGGGAGGGAGGGTAGCCCCACCCTGCCCCCATCCACTCCCTCTGACTGCCCCCCACAGAAACCCCAACCCATCCAACCCCCCTGCTCCCTGTCCCCTGAGCACCCCCTCCTGGGACCCCTGCCCCAACTGCCCCTGCAGGACTCCACCCCCTATCTAAGCCCCACTGGTCCTTGTCCCCTGATTGCCCCCTCCCGGGACCCCTGCCCCAACTGCCCCCCAGGACCCCACCCCCTATCTAAGCCCCACTGGTCCTTGTCCCCTGACTGCCCCCTCCCGGGACCCCCCCCCAACTTCCCCCCTAGGACTCCACCCCCTACCTGTCCCCTGACAAACCCCTGGGACTCCCATGCCTATCCAACTGCTGCCTGTCCCCTGATTGCCCCCCCCAAACCCCTGACCCATCTAACCCCCCCCCTTCTCCCTGCCCCTGATTGCCCCCCCCCGGAACCTCCTACCCCTTCTCCAACCCCCCAGCCCCCTTACCGTGCCATTCAGACCAGTGTGTCTGGCTTCGCGCAGTGCCAGACACACTGCTGCATGCATGCTGCTGTGCTCCCCTGCGGAGCCACAGGCCCCCCCACGCCCCCAGCACCTGCCTTCCAGATTTGAACACCTCAAAATTCAGGAGTGCTCAAGCTCAATTTGGGCAGCTGTTACTTCATTTCCCCCAAATCAAATATACTGATCCACTGTAACTTGCTGTAGAAAAAGTAGGATAAAATGGAGCAAGAAATGCTTCCCAGTGGTTACTAGGACTGGAATTGCTATTTTCAACAGCCATTGCCTTTTGTTTGTTTGTTTGTTTGTTTAAAAGGAAGATTGTGATATTGCATTGGCAAATTCCCCATAGAAAGAAAGAGTGGAACAAAAGAATAATAAAGGCACCTCAACTTTTCCTCATTTATGTAGGACAGTCTTATAATATCCATCCAGATACCCTCCAATCACACACGCTGAAAATTGCTCCACTTTACTGCAGTTCTGTAACCATATGGGAACCAATCCTGTCTGTGTTCTGTGCACATCTAAAATTCCTGCTGAATGACCCGCCCTGGGAGCGAGTTACCAGTGACCCAGGGCTGCAGTGGAAGGAGGGTGCAGGTGGGGAGGAGCCCAGGGCTGGGGCGGCAGGAGGTGTGTGTGTGGGGCAATGGTAGAGGGGTTAGGGGGAGTCCAGAGCTGGGGTGGCAGGGAGTGGGGGGGGGAGAGCCCAGAGCTGGGGCGGCAGGGGGGTGCAGGTGGTGGGGGAGAGCCCAGGGCTGGGGCGGCAGGAGGTGTGTGTGGGGGGCAATGGTAGAGGGGTTAGGGGGAGTCCAGAGCTGGGGTGGCAGGGAGTGGGGGGGGGTAATACCTGAATGGGGTTTGGAACACTTTTGCAGCATTGAATTTCATGTGGCACAAGTGTGAACTTTTGACCAAAGTTTGTAAGGTTCCATACTCGAGTTAAAACAGCAGCTATGCCGTCGGGACAATGACGTAGTCAGAGCCAAGTGTTCCGAACAAACGCCTGTAGGAACTCGAATGTGGCAACATTTAAAATGAGTGAAAATTAGTGTCAACCGTACAGGAAACAATGAAATGCTAGTGCAACTGGAGAAGCTGCCTGGCAAGTCAATTCAAATACAAACACAGACGATGGCCAGGATGGTCACAAGTGCTCAGCAGCCACATTTCCCCACGTGCCTAAAAGGCAGCTGAGCTCTGGGAAATCTGGCCCCAGTTGTGGGCCCTGAGGGATTTTGAAAGGCCTGGCTCCAAGTCAGAGAGATCAATACACCTTTGTGCAGACTCCCGGCGGCTGCTGTAACAGTGGCCATGTCAAGGACATCAATGGAGGACCATGGCATACTTGATACTGGAGGCTCCTGCTAAGTGTGGTGGCACAGAAGCAGCTGAAGTTAGCAACAGCTACAAGCACTTTCCCCACCAATAAACTATGGGTCCAACTGTCCCCATGATTATTCGTACAAACCCTGATTTAAGGAGTAATTCACCCCAAGTGAGCAAAGCAGGATAAATTAGACAGAAGCAGGGACACGGGCCTGGTGTCATTGCATGCAGTCGGGGGCGTACAGCCACTGCATATGAAGCAGGCAAGTTCACAGGCAGAAGGGAGAGTTGCAGAGTGAAAAGAAGGTATGCGCTCTGCAGAGCAGCATGGCACACACCTCTCCCCAAGGGGAAGTGATTGCTGTGAGAACATACCATCTCCTCAGCAGTAATAAAAGGGGAACTTCATTAGCACTTGCCAGCTGGAAGAGACAGATGCAGCTTTCAGTTGCAAAATGGCCACTTCAGAACTGCTGCTACTTGGTTCTGCCAAATCAAAAGGGCCAGCCCAAGAAAAACCTTCTGGGAAACAAAGTTCCTGAAAGCAGAGAGCCTGGGTCTCGGAGGGTTAAAGAGGACCAAAAAGCCACCCGGGGCTGTTTGCCTTCACAGCGCCTATCACCACTGTATTACGGGGCATAAGTGAAAGTAGATTTACAACATCCACAAGGTAATATTATCGAGAGAGTCCATGTCCCATGTAGGCACCTAAATGACATTTCCAGAACTCTCTTGGTTCACAATAGGAGGGGCTGGAGGTTGAGCATGTGAACGTTGGTCACAGTGGGGACCCTGTACTCGTGCATGTGATTGTGAGCATTGTTATTTTAGCGCATGTATAAGCCAGGTGTGAGCCATGCTTCATTGCATGGAAGTGCCCATCAGCGCTTAATGATAAATTTGCCTCCCAGACATCAAATGCTATTTGCTTCCTCATTGCCACATCCATCACGAAGCTGCCAGTGAGGCGTTACCTCGCATGGTCCCCATGTGTGTATTCTAACACTGCCTTTCTTCTCTCAGCTAACTCCCAGACTAAATGTCCTTTCACTCCGACTCCCTGTCCTGGTCTGCTTCTTATTTGGGGACAGGGCATTATTAGTTATGCTAGGTCTTGTAGCTTCTAGGATTCTCCCATGGCTGTTGCTCACACCTACCCCCTGATACTTGTTAGGACATGTTAGGCATGATGGGACTCCTGCCTTGGCTGCACTTGCAGTCATCTGGTCTTCACATTTTCTAGGGACAGCAGGCAGGTGTGCGCCTTCTGGGGGGTTCACTTTCTTTAGCGCTGCCTTTGAGTGCACCTATGGACAATTGGGGGACACGTCTTCAGCAGCCCAAGGGAGCTGCAGTAAAGCCACTGGCATGAGGCAAATTCAGCTGGCCATGACACAAAGCTCCAGCACACTGAATTTTGGAAAGGAAACAGGTGGTGGGGATAGGAGAGAATGTATTCATTGCGCCAGTTGCTAGACCTTTCTCACACAATTCTGAACACTGGCAAATCTGGTGAAAAAACAAACACACACACACATATATCCCAGAAATTTTGTTTGGGAGGGGAAGGTAAATATCTGTGACCCGTGTCTCACATTTTCCCTAGGAACCCAGCAGATCCCTCCTGCCTCTAACAGTTCTCCTGGTCTTGTATAAACTCCTTCTGCAGCCTCCTCTCTTTAAGAGTCCTTCACTGCTAGTCATACAGACTTGAGTCTCCGCACGGGGGTTTGTACGGCCTATCTGCTCGAACAGCGCATACTGCAAGGCCTTCTCCAGGAGTGTGCACGGCCCATCAGGTGAGAAAGCATGGCGCACCCTCGCTGGTTCTAGCCCAGCAGGTAGACAGAACTGGTGGGCACTATAGTGAAGTTCTCTTAGAAACCGGAAAAATAAATGAGACACAGAGGGGTCCAGAGCACAGGGCTGGGAGCCAGGGACTCCCAAGTCCTAGTCTATCCTTGGCCTTGGGCAAATCACATACAACTATATTTTACCCTACCCCCCCCCCCCAATTCAAAGGTCACATTGAAGTCAATGACATTTTTTTTTAAGAAATAAGGACAGAATAGGGCTAGTTCTTTACGGCTTAATTAGGGTCTGTAGTGGATTTTAGTGATGAACATCCTGATAGCCTGGTTAAGCATTACCCTGGGGGACCAGGCCCCCAGAGGTGGGTGGAGAATGACCAGAGGTGCTGTACACTAAGAGCTTGTAGCTGTTCACATACAGTGAATAACTTAAGCTAAGGTACCAAGCCTAAGACCTACCCCGCGAATCTGCCTCAGCCTGCTAGGCACACCCGAGCGGCAGAACATTCAGTCAAATTTAACGTTTGAAAAACTCTCTCAAAAACAACGAGTTTAGCCTTGCAGACACTTGCAAAGCAAGAATTACTGCCCTCAGGTCCCCAGCCTAGCCTCCCGCACTGAAAATCTGCTGCATTTGTTTTTCTAGGCAATACACTTCAGGTACAGCTATATTTTTAACTGCATATATTTTCGCAGTGGTGAGTGCTGAAGCTTGGGAAGTCAAAGCACCACCTATGGCCAACTAAATCATCAGCCTTGTCTCAACTGACCGCAAATTATCTCTGTGGTTCTGAAGAGGACAAAAGCCACAGTCAGCTCAGAGGAAATCTATTATCCCAGGAAGAAGAGGCTAAGTGGAACCTTTCAGTCAAACCCAGCTGTAATTTTCAGATGCAATTTATTTAAAAAAAAAAAAAAAAAAAACTAAAAAAAGTCTTCCTTGTTATTTGAGAAAATGAAATCCCTGGTCTTTTTCTGTGCGATGTGAGCGCACGCCCAAATGAGAGAGACTTATAAAAATGCAGAAAGAGATAAAACACTAACAGCTAAAACCAAAAAAAAAAAAAACAAAAAAAAAAACAGGAACATCACATAGCAACAAGAGGAAATGATGAAGAAATGATTACAGTGTAGGAAGGATACAAAAGAGACCATTATAAAAAGATATAAAAAGAATTACATGCACGGGGAAAATATACATAAATAGGGAAAATGCACAGAGATCACGACAATGTTTTATGAAACCCTGAAATCTTTAGTTTTGCACAGAAATGCAGGCAGTGCAGAACATTTTACAGCTGTAAGGGTATCATTTGAAGTTCCCAGAATCCCGATTATCTGTGACGATTCAGGGATCAGACAGACTCAGATACTGATGGCTGGAATGGGCACTTAAATCATCTAGTTTGATCTCCTACATTACAAAGATCATGGAATTTCATCTCCTGAGTCTTGCACTGAGCTTAATCTTAAATAAAAAAACCAAACACACCCAGCCATCATTTAAAGAATCCAAGCGATGGAGAATCCACCACATCCCTCGGTGAGTTGTTGCAGTGCAGATGTACCCACTTTGGATACATCTGCACTGCAATGTAAGCCCAGGGCGAGTAGAACTCGAGTTAGCAGACCCTGGGTTTGTTAACCTAGGGTTTGATCATCTACCCTCATTTGTAACTGCAGGTTAGGAATCGTTGAATCCTGGGTCCCCACTTGGAGCTCCAGTCTACATTGCATTGTGATCTGGAGTCCAGCCACCCTTACCCCACACCTCCTAGAGCCCTCCCAAAGTGTGGCCACACTGGCCCTTTGTTTGTGGTGCAGTGTGGGGAAAACATGACCGTCAACTGAACTTGACTGTCCAGAGAACAAAGAAAGTTGGCCCGTAGAATTGCAGAATACTTTTGGTGGAATCCCAGAGCACCAGTCCAGAGGGGCTACATCTACACTGCAATAGAGCTTGAACCCTGGGTCCCAGCTTGACTTATGATCAGAGCCTCCATCCCTGTGGGATCAGGGGTCTAAGCCCCGGGCTAGCATGATTTGTGTGTAGACAAAAGCAGGATTCGGCTTGAGTCTGTGTTCAAATGCTAAGCTTACATTGGCATGTAGACATCCCGTCCGTTAAAAATGTTCATTATATTTCATAGATTCATAGATTCTAGGACTGGAAGGGACCTCGAGAGGTCATCGAGTCCAGTCCCCTGCCCGCATGGCAGGACCAAATACTGTCTAGACCATCCCTGATAGACATTTATCTAACCTACTCTTAAATATCTCCAGAGATGGAGATTCCACAACCTCCCTAGGCAATTTGTTCCAGTGTTTAACCACCCTGACAGTTAGGAACTTTTTTCTAATGTCCAACCTAGACCTCCCTTGCTGCAGTTTAAACCCATTGCTTCTTGTTCTATCCTTAGAGGCTAAAGTGAACAAGTTTTCTCCTTCCTCCTTATGACACCCTTTTAAATACCTGAAAACTGCTACCATGTCCCCTCTCAGTCTTCTCTTTTCCAAACTAAACAAACCCAATTCTTTCAGCCTTTCATAGGTCATGTTCTCAAGACCTTTAATCATTCTTGTTGCTCTTCTCTCGACCCTTTCCAATTTCTCCATATCTTTTTTAAAGTGCGGTGCCCAGAACTGGACACAATACTCCAGCTGAGGCCTAACCAGAGCAGAGTAGAGCGGAAGAATGACTTCTCGTGTCTTGCTCACAACACACCTGTTAATACATCCCAGAATCATGTTTGCTTTTTTTGCAACAGCATCACTCTGTTGACTCATATTTAGCTTGTGGTCCACTATAACCCCTAGATCCCTTTCTGCCGTACTCCTTCCTAGACAGTCTCTTCCCATTCTGTATGTGTGAAACTGATTTTTTTCTTCCTAAGTGGAGCACTTTGCATTTGTCTTTGTTAAACTTCATCCTGTTTAACTCAGACCATTTCTCCAACTTGTCCAGATCATTTTGAATTATGACCCTGTCCTCCAAATCCCTCCCAGTTTGGTATCATCCGCAAACGTAATAAGCGTACTTTCTATGCCAATATCTAAGTCGTTGATGAAGATATTGAACAGAGCCGGTCCCAAAACAGACCCCTGCGGTACCCCACTCGTTATGCCTTTCCAGCAGGATTGGGAACCATTAATAACAACTCTCTGAGTACAGTTATCCAGCCAGTTATGCACCCACCTTATAGTAGCCCCATCTAAATTGTATTTGCCTAGTTTATCGATAAGAATATCATGCGAGACCGTATCAAATGCCTTACTAAAGTCTAGGTATACCACATCCACAGCTTCACCCTTATCCACAAGGCTCGTTATCCTATCAAAGAAAGCTATCAGATTGGTTTGACATGATTTGTTCTTCACAAATCCATGCTGGCTGTTCCCTATCACCTTACCACCTTCCAAGTGTTTGCAGATGATTTCCTTAATTACTTGCTCCATTATCTTCCCTGGCACAGAAGTTAAACTAAGTTTCCAGGATGATCTTTGCTGACTTCCACAGTTATGTCTGTGTGAAGTCAAAGCGCCCATCTGTATGAAGCCTGGTCGACATAGAGTATGACTATTTTGGTCACAGGGCGTGATTCTAACCCAAATAGGTATATTTGTATAACCCCTAGTGAGGGCACAGTTACATCAAGGTGCTTTGTACCACTGAAGCGTATTCCCCTTCCCTTATAGGAATAAGCTATACAGTATAAGCACCTATATATCAGTATCTGCATCCACACGTGGAGTCTTGTCCTGCTTTAACTGCATTGGTACGGTTGTACAATGTGTGTGTTTAGACAAGCCTTCGGACTCACAAGCCTCTCTCCCTGTAGGTACTTATACACCATGATCAAGTCACTTAACTATCTTTTTAATAAGCTAGAGCAGACTCAACTCTAAGTCTCTCATGGGCAGGTGAATTGTCCAGGCCACGAGTCACTCTTCTAGCTCTTCTCTGAACCCTTTGTAAAGTGTTGACATGAAACCTGTGGGCACAGTTTACATCAACTCCAGGGGACTATTCAGATGTATAATTCTACTAACTCGCTGATGCGTTGGATCAGGGCTATTGTTTGTAATGAACTGCTCTCCAGAGCTTCTAAAATCTCAGCGTGCTTGCAGTCCTCTAATTGCTCGCTCTCATTCTGCTCAGTCTTCTGTCTGGATTGTTTGTAACATGCGGGATCCGATCGCTCCCCTCAAACTCCGATTGCCTGACTGTTTGTTGTGCACAGTGAATACAGGGTGGG
Organism: Malaclemys terrapin pileata; assembly: GCF_027887155.1. NCBI lineage: Eukaryota > Metazoa > Chordata > Testudines > Emydidae > Malaclemys > Malaclemys terrapin. The sequence continues at coordinate 2,470,848 of NC_071511.1, read as the reverse complement.
ACCTTGAGGATGACATTCACCACTGGGCAGAGGGCCAGAGCAAGACCATAAGTGATGCATAGGCCTTGCCCGGCGGTGAAATTCTCCAAGAATGAGGGACTGAACAGTCAAAAGAATCCTTTCAACTCTATCTGCAAATGAATCAATTTCCAAAGCAATATTCTTACACCAGAAAAGTCTCTCTTTCATAAATCATAAATTCAAACAGGAACGCTGAGAAGGAAAAATAAAATCCATCTCAAAGAAAATTATGTAGATGGCTAAACAATAGGAATCATATTGAGAAACATGTCCTGCTTTGTTAGCCTTCTCCACCACAGTCCCAACCTAAGGTGTTATATTTATTACTACTGAGGGCTGCTCGTGCAAGCGTTCCGACTGGAGGTTGCACAGTCGAGCCCTAAAATAAGCAACCTCCATACACTTCTCTCGCACGCCCCCTTGCTTATCAAATTTCATCAAAATGGTGCAGGCTCTCTCCAGCCTGCAGGAGGATGGGCAATCTGATCAGATGTGCAGGCCAGCCCCCTGAAGACAGCCGTCTTTCCTGTCCCAAACTCACACAATGCTGAAGAGCAGTGTCCACCATAAGAAATGCAACAGCACAGTCCAAAACACCAGCATTTATAGTAGTGATACTTTAGGGGTTTGGTCTCTTACTGTAGTATTTTGATGAAGTGTGAATGATGGTGACACTACTTGATAGCCTTCCAATAGGAGGAGTGGGGTCAAACAACCAGACCAGAGATAAAATAGATCTTGATATATTTAGGAATGGGATTATATGACAGGGCTGCCTGCAACAGCCGGAGACTGGAGTTGATGACCCAAGAGGTTCCTTCAACTCCCATGTTAATATGATCACAGACAAATGTGAGTATTTTATATTCATTTTTAGTTCCATTATCCTTCCGATGTGGGGAAAGTTAAACATTTCCTATTTAGCTTTGGATTATGCACAGTAGTGAGTAACAGGGTCATACAGATAACCTAATGCAACGTGGGGGTGCCAAAGGGCTTTGATTGGTGTGGCTGTCTCAGAAAGGATATTCAATTTAGTGTTGCGCAAATGCTGCTGTGATTAACATTTGCTGAAGTGTAATCTTCAAGTCTTGGCCAGAAGTGCAGAGGTTTCACATCAGGGCAGAATCCACCCCTCATACCCTGAACCTGCACTCGAATCCATGAGGACAGACCGCTGAGCCACTGTGAAGCCCCACGGCCTTCAGCGAGATTCTGCGCAGGCATAAGGGTCTGCAGACCTGTCCCAATTTCTGCAATGCAGCACAGTGCTCCTCATTCTGCTCTCTCTCACTAGTGAGAATCCGGAGTAACTATTGATCTGGAGTTATGCTAGAGCAAGTAAAAGGAGAATCCAGTTTAGAATGTTTTTAGATCTGCAGGGTTTCTATAATCAAGCTATGCTTTCACCATTAGAAGAAGGTTAGAAGAGAAGATCTAGGGTTGCCCATTTTGGTTGGACATATTCCTGGAGGTTTAATTACATGACAATCTTTAGAGATTAATCTTTAATTCCTGGAGACTCTGGGACAATCCTGGAAGGTTGGCAACCCTAGAAGGATCAAGTGCAAACGTCACAAGTGGTGCTGGTCCCATCTTTTCTGCTATTGCTGAATTCTGTAGTTATTGGGTCCTTTGTGACGTCTGATACGTCTTCCAGTGCTGCAGTTGGTGTTGAAAATCAATCAACTTATAAGGCATTTCATGAGTATCTGAGAGTGGGAATGAGTGAACCTCCAGGGATGTAATTTGTCATTTACTGTACTTGTTAAAAGTTACAAAATAGCAGTACAACAGAGGTTACAGAAAGTACAGTGCAGCTAGACAAACTTTCAATCCATTTACCAAATTGCTCACAGCTCGCATTGTCAAGGAAGGTGAAAAAAAATAATAAATGTAGCGTTTTATTTTAAGTGCCAAAAAATGCGTAACATGGACCTTTCGGTTCTTGCCAAGCTCTTATTACTCCAAACTGAGAGACACTGGATGAATAGTATTGAGAATTTCTCTCAACCAGAAGTTCTTGAACAATAAAGTGTGTAAAGAAAAAAAGATTCCTAGTTAAAGGTCAAGTGTGCTGAACAATAGGAGTGGAACTTTGCTGATTTGCACTACAGGAAAGTTCACCCTGGAAAGGGGTTAGCACAAAATGGAACTTAAGTGAGATTTAAGCAGAGATGAGGCCTTGTACTAGGCCTCTGCACTAGAGCGAATTTCTAGTAAACCTTCTTACTTTCTGGGCTAAAGGCCAGAGGTAGATTCATACTTCTGCATGAGGGACGCGGTGCAACAGATTGGACTGTACAGTAGAGCTGGCCAGAAAATGTGGGGGGGAGACACGGGGCAACGATTTAACTGGAAAAACTTTGTTATAAAGTTTTAAAAGGTTTTGTCAAAACTGGCAGCAGAAAATTTATAGCGCGTTGATGAGCAGTCAAAGCAAAAACAAAAACCAAGGCAGAAGTTTTTGGCCACCTCCCCCTTCCCCGCCCAAAATAAATAACTGAATAAGGGTTTTCCCAATGGAAAACCGAACATTTTCAATCACAGCAAACACTTCCCATTAAAATTCTTTTTTTTTTAACCAAAAATTTAAAAAGTTTTGATGGAAAATTGTTGGTTAGCCCCACTTTAAAGTCCAGTTCAGGGCTTTGGGATTCTCTATAAACCGCAGGGCCCCTTTGGTTACAGTAATAAATATGGGCCTGATTCTCCAAACACTGGGTGTAGAGCACAACGCTGTGAGCTCAATAGTGAGTGATTGCGGGCTCAGGCTCTGGATTAAATCAAAGGCCCATATGCCGTTATTTCGAAACCTCCAAGTAAAAGTGCTCCCACTACTTCTGTTGCATGCTGGGCCTGACCCAGCACCAATTGGAACGGGGAGTCTTTCCATTGACTCGTTTATTGGGCACTGGGTCAGGCTCTGAATCAGTGCCCAGTGCCCCTGTTTGGGGATTTACGTAAAGCAGTTGAATGAACTCCACACAAAAGTGATGACACACAAAACACGTGGGCAAACACTTTTCACACAACGGTCACTCCATATCAGAGCTCTCAGTCCTTGTCCTCAAAGGAAACCTGCACAACACTTTCAAAAGACAAGCCTGGGAGCTTAAATTCATAACTTTGTTAGATGCTAAAAATCATGGACTCAGACACACTGGTTTTATGTCTCATTACAACAATCTGTAACCCACGAACTCTCCTTGATCTCATGACTGCAGACGTGTTAGTTGCCCACTTCATCTTGAATGATCTCTTGCAACCTGGGTTAACTCCTCATGCAAAACAATCTGTTTCACATGTACTTAGCTATGACACTGAGTACTTTCCCCAGGCCCGAGGAAGAGCTTGGTTGCTCGAAAGCTTGTCTCTTTCACCAACAGAAGTTAATCCATTAAAAAAAAATATTGTCTCGCCCACTTGGTCACTTTGAAATAAGATAATTCTACTAATCCTCTTGGGGCTAAGTATCAGAGGGGTAGCCATGTTAGTCTGGATCTGTAATTTCTCCTTATTTGTAAGGGTTCAAAGTTGCCTCCTACACATTCACTTTAGTCAGTAGCTACCTTTGGTAGGAGTTTCTGTGCAGTGCAGTTCTAGGCAGAGCTTTTCTGTTCACTGCAAAAAAGTTGAGGGGTGGGGAGGGTCAGGAAATCATTTCTGCGAGTCTGGTGACTGCCACTGTAGTTACTTGCTGTCAAAATTAAATTACAACCTACTGTGGTTTGCTCTTATAACCCCCATCTCTAGTCTGTTCTTGAGAGTCAGTTGCTGTTGAAGAAACCATATAATTTTGACACTGCTTAATTTGGATACCTATATCCTGCCTGACAGAATGATTTCTCTCACTTTATAAATGGGACCATGTACTTCTCAATTGGTATTCACTCTCCCTGTTGCCACAGCACTGGGCTGCTTCTCTAAGATTTCAGAGAGCGGTTAGTTGTGATCACTCACAATAAAATAAAAATATTAGCCCCTATTTTTCTTCTGACAGATGTTTCAACAATATTTTCCTTCTCCGCTGATAGTTTTAAATATTTATACTGTGTGCCTCCTATAGGTGTAACCTTGCACATGAATAAACATGAGACTAATAATTTACTGCTTTTAGTGAAACAAGGTGCAGTTGACCTATTCAGTTTACCTTCCTATTTAAGTGTTATAGTCAACACAGCAACCATTTAAAATCAAAGAACCCATTGCTTGGCCCTAGTTTTCAGCATTTTCTAAGAGCAGGAAGTGTAGTTAGATAGGCTGGTCCTACCAATATCCGAACAAACCAACACTGTTCACATGTTAGAACACATATTAAAAAACCAGAGAAATAAAATAAATCCATTGTCCATAAGTCTTTGATAAGCAGAGCATATTATAGCTAGTTGCTATTTCATTGCATTGGCTTGGATCCGTACTTCCACTCCTCACTGTGGAGTGTCTACATAAATTAACTCCATGAATATACAGGTGCTGAATCTGGAAATTAGGGTTTTGACCAGCAGTTCAAGCCTCCTTCAAAGCCCACTGCAGTCAATGGAGAGACTCCTGTTGACTTCCATGGCTTTGGACCAGGCCCTTGATGTCTTACATTTATCTGTAAGGCGGGGGGGAGCTTTCTCCTCAGTGAGGTTAGCTGCTACACAAGTGCTTGTGCAAGCTCCTTCATGGATAATTCAGGGACAAGCCTTGCCTCACAAGAGAGGTGCTCCTCATCCTTCCATGTGTCTCTGGGTGCCTTGCTCACGTCGGCAGCAATCCGGGGACTGAGTTATGGACCAAGACTCAAAGCTTTTTGTGATTCTATCCACTTCCACACTTAGTACTAATGTGGGTGAAGACTGCAACCTACTTTGCAGCCCCGTATTCATGCCGGAACTCACTTCTAGTTCTGGTTCCTCTGAGGTCAGAATCTAACTTCTCTCTGCCGGGAGAGAGGGAGAGAGAAGGCAGGATGTTACTGGTGTGGATGCTGTAAGACACTTCTAAGATTATTCTGTGCCTTGGCATGTATTTTCATCTACGTCACTGCTGTGGAGGCTAGATCCATTGCAACCGCCCAGTTTGAAAAGTGGCAGCTAGTCCAAGGGCTCTGCATCGGCAGGGGTGGCTGATTTACTAGAACGTTGCGTACTTCGTAACTGAGGTAGGCTGGGCAGTGCGCGCTATCCAACTGTACGTGCAAGTGGCTTTCCGGGTTTAAAGACCGTATCTGAGAAGCTATTCAGGGGGCAGAATCTTAGCGTGGCTGCCCCCAGGAACGGAGAATGGAGCTGTGGAGCTGAGGCTAGAAGAGCTGTGGCCGTCGTTCCCCACTGGAACAGAAGAGATGGCAATGACAGACACTCATCGGGAGCCCATTGGAAGAGGCCCGTCCCAGCTGGCTGAAAGGAAAGGAGACAGAAGAAATCTCTGAGGAGATTTGGATGGGAGTAAAATTGATTGGGAGAGTGATGTGACGTGAAAATGTCTGACAGAAAAGCACGATGTAAATATGTATGTAGCTTCCAGCACAACAATGTAAGCGTAACTATGAATGGCAGCCAATCACAGACTGGATTAAAGCTGATGGGTATGCACCCCACTACTCCCCTCATACAAGGGTCCCCCACTCTCTCTCAATGTCAGAGTCTCATTCTCTCTCCCTCACACCAGGGGCTCTGTGTGTTCCCCCATGTCTGGGGCTAAGGTGACCAGATAGTAAGTGAGAAAAATCGGGATTGGGGGAGGGCGGGGGAGGGTCCTATATGTAAAAGGGGCCTATATAAGACAAAGCCTCCAATATTGGGATATCTGGACACACTATCTGGGGGTCTGTTTCCCTAAATTTCCCCCTCCCCCATACAAGGAACCCCGTGTGCCCCACACTCTCTTCCTCCCCGTGTCTGGGGCTCTGTATTTGCCCCCAAAGTACCTGCCTTCTCCCCCCCCAATGGAGGGGACACCCAGTGTGGGCAAGCATTGGGACGGCAGCACATTAAGAGACGTAAGAAGGTATAAAGCCTCCTTTCCTCTCCTGTCCCTCTGCCGCCAGGGGAGCCCTGCTGTTAGGCCGGTCTTAGCCGGGGGGTGAGGAGCAAGGTTTTAAGTGCTAGTGGCTTTTCCAGTTTTCACCAGAATCTATAGGATTCTGCTCATTGAGGCCTAGAACGTGCCCTGAAATGTTGGGCTTGTTATCGCATTACATCCAGACAATCAGAGAAAATCCTTCAAATTGGGGGTTCAATCTTACTTTGCACATTAGGTTGTACATGGAAAACCAATCAGTCCTGCCCCCTTAGGGTATTTTAGTCCAAGCCACCAAAGTGAAAAACATTTTTCCCAGCCAGAGTCAGAATTTACAGGGGAAATGGGCTTTCTTTGATCCTGAACACTACAGACAGCCTGTTTTCCTGTCACTCCCTGTTCAGGATTGGTGGGCTCAGTTGTGCAAACCATTACACAAAGAATTTGTACTCATAAATGCTCACTACTCTGACTAAGAATTGCACAATCAGTCTGCGATGAGGAGATGTGGGCTTTGCATTTCTCCATGGAAACACTACTCAGCTAGGAACAAAGAATGTCGGCCATACTCACACAATGGGGGATTCCATCCTGGGAAGCAGTGACTCAGAAAAAGATTTAGGGATCATGGTGGATAATCAGCAGCACATGAGCTCCTGGACTGACAATGTGGCCAAAAGATCTAATGAGATCCTGGGATACATAAACTGGGGAATCTCAAGTAGGAGTAGAGAGGTAATTTACCTCTGTATTTGGTACTGATGCAACTGCTGCTGGAATCCTGTGTCCAGTTCTGGTGCCCACAATTCAAGAAGGAAAGGTTTAACATGATCCAATAGCTGAAAGTTGAAGCTAAACAAATTCAGACTGGAAACAGAGTGTAATTTTTTGACCATGATTGTACTTAACCATTGGAACAATTCCCCAAGAGTCGTGGTGGATTCTCCATCACTGACTATTTCAGAGTCAAAATTGGATGTTTTTCTAAAAAAATATGCTCTAGGAATTATTTTGGAGACATTCTATGTCCTGGGTTATACAGGCTTTGGAATCTATGGCACTTGGCCACAGTCTGCTAATGGGGATTCAAAGTATCTCCAACCCACTGCACCCAAACAGAAAGTAGAAGCACATGGCTCTTTGGAGAGAGGGCTTCATGCCAGTTAAATTTTAACCCTCCGCTCTGGATGCAGCATGGTGTCCATTTACCCCATCTCTTCTCACCTCCCTGCTTCAGCTATGCCATCCAGTTTAGAATCTTCCTCCCAACATTATGGCATTTAAATTGCTCATTGTTTTTATTTCAAAAATAATAAAATAAATAGAATCATAGAATATCAGGGTTGGAAGAAACAACCTCAGGAAGTCATCTAGTCCAATCCCCTGCTCAAAGCAGGACCAACACCAACTAAAGAGATCAAAACAAGAATAAAACTAAAGCAGATGACAGTCCTTAATGCTAATTTCCCCACTTAACATTTTTATTTTTCTGTGGTTCTCCCTGATTTCATGCTCAAGGACACAATTGCATGAGCTTCAGTTCTCTCCTTGCCCTCTGTCCAACCCAAGACATCATCTACAGCAAGGACATTTAAGATTATGTCAAAATAACTATGTAACTACATTCGTAAGGGTTCCTTGGCTGCAGAGAGTGTCACAGAGACAGCCAATTTACAGAAGAGCTTTGTATTCTAATTATTGCAAAGGAGGATTCAAGCAGTTATCAAACTAAATCTATTTTCCAGTTTTAGGCGCTGAGTCTATGAACCCATAAGTCATTAACTGGACTTCTTTTCAACTTGTAGACAGATGCAAAGGCTCAGTTATGCCTCCTTAACTCATGCTGCTCCACAAGTCGTCCTAGTGAAGTTGGTGGGACTGCTTTCACAGGAAGCTACTCCTCTACAGCAGTAAAGGCGGCAAAGCCTTTAGCGACATGCCCACCATCCCATTCATATTTCCTCATCTCTTGTCCCCTGACTGTTCCCCACTAGCCCTCCTGGACTGTTTTCTCGCCAATGGATAAAAGAAAAATATTGATACAGAACAGTCTGTAGGTTGGATCCTCCGTTGATGTGAATCAGCCTTACCCCGTGGAAATCAAAAGAGCTGTAGTAATTTCCACCAGCTAGAGACGTGGCCTTTCATCGCTAGGCCTCTGTCAGCACTACTGCTTCCCAGGATTCCCCTGCCCACTCATGATGATTTTCCCCAGCTGTATTGAGTGGTTTTTCCCCAGGCAGAGTTTTATGTTTTTAAAACATTCTGCCCATTTCTCATCCCTCCAGCAAACTCTCCAGCCTCACCGCTGCTCACAACGGTTCCCGATTTAGTTCAAATTTTAGCACACTGTTTTCTTCAAAATCAATAATGAAAGTATTAATTATAACAGGGCCTAACACTGATTGCCACGGCACCCCATTAGGCCCCTTACTCACCAGCCATTCCTCATTCCCCTTTGTTTTCTTCTGACAGTTTTCAATGCACAGGACAAAAATATAGTCAAACTGATTTTTTTCCTCTCCTCTCCAATAAGCACAGAAACAAAGGTTAGACCAACTGAGTCCTAGAGACAAATGGAATTCCTTTTCTGAAGATCGGTCTTGGACGGGCAAAGAGTAGAGTCAACTCTATCAGGATAACTCTGCATGGTCCCAGAAAATCCAGACTGGATACTTATCACACACCACAAAGCCATCTCCTCCAGACTCACAAATACCTGCTGCAAAGGTAGGAGGCACATAATGGGCTTTTAATTCTTATACTAGCCTAAGAAGGAGCCAAACCTCATTCTAGTTCTTAAACACAGACCCTGCATTTGGGAGTTAGGTAGCAGGATGAGGGACATTTTTAGGCCCCAATTCTGCCAGGAGCTCTGCATGAGCATACCGCTGTGTCCGGGGGCCATTCTCCCTGAGCTCCTGGGCAGCACTTTATGTCCATTTTTCTTAACATTTACGGCCCGAGTTTTCAGGGGGACAGGACGCTGCCTTGCTCCTGTTTAAATGAATTTTTCTGAGCCCCAGCAGCAAGGATTAAAGAAGAAAGTTAAGTTCTTTTTACTCTGCGAGAAAAGCCGATCTGAAAATATAAACTTTGCTGGGATCCAGTCTCTGTGGCATTACTGGACTCGGTGCAGGGAGGAACCCCAGAATGTCTTTCCAAGAGACTGTTTACAACTGAGATCATTTTTTTTTTAAATTAGCTTTTAAATCTTCAGAGTTGCTCAACTCATTCCAACCGCCTCGTGGTGCTTTCGTTTTATTTAAAGGTCTATCACAACCTGTCAGTGGAGCATCAAGAAAACGCTGGAAAGCACCATTAATCCTGAGCTCTGGACAGGACAGACAAGCTTATTTTACTAGCTGTACTGTATTAATGCCTTGTTAGGGTTTCTTACAGGTCTCCTGCTAATAGGAATAACCTCTGGAGCAATAGCAATTTATCCATATATCTAGCTCACACTGCTTGTCACTGCTAGTAACAACTGCTAACCCTCCTGGGCGGCTTTTCATCTTCACTCTCATTCTAGCATACATTATTTTAACCTGTCAGAACATAAACAGGACAATTACTTAGACCAACGTAGGCGGAAAGTGTTGATAACTAAAGCTAAATCCAGCATTGTCACTCTAACGTGCTCACGTTAAACCAAGCACCATGTGGCAGCTTGCCTTCTCACATGAAAACATTTGTCAAGCTCACTAATGCAAAACTGACCAACTACAGAATCTCTTGATTTGCACTACTTGATGACAAGCCTAGTAAAGCCACTGTAGAGACGGCGAGCTGATTATTGGTGCAGATACGCAAAGTTATAACCCAGGAAGAACCAGGACAAATATGTCTCTATGAAGGTATAACTTGCTGGATTCCACTCATAAAAACTGTTTCTCACTGTTTATGTACTGCGCCTTCTGTAGTGAAAGATCATAAAGTGTTCACACAAACTCTGGGCCTCTTTCTGTACTCCTGAACACCCAGAACTCCTGGTGGCCTCATATTTTGTGGCTCCATGGACAACACGATAGATGCACTAAGAAAGAGCATTAGTTTCTTCAGTAAAAAGACCAGGGGTGAAACCCCGGCTCCCCTAAACTTGAGGGCAAAACTTTCATTAACTTTAAAGAGACCACGCCCCTCCCTCCCAGTCCTCATTTTAAATCATGTCCTAACAGGGAACAATTTAAGGAGTCAGCTTTGCTGTGCTGTTATTGGGAGCCATCATCAGTATGTTGATAGCACTATGATCCAGTTACATCTTCAAGATCTTCCCCAGTAGACTGGCATATAGAGGCTGCATAATAACTAACTGACAGACTTGACTCATTTAGGACTCAAATATTCTGCCTTCCTGTGAACATCGCCTCCATCTCACTTGGAATGATATTAAGCCAGTTATTTTTCATCAACATTCGATTTTCTTTGCAGGCTGGGACAGCACGACCTGTACTGTAGGAGAAAGCTGCATAACTGGGTGTCATCCCGGTGCAACTGCAGTCCCTGGCCGCTCACAATCTCCCCGCATACGGCTGGACATAGCTCTTGGATAACGTGGTCCTCGTATTGAGCTCTGGAGGATTCAAAATAGCAGCAATGCTTTTTTCTTGGGGAGGGGAAATGTCAAAAGGGGAGTTCGGTGTCTGTGGGCTCATCTGAGCGTTCGTGCAGAGATAGGAGCAGTACAGGGAAGCGTTGGTTAAAAGTGTCAGCGGATCACAAATTAGTTTTTTTCTGTGAAAATAAGCGGCTCCGCAACTCAGCATACAGTCTCTGCTATGTTGGATACAGGTGTTTATACACGTACTAGACCAATACTTTGGATTTACATAGTGCTTCATCAGATAAAGCTCTCAAAGTACCTTTTGTAGCTGGGCAAATGTAATTCCTAACTTACAGATGGAGAAGCTAAGCTTAGAGATGGCCACAATTTCCCACCTCCATCCCTTCTCCCTCCGCCCCCCAGAAAATGTTGAGTTTTCAATGAAAAAAATGAAAAAATGAAAATTTTCAACCAAAAAGTTTAGGGTAAAACTGAACATTTCAAGTCAGTAATGCTGTCTCAGTGCCTCGTGCCCCATTCTCCTCTAAAAGCTGCCTGGCTGAACTACATCTCCCATCATGTTCCAAGGTCTCCCTAGTGTACCACTATGGTGCATCATGGGAGTCCCTGGCCATTGTGTGAAATGTAGTCTGGCTGGAGACCCCAGCCCATAGAAGGCAATGGGGGAATGCCCTCTCTCCCCTTCTTCCCATTGGTATGGTTATTGATTCTCCTCGCGCTACGTGCCCCTCTCCCCCATCAGAAGGTCTGCCCTGCCAGCCACCTGACTCCCACCCAACACCTGCTTCCTCCGCTCTTGCTCACCTATTCTTTCAAAGAGAAAATTGACAAAATGTGAGGTGACCTTCCCCTCCTACAACCGTCCCCTCCTTCTCACCCATCATGGACAGTTTCTCAGCTGCTGTTCTCCTGTAACTCCTCCACTTGCCCCAGTGAGACCCCATCCCTTCCCCTGATCTCCTTCATGCTCACTCTCATACCCTCCCTCACCTCTCATTCTCCTCCGGTTCTTACCCCGCACAATAGAAGCATGGTTCAGTCTCGTCCATCTTAAAAAACAAAAAACCTACAGCCTTGACCCCACTCACCTCTCCAACAGCTGCTCCATCTCCCTTTCATCTCTAAGCTCACTGAACATGCTGTTTACAATTGCTGTCTGGAGTTCCTTTCCATCAGTTCCATTCAATTCCCAATCCAGCTTCTACCCTTTGTGCGCCACTCAAACTATTCTCGCTAAATCATAGAATCATAGAATATCAGAGTTGGAAGGGACCTCAAGAGGTCATCTAGTCCAACCCCCTGCTCAAAGCAGGACCAATTCCCAGCTAAATCACCCCAGCCAGGGCTTTGTCAAGCCGGGCCTTAAAAACCTCCAAGGAAGGAGACTCCACCACCTCCCTAGGTAACGCATTCCAGTGTTTCACCACCCTCCTAGTGAAATAGTTTTTCCTGATATCCAACCTGGACCTCCCCCACCGCAACTTGAGACCATTGCTCCTTGTTCTGTCACCTGCCACCACTGAGACCAGCCGAGCTCCATCCTCTTTGGAACCCCCCTTCAGGTAGTTGAAGGCTGCTATCAAATCCCCCCTCATTCTTCTCTTCTGGAGACTAAACAATCCCAGTTCTCTCAGCCTCTCCTCATAAGTCATGTGCTCCAGACCCCTAATCATTTTTGTTGCCCTCCGCTGGACTCTTTCCAATTTTTCCACATCCTTCTTGTAGTGTGGGGCCCAAAACTGGACACAGTATTCCAGATGAGGCCTCACCAATGTCGAATAAAGGGGAATGATCACGTTCCTCGATCTGCTGGCAGAGTCTAATCACCTCGTCCTTTGCCAAAACCACTACTCCATGCTTATTTCCCTTGAGCTGCCAGTGCCTTCATACTGTTAACTATACTCCTTTTCTGGAGATCTTGTCTTTCCTTGCTTTCTATGACCCTCCTCTTACATCTCTAATGGCTCCTACAACATGTTCATCAGAGGATCCCCTCCCCCCACACACAAACTCTCTGTGGGGGCTGCAAAGAGTTCTATCCTTGGTCCCCTTCTCTTTTCCCTCTACTTCTTATCCCTGGGTAATCTCATCTGCAAACTCAGTTATGGCCTCTATGCCAACAACTCACAGCTCTGCTCTAGACCTGTCTGCTTCTGTCCAAACAAAAAATCTCAGCCTCTGACATCTCCTCATGGACATCCAGCAGTCAACTAAAGTTCAACATGGCTAAAAGAGAGCTCTTCCTGCCTGTCATTCAGGCCCATACCCTGGGTGTCCTCTTCAACTCAGGCCTTTCCCTTTCATCTTCACGCTCCAGCTGTGCTTAAACGTTGCTTATTCTTTCATCATAGTATAATTTCAGTGATCTCCCCTATCCAACCACACTCCTGAAACTCATGTCCAGGCACTCATCAACTTGTATTTTGATTGGGACAACCTTCTCTTCTTTGGCCTTCACAAATGCAGTCTGGCCCCACTGATACCCATTCAAATTCTGCTGTAAATATCATTTCCCAAGCTTGTTACTTTGATCATATCACCTCTCTCTTTGTGCCCCTCCAGCAGCTCCCCTTTCTCCATTACATCAAACAAAAGCTACTTGCATTCAGTTACGGCCCTTCGCAGCTCATCCCCTAGCTATGCATCATCTCATTCGCTCTTGCGATGTCTCCCACCTCCTCCCTACCCGTGATGCCAGCCTCCAATGCCCACTTGTTAAATCTTCAAGCAAGCACCTTCATGCTTACTAGTATACTGTTCTTTGCACTTGGGAAGAGTTCCCATTAAACATCTGCAAAGCCACCTCACGGTCTTCCTTCCTTAGCATTCTCCTTTGCAGTGGTGCCTTTAAAACAAAAAAAAAAACTTAACACTTAGGCAGTTGGTGCTCTAAGACTGCAGCCCTTCATGTTAACCTATATGATCGCCCTATTTCTGTGTGCTCTCCCCATCTGTTGTCTCTTGTCTTCTACTGAGGTTGTAAGCTCTTTGGGCCGAGACCAGCTTTTTTGTTCTGTGTTGGCCTAGTGCAAGGGGGCTCTGACCTGTGACTGGGGCTCCCAGCCACTAACACACTACAGATAATTAATAATAGTGTGAGGCACCCAATTACCATACTGACATTTGCAAATCAAAATTCTTTGGTTGTCAGATAAAACTTTTCAGGTTTTTTCGGGGGAGGAGGATGTTTGTTGACAAAAAGTAGATTTAAAATGAAATACACAAAATAGATATTTTAACCAAAGAAGGGCCATTTAATTGAAAACCCAAACAAGCCATTGCAAAAAAGGTTTTCAACCAGCCCTGGCTGAGGTGTAGGGTTTAAGTGACTGGTCTGAGGTCACAAAGTGAGTCAGGTGTCCTGACCCCAAGTCCTCTGCCAAATGCCCTGGACCATAAGGTATGCAAAGTCCATGCACCCTGTTTGCAACAACCAGGGATACATGCACCTGGATATTTAAACATTGATGAGTGCAAGTCGTATTTGATGCTAAACACAAAAAAAGAAAAAAGCTAAGTTACTCTGATGTTTTCATTCTGGTGCACAGAGAGCCAGCGCCAGAACTCACTAAAGTCACTCGGAGTCTTTCTACTTCCCTCGGTGAGCTCCGGATCAGACTCCTAAGGTCGAATCCTCATGTCAGCATCCAGCTGGGGAACAATCCTGTCCTTCACGTTCCACAGAGCCTCACTGAGGCCACTCCTTGGAGCGGTCACACCTCGCCCTGTACATACCCCTCCCGTGGGGCATACCAGAGAACCCCCTGGCTCCACTCCCAGTACTCCTAACACTGCCACACCGGGAGCCCCTTTGGAGCAGAACCAAGCCCACCCCAGCCTATTCCCCTTCAGCAGGGATACCGAACAGAGGGCTGCAGGGGCAGGGTTTGCCCTTTAATGGCTAAGATGTACATGTCAGGTCCCCAGAGAACGATATTAAATTACTGTCTCCGGGTGGCCAAATTTCACAATGAACTCAGGGTAAGTATTGCACATAAAGTGAAGCCTTAAGTGTTAACCGCGTTAGTTCTTTTGGGGCTTCTGCTCAGTTCAGATTGCTCAGGGACTCTGGGACTTCCCTGCCACTCGGTCCTGCCTGAAGATTATTAATAGAGTTTTATAGAAATTTAGTTCCGATTGTACGAATATCAAAACACTCCCCACTCTTCAGGGGCAGCTCTGAAACAATGGTTTCTTTGGCACTGAAAACCTAATCTAGTTTGGAAACACTATGGATGTTACAGGAGAATTTTAATATAGCTTACCTAAAGCACACCATCTAGTATCATGCTCAGAGCTTGTTCTCCTGTGCACACAAATTACCCCCATTGGCTAAAGGTTTTATGCAAAAACTCAGCAAAACCAAGCAAAAATGCTGAATTTCTTTTGGGCCTCACTGGTCAGTCCAAAGGTCCATCTAGCCCAGTATCCTGTCTTCCAACAGTGGCCAATGCCGGGTGCCCCAGAGGGAATGAACAGAACAGGTAATCATCAAGTGATCCATCCCCTGTCGCCCATTCCCAGCTTCTGATAGAGATATAGACTCAAAGCAAAACACGGCTACTGTATTTGGAGGAGAATTAAGAACCATAACATAGATCCATGTGCGAACTACAAAACTGGCTCTTATCCCTATAAAGCCCCCAATTTGGAACACCCTGAAGTCTAGTGTATTTAAAATCCCTGATAAAGAACAGGTCCACTTCAAGTTTCTGTGGGCAGCAATAATTAACCCAGTTCTGATTTCAGTGGAGTTGTGCCAGGGGACCAGGGTCTGCTCACACTCATCTGCCAGCAGAATTGGGACCTACTACCACCAGTCTAACTATACATCCTTACTTCTGAGGCTTTTCCTCACACTGGACGCTAGTTGTGCCAATGTTCTCAGAGGTCTAAACTTTATTACATTTGTAAACAATTATATTTTTGAGTTTGCAGCCAGGCTTAGCTCCACAGTAAACATCTTCTGCAGCTAACGCTTGGCTCTTAACGTTTTTTAGTACAATACGTCAGGCAAGTCATCTTAACAATGAACAGATGGGCAGCTGATTGCTTAGCCCCTCTGAACAGACCCCTAACCCGTGCTTTTCAGCAAGACCACTTAATTGGAAAAACAAAACTGAAAATTAATGACCATGAAAGTGTCATGTGAAAATAACTGGAGACAAGAGATTCTGAAGAGCAATAACTTAGCAAGGCCGAAGTGCAAAGCTTCTGATATTTTCAAAGCACATAAGCAAACGAGACGTTGCTTTAATGCAATATGCAGCTCTGTCCTACTTTAACCATATCAGCACATCCGAACTAGTCAGACTGACAGAAAGGATTCCATTTTAATAAGTTTCAGTCCAATTAAAAGCTCAAGTTTATTGGAAATAAAAGCTGACAGCATAATGTTTAAAAATTAATCAAAGAAATTAGAGCTGGGTTTGTAGAAAGTGCCTTATATGAAAGGCTCCGCTACAGAAAACAGGCAAGTATGGAAGATTTTCACATACAGGATCCCCTCCTAATTCAGGCTGAGCCAAACACTTCACATTTATTGTAAGTAAAAGTCTCCTTTTGCGTCCTGTTCTCATAACTCCACGCTCTCCTTCCTGCATTTCCTACCTTTTTCCTTCCCATTATTTCCCTCTTTTTTCTATACACTACAGCAGTGGTTCTCAGCCTTTCCAGACTACTGCACCCCTTTCAAGAGTCTGATTTGTCTTGTGTACCCGTAAGTTTCACATCACTTAAAAATGTATAAAATCAGACATAAAAAATACAAACGTTTCACAGCACACTATACTGACGAATGGCTTATTTCCTCATTTTTACCATCTCATTATAAAATAAATGAATTTGAATATAGTATACAGAGCAATATAAACAAATCATTGTCTATGAAATTTTTCTTTGCACTGAGTTCGCTAGTGCTTTTTATGTAGCCTGTTGTAAAACTAGGCAACTATCTAGAGGAGTTGATGTATCTCCTGGAAGACCTCTGAATATCCCCAGGGGTGCACGTACCCCTGGTTGAGAACCACTGCATTACAGTATATTAAATTCTTAGTCCACCTAGTGCATTTTCTGTGTGTACTGCTGTAATTGTCCGCTCTGACTGGTTCTTTATAATCCAGTATTGTTTATTATTCAGGATGCCATTAACCTCTTGATGCTTACAGCTTGCTTTCCCTTAATATTTGTTTCAATATTTTCCCAGTGTCCAACACGAGAACTACCATTCTCTCGTGGCATTCCCCTCATCACTTGGTACCTCCCATGTTCTTCATGATCTTTCAGAAATTGTGGTTAGTGGTTTTAGCCAGTTAGTTTGCTAATTGCCTTAAGCCCCTGGCACATATATCATCATAGAATCTCAGGGTTGGAAGGGACCTCAGGAGGTCATCTAGTCCCACCCCCTGCTCAAAGCAGGACCAATCCCCAACTAAATCATCCCAGCCAGGGCTTTGTCAAGCCTGACCTTAAAAACCTCTAAGGAAGGAGATTCCACCACCTCCCTAGGTAACCCATTCCATTGTTTTATCACCCTCCTAGTGAAATAGTTTTTCCTAATATCCAACCTAAAACTTCCCCACTGTGACTTGAGACCATTGCTCCTTGTTCTGTCATTTGGTATCACTGAGAACAGTCTAGATCCATCCTCTTTGGAACCCACCTTTAGGTAGTTGAAAGCAGCTATCAAATCCCCCCTCACTCTTCTCTTCTGCAGACTAAACAATCCCAGTTCCCTCAGCCTCTCCTCATAAGTCATGTGCTCCAGCCCCCTAATCATTTTTGTTGCCCTCCGCTGGACTCTTTCCAATTTTTCCACATCCTTCTTGTAGTGTGGGGCCCAAAACTGCTGATTTGTATCTAAATTGAAGGAAATGAAAACCCAAGCTTGTCTATGATATTCATAGACAACTCCTGCCCTGACAGACAAAGACAATAAAATCTAGTATCGAAGTACTTTCCCGGTACATGACCTTCATCGTTGTATTAGTTAATTATAGTTAGAATATAATTCTTGGCAATAAAAATCAGTCACGGCACAGTCATTTCCATTTAGCCAACAATACCACTTGTTTTTATCCTTATGATACAATTTCCACCCTTCCGGGATCTTCTTTGTTGTTGCATTTCAGCTTTTTACTTTTAATGACCCTATAGTTGTTTACTGTGCTCTCAGAACGGTGCCGTTTAATTATTTCAAACGTCATTCACCAGGTACGGAAGCTGCAGGAGATACACATCTCACGTACAGCAGGCCCCCTGAGGGGGCAAAGTCTTGAAATCTGACTCCGGTACATCACAGACAACATAGCACAGGTGTCACAGGTGCCCTTCTCCCCAAAGTACCCACTGCCACACCCAGCCTCTCTTTCCAGGAGGCTTGTGTCCCAAATACCGGCACAGCAAACAAAGAACAGTTCCTCAGCCCATCCCAGGCTCTTCTCCCCTCACCTCCCAGAGGAACTGCCAGCTGCTCCTGCTTCTTGCAGCCAGGGCCGGCTCCAAGCACCAGCTTAACAAGCAGGTGCTTGGGGCGGCCAAGGGAGAGGGGCGGCACCTGCGGCAATTCGGGGGCGGCAGGTCCCTCACTCCCTCTAGGAACGAAGGACCTGCCGCTGAACTGCCGCCGCCGATCACGGCTTTTATTTTATTTTTTTTCCAATTGCCACCGCCGGTTGCGATCGCGGGTTTTTTTTTTTTTTTTTTTTTTGCTTGGGGCGGCACAAATGGACTGCCCCTGCTCCCTCTTAAAGGGCCAGTACCACCCTGAGACAGCAGCGCGTTAGGCTGATAAATGCAGATAGCATTGGAGTGGAAGGGGAGAACCATGTTGATAGAAGAGCTGTGATATTCTCATTATGCCATTTCACTCATCCAGTCTAACATCTCTCTGCCTCTCTTCACTATTTGCTTTGGTTTCTCCCCATTTGTGTGTTTGTTTCAGACACCAGGAGACATCCTGCAATGAGGGTTCCTGGTTCTCAAACAAATATCATAGCTTCTTGCCAACGTTCACTGAGAGCGCCTCCCCTGCCCGTCCCCGACTGGTTCCCTGCACCATTCGGGAGCAGCGCCGTCACCACACAGACATTGCCTATCGCTCACCAGCTGCGGTGGCAGGACGTCCACAAAAGTCAGGATTTCACCAGAGCCAGAAAGCCATGGAATTCCTGCTGTTCCATGTTACAGCAGCATCTTTGGGGGCCAGCGCCTTCGGCCCTACCCAACACGTGTAAGCGTGGCAGAATCTGGCCCTTTCTGAGTGGAGTGACTGGCGATAGCTACAACTCCTCTTCCACTTTCATACCGTTTTTCACTGACATTTGTACAGCTGATCTTTTCTGCATCAGTACTGAATCCCTCCCCCATACCTCTACCTGAAATGTTTTACAGGGCACCCAGAAAGCCACTGACCAATCCTGCTTAACATTTAGTGAATTGAAGGGAAGATCGTGCCCTGTTCTACCCTTCCCAGTCATCCTCCATGGTGCCACACAGTTCCCTATAGGGAGTGAAATCTGTGGACCACATGGAAAAGAATCACTTGAAATTCAATACGATACAGTTTCAATATGATAGAACTGAGGAAAAAAACCTCTGAGCAATAATGAGTGTATGGAGAGAGACATCATGCCTATCGCTAAAGCCAGAATAAAGCCCCTGCAGTAGGGCTTTGTGGATCAATGTGCAAACAGTTATTCTCATTGTTCAGTGGAAGAATTACTAAAATCCATTTGCCAGTAAATGTGCCTTGTCTTGTAAATCATTGGGTCATTAACCTTAACAATGTCAGAGTGTTGGCACTTCCAATTAAATTAAATTACTGACCAAGGTAATACTTAAGAACACAGTCCAGACAAAGGAGTCTACTATTATATTATTACAGCCTAAGAAATGTACTAATCTTTTAATTCTGCATATGAAAATAAGAAAAAGCGATATATGCTATGCCCAGCGTGGCGAGACATACCGACTTCCTCAGCAGAGGGAGATAAACAAAAGTGGAGGGGCAGGAGAAAGAGAGGGAGAACGAAATATAATACTGAGCAATCTACTTCAATGGGTCATATGTGCATTGTTCTGCATCATAATGCTTCAATATTCTTTGAAGCAAAGAGCTAGAACACAGGAATTGCTATACCAGAGAAGGGCAGCGCTTATTCGTCAGTTATTTCACCTGGTATCCCGCCTCCACCAGTGCCTAACAGCTGATGTTTCAGAGAGGTAAGAATGCTCTTGTCAGAAACTGGGATGGGGATGGTCATGCCTACTGGTCACAGCCAGAATCAGGAGTCCAGGGAGGAAATGGAGTGAGACAGGAACAGGCGCAGGGCTAGGAACAGGGCTGGGGCAAGAGCAAGCCTAAAGCAGGCTAAGGCTCCGGAAATCTGGTGCCACATCAGGAGCAGGTTCCAAGCTCCTGTTAGGCTTATACACCTGAGCTGGGAGTCCCACGGCCAGGCCCTGGCTTGTGGATTGGCTGGAGCCTCACATAGGAGTGACTCATTCCCTTACAGCTGTCCCACCACAATCATCTATTTAGCTACATGTGTAAAGTGAATTGTGTACATATGAAAGTAGAATGGATTAAAGAAATGCTGTGTGTTCCTTTAAGCAGGAATGAGGAATGTTGAGATAAAGTTGACAGGAAGAGAAACATTAAGGTATTGAACAATGGGTCCACTTAAGCTGATGGTGGGACATTAACAGGAGATCGGTAAGAGTTCATAAGGAAATAAGATGTGTGTGTCTAGCCCCAGGTAAACTTATCAGTTCTGCTCCCTTTGTCATCTTGTTAAGTTTGTGCCATTTTTATCTGTATAAATAAGGTAGTTTGGGCCTTGCATGGCACTCACATTATCTAGCAGAGCGCTTTTGGTAATAAACAGAGTGGTCTGACAAATTGTGAGTCCTGAGTCTGACTTTGACACATATAAGGGTTGAGGGGGGAAAATTCCCATCTCCCCTTCCCAGCTGAGCACTGATGCAAGAGTCTGGTTATTATTTTACCTGGCTAATGGTAAAGCAGCCAGGGGAAAGAATTGTAGCTGCGATGGGTGAGGGCTGGTAAGCTGCCCTGAAAACACTGAGAAGTGGCATTTAGACTGAGGGCAGGTCTTCACTACGGGGGGGGTCGATTTAAGATACGCACATTCAGCTACGCGAATAGCGTAGCTGAATTTGACCTATCGGAGCCGACTTACCCCGCTGTGAGGACGGCGGCAAAATCAACCTCCGAGGCTCCCCGTCGATGGCGCTTACTCCCACCTCCGCTGGTGGAGTAAGAATGTCGATTCGGGGATCGATTGTCGCGTCCCAACGAGACACAATAATTCGATCCCCGAGAGATCGGTTTCTACCCACCGATTCAGGCGGGTAGTGTAGACCTAGCCTGACTTGGGCTGAATTTCAGACAGCTATCTCCGGGCAGACAACTGTTTCCTTTAATTTTTCCTTCCGGTTCTGTTATCCAACCCTGAACACCTGCAGGCTTTATTAGGCAAAACAATTAGGCTTAAGCCATTTGCCTTGCTCTGGTACCGGTTGCGGAGCTAACGTATTGCAGCAGAGAAATCAGTCCCCTGTGCTACATCAAAGCAATCCCTTTCTGCAACCTGACTAGTATGTGCCCCTTTGAAGTACTCGGGGAGCTGAGTGTCTTCTCTTGCTCATATCTGAAACATCCCAAAACATGGAACATTCCCTGGGGGGCTCCTTATGAACCACTGGTGTGTTTGCCTATTTGTGGTGTTAGACACACCAAGGCCAAGATTTCCAAAAACAGCTTCCACTGACTTCAACAGAAACAGGTATCACTGAGCACTTGTGACAAATCAGGTAATTACCAACTATGGATTTTACGCTCCTGCCTTTGAAAAATTTTGGCCTGAGTTTTTGTGAACATTTCTTTCTTTGGCAGTCGTAACATGGCTTCTAAGATGAAACAAGGACCTTTTAAACCCCACTGCACAGATTGTTCCCCCTGCATGCTCCATGCCACAGATGAACGGCTCTGATAAACTGTGCATTCTTGCAGACCAGGGTTTGTGTCTGCTGCCTACCGTATGTTAGTCACAGAAACCAGATATGAAATCCTAGGCCTACCGTAGCAGGAGTTACGAGTGTTAAGCAGCTAAACACCTGCTCTTACCGACCTGTGCCTCCTTTGCACAGCAGGCCACTGCGTGGGTGCTGCAGCACATAGCCATTAAAACAATTAGTGGCTCCCGTGTGGTGTCCACTGCCTAGCGTGAGAACTAGCACTCAGGAGAGTTTGCATGGTGCACAGCAGGCCATAAACAAAAAGGAAGAGAAAGGAAGAAAGTAATCAGAAAAAAACCTGTCTAGCTTCAGGAGATGGCAGAGCACACCTGTAGTTAAGTAGTGCTGAGAGATGCATCACAGAACAGTTTCAACCCAAAAAGAACAGGAGTACTCATGGCACCTTAGAGACTAACAAATTTATTAGAGCATAAGCTTTCGTGGGCTACAGCCCACTTCATTGGATGCCACAAGTACTCCTGTTCTTTTTGCGGATACAGACTAACACGGCTGCTACTCTGAAACCAGTTTTAACCCAAAGATGCATGTAAATGACTCAGCTAAAAGCCCTTTTAAACAGTCACTGCCCTGCATCAGAAGCCTGATTTCTTACAGCTGCAGACGCATTCCCCCAGGGAGAAAACAGTGCAGGGGGAAATGCTATCATTTTCCATGAAAAATTTCAAATGAAGTTAAAATATTTCATTCCGTCCAGTTTTTCTGTTTTTTGACTAATTTTTTTTAAATGCAAGCATTGGGGTTTTTTGTCTCTTCCCTCCCCTCCATATTTTCCTTTTCCCATTGCAAAAGGGAGTGAATGGGTGGGGAGTAAATGTCATGAAGATATTCCTGGTTGTTGTCTTTTTTTAAACAAAAGGAAGTTTTGACCAAACTGAACATTTTCAGTGAAAATTTACATTTTGATCACAAAGATTTTTTTTAATTGCAAAAGTATTTTTCTGCAAAAGTTTTCACCATCTCCAGTAGAGAGACAGGTACCGGCTACAATTGTATAGGGTTTGGTTGCAGATGAAGAAAATTTTCCATACCTGCAAAGCAACTAACTTGGACCACATGGAAAACTCCTACTTCTGTCCATGAAAGGATCCACTCCAGGAACAGAACCTGAAGAAATGTACCAGCACCCCCCAAGCAGCAAAGCACTGATCCACGAATATAACTACATTGAGGGTTGGGTGCCAAATGGGGGCAGTTTTATGAAGAGGGCACAGAAAAAAAATCTATCCAATAAACATATAGAACATGATTATTGTTCACCTATTATAAAGAGGACATAGAATGACACTAAGGGCATAGAGGATACATAAGCATTAGGAATTGTAAGGTTACTTAAATGGGAATTTAGAACAAAATAGACAAAATAAAACGCTGACAAAATAATTGCCTGTGGAATATCTGAGGTGTTGCAGCTGCACTCAAAGTTCTGTCATCTTTTGGGAAGTCCCAGCCAAGGCATACAACATTTGAGAGTATATTTTCTATTAGTATTCAGTGTGTAAAAGTGTTTTCTGGATGTATCAAGAAGAGAATATACCCTTTAGAGTCTATCTTAGAGATGCAGACTTTCATTGAGTCAGGGTATTTATAACAAAGGAGCACAAAAAACCCACACAGACACAAAGCAAGTCTCAAACAATGTTCTGTGCCTTTCAAACAACTGCTCAGATACCAGATAATTAACAAGAAATCATTAACATTAACAATAACTGCACTTGTATTACTTTCCTTGTTTGAGAGCTGGATTTGGCAGCACACTTGAGAGCTTTCACAATGGTCCTAGTTGATAAACTATTAGAGTGAAATTCACATCTCATTTTGCAGTTAACACTCCTCATCAGATCAGCTTTTACCAGTCCCGGCCTGCCCCCATTCCTGGCAGCCATCCATTTGTTTTTAATAGATACAGACACTTTCCTCCTAAAAACACAGTCGATGCTAAGGTGCTCGTTATGTGGGAAATTATAGGAAACGGAGACAGCAATTCTAGACCATTACAAAACAGCGGTTGTCACCGTTCTCCCATTCCCTAGTTTGAGGCCTCACAGGAACGATTACAGAGTGTTCCTTAAACATGTTGTCTTCATCCCTGGGATCCTGCAGGGAAAGGGCTTCAGTCACATGCTGAAGCTAGCTGAAGGGCAATACCTCAGCCAAAGACGAGTGAGGCAGCTTCCTTGGATAGATTTTCTTCACTGAAATTGAACTTGCTCCAAGTATTTTATTGTTGTTAGAATTAAAAATGAGAACCTGTCTAGGTCATTCCAGTCTCTAGATCCCGCCGGCAGAATTGTCCCAAGAAAGTCACGCTTCCACCAGACAAATATTTTGCAGTAAATGAGCTTCCAGGTTGTGTTTTGAAAATGCAGCATTCCAAATGTGTATACGGCTTGGCTTTCATCGTAGCCCGCTCCAGAGTGAGTGCAAGTTTATTAAAGCTCACAAAAAGACCCTGTAGGGAATGCAGGTAACCTATTATTATTGTTTGTGTAGTGCTCACAAGGTGCGAGGTGCTCTACACAGACGTAAAAATGTGTCCTGGTTCAGGTCCTGAGGATCTAGGTAGGCGGCATAATAATTTAGAGTAACAAAGCTGTGTGAATGAGCAGGGCACTGCCCTGTAAGTCCATGATGTTTATTTTCAGGATCTTGTAATTATTGAAACGGAGGCTATGCCGGAATTCAGTACCCCAGCCCCACTGACAGACTGGAGCCAACAACTGGAAGCTATCGATTATTATTGAGATGTACGTAAGAACTAGTGGATGTAAACTGGCCATCAACAAGTTTAGGGTTGAAATCAGGCAAAAGTTTCTAACCATCAGATGAGGGCAGTTCTGGAACAGCCTTCTAAGAATGGGGGCAAAAAAAACAACTGGCTTCAAGACTGAGCTTGATAAGTTTATAGGGGGGCGGGGGGGATGCTGGGACTGACTGCGATGGCACATAGCCAATCTGACTGTTAGCAGCAAATATCTCCAACTGCCAGTGATGGGACACTAGCTGGGGAGGGCTGAGTTACTACAGAGAATTCTTTACCAGGTGTCTGGCTGGGGGGTCTTGCCCACATGCTCAGAGTCTGATCACCATAGGTGGGGTCGGGAAGGAGTTTTCCTCCAGGTCAGACTGGAAGAGACCCTGAGGGTTTTTTGCCTTCCTCTCCAGCATGGGTCTCAGGGCACTTGCATGTTTAAACTAGTGTAAATGGTGAATTCTCTGTAACTTGAAGTCTTTAAACTATGATTTGAGGAGGTCAGTAACTCAGCCAGAGGTTATGGGTGTATTACAGGAGGGGGTGGGTGAGGTTCTGTGGCCTGCACTGTGCAAGAGGTCAGACTAGATGATCATGATAGTCCCTTCTGGCTGGAAAGACTATGAGTCTAGTGCTGCCATGCCTCCCTCACAGGACTGCTACGAACATTAATGGACACATGCTGCATCTTTAGTGACAATAAGCAGGACCTCTGACTTCACAAGCAGCTCCCTTTATTTCAATGGACCAGAGTCCCCTACATGTTCTCATACTGAGAGCTTCTTTACTCCATGCATCATCTCACTGACGGGCCCTTAATATTTGTTCTGCTCTTAGAAAATGAAAAGTTCCCTATAAATCCTAGGTATGCATAGGTCTAGATGTCCCTCTGCAACGAACTGCCTATAGCCCCTCTGATCTCCGACTAGTAACGCTCTGCTGCAGGGTTCCTGTCTCCTCTCCTTTTCTTTCATTCCCCTTGTCTCTTTTTCCCTATATCCCACATCTCTCTCCCACCATCTGAAGCCTTATGAAAATTCAGCCTGAACTGCCAGGCAGCTGGTATCTCCTCCATCTCTGAGCCAGGACAAGATTACCTTGCTTCTCCACTGCCTCACTTGCACCGAGATTCATCACCCATGGCTGGTACTTCCCTGCCCCCAGGAAATGAACAAACCTCCAGACCCCGCCAGATCTTCCCCAGTGCCTTAGCAATTGCTCACTCTCCAATGAGCAGAAAGTCCCATTCCCAGGCTTTCCTTGTGTTTGGGGTTTGTAGAGCAACCAATGAGTAGGCTGGGGCCCAGTTGGCTTAATTTGCTCCTACTGGCTGAGCTGTGCCTCTGACATGATGTAATCAGCATCACCAGGCGGAGCTTATAGGTGCCTTGGAATTAGAATATCCCGATTGAACAGGCAGGCTCTTGTCTGTCCCCAGACCCATCCCCTTCAAGCAATCAGAAACTAGAGCACTCAAGGGACACGGCTGCAACTTACCAGGTCTCCTGAACGTCTCCTGCACACTCAAACATCTGCAGCGAGGCAAGTGTTAGACAATTCTGACAGTGAGGCGCACTGAGAGCAGGACAGACCCCTGGGTGTCCAATAGCACAAACTCCCTAAAGATACAGAGGTCCCTACCACAAGTTCTCAGCACCTCCAAACATGTGTTCACTGGTCAAACTCTGGGTAGTTTTTCTTCTCACTGTGGGTGAAATCTTGGCCTCGCTGAAGCCAATAGTAAAACTCTCACAGACTTTAATGGAGCCATTATTTCACCATGTGTCTGCAGGGTTAATAGCATGTTCCTTGTCCTTCCCCAAAATGCTTCTTTTGGACGGTAACAGTTTTTCCATGAGGATAATGCTGCTACCATCAGGGAGGGATGCCTTTACTTGGGAGATATGTGGGTGGTGGATGTTCAAAAACACCTACTCCTTTCTGAACGCAGGCAGAATTGGCGTGTTTAATTTCAAAATGAATTACTTCCATGGCTATTTTTCTGAAAAGTTATTCACATCAAACAGAGATGTTGCACAAAAGACATAACGCCAGCCTGCTTGAGCAATTATGAGTGTTGTTTAATTACAATATAGTTATGAAATGAAACAAGCGTCAAGAGTTCACTCTCATGCAGAGACAATTGTGACAGCAAAGGAGAATTTCAACCCCACCATTCAAGCTAATTCCAG
This sequence comes from Malaclemys terrapin pileata, assembly GCF_027887155.1. NCBI lineage: Eukaryota > Metazoa > Chordata > Testudines > Emydidae > Malaclemys > Malaclemys terrapin. Next base: position 2,444,252 of record NC_071511.1, on the reverse strand, counting down.
GTACCAGGTTATTGTTTGCATTGAGGTTTTTTTTTAAAAAAAAAAAATTCCTTTTACATTATTCTAACATCTCAGCAAAATTATACTCATCTTTAATAAATATCATCTCTAACTAGCCATGGAGGTATCATTTAAAGCACCGTTCTGCATGATGAGTGCACAACGTAACGTGATAATACTGACCACTTTCCAAGCAAGAGGTCACAGATATGCACTCTGACTCCAGAAAAACCCATCTATCTGTAGAAATTCAAATCCAAGGTTAAAATCTTCAGCATCTATAGTTCTCAGGGCAGCTCTGTCCCCAGAGGGATATCCATCATGGCTAAACTTGTTAAAATTCCTCAGCTCCCTGAAGCTGGCACTTCACAAGAATTCTAATAAAAAGCCACATTTCAGTGCCATCGGAAGTCAAGTGAGAAATGATCATGATACTTTTCACAACTAGCCCCAAAACTAGAAAGAAAAACCAAAGCTCTGAGGAGATCTTCATAGCCATTAATACAACAACTCCGACAGGCTCATCAACATGACGACTGAAGGCTTTGATATGCCACAGCAGTCAGTACCCCATGGTTCACACCACCAATCGAGCTCCATTGCTAGTGAGGCTGGAACCATTTTTATAGTGCAGGTGATGAAGGCAGAAACCCTGCATTTGGGTTATTACTACTTCAAGCCAGGAGGTGCAACAGCACCTCTAGTTCCAGCATCTATGTCCATATCTAGATTACCTGAAGGATCCCTCCCTGTCTCTCCACTGTCTCATGGCAAGAGACGGACTGCAGAATTCCTTCCCTTTTTCCCCACAGCCTACTCTGCTCGGTGCTTCCTCTCTTTATAGTAACCACCCAGCTCGGCTTTATCTTTAAGTAGGTCTGGCCCACTCTTCAGGGCAGTCAGGTGGGTTAAGTGACTTTTCAGGCCCACATTAAGCATTTTACCACCTGTGTGGGCTACGCAGGCTACCACATTATGCTATGGAGTCAGTTCAATGCATTATGGATGAGCACAGTACTAGCAGAATGGGGCCCCAGCTGGAGCTTCTAGGCATCATTGCAATACCAAAAAGATACTTTTTAGAGAACTTACAAAAGACAGAATCCTTCCAAAATGAATTCCCACAACACTACCGCTCACAAACAAATGCTCTAGTCATACACATAAGAATAAACTCTCTACAGTTTCTAGATTACATGGAAGCCACGGGAATAAACATCCACCGTAGCTCACCGAATTAAAAGATTCTCTTAATCGAAGAAAAAATAAAGGCATTTATTTTAATAAATCCTAACGTTAAAGAAAGAAGACGATTTAAATTGCTGTTGATTGGGAAATGGAATGGGTATTTTTATTGTAACATTCAGCATCCCCGGCATGGCAGGTAACACCCATTATACACACAGGATGCATGTTGCAGAGGAGCATGTCTGAAAAGCAGGGCATCTTGTTGAGGAACCAGGGCTAGAACATTCCACATCCTCTGTACTGCAGGTCCATGATCCTTTGTCCTTTCCAACAAGTCCCACAGATTCCTCTCAAAGCTCCTATAGAACTTCAGAATTCTTTCCCGACGGGTTCTCATCCCCACACCTTCCAACGTGGAGTATAACAGATCTGCAGTCTATCTGATAGGCCAAAAGCCAGATTCCGGTTCAATTTTGGTGCACTCTCAGATTTTTTAACGGAAGGCTTCTTACATCTCTTTTCAACCATGAAGTGACAGGAGGCCTCAGTCAGGCCCCACAAGTGATGTGGGGTTGGAACGTAGAGATGGATGGGAAGACTAAAGGCCCACCAAGAATTTGGAAGGCAAGCGGTTTACTGAGGTGTTGGGGGCGTGGGGTGAGAATTATTCAAGCCAACCTGACCTTTACTTGATTTCTGGGATAAATTCATGAAGGGCCTGATCCAAAGCCCATCAAAGACGCCCATTGAATTCAGTGATCATTGAATCAAGGGAATAGAGCATGTCGGACAATGTAATATGACAATTCCTGAGCCATTAGTGAAAGGACAGGAAAACAAGAAACTGTCTCTTGAATGGAAATAACTTTGCTTCCACTGATACTATACTTGACATGAAAGTAACTACACAAGTTACTTACCATTCTGCATGTCAATGATAAGTGCAAAGTAATGCACATGGGAAAACATAATCCCAACGATACCTATAAGATGATGGGGTCTAAATTAGTTGTTACCACTCAAGAAAGAGATCTTGGAGTCATTGTGAATAGTTCTCTGTAAACATCTGCTCAGTGTGCAGTGGCAATCAAAAAAGCTAATAGAATGTTAGGAATCATTAGGAAAGGGATGGAAACAACACAGAAAATATCATAATATCACTATATAAATTCATGGTATGCCCACACCTTGACTACAATGTGGAGTTCTGGTCTCCCTATCTCAAAAAGACAGAATTGGAAAAGTACAGAGAAGGGCAACAAAAATTATTAGGATATAGAACTGCTTCCATATGTGGAGAGATTAATAAGACAGGGACTGTTCAGCTTGGAAAAGAGACGACTAAGGGAGAATATGATAGAGGTCTATAAAATCATGATGGGTGTAGAGAAAGTAAATAAGGAAGTGTTATTTACTCCTTCTCATAACACAAGAACTAGGGGTCACCAAATGCAGGCAGCAGGTTTAAAACAAAAAAAGGAAGTATTTTTTCACACAACGCACAGTCAACCTGTGGCACTCGTTGCCAGAGGATGTTGTGAAGGCTAAAAATATAACGGGATGTCCCTAAACCTCTGACTGCCAGAAGCTAGGACTGGATGACAAGGGGTTGGGTCACTCGATACTTTCTCTGTTCTGTTTATTCCCTCTGAAGCATCTGGTACTGTCCACTATCAGAAGACAGGATATTGGGCTAAGTGGTCACTGGTCTGACCCAGTCTGGCCATTCCCATGTTCTTAATATAGAGATGATACACAGCTCTACATACCCTTCAGTCCTTCACCACATGGGACCACAGCCCTGACACCAAGATGGCCCAGTGCTTGGATGAGATCAGCTCATGGATTAGAACAGCTGACTGACCCTGAACCCAAACAAGGCAGAAGAGAGTATTTGGAAGAGTGCAGTCACAGTACTGTCTCTGTTGGTTGAAGCTACACATCCACAATTGGTTAATGCTGTCCATAGTTTAGGTGTACCCTTGGATTCCTTGCTGATGCTGACCTCTCACACAGAAGCATCTGTGAGTAATGCTTTCTGCCACCTCTGCTCGGCTTGGAGACTTTGTCCCATCCTGATGACCTGGTCGCCGTTATTCATGCCTTTCTCACCTCTCGGCCAGATTACAGCAACACAATATCTCTGGGCAGGAATCCTTCAGCACTTAGGAAACTCCAACTAGTACAAAACACTGTGGTGCCATCTCCTCAGCAACACAGGCGACTGTGCACACCACACATCTGCCCTCAGCTCTTTTCATGGGTTCCCATAGAATTTCTGTACAAGTTCAAGGTCTCAGCCCTTATATTCAAAGCACTCCATGGCCTGGGCCCATTCTGTCTTAAGGATCATCTAACACTCCAGGATGAAGACCATGATCAACAAGTATACTTCTCCGGCACAATGGAACTCTCACCAGTAAGAGTAAAGCTCATGTGGGCGGGAGACAGAACTTTCTCCAGGGGCGATCAGAGACTGCGGAATGAACTCTCCCAAGATATAAGGACCATTACAAACCTCACCATCTTCTTTTTGTGTCTTCTCTAACACAGAGCAACAGGTATATTTATTTTAAAAAAATAAAAACCCACCAAGACAAGACACTCCACTGCACATGCTTCTCCTGAGCAAAGGATGAGAGAACAAAAAACACATGACACGTTAGTCACATGGCTTAATGCATTACTGGATACTGGAGCTCAGATACTACAGTCATGAATGTGGTATAAGAACCTATTAGGGCTGTCAATCACAGTTAACTCACGCAATTAACTCAAAAACATTAATTGTGATTAAAAAAATTAGTGCAACTTACAATGTAGATTTTGTTACATAACTGCACTCAAACAAAACAATGTAAAAAACTTTAGACCCTACAAGTCCACTCAGTCCTACTTCTTGTGCAGCCAATCACTAAGACAAACAAGTTTGTTTACATTTACGGGAGATATTGCTGCTGGCTTCTTATTTACAATGTCACCAGAAAGTGAGAACAGGCATTTGCATCGCATTTTTGTAGCCACCATTGCAAGGTATTTACATGCCAGATACGCTAACCATTCATATGCCCTTCATGCTTTGGCCACCATTCCAGAGGACATGCTTCCATGCTGATTACACTCATTAAAAAAATAATGTGTTAATTAAATTTGTGACTGAACTCTGGGGGAGAATTGTATGTCTCCTGCTCTGTTTTACTCACATTCTGCCATATAGTTCATGTTATAGCAGTCTTGGATGATGACCCAGCAAGTGTTGTTCATTTAAGAACATATTCACTGCAGATTTAACAAAATGAAGGTACCAATATGAGATTTCTAAAGATTGCTACAGCACTCGACCCAAGGTTTAAGAATCTCAAGTGCCTTCCAAAATCTGAGAGAGATGAGGTGTGGAGCAAGCTTTCAGAAGTCTTAAAAGAGCAACACTCCAATGTGGAAACTACAGAACCCGAACTGCCAAAAAAGAAAATCAACCTTCTGCTGTTCTGGTGGTGACATCTGACTCAGATGAAAATGAACATGTGTCGGTCCACACTGCTTTGGATCGTTAACCAAATCATCAGCATGGACGCATGTCCTCTGGAATGGGGGTTGAAGCATGAAGGGACATATGAATCTTTAGCGCATCTTGCATGTAAATCCCTTGCAATGCTGGCTACAACAGTGACATGAGAATGCCTGTTCTCACTTTCAGCTGACATTGGAAACAAGAAGTGGGCAGCATTATCTCCTGCGAATGCAAACAAACTTGTTTGTCTGAGCGATTGGCCGAACAAGAAATAGGACAGAGTGGATTTGAAGGCTCTAAAGTTTTACATTGTTTTATTTTTGAATGCAGTTATTTTTTGTACATAATTTTACATTTGTAAGTTCAGCTTTCATTATAAAGAGATTGCACTACAATACGTGTAATAGGTGAATTGAAAAATACCATTTCTTTTATTTTTTACAGTGCAAATATTTGTAATAAAAATAAATATAAAGTGAGCACTGTATACTTTGTATTCCATGTTGTAATTAAAATCAATATATTTGAAAACGTGGAAAAAATCCCAAAATATTTAAATAAATGGTATTCTATTATTGTTTAACAGCACAATTAATCATGTGATTATTTTTTTTAATCGCTTGACAGCCCTAGACCCTATATAGAATAGAATCTTTCTAGCTCTTTTGAGCCTCTCGGAGTAGAAACTACAAGTTTAAGTCACCTTTGGCCCCCTCGGTTTTGCACCGAGTGCAGGCTGTCTGAGCCGACAATCAGCCCCTAGGATGCACATGCAAGTAATAATGTTTCCTTAGTCAAATATTTGAAAAGTTGCTTTTACCGAAAGAAGCTTTTTTCTTCCCTTGTATTTTTCTGTAAACTGCTTTTAACAGAGTCTCTGGCTGATGCATCGCTCACATCGTGCCATGCAAATGGCTGTGACCCATCACGATAATGCAGCCTCCACCCTGGAAATCTGAAATGAAAACAAATCTCATTATGGAAAAAACATCCATATGTAAGAGAAGGAGGAGTCCTTCCTGGGTAAAGGCCATGCAGGCTGCTCAAGATAATTTAGATGTAATTACCATTTCAAATAGCTACACGAGAGGCACGTTCGCAAATCTCTGTTGAAGAGACCTCTGCCTGCACTTCCCGCATGTGCTGCTTCACAATGATTCAAATGTCATGAGCGTTCCACTGACTTGAAAGATGTCAATGTATATTTACCACCTACTTTCATAAGCACCATATTTTTCGGAAAGCTCCGTGCGTGCCCATGAGCTGGGGAGAGGAGTCTCACACTTGTCAATGACCCATTCGTTTTCCATAGGAGCTGCTTTCTTGTGCTTCAAAATGTATGCTATCAACTTAAAAAATAATCAGTCACCTGCACTTCTGGTTACAAAGATAACCTTCAAAATGTGAGTCAAACCTCACAGGGTGCAGTGCTGCCTGCCTGAGTTAGCAGGAGCTGAAACAATAGCTCTGGGGAAAGCATGAACTCCCCCATTCATCTCAGTGGGGCATTAATTTTGAACCCAACCATCAGCATTGCAGACTCATTCAGCTCTGATCCAAGCACACAAGAAAGAAGCTGGAGGGTGATATTAGGAAGCTCTATCTGATCTACCAAGTGGCACCTCAGTGCGGCACCCATGAGTGGGGTGGAGCAGGTCAGAGCACCACCACTTATCTGTTTATTTTACAGTCTGACCCCTCTGATCCTTCCAGCTCTGAAAGGATTTTTACAAGGCGAGAGCTGTATCCAGGCAAGCCTGTTATTATTCATGATAGACCTAAGGTGATGTTTGCCAAAAACCCACCCCTCCTTGTACAGTTGCTACTGGGTGGGTGGGAACAAATCTCTGCATTTAAGAATGAGCAACCAATGCTGGAATAAACGTGAAGAACTGGTCTAAATCTCAGCCCAAGCTGAACCCAAAACCTTTCTAGATATTCAGCTAATTCTGGGTAACTCATGCTGTGCCTTATCCAAGATTTCTTCTGAGGCACTTCTTATTGGCTCGGGATTCCCCAGGGACGGAGGAAGAGGTTACTTACCTTGTACAGTAACTGGAGTTCAAGATATGTGTCACTATGGGGGTTCCCCTTCTGGACGTGCGCATGCCCATGTGCTCTTGGTGAGTTTTGCTAGCAGTGTTAGCGGGTCTGCACCTGCACCCTATACATCCTTGTGCTCCGGGGCAAGAGCATATGCCACTCCAGTTCCTTCTCAGACATGAAATCCAGTCAGAAGACTGAGGCAGAGAGGAAGGAAGGCAGGTAATGGAGCATCTATTAGGGAACAGACATCTTGAAGAACCTTGTACAGGAACTTCGATAAGTAACTCTCCTTCCAGTACTGTCCCTATGGTTCCTCTGACTTCAGGAAATTCCTGAGCAGCACCTCAATTACGGAGAAGGGTGCTGAGGAGACAGATTCAGTGTGGACTATAGAGTAGCATGGCCATAAGCTGCATCAGCTCTGGGAGCAGATATGAGAACCCAGTGCCGGGGGAAAGTGTGCACAGAAGCCTAAGTGGCTGCCTTGCCCGTATCTGGATGGGCATGTTTTTCAGTAGTGTGAGAGAAGTAGACTGAGACCTGGTGGAATGATCAATCACCCTGGGAGTGGGATGAACCCCAAAGCCCTCATAATACGTTAGGATGCACCCCAAAACCCATTTAGAGAGTCTGTGAGTAGAGAGAGGGTGCCCTTTCATTCATTCTTCAATCAAGATGAACAGCCTAGGGAGAAGCCATAGAGGGCTTAGTCCTGTCACGGTGAAAGGCAAGCGCTCTTCTTACACCTAGTGTCGGTAGGCTCACTTCATCGCTTGAAGAGTGAGGCTTGGGATAATCGCTAATGTGGAATTCTGAAGAAACTCTGAGCAGGAGAGGACGGTGTGGGTGTAGTATCACCTTGCCGCACCAGAACCCTGTGTTCAATGAGTCAGCCAGGAGGGCTCCCAGCTCTGCTCCCCTCCTGACCAAGGCGATGGCGATGAGGAATGAGGTCTTGAGGGACAAAGAGAGGAGGGAACAGCTCCTCCCAGTTCAAACAGGGGTTTCCTCAGTCCGTGAAGGACTAAGTTAAGGTCACATGGTGGAATACGTTCTTTGACAAGAAGAAAGAGCTTGAGCAGGCCCTTAACAAACCTGATAGTCGATGGGCGAATGAAGACTGAACACCTCTCAATGGAAGGGGGCAGGGATGGCAGCCAGGGGAACCTTCTCTGAGCTCAGCAATAATTCTGTCATTTTTTTAATTTAGCAGGTAACCGAGAATGTGTGTCAGACGAGATTCAAGAGCAGTTACAGACCGGTGGCTGCACCAAACCTGAAAGCGTTTACACTGCTGTCGGTAGATTTTCCTTGTAGTATGTTTTCTACTATTGAGCAGTGCTGCCTGCACCTCTGCAGAGCTGTCTGGTTCTGGGCCAGAGAACCATCTAGTCACTGGGCCTTGAGATGAAGTGACAAGCGGTCGTGGTGAGTGAAGAGGTGAGGCAGCTGTTGAGACATGCAAGACAGTTCTGGAAACCAAACTGGTCTTGGCCACAATGGTGCTATAAGGATGGCTAGTAATTTCCCCTGTTTCAACTTGTTCAGGTCCTCGAACAGTAATGGCATCAAGAGACAGGCATATAGTAATACACACAGCCGAGGGATGCCGAAGCCATCTCCCATTGAATTGCAGTCCTCCCCTTGAACAGCATCATCTGCTCTTCACAGCGGATGGTGTCATGAAGAGATCTAGCTGCAGACGACCCCAGCTGGGACATATCCTTCCGAACACCTCCATCATCTCCTGCTCATAGTCGAGGCAGAAATGCCTGCTGAGGCAGTCCGCCACTGTGTAGCTAACCCGCTGAGGTCTGTATGTGGGGAGATGTGCACCAGTTCCATAGCCCCACGGCTTCAGCGTGTAAGGACTGGGATCTTGCTCCTCCTTGTTGACCAATATAATCCATTGCTACTCTGTGGGCCACAATTATTCTGATTGGGTGACCCCGGGCTGGGGAAGGAAGTAGTGACAAGTGTAAGGGACTGCTCTGAGCACTAGTATTTTGATATGTGGGGGGGTCGCTTCCTGTGGGGACTGTTTGCCCTCAGCTGTGACTTCCGGGAAGCTTGCACAGCGGCCTAGCAGGGAGGCATCTGTAGCGATGATCCTTGTGGAGAGAGGCTGTGAGAATGCAACGCCCACACAGACCTGATATTCTAGGATTCTATGTTGGGAATTGATCCTGCTTTGAGCAGGGGGTTGGACTAGATGACCTCTTGAGGTCCCTTCCAACTCTGATATTCTATGATTCTATGACCTTTGGGGCTCTTTCCACCCACCCAGAGATCCCCCAGCATCCATTATCTCTGCCTGCAAGACCCCTGGGCTGGAAAGGTGGGAGCTAAAGGAGACTTATTAAAACTCACCAGAAGATTTAAAATTGAAGTCTGAATTCTGAAGCTAAGGGAAGCCCAGCTAAGCTTCCCCAGCGCAGTGATTAGACAGACTAAAAGAAGAGACTGGCTATGTTTATAACAGGTAGAAACTTGATAAAGAAAATTAGAGAGTTTCTGCAATCTCTTTAGACCACCCCCTTCTGGCCTTACTGCAACTGATATAGCATATCTGAAAATATACGGTCTCATTTATCTTGTCAGGAAGACACGGTAGGGGAGGGACAGCCATTTCCAGGGAGAAGAACACATTGGCACTGAACTAGTATGAGTGCTCCTCAAAGTTTGAGGCTTTGCCCTTTGGATGGCATATACTGTTAAAAAAAACAAAATATAAACTAAACCCAAAGGCCCAAATTAAATCATATCTCCTTCATTTCACATGATATTTAAAAATCCTTTAAAAAAGATTAAGCCACCCATCAAGGAAGGGTCTGAGGCATGACACGGTTGATTTTGTTCCAGCAACACAGCGGTTAAATAACTCCTATCACACAAGCATCCTGCCTTCAGCTCCCGTTCAAAATAACCATTATGGAGGCTGCATAGAGGTACTGACTTAGTTATGAGTGCCTGCCATATGGTGCCTATCACATTTGTCCCCTCCTGTGTTAAACTTTCTGGAGCTGATAAAAGAGCAGTTAGTAGCTCTTTGTTAAATAAATGTCAGCCAAGGCAAGCAGAGTGGAAATTTGGTGGTCAGATGTGGGTGGTCGATCGCTGCTGAAAAAGATTAGTTAGCTGATAGAGAATGATATTTACCAGCTGCCTACGGTGTCAGGAGTTGGGGAATGATACTGGCCTAAACAAAAATGTCTTGGAATAGTCCCCTATTGTTTCCATCAGGCTTTTCAGCTTGGCTGAAAAGGAACCTGCTGATCCCAACAAGACAAAGAAGACCCTTGAAATATTTTAAAGCCCGACTGAATCCTTAGTACTGCTTTTACAGCAGCACTGTGGGACGCCTTTGTGCTGAAATCTAAGTTGCAGAAATATAGTTTGCTTACAAGAAATGAAACCAACAGTCACAGATTCAAGTATGTCGCCAACTCCTAACCTCTGACGGGGATTTAGCACAGGTTTGCAAGCAAATCTTTTCCCAGGATGGTGGAGCTTGCAGCCCCCGTTTTCAGTATCAACATTCTCCAAAGGAATTGCAAGAATTCTTAAATACCCTGGGTCCAGCTCCTGAGCTGGTGTGAATTACAACTGCTCTATCAAATGGAGCTGAGGATCTTAGCCTTCATGTAACAGATTTTCTGGGAAACAGAATGTACAGATCCTTGTGTGGTGCAAGGTTCATCAGAACCATTTCATCCAGCAACACACATAGGATATTCCTGGATTGAGACTAGATGGCTCTCTCTTTTCAATATTGTTTGGCTTATATTTGGGGTCTGATTCTCCTGACTTACAGTGGTGTAAATCAGAAGTAATGGTGTTACACCACTGTAAAACTGGGGTAGGTGAGAACCAGGAGTGTTTCTGGGTGCTGAGTTTTGTGATATGTTTGTTTCTCTGGTGTGGTAGGATTTGTTTTCACTGGGATGTGTTTCAGATCTATGGCCCAATCTTTTGGATGCATGCATGCGAGCAAAACAAACGTACATCTGTGCACACCTGCTGGCGTGTCTGCGCCTTGTGTATTTGCAACTCCTGTTACACACATTCATTGGGCAAAACTGCATGTGAACATTTGCAAATGCAGGTCTATGTTCTTTTTGGCTCATTCATGCCATGGTTGTGTGTCAGATGCCAGCTTGGGCCAAAATGGGGACCTTCAGAGCTAAAATCATGACCCCTGGTAGCTACAGCCAGACCGCCGGGCTCTATGACTGGGGCTGTAACAAATTCACATACTCTGTGGAGACACAACGCACTCGGACCAATGGGTTGCACTTACTTTTAATTTCTTAGGGTGGCATCTGAGTGCCCTGAACGTCAATCTAAAACAAATGCATTTAAAGAAATGTGACTCGCTCGAGTGAGTAACTCACTAAAATCAAACACTAACCCCTTACCAACAGGAATAGTTGGTAGCTAATTAAAAGCCAGACAGAACAGGTGAGCCTTAAACCGTGCCTTGCAGTTTGTCCAACTCAGGCTTGTGCTGAGCGGCAGAGCAAGCATGTTGCATAGACGAGGCCATACTGGCCAGAGACACTTCCCAGAAAATAGCAAGCGTGAGTGTCCCCAAACAACCTCAACAGGGCAGGCCAGATCCCCACCCCTTCCCAAGGCCCCAGTTGCTCTGCATAACCTGCTCCCTGTGGGTTCCTCCCCGACGGCACAGAGTTGGCAAAGCAGCCCAGACGCACCTTCTGTTGTAGGGAGAATGTTAAGAAAGGGAGTATTACTGGAGCACCACTGTGCTCCAATGAACCCAGCTGCCAGAACAGCCTCTTGGGTGTAATTACAGCCAGGCACAACTTAGAGCAGCCCTTAAACTGCTCTACATTATAGCAGGGGTAAAACAGTCCCTACCTAGCCTCAGGATTGAGTGGGGGGCAGTGGAGGTGGCATAACAATTCTCCTCCAGAGGTGTCGGGTGCAGCATTGGTATAGCTGAGGATCCCACTCCCCTGCCCCCTGCTCCCATGGCACCTAACTGTACGTCAATGTATTTTTTCTCTCCTCTTTTTAATTGCTGTAATTCGACCTCTCTTACAATTCAATTAAGCATGTCTCCTACATCTAAATGAAAATGGTTTGGGTGGGCATAGAGATTAGGAGGTGATGAAGTTTCCTGGATGGGAAAACTTCCTGGCATCACATTAAAAGTATTTCTGAGCTGCTGCAGAAACAGATTCTAAAGCAAACCAAAATCTAATCTACATGAAAAAGTCATCATAAGAATGGCCATACTAGGTCAGACCAAAGGTCCATCTAGCCCAGTATCCTGTCTGCTGACAGTGGCCAATGCCAGGTGCCTCAGAGGGAATGAACAGAACAGGGAATCATCAAGTGAGGGTGACCAGACAGCAAATGTGAAAAATCAGAACGGGGGTGGGGGTAATAGGAGCCTATATAAGAAAAAGACCCAAAAATCACGACTGTCCCTATAAAATCAGGACATCTGGTCACCCGACCGGTCGCCCATTCCCAGCTTCTGGCAAACAGATGCAACCCCCTTATGTTGACATTCTTAGCTGTGTTTAAGAGTGCATTATATCAAATTAGCCTAAGCCAATTGTCTAGCAACTTCACCTGCATTGTGTCCACATGGGACATTTGCACTGATTTAGTTCATTTGGTTTCTAGACCATTAAAACTAAATTGGTACAAATTTTCATGTAGACAGGCCTAAGAAGCAGGCCAGAGGGGATCACAGTGCTACTAACAATCATGATTTTATCAGGAATCTCACCATAATTAATGTTTTTCTTAAATCCCCAACTTTTGGAGTCATGTTATTGAATGGGAAACTGGCAGGGGCATTGTTCGTGTGTTTTGTTGTTGGTTTTGTAAACAAAGATAGTTTCTAGCCCTCACAGGTCCAAAGATAATGTGACCTAAGTGCACCCTAAAGGCTCAGAAACTAGAAGGCAAATGAAAAAAACTCCATAAGTATTTTAATGTGATTTTTAAGCCAATATCATGATTTTGGGGGGCCTGACATGTTTGTTTGAACGTCTGAGGCTGGTAATACTGAGTTTAGAAGTAAAAGGAAAGAGGAAATACTTGCTCAAAATGCAAATAAATGGCTACTTTGGCACCACATCTAGCATGGGAGTAAAGTCCAGTGTCTTGGAGGGATTCCATTTTTGGGGTGCCAGGGTTGACGAAACATGGGAATCTATTGTCTTTTAAAATCATGCCAATGCTTTCACTTGGTCCCTGCACTGTCCCTCCTTAGGCTTGTAGACAGGGCATCTGACTTACTGGGCACTCACAGCAGACACACGCTGGCAAATTTTGTCATAGCTATTTTCAGATTCCACACTTGAGATTCTCTCAATCTCCCTGTAATACGGGGCCGTTGTCTGTTAGCGCCCCCTTGCGGCAGGATGGAATGCTACACGAACCTGACTCCCGCCCATGTGCTATCACACGCAGTTCTGTATTCTTCTAGCCCTTGTTATGACCCTCCAACCAGGTCCTTAATAGTCTCTGCCCCCTTCAGGATAATGGAGAGTTGGGACTCCCATGGCTGTGGTGGGATCGCGATAGCCAAAGGTCTCCTGAGTTTAGAACCTTCTTCTCCAGCACCCTTAGCTGGAGTAGGTAGGGAAACACAGGCCACCTACTCCATCAGGTTCCTACTCAGGGCCCTTGTTTAGAACAGCGAGAATCAGTCCTGCAGTCCCTCACTGCTCCCAGAGCGACTTCCGACCTCTCCTTCTGTGTAGGCTTCCCCCGCCTCTCGCCCTGCTTTTCCCTCTTCACAGGGTTGGATTCTCTGGCAGCGTCTCCCCACTCTCCTGCAGGGATCCTCTCTCTGCCATCCCTCTGGTAGTGTCCTTTCTCCTCAGGAGCTCCCTCTCTAACTGAGGTCCTTCGCCTCTGATCATGCCCAGGTTCTTCCCTGTTTACTTAACTGCCTCCCGTGACTCAGTGCTATCAACACCCAGGTGAACCCGAGCTGCCTCCTTCCCCCTTGTGTAGCTGTCAGAGGTAGGCTGGGCCCTGACCCCTCTGACACTCCCCTTATTTCTAAATTTAAATAGTCCCACCATTGACATCCATCACCAGAGTGTGGCTTTTCCTCTCAAGGGACACTGTCTGCCCTGGGCTCAGGCCTAGTGTTGGTACATTCATGGGTTCAGTACCACTTACTGTACCACAGCTATAGACACTCATCTACTGTGATGATGGGGCCAGGTAGAAACCTGGCCAGAAAGAATCCTGCAGTCCTTACTTGATATATACGCCTACTGATGTCAGTGACCCTAAGGGACTTGAGGATTGAGTCTGTACCAAATGGGGTCTACACCTTCTTCACACTGGTATTCCCCCTTCCCTAAGCCTTGACAACAGGCTGTCTGGAAACTTCCTACTCCTGTCTGGATAGCCAGCGATACATCCCTCATGGTCTATCTGCCACATCATTCTGTCCCTGGCTACACGCATGCTTCAATTAAAGATGTGGGTGCTATCCTCTGCTGGACCCTTATGAATGATTTGCCCTAACACTTTGTGCTGTGATTTCAGACTCTGAAAGCTGTGAATGTTTATGCTTCAACAGTTCCATTAATAGGTATTAAATAATGTTCCTTTAAGCTACAGTAACTGCAAAAGGTTCAGTCTTATCTGTATGGGTGTCTTGTCATAACGTCTAGAATTATAGACATTCCTGCCATATGCCTACCTAGATCTGTGAATTACAAAATATTCAGATTATTTTCAGCTGAGAACGCGCAAATATTACTTTTCATTTATGGGAACCGGAGGAGTTGAAATCAAATCAATTCTGCTGCCTCAAGTTTGAGATGTGCAAAGAGGGAGATACCAACTCTCCTCAACTCTTAGGTCAGGAGCTTTCAAATGATCTCCCTAGCGTAAATTGTCAGCAAACGCACAAATCTGATACCTTTCCCCCCTTCTGCCTACTTTGCCCACCAAAAAACATGACTGAAAACTCCTGTTGACAGGGCCCACTCTGGGAACAGAGGTAGAACATCTTTGGCAAGTCAGAAAACACAGGATGCTGTAATCAAGAGTGTAGCTCACAATTTGAAATGGGCACACATACACACACACTGACAGCTTCATTGTGCCCTCTCTAGCAAATGCTCATCATCTCCCACGGAGATAGTTATTCTGAATTCATTACAGTCTCCTGCTCGCTCATCTGAGGGAAGGCTATGATGCCTTCACAGTGCCGCTCTATGCAATTTTGTGTCTGTCTCGGGTACGTATGCAGCCCTTATTGCCAGTCTATTTAAGGTTTTCAGAATCTTCAATGCATTTACCCTCACAACACCCCTCTGAGGGACGGACGGGCTATCATCCACACTTTACCAATGGGAAAGTGAGGTGCAGACAAACCAGAGGCTTGTCTATGCAGACTGTTACCGCGCAGCAAGCCAGGGTGGTAATGTACGGCACACCAGCTTGCTGTGCAGTGATGTCCCATATGGCACTCCTATCACCCAGAAGTCCCGGAGTGTGTAAGTCAAGCCAGGCACCAGGACTTTCAGTGCACTACAGCAGTGCCATACAGGACGGTCGCTCCGTGGCTTGCTGTGTAGGGCTCATCTACGTGGCAAGTTATTCAGTGACTTGCCCAGTGTCACAAAGGGAGTCTGGGTCACAGCAGGGAATCATTCCTCAGTCTCCCAAGTCCTAGGTTAGCCCACTAACCACTGGCCCATCCTGCCTCTCCTTCCCTTCCTTATATTATCCCCCCATCATGACTCTCCACTCTTTGGGCTGTAAGTTCCCAATCCTGGGCACTACTGCAAGACAAACAAACAGGGCCGAACTGTCACTGCAGCCAATCGAACGTGCAGTTCAGCATTGATATTTTGACAGCCGCCATCATGAATGACAGACCAGGAACTGAGCCAGGGAACTCATGAGCAGCCAAAGCTCCCTGGCTCAGGCCTGTAGCAACTCATCGCCTCAGTGGATCGCACGGGGCGGGGGACCCGTCCCACGCATCCACCAGTGAGTTACAATATCTAGCAGTCCTTTATTAAAAGGACCTGGTGACAAATAAAACAGATGTGCCACGTGCCATAAAAATGTTGAGGTGTAATGAGAGTTAGCCAGTGTGGGATGCTGCAAGACAGATATCAAGTAGGCTGGGGCACGGGGGGCGGGGAAATGAGCTTGTTTCTGCTCTCAGAGAGATGAGTGCAAATCTAGAGTAGCTCTATTGACTGCAGTGGAGATACTGTGTATTTACAGTGGTGACGACCAGAGCACAATTTAGCCAGATGGGTCTTCTACAGAGAATTCTTTCTCGGGTGTCTGGCTGGTGAGTCTTGCCCACATGCTCAGGGTCTAACTGACTGCCATATTTGGGGTCGGAAAGGAATTTTCCCCTGGGTCAGATTGGCAGAGACCCTTTGGGGTTTTTTGTTTTCCTCTGCAGCATGGAGCACAGGTCACTCGCAGATTTAAATTAGTGTAAATGATGGATTCTCTGAAACTCTAAGTCTTTAAATGATGATTTGAGGATGTCAGTAACTCAGCCAGAGGTTAAGGGTCTATCACAGGAGGGGTGGGCGAGGTTCTGTGGCCTGTGATATGCAGGAGATCAGACTACATGATCATGATGGTCCCTTCTGGCCTTATAGTCTATTAGGGCTGACAAAACCCATCATCTAAGAAGGCCCCAAGACACTGCAGTGGCATTTGTTAGTTCTTTACATGTGTGAGTGTGTCTCCAGGAGGACAGGGGTCTGAGCACATGCAATGGACCTGCTGCAACTCCTGTTGAAATCAATGGACATTTTGGTTATAATCTCTCTGAAGCTCAGTTACTTTCAAAAAATTCCCTTAAAAAGAAATGAGAGCATTTGCACTCCCTATGATGGTGTGCTGTTGACTGCCGGTGGCCCCAGCCAAGGCCAGCCTTCATATACACTTATCTGAAGCTGCCACATTAGAATGGCTTTAGAATGTTATAGGCTATTCTGCCCAGCTGAGAGCATAGAATACAGTTCTCCTTCTGCACAGACTTGCTCATCACTTGCTTTCTACGTGATAAACGGGAATCTTGAAAACACATGGGGGAGGCACACTGGAGCTCGATAAAATTAGATGACATCCTCGCTGCTCTGCAAAGGCCAAGACAAATTTCTCACTGAACTGTAGCAGTAAAACAACATGATAAAGGAGCTAAAGCAAAAGGGTATGATATGCTTGAATCACTTCAGCAGAAAACAAACGCTGTGCATAACTAGGTAAATAAATAATTAGACAAGCAAAGGAGCACTGCCCCCTCACTCACTTCAAATCGAAGAAGCCATTTGCCACCTGCTCCACCCATTTGGAACCAGCACTGGGGAAAGTTTTGAAACCACCCTTGGAAAGAATAAAAAGGTTGCATCCAACACAGAACAGTGCTCACAACAGATACATATTCCAAGTTTAAACAGATACCTCAGCAGGGCTAGTAACAAACCATCTTACAGACCTGAAGAATGCTGTCCAGTGCAGAACCTGGCATCTTCTTGGCATTTGGCTCCATGCTAACTAGGGGTAAAGCCCCACCCCTGTACACTCAGCTGATTCAAATGTAATTTCCATACAACATGCACTGTGCTTTGGGCCTGACTTGTTTTAACCTTCACTCAACGTGGTGCTTACTATGCAAATACCCTGCCAACAGATTGTACTTACCAACAAAGGAAAGCGTCTGAAGTCACCATGAGAGGAAAGAGCTGTTTGATATTTGTGCCCTTGGACACCCAGTGTCAAAACCCATCTAGAAGCTCACAAACAGGCGAAAACTTGACAGAGAAAAATCTGGCTTGGCAATGTTGCCTGCAGCATTCTCAAAAGGGGGAGTGAAAACATATTCCCCACAAGGGGCAGGCACTTAGTGGTGGGAAGAGGATCTTGTAAAAAGTAATACAATTTTCTCCACCTAAATTGCATTACCTTGTCTGAGTATAAAGCCGGAAATTGCAGCACCTCAGAATAAGATATAGATAAACAAAGTTTCCAAAGACACATCCACTTAAAAGTCAGGGCTGAGAAAGACCAACTGTGAGAGAGACTGCTATTTTTCGACAGGCACAGACATTGCAACAGCCACATGGCAAGGATATTGGGGAAGAGGAAGGAAATCACTTTATAGCTTTGGATCTACTGAACAATCTATACATCTAAGGTCCTTATAGGCCCTCTATCACCATGGTTACCGAGCAGCTTCCAACCGAGATGTTGACTCCCACTTCCAGCTGTCCCATAGCACTAGCCCCCATCACCTACTTCTTCCATTTTCAAACAAGCTCCTTTATGCTTTTCCCTACGCTGCCCCTCAGACCTCCCCTGAAACAGCCACAAAACTAACTCATTATCCTCCTTACAACTTCTCTGACATGATGCCTATTAAAGCCCTGACAACAGCTAGGCCGCTGGTGAGCTGTGACCACTGCCCGTCATGCTGACCCGTATTGTCTCATTGTTTCCTGGTACTCCCCCTTAGGTCTATCTCTTTTCCTAGATTGTAAGCTCTTTGGGGCAAGGAACTTTTTTGGCTTCTGTTTATACAGCACTCAGCATATAGGGTCCTACTCCATAACTGGGGCTCATACGTACTAAGGTAGTACAAATAATCTCAGGTATTTATCCTCAGAACTCCGCTGGGAGGTAGACAAGTGCTATCATCCCCATTTTTCACGTGAGACCCAGAGAAACTAAGTAACCTACCCGTGGTCACATAAGAAGTCTGTGGTTATGCAGGGAATTGATCGTGGGTCTCCCAAATCCCAGATTAGAGTCCTAACCACTGGCCTATCCTCCCTCTCTACAAGCCAAGCCTGCCTAGTGTTAACTATGGGACTGGGCCCCTCTTTCTAACGTTGTGAGCATGAATAAAACAGAAGTTTGGTTTGAAGGAAAGCGATGGCCATTAGATACTGGCTCTGGGAGCTACCCAGGCTTTTAAATCGGCAATCTTCTGTTATGTGCCTGCTGTGGGTTTCTGAGATGGTCAATAAGATGTGTGAGAGGCATAGAGAGGCAGGAGATACCTTAGAGAGGGTAGTTGAAAGTGAAAGGAAGATGAACTCAGACCCAATTTATAGATATACAAAACTCATACCGAATGACTTTAAGCAAGGTCAGGAAGGCCCACAAACTCTGAGGAGCCTCTAATCGAGACAGAGACAAATGAAACAACACCGTGAAGACATAACAAAAACAGCCAAACACCCCGTGTACGTTTAAACCCACTTCTCCGGTTACAGAAACCCTTTTCTTTAGGGGAAAATGAAACATTCTAGCAACGTGTGCCATTTCTTTAAAGGCCTTTTTTAAAAAGTTTTGTTTCATAAAATATCTGCAGCTTTGAAGCAATCCTTCATCCTCACTGGCACCCAACCTGACTGTCACCACCCACCCAACCTTAACTTTGTCTTCTTGTTTGGCCCAGGAATAGAAATGTGCTGTGGTGTGTATCATATGGACAGATGATTTGTTCTATTGTTTATGAAATGTGCTGTAAAGTTTCCTAAAGAAATACTGACCCAGGGGACAGAAAGTCTACGAGTTCTATCAGACTGTGGTATGCTGGTGGGATGGAAGACATTTTTGGTATTAGAAGGGTTGTTGTTTATGGTGTTACGTTTATGTGAGGAGATATAGGGCTTTCAACTTTGTGTTTAAATATATTGTATAGCAACTGCCATGTGGGAGTTATTCGTTGTGAGTAGGATTTTAGTATATGTTAGTGTTAATGCATTTTGGAAAGGCATCCCTTAAAGAGGAAATGGGATGTTATAATCTTCTAGGACATAGGAACCACAAGACTGATCAGACTCAAGGTCCATCTAGCCCAGTGTCCTGTCTCCGGCAGTGGCAGCACCAGATGATTCAGAGGAAAGTATAAAAGCCCCTCTGTGGACAGATGAGGGATAATCTGCCCCCACATGAATCTCACCCTGGTCTCTAACAGCTAGCAATTGGCTAAAATCCCGACGCATGAGGCTTACTAGCCTTTCCAACATTTTTAGCAATTTGCACATATTTTGGCCAATTTTAAGAGTCAAAAATACAGGTGAAAAATCAAGTGGCGTAATTCAGAAGTTGAAGGAGTATATACACACCCATACACATGCCTACGTCTAGAGAGCCCTGCGCGGATACAAAATCTATCTGCATCCGATCCCCCAACATGGTCGGTGGAGATCAAGCAGAGATCACAGACTTGCAGGGCTCTACCGACACATCCACACACATCTATCAATATATATGTATATGGCAGGGGGAATTAGCTACATCATTGAACTGTTTATTTGCAGGCATTCTAATATTTGGTGGGTTTTTTAAAATGTCTACAAGAATTTCTAAGAAGTGTAATTCAGAAATGGGGAGGGACTTGTCAGCTGGAGTCCTTGTGGGCTGTAATGGGGTATCTGACTCACCACTGCGGCGCCTCCTGCTGGCCATCCTGGGAATTAGCTTGGGGGTTGCCAGTACGCCCTCTTTAGCTGCTGTCTCGCCTGTCGTCACGTCTGTCTCCACCTCCAGGACCCGCATCGCTCCTCAGACCCCGTCGTCCTCTTCTGGACACAGCTCCCAAGCTGTGCCCCAGTCGGTCCTTTCCCCCGTTCCCGGGGACCGACAGTCCTTAGTCCAACCACTTGCCTCACTGGCAAACTGCAGTCCCGATTCTAGCCACTCGTCACAGGGGCAAACTGCAGTCCTCTCAGTGGCAAGTGGGGGCAAGGAAGGGAGGGGCACCCAGGCCCACCCGCTACTTCAGGTCCCAACCCAGGGACCCGATAGCTGGCAGCCACATACTGCCCCTCCTCCAACTCTGCCGTCTCCTTCCCTAGGCCCCTTCCCCACAGCCCCAGCACCTTCTCCGCCCTTGTATCAGGGCCTCAGTCTGGCAGCCCTCAGCCTGGAGCTTTCTCCTACTCTGCGGACCCTTCCCAGCACTGCTCTGTCCATGGTGCTCCAGCCCTCCTCCCTCACCCTTCAGGGAGTGACTGCCCCCTCCTCTGCTCAGCAGCCCCTTCTTATATGGGCCAGCCTGGCCCCGACTGGCTGTTCCAATAAAGCTTCTCCTGACTGTCTGGCACTATAAGCCTTTTCCTCATTGGCTGCCTCCCGCGTAGCCTCCCCAGGGTGGCTTTAACCCTTTACCTACCAGTGAGGGGCAGCCGTCCCATCACATGGGCAAAAATAGGATTCATGCGAAAATGCATTCACTCTTGTGAAAATCTGGCTCTTGGAGCACTGAGTGCAGCTTGAGCTTCTCATTAGAAGCAATACATGGATGCACTGGACAAAGCTCAGAGGAAGGCAGCAAAGGGTCCTGGGGAATGACCAGGGAAGCAATATTCAGAAAACTGCACGTGTGCAGCTAAACGGAGGACTCAGAGGCAGCACAACTGTACAAATAGCCGTAGGGATCCAGCATCAAAGCAGGGCGTTCGTTAGGGAGACTAAAGGCGGAATTGCAAGGAGCAATGGAAGGAAAGGTTTGGGCTAGACGTCAGGAACAGTGTTAACTTTAAGGGCAGCCGGACAGTGATCTGCAATGCGTTACATAACAACATATTTAAAGATCTGGCTAACTTTCATCCCTTACCCTCACTGGGAGCCAACACTGAAGAGGCCTTTTTGGCTTGGCAATTAGATGGCTCCTTTAACAAAGTGTCATTGGGCTCCATCCTGACTCAGCAAAGAGCCCAATCTTGTCTCAGGTTGTGTGCCTACTGTGCTGTTGTTTCACTGTCATTTCTTTGTAAAACAATTTGCGATAACGATCTATGATTAAAGGAATAATCTCTAACAACCTCTCTTTACTTTTGCACTCAGGCCAGAAACTGTCAACCTTATTCATCTTTGTCAGGACTGTGAGTCTGATCTGAGTGGGACGATTCATGAATTAAGGTACTACTCAGGGCAAGTACGAGTGGCAGAATCAGGCCGCCAGGGTGTGGATGATGCATTCAGAATACACCATGGGATAAAGTGGCTCTGTACATATGCTTCTCCTTAACATGCAGGTGTAGGCTTTAAAAATCCATATTTTACTCCAATAAACTTAAAACCAGCTTCAGTATAAAGTACCAAAAGCACCATCTTCCCTCAACATATACTGAGGATTTTCCTTTGCAGAGCTGATGCTGCTTCTTGGTATAGTTCGATCCTAGCTTGTCAATGACTTCATAAAAGTGCCAAGAACCCCCATGGCTCCAAGTTTGTGTGCGGCAATATGTTTTAACAACCACTCGCACAATGTTTCTAATCCTTTAAACTACCACACTGTTCATGCAAATACATCATAGCATTTCGACTTGCAGGAGCGTTAAATCCATGCATGAAGGTGCCCCATACATTTTGGCACGAGTTGATTGGAGACTGCTTTGAAAAACCCTGTGTTTGACATTCAGTTACATAAAAATACAAATCTTAGGGACAGCCCAGCATTGAGATCAAGCTGAAAAAGGAAACTGTTTCCAAGCCTTTGTTTTCTTCCATTGTCACTGGCAGAACCTCCTTGATGTAATAGGGAGAAAGAAGTAAAGCAAACGTCCAGAGGAGATTAGACAAATCCAGAGCCTGGCCATGTTTGTGTTTCATAAAACTCTTCCACATAGCTGGAAGGACATTCACAGTATCAGCCACTTTTCCTCTCCTCTTTCCCCACCCCCTAAAAAAACACCCCAAACACACCTGCTAACGGAAAAGAGCTAGACACTCTATGAAGTTTGGGGGAGGTCTAGGTTGGATATTAGGAAACACTATTTCACTAGGAGGGTGGTGAAGGACTGGAATGGGTTACCTAGGGAGGTGGTGGAATCTCCTTCCTTAGAGGTTTTTAAGGCCTGGTTTGACAAAGCCCTGGATGGGATGATTTAGTTGTTGTTGGTCCTGCTTTAAGCAGGGGGTTGGACCTCCTGAGGTCTCGTCCAACCCTAATATTCTATTATATGCTAAGTTCACAAGGGACTTTCTGCCTTATGTAGGCAGATACCATGGTAATGGGTATTTGTATAAAACCCCGTAATGGGGTCAGCACTTGATTCTCGAGAGTGCCCCCTTCTGGCCGATACGTGCCTGCAATTTCTCTGTTTGAACCAGACAGCACCCACCTCTCACGGGTGCTCCCTTTCTCGTTGGGTGTAAGCCTGCTTTTCTTTCAGTTCTTACAACAGGGTGGCACCCACCTCTCACAAGCACACCCGCCGCCCCCGCCGGCTGAGGGTTATTTGGCAGGTCCTCAGTGACGCAGCCCTCCATCCAAGACACACACACTGTCCCCCCCTTCCAGGGTATAAAGTCTCTAGTTCTTGCTCATGGCCCTTGTATGGGACTGTAGCACCATGGCTTCCTCCTGGAGACACTGCCTTCTCTAACAGCCCAACAGGTGCCCACCTCAGTACCCTCGGTAAGTGTGCTCTCAGCAGCCCTCCCTGGGCTCAGTCTTCAGCCCGACCAGCAGGGCCCATCATGGTACCCTCTCCCGGTCTGGCTAGGTTCTGGGCTCAGTCCCCGGGCTCAGCCTGCCCATGGTCCTGCTGCTCTTCCCGCCAGCCAGGCACACGGTCCTCCTTCTTTGATGTCCAGGCAGCAACTGACTGGTCTGCCTCTGCTGCTTCCTTTTATGCGGCCCTTCTGACCACTGATTGGCCACTCCAATGGGCCCCCTGATTGGCTGCTTCCCTTGCAGCCACTCTAAGCCACCTGGAGTACCTCCTCTGCTCTTTTCTGGGGCGGGGTGAAGCAGGTCCACAAGGCCTCCAGCACGGGGCCTTCAGACCTAGTCCACCCCATCACAAACCCAAAGAGAGAGAGAGAGAGAGCACAATATGGATAGTGAACTCCTTCTTTCTGGACTCACTCTCTCTCTCTCTCACAAACACATACACACACATCAATCCCCCCACTGCTGCTGACTATTTTGTAACTTTCCTTGCAGCAAATAATCCAGGACTCACAGGCTCCTCAGAGAGTCATGTTAGTGATACTCCATTAGCCTGGAAAAGATGCTCTATTTATTGCAAAGTCAGTATCTGCCTCTCAAGAGTTGAACTCCTGCTCCCAGATTCTGCAGAGAAAGCCCACAGATCTCGCTGCAAACCAGCAGGCTGCAGACCTTATCTGGGATCCTCCACTTGCATGCAGGTGCTGTGGAGCCGGGGTTCCATTTGAAGCGCACACACACACACAGCTGTTTCTCTCGGATACACCTGATCCAAGGCAGAAGCTTGTATGTTTTGGAACAGATCAGAAACCCGTTCTGCGTGCAGTAACTGTAACATAGGCATAAATCTGCCCCAAGCTTGGGTCTATCTACCCTTTCCCAAACCTCCCTCTATCCACATTCTTTTCCTGATTCACCCCTCTTCCTTCCCCTTCTTTGACTCTTCCTGGCTCACTGATACCTGCTATCATTTGCTAAACACTACTGACGACTTCTTTACAAAAAGCTGCTGGGGATTAGACACTGATAGTAAAGGAAAATCCCTAAGAGAGAGGGGATGGCAGAGCGTACAAGTGAAATCAGGCAGAGCCGTCCGGGGGGGGGGGGGGGGGCAAGTGGGGCAATTTGCCCCAGGCCCCGGACCCCACCAGAGGCCCCCACGAGAATATAGTATTCTACAGTATTGCAACTCTTTTTTATGGAAGGGGCTCCCAAAATTGCTTTGCCCCAGGCCCCTGAATCCTCTGGGCAGCCCTGAAATCAGGTCACTAGTGGGCTGCAGAGAATGTCCATCTTACAGAAAAGTTTCCAAGAAAACCTTTATACAGAAATTCTGACTCCGAGCAATTTCCTCTTCTAATGACAACCAGAGTTCCTCTGGCTTCCTTTCGTCTGCTTCCGTTTGTTCCCCCTATTCGTCCCTTCTGTGGAGCAGGGTCTCATGTCTGTGACCTCTCTTTCAGCTAACCTCCATAGGGAATGGGGCCTTGACCCACACCCAACATTGTAAATGCAAACTTGTCCTAAGACTTTTATAACTACCAAAGACTGAATGCATATCACCATCCATATCATGTGGTAGGGGGATTGCACACTGTACCCAAATCAGTTGGCCTACCGTGATAGTAAAGATGCATTCTTTGGGCACATACATCAACCTGCATTTTCTACAGAGGCTTTATATTGTGGTCTCATGCCCAAGGAAATCTGTTACATGATGCACTACAAATTACAGCCAGTATCATTTCAGCCACAACCAGCCCTGTGCACGTCCCAAAAAAGTTCAGATCCGTTTGCACTGACCTAAAACAATGCGTGTAAGTTCTCTCCTTCTCCACTGTGAAGTACTGGCTCACCCCCCTCTAGTCAAGAAATACAGCCTGGGACAAAATGCTAAAAAATATCAAGGTACATCCTCAGCTGGGCCATGTCAGCATAGTTCCAGTAAAGTCAATGGTGCTATGCCAGTTTACACCATCTGAGGATTTGACTAATCATTTCTTTTCAGCCTGTTACTGGCTAATCCCTTTGAATGACAGCTATCTGATTCAAATTTGCTGGAGTTCATTGGAGTGAGTGAAAAATATAGGAGCTACTACTGTTCTCTGGATGCCCGTTAATATCTTTATTTCTCTTGTTAATCTTTGCAAACATCAACGAGAAATAATAAAAATCATTTAAAACTGAAACATGTTAACATTTAAAACCAATGACCAATTAGAGACTTGAACCCTACTGAACAGACCCACTATTCAAAATGCCATCCAGTCGTCTGATTATTCCTTGTACGTGCTTTTTAATGACAAACACATCAAAGAAGATTAGGACAAAACTGTTTTCTTCAGAAGATCATTTTTACCGTACGTAGCTGCTGCCAGTGGTAGGCAGGACAAACAACTGGGTTCCAAATAGAGATGCCTAAAGTGAGGTTAGTGAGTTAGGCGTTTCTCCAGCTGCTTTCTTTTTGCACACTTTCCAATCAATATCTATTCAGTTGCCGTGCAAAATGGCAAATGTACCTAAACCTGTATTCGAATTTCACCCCTGTTATAGTTGTGTTGACACTTCATCCTAGAAGATATATGCTGAGCTCCAGGTAGATCATTTGTAACCCTTATAATGATGATGGCAACAAATATAGCACCGTGCCCTCCAACTGACACGGAATGGATATTCAATTCTTCACTATTTTGCAATGAATAAATTGGTTGTCAGCATATGCGCAGCAGCAGTTTTTTCCCCAATTTAATGATCATACATCCATGGCTTAGCGGATCTCTGTGTACTATAATGATCAGGAAAGCTTGATTGAAAGATTTTAGAGTGGAATTCAAGTCAAAGTTGCAGCCACCATGGAAAGCATCTGCATGAATTGATTTCTGGGTTTGAGAGACATTGCAGCACTGTTTCACCTTGCATAGAGGTGACCTTCATTAAAACACAGTTATATTTTTGAACAATATGATAGTGTCACAGCATTATCACATAACTAGATGCAATAACTACATTTTCCCATGACAATTGGGTAACTATAATCAAATTACCTATTTGCACGGGCAGTTATATTTTGGGCAATGCAGACATCCTTTTATGTACCCAAATGGTGGTTGTGCATAAGAAGTAGGTTCATGCACAAATGGTGACCTACTCCCCTTCTCCAGGACAACAGGTTCATCTAAAGGAAGGCAGTGTGTGGTTGCCATTTCCATATGTGTCCTACCTCATGAAGTAGCTTACCCTGGTGGGTAAGAAGTAGCTGAGTGATGATGGGAAAGTGGATAGCCCAAAAGTTCTGTGCCCACTTCCATGAGGAACACCATGGTCTCTGAGGACTTCAGCTGAAGAATTACATTCCCTGACACCAGATGGAGCAGAAGGCAGCAATTCAGTGGGATCCTACACTCCACAGGTGCCCAGCTCTTTCAGTTCTACACAGCCACAAAGCGTTTCCAAAAGGGCTGCTCAAAAACATTCCGCTTTTTTCTAAGAAAATTTATTTTTTGAAAAAAAAAAAACAAAAATTTCACAGAAGTTGCCTGCTTTTTTCTAAAATTTGGGGAGGGGGGTTTCAAAACACCAAATATCCAAAAATTGAAAAAATGTCATTCAAAAACCAAAATATTTACAATTTCCAAGCAAAATATGTCTTGGTTTTGCCTGGAAAAGTTAGTTTTCGCTTTTTCAACAAAAAGTAAAAAAAATTAACAGAAAATTTTGACCCAAAAGAAATTGTTTTGTTGTCATCAAAATTTTCAACAGGGATTTTTTTCCCAATTCAGTCTAGCTTCTAATGTTTGTAGTTCCACTCAGACCTAAAACAACAGTAGTCTTGAAATAGGGGTTGTATGGACATCCTGATACCCTTTAGATTTCAGTAACCTTTAATTCCTCCTTCCATAAATATAGAATTGGAATTCAAGGGTTGTTTATCAAATCTAACAGTAATTTTGACTGTACTTATAAAATAATAATTTAAAAGAAAAACAATGCACCATACTGCAATTTGCAAATTGCTTGGTGCCTAAGGACATACACAGATGATACCGAAGTGAACTCATAATTATACGGCAATCCAGTGGCAAGTCTTGCTCAAGATTATTCATTAAGGGTAAAAATCATACCTGTGTAGAAGGCAGATCTGTTTGAAATGTTGGGATTTTTTTCACAAAAAAATGTCTAAAGACAAGTAACAATTTTAATGTTGTTCATTTTTTCCACTCCCACTCCCTCATCCTGCATGTTTCAATGGAAATATATTGTTTCAGATTTCTAGGGGTTTTCTCTTTCCTTTTTTACCTTTCCCCCCACCATTTGCACTGGAGAAAATTGCTTGCTTTTTTACTTTGTTTACCTTTTTGTACTTCCTAGTGGGAAAGGGTTTTAAAGTGAG
This sequence comes from Malaclemys terrapin pileata, assembly GCF_027887155.1. Classification (NCBI taxonomy): domain Eukaryota; kingdom Metazoa; phylum Chordata; order Testudines; family Emydidae; genus Malaclemys; species Malaclemys terrapin. Next base: position 2,416,661 of record NC_071511.1, on the reverse strand, counting down.
AGAGAAAGTGTATGTGTTTTTCCCACTTTCTTGCTTTCCTGCCTCTTCCCAATACTCTCCAGTGGGAAAATGGCGGGGGGATGACTGAGAAAAATGTTTTTTTTTTCCCACTATTTAAAAAAATATTTTTGCCACACATTTTTCATTTCAAACTGTTTTTTAAGTGATTAAATAGATTTTTTTTGCCCAAAAAAATTATATTTATTAACCCTATTTTTCAAAAAAAATGATGCCGGGGCCTGCCTCAGACTGCTTGTTTTATGGAAAATTTCAACCAAAATGGTTCAGCCATTTCTCAGAAAGAGCTGGGGGGAAATATATTGTTTTGTCCATGTTAAAAACCGTCTGCCAACCATTTTGTTGAAAAGTCCTGGTGGCCCCGTGCTTTGGAGCCAGGACTTGAACTCTGTCAGAGGATGGTGTTAGGAATGCAGCTATTGCTGCCCCCATGAAAATCTGTCCCAAATTTGGCCAAGTTTTAAACCTTTGAAAAAAATCACAGTTTGCACATGCTTAGTAGATACTTTCTAGATTTTAGCAGCTAAAGTCTCCAAAGATTCACTGAGCATGCTCTATTTCCTCCCTGGGACCAGACTGTGCATGTGGCATCCCCACAGAGTGACTGGGCATGCTCCAGCCCAGGGCTAAAGGAGCAAAACCAGACCTTCCCTCTAACAGCTGCTCTGGGGTATGATGGCACCAAGCATGAACTGAGAGCTGGGAGCCTGTCCCTCCTGTGCTCTCAAAGACCATCTGCTGCTGCCCAGGCAGCCTGGAGGACAAGGCATCCGATATGAATGCAGAGGGAAAGCCTGACCAGGGGAAATTGGAACAAGGAACCTGGCAAGACTGGGCCTGGGTGGGGGAAAAGAAATTCGGAATGGCTGGGCAAGAAGATTAGGCCTGGGAGAGGAGAGGAAGATGGAACTGGTTGAGTGGAGAGGCTGAAGCTGGGAGCCTGGGCAACTGAGGTGGAGGGAGTGGCTGGGACTGGTTGGGCAAGGAGACACACTGGTGTCCCGGGAGGGCAGGATATAACTGGGCTGGGCTGGAGAGGAAGGACTTGGAGCCAGCTGGCTGGGGGATAGGGAACATGGAGATTAAATGAGAAGCTGGAGTGGGGGGGATGGGACTGGGATGGCTACACAAGGACACTGGAACTGGGATGAGAAGCCTGAATGGAGACTGAGACTTAGTAATCAAGGAGAATAGGACTGGGACAAAGAGCCAAGGTGGGTAAGAGATGGGACAGGGACAGGTTGAAGAGGCTGGGGCAGAAGGGTTCAAACTTAGCAGGGAATGTGCCCACTTGAGAACATTCCCCTCCAGAGCCTGAAATGGAACCCAAGATGCTTGAGTTTTACTATTCCTCCCCCACTAGCAAACTATGATCCCCCTCCCCCCGAGGATACATATGATGATACCATCTTTAATTACATAATCACATGCTCTCTTCTCCACAGCACACCTGCCTCATTCAATGCACAGGCTGGGCCTGCTTTGGGGATGAATCAGGGCTGCGTGGAAAGGAGGCTGTTGTCTGTAGAGGCCCTGCCTCATTTGTTGCAGAAGTTGGAAGAGGTGTAGTAAATGAGTTGGGAGGTTGCAGGAAGAGTAGGTTTGGACTCAGTGTCCAGGGGCGGCTCTATGTTTTTTGCTGCCCCAAGCACGGCAGGCAGGCGGCTTTCGGCGGTGCGCCTGCAGGCGGTCCGCTGGTCACGCGGATTCGGCGGCGTTTCTGCGGGAGGTCCGCCGGTGCCGCGCCATCGGCATCCCCACTGCCAAATTGCCGCCGAAGCCGCGAGACTGGCAGGCATGCCGCTGGCCTGCCGCCCTCACAGCGACCGGCAGGCCGCCCTCCACGGCTTGCCGCCCCAGGCACACGCTTGCTGCGTTGGTGCCTGGAGCAACCCCTGTCAGTATCAAAGCAGATAAATGCTGCCCTGGAAAACTGGGTTCTATTCCTGCCTCTGCCACCGAGTTCCTGTGTGATGCTGGGCAAGTCACTTAGGACACACTTTTCACAGGTGGTCATAAAGTGTTTGTTTCTCATTTTCTGCATGCCCAACTTGATACCCTAGGGTCTGATTTGCAGAAGTGCTGAGCACTCAATAGGAGCTGTGCTTTGAATGTATGAAGTCTATCTAATGGCAAGTTCTCTGAAAAACCAGGTCCTAGCATCTCAAATTTGGCACTCAAAATTAGTGGAAATATTTGTCCTTGATCTCCCTGTGCCTCAGGTCCTCATCCATAAATGGGCATAACCCCTCCCCATCACCTCAGTGCAGCAGTGTGAAAATTAAACTTTGAGCACCACTGAAAAGCTCAGGAGGAAATTAATAATTCTGCCTTCAGAGCCGGGTTTGACTAGGACATTCCAAGGGGTTGGCATAAACAACTGAAACACCTCAGGCTCCTAAAGGTTAAGTGAGAGTCAGTTGCAATTTAGCGCTAGAAATGGGCAAAGGTTTGGAAGGGTTTCTAAGCAGTCAATTTTCAAATCTTTCAATGTAATAACTCTTCACGTCTGACTCCGCACACGTTGCACCACTGGACTGGTTAAGGCAAAGACACAAGAGGGCTGGGTGAGCCATATGCCTGGGCACTTCCTGAACTGAAGTGGACAGTTTAGACCACCTCCAAGAGGATTGTGTAACAACAAGCAATTTGGAGCTATCCGAAATACCAGTCAGGTTTTTCCATAGAGTTAGATGCCGGGATGATTTTTAAAACTATTGGTAAGTATTAAATGTTTTCATTTTTTTCAGTCATAATTACATTTCCTTTGCACAGAACATTCTGAAAATGCAAAATCTTTCTTTGCTTTCACATGCCTGAAAAACTGTAAACATGCTTGGTTCCCTTGCTAATTCCCACGGCTCTCTCTTCAGTTAATTACTCAGTCACAGTTCTGTCGAGTGAAAAATGAATTCTGTCCAGTTTCCATCCTGAAAAACATACACATAACAAATAGGAATCTCCATCATTCTTCCAGGGATGGGGCTGTGGACCTAACAAACACAGCATGTGAAACAAATCAATATTGTAATCGCTAAAGCAACCAATCAAATGAAACGTTAGACCAATCAATACCATATCTTCTACTGATGACAATTGTCAGACAGAAGCCTTTAACACTGTAAAGATACTTTTCTTCCCTCAATGTGAGAGGGACCTTGAGAGCATGTTCTGTATTTAGTGTTGTCTGGATTTTAAAAAGACAACAGATTAAGGGAACTATTTCTTATGATGTCTATTGTGTTTGAAGTAAAGATTTTCCCTGCACCTGGAGCCATTCTCTGTATTTTGTGTAGTAATCCCTCACCCCCACTCTTGGATCGCTGCCCAAGCGGCGGAATCAGGACAGTCCTGCTGCTCTTTGTTTTTGCACATTGGGGAATATCACAAACATTTCACGGTTGAACTGCATTCTCCAAAACTAAGCATTTGATTGGCCACACGCACTCTTTTGGCATCGTCCAACAATGGTTCCATTGTCCAGTTATGTAAATCACAAGGGTTCCCTCCCTAAGGCCAGCTCAGTAGGCATACGCCATGTGGTGAGCATGGTCTATGTAGTTGACATGAATGTTGTGCATTAGTTGGCCGTGTGGACTCTGCTGGCATGCAGTAGTGGACATTCATGTAAACTACATTGACACGCATGAGGGAACTCTTAGTGCACACCAGCAGGAGCCACCAGGCCAGTTAGCATGCAACATGCTAACGCACACTAGAATCGAATCCTCCTTGGAGCAGACTAACGCACCATGTAGACAATCCCAAAGTGATTTGCCCAAAGGCACAATGAAATCTGTGACTGAGATCAGAACTGATCCCAGCTCCCAGTGCCCTATCAACCAGACCTTCCTTTCTACCCCGACACATGATCAGTCTCAGACTCCTTACTCTCCTTTCAATGAAAAAAGGTTTTAATAGTGAAATGTAATATTCAAAAGAGAAGATGTTGATATTTTAGACCATGAGCCAGCAGCCTGCAAACCCTTTATCCCAGGGAGAGGGTCTCCCAGACTGCAGTGGGACTGCTCATGGGAATAAAGGTGAGCATGTGTGATTTTGCAGCATGGGGTCCTATGTTTGGAAAGTCCAAGCTCCTAGCATCCTGGGGTTGCTACCACAATAATGTAATAGATGACACCAATTACTATTATTTCACATTTAAAAACATAGAGAGGAAAATGTAGGCAGAAAACTCGCTGCTGAGAACATTTTGACTTCCTATTTACTTATTTCTTCAGAGTTTAAAAATATGCCTCGAGATGCCCATCCAGTCCTTTGTGCCCAGCCTGTAAATTACAAATGACATCATACAGTGCCACCCTTTACAAGTGGACTAAGAGCATTGGAATGAAAAGTGAACCCTAGACATTGCAGAGGGAAGAGACCGTTAGAACTTATTTCTTATGACGAGGTTTTTGTTTCCTTTGGAAAGGAGTGATTTCTCTGATACGTAGATTTTAAAGCCAGAAGAATCTACTATGATCTAGTCTGGCTCCCCAGTCTAACATAGGCCAAAGACCCTCACTCAAGATTCCTGCATTAACTGAAATGCTTTTTGCAAGGCACACTCACTCGGAATCAATGGAGCTCTAGGAGTGTGCAGCAGTGTGCCCAGTTCCTATCAGCTGCAGGATTGGAGTGTCTAAACTGCCAAATTCTGCAGTTCTTACTCACTTGGTTCTCAGGCAACCATCCCACTGGCTCCAGCAGAAGAGATGGCTGGAAAAGACTCCATGAGGGCTGCAGGGATCTGGCCTTTGATTTGGGATCTGCAACAGACATCACTGATTTGTTTTTTTAAAAGCATTTTTATTTGCCTTTAAAACAGGAAGTCCAGGGCTCTGCTGCCCCAGCCACTCAACACTGTACAAAAGCCCCTTTTGCCAAGAAGGTCCTTTCATCTCTCTGCTGTGCACGTTTTATGCAGAGATTTCTGACACAAATATGACAGCGCAGCACTTTATTTGTGAGGGTTTTGGTTTTTTCTCTCAGTTTTAACTTTCCACTCCACTAAGCAAAGTTTAACAGAATTCATTTCTCTCAGTAGAATCCTCAGGGGAAGGCACCGTTCTGTTGGCTTCCTTTAGTTATTTATTGCCTGTCTCCCACATACTGCATATGCTAAAAGATGTACTACTAGCACTGAAAAATTAATCCTATTGCTGTGAGGAACATGGAATGCTACAAAAGCAGCAACAAGTTGGGCCGCATGAAAAGACCAAGTTCACGTGCAGAGCAGGGTCCCAGGATTCCACGATGCTAGAATCCAGTGCAACACATTGGTCAGTTCTAAATCCAAAAACTCACCTCAGACGTGTCTGCAGGTAGTTTTCAGCTCTGATAGCCTGTGCAAGAGAGAGCCTAGTCAGCACTCAGGTGGGAGACCTCCACGGAAAACCCAAGAGCTGGAGTTGGTGGCTCGGCTCACCAGATGACGTTCTTCCCTCAGAGTCAGTACTGTGCGGATACCCCAGTATAGTGCTAAGGCATTTTTCTTTCAAGTGAGATATAAAACCAAAATCCCCGACCATTTGTGGTCTTGAGCAATCCCACAGCCCTTTTCACATGACTAGGACCATTACACTAGAGTCCTGGCTACATTCTGCCGACATAAAGCAGTCGAAACACCACGCACATCATCCCACCACAGCTAACAGCACCTATTATTTTAAAGACAGATTCTTTTGAAATATAAAGTGCTAGTATGAGGCACAAAAGCTGTCAAATGATTTTTATGCTTACACAAGCCGCAGCAGATTCAAGGGCAGCTGTGAGTGACACCTGGAGTACGTTCCTGGCAGTCTCTCTGAGTGACAACCCAAACACTTTGTGAATGGCAAAGACTTCCATGTATCTGGGGAAGGGTTTTAAGCACAAAGGGATAAATTCCATCCCCCCCTGCCCCATGGGTCATCAGTCACACCAGTACCAACAGGGTACAAAATGATACGGATTCCAAATCAATATTTCTCTGAAATTTCTGTTGCACTAAACGTTTCAAAATTTTGACTTTTTTGTCCCACTTCACAGAATCATAAAATGTAGGACTGGAAGGACCACGAGCAGGGCTGTTCCTAGTTATTCTGGGGTCCTACACAGCCCCCCCCCCCCACGGGGGGAGGGGAAGGCCTCCGCGGGGGGGAGGGGGCTTACCCCAAGCCTCCGTGGGGGGGGCGGGGCTGGCTTGGAGGGGGCAGGGGGGAACCGCCCCCCCCCCAGCACTCACCGGCTGGGCGGCTGGGGCCAGGTCACTGCACTTCCCACCGTCGGTGAGTGCAGGCCTGGCCCTGCTGCAGTCCTCAGGGGAGTGGGGGCGGGAAGAGGTGGGGCGGGGGTGAAGCATGGCAAAGGCTTTGGGAAAGGGGTAGAGTGGGGGCGGGGCTGGGCAGAGCAGGGGCGGGAAGAGGTGGGGCTGGGGCGGAGCACGGCAAAGACTTTGGGGAAGGGGTAGAGTGGGGGCGGGGCTGGGGTGGAGCAGGGGTGGGAAGAGGCGGGGCTGGGGCGGAGCACGGCAAAGGCTTTGGGGAAGGGGTGGAGTGGGGGCGAGGCTTAGGTGGAGCAGGGGCAGGAAGAGGTGGGGCGGGGGTGGAGCATGGCAGGGGCTTTTGGGAAGGGGTGGAGTGGGGGCGAGGCTGGGGCGGAGCAGGGGCGGGAAGAGGCGGGGCTCGGGTGGAGCATGGCAGGGGCTTTGGGGAAGGGGTGGAGTGGGGGCGAGGCTTGGGCGGAGCAGGGGCAGGAAGAGGTGGGGCAGGGGTGGAGCATGGCAGGGGCTTTTGGGAAGGGGTGGAGTGGGGGCGAGGCTGGGGCGGAGCAGGGGCGGGAAGAGGCGGGGCTCGGGTGGAGCATGGCAGGGGCTTTGGGGAAGGGGTGGAGTGGGGGCGGAGCAGGGGTGGGAAGAGGTGGGGCTGAGGCTGGAGCAGCATGCAGCTGCTCAGGGCACCAGGAAATTTGGTTCCCCAAATTTTCTGGTGCCCTACACAGCTGCGTACTTTGCGTATGGGTAGGAACAGCCCTGACCACAAGAGGTTCTCTCTTCCAGCCCCCTGTGCTGAGGCATGGTCAAGTAGACCTGGACCATCCAGACATGGGTTTTTCTAACCTGTTCTTAAAAACCTCCAATAATTCCACAGCCTCCCTTGGAAGCCTGTTCCAGAGCTTCACTACCTTTATAGTTAGGAAGTTTTTCCTAATATCTAACCTACATTTCCCTTGCTGCACATTAAGCCCATGACTTCCTGTCCTACCTTCAGTGGACATGGAGAACAAATGATCATAACGTCCCTTATACACATCTGAAGACTTATCAGGTCCCTCCTTGGTCTTCTTTTCTTAAGATTAAACATGCTCAGTTTTTTTAACCTTTCCTCATAGGTCAGATTTTCTAAACCTTTTATCATTTTTGTTGCTCTCCTCTGCACTCTCTCCAATTTATCCACCTCTTTCTTAGAGTGTGGCACCTAAAACTAGACACAGTACTGCACCTGAGGTCTCATCAGTGCCAAGCAGAGTGGGACAACTATCTCCCATGTCTTACATATGGACATTCCTATTAATACACATCAGAATGATATTAGCCTTTTTTTGCAACTGCATCACATTGTTGATTCATATTCAGTTCGCAATCCACAAGAACCCCCAGATCCTCTTTAGTCAGCTGTACTACCACTTAGCTGGTTATTCTTCATGTGGTATTTGTGCATTTGATTTTTCCTTCCTACGTGAAGTACTTTGCAGTCGTCTTTATTGAATTTCATCTTGTTGATTTCAGATCAATTTGTCAAGGTCATTTCAATTCTGATCCTGTCCTCCAAAGTGCTTTCAACCCCTGCCAGTTTGGTGTCATCCACAAATGTTATAAGCATACTCCCTATTCCATTGCCCAAGTCATTAATGAAAATATTGACTAGTACTGGACCCAGGACTGACCCCTGCAGGACCCTTCTAAATATGTCACTGAACCAGTGATAACTACTTTTTGAGTATGGTTTTTGAACCAGTTGTGTACCTTACTTATAGTAATTTCATATACGCCACCTTTCCCTAGTTTCCTTTTGAGACTGCCACATGAGACTGTGTCAAAAGCCTCACTAAAATCAAGATCTATCACGTGTGCTGCTTCCCTGCTATCCACTGGGCTAGTAATCCTGTCCAAGAAGGAAATTAGATTGATCTGGCATGATTTGTTCTTGACAAATCCATGTTGGCTCTTACTTATCACCCTATCATCTTCTAGGTGTTTACAAATTGATTCTTTAATCATTTGTTCCTGTATCTTTCCCGGAGTTGAAGTTAGGCACGATGAATTCCCTGTGGGACAGAAATTGAGTTTTTCAATCAGTTGTAGAGCCAGCTGAGAAAGAAAAGTTCCCCAGCACAGATATTGCCTAAGGACTCCCATAATGCATCATGGGAAATATAGTCCAGTCGGGGAGCGGGGCACGTGCAGAAAAGAGAGACACGATCGGCCCAGAACCACAACTCTGATGAGGCACCACAGCAGCTCAGGTGGACAGAAAACAATGTCAACTCAACCCAAAATGAAATATTGTTTTGATTTTCCCGATTGTCTCAAATTCTCAAGGAGGCTGAAGCCAGAGATGGGCCCAAACCCAAAATTCATAGCTAGGTCTGGTTGTGGATTTTAAGCCACCTTCTCCTCCCCAGCCCCCACAGTTTGGGGGCATTCAGGTTCAGTTTTACAATTCAGTCTCATTTCTAGGGAAAATAGTTGCATCAGGAATAACTGCTGCCATCTAAATGCCAAGAGCCATCAGGCAGCAAAAAAACTGGTTTAAAGATAATGAAAGGGTTCAGCACCGCAATTCTCCACCCTCAAGCCCTTCAAGGCAGCAATTCGCAGAATGAACTATGGACGGAAATGATTTCAGAGCCAACTCAGCTAGCACAAACTAAATAATAGCCTCACTCCTGAAATTTTGCCTCCAGCTCCCAGACAGTACCAAGCAATGCAGGAAGCACATGAAAGGCCACGCAGTGGCAAGGAAATCCTACCTCACTGTGCCCATTTTTGTTCAGAGTCCATTTGCGTTTTGGACTTTGGTTCAGGGCAGTTGTGACTGCATTTGGAAATGGCTGCCTTTAATGATGGCCTACGTTTACAGAAATAAGAATCTCACGTGATTCTGCTGTTTGCTCACTAGCAAATTCCAGACTTGATCCAAAAGACATTGACATCAACAAGCGTCTTTCAAGTGACTTGAGTGGGCTTCAGATCAGGCCTCCCCGTTACCTAGGAGACAATCTTTACTAGCCCACCTACTTGAGAGAGCTGTGAATTTTTACTGCACCCATTACTAGAGTTCGGTCATGACCCCGGAGGTAAATGAAGAGTCTCTCTCCTTAAGGGCTTGATTGTGCACCACTGAAATTACTGGACGTTTTGGCATTGACTTTCATGGGAGTAGGAGCAGACTCTACAACGGGAGCAGCTCACATATGGATCCCACTGAGGTCAATGGGTCAAGTTCAGCACCTGGCATAACGAGGTGCATGCAACTCCATCAGAATCAGTGGAATGCACTCGTTGACATCAAGGCTGAGTGTGGCCACATGGAGTCCCATCCATGCAACCCAGGGCAGTATTTCCTGTTAAACTTTGGTTTGGAATCGCCACCATTTCTGCAGCTCAGAATTCCCATCCAAAGCCGGTGATTCACGGCTAGGTGCAAATGTGTATTTTGAGTCTGTATTCTCTCTACTTCACAGGCGTCTGTCAGCCTGGAACGCAGATCTAGACATCTAGCACCAGACATCCATTGATAGGTTTTCTAGGTGGGTTACTAGAATCAAAAAAGTAGTGTCGCTAGTCTGTGCAACTTTCAAGGCATTATTAAAGCAATATTTTTGATATTACCAAGGTCTAATGCTGTTTTGAATTTGCAGTTATGGAGTTCATTTTAGAGCACTTGATTATACTTTGAGAAGAAATAGTCTTACAGTACAAGTCATTTTCTCAAGTACACTCAAAGAAAGGATAGTCTATGGCTCAGTAAATACAACAGTCTGAAAAGTTATGAGCTATCAACCTAAGCTGAATTGACTTACTGATATTACCTGCAATGAATGAGTTTTAGATAGTGTCTCATAAATAGAAGGCTACAGAGCCTACGATTTTATGAACGTCTTGTGCTTATCAATATATATGAGAAATGGCGCTGTCAGGTGTTCGAGGGGATACTATGTGAACCACACCACTGTCAATTTAATTTTTTATGATTAAATATTTGGTGCTGTTAAAGGTTATTTAACATTTAATATAGCTGCTCTTCTACATAGCTGATAACTGTCACCGTTACATAATACTGTAGCTGAAAATGGATGGGGAAGGCATATTTTTAAGACGGTCCCTATTTTTTTTATCCAATTTACTGTTAGATTTGTTCCAGTAATAGGATAATATGAGGTGGGTTTAAAAGGCTTTCAACATTCAGATGTTCTGAGGCCATTGTACGTTCTTCCACTGTGGAAAATCTCTCTAAGCCTGGATTGTGAGACTCTTCTGAGCTCACATTCCAATCTGGTTTTCTCTCATTAAAGGGACACTATCAACTGAAAGATCACATTTCTGGCTGACCACCTTTTGTGTTTACCTACTATTATTAAAACACCCAAGGGGCTATAAATGAAAGATTAAAAAACAAAACTATTTTTCTCCATTTTGTAGGATGTTTACTTTGTGCATGGGATAGAATTTGACAATGGACAACTGTTTCCTTCATGTGGCCAGACACCCACTATCCTGCAATACTTGGATACAATCCTGCCTTCACTTGGGCAGATCCAGTTACAGGTTCTCACTCCTACATAGGACTACGTACGTATGGAAAGTTAAGCGTATGCACAGGTGTTTGCAGGATGGTGCCCCTGTTGGCCTGGCTCTTCCATGGGAGACAAAAATGTTTACAGAACTAGGAAGATGGGCCTTTTTAAAATCACCAAAATTGTCAGGTAGCCTCAGGGACAGCTGTAATACCTTGAACTATTTTTATTTTATTTTATTTTATTTTATTGGCAAGTGCCCAAGGTTGGTGTGTCCCTTTATATAGAGTCCAAAATCATTCTGGTCTTTCTGGCATTCATCCATCATGAAGACAAAGTTCTTTAAGCTACATACATAGAAGGGATTCATTTTGCAATAAATTAAATTAAAATTAAATTAAAAACCCCAAATGCTCGGTCTGTGCAGCTCGATCCATTCACAGAAACTGGGCCTGGGTTTTGCATTCAGTAGTACTCGCTATGATATATTTACTAAGAAACCTTTTTATCACCTTTCAGTGACTGAATTAGTTTCTTGGACAATAAAACTCTTTATGTGGATTTTCCCTAGTAAAGTGTGGGTATAAAACATTAGTCCTTCCAATCCCCAAAAGACAGGACTTGATTTTGACACAATCTATGATCTGTTGTGTCATGAATTTACCGTCCTGTGTCCTGAAGTTAGTGTACCACAGGTTAGCTCCCAGAGTTTGCCCTGGTTTAGTGCTCAGAACACCTATATAAATGAGCATTTCTGGAGCTGTCACATCTTCCCTGTAACAGTGCTTACATACTACAACGACAGTGCTTCAGAAATGCAGACTGATGAGAAACAGGAATACCACTTGCTAGGAATTATACCTTTACAGTGACATCAAAAAATATACGTGTGTCCCTTGTGGTAGGTAAAGGTACTGATATTCAAACACATAAGCCCTGACTTTGTGCAGGCATTTTTTCCTGTGCAAAGTGTGCATTAAATGCTACTCTTCTAATCTGGTTGCATTTTAGACATACTTTGCAGTGAACAACAGTATACACGGCCATCTGTGACTCAGGAGAACCCTAACATTTCAGTATGCCACGAGATCTTTAGAAAAACACCATGCCAAGGTTATTAACTGGCAACTACTGTATATTGCACTTGTGAGACAACAGGTGCCATGATGCCACATTTGACAGTTTATTTGATCCCTGCACATTACTAATCTATTTGCTGCTCTTTCTTCAAATTAAAAACATAGGTGTCCAGATCCAGCCATTTATCCTAGACCTAGGGCTCAAATGGTAACTATTTTGTGAGGGGAAAAACAGGACTCTTCTTCCTTCCTCTTTTCATTATCTATATTAGACTAATTCATTTTAACACAGGGGTGATTGGAGGAAGTGTTTGCCATTCAGCTTGGGCTCTGCCTGGAATCCTGTGTTTGTTCGATGGCACAACGCCAAAGAGAAGCAAAATGTGTAACTCGGCAGAGAGAATAACTTTAGTGCCCAAGAAACCCGACCCTTTGCCCGTTTACCAGCCCAGCCCTGTACTAATGGAGAGCACTGTTTAAATGCCCATGGTGCAATATGGCCCTGTAACAGTCCCTTATTTTAGAATGTAATAACATGGGGAAACTTCCAAATATACTACCGACAAATATGATTTGTTGCCATTGACAATAATCCTAACTGAGACCAGGTGGACACCCACCAGACAGAGAGCATCGGCAGCAAGGCAAGGTGGAACCCTAGAGCCATCACGATTGAGTATTCCCCCATGGCTCCACCCCCAGAGCCCCACCTTCACTGGGATGTCACTGCTCACTTGGAGAGGTTGTGACTGGGCTCCTTCAGAGAGACGGGGCATTTGCATGGAACCCCTTCCCGCCCCGGTAATGGCAGAAGGGATCTCCTCTTCCCCTGGGATCACAACAGAACCCCAACCCCTGCTTACTCCAGCAGCTGGGGTGCATGTGTTTGCATGGGTGGGCCCAGGACACTGCACTCTCCTCCTGCCACATGCAGAGGCCCCTGCTCTGGTTGGAGATGCCACCCAAAGTAGTGGGTCTTGGCATTAACACCCCACTGAGGCAACTGAGGCAGTTTACCCCTCTCAGAGCTGCTGCTTCGGTCTCTCTGCAGATGACACTGCACTGGTTTCACTCACGTCACGGTTCCAAGCTTCAGTCTGCCAGTCAGGGCTAGAAACTGATTTTATTTTTTAAATGAAAGCGGAGCTTGTGCTGTAATCACAGAAGCTGGGGGCCTAGGCATGAAGAGCTTAGCTCTTCAGCCAGGCCTGGAGGAAGGCCTAGCAGTGGTAGGACTGCTTTCAGTTCACTGCATGTCAAAAGGAATAACAAGGTAAGGGGACCACCATTTAAACCACTTAGAATTAGACGTGACCCTGTGCTGAAAATTTGGCTCCAGACTTGAACTTCCCCAGGGTCTGGAAATGTTTGAATCAGGGATTCTGGTGGGAGGCCTCCTTTTCCAAGGTAGCTTTATTGGGAAAGTGCATGCTGATTTCTGATGCTGTACAGCCTAACACAATTAGATCTTAGTAGAAACAGACATTTTTCCAGGTATTCAAATTACATTTACATACTGCCAATGAAATACACTCCCTTATGTTAGCCCAAACGTATAAAATAAATAGGGCAGAAATACAGATTTCTTTCTGCATAAAACACCCTGAGAAATTTTTGATGAAAATTCCTGAGTACTTTAAAGGCCTCTTCTATCTCTTTGCAGCAGAGGCGAGAAGGGCAGCAAATTATGACCCAGTAATTATGATGATGGATGTTGAGGCAGTCCATTATATTAGCTACAGTGCCGGTGCAAGAACCAGCACTACCGATCGCATACTTCACTAAGCAGGACACTCGAGATTATAATGGGCAATATAGATTTACAACATTAGGTTAAAGCAGGATAATTATTCTTCTTTTCCATTTCCTTTCCCATGGACCTGCTTCTGCTTTACATTTCTGTGCTTGTTTCCAGGGCATAATCCGTATTTCAGGCAGGCAGGCACTCGACCTGCTATTCCACTCACTCTGGTGCAAATCAAACGTAACTCCATGGAAATCAACAGGCTTGGAAACCAGTGTAAAAATGGGGTGTGAGCGAAGAATCAGCCTTGCTAGCTGCTGCTAATTAGAGGTGGGGATGTGCTTGCTTCTGTCTCCTGCAAACAGCAGGGAGGACAGATTGATTCAGCTCTGGAGATGCCTATTGTGCGTCAGTATAGGAATGTCGTCGAAAGGCCTGTCTCAGTACAATGCAAACAACAAGCCTGCTGTTATAAAAGTGAGCTCCTTGCTTTTATTTGTATTAATTACTTCATCATTTGGGCGAGACTGAGAAAAGGTGACTGTTTTTCAGGTATGTGCAGACTGAATACTGTTCTATAGCAGGTTTCAGAGGGGTAATCGTGTTAGTCTGTATCAGCAAACACAACGAGGAGTCCTTGTGGCACCTTAGAGACTAATACATTTATTTGGGCATAAGCTTTCGTGGGCTTTAACCCACTTCATCAGATGCACGGAGTGAAAAATACAGGAGCAGGTATAAATATACAGCAAGGGGAGATTTAGGTTAGATATTGGGAAACATTTTCTAACTCTAAGGAGAGTTAAGCACTGGCATAAGCTTCCAAGGGAAGTTGTGGAATCCACGTCACTGGAGGTTTGGACAAACACCTGACAGGGATGGGCTAGGTTTACATGGTCCTGACACGGCGCCGGGGGCTGGACTTGGTGGCCTCTCAAGGTCCCTTCCAGCCCTGCCTTTCTATGATTCTATCATTTCAAGGAGTGCTGAGCAAGCCCAACTTCAACTGACGTCACTGGGGGCTGCAGATGGCTCAACATATTAGAACACCAGGCCCCAGGTATCTCAAGCTTGACACCCAACATTAGAGCATAGTTTGGAAAATTGTGGCCTTCTCCTTTGGAGGCACCGCCTTTGAGTGGCGCAGCACTAACCCCTCACCCAGGCAGTCAGACTGCAGCATTCAAGCCAAGCAGTGGAGATATCACAATGCAGGTATTGCTGTCTGAGCCACAGAGGCTAGGCTCTGATGCAGCAGTGGAACCAGAAATGCAGCGAGTACTGAGGGCAAAGTGCATCGCTGTGCAGAGGAGCAGCACCAGGTTTATGCCCTAGGCCCACAGGAGAGAATTTCACCGGCTGTGAATGGCTGTGACAGTCGTGGAGTACAGCGGCTTGTGTGAGGCTGGAAGATGATGTTATCTCTTCTTTATTGTACATGCCTCTCGGTGCCTTCGGCTGTGGAGCACCAGGCCCGTTGAGGGGATTAGGGCCATCTCACCCTCCTAGAGTGGCCAGCCGTGAAAAAGACTTGACCAGTGCCATAGCTCATGCATCATTCCTTACAGCTCACAGGGCGGAGGTCTGGGGCTCCCTGCACTTTGGCCGGGAAGCATCGTGTCTGTGCATGTCACATCCATGAAGCTGTTAAAGAGAGAGGCGATGCTGGGGATCACTGACAGGCCAGCCGCACAGGGGTAGTTTAGAGGATAAGTGCAGCAAAGATTGCTTTTCCCGGCTGGAGCCCGCGACGCTCTATGAAGTGCAATGTGATACTTCACTGGCTTTCTCACCTGAAATGAATTGTTAAAGCTGACCAATTACAGGAAAGGTTTACCATGTGCCTTGGCTGCAGCTCCTATTCAACATTTAGCAGCATCTCATTGCATGGGAAAGTGGAGTCCTCAGACTCTAATCGGATGGGATGGGTCAGCCCAGCATGTTCCTAAAAAAGAGAGTGAAAGACCCACTGGCATTTGCAGCAACCCCGGCCGAAAAGTGCTGGGAGCCTTCAGGCCCAAGCAGGCTGAACTCCCTAGCAGCTGGGCTGCTGCTGCTGCTCCCCTCCTACCTGGCACTAGGCCCACTGGATCTTCACAATGTGCAGACCCAGCAGCCATGCTCCCGGCCTGCGCCGGGTAGGGAGCTCTGCAGCATGGAGCTCTGGCGATCCCACGGTGCAGGGGGTATCCTTTTCCCTGCTCAGCCCTTTAGCCTTTTAGCAGCCAAGATGCATCTTTTCAGCTGTGTTAGTGTCTTAGGCCCCAATGATACAATCTCCTGATTTCCCAATGACAGAGGTGCCAAGGGCTTGATTTTAAAGGTGAAAATTGGCTCCTAAAAGAAGATTGTGCAGTCTAAGTAATCCCCCTGATTAGGGGACAGACAGGGCAGTTTGAGGTAAAAGGAAATAGATAAATTTGTCCCTGGAAAATTGGCTGTAAATTACTCATCCAATATGAGAGACTACTGGATAATGTTGCAGTTATAGATCACTTAGCACCTGGAAAAGGTCACGCAGAGAAGAGACTGGGCTCTGAAGCAGTACTAGTAATAACAAGGCCAAGCACCTCGACAGCACCTTCTGCGCAAGGATCTCAGAGCACTTCGCAAAGCTCAAGGGAGAACTCAACTCTGAATGCACAAGCCCCTGTGCATGATTTATTGTGCACTAACTCCTGCACGCACAGGTGATGGGCGTGCACACGCATATTCTGTCACCTGGAAGAGGGGCTAGTTCTTGAAACATGCATGCACAGGTGTTTGCTTGTGCAAGATTGTGCACACACAAAAAGTTTCTCTCTCCACTGCCAGAGGTTACACAGCAAGTGTAACCCACACACCTCCTGAGTGTGGTTCCCTGTCCCCTCTAGTGGCACCGAGACCACTTAGAGATTAATGAGTCTACTACAGCCTTAGCTAAGGGCCCTGTGGCTTGTAGCTCATGCAGGAGAGGCTCATGCATTTAGCTCCAGAGGTCTCAAGTTCAATCCCACTCACTGACAACCGAGGTCTGTCGGTGTTACACAAGCAATAGTCAGAGCGAGGAAGAGAACCCAGGTCTACTACTGCCCATTCCATTCTCTGACCATAAGACAACACTGCAGACACATCCATAGATATAGTAGGAAGTGGAGTCCCCACTTCATCGTTCATGTTGCCAAGAAATCATGAAGCATGCACATATCCACAAGCTGTCTGTCCAGGCACCAACCTTTAGAAGAATGCTGATGGGTCCCATGGATACCTAGCTTTGAGCTGAAGGACAGCTGTTTTAAGGAGCGAATTATATAATATTTGTGACTATATGCTCTGGCTGTCCCCAAATTTGCATCCTCGCTACTGGGCATTTTGAATGGAGATGAACGTTGTGTACATAACTCCTAGAAGTATCCCCTAGGCAAGGCAGGGGTTCTGGGAAAGGCCACAATCAGGACTAGCAGGAACAAAGGGGGAAGAAAGACCACCATGCGGGGGAGGGACCACGACAAAATGCAGAAAAAACCCTCAAGTCCCCCAAGGTTATTCTAGTGCCATTGAAAAGAAGGGGGAAAATCCACCAAAGGGAGTTAGCAATTACCTTGTTCTGAATGGACAGGAAAGGATTAAAGAGTGGCCTTGCCTTGGGAAGTGACACCTGCTGTATGTCACATTGTAACGTCCCCCACCTGGGCTGTCAGTGGGATTGCACTCCAAGACCTTCATTGTCAAAAGGATGATCTATACTGCTTGAGCGAAAGACCTAACTCCTGTACCGGTGACTATCGTAGACTCTTATCCTCTTCTGAGAGCCAATTACTAGAAGGAGAGCGAAGCCCCACACTCTGCTAGTGTGGGTACATCCATGGCTCAATGCGTACCAGGGGAGGAGCCAAATGAAAGCAGGTGAGAGAAGTGTCCTGGCTCAGTACCTTATTCTCTCACTTGGGACAAGTTCAGCCACAGAAGCTTGTAGTATTTTGTTCCTGCTTCTGTGTCCAGCACATTTGTCTCTACCACAGATGTCTCCACAGACCTAAAGCCTAAACAGCCTAAAGAAAAGAAGTCTGTGAGTTAGGTGACAGAGACTGAAAGGCCTGCGGATTACTTGTGTAGTGTGTTATCAATCCTAAGGACTGAAGATAATAGAGATGATAATACAAAAACCAGGCTTACCATGAATTTATGAATTGATAAGTCAGTTTCTTATAACAGCACACAGTAAATCACTGCTTGCTCCTACTTGTCAGTGACCGTTATGTACTCCCTACTTTCTATTTGCTTTTATCCTAGTCTGTGCTTTATTTTGGGGGGAGGGAGAGGGTGGGAAATCAAGATTTCTCTTAAGTCAACTTGGTAAAACTTTGGCCTTCAGTCCTCTTGATTCTTGGAGGGGAAGAAAAGTGGTTTATTCTTTAAGCCTATTGAACGGCTATGTCTCATTTTATTTTTCTGTAAAGTCTATTTGGTCATTTTAGCAAGCTGAAAACATGGGCATTGAAATGTATCTGTCTAGAAAGGGGAGGTGGTCTGGGGGTAAAAGCCCAGGCCACGGGTTCAAGAGATCAGTGTTCAGTTCCTGGCTCAATCACCTTAGTGAAGTCATCTAATCTCTCTCGGCCTCCGATCCCCAGCTGTAAAGGAGGAATGATAATTCTTTTTTCTCCCAACTCATTGTCTGTGTTGTCTTCTTAGATGGTCAGCTCTCCAGAGCAGGGAGTGTCTTTTAGTTTGTGTATGTACAGTGCCTACCACAATGGAATCCTCATCTCAGCTGGTCCTTCTGAGTGCTCGCAAAATACACACAGTAATAGGTATTTATCTGGCCCCCTTTCACTGTAGGTTCGGAGTGCCAAACAGTTAGTACTTTGCTGGGAATATTGTGTCTATTTTGTTTGCAAAACTTGTGTACAAAGACACCTAATGCTAATTCCCCATTGGTATCCTCTCCAGCATGGGACACTTTTACTGCTTGTATGATATCTTTAGTATGATATCTTTCCTATCAACTGGAAGAATTTACCAGTTCAGTTCTTTTTCCAGTTTAACCTCACACTGCCCATATTACTCTGCAGTTTTGTAGGATGAAAGTGCATATAGGGTGCCCATTATTTTTACCAAAGATCTGATTATCTTTGTCTCTTCTGTATTCCCTCACCTCTTGTGTTTGTCACCCTTTTTAATACATTTGTAAGGAAATTATTTGTCCTGTCAAGAGCTCTGTTTCTCTTTAATAAAGAGTAACTAAAGTACAGAAATAATAGTGCTCTATTTCTCTCTCTTCTTTCAGCAGAAGTAGCCTGATTGGTTGAGAAAGAGAGAGATTGTAAACATTATCAAGGGAAAGCCAAGAGTTGATTTTCTGCACCAGGCCTGATATCCTGTGACAAGAGTGGGGCCAAGTTCACAAAAGTGACTTGTGATTTTGAGACCCCTCACGTGGGCCTACTTTTCCTGAAGTGCTGACCACCCACGCTTCAAGCTGCCTCGAGTTAGGCTTTCACTAGCCCTTTCTTAAAAGCTTGTCCCAGACTTTGAGTTGTTGAGAGCAGTTTAAAAAGTATATACGGCGCCTCCAGCACAAACACGAGAAGCCATGCGTCCTCCTTGCGAACACGTTGTCCAGCCACTCCCACGGATGTTGTGGCTTAAGCCTCTGCCCCGGGACTTGCTATTTGGAGTGACTTCTTCCCTAGCTCTCCTCACATGGATTGGGTCCTGAGTTCTTTTGTAACAGTGCCTAGTTCTTCCAACGAAAGTGATTCCTCCTTACTGTGCTTGAGACACAAGGGGTGCTTCCTTTGGGAAAATGAGTAATGCTACCCCTGCCAGCAAGGAGTATAAAGCCCAGTACATAAGAAACAACTATGTACATCAGCACAAACCCTAGCAAAGACATGATACACCCCAAAATAACAATATGACACAGGAGGACTTTACTGGGAGCAGGAGAATCGGATCTGGGGAAAGAAAGTTTTAGGTACTAACACATCAACGAATTCCCACCCTTCCAACACTCCCAGCTCTTCCTAATCCCCAGGTCCTTCCCTGGCACCTTGCCAGGCAGACGGGATGCTGGGGATGAGTCCAGAGACCAGTGCTGCAGTGCTGTGAATGTTCGCTGGCTTCAACAAAAAGACTTATGGAGTCTCTCGGGAGCCTGCACGGGGTTGGATCTCTGCTCCTCTGAAAGCTGGTCCCCACAGGGCTGGAACTGCCTGATCCACTAGATCCCACAGCGGTGCAATCCAGAGGATGCTCAGTCTATTCTTTTACTCCAGATGAAGAAATATTCAATGGTTTTGTTATTTAAGCCATTGAAAAAAGGACTTGCCTGAGTAACCCTAAAAAGTTGCAGAGAAAGCCCTTTTCTGGGTGGATTTCTGGGTTCCTAACACCCTGGTTGCAGGGATTAGGATAAACACTTAGAAATAACGTTGGTTTGGAAAAGAGGAGTTGTGTTTCCTTGTCTTCAGACAAAGAATCCTGCCCTTGTATGTTGTTAATCAGCATTCTCAGGAGGGCACCATCTGCCCTCTACACTGTCCCAGTTCCAGGAAAAAAGAACAGGAGTACTTGTGGCACCTTAGAGACTAACAGATTTATTAGAGCATAAGCTTTCGTGGACTACAGCCCACTTCTTCGGATGCATATAGCATCCAGGAGGAAGTTAGCAAGTCCTTAGCTCTCTCTTCACTGACATTGAATATTAAGGCTCCAAAGGGTTAGTAAAGGGTTAATAAACGATTTCTAGCTGTTGTAAGCCTATCATAGATAGCTGTATAGCTTATAGATGGTTAGAAGTACATCAGCAGAAGATGTTTTGTATGGTCATAAGGAATCTATTGGCTCCTATACCAATCTATGATTAACTAATTATTAAAACATCTGTTAATCATTTGTTAACCTTTTATAATATAAAGCATGACTCTCTCTTCTCTGGGTCTGTAAAGAGGAAGGTTTTGTTTACATGTAATAAACTATTAAGTAATACAATGTGGCCCTGGTACTACACAGGTGAGTTTGCCCAGTTGCTCTGGGTAGGTTATTTGGGGCCAGATCCTAAGAGGGGCTGGGCACAGTCAGCTCACACTGTTAGTTGGCAGCTAGTCAACTCAGATCTGTGGTCCCTAGTTTCCCTCCAGATCAGCTCTTGCATGCCCCCAGAACAACCATATGAACCGAAAGATCCTTCTTCATTACAGTTGACACATTGTGGTCATGGGCAGTTCAACTTACACCTTTACTGTTGAGGCTGCTTGAGCTCCCCCATCCTCACCCCTGTGGAGCTCAAGAACAAACAGCAGACCTGCTGGTTATGGACTGCCCTCTTTCTCATCTTGACAGCAGATTGGGTGTGCTTGATCTCTCCAGATGCCGTGGCCATGATGGAGCGGCTGCATCACTTACCCAACATCTAATTCATTGTTTGTGCCATCAGATGCCATGCATCAGAAGTTGTCACACTGTAGCCAGTGTGTTTTATTAATTAATTAATTAATGGAGATATCCTATCTCCTAGAACTGGAAGGGACCTTGAAAGGTCATCAAGTTGAGTCCAGCCCCCTGCCTTCACTAGCAGGACCAAGTACTGATTTTGCCCCAGACCACTAAGTGGCCCCCTTAAGGACTGAACTCACAACCCTGGGTTTAGCAGGCCAATGCTCAAACCACTGAGCTATCTCTCCCCCTGAGGTTACAGACATCAGCCCCAATCAGGATCAAGCCACTTGTGTATTTTATGTCCTTGTCCACCACTCAGACAACATGCCAGTAGAAAACACAAGAAACCAACTGTCAAGATTTACTGCTCCCAGGAGTTTACACATTCAAAACAAAACCCTTTGTTATTTAAATGTAGTCAGAATTAAATTCAAACCACAATCACAATGGTGAGAAGGTCACCCATTGTCACCTTACAAAAACAAATGGCTTCTCAACTTTCTTACTATGGTACTCACTAGTTATCCCTTTCCCCAAAAGAAATCTTTGTTGATCTTCTTTGTTTCATGGCCTCTTTATAGTCTACCTCTGTTTTGATATAGTTGATTCACTAGAGTCTTGTTTTTGAGACACGGCCAGGTTTGGTGGGGTTTTATTTTGTACAAAGTGCTTCCAGAGAAACCCTCTTACTTAAGCAGTGAGTCAGGTAAGAGATAACAAGGTCTACTGAGTCCCTACGGAGCAGAATTCGGGGGGGGGAGGGGGAGGGGGGAGGTGGGGAGTTGGTTTTTTTTTTTAAATCCCCGTTGGGAAGGTTGTTAATCCTGAGACTCAGGAAGTAAAGTGACCCAATTGCCTAGTGAACCCAAGATATGCAAACGTGACTCATCATTCATGTCATTCTATCTCAGCCTTTTCAACAGAACTGGGATTTGAACCACTTCTTGATGCTGCGGGTCAATTCACTAAGGGGAACCACAACAGAAATAACATTGTATAAGGTACTGTGCATGACTGATTTCCTTGCTCTGGTCTGTGCCCCATAAGAAGATATTTTTTCTTTAAAAACATCCCCATAAATAACTAACCAGAAGAAAGAAAGAGGGGAAATGGACTAGATCGGATTGCTTTGTTTTGATCTCTACATTCTAGAAATAAAAAAAAGCAGCACCGAATTCTTTTATATTGAGGTTCATAGTTTGCAAAGAAGACAACCCATTTAAACTACACTGTTCCCAAATTATGGGCACTTGCATTTCAGATTAGGAACATGTATGCAACCAATGATGCATGATTGCTGCAATTTTCACCATCTGTGCATTATATTACTCTTTGCCTTTAGATGCTGTTTAAAACTATTCCAAGAGAATTTTTGTCTGTCGTTTACTTTCACCTCTCTACCGATAGTTACCCTAGATAAGCACGATGGTGACTCAAATAATGATAATATGCATGCAGCGCAGTACATAAAACACTGTTTACTTATCTTCTGCCAATGTGCTGTCATTATATGATGGGTATGGAAGATAATCTAATTTAACATTTAGAGTCAAAGTTAATTAAGTTTCAGAATGTTTGTCTGAAGTCATTTCAGGAGCCTATGTACTGTATTGAGATTTTAAAGGTTCATTGAACTCTGGTAAAGACAGCTAGGAAATACACTGAACTTTGTAACCGACATTCACTACATTCCATAGTTTACATAACAATAAATTTGATTTATGCTGTGTAAAATAACTGAGAGACTAATTGTTCAAAATGTTACGTAATATCCTAACAATGGATACAATAGTAGCCTGGAGGGCATGCAAATACTTCAGCGAATGAGAGTACTACACTCCTGTCTGGTGTCGCTCATCTCACACAAGGTGGGTCAATGGAGAGCTTAACAAAGCTATGCGTATTGTTACTGGGACTTTATGTGCAACTCCATTGCCATGGCTGCCAATGCTTAGTAACATAGCACCGTCCCATATTCGCCGTGAGAAGGCCTCTATCTTGCTGCTGGCCAAGATCCATGAGAATAGCGACCTGCCTTTGTATGCAGACCTCTTCAACCACCCGCCAGCTCACCTGTCTTCTAGATGCCCTTTATGGTCATTTATGCCACCATAGGACATGATGATGGAATCTGCTTGGTGTAATGAGTGGTCAGCAATGATAGTTGTTAATCGCTCTCTCGTCACTGACCCAACTGGCTGACCACCAGGTTTTGATCTGCCAAGGCACCTGTCATCATCTCTGAACTGGTTTGAAATAGGTCAGGGCAACTGTGCGGCCAATCTCTTTAAATGGGGTTTTTCTAATGACCCGCAATGCAGCTGTGGTCAACCTCAGACTATGTCACATATTCTTGACAAGTGCCCAGTGACTTGTTTCGATGGCGGGCTACTGGCTCTCCACCTGGCTGATGATGTCACCATCAAATGGCTGGGCACATTGCACATAGGCCAAGAGAGTGGTCTAACTTCAGTAATTATTCAGATTATTTGTTACAGGTCTAGAATAGTCTCGAACGCAAACATTTTGAAATCTCAGTACAGGGGATCTGAATGCACCTTGTCTGGTTTTGGGTCAGACACTGAACAAGTATCTTGACCCAAAGCTCTTATAATCAATAGAAATCTTCCCACTGACTTCACTGGACTTTGGCTAACACCCAGTAAAGATCGATTTCCCAGTTCCTGATCACATTCATGTGGATTACGTGTTGGGTGCTGACAATGTTTTTGCACCATATAAGACAAAAACACAGATACAACAATTCTGTCCCCATTGCAGTCAAGGGGTGAATTGCCACAGACATCAATGGGAACTGGAGTTGGCCCAGATATTACCTGCCCTGAAGACTTTGTGATATAAACATGACAGAGAGGGTAGTCAAGACACAAGAGGAAGTGCAGAGTAGCAAACAAGTAGATCTGGATTGTTCTTATTGCTGTTTTCTTGTGGGGATCACCAAAGAAAGGACTCTTGCAGAGGGATTTGGACAATGTGGCGATGTGTCTACATGAGCGCATCAACTCCCCCCATCCTGCATGTCTCATTTTCTTAGACCAGAAGCTCGTGGAGCAGGGGTAATGTCTTCATATATGTTTGTAGTGCCCAGCACACTGGGGCCCTGATCCTGACCGGGACGCCCAGTCGCTATTGCCATATAAACATTAAATAAAAATGAAGAGAGTGCCAGAGACATCAGTGACACAACCCATCCCCTTTGTATAATATCTGTCCCAGCTCACCCTTTCTGCTGATGGAGCGGGTGTTCATAGGGGGAATGAGAAATTCCATGCGGTTCCTGACGCAGGCTTTACTCAAATTCTTCCACTGGGGCAGTGCATTCATGGACACCGGTGGATCTTGGAAACCTGCCAGAGACCCAGCCCCGCATTGCACGAAGACCTATCGAGTATTAGTCCTGCCACGAGTGCAGGGGACTGGACTAGACTCTTGAGGTCCCTCCCAGTTCTCTGATTCTATGCGCTACTCGTGGGTGCCTGTCTGGTCTCCTTGGCAGCCCAGTATCACTGGAGCTGCACTGCTGGGGACTCCCTAGGATGTGGGTGTTCACAGAATCCCCTCCAAAGGGAATTTGCAAAGTTAAAGGGATCTCCCTAAGGAAGCACTAACTTTCCTGCAGGTTTCCTGCTCCATTGATGGTATGGTGCACCATCCTGTCCTCAAACCTCATAGAGGGCTGTCCCCTGGTCCAGGGCAAAGGGGATTCAGGCCATGGGAGCAGCTGAACCTTCTCTTCCATACAGGCAGCATCAGACAATGCACAAAGGGCCCTGGGTAATTCTACCGACCTCCATTGACATTGCACCAGGGATTAATTTGCCTCCACTATGTTTGACACATGGAGATGAGCAAAGTTCCTTTTGCGGGTATGGACTGTGAAATCAATTATGGCATGAATCTTACATGGCCCAAAGAAATGGCTTTCAAACAGAGAGGCGTAGCTGTTATCTTGGAGACGAGAGTCAATTAATATCATAATATTGAACCGGGACTCAAACCCTTTGCATTCATGCCAAATTTTGAGCAAACAAAACCAGACGGGGAATAAAAAGAAAAAGGTCCATAAAAGAAGGCTGAACTTTCACTGAATAAATAAATAAATGCATCATGCATTTTTTAAAGTCCTGATTGACTAACAAAACATTGACCCTGGCTGGAAGAAGATCTGGAGTGTGCTAATCCTTTGGATTTTAGGAACGAAGGGCTTAGAATCGGGATTTATATTGAAGGAAGGAGTGAACATCTACTGCAATAATTAACAGTTCAGACCTAGAGATGATTTCACCAGCAGTTTCTTGTCCTGTAACCACTGTACTCAAAATGTTTAAGGAGCTGCGGAAATCATCTGAGTGAACAAAGGCTCTTCATGGTAGGTGGCTACAGTGTGGAAATCAAACATTAATGACAAAAAAGTCAACAAAAATGTAGATAGAACAGGGTATAGGGAAAGACTGGTCCTTTCATTGCCCCAAAATGAAGAGAGGATTAGGAATACTCTGGTTCAGGATTTAGTCTGAAAATAAGTGAATTAATCCTTTGACTTGATGAATACAAATATTTTAAAGTGGTCTCTGAATATCGAACACAGGAACATAACTGTAAATGTCTCACACCTAGCAGGAATCCACATACAATCTGTTAGCAGAGTTGACAGAGTGCAAGTGTATTTGGAAAAGAAAAGATTCATATGATCTGAAGGGAAACCAGAGCATTCCTCATAACAACACAACACATTAATTTCCTCACAACACCTCAAGCACTAAAAAGGCAGGAAATTCCATGGGCAGGCGATCCCAGCCAACACAATCCCAGTCTCCAAGTATTATCCCACTCCCCTCCTGGCAGGAGGGCTGGATGGAAATGTTTTGATGAAGCCAGGTTTTTGTTGGAAAACATCAGTTGTTCTAAACAAAAATGTTCACGGGAACATGGCGTGTCTGACAAAATTTCCATCAGAAAAGGGTTCTCAGGTCCAGGATGGAATTTCTGGAGACCCACCCCAGAACAGACCAGCAGGAAACATGGGTTCAAGACCCTACTCTGCCTGATTTGGAGCAGGGACTTGAGCCCACATCCCAGGTGAATCCCCCAGGGGGCTATTCTGGGGCATGGTGTCTCCTTTTTCGGTGAAGTAGCAAGGGCCCAGCAGCCTGACAAGCTCTGAGGACTGGAAGCTCGAGCATCACTGAAAGCTTTTGCCGCCACGCTGGCTCTGCTTCACCAGCTCCCTCTTCCCTGCACCCTAGCCAGTGCAACTCCTGGGACCCTCGGCCCATTCCTGTCCTCTCCTTTAAGCCCTATACAGACACATTCTGTAGTCCCCGCTACAGTCCCTGGCCCACTACCCTGCCAGGTTTTCTCCTGGCAAGCGCTAAGAGTGGTTAATGGCAGCAACCTCTACTCTTGAATAGCAGCCTTGTAAGTCAGCTATCTTCACCCTACAAACAGAGTCTTCTCTCTTCCTTCCCTCCTCACACTCCAACAGACAGGGGCTGATCCCAGCTCTGGCAGTTCGCGTATGCTGCTGCTCATTGCCTGCATACCCCTTTGGCCGCTGGGACAAAAGGGAGACTGAGTGACCCAGCTCCTCTGCCGTACTGCAGCGGACTCAGCAGCCACCTACGTGGCCATTTCAGTTTTGTTTGATGTCGCTCGACATTAAAATTGTAGCAAAATCACCCCCAGTGCGTGTTCCCCAGACCCAGCACTGCCCTCCCAGATACACCTGCCAACGATTCTGTCAGCCAGTTGCCCCAGGAGATCTGGGGCAAGGTGTCAGAGATCTTGCCTCCCTATATACTGTACTGGAGGAAATTGACACACGCTGCCTCGGGCAGAGCTGGCAGAATAAGGGGTTTTTTGTTCACTGGCAATTCTGAAAAATTAAAAAAAAATTATTTTGGGTTGAACCAAAAATGAATTTTTTTGAAATTTTCAGTGAATCAAAAAGTAAAAGAAATCATTCTGGGTCAAACAAACATTTTGCCATGAAACAAAATGTTTTGTTTTGATTTCAATCTCTGTTTTGTTTTGCAGAAATTGTGTTTTCTATTGAAAAAACATTTTGATGGAAAATTCCTGGCTTCCTGTAAGGAACAGGACCGCTTGAGAAAGGAGGTGTCAAAGCCGGTTGGTTCTTTGATGCCCCCACCCACACTTTGCTGAGCAGACCTCGGGGTAGGAAAGAATCTGGTTGTGCATCTAATTTTTTGCCTTTCTAAATTATGCTCTACTATTTGCAGTGTGATTTATAAAGAAGGGCCCAGTGGAAAGTGCTCTTACATAGTATTCAGTATAAATTATGAAAACACAGATTTACAGTTTAATCTCTGCATGTGCACTGATGTGTATTAAACATATACTGTTAGCCTCAGAAAAAGTTGTAAATTTACTATATATCTTACAGAGCCTGGCTCACGTTACTATCAGAACAAATTACTTCCAGGGTGCTTAACATCCATTTTCCCCCATTGCACTACTTCTTAGATGAGCCAGGATTAGTCTCATTGGAAGAAAATTTAATTTTCCGAACCCTCTCTTCATTGTGGCTCAAAGCAGCAACAGCCCACTTAAAAACAAGTTAGTGGTTGATTTTTCTGAGCAGGTTCTACCCTATTGGTCATTAAGTAGCAAACTGTTTACTCCCGTAAAGTATCTGTTTCCCAGGGATTATTAATCATAGTTTATTGGGAACCAATCAGTTATTTTGTTTATTTTCCCACCCGTTTTAAAATATTAAAATGCTGAGATATTCATTTTTGCAATGAGAATCTACTCAGTAAATTACCATATTTATTTTTCATTTATGGGGGAATAATCTGTTTTAATTAAGCCTAACTGAAGAACTTTTATCAGATGTAATTATCCCTTTCGATAAATATGTCTCCACTAATTACATTTAACCATGGGATTTATAGCTCTTAAGTCATTTTGTAGGAAACATAATAAATCTTTAGTAATACATGCTAAATTACTATAAATTAACTCAAATCATTAACATAATAAACAAATTAGGATAATTTCACTTAATTAGTTTGGGTGGTTAACTCAAAATCTCCTGTAAAACTTCATGGTAATCAAGAATTTCACAAGTATTTTGGAGAGAAATTTTTGTAACCAGACTATTTGAATAGGTATATAAGAATCAGATCACTGCTGGAACACAGTAAATCCATATTCCTCTTTACCAATAACCCTTTTAATAATAATAGTCAGTGATACAGAGCGATCTCGATCACTTAGTAAGCTGGGTGCAAGTAAACAATATGTGTTTTAATATGGCTAAATGTAAATATATACATGTAGGAACAAAGAACGCAGGCCATACGTGAGGGGGGAGTCTATCTTGGGAAGCAGGGACTCTGAAAAAGATTTTGAGGGTTGTGGTGGATAATCAGCTGAACATGACTCCCAGTGCAGTGCTGTGGCCCAAAGGGCTAATGTGATCCTAAACAAGAGACTCTCAGTAGCAAGAGAGAGATTATTTTACCTCGGTATTTGGCACTGGTGTGATCTCTGCTGGAATACTGTGTCCAGTTCTGGGGTCTAAAATTCAAGAAGGAGGCTGAAATTGGAAAGGGTCCAGAGACGAGCCATAAGAATGATGAAAGGGTTAAAAAACCTGCCTGATAGCAACTCAGCACCTTCATTCTATCTATTAAAGCTTAAACAAAGAAAAGGTTAAGGGGTGGCTTGATTACACTCTGTAGCTACCTATATGGAGAACAAATATTTGATTATGGGCTCTTTAATCTAATAGAGAAAGGCATAACAGGAGCCAACAGCTGGAAGTTGAAACTAGACAAAGGCACTCTGGCCTGTGTTCTACAGGAGTTCAGATGCGACAATCCCAAGGGTTCCTTCTGTCCCTGGAATTTATGAATCTATATTTCCACCCTTGGGACCCACTCCTGAGATCCTTGACTTCAACGGAGTTTGGGCCATGTAACGTCTTCAGGAATTGGGAGGCGGGGTGAAAATCGCTTCTGTGGCCAGCTCAAGGCCTATGCACTACATAAATCCCACTTAAGATCAAAAACGGAGCTTAAGTGGGACTTACATGGTGCATAGGGTTTGATCTTGCCTTCTTCAAAAGGAGTGAATTACACCCAAACTGAATAGTTTTAATAAGTCCAGCACATTCTGTCCCCTTCCCGCCTCTGATAAAGATAAATTACAGATCCTGTATTTTACTTAGCATAAAGATACAAAATCCTATCTGTATCCCTGAACTGCCATGTTAACTTTCTTCCCATTTTACTTAACTTGTTTTCCTTAATCATATTAATTGCTATATAATAATATTAGACAATGCTCTCTAACCATTAAGTCCCAAAATAATGGTTGTGTTAAATCAGAGTTAATTAGTCTGTCACAAATTCCAGTCCCACTACAGGGTGATGACTTAATGAAAAAATGCTATGTCACTTTACAAGAATTACATATACAATTTTAAAAGGTATTTTAAATATTTTTCTTAATAGCTGTCAACAGAAACGATGGAATGTGATTCTTCAGAGAGCATTTCTCTTTGCTAACTATAGGCAAGTGAGCTATCACAAGCTTTACACGGCTGCAGAAAACAGATTTAACATTAATTTATGAATAGCTGAACTTTTTCTCTTTAATGTTTAATAGTGAATCATGCTTTAAGCCATTTATATTTCACTGCACATCAGCAAGGCTGTCAGGAGCAAAAGATCAGAAAAACATAATTCTTTTGGCTTGTTCTCATGCACTTTCCACCCATTCCTTAAGAAGTCTGAATAATTTTGAAAGCAGGATACTTGGGGTAGCAATGTGAAAGGAGTTGCATTTTAAAGGGCCTTCAAGTTTTGAAAGCAGGACTCTCAGGTAAAATGACAGCTAGGATGCATTCACTCACAGTCTCTTATAGCATACAAGCAAATGAGGGTCAGTTGACTAACTGTGGCCATTCACCTGTACCCAAGGTGAGAGTTTCATTCTCTCAGAGGGAGGATAGTGCAGATTTCACAGCATAAGGGTGAATGCCCTCTCGCAGTGCTCAGAATTCTCCCTTTCCTAATCTGTTTTCTAACGCACTTAGTGCCCCAAATAAATTATATACAGCTATGCCAATGCATTAGCACCTTGTGAGTCACGAAGCAGGCCTGCCAAACCACGAGTTTTAATCATTGCTATCTGCAGATCACAGCAAATTATGGATTCCCATCATTTTAACCCTGATGTCTCTGTGATCTAGAGCAGACATTGACAGCAGAACTGCACTTTTCGTTATAAAGCCGTCAACACTATTGGGGGAGTCTTCCAGGCTGGAGGAAGTGAGGGATTAGGGCCTAAAACCCTGGCCTTGCAAAGGACTCTCAGTGGCAGACCCCTGCATTTGTCCAGGGCTTTTTGCAGAATTTGGGCCATAGTAGTGGTTTGGGTTTAGTTTTTAAGGCTTGAAGTTGGCCTCAATATGAATATACGGGAGCTTGTATTTCCTCTTTGGGGTATGTGGGCAGCCCTACTTTGTAAGTGGGCCCACCAGAAAGAAACTGTAGGGTCTAAAATCTCCATTTAAGAGAAAACAATTCCCTCCCCCCCAGCACTCTTTGGAAGAAATATGTTCCCCTTTTGCTATGAAAAAAAATGTCAACAGGCGCGTCATAAGGCTAGCCGGGTCATGCAACTTACTCCTAAAATAGCAATACTCAGACCTAGCATAGCTGCTAGCACTTGTTATCACATGACACTGCTGAGTCTGAACATAGTCACAGCCCAGCAGCCTTGTGGTGCACTGTAATGCCTGTTGCAATGTTTGAACAGAACACAAATGCAACATCATGACACAACCATGAGTTTACTGTTACTGCATTAGACATTCTCCTACTCCCCCGGCTTGGCTTTTCTTGTCTCTAGTTTCCACTGCTGCCAGCTCCGTCCAAACAACATGCTGCTTTTGAACCTCTGGAGGGTGCAGAGAGCATCCTAGACTTTGGCCCTGTCTTGCCAGATATTACAAAAATAATAACAACTGCACAATGCACTGTTGGAAGTTGTCCTTCCATTATGTTTGTGATGGTTTCCCTGGATACAGACAGAAACATTTCAAAATGGGTTTCAGTTTCATTGCATAATATGCAAAAAAAGGAATTATAATGGGACCAATCTTTGGACAGAGGACATCATCATTCATTTAGATTTGTGTGTGGGGAAGGGGTATTTATCCTGGACATCATTTTTAAAAATATACTGAGCTTACAGAGCTAGAGACATAGGAGAATCCAAAGCTCTAGCGACACACTCTGGTTAGGTTTACGACCTGACTAAATTAAGTCCAACGTGTTGAACTACCGCACATTTGGTGCCATGTTCAAGGACACGTTCTGCTAATCCAGGCAAGCCACTATAGTAGCTTTGAAGTGCTTTCACTGCTGAACTTTGGCAAATGAGCGGTGTTTATCCATCATCTGAAAAACCAAAGCTCCTTTGATTAGAACTGACAAGACTGACTGTATCCAGTACCTGATGGGGGAAAGGATTCATTGCTCAGAAGTATAACATGGGCTCCTATTAAGGAGGTGACCTGTGGTACTTCAAATGATGCAGGAGGAAAATGAACCCTTCGTAAAGACTCCTGCAGTACACTTAATGGTAGAACCCTACTCCCTTATCAAGCAGACAATGGAAGAAAGGGGAATGAGAAAGAGGCCCCTGTGAAGTATTTATTACCAGCCTGGGTTTTCTTGGCCTACTGTACATATTTTACTATCTATTAGGTGTATGGCCACCCATCATTTTCAAGATTAAAATCTAGTCATGGTTGGACGTAAAAGAAGTTAGTTTGTTAGGTTCTGATATCACACAGTATTTCCTGATTAGCTGAAAAATGGGCCATATACTGTCAAGAAACAACCTCTTATCTGTCAGCGATAACAAGTGCATCCAACTCTACCACAATCTTTCCTCCTCAAGTGCTATTGGTCTGAACCATTGATTATAACTGTACAAAGTCATTGGGGCTGGTTGTTATATTAGGTAATGATGAGCTTGTTAGAGAAATGTGTATGGAAAGCAAATCCTCAGGCTGGTACCATATCTAACAAACCTGTCATTAATTACGGAGGAAAAGCTTTCTACCTCTTAAATAATTTATACAGCTGGATCTACAGTAGCAAAAGATTAAACATAATTAAAATGGAAGCATTAAATTCCAATGGGCTGGGTGGCATTAGAAATCCTGCAGCAAAGGCAAAGGCTAGATAAGGGCCACTGCTAATGATGATCTAGTCTTTAGGCAGACAACAGACACTGCCAGAGCTCATCCTGGAGTGATGGTTCTTTTTATAAAGTAATTTAAGATAAAGTGCAGTAGAGACCTGTTAATCTCAGACTTGATGCACACAGGATGCCTTCCTTAAGCACTTTATCCCTATGGCAGGCATCTCTTTAGAAGAGCTTCTTTGTCTTAGTCTTTGAGGTTTAGTGAAGGGAAGTGTAATCTTTCAGCAGGGTTATTCCCTCACTAGGTTTTGATTTAATTGGGCTGTGCAGTAGTTCAAATACTATGCATTTTATTTTTTTTTAAACTGTGGGTGAATTTAATCCATATAAAGAATCTAGTCCCCTAATCTGTAAAGTAGTACATTATCGCACACTGGCATTCTTCTTTCACAGGGAACTGCTTTTACTACATTGTATTTTAAAAAGGGAAGTAACATGTAACAAATATTAATCACATCATTATGCTTCATTAAATCAGCACACTGTCTCGTCTGGTGTGTTTGAGCACAGATAAGTAGTGCCCCAGTTTTCAGATCTCTGAAGTTTAACTGAGAATTGTTTTTATTTCAACCTAATGACACACACAATTTACAAGGCCAAAAAGTGCCAAAATGGGAGTGCTTTCCAAATTCTCAGACCTGTCACCTGAACAGAGAAACGCTGGCGTTTTCAGGGTCTGTCCTCCCAGTGATGTTGGGAAATTGACATACACACAGTGAGTCCAGTTACTCCAGTAAACAAAACTACATTAATCCTTAATTCATACATCCCCTGCATAGTTGGTCAGATAGACCTCCTGAGCAATGACAAGGAATGCCCATTTATTGTGGGGGGAGGAGGGAGTTTAAAGCAGTATTGCTTCATAACTCTCTAACCTACTATGATATCATTCTCTGAAGTAAGCTCTTTTTCTCTGGTAGGTCAGCTAGATACGGTCAATATCTTATTTTGATTGCAAAATTCTCATACTGAAATCACATCAATACCACCCTGCTCTGTATATTTCATGCTGGTATTGCTTTGTGGCTCTGTGCAGCAGGGATCACGTCTTGCTCTGGATATTTCACAGTGGCAAGCCCACTGTTGGTCCTTAAAAACCCAGTCTTAGGATTAGTTTATTACTACTTTTATTTTTACTATTAAGGCTGCCTGACAAATGTTATTCTATATAATGGGCCAAAGGGATCGGTAACATTATTTTCAGGCTATATAGGTAATTCTTTACACAACATCTGTACATGCATTTTGCAATGATATTGATGACCAGTGTGACACCAGCTTTTCTTTAAGACCTCACATGACTTTCTTTGGTGAACCAGAATGTACATACCAGACTCAGGAGAATTTTGCAACCCCTCTGCACTCCTCCATGTGCCTCTTGCCAGTTGCCAGTATCCTTGTTCTAACTCCATGTAGCTAATGGAGTTACAGCTGGGTTAATTTAGTCCTAGGTATCCAATATACATAAGCAATATGTCCCCAGTGCTGTTAGTGCTAACCCCAGCAACTGTTGACTTCACGTGATCTCTGCAAGGGTGCAGTAGTCCATGTTAACAGACCCCAATGCAGGATTAGGACCTAAAAAGGGGGATTTATTACTTAATGTGCATGTTACAGTAGTGCTCATATGCTCCAGTAAGAATCAAGGCCCCATTATGCAGAGCACTGCACATTAAAGAGACAGACCATGCCCAGAACAGCTTACAATCTAAGACTGGGGTCTCAAGCTGGGGGTACGGAGCCCCCTGCCTTTCCAATCATGCTGAATGGGAGGGAGGTGCTGGCTAGATCTTCTCTAGGCAGGAGGAAGGTCTTAGCTAGTTACTTGCTAGATGGAGGTGGTGGCCCAGCATGGACGAGGTTGAGACCCCTTCACCCTCACTCTAAGAAATGTGATGTAGAACCACCGTGGTTTGGGCGAGCTCTAAAACCCACGACAAAGGTCATTATTCAGCGCTTCCGCTGAATTCTCTGAGCTGGATTATAATATCGGTGTTGCTATTGTTAAGAACATAACCAGTGAATTGTTGGGATTAGCCACTGCCAGGCCAGCTGCACATGGACTGAGTACTAGTCCCTGAGCAGTCAGAACAATACACACGGCACCGCACGTTTCCAAGGGGCGTTATCAATGCTGTCAGCTCACTCCGGCACAGCAAGCTCACAAGCCATCTCCTTCAGTAAACAATCATTAAGGAATTACTACTGGCAGGAGAAAATAACCTTTGCTTTGATTTACAGCTTGATAGATTACCCCTCCCCCGCCCCGGCTTTTTCTTTCTAAACACACATCAGTTTGCCTGGGAAGATCCCATTTAGTTTTGTTATTATACCCCACAATCTTCACTGGAAAGCTGCTGCCACAGCTGTATTTCTTTTTAATTCCCAGAGAAACGTTGTCCGTATCTGAGGGGAGCAAGACACATCCTGCAGCCACTGAGATTGATCAGGGGAGTTTCTCTAGAATAAGAAGAGTTTACTCTTTACCTGATTTTTGTATAAAAAGAATGCCACCTGTAGCCTACAGCCCCCATCTTGCAATCAGATCTTTGTAGGCCAATCTTTGCATCTATGGATACGTCAACACTGCACTGAACTCTTGTGGACTGCTTGAGCATCCACAGGGCGTTAGAAAGCTGGGTTTACAGTTGCTGGACCCGTGTCTCACAGCTATGCTAACAAATCCATGCTGCACTACACAGACCTTCTGATTCAGGTCTGCGGCTTGACCTGTGTCCACTCTGCAAAACGACAGAGGGCTTGGACCAGAGTCCCAGTGGGACTCAGGCTCGGACCCATCCCACCCCACTACCAGGATACTAGGACCTGGATCCCGAGAGCTTGCTGACCCAAGTCAGACTGATGTGTGTGTGTGGACGGAAGCAGGGGCGTGGGCTCAAAGCTGAGTCAGAGGCAGGGTTTAGTGGGCAGTGTAGACATACCCTATCTGGCATCCCACTCACTTCAAGGGGACTCACACATGATGTCCACCAAGGTAGCATCCTTGAAGCCAATGGGCTCCGCACAAGCACAAGGCTACGTCTATCCCAAATCAATTGTAGAATCTGGTCCTGTATTTGTAGAGCTATTGATTTTCACACAATCTAGTCATGAATAGTCCAAATCAAACCCTGGATCCTTTCACCCCACAGGTCTGGAGCCACATTCTGTGATTTAGATCCGACTCTAGTTTTAAGTGATCTACATGGTTACTTCAGTGGTAAAGTCAAGTCCCTTTTCTTGCTTTAATATTTATTAACTGTGCTATGAAAAATATTTGTAAAAGATTGGAAGTTGATGTTCTATAGCTGAGCATTGGCACTGCCTGTTCTTTATTCATGACCCTCTTTACTTGTCTGTCACTTAAATATTCAAAAGATTGCGGTGATCAAAATTCATGTCACAACACTTTGCTAGTTTCCTGACCAATCAATGTTCTATTTTCACCTACCATGGATGGCAGATTCTGCTTACTTGTTGCATGTGACTTCTTAATGTGTTAATTGTTTTATTGAAACAATAAGCTGTCTCCTTTTAATTGTTATTCAGTAATCGAGTTGCCTTTCGATGCTGTTAATTTATGATTTTGCAGGTGATGATCTTCCCACCAATATGCTAAACTCAATTACCTGGACTAATTCTGCTGTAATTTTATCATTCAGTTTTTGCTGAAGTATTCAGTTTACATTTAAAAAGCAATCAATACAGGTTAATAAAATTGTGTCAACTGGTCATTAAGGAGATGTAAAACTGGCATAAAATAACCCTGCTTTCTATGGGTCCACTGTAATGGGATTTCAGCTTCTTTGGCTGCTGATCAGAGAAGCTCATAGGCTACTCTGCTTTTAACCCATGGAGCCAAATCTGACCCTACATGGACAGGACTTCAGCTTTAGAGCTCATCTGAAAGGTGGTACCTCCATTACCCCCTAAACCAAGCTAGAGCATTGAGTGACTACCAACTCACAGGTAAAAGGATCACCAAGACCATTTCTTTACCCCTAGACTGATCCCATCCAACACAGACCTAGAATGACCTTGCTTAGCCTGTGAAACGTGTGAGACTTCAGCCTGTGGTAGTAGAGAGGGGCTGCACACTATAAGACAACTGTAACTTTCCTGAATGAAGGTGACAGGGTGCATCAATATAGAGATATGTGAAATTCTGTCTTACGGTTCTGCTTTGCAGCTATTTCCATGTAAAACCTGCAATTTCCATGTCTATACTGAAACACATGGGTCTCAGAACCGCTTTCCACCGGGAAGATCTTCTTGCAATCCACTGTTGCTTACTGTGCTCCTTCCAAGCCTGTATTTGACGTGTACCACTGATTACCAAAACAAATACAATAGGGAGCTCTGAGGACTAGCACGTGACTGGAGTTTGAGTGTTAATACCAAGCCAGCAGACTGGGCAGACGTTTGACACCCAAGGACAGCATCTCATTCACTTTCCAGCTCGAACCTACAAGAAATTTGACAAGCTCCTTTTTGGGCTGATGTCTGGTGAAGTTTCGCCTCTAAAGGATCAGAGTGAGTGAATGGAGGAGGGGGAAATCAGTTCCACAAAGCCTCAAACACAATAGGACAAACTCTGCTGGCTTCAGTAGAATTATGCGAGCTGATCTTTGGGCCTCAGAGACAGACTGTGAGATCTCAGCCCCCCCAAAGTCTTGCCACTGACTTCAGCCAGGATTTCCCCACGATAGATATTGATCATTCTGAACCTCAGATGAATTCCCAACAGAATTTTCTTCCACCAGGTCAATGACCTCCTCAAGTGTCCACACGTTACTGCCACTGAACTGGCCCCTGGAGTAATTAACCCCTGACCCTGCGTATCAATTCAGCAATAAAGGCACCTAAAAGTTGTCATTAACACATGCAATTTGTATTTCGTGTAATTGCTTTGGCTGCTGGTTAGTGCCACTTGTCTTTTTTTATTCATCTCCTCGCTCCCAGCTGCCTTACATGTTGAGTTGCCATATGCAATAATAGGCCATTTGGTTGCAGACTGACTCCTGAATAATTTACTGAGCAGCATTGCTCTCCAAAGCGCTCCCGTTTCGTGACTGACATGGAGTGTCACATTGTTGTACACACACCCTGCCATTTGCTTTCTTGCTTTCCTTCTCTGCAGGAGTCGGACTGTCCCCGCTCAACCGCTTTCCCCCGACCCACTCTCTGCTGCAGAATTAAACCAAGAGATTAAAAACCATCTTGCCTCAGATTTGTTAATAACATTAAAAGGCTAAAGTGAAGCAGGAGTATTGAAGCTAAGACTGACAGCCCTGAACATTCAACGCGGGAGCGAGTGCCAAGAGGTAATCACCTGCAAACGAGAACAGCTCGACAGGAAAACCAAACACGCATGAATGGTCTTATTCTGCCACCCTTAGGCACATTAGTCCCCATGGGTGCTCAGCCCAAATTCAGGCTCATTAATAAAGATGTGAAACGAGAGATAATGCTAATCCCTGTAGTACCTCGCTATCTTTTCCCCATAGATAGTATTCATTTTATCATGGATCTTTATTTTATAAAATTCAAATATGGTCCAATCTCTGCTCCAGCTCCCATAAAAGTCAATGGAAAGAATCCCGTTGGGCCAGATCCTCAGCGGGTGTAAATAAGCGTCGCTCCGTTGAAGTCAATAGGAAGGGAAGAGTGTTTACTCACTATTCCAGTTTACACCACCTGAGGATCTGGTCTGTTGAGTTTAATTGGAGTTGGCTCAGGCTCACAATGCTGTTAACGTTGAATGTCTGTAACCAGTGTATACTATTACAACTAATCAAACATTTAAACAGAAAAAACCCAAAAGGAGAGATGTACTTTAATCTCTTAAACTGCTTTAATCCCCCACATCTCTGCATATGACTTTGTTATTAGTGAATTAATTGCATAAGCATTAAGGGATGATGTTACCATTCCCAGTACATAAATTCCACCACCCTTATCTGCCACCACTGCTTTCCCAATGCTAATTTAGTTTGCCAAGCACTGTTTGCAAGTTCTATACTGAGTGTCTCGTGGTACTTTATCTCACAGAGAACACAGGTCTTTTGCTTCATATTCACCATATACTTTTTTAGGAATTAAAAGTAATAAATGCATGTTTGAATTGTTAAAGAGTATGAATTCTAACGGCACCGACTTAGCTGAAAGGTCAGTACTGAGAGCATCTGACTGAGCATGGTACAGCAACTGGGACTCGGATGTCTAGACATTGTAAGATGTATTTTCAACAGAGCCAGAATAAGCTCTAGTATTCTCTCCAATTCCAGGCTGCTATGGAAATGTTTTACTTGTCAGTGCCTTTTTTCCCATTTGATGTCTCTGCCACTCTCAGTGCTAAATTATTTTCATATGTTCCAGTATCTTACAAATTTGCTTCATAAGAGCTAAAATCAGGTCCTTTTCCCATGGTATTTTTGAACATATAGCTTGCATTTTAAGTTGTGACTATTTGCTGTTGAAATCAACATGCAAAATCATTGTAAAATGTCTGTACATTAATATTTCATTTCTAAGTTTTGTGTAATTATATCCTGTACATAATTTATATACTCAAACTAATAGAGAGCAAATAAAGGTATTGGTCTGAAAGTAATGCCTGCTTCTGACCTCCTTTGACTTGAGGTCAACCCCAAGAAATGTAAACAATTTGAAAAGGTGTTTTCCAGACTACGTAGTTCACGGAAAACTAAATCAAAGTATTTTCACTGAAGACTCACACTCCAGTCTTCACTCAATGTACGGGGTGGGCAAATCTTGTTTTTCCCCAGAGTTGTGAGCAACTGAGAACCAAAAATAATTCAGAACTGATGAAGCACAGAATCCACCTTGGTGTAAATGCTACAGTCACTTTAACATTTACTGCGCTTCTATCTGTTGCCATTAATTCTGCTCAGATGCTGGCTGTCTAGATAGATTACTAACTGATGGCTGACACAGTGCTCTCTTGGCCAGTTTTGTGACAGTCCAACCTTTGTGATATTTGAAAAATTCATATTCAATTATCCTTAATATTCAAGAGCAGAGACATTCTTCTGAGCTGGCAGGGAGCAGTTAGCAGCTCTCCTATCAGCCCTTTCCTTTCATGCCCTCAGACTGATACAGCCATATAAAATAAAACATTCGGATAAGGTGGGCAAAGATGATATTATGGTCCAGTTAAATGCAGAAGAGGAAGCACAGGTAACATTTACTCCTCCTCTCAGATGCTGGGGCCCAGGTCAGGAAAGCACTTAAGCAGGTGCTTTAGTCCATCCATCTTGAGGAGAGCACAGAAACATGTGCCTAACTTTAAGCATGCGCTTAAGTCACATTATGTGCTTACGTGCTGCCCTGTGTAGAAATGTTTTCCTGAATCAGGACCTTGACAATTTCATACATACAGTGCACATAAAGGCTTGATGGACTGAATCCACGCTCCACTAGCATTGATGTCACTGCACTCAGCACCTCTGCAAGATCCGCACAAAATGCACCAGGGGGTAAATACCAGGGAGTGGGGAGAAGGGGGCATCTATTTAAGGCAAAGGACAATGTTGGCATGAAAACAAATGAGGATAAACTGGTCATGACCAAATTCAGATGGGAAATTAGAAGAAAGTTTCTAACCATCAGAGGAGCAAAGCTCGGGAACAGCCTCCTAGTAGAAGATGTGGGGGAAAAACCTAACTAGTCTTAAACTGAAGCTTGACATGTTTATTAATGGGATTATATGACGGGGTTACTTGGGAAAGCAGCAGACAGGTCTCAATGACCCAAGAGGTCCTTTCCAGTCCTATGTCCCTATTACTGCACAAAATGAGAAAATTTGTTTCGCTTCCTGGAAATTTTGGTGCTGGGTAGAGGTTTGGTCCATACACTCAGTAGTGATGACCCCCATGCTGTGGGAGACAGAGGCAGATGTTTTTGATTGGCTGGGCTGACTCTCCAGATAACTCCTCCCACTGAAGAGTCCCTCCAGAGAGATGCTTCCAAAGCTGAAGGTTGTCAGAACTGAATAATACATTAATAGCTTATACATCTGTCCAACAAATAGGAAGTAGAACTGTCCAATCTGACAGATACATATAAACTAGGATAACCTCAAGGGTCATCAATTAACTGTAGAAATGTGGTTATCCATCAGATTTCTCTAGAAAAGAGAAAAAACACAAAACAAAACAGTGCAAAACTATTGAAAAAACACCTTCCGGTAGAAGGAGATGAAAGGAACAGGATGCAATGTCTTTATGGACCCATCCCTCGACCCAGAATGAAAAGTCCCAGAGAAGTGAGAGAGATTTTCTCATTCTCACAGGGTCTATAAATTCAGGAGTAATGGGATTTTTCCAGCAGTACTCCCTCCCCACAACTCCACCGCCGCTACTGATTGTTGGGTGAGCTACAGATTGCAGAACCCTCCTGCCAAAGTCTGCTTCACTTGACTGAAGTCTCAGTCTTATAAAACGTTGTGAATATATGCAGGGATGCCCAAGATTTGCACCCAGCAAAACTGTTCATAGGGTGCATTGGACCTGTCAGCCCATGAAGTGGCCACTCTCCTCGTGGAATGGGCTTTAGTCTGAAATGGAGGAGTTACCCCCTTGGCTTTACATGCTGGGAAAATCCCCCCTCCCTAATATATCTTGCTATGGCGGATCTGGAAGCTTTCTGTCCCCTGACCCCATGATGTATCAGAATGAATAAGAATGGAAGTTTTACTGAAGGACTTTGTTCTCTTAATATAGATCTGAATTGCCCTCCAGATGTCAAAGGTGTACCAAATCCTTTCTTTGGGATAGGCTGATTTGAGCAAAAAGAGAGGGACAAAATCTCCTGGGATTGGTGGAAGAGGGAAATTCTCTCAGGAATGAACGAAGGGTCTGTCCATAGCACCACCCTGTCATTATGGCAAAAAAGCAAAACAAAAACCCCAATTTTGAAGGAGGACAGTGGGATTCCATCTCTGATACCTTTCATGCAGGTGTTATGGCCACTAAAAATGGACACTTCAGGACACTTCAGACAGGATTTCAAAAAGTGGAGCCAAGAATGCACTAAATATTAAGAGATCCCATGGAGCTACCTCGTGAGTGGGAGGAGATCTGATTAGGGTGGTAGTTTTGAGGAATTTTGTGACCTGTGGGTGATGGGGTCAGGGACGCCAACTCTTAATTGCCAGAATTGAGGATATCACTTGACTCTTGAGTGCACGTGTAGTGCAGCCCCAGAGAGGGGCCTGCTTGTAAAAATTCTAGGAACAATTTGACCAAAGCTGAGCCTGCTGTGTATTCTCTTGATGTGCACCAGGAATCAAACCTTCTCCATATTACTATACACAGTACTAAGAACTGGTGTAAAACTTTCTGGACTTTCTGGAGCTGAACCTCTGGGCCCTTTTCACAAATGGCAGAAAGCAGGGACTCATTATGGGCAAGTACTTCTCTAGAGTGACCTCGGTTGAGCACTAAGGGCTGCTGAGACTGCTTCATGGTCTCTGTGAGGAGTTGATTCCATCCTTCTGTCACTGAAAACTTTGGGTAGGAAGTCTCCTAGATAAGGGTTATCAAGGCTGCATCCAAAGCAACCAAGAACAACTTTGATGGGTGGATGCTTTCTCTTTACTGGATTTTTCCTCATTCTTCCCTTGCAACCTTAAGCATGGCGGCTGAAATGGGAATGTAAAGGTCAGTTTTAGAGCCCACTGGGGGTATTTCTGTCTCTGACTGCCTCTTTCTCCTCAGCCCCTTTTTTATCCTTTTAGCTGGAGTGCTCAGGGGCAACATCAAAGAAAAAAAAACAGAAACAGAAACAGAAAGGGGGGGGAGGGAGGGATAGCTCAGTGGTTTGAGCATTGGCCTGTTAAACCCAGGGTTATGAGCTCAATCCTTGAGGGGGCCACTTAGGAATCTGGGGAAAAATCAGTATTTGGTCCTGCTAGTGAAGGCAGGGGGCTGGACTCAATGACCTTTCAGGGTCCCTTCCAGTTCTGTTAGATAGGTATATCTCCATAGATTATTATTCAGAAATAGACTCAAAAGAACTGTGCAGAGAACAAGAGTTCCTGGGCATCCTCTAGGATGTCTGTGTTTATGACCCTTGGTCTGCTGACAGGGAGGACTAACAGGAGAGAGGGCTGAGGATTCAGAATCATAAGGATCCGGACAGGAAAGCCTATGCCTGTGCCTTCGCACTGAGATGGCTGCTGAGAAGTTAGGCCAGGAGCCTGTTCCAAAATGGCTGCTTGTGGCACATAGCTTCCGACTCCAAAATGACCACCACAGCCCCCCTATGAAGGGAAGAGGGACAGTGGCAGGTAACTAATTTCTCTCTGCCTATGGTGGTCTCAGGAGCTCAGAGGAACAGAGGGGGTGTCCTGACCACAGCATGCCCAATGGTGGGGGCAAGTCCCTGGTAATGCATGTAGCCCCACATCACAGTACTTTGGCTGGTGGAGGGGAGGAGGAAAGGTAACTGGGGACCTAGGGCTTCACTGCACCAATTCCACTGGCTGAAGCTCCTGAAGCCTCCACAGTTCACCCAGCAATCGGGCCCCCATTGACCCCCAGGGCTCTGGATGCTCTGTTCATTTCCTGAGGACTCCATGGTACACTCACTGATGGGACCAGTCTGCGTCAGTGGCCACGTGACACCACGTGACACCCGTGTTCAGCTCCTGGGATGGGACACCTGTTGTGGAGCCTGGTCCACATCAGTGGTACCGATCGAGTCCCCAATGTCCGTGCTTTGTCTTTCTGGACCTCGTGTTTGTCCACTGCTGTGGACATGCTGTCCTACTGGACCAGACTGGTAGCCTCCTTTCTAACCACAGCAGCTCCAAGGTTGGGGGGCCAAAAAGTACACTTGTCCCCTTCAGCACACTCAGCCAACACTTTAACATGGTCCTGAACACTTTATTACTTCTTCTACCCCTGACAATTTAGACCCCTCCGAGCTGTGCACTGTTAATTTGTACAAAAGCTCCTCTTAACCGCCCACACTATTAAAAACATTTTATTGCAGTTTATTATTATTTAATAAAACACTAAGATTTTACTAGTTACTGAATTTTGAGATTGTAACTTGATTTTATTTTTTAGAGTAATATATATTTTAGCTGACTTTTTCCATGGCTTTAAGCTTATTTATGGTTTTTACACTTATTTTTTAACTTTTTATACTTTGCCTGCACAGCTGTACTCATCAAATACAGTCCTTGAAAGCCGGCTGTGTTTGTTATTTGGATTTATAACAGACATCGTGTTCTCCCTGACTTTCCAGGAATTTTTTTTATTTAGTTTGGGGATGTTTTATTTATTATTTTGATTTTCTCTTTAAGAAATAAATACAAAAAAGCATAAGGTGGCACATTTTGTTGGTAACGCTTTAGTTTCTAGAAATAATCCTTGTAAAACTGCTGGCTTGATTTGGCCTTTCTTTGACTTAGGATAAAAAAAACTGGTTACTAGTTTTTCCATGGCTGCCAATGGGTCCTATTTTTTGAAAATATTAGTGGCAGACCTTTGCCATATTCTGCCAAGCATTTTTTAAAAATCTAATACTAC
The DNA here is from genome assembly GCF_027887155.1 of Malaclemys terrapin pileata. Lineage (NCBI taxonomy): Eukaryota > Metazoa > Chordata > Testudines > Emydidae > Malaclemys > Malaclemys terrapin. The sequence goes on along the minus strand of NC_071511.1, from coordinate 2,372,784 downwards.
TTTCTGCATAATGGGGCCTTGATTCTTACTGGAGCATATGAGCGCTACTGTAACATGCACATTAAATAATAAATCCCACGTTTTAGGTCCTAATCCTGCATCGGGGTCTGTTAACATGGACTACAGCACCCTTGCAGAGATCACGTGAAGTCAACGGTTCTCTCAACACCTCTTGCACTTGGCTCCCCACCTGGCTCCAGTCTTGTCACTCATAAGAACATAAGAACGGCCGTACTGGGTCAGACCAAAGATTCATCCAGCCCAGTGTCCTGTCTACCGACAGTGGCCAATGCCAGGTGCCCCAGAGGGAGTGAACCTAACAGGCAATGATCAAGTGATCTCTCTCCTGCCATCCGTCTCCACCCTCTGACAGACAGAGGCTAGGGACACCATTCCTTACCCATCCTGGCTAATAGCCATTAATGAACTTAACCTCCATGAATTTATCTAGTTCTCTTTTAAACCCTATTATAGTCCTAGACTTCACAACCTCCTCAGGCAAGGAGTTCCACAGGTTGACTGTGCGCTGTGTGAAGAAGAATTTCCTTTTCTTTGTTTTAAACCTGCTGCCCATTAATTTCATTTGGTGGCCCCTAGTTCTTATATTATGGGAACAAGTAAATAACTTTTCCTTATTCACTTTCTCCATACCTCTCATGATTTTATATACCTCTATCATATCCCCATCTTAGTCTCCTCTTTTCCAAGCTGAAAAGTCCTAGCCTCTTTAATCTCTCCTCATATGGGACCCATTCCAAACCCCTAATCATTTTAGTTGCCCTTCTCTGAACCATTTCTAATGCCAGTATATCTTTTTAGAGATGAGGAGACCGCATCTGTACGCAGTATTCAAGATGTGGGCGTATCATGGATTTATATAAGGGCAATAAGACATTCTCCGTCTTATTCTCTATCCTCTTTAATGATTCCTAACATCTTGTTTGCTTTTTTGACTGCCGCTGCACACTGCGTGGACGTTTTCAGAGAACTATCCACAATAACTCCAAGATCTCTTTCCTGATTAGTTGTAGCTAAATTAGCACCCCCACCCCATCATATTGTATGTATAGTTGGGGTTATTTTTACCCATGTGCATTACTTTACATTTATCCACATTAAATTTCATTTGTCATTTTGTTGCCCAATCACTTAGTTTTGTGAGATCTTTTTGAAGTTCTTCACAGTCTGCTTTGGTCTTAACTATCTTGAGCAGTTTAGTATTATTGCAAACTTTGCCACCTCACTGTTTACCCCTTTCTCCAAATCATTTATGAATAAGTTGAATAGGATTGGTCCTAGGACTGACCCTTGGGGAACACCACTAGTTACCCCTCTCCATTCTGAAAATTTACCATTTATTCCTACCCTTTGTTCCCTGTCTTTTAACCAGTTCTCAATCCATGAAAGGATCTTCCCTCTTATCCCATGACAACTTAATTTACATAAGAGCCTTTGGTGAGGGACCATGTCAAAGGCTTTCTGGAAATCTAACTACACTATGTCCACGGATCCCTCTTGTCCACATGTTTGTTGACCGCTTCAAAGAACTCTAATAGATTAGTAAGACACGATTTCCCTTTACAGAAACCATGTTGACTTTTGCCCAACAATTTATGTTCTTCTATGTGTCTGACAATTTTATTCTTTACTATTGTTTCAACTAATTTGCCCGGTACTGATGTTAGACTTAAATATTGACGTTACATTAGCTATCTTCCAGTCATTGTGTACAGAAGCTGATTTAAAGGACAGGTTACAAACCATAGTTAATAGTTCCGCAATTTCACATTTGAGTTCTTTCAGAACTCTTGGATGAATGCCATCTGGTCCCAGTGACTTGTTACTGTTAAATTTATCAATTAATTCCAAAACCTCCTCTAGTGGTTCAATCTGTGACAATTCCTCAGATTTGTCACCTACAAAGAATGGTTCAGGTTTGGGAATCTCCCTAACATCCTCAGCCACGAAGACTGAAGCAAAGAATTCATTTAGTTTCTCCGCAATGACGTTATCGTCTTTAAGTGCTCCTTTTGTATCTAGATCATCCAGGTTATTAGCAGACTGGTTATTTAGCAGACTTCCTGCTTCTGATGTACTGAAGCATTTTGTTATTACCTTTTGAGTTTAGCTGTTCTTCAAACTCCTTTTTGGCTTTTCTCATTACATTTTTACATTTAATTTGGCAGTGTTTATGCTCCTTTCTCTTTACCTCACTAGGATTTGACTTCCACTTTTTAAAAGATGCCTTTTTATCTCTCACTGCTTCTTTTACATGGTTGTTAAGCCAAGGTGGCTCTTTTTTAGTTCTTTTACTGTGTTTTTTAATTTGGGGTATGCATTTAAGTTGGGCCTCTATTATGGTGTCTTTGAAAAATGTCCATGCAGCTTGCAGGGATTTCACTCTAGTCACTGTACCTTTTAATTTCTGTTTAACTAACCTCCTCATTTTTGCATAGTTCCCCTTTCTGAAATTAAATGCCAGTGTTGGGCTGTTGAGGTGTTCTTCCCACCACAAGAATGTTAAATGTTATTATATTATGGTCACTATTTCCAAGCGGTCCTGTTATATTACCTCTTGGACCAGATCCTGTGCTCCACTCAGGACTAAATCGAGAATTGCCTCTCCCCTTGTGGGTTCCTGTACCAGCTGCTCCATGAAGCAGTCATTTAAAGTATTGAGAAATTTTGTCTCTGCATTTCGTCCTGAGGTGCCATGTACCCAGTCAATATGGGGATAATTGAAATCCCCCACTATTATTGAGTTCTTTATTTTGATAGCCTCAGATTCCTTTATTTGGCATACAGCAAAGTTACACAGAGTTGATCATACTCAAGCGTAGGGGGTGGGGTATACCACACATCCAAAGTTACATCGCAAACCTCTTCCATTATATACACTTGCATAGTACATTCCATCACACCTTTTGGGATTGGGTTGGTCACGCTGTATGAACCAATCCCTGTACAGCACACACACTCTTTACCTCATCTTTTAAGGCAGAGAAAATTCTGGAGCAGCTCTTCAGTGGAAGGAATTAGCTGGAGAGTCACCCCCACCAAACAAAAATCTATGACTCCGCCTGCTACAGCGTGGAGGACTGAAGAACTTATCGACCCATTCCCCAAAGTAAGATATTAATATTACATACATGCTGGGTCAGTAATTATTGCCAAAACTATTGTTTAAACTTTGAAAGAAGATAAGTGTCCAATAGCAAGATTGTTTATTTGTTCAAATTCAACAAACTGCACAGAACAGCCAGCCATTTTTCTTGGGAAGAAGCCAGCCCAGTATCAGAAAGTGTTTTCTCCACTTCGTATAAATTCATCATCCTCTTAAAATTAAGGGAATACACTGTGTATCTCTCCTGGACTGGCAAATACATCATCAACCACACTAGGCCAACTTTCAGCTCTTGGTCACACCTCAGCAGACCCACTGAAACCTGGTGGGCTGCACCGGTGTAAACTGAACCGAATCTGGCATGTTGAGAGTGTCATAGCCCCAAAGAGATAAAGTGCACTGTCTTTCCTTTGTCTTGTAACAGACAGCAGAAGCACTCCACTAACCAGCAGAGCAATTAGCAACATAATTTGGGAGGATTTGCACAATTAATTATGTCTGCATTCTTCAGAAATGATTTCCCCCTACAACCAACTTGATGTGCCTGGTTTCAGACCTAACCTCATCCCCATTTCCTACCAAAAAGAAAAAGAACCAGAAGTGTGTGTGCAGGAGCTTGCGCATTGTATTCCCTATTCATGATAAAACTCAGCGTAGTTCGCCTTTTGCCATCTTGCAGATAAATGAAGAGAAGCTAAGGAGTGAAAAATACCCCTTAGTGACCATGACGTTCTGTACCAATTGCGTTTTTCTAAAAGACACTCCTCCTGAATCATCTGAGACAAAGCTTATGAGGTTTGTTATTTCACTGTTTTCTAAAGTTATTAAAATTCAAAGTAGTAATAGGGGTGGTGCAGCTTTTAAAATGTAGTGTGAAAAGTGTTGCCTTCAACTGTTTCAGCATTCTTGGACAGGAAGCCAGCTTGCCAACACTTTAAATTGATACACACACTGGATCCATTCACTCATCTCCATCTGGCAGGATGGCTCTGCGCCTACTTACAAGGTAATATGGCAGTTTAAATATTAATAGAAGGTTCCCTGCAAATAATCTCACAATGTGATAGTGTATCTGCAAAAGATTTCCTAGTGTTACATCTCTGAATCAAGGTAATATCTATTGTCCTAGAGGCATCATTTTTTTATCTTTTCAGAAGGATGATAGAGGAGACATGCTGCCACATGAACTTACCTCTGCACAACGATCTGCACAACCAGCATCACCATCCAGGAACCCTGATATTTCTTGTCACCTCTGAAAAAAATAAAAATGGGAAATTGACTTTGGCGGCCTAGCTTCATAGCAGTACTGCAAATACGTCAAGAAGGAACCTTACATTATTTGTTCTTTGTTCTTGGATACAAAACATGATACCAGTTTCTGACCATAAAAATCTTACCCCCGTCACACATGACCAGCATGCTTGTGTTTAGGAGTACCTGTCTGCAGAGGTCTTGATCATTATCATCTATTACTTATAAAGTACTAAAAGCGTGCTGAGTAGTGTACAAAATATGGAAGATGCCAAGCTTGTACCAAAGAGCATACAACCAAAGTAAAATGATGGTCATAGTCTGCCTTGACTTCCAGCCATGCCAAACTACTAAAGACCATTTAATATATTCAGGCTGAACAAAGTACAAAGAAATACATTGAAGGACATGATCCTGTCCTGGGCAGGTGGATGGACTAGACAGTGGCAAGGGTTAAGACCTGCTGGACTACTATGAATACTACAAAGAAAGAAAAATGTGAACCCTTCCCAAGGGTAACTCAATGAGCTGATTAACAAGGGACCTATTGCCTGACGGACGTCATGAGTAAGGCTGCGAGTTTGTCACGGAGATCACAGAAGTCATGGATTCCGTGACTTTCCGTGACCTCCGTGACTTCTGCAGCGGCCAGTGCCCTGGTTCAGGGGCAGCTCAGGCAGCCCCTGCGCCAGCCATACCAGCCACTGCTGAGGAAGTCTCTTGGGCCACTGCGCCCTCCCTCCCCCAGCCACCAGCAGCAGCACAGAAGTAAGGGTAGCAGTACCGCAACCCCGACCCCCACAGTAATCTTATGACTGCCCCCCCCCCCCATCACACCTTCCTTTTGGTCAGGACCCTACAGTTACAACACTGTGACGTTTCAGATTTAAATATCTGAAATCATGACATTTACAATTTTTAAAATCCTATGACTGTGAAATTGACCAAAATGGACCATGAATTTGGTAGGGCCCTAACTATAGCCATTAGCTCTTGGAAAGTCTGTATCTGAAGTTACTAGTCAAGTTTCACATTGGTAACTGCAAAATCAGAAAGAAAGAACAAAGTTTTTAGTCTTTGTAAGACTAGCAGGAAAGTCAAAAACCTCTCATCTAGTACCAAAGTATGCAATGTTTTTGACACAGTATGTGAGGTAAGGGTATTATATGCAGGTAACAAGATACGTGACATTCCTCAGACTGTGGCATTTCTAGCTTGGCTAGAGTTGGTACCAAGTAGACCATATTTTCAAACTACCTAAAGCTAATAGAACTATGTAATGCAACACATTTTGAAATGGGCATTTGCTAAAAGCACCTTCTGTACATGCATACAACCCTGTTTGCAGTCATGTGTCTAAACTGCACTATTTGAAACATGCCTGTATAAAAATCTCAGCCAGCGCTCACTGGGTGTAATGCACAAGACATTCTTAAAGGCAAATGTTGCTTGATCACGTTGGGATTGCTCCATTTATAGACGGGATGGGAAGGGAACCGAGTGTCACAACTATGGAAATAATGCCAGAGACATTTCCACAGTATAGTTCACCAGACAGAAAGCAGGGCAATCACTTCTCTACAAAATCAGCTCCATTTTAGTTTAGCTACTATGCATATTCTGATACCTCAGGGATAAGTGGTGGGAAGAGAACCTCTCGCCTCTAGGTGGCACAGGTAGCAATAGTGACTAAATGTCACTGTCTGACCGCTGTTTGGCAGGCGCTGTGACATAAAATGAAACTTTCCATCCAGATCCTCGTGTACAAGAGGCCTAACTCTTAAAGCTGCCATCATACCTGGGCTCTTCTCTCCTTCTAGGACAGACGCCAGCAAGGATAAAGAGTCTAGACCTACCACACCACTATCATACTTATTCAGCTACTTTTGATGGTCCGAGGTGCTGGCACTTTTGGTGCTGAAGACCCCGAATTCAATCTACAGTGATAACCAACCATCAAGCAGCCAGACTCCAGCCAGTTGTGGCAGAAGCAGCCTTAAAGAGAGACCTCTGGACATTCAGAGAGCTTTCTACAGTTTTGACTGGACTTCTCTGCCAGGTGCTGATTGGCTGTTTCCTCTAAACCTCCTGCTCCTCCTCTCTCAGAGTCTCTTCACTTCACCTTGACTCCACCACCTGTTTCCCTCTTTTCTATCTGCCTTTCCCATTTAGCTAATCCCCTGCTAACCGTATCCACCAAAAACAGTGGAACTAGCATGCCATTGTTCACTCAGCTTGTGTTCCCCTTCCTTCCCCACCCCTTCCTCCACGGTATGTCTGTCTTGTCTATTTAGCTTGTAAAGCTCTTCAAGGCAGGGGCCATCTCCTATTCTGTATTTGTACAACGGGACCCCATTCTTCGTTGGCCCTTAATCAATGCCATAATAAAACTTACTAAATAATACTAACTATATACTAAATAATGCTGTCTGTATGTGTCCGTGGCTGCAATGTGTTCCACATGGATTTCTGTTGCCAGACCTGTCAGTCTAGTTCTGTTCACAAAGTACCATTTTTTCCTTCTAATCCGGATGGATGCTTCATTGCTCTGACTCAAATGATGAAAGAGAATAGTAAAAATGGCACAAAATTAATTCCTCCCTATGGCAGGTTATCATGGGAAGCTGAAAAGATACAAAAATAGACCCATTCTTATTAGTGCCATAAGACTGATAGGTGAATCTTATTCAGAGAAGGAAACTGTAATGACAAGAATATAAATGTTAATGTGAGGTTCAAATGCAATTTTAATATTTATCCTGTAGAGGTAAATAGCCCTGGTGCATATCTGAACAGTAAACACACACTAAATCAATTCAAGTGCTTGCAAACGAATCCATTTTCAAATAGGTTTCCTTCAAGGCAAAGAGTCTGCACTGCCAAGGACCCAGTCCTTTGGTGATGGAAGCAGAAAACAGAGGCACTAATCTGTGCCATTTTAAAAGCACCACACTGCTGAGTGCAGCTGTCTCCACTGGGCCATCGCTCATATCAGAAAGCACTTATACCGTCCTTTATGCTTTCCCGGAGTCTCCCGTCATTGCTAAGACTTTTGTTGTGTTAACAGCTAAGATTCATCATTCTGAACACACACCAAATCCAAACACCTTTGAAATGTAGGGAGGTTCAAAAACCATACCTGGATCGGGACTAAAATTTGATAATGGCTCCAGTCCTTATGCCAGGCTGACCCCAGCTGGTGGATCTGAACACAACAATCCTTAGGACCCAGGGCCGGCGCTTCCATTTAGGCAACCTAGGTGGTCGCCTAGGGCACCAGGATTTGGGGGGGCGGCATTTTGCCGCCATTGGTGGCAATTCGGCAGCGGGGGTCCTTCCGCGCTCCGGGTCTTCGGCGGCAATTCTGCGGTGAGTCCTTCACTTGCTCTGGGACCCGCCGCCGAAGTGCCCCAAAGACTGGGAGCGTGGAAGGACCCCCCACCGCAGAATTGCCGCTGACGACCGGGAGCGCGGAAGGACCCCCGCCTAGGGCGCCAAAAACCTTGGTGCCGCTCCTGCTAGGACCCACTGAAGTGAATGGAAAGATTCTTACAAACGTCAATGGACTCTGATTAAGGCCCATTGAAGAAGCGATACCTGTAATATCTGCATGGTAGCAGTTAGGAAATGCTGATTTTTTTTAAATGGTTCCCACCATACATGTTTTGGTGGCTGATTTGCAGATCTTCAAATATTTCATGACTCTTCGAGCTTTGGAAAGCAATATCGTCATTTCAGGTTGTGCTCATCTGCACATCTGATATGTGACAATATTAATCAGACAAACACGCAATGGGTTTTTGTCTCCCTCCCCCACTTCAATAAAGTACAACACATGTATAGTCCAGAATATAACCTGTGAAACATGTTTAATGCTTGGTGTTGACGTGTAGGAATTAGGTGATAACCTCAGGCATTTGCCAGAGCATTGGTCTCTCCTCCAAAAAGCCACGGATCATGATTTTGGGAAATCGTGGTAGGTGTTAGTATATAGGTCCATTTGTTAGCTTGGGATAGAATTTTGGGTTTGACTTTTTGATACTCTTATATCTTATGCTAATATGTGTAAACAAACGACAAAGATGCTGTGATGTTGCTTCTGCCTAATCAGATGGATTTGTTAGTACAATGGCAACAGATAAGAGCAGTTAAAGTGTTACTCCAGGGCATACCTAAAAGATTGCCTCAAGCCCTATCTCAAGGGAAGGTCAAGCAACCAGTCAGGAGGGGCAAAGGGGGATGGGGAGAAGGTATAAAACACTAGAAGACCAAAGAAATGTCTGTCCCTGACCGCAGCACAACCTCACTCCTTACCCCTCCCACTGGGTACAAAAGGGGTGGGACTCTAGGCATGCATTGCAGGTATATTTGGGCCTGCTAAGGAGGAGGAGATGGGGAGGGGGAAATTAGGAACAGGGACACAGGCAAGGCTCTGCGGTGTCAGAGCTGGGAACGGACTCTGCTGGCGTGTAGAACTATGGATGTGTTTGCTTGGAACTAACCCCAATAAACATCACATTGCCTGCACTTCGACTTCTGGTCTTCTGCTTTCTGTCTGCATGACAAGAACCAGGGAGGGGGTGAAGGGAAAGCCCTCTAACAGTAGACATCCCTTTAAAATATGGTGGGAGTCATTAAAAAGCCAACACACACCAGGCTTAACTACAGTTATCTCCGATTCTAAGAAAAGGTGAACATGGGCTTCCCACCCACCCCCTCCTGAGATAACTGCTGAAGAATGCTGGTCCTTGGCCATACGCCAAACTTCTGACAATTAGGAAGAAGCTTTCGTCCCCGTGGACAGGTTTCCCTGTAACTGCCAAATGCAGGGTTTCTGCCACCTTCGGCTGCAATAGGTGGGCTGGCCATGTAGGAGAGAGAGAATACTGGACCAGGGAGGCCACTTGTCTGAGTCTCTCTGGCAATTTCTATATTCCTATGTACTAATGTCTGCACAAAGTAAAACTATTTCCCCATGCTTATTCCCCTCCCCCCCCCCCCCAGTTCCTCACATCTCCTTGTCAATTGCTAGAAATGGGCCATTTTCATTACCACTACACACAGTTCTTTTTCTCTCCTGCTAATAAAAGCTCACCTTAACTGATCACTCTCCTTATAGTGTGTATAGTAACACCCATTGTTTCATGTTCTCTGTGTATATATATATCTTCCTACTGTATTTTCCACTGCATGCATCTGATGAAGTAGGCTGTAGCCCACGAAAGCTTATGCTCAAATAAATGTGTTAGTCTCTAAGGTGCCACAAGTACTCCTGTTCTTTTTGCGAATACAGACTAACACGGCTGCTACTCTGAAAAATGTCTGCACTGTTAGATTACAGCCAGAATGCTTTCAATTGCTTTGTTTCTAGATGCAATCGCCAAATTATTCTCAATATTGTTATATTTACTATTACCTATCATTTAAAGGTAGCACATTCGTTCTTAATACTTGTGAATTTCAAACAAAATACTATAGTTTCAGCCTCTATTTAATATCGTTTCCTTTTAAATTTGCTAGAATCTCTCAAAATCCAATAATGGTTCATGTTATTGCCGCTGGACATTACCTACAAAAGAATAAATGGGATGTTCAATGAAGACTGATTAATCAGTGCTCTTTGTAATTTCGCAGTATGCCAAAGAAGAGTAAATCATGTAAGCGTATCTAATTTTCCACTGCATAATGTCACTAATTATACAACAATTCTTGGATTAAACAGATCTTATGTAAACATAATGATCTCATTTGCAGTGAATTCCCTCAGTTTAGTTAACCAATTGCTTTTGTAATTCTGGAGGTATCATTAAAACCTTTCTAATTTAAATACAAACAGATGTGTATCATAATACCATTGTCAAATGTAACCCTTGATACTTTACTAAATAAGTGAAGGAAAAATTATATATTCCTCATGTGATATTTAATTACATGATTTGAAGAGGAAATAATAACTCCTAATGATGGAATTAAAGGTTTCAAGATCTAATTTGATTAAGCTATGTGCATATTGGCATATATCTTGCCATGCAGCAAAATGTATCATGATTTTCGCATTCACAAGGGAATTAAAGCATTTTTGTTGTAAGAGACACTCATTCCGAGTGTGTTATTAATACTGGGTCACTTTTCCAGAACTGCAGGAAATGCCTCAGCTACAATACTTTGTGGTACATGTACAATCACCAGATGCTGCCCAAAACAGGGACCCACTGGCATCTGAGCAGAAGATAAAAGGTACTTAATGGCTCAATATCAGATGTCTTTGGAGCATGAAAATGCTTGTTTTTCAGGATGTTATTATGCTAATAGATTAAAACAGGCTCTTCTAAGCTCTTTTACAAATGTGTTTACCCCTGAAGACCATAAACAACTTGCTTTGCAGGCAATTCTCATGAATTATTACAGACTCTAAAAACAATTACAGTGTTATCTGTTCAGTTTTCATGTTCAGTACAGTTAGCCAACATATAGTAGAAATAACGAGCAATCTACTAGAAAATATATATATAATAGAGGAGTGTGAGATTGATTAGATGAAATAAATTAAAGTAGATTAGATTAAACAGATACTTATTCAGGAAATGAACTCTTATTCCAGGCACCGTGTACTGTTCTATCAAGAAACAGATTCAACAATAGCTGTTAACTTAATATCTAATTAGATGAGTCACTTTTTCCCCCGTTACCGCCCGTATCCACAGCCAGCTGTTTTGTACCTCCAGGCCTCTAGCACTGCCACCTCCCCTTTTTCTTCTCAGCTGTTCTTGCATATGAGATCAGGAAGATGAGAATAAGACAAACAGAGCAGCCCAAGCTAGCAACAGTCCCTGGAGGAACCAATTTCAATCAAAACCCCTCCGCATCTGTTCAGCTGACTCCCCTGGGGTTACGAATTTCACTTGAGAAGACCTGCCTGAGGGCATGCAGCCTGCATGCTGGGACAGGCATAGATTGGGTTTTATGGACATATGCCGCACATTCTTCTGCTACATCACCCTTCAATTAACAGGTATGGTTCTTGGCAGGCACCACGGTATGCTGCACGGGAGATTAATATTGAACTATATTTTAACAAGGGGGTTTTCGGCTACCCTAGGGTACCTGTACATAGTTAGACCCTGCCTCAGTAAGAGGTGTGCTGCTCAGACATGGGCAATTGCTGAAGTACAGGACATGGAAACATCTAGGCCCAGTTTACAGGTAGAATTTGAAAGCAAACAATTAACACTGCCATGAGCACAGCTCCCATTTCCATGTGTTAGGCCGGATTGCCGGCTGCTGTACTCCACTGAAGTTAGCAGAGTCACACCAGTAACCAGTCTGGTCCATTAATTTCTACCATTCTTCAGCTATACAGATGATAGCTTCTGTTATGCTGCTATCAGTGTGGACGTGACTCAGTGACCATTAATGCCATCCGTGTTTACAGACAATGAATGGGAAGATTGTATCGTGTCTCACGTAGGCAGATACCCAGGGTAAAATCCTTATACCGCACAGCACCAGTGGTCGCCGTCTAGTAACAAGGGCACATGCAATAGGCAATGACCAAGCATTAAAAAAACCCATGAGATTAAATTTAGGCTACTGGATCCATAATTAGCAATTTAAGGACTGAGCGAAATCCTACTGAAGGCAGTTGGCTCTTTCCCTTGATTACAACGGGCCTTGGATCAGGCCCCTAAACAAGGGCTCTGACTTTCAAAAGTGCTAAGCACCCAATAGTCCCCACTGAAGTCAGCCAGAGCTGCACCGTACTCAGCATTTTTGAAAATCAGGCCTCTTATTTAGGTCCTTAAATCTGCATTTCAAAACGTAATGTTTGACTCCTAGTTTTGACAATTTTCTAACCCTAGGATTTGAAATTCTTGGCTCTGTTTGCTGCACATATAAAACTTCCCTGAATATCTGCAGCACTGCAGATTTTCAAAAATGAGATGAATTCATCTTCTTGGCTCTTTGTATGCAGTTTCCTGATTTGCACAGTAACCATCCATTCAAATTAGGGGCCACAAGTACAGAACTATTTGGTGCCTGGAATAGTGCACATAAGGATTTTGAAAACATGGTACTTACTGTGTCCTTTTATCTGCAACTAATGTCACTTATTTGTGCATGGAAATTATTACCCAAAATGTTTCCTTAGGGGAACTCATGAACAAACTTAGTACTTGACCATTTTGTTAACATGCTTAGTTTCTTTTCAAACAGCAGCAAACAGAGAATTAATTGATCTTAGGCTCATTCCACCCCACTCAGATATCCTTGGTGAGGAATAGTAACTAATTAGTTAGACAAGCTGACCCTTGCGATCCCTTCTAGCCCTATGGTTCTATGAGTCTATGAATTAGGCAAAAGATGATATGGTTAACAGCTGGATTATCTCTTCTTTTTGGGTGATTACAGATTTTTATTATTATTATTGAAGTCACTCCTGTGCTACTATTTGAAAAATGATTACATTATTTCAAATAAACAGTATGAATTAATATTAACAGAGACCCTTCTCTTAACTTCTTAGTCAATCATTAGCAGCCTACAATGCCAAATATCAATGGTTCAACACCATGGTGTCTTTCTTTATTTGCATTTTCTGCTGAAAAACTAAAACACAAAACCAAGAAAACACAGTTGCAATGACTGGACTCTGAGGATAAAAGGATGTTTCACACTCTCCCTGAGGACACGGTTACCTTGAGAGTCTCCTCATGCTAGGACAGGTCAGGTTTCTCAGGAAGGTCATTTTCTGACATTTGGTAATGGTACGGCTGAGCGTTATCAATTTAGGCGGCGTGTACAAGACACTAGACATCTATATAGCTGCATTATGAGCATTAGCCAGGACATGTCAATTTGGTAACCTTGCTGTAATGAAATGATCGATGACCAACTGGTGGGAAAGATCACAACTGTACAGATCTGTACCATATTACTCTCTGAATCAAATCTGACGTGAGTGAGGCAGGAACATTTCTCCTCAAGTGGAACAAGACTTCAAGGAAGCCAAGACACTTAAAAATCGGAAGTTGAGCCACAAAGGAAAGGTTTGAATTTTTAGGCAGGGAAAAGAGGCGAAATCTGAATAGACCCTTAAATAGCTCGTATCACACTATGATGGATGTGCCAACCCCCCTCCCTTGCTAACACTCTTTTCAGGAAGCGTAAAGGATATTTGCTTATTTTTTAACTGCAAGAGCATTCCACAAATTATGCCCTTCTCCTGAGTAAGTTGTAATTAGCAAGTGTCCTACTGCCTTTCAGGTTTATTACAACACTACACATCACGACACTGCCCTAACAAGGAAATAAAAAATAATCCAATTGATCTATGCACTGGAGCACATCTCCCAGGAGGCAAAGCTATGGTGCAAGTAAAACAAGGCTCCAGACACCACTCGCTCCCCTTTATGACTGAGCGCAAGACGCTGCACTTGGCGCAAGACGTAAGAACGTAGCAAAGGTGGCTGGTTCTGAAGATTCCCCTGATCCTCGGCCTGGCCAGGGCATGAATCTCTGGGGTAGATTAGAGCAGCCTTGCCCAGCCATGCCCCTTGCTCCTGGCAATAGCACTAATGGCAGGGGCTGAGCATGGTGACGTAGGAGCCACTACAGCAGCTCTACCCCACCCGAGGACCCCATAGGCAGAGGGAATTTCCTTAAAGGCTGTTTTTGTGCTGGGGCCATGATCTGGCACAAATGTTCCAGCTCCTCCTCCTCAATCCCCTCTGCTGCTCCCTGTTTACATCCTGGTGTTTTAATAAGAGGAGAGATGCATGCCAGTGTTGGTTCAGTGTCCTGTTTAACACATATCTGGGATGAAAGCCTGGCCCCATTGAAGTTACAGGGAGTTTTGCAATTGATTTAAGTGAGGATTTCCCAAATTTATCAGCAGATCTCATTATCTTTACGAGGTCTGAAAGCTTATTAATGTTTCTGCTCCAAGATTGGCTAGAGGAAACGTCAGTCACAATTCCCGGCTCCCCACTAACTGTAATGGTGTGCTAATCACCCTTTGCTCCTCCTCCGATCACTAATTTCAGTCAGAGTTTGTTTGCCTTCACGTCACATCAGAAACCCTACTCGCTCATCAATGCGAAGGGGGCCGTGGATGACAGCAAATGTTCAGGGTGGGAGGTAGGTTGAGTTCTTGGTAGCTGGCCGTATCATCATGTGCTATTTGATGTGGTCTTGTGAGACAGGCATCTCTACTAAACTGAATGAACAAACTTACAACAACTTAATGTTAAGCAATAGGTGACGGGCCAAAGCTGGCTGAAAACATAGCAGCAACATATTTGACTGAATCTTGGGCAGTACATGAAAAGGTTAATCCTGCAATCTCATTGACAAAGTAGACATAGCTCCTCCAACAGCTTTTGCCTTGGGAAGTGCAGAAAACATGTCCTGGTCATGAGTTGCCTTCAGACTATCCTTTTGAAGGACTCTTCTTGATATAAAGAACTTACTAAAATTCACTGATTCAGCTAATAGGGAAAAACAAAGTTCCCAAGAAAGTCTCACCCAGAAAACTGTGTAAAACTATGAGCTTTCACATAAAGCCTGATCCAAACCCGTGACATCAGGTGGAAAAGACTCCCAATAAATGCCTTTGGGTCAGGCCTTTAGTGGCTTTATTTAATTGCAAGATTAAATTGGGGGGGTTGGACTAGATGACCTCCTGAGGTCCCGTCCAACCCTGATAATCCATGATTCTAAAATCTGAGATTTTCCAAGATTCTGTTAATTTGGACCAGGGTGAAAGTTGCACACATTCCACCAGGCCAAGATTTTTAAAAATGAAACACTAAAAATCAAGCTCCTAAATCCCTCTATAGGCTCCTAAATACTTGGCCTGATTTCTGGGGGTTTTACCACCTACTACTTTTACCAAAGTCAGTGCTCTGGTATGTTTCATTTAAAACCCATCTCTGCTCTGAGGAGTGACTGTAAAGTGGCTTCGTGGTGTTCCATGTATTTCAGAGCCAAATTTCCAAAGAGCTCAGCACTTTGCTCAGCACGGGGTGCTGAGTTCATTGGGAAATCTGGCCCTCAGTGACTCCATCTCAGATGTGCTCAGTTTACAAAGAGGAAAAAGATATTGGGTCTGGTCCTGACACGGTGTCGCTTCCCTGACTTAAATGGAGTTACGATAACAGCTGAGGATCTAGCCCATTTTCAATAGCTGCCAACCCAGCAACCTCAAGCTGGATTCTGAAATGCAAGCCGGATTATTTCCTTCTCATGTGTCATTCTCACCAGTGATAAAGATCCCAAATCCTGCCCTCAGTTATCCTTGTGCAGTCCTAGGGCTTTCACTGAGATTGGAATTCAGTAATCCGTTACACCTGTGCAAACAGCTCTGCAGCAGATGCACAAGAAGGATCAGGATGCAGGTCATTCTCTTTACCCATTTGGCTCTACAGAGCCGGCAAGAGGAACAAAGTAGTAAACACTTATTATTGTCAGTAGAGTGCGCAGATAGGCCCCAGAATACACCCGACGAGCAGAACTGCTAAAGAAGAAGGTCCCATTTTTATATGGTCATTTTCCAGACTAGAACTTTAAATATATGGTTTGTTAATTCTATGGTTTAACTCTAGTCTAGTACAGAATATGTTGTCCTAGGCTGTGTAATTTGTTAGGAGGTCCTTCTTCCTCCTTCTCAGAGCCATTCATCACTTCCACCAACGTTGGAATAACACTGCCTCTCCCATGGACCAGGAGGCATGCTGTGTAACTTTATTTAGTGTGGTTAATTGAAAGACATCAACACCATTAACTGAGGCTGCAATTGTACTTTCTTGGTTAGCCACATTCGTTTCTTGAACACTTGTTGGCAGTCTCAGTGACTGATCCCTTCTTCACTCCCTCTTATGCCCACAGTCCTGACACACGTCGGAAGGCAAAATATCCAGAATAAAGGCTGGGCTATTCTTGGCTTGGAACATCACTCAGTGAAGGTCTCTGGCCTGTGTTATGCAGGTCAGATGAGATGATCAGCATAGTCCCTCTGGCCTTGAAATCTACGAAATGTCTAAGCTATTGCTCTCTGGACGAAGGGCATAGGCATGCCTAAAACATGTTTTCAGTTGTAAAAGCAAAATGCAATATTTTTAATATCTAGATCAATATTTTAGGAGTATTTGAGTCTAGCTGCCCTATGTATGTCAGTGCAAATGTACCTCATTACTGATTTGCAGTATGTAAAGTCAAAGGACACTTTCTGAAAAAGAATACATCCTTTGAAGGCATGTGAGACTCTTATTTGTCTTCAGTCTTACAGTAAATGCTGACCTACTTATGGAGGAGAAAAAATTACCCTTGGAATATAGCATCAAGTTTGTACTCAAGCAACTAAGACAACCTGTGTCTAGTGTGTGCTGGTGAGCAAGGTCTCTTTATTATAGCTAAACAGCTAAATATTGACTATGGAGGGGAGCAAGGAAGCAGATGCTTTATCTAAATTACTTCTGATATGTTGATGTGAGGAGGCTGGTGAAAATAAAGTGGTTTGCAGAATTCACATGAATTCAGCGCGCGCGCACACACACACACACACACACACACACACGCCGATCTAAGCATGATCAGTAAAACCCTCCCAACAAAGATCACAATCTTACTGGCAATGAACTTCTGTCCTAAATGAGTGGCCTATTAAGAACACATTGAGATGGATTGCTGTGACAAGCTGTAGATAGTACGGTATTTACACAGAAAGGAAGGTTTTCTGCTCCTTGCTTTACTCACGTGAGTGGTCCCGTTGCCTTCACTGACAATACTTGGCTGAGTAAGGCAGGCAGAACTGGGCATGGAATCATGGCGCAGTGTCAGGAAGGTGGATGTAGCTTTTGGGTGCATTGGCTATCCAGAAATATTGTGTCCGGTATGGAGAAAGGGAAGGGAGGAAGAGGCAGGTTCCTGTGAGTCCCAATTACACTTCAAAGGAACTGCAGGGGCCAGATGGGTTTCTGAACAAGGAGGTTTCCAAACACCATAAATAACAAGGCCATGTAGAGAAATTACTTTGGGTATGTTTCTCTCTTAACTCAACCCTCCACTGCAGCATCCTGAGCCCCTCTCAAGCACCTTGAAGACTGAAATACCTCAAAAGAGATTGTCATGTCACGCTCCCCTCTCCCCACCAATGGCTGAGTTAATCTCCTTGCAGAGGCAGGGATGGCTTGTTGTCACCACACTCTGTTGCATCTTATTTAGATTTAAAACTAGAATGGTTTGCTCTAATAGCTTTAGTGTTAATGGAGTTGTATGTTGCGAATGGTTAACAGTCTCTCACTGTTTATATTTCAGCAGGAACTCATTATACCACCCCCAGGTACAATCCTATTAACATTATCTCTTAATTAGCTAAGAATAATTTATTTAAAGTACAGAGATGAAAAAATATTCTGGGCCTGATTCTCTTCTCACATGAAAGGGAAGATACTTATCTTATTGTTACCGGAGTTCTTTGAGATGTGTGGTCCATAGCTGTATTCCCCAGGAGGGGTGGGGCAGAGGGGAGATGGACATGCACTCCAGGGGCTTCAGACTAGAGAATTCTTGCAAGCAGGGTCCGTTGGTCAATGCCTGTACCCCTGCTTTCCTCATAATCTGTGGGCACAAGAGGTGGGGTGGACTGACCAACTGTCCAGTTCTTTCTCTCCTGCAAATCTTGTCAAGATCCAAAGAAGAGGGGAAATGAGGATGGATAGTGCAACACACATAGACAAATTAGAGGACTGGGCAAAAAAAAAACCTGAAGAGGTTCAACAAGGACAAGTGCAGAGTCCTGCACTTAGGACGGAAGAATCCCATGCACTGCTACAGACTAGGGACCGAATGGCTAGGTAGCAGTTCTGCAGAAAAGGACCTAGGGGTCACAGTGGACGAGAAGCTGCATATGAGTCAACAGTGTGCCCTTGTTGCCAAGAAGGCTAACGGCATTTTGGGCTGTATAAGTAGGAGCATTGCCAGCAGATCGAGGAACGTGATCGTTCCCCTCTATTCGACATTGGTGAGGCCTCATCTCGAGTACTGTGTCCAGTTTTGGGCCCCACACTACAAGAAGGATGTGGAAAAATTGGAAAGAGTCCAGCGGAGGGCAACAAAAATGATTAGGGGGCTGGGGCACATGACTTACGAGGAGAGGCTGAGGGAACTGGGATTGTTTAGTCTCCAGAAGAGAAGAATGAGGGGGGATTTGATAGCAGCCTTCAACTACCTGAAGGGGGGTTCCAAAGAGGATGGAGCTCGGCTGTTCTCAGTGGTGGCAGATGACAGAACAAGGAGCAATGGTCTCAAGTTGCAGTGGGGGAGGTCCAGGTTGGATATTAGGAAACACTATTTCACTAGGAAGGTGGTGAAGCACTGGAATGTGTTACCTAGGGAGGTGGTGGAGTCTCCTTCCTTGGAGGTTTTTAAGGCCCAGCTTGACAAAGCCCTGGCTGTGATGATTTAGTTGGGAATTGGTCCTGCTTTGAGCAGGGGGTTGGAATAGATGACCTCCTGAGGTCCCTTCCAATCCTGAGATTCTATGATAGGGACCACATACCTTGAAGGTCAGTAACTTCCCTTTCTTCTTTGAGTCCTAGTCCCTGTGTGCATTCCACTATGAGTGACTGACAAGCAGTACTCAGAGAAAAAGGGTGACATTTTCTACCCCAAGGCTGGAGCTCCCAGCCGCCACCTCCCCACACTGCTCCCAGCCCCCCCCCCCCCCCCCCCAGACGCAGTGGGTGGCAGGGGACACCAGAAGCTGCCC
This sequence comes from Malaclemys terrapin pileata, assembly GCF_027887155.1. Classification (NCBI taxonomy): domain Eukaryota; kingdom Metazoa; phylum Chordata; order Testudines; family Emydidae; genus Malaclemys; species Malaclemys terrapin. The sequence continues at coordinate 2,353,639 of NC_071511.1, read as the reverse complement.
AGCCACGGCAGGCAGCAGCGGACCCTGCACCTCCCACCTGCAACAGGCGGCTCCCCCTTGTTGCAACAGTGCGGGACCCGGAGCCACAGCAGCGGTGGGTCCTGAACCTGCCTCCCTCCCCATTTTGTCAGGGATATTTTTAGTGAAAGTCAGGGACAGGTTATGGGCTGTCCATGACTTTTACTAAAAATATCCATGACAAAATCTTAGCCTTAACCGTTAATAACGGCTTCTTAGAGCAGCTATCCTGGAACCCACAAGAATCAAATTCTTAATTTAGTCCTAAGTGGTGCAGAGGATCTGGTCCAAGAGACGAATATAGCTGAACCGCTCAGTCCTAGTGACCATAGTGTACTTAAATTTAACAGCCTGGTGAGGGGGGAAGGGAAATACCAAACAAGCCCACCACAGAAGCATTTAACTTCAAAAAGGAGAACCACATAAACATGAGTGGAAATTTGAAACACTCAGAAGAGTGAAATGCCTGCAAGCTGCATGGAAACTTTTTTAAAAAACACCATAACAGAGGCTCAAATTAATGTGTATTCCAAATTAAAAAAACAATAATAAGAGGACCAAAAAATGCCAGCAAAGCTAAACAGAGTAAAAAGACTTCCTTTAAAAATTGGAAGTCAAATCCTACTGAGGAAAATAGAAAGGAATGAACTCTAGCAAGTCAAGTGAAAAACTTAATTAGACAGGCCAAAAAAGAATCTGAAGAGCAACTAGCAAAAGACACAAAAACTAACAGCAAAAAAATGTTTAAGAACATCAGAATCAGGCAGCCTGCCAAACAATCAATGATGCCACTGGATGATGGAGATGCTCAAGGAGCACTCAAGGAAGACAAGGTCATTGCAGAGAAGCTAAACAAATTCTTTGGATCAGTCTTCAACTGCAGATGGTGTGAGGGAGATTCTCACACCTGAGCCATTCTTTTTAGCTGACAAATCTGAGGAACTGTCCCAGACTGAGATGTCAGTAGAGGAGGTTTGGGAACAAATTGATAAATTAAAAAGTAATAAGAGACCAGGACCACATGGTATTCACCCAAGAGTTCTGAAGTAATTCATATATGAAATTGCAGAACAACTAACTGTGATTGTGTAACCTATCACTTACATCGGCCTCTGTACCAGATGACTGGACAATAGTTAATGTTACACTTATTTTTTTAAAAGGTTCCAGAGGCAATCCTGGCAATTATAGGCCAAGAAGCCTAACTTCAGGACCAGGCAAATTGGTTGAAACTATAGTAAAGAACAGAATTATCAGGTACATTGATGAACACAATATGTTGGGAAGGAGTCAACACGGCTATTGTAGAGGGAAATCACGCCTCACCAATCTACTAGAATTCTTCGAAGGGGTCAACAAGCATGTGCACAAGGATGATGATCCAGCTCATATCATGTACTTGGACTTTCAGACAAGCCCTGACAAGGTCCCACAGCAAAGGCTCTTAAGCAAAGGCAGGCATAGGATAAGAGGGAAGGTCCTCTCATGGATCAGTAACTGATTAAAAGATAGGAAATAAAGGGTAGGAATTAATGGTCAGTTTTCACACTGGAGAGAGGTAAATAGCAGGGTCCCCCAATGATCTGAACTGGGACCAGTGCTGTTCAACATATTCATAAATGATCTGGAAAAAAAGGAGTAAATAGTGAGATGGCAAAGTCTGCAGACAATACATACTTATATAAGATAGACTGTGAAGTTTTACAAAAGGATCTCACAAAACTGGTGACTGGGCAACAAAATGGCAGATGAAATTCAGTGTTGATAAATGCAAAGTAATGCACATTGGAAAACAGAATCCCAACTATACATGCAAAATGATGGCATCTAAATTAGCTGTTACCACTCAAGAAAGATCTTCAATTCATTGTGGATAATACTCTGAAAACAGCTGCTCAGTCCACTGCAGCAATCAAAAAAGCTGACAGAATGTTAGGAACCATTAGGAAAGGGACACAAAATATCCTAATGACACTCTATAAATCCATGGTATGTCCACACCTTGAACATTGTGTTTAGTTCTGGTCACCCCACCTCAAAAGAGTTATTAGAATTGGAAAAGGTACAGAGAAGGGCAATAAAAATGATTAGGGGTATGGAACAACTTCCATATGAGGAAAGATTAAAAAGACTGGGACTGTTCATTTTGGAAAAAAGATGACTAAGTGGGGATATGATAGAGGTCTATCTACTCATGAATGATGTGAAGAAAGTGAATAGAGAAGTGTTATTTTACCCCTTCACATAACACAAGAAACAGGATTCACCCAATGAAATTAAAAGGCAGCAGGCTTAAAAACAAACAAAAGGAAGTATTTCTTCCCACAATGCACAGTCAACCTGTGGAACTCATTGCTAGAGGATGTTGTGAAGGCCTGAAGTATAACTGGATTCAAAAAAGAATTAGATAAGTTAATGGAGGATAGGTCCATCAATAGCTATTTGTCAAAGTGGTCAGGGACACAACCCTATGCTCTGGATGTCCCTTAGTCTCTGACTGCCAGATGCTGGGACTGGACAACTGGGGATGGATCACTCGATAATTGCACTGTTCTGTTCATTCCCTCTGAAGCACCTGGCACCGGCTAGATGGACCATTGGCCATACTGGATCAGACCATTCTTATGTTCTTATGTTATGTTCCTTACTGGCGGAAAGATTCTGATCAGACCCTTCAAGAACCTGGTACTAGTGGGTGAATAAGGATCAAGTTACCATCCATTGATGGGTGAAACACTCTGATTGCCAGCAGATGAATCCGTAGTGAATTAAGGGAATGGCCTGCCATCTTGAGAGTAAAAATATAGTCCAAAATAGCAGAAATATTCCCACTGTCTCTGGAAGGTAAGGGTTGTGGTGGGGCCAGATAAAGAAATGTTTCCACTTTGCTAGGTAACATTTTCTGGAGTCTTTTCTACTGTTAAGAATAATTTATACAGCTTCAGAGAAGGAACGTTCTAGGCTTGACACCTATCCAAATGTCAAGCCACAGAACAAGAGCATCCAGGATGTGATGTCCGAGCCTGCCATTTTCCTGGGTCAAGAGATCCAGGCAGGCCCTAATGCTGATAGTGGACAGGATGATCTTTGTAGAAGCCTGGGAACCCAGAATTGTCTGGGCCATTTGGGGGCAATGTGGATGATTCATGCCCTGACCAATTGACTCTTTTGTAGCACCTGAGGTAGTAGTGAGTAGGAGGGACTATTAGTGATCTGTCCAAGGCAGTAAGAGCACCACCTCTGGAATACTGTCTCATGGAGCACTATATATTTCAATTCCTGTTTGCCTCTGAGGTGCCAAACAGGAGGACTGTGAACTGGCAGTGGGTGTTCACCACAAACCTGAGGTACTTCCTGTGGGACGGAGTTATCGCTATGTGAAAGTAAGCATCCTTCAAGTCGAGGACAGCATATCAGTCCCCTGAATCCAAGGAAGGGATGATGGAGGCCAAAGAGACTATGCGGATTTTGAGTTTCTTCGCAAACTTGTTGAGTTCTCGCAGCTCTAGAATGGGCCTGAGCCTTCCTTTGACTTTCGATATTAGGAAGTACTGGGAATAGAAGCCCTCACCCTTCTGCTCCTGAGGAAACTCTTCCACTGTCCCTAGCAAAAGCAGCGAGTGCACCTCCTGTGTAAGGAGTTGCTCGTGAGAGGGCTCCCTGAAGAGGGATGAGGACGGGGGGAGGGGGAGACAGAAGGACCGGAGGGCAGAGAATTGGATGGAGTATCCCCTCTCTACCATGCGGAGCACCCAGCAGTCTGAAGTGATATGGAATTATGCACAGTAGAAAGGGACAGTCAAGATGAAAAGGTAGGGCGGGGTAGATCCAGTACTCGATCTGGTACACCGTCCTCATGCGTGCCTTCAAAAGGCCTGTTTCTGGCCCGCAGAAGGCTTGGTCTGGCCAGAGCCCTGGCCTGAGGATGGATGTGGCTTCATCCTGCCGCTCCTATTCCTCCTCTGGGAACCGTCCTGTCCGTTTTGCTGGTAAAACCATGGAGGAGGTTGCGGCCTGAAATGCCTGTGTTGTGTAGTGGGGGGGTGTATACCCAGGGACTTGAGGGTAGCACTCGAGTCTTTTAAATTGTGCAGTCTCCTGTCTGTCTTTTCGGAAAATAATGCCTCACCTTCAAAGGGTAGGTCCTGGATGGTCTGCTGGACTTCATGAAGTAGTCCAGAGATTTGGAACCAAGAGGACCTCCTCATGGCCAGCCTTATAGCCATGGTACGGGTGGCCATATCCACGCCATCAAGAGTCACCTGCAAGGAGGCCCTAGAAATTGAGTTTGCCTTCCTCCACCAAGGCCTTAAATTTGGAATGGGAGTCTGGCAGCAGCAGCTCAGCAAACTTGGCCATCGCTCTGCCGGAGTTAAAGGAATATTTGCTAATGATGGTTAGTTTGCAATTCGGAGCTGCAACCCAGTGGTAGAGTGGATTTTTCTCCCGAATAAATCAAGCTTTTTGGCCTCCCAGTTTCTAGGGGAGGGTCCCTGGAACCCCTGGCGCTCCCTTTGGTTTGCAGCATCCACCACCAGGGAGTCAGGTGGCGGGTGAGTGTACAAGTGCTCATACCCCTTTGAGGGGACGAAATAGCATCTCTCGTTCCTCCTCGCTGTGCGGGGGCAAGGAGACCAGAGTCTGCCACCAAGTTTTTGTGGTTTCACTTATAGTTTTAATAAATGGCAGCGTGATACACGAGGGCCCAGAGGGGGCGAGGACATCCACCTGGGATCTGCATCCTCTACCACCTCCTCTGCCTGGATCCCCAGGTTCTGGGCCACAACTGTTGCAGGACCCTACTGTCCTCCAAGGCCGGGGGGACATGCCCACAACAGCCTCATCTGGGGAGGACAAAGACAAAAACACTGGCCCATGGCCCTGGTCATGGCCCTTGGCACCCAAAGGGTCGTGGTGCTTGTGGGGCTGGCGTGCTGATTGTGCCGGGATCGTTGGCGCCGGGATTGTCAGTGTGGAGCTCAAAACAGCAGGCAGGCATCGTCGCTGGAGATGGCGCTGGTGCCAGTTGCTGCGAAGGGCTGACGGATGTCGATGCGATGGATGCCAATCTGGACCTCGAGGCCTGGCTCTGACCCTGGGCCTGATGGTAAGGCCAGGGAGCCTTGATGGTTGCCATGGAGATAGCCATGGTGCCAGATGAGACTGGCAGTGTCGCCTAGATCTAGACCTCCTGCCAAATGATTGGACTCTGCCTTGGACTCCGAGGTCTCAGAAAAAGAAGACCACGGAGGAGCGGTACTGGGTGGTGCCGAAGAGCGGTGCCGAGCCTCTGGTGACTGGTGCGGTTCCTCCCCGTGGGCCAGTGCCGGGGAGTGGTGCACCGGAGATGGGGAGTGGTGTGACATCATCGCTGGCTTGCTCCTAGATGGAATAGGCGGCCAGGCTAACACCGATGCCTCATCCCTCCTTGGGGAAGGCAGAACTGTCAGGCAAATAAGATCCTGCGGCACCTCAAAAGTCTCCAGCATGGAGGGGAGTTGAATGTCCCGGCCATGATGGTCCAGAGAATGGCAGTGAGCCGGACTCGACTGGACCCCTTGCGGGGCAGGAGTCGACGAGCCCCTTGGAGCTGCCGGGCCTGAACAAGGCTGGGTAGGCTGAGTTCTCCCTGCTGCTGTCTCCTTAGGCTTAGGAGCGGGAGAGCGCCCCCTCTCCTGCCTCTTTCTCTTCTGGGGCACTGGAGATACAGATCGGTGCCTACCAGAAGTCTTATGTTCGTGCCGTGTTGATGCCGGGAGGATTGGTGCGCTGCGCGTGGAGGAGGAGGTGCTCGGCACGGGCTCCACTGACCTGGATTCGGATTGCGGGCAGAGGGCTGCCTGCATGAGGAGAGTCACATAGTTTGAACCCTGGCAACTGAGGATTTCATTGTGGATAGAATCACAGGACTGGAAGGGACTTTGAGAGGTGATCTAGTCCAATCCCTTGCACTCAGGGCTGGGCTAAGTATTATCTTCTAGATGGTCTACATCCCTGACAGGTGTTTGTCTAACCTGCTCTTAAAAATCTCCAATGATGGAAATTCCACAACCTCCCTGGGCAATTTATCCCAGTGCTTAGCCATCCTGACAGATAGGAAGTTCTTCCTAATGTCCAACCTAAACTGTCCTTGCTGCAATTTAAGCCCATTGCTTCTTGTCCTATCCTCAGAGGTTAAGGAGAACAATTTTTCTACCTCCTCCTTATAACAACCTTTTATGTACTTGAAAACTGTTATAGGATAGATATCCAATGATGTGCATGTTGCGCAGGATTAGAGTTATGGGTAAAACCCTGGCCCTATTGAAGTAAATGGTAAAACTCCCTTTGATTTCACTGGGGCCAAGATTCCAGGATGTATAATAGGAGCATCTGCAGTTTCCTACCAAGGACAATGCATACTTTAATGGATCGAGAGAACATAAAAAGAACAGGAGTACTTGTGGCACCTTAGAGACTAACAAATTTATTAGAGCATAAGCTTTCGTGGACTACAGCCCACTTCTTCGGATGCATAAGAAGTGGGCTGTAGTCCACGAAAGCTTATGCGCTAATAAATTTGTTAGTCTCTAAGGTGCCACAAGTACTCCTGTTCTTTTTGCGGATACAGACTAACACGGCTGCTACTCTGAAACCGAGAGAACATATGCATTCAGGTCATTGGTTATTGGATACACTAGGTATCTGGTCTTCTGTTTTGTATTTTTTATTGTATAGTACTTGTGTGTTGTCAAACTTTTTAAACTTGGGTAAATTATAAAGGTAATCAGCTGATCAAAGGAGGAGGAAAGAAAGAGTAAGAAAAGAATCTCCTCCTCTGGGCTAGGTGAATTATTCTGTTCTAAAAGAACCATCCAGTGTTGACCACTTTCGAAGTCGGCATCCTGGATTAAATGGGCCACGGCTCCGTTCCAGCATGCCAGTTCCTATTAAAATTAGTGAGGAAAACAGAGTGCTCCAGGTTACTATGGTATTCCAGACAGCAGCCCTCAAAGTCCTATGCTAATGATTTAGAAGCCTAATGTTTACATGCTTAGTTTAAAAGTAGAGTGATTTACGAGACAGCAGGATTACATCAGTGTAATTGAGAGAAGGATTTTGCCCAGAGGCTCTATTTAGAAATTAGACATATCACTTTTAAAATATGCCCACTAGCGTTTTAGTGCACCGTTGAGAGGTTCCTGCTCTGATGCTGCATCAAAGCAACATGGAAAGCAGGGAACATGCAGGTTTTAAAGTGGCTAGATGAGGAAAAAAAACCTTGGTTACCTAAAGGAAAGGATTTGAAGGGTTGATGCCAATATACAGAAGTACTTTGTAATCCAATCTAATAAATCTCTGTAAATGAATCCCAAAGCCCCTCACCAGGGAGAGAAAGAGCCTCCCCCAACGGAATCAGAATAGCAGCGAACATGCTTTAAAACAACAGGCAAGCGAAAGGCGCAAGATGCGACCCTAGTGGGGGAATGGAAGGGTAAAGACAGCGTTTTGCCTGCAAGCCCGGATGGGTCTGCTGGCACAGCTCAGATCTCCCGTGAGCTGTTCAGTGATGCTCCACTAATACAAGACAAGAGACAATGATCACACTTGAAATATAGGCTGTTTTCCACACAGCCCCTTTTGTTTTGTCTTCCAAGGGCAATTGGAAGAAGATGCTGAAGATTCCGGTTACAGGTAATGTTACTGACATGTTCAGCTGTCACAGTTCTACAGTTTCAACTTTTTTTTTAATAAGTTTCCCATAATTATTACAAGTTTTTGGTCTAATTCCAGCTGAGGCTTTAATGGGACTCATTCTGACAAGATATAGGATATTGTCCCAATAGAGTCTCATTTGGAAATGGGCCACTTGCAATTACCAGTGTGCAGAGCTGTGCAAGATTAAAAGCACAGGCAGTGTAATTTCTACCTTGTGTCCCAGGCTCTGTGGATTTGTTACTCATCCAGGCTGTCCATCTGGGGAGCAAACAGCATGTACTCCTTGATGAGAAACTCTGGCCAACCGACCAGCTGTGAAAAAAAGAGATTACTCTTGTCATTTTTTCTCCTAGGTAATTTGCTGAGAGTAAAAATATAATTTCTTTGAAGGTGTGCGGTTAAAAGAAAATTCTATGGCTGGGTCTGATTTATATTTAAAAGTTCACTACATTTATTTGTTAAATCTAATTTTTAAAATGATACCACTGATGGAACAGTGTGTCCGGCCATTTAAGATGCTGGGAAAGTGAATTTCTATTATTTGAAGTGGAGTTTAAAAGCACAATGGTTGCTGAAGGAAAGAGTTCTTTGTAAATGCACTGTTGCACTCTATAAAGGTAAAGCAGACATTATTAAAAAAGTATTAGGAAAATGATGGGGAAACTGAACTGATATATTATTCTCTGTTATTCAAGAGTATTTCACTAATTCTTTGCAGGATTCAAGAGTTCATTTGAAGTCTTAGATTAAGGGTAGGCCAAGTGACCCAGAACTGCTGTGGAAAGGGAGACTGCACATTAAATAGTGATACAAATACACTAGCGGCGTTTTCCATGTAGAGATCACAAAGGATAAAGAGGACTGAATGTGTCAAATTGAATGGAACTGTTCAGTGTGGATCCAACAGAGTTAAGGACAGAATTTGAAAATAAAATATCAGCTATAATACTTCCTGCACCGGGAGTTACAAAATATTCAGGCAGCAATAAGGAGTGCAGTCTATTAATGGCTGCTTGCTCGCTAGAATTTAAAACCTAGATGCAACAGCCAAGTGTGTTTGGGTCACACCATCCTTTTGCCTTCGTTATAAGCTAAGAGAAAAAGACCCAGAAGTTACACATTCGCCAGATAGAAGTCAAGGGGCTTTTTAGATTCAGAAATTATTATAACATTTAGAGTAATACTTCCAGTTTCAATGATGGTAGCGTGTGTTCACCTTTAGCTCAAGTGGTAGAGGTCTGTGCAGTGGTAGAGGAGATCCCAGATTCAGAGCCTGTGGACAAGCGTGGGGGTGTTTGACAAAGAATATTGATCTGTACTCCAAACAGGACTTGTGTATTGGGTGTCTGAGATGGTGTGTTAGACTAGCACTCCTTTCTCAGGGTACATCAGTCACAAGACCAGTGATTTCAAGCCATTAAAGCTGAATGGGTCTAACCGCCAAAGAGTGGAGCAACCATCACTTATGGGGGCATTCTCCTGGCTGGCTGGGAAAAACTAGCCTGAGGCTGAGGGTAGCCTTCACACCTGGGTCCTATAACAAAGACCACGGCGCATTCTGGTAATTAGGCCCAGACACAAGGAGGGAGGGGCCTTTCAGAATGTGGGAGTTAAAGTGAGATCAGGCTGGGTCCCAAGAACTCCTGGGCTTCCGAAAGAAATGCAAGTGGTTTCTGTTCTTTTAACTGAAGAAGAAAGCCTACCCAACTGGGCTACAGGAATGTCCTGATTCTGGTTCACACTGGTCATTCACATCATTGTGAAATGTACAAACAGATGCTATGTAAGGAGTTATGTATGTAGACTGAAAATATGTTCTTAGAAACTGTATCAGGTATGAGTCACCAGCAGAGGTGAAGAAACAGACAAGACATGCTTATTCACCTCTCTCTATCAGATGTAAATTAAGCATTGTACTCTAACACGCTGGATGCCTGATTACATACAAGGCTATTGGCTAGATGTGAAGTCCCCAGGGAAGCAGCACACAGGAAAGATAAGCCATGGGTGGTTATGCTGTCTGAGTGCAGACAGACCTTGGGGAGTATAAGGTAGAAGGTAAAGAAGATATCCCCTTATCAAGCACCTCGCAAATAAATAGGCAGTGTTTTTACAGTCATGAAAATGGGATTTCAGCCAAACTTGCTTGAAAACATTCCAAAAGCACTTTGGGGTCAGATAAATTTCTTTAGACAGGAGATTAACCTGGGAAGTTTAGTCTCAAGAAAGCATGTTATGATTTTTATATGTAACAATTTTTCCCAGTATTCTTACTCACTATCACTTAAATCTTTGGTAATAGATATATTTATACTGAAAACAAAGATCAGTTTAAGTGCTGTGATACTGAGCAAGGAGTTGAATCATACACGCGGTTTTGTACACTATTCCTTTTGGGACAGCAGACCTGGTATTTCTGCGAGTGTCCCATGCACACGACAGGGGAATGCTGCAAAGGGACTCCAGGACTGGGCTGTACCTATTGTTAACCTGCAAGGCAAAGGGAGGGCTGGCAAGGCCCAGAGGAGAGTGTGTGGGCAGCTAACAGGCTGGCAGTGCAGTGTCAGCTCCCTGACAGTGAAGCATAAGCCATTCTCCCTCATATTTAAGAGTAGGTTAGATAAATGTCTATCAGGGATGGTCTAGACAGTATTTGGTCCTGCCATGCGGGCAGGGGACTGGACTCGATGACCTCTCGAGGTCCCTTCCAGTCCTATAATCTATGAATCTATGAATCTATGAATACTAGAAGCAGGGGATAACAAGATGACTCTCAGTCCTGCGTACCCCGAGAACCATCCCAGGGTGTTGTGCCCAGATTTTGGTCTAAGAATGGAAAAATTCCCATTTGGGCTTACAACTGCCTTGCCTGACTGGAACCGGGAGCGGTGGGTTGGAATGTGAAAGTCTGGGTAGTGTTACTGGGACAGTGGCAGCTACTGCAGAACCTGGCATGGCTTCAGGGGCCATAGCTTTCCCTGACTACGTGAATCTCAGGTCTTTCACAACAGGATGGAACAGATGAAGAAGAAAGTGTTTTAGGAACGGGGGCTCCATCTGCATTGAGCCCCACGTAGGACTGAGACAGAGCACTGAATCTGGTAAACCCAGCACTCTGTAAACAGAACGAATAGGTGATCCCTACCAGCCAAAAAGCAATACATCTTCCAGCTCTGGGAAGCTAACTGCAAATAGCTGGTGAAGGGGGTTTTTACACCTCCCACCCATCCCCTATGACCTGCCAAAGTTTAAAAATGAATCTCGTTGCCTCGTTTTGCACTGAAGTGAGTTTTATACAGAGCAATGTTTTGAAATGGAGAGAGAATCCTGTTCTCCCTCACATTTCTCATTACCGCTGCCTTATGCCACAGAAATGCCTCTCATTTTCTGTGGCCAATGTCTATTCTGCACAAGGGGCTGGGGAGAGACAGGGAAAGAAGAGCAGGCAGCCACAACAGGAGAATCAGTGCTTGCTGTGCATAATATAGCTATCATTAGCCTGGCCTGACTGCCAGAGGTCACTTGGAAGGTATGACTCCTGGTGCGATCTGATGCCTCTGACTTCAGGCATCAGACTCTCCCAGACATCAGAGACAGACACTTTAGAACAGTCTGATATCTTCGATGTTACAAAGAGAGCCAAAAGAGCAGATGTATTCCCTCTGACTGGTAAAAACTGACAACAGCCTAGCTGTCAGAAGGAGATGATTGCAGGGAACCTGCATTACAAGCAAGTGTACAGATTACTTCCCTTTTGAGGTCAAAGATGGAACATCTCAGGGGACAGAACTGATCCAGCATACTCAGTCCTAAAATACTCAGAGACAGGACCTTGTTCTGCAGCAGAGATTACTTCAGATTAAAGAAGAACTTCCTCTTCTCTTAGTTATAAGATAATTTGAAACAAGGAAATAGGGAAAGAGGGATCTGCAAAGGACATATTTCATCTGGTCTTTAACATTTGTATATTTCAGTTTATCACAGGCAGTGAAAAACCTACCTGATAGGAATGAGCACAAAGCGTGAAGCCAGATAAAACGTTAACCAGCACATCTTCTAGGATCAAAAAGCAGGACATTCTTGATTTTAGCCCCCTAAGGAAGGCAAATAAAGTGAAACACATCAGAAGATCCAGGAGGTAGCCCGCAATACCTTTAACTCCTCAAATCGTCTGATTTTCAACTACTTTACATGAATGAGGTGATCACAAAGTAGACATAATATTTACATGCTAGAACTCATATTGCATCAACGGGGTTTGGACAAAGATGCTCATTGAAAATACGTGTTCAGATTCTACATGCTGCCTTCTTTGAACAGAAATTCAGCTTTTTCATCTTTTTTATAGGACTTGATGAATTCTGTGTTATAGAGAATGATTGCGATGAGTCATTGCTTGGTTTGCATCAAATGTTTTCAGCCAGCATTCAGCTCAACACGAAAGCCACGTTGTTACTACCGATAGGTAACAAATCTGTATTCTCCAGTACATTAAATACACTAGCTTAATAGAAACACAAAGACTCTCTCAACAAAGGGTCAGATTCACAGCTGGTATAAATGAGCGTGGCTCCATTGAAGTCCGTGGATCCACACTGATTTACAGCTGCTGAAAATCTGGCCGCCTGTTGGGAAAATCAGGATACATCTGTTGACTTCAACAGAGCCATGCTGATTTGCACCAACTGAGAAACTGGTCCAATCTCTTACTTTCTATTAGGTCTGGTTTGTTTCTGGTAGCACCTTCTACATGCTGGGTACTGTAGACACAATCTCTGCTCCGCATTGGTTATGCACCAAACTTCCAGGGCCAGACCCGTAGCTGGTGAAATCAGTGAAATTCCACTAATGTTAGCCCATGAACGTTAAGGACTCAGGCTAGAAAACTGGGACGCCGCATGTTATCTTGAAGCCAACAGCATCTGAATGTACATATGTGTAAAGTTACATACAGACAAATAAAATGTTCAGCTGGGAGTCAGACCAAACCGTGGCTTACAGGTCTATCAATATCGAACAAAGCATTTATGCTGGCAAAAGTGTTTTTATACCTCAATGCCAAAACACAAAGAAGTCTGACCATTTAATTATAGAGACATAATATTTTGTTGCTGTTATAGTTAAGGATCTATCTAACTAGAGAACAGGATTTTCTTCACCCAAATATATTTCTTCATATTAGACAGCTTTTATGAGTGCGATGTAGCACCAAACCACATTTATTCTTTGTGCATTTTCCTTTTTACCACATTGGAATTCATGCCATGTAAATCATAATCTACTCACTGTGGGTGAAATTCACCCCAAGCAAAGGAGCCAGCACTGAACCATTTAAGACCTCAGAATAGGCCTTGTGCTGTTGCTGTTTACGGGGATGAATTCCATCTAGCAATGGTAACACTAACTGCAGAAGGCCACGTTTTCATGTAAAATAAATACAAGGCAACGTGCCCAAAACCTACCATGTTCTGCTGTTACAGGGAGGGTAAAAATATTTGGCCAAATTGTTTGTTGGCATAACTCCACTGACTTGGAGTCAAAGGAGTCATAGCAACAGAGAACAAGGCCTATTGCTAACAATTAGCGCCATATGAACTCACTGCACACATAGCTTTCAGATGACTAAACATGGAGAATTCCTGGTGTGTTCCTAGTTACAAATATTTCAGCTCATGTGGTATATGGTATAGCTCAAGCTATAAAAGTCTTGCATGTAAACTTATTGGAGCACTTCCTCACAATCAGACAGTCTAGGAGAATATGGCATTAGCCAGATCTGCAGCAAGCTTCCCCAATAACCCCAGAGAGAGTTCCACGGCCAGCTGTAAGGAATCAGCAAAGAAGTCAGGCAAGGAGCCAACCTAAGCCCAGATGCTGCTATTGGGAACATTCCAGAGCTTTGCATCTGGATTCTGCCCTTGCCAAACACGCCCCATCTGTGGATAAGGTGATAAATTCACCTCTCAGAGGAAGAGCAGTGAGAGGAGAACACAGCAGGAGGAAGAGAACACCACCAGTCTGAGAGATTGGTTAATACTTGGTCGGTATTTAAGAAAAACACATTGGATCCAGCGCTGTTATGCTTCACAATCCCACACCGAGAATCAGAAACACTGCAACAAAAATGGGGACATTGAAAAGTAAGAACTATATACGCCGCATGTGAGGACTAATCTGGGTACAGCATCAAGGAAAGATGGGACAGATTACAAAGGATGAATATAGGCAAACAACACAGGAATGCAGGGGCAAGATTAGAAAGGCAAAGGCACAAAATGAGCTCAAACTAGCTATGGGAATAAAAGGAAACAAGAAGACTTTTTATCAATACATTAGAAGCAAGAGGAAGACCAAAGACAGGGTAGGCCCACTGCTTAGTGAAGAGGGAGAAACAGTAACAGGAAACTTGGAAATGGCAGAGATGCTTAATGACTTCTTTGTTTCGGTCTTCACCGAGAAGTCTGAAGGAATGCCTAACATAGTGAATACTAATGGGAAGGGGGTAGGTTTAGCGGATAAAATAAAAAAAGAACAAGTTAAAAATCACTTAGAAAAGTTAGATGCCTGCAAGTCACCCGGGCCTGATGAAATGCATCCTAGAATACTCAAGGAGCTAATAGAGGAGGTATCTGAGCCTCTAGCTATTATCTTTGGAAAGTCATGGGAGACGGGAGAGATTCCAGAAGACTGGAAAAGGGCAAATATAGTGCCCATCTATAAAAAGGGAAATAAAAACAACCCAGGAAACTACAGACCAGTTAGTTTAACTTCTGTGCCAGGGAAGATAATGGAGCAAGTAATTAAGGAAATCATCTGCAAACACTTGGAAGGTGGTAAGGTGATAGGGAACAGCCAGCATGGATTTGTGAAGAACAAATCATGTCAAACCAATCTGATAGCTTTCTTTGATAGGATAACGAGCCTTGTGGATAAGGGAGAAGCGGTGGATGTGGTATACCTAGACTTTAGTAAGGCATTTGATACGGTCTCGCATGATATTCTTATCGATAAACTAGGCAAATACAATTTAGATGGGGCTACTATAAGGTGGGTGCATAACTGGCTGGATAACCGTACTCAGAGAGTTGTTATTAATGGTTCCCAATCCTGCTGGAAAGGCGTAACGAGTGGGGTACCGCAGGGGTCTGTTTTGGGACCGGCTCTGTTCAATATCTTCATCAACGACTTAGATAATGGCATAGAAAGTACGCTTATTAAGTTTGCGGATGATACCAAACTGGGAGGGATTGCAACTACTTTGGAGGACAGGGTCATAATTCAAAATGATCTGGACAAGTTGGAGAAATGGTCTGAGTTAAACAGGATGAAGTTTAACAAAGACAAATGCAAAGTGCTCCACTTAGGAAGGAAAAATCAATTTCACACATACAGAATGGGAAAAGACTGTCTAGGTAGGAGTACGGCAGAAAGGGATCTAGGGGTTATAGTGGACCATAAGCTAAATATGAGTCAACAGTGTGATGCTGTTGCAAAAAAAGCAAACATGATTCTGGGATGTATTAACAGGTGTGTTGTGAGCAAGACACGAGAAGTCATTCTTCCGCTCTACTCTGCTCTGGTTAGGCCTCAGCTGGAGTATTGTGTCCAGTTCTGGGCGCCGCATTTTAAAAAAGATGTGGAGAAATTGGAAAGGGTCCAAAGAAGAGCAACAAGAATGATTAAAGGTCTTGAGAACATGACCTATGAAGGAAGGCTGAAAGAATTGGGTTTGTTTAGTTTGGAAAAGAGAAGACTGAGAGGGGACATGATAGCAGTTTACAGGTATCTAAAAGGGTGTCATAAGGAGGAGGGAGAGAACTTGTTCACCTTAGCCTCTAAGGATAGAACCAGAAACAATGGGTTTAAACTGCAGCAAGGGAGGTCTAGGTTGGACATTAGGAAAAAGTTCCTAACTGTCAGGGTGGTTAAACACTGGAACAAATTGCCTAGGGAGGTTGTGGAATCTCCGTCTCTGGAGATATTTAAGAGTAGGTTAGATAAATGTCTATCAGGGATGGTCTAGACAGTATTTGGTCCTGCCATGCGGGCAGGGGACTGGACTCGATGACCTCTCGAGGTCCCTTCCAGTCCTATAATCTATGAATCTATGAATCTATGCATAAGGAAAGGATATGCAGAAGACTTAAAGCAACATGGTCCATACCTACACAGTTCTATGTAAGACTCAAATAAAATTATGTGGGAAGAGTTATCAAGGAAGCTCAGACCAAAACCTGGAAACGAGATTACACACTCTACAGGGGAGAGGCACAGACACTGCCTCTAAGGGAAGCCCTGGGTCAGGTTCTGGCCTGATCTTGTGAACATGGGGCATGTCTGTAGCCCCTTCCATACAAGCATCCCAATCCACTAATTAATTCAGCTTCGTTGTCCCAGGGAGCTGGGGAAGTGAGAACAGAACTGGGCTTTCGGAGTGCAACGGTGATTTTTTTTAATCATTTAATACAGACAGATTCATTTTTGTGCCCTAGAGCAGGAGTGTATTGATCTTGATGGGTGCTAAAGGGAGCTGCTCGATTTTACGATGCTGAAAGCCAAAGATTTACATCCTTTAATGAAAAGTCAAAGTCACATTCCCAACAAGTCAGCAATGCAGCATGTTGCCAGGAGAGCAGAGGTGCTTAGTGCAAGGGCAGTACTGCAGTTCCCTGCAGGACTGAACACCATTCTGGTGTCATGGAGGAGCTGTGCTGCACTCTGTACAGCAGCCAGTGGGAGATTAATACCTTCTGATGTGAGACTACTGCACACCACAGAGGGCTGATTGACAGAAGCATTAACTAATGTTTATAACATGATGGCTTTACAATCCGCTATTTTCCATGTCCTTTTAACCCAGGGCTCCTGAATGCAACAACACCACGTCATTATGGTAAGCCCCAGGCCTGACACACAATATTGCTGTATGTAGAGAATCAGAGAAATGTTGGGCTGGAAGGGACATTGAGAAGTCATCAAATCCAGCCCCCTGAGCGGAGGCAGGCCCATGTAAACCTAGACCTGCCCTGACAGGCGTTCGTCCAACCTGTTCTTAAAAACCACCAAAGACGGGGACTCCACAACCTCCCTTGGAAGCCTGTTCCAGCGCAGAGCTACCCTTATAAAGATTTTCCTAATACCTAATCTAGATCTCCCTCGCTGTAGATTAAGCCCATTGCTGCTTGTTCTACCTTCAGTGGACATGGAAAACAAAATGATCCCCATCCTCTTTATAACAACTCTTCAGATCTGTTAAGGGATATCAGGCCCCCCCCTCAGTCTTCTTTTCTCAAGACTAAACATGCCCAGGATTTTTTAAACTTTTCCTCATAGGTCAAGTTTTCTAAAGCTTTTATCATTGCTGTTGCTCTCCTCTGGACTCTCTCCAATGTGTTCATAACTTTCCTGAAGTGTCACGCACAGAACCGGACACAGTACTCCAGCTGAGGCCTCACCAGTGCCAGGCAGAGTGGGACACTTACATCCCTGTTTGTCCCCACCCAGACAATTTTCCACAGCCCTTCCCCACTTGGTGGGGGAGGGGAAAGGCAAGGAGACAGGTTTCCTTGTTGCACAGGGACTTTGATCCACTGGGTTTTCATTTACATTTCCTTTAAGAAAAGGTTTCACTATCAAGAAATGTGACTGTTCAATTTACTTGTGTGTAGCCCCTCGCTGACTACGACAGACGGGATACTTTCCCCAGGGTTGGGAGAGCTCCTGACGATTCACAGCATATGAATTGGATTTCTGCAACTCCCCGGTGCCATCCCACTGCGAAGAGTTCCCCGACTGTCACATGCCCACTTTTCTCTCTCTCACCCCAGGCCCTACATAGCCTACTGTCAAAGCAAACAGCAGAGGGCTAAGGAGAGTGAACTGTGCTCAGAACTAACTGCTTCTGTCACCGGCAGCAGAACTAAAGACAAGAAAAGTTCACGGCTCTATGGCTTCAATAATACAGTAACTGACCACACACAGAAAGGGAACAGAATTAAATTAACAGCAAAGACACACAATGAGCAGTGGTGAAACAGCCCTCCTGCCCCACCTCCACCAAACCTTCGCCACTTTCAGCCGGGGGTGTAGTCATGCAAGACAGCCAATCGATGCTACCAGGGAACAGTGTAAAGAAGGACCTTCTGATGCCCTTCCCAGAACCGTTTTGACAGTTGTTGCCAATGACTGAGTGCTCTCCACAAGCCACTCCTCAGCACAGGTGTTCGCACAGAACAACAACATTGCACAGTGATGGCAACAGAACCGCAGTGCCACCCTTCACAGCACAAACCCACAGCCAAAGGTGTTCACCTGGAGGAGGCACCCTCACAATTGGCTGCAGTCAATGGGTACAGAAGCATCAGCTGCAGGGGCTCAAAACCCACAAAGATATGTCGGCACACAACTAAGTGACAATGTTGTCTTGGGTTTTCCATGCAGCAGCACAGGGTGGCATGTCCCTTGGCAGTCACAGCAGTTACCCGCTGTTCCAGGATGTGCGAGCATGTGTTGTGCTGGATGTCCCTTGCGTGCTGGGAACCTGGGCCAGTGTGCACATGGGTGGGATTTTATCTGTACAAGCTCTGCAAACCGGTTCTGCCCTGGGCCCACTCCATACGGAAGTATTCCCCTTTATCCTCACATACGCTGAAGGACACAGCATGCCACCATTATGCTAACCGCGCTGGCCACATTGGCATCCAGCTGGGTGCACAGGCATCACCAATGGCATTCAGCAACCATTCTGCAGCTGCCCCGTCTGCGGTTGGATTTCCTTTTTGCTGAGGCATTGATCTCAGGGTACAGCTTCGTGAGCCAAGTTAGGAGTGGGTATGCGGGGTCCCCCAAAACTGGGCACAGAAACACCAAAGAGAACTACGATGTTTCTGGGGAATAACCTTCCTTCTTCCCTCCTGAAGTACAATCCCGATCTCCAGTGCACCCTGGCATCATGAATAGTTCCTGTGTGCCCCGTGGTGTTCATGAGCCAGCCTCTGTGGTCCACGAAGCCTTGCAGAACAAGTTAATAGTAACCTTTTCGGTTCACATAGTCACTCACTCCTTTCAATAGGCAAAGGATGGGGTTGTGGGTGCACAATTAGGAAACTTCATCCCCTGAAATTTCTACTTACTGTACTTGAGTTACAGCAACCACCCGTGGGGAAGATGACAGGGTTGATACCTGGCAAACTTGTACAGTCACCACCCAGTCAGTGGATTTTCCAACCCTGCACTGGTTTGAAAGTGATCGGCAGCTGTCAGGTGTTGCTAGCTTCCAATGGGCAATAGCCACCCACTTCTGCACAGGTATGGGTTTCTGAAAGTGAGTGGTCTGGCGCTGGAGGGTTGGTGCAAGCTCCTCGCACAGCTCCATGAAGTTCTGCTTCTTCATTCAGACATTCTGGAGCCACTGGGCATCCTCCTGGGTTTCCCAAATGATGTGATCCCACAACATTGTGCTGGCTCTGCTAGACGAGACGTGGCAGTCCAGCCATGGGCCGACCATGGTTATACCAGCAAGTGACAACATCTGTACCATGGGGCCACACTGGATTGTCACTCGCCCTTTCGGTCAGCTGTCTTTGGCATCTCAGAAAGTTTTGGGCCGCGTCAGTCCAGTATCTTGCCGATACATCCTGCACCATAAGGAATAGCAGGAGCAGAATCACATCATCCTGCACTTGCTCCATGTCTTCTGGCAGATGGAAGAGGTGAGAGGCAGCTGCCATTACCAAATGTGTGAAAGCAGAGGATGGTTCCAGCAACACGCAGCAAGGCGGTTTCTAGAGTGTCTCCTATGATGCACTGAACTCTGGGATACCACCCCTGAAATGGTAGTGCCAATGTCATGTACCAGCAAGGGGCAGTATGGATGTGGGTATATGTGTGGACACAGAGTATACACATACCAGCACAGTACATGGACAACTATCTGTGAACACACACCAGAGGAGACATAGCCAAAGAAAGAAATTAGGTTGGTTTAGCATGTTTTGTTCTTGACAAATCCATGTTGGTTATTCCTATTACCCCGTAAATGCTTACAAACTGTTTCATAATTTGTTGCAGTACCTTTCCAGGTGCTGCACGTGGGCGTGTTTCTGTGTGCATACAATGTCATGTGGTTGTGCCCCGAAAGGTGTGTTACTAATGATTAGCTTTAAACCAATAGCTCAGTGCACCAGAAACTCCAAGAAGATTAATTATTGCTTGTTAGGAAAATAATTCTATTGTGAAATTAGGTCTTTTCCTGAGTGGGGAGATATGATTTGTGAATCTAAAGCAGCTGTTTTGAGGCTTGTGGAGTTGTGTTTAAATGGTTTTTAGCAAACCATATTTTAAAGCTAGTACAAATCCTTCTCTGTCAATCAGTGGTCATTTTAATTTCTAGCGAACTCAAATCCAACTCACAAGTTGTGATCCCATCTTTGATTTTTGTCCTTTGTTGCATAATTAAAATTAAGCCACTTTCAGTTTAGAGAAGGAAAAAAACATAAGAATCTTATGGATTCAGGCACTGGTTTATGCACCTATTTTGACAAAAAAAATATTTTTCATAGTCTATGATGAACTACTCTGAGCTAGATTTTTCTCTTTCATTAAGTCTCCCCTTATACATAAAGCCTGGGTTTGCAAAACCATAACCCATCTGCTTGAGTTAGCAAAACTAAATCCCAAAACCACCTCTGGTTTTCCTCGTCTCTCATACAGACTCATCCACTAACAACTAAAACCAACTCCATCAGCGGAGTTATTTCCACAAGCCCATGAAAAGCTCATGTTGGTGAGGACTTTCCATATGAACTGGTGACTCAGAAGTGAAAGGCCCGGGACATGATCAACCAGCCACTGAGCCATCCAGCACCCCATTGTAGCTTCAGTGTAAAATTTCCAAAAGCACCTAAGTGATTTAGAACCCTAAGTCATGTTTTCTAATGTGATTACCTATTTCAGAGCCTAAATCTCATTGAAAGTTGATGGGACTCTGGCTTCTAAGAGCCAAAGTCTCTTAAAAATGGGACTTTGGATCCTAAGTCACTTAGGTACCCTGGACACCTACAGATTAATGGTTCCAGTTTTGACCTATGTCTGTTCTCATGCAGACGTGGGCAGAACAAGAGTTGGTTGGGTGTTGTAAAACCCTACCTGACTGGATGTGATGAAGGTTCCATTTTAACTCATCCCTCGCACGTTGGAAGAGCTGTGCTAGACAGGTGGCCCCAGCCTGAATCCATCTCTTCTTTACATCACAAAACCCACCATGGCAACTGGATGCCCTATTAGTGGTTAGGGGCCAAGTGGGCATGGAGAATGCCCGGCACAGCAATCCCTCTTGAAGCTTGGTATCGCAGCTGTCCAATGAATAAACAGATCTCGCTCTTTTGCCAGCACCGAGTGTAGATAAAAATATTTGACATTTTGCAAATGAAGTCAGGCTCTCCCGAGTGATATGGACACAGCCCGAGAAGGTTAGCAGCTGCTCTCATGACAATTCCACGCAGATCAATCCTGGAAGAACTTCTCTTTGCTAAGTATGACTGCGTGGCATCATTCAGCCTCGAAGCCTGGGAATGTTGGCATCAGAAAGACGGTTGGAAATTGATGGCTTCCCTTGCACACGCTCAGGAGTAACACCCAGGCTCGAAACAAGATTTCTCTCGAGTAGTCACAGGTCCTCACCCTACATCCCTGCACACACCATGCTCCCACTGATTTCAGCCACATGCTCCCTCCTGCCCAGAACTGGGAACAAACTAATGCAAAAAGTGCAGCACCACTGAAACCCCCAAGTCCCAGGGTCCCTTCCTCCCACGCCACGGGACCAGCAGAGTGGGGGATGGGTAGCGGGGGATGGGGATCCCCACCCTAAGGAGCTCAGGCAGCTGCGTAGAGGAATGACACTCGTAGGGCTGTCAACTTTTTTATTGAAAAAAAAAAAAAAAATCCTTGCCCCGTCCACTATCCCACCCCTTCCCTGGGGCCCTGCTCCCACTCACTCCATCCCCCCTCCCTCAGTCGCTTGCTTTCCCCAACCCTCGCTCCTTTTCACTGGACTGAAGCAGGGGTTTGGGGTGAGGGCTCCATCTGGGGGTATGGGCTCTGGGATAGGGCCGGGGTGAGGGGTTTGGGGTATGGGAGGGGGCCAAGGAGTTCACAGTGTGGGAGGGGGGCTTTCCCCCACCCTCGCTCATTTTCACCAGACTGGGGCATGGGTTTGAGCTGAGGCAGGGGGTGAGGGTTCCGGCTGGGGTTGCAGGCTCCGGGGTGGGGTCAGAAATGAGCAGTCCAGGGTGAGGGAGGAATTTGGGGTGTGGGAGGGGACTCCAGGCTGGGGCAAGGGGTTGGGGAGCAGGGGGGTGTGGGCTCCAGATGGGGGTACGGGCTTTGGGGTGGGGCCGGGGATGAGGGGTTAGGGGTGCAGGAGGGGGCTCCAGGCTGGGGCTAAGGGGTTCGGAGTGTGGGAGGAGGTGCGGGCTCTAGGAAGGAGTTTTGGTGAGGGAGGGGGCTTAGGGCTGGAGTAGGGGGTGGGGTGCAGGCTCTGGACCGCGCTTACTTCAGGCGGTCCTCGGAAGCAGCCAGCATGTCCCTGTGGCCCCTAGGCGGAAGCGCAGCCAGGCAGCTCTGCACGCTGCCCCCAGCTGCAGGTGCTGCCCCCGCAGCTCCAATTGGCCATGGTCTCCGGCCAATGGGGACTGCAGAGACGTGCCACTTCCAGGAGCCACACGGAGCCATGGCAGGTAGGGAGCCTGCTTAGCCCCGCTGCACCACCAACCAGACTTCTAACAGCCTGGTCAGGATCGAAAACTGGACACCTGACAACCCTAGACCCTCACCATTTGACCACACAGATCCCTGTTCAATCAGGGCAACACATACGGTTCGGCAGCTGTGCATGCCTTTGGCACAGTGCCCCCATTGTGCTTAGGGTTGCCTGGCTGTGCTTTCACCTAGGGGCCGCAGGGACATGCCGTCCGCTTCCGGGAGCTGCCTGAGGCAAGTGCTGGCCGCACATCCCCCCTCACCCTAATCCCCTGCCCCAGACCTGAGACCCCTCCTGAACCCAAACTCCCTCCCAGAGCCCGCACCCCCTCCACACCCCAACCCTCTGCCCCAGCTGGGAGTCCCCTCCCACACCCCAAATTCCTCATCCCTGGCCCCACCCCAGAGCCCGCACTACCAGCCAGAGCCCTCCCCCCAACCCCCTGCCCCAGTCCGGTGAAAGTGAACAAGGGTGGGGGAGAGTGAGCAACGGAGGGAGGGGGGAAATGGAGTGAGCGGGGGTGGGGCCTCGGGGAAGGCACAGGCCCAGGGGCGGGGCAAGAGTGTTCAGTTTTCTGCCATCAGAAAGATGGTAACCCTAGTTGTGCTCTGTCGTTCATGAGAGGTGAGTCAAAACAGGCAGAGGCCTGGTAACACCGGGCGAACCTTCCCTGGAGATCAGCCTAATGTGATGGGGAGCATGCTGTTTCCCATGGCACGGTGCACGGGCCCTGCCCCCTGCAGGAGTGGGGCCGGGGGAAACAGGGTGGGTGGATAAAGGAGCATCCCTTTCCTCCTCCACACGGGTCCACTACAGATCTCAGTAAATGGCAGTCAATTCGGTTCTGCTCCAGTTCCTCTATTGCACCCATCGCTGCTGAGGGACCTAGTGGGGCAGAATCCGTGCCTAGACTAACAGAACACAATCAGAGACAGAAAAGCTCGATTCAGTCATCTAGCCCACTCCCCTGCCAGTGAGAGATTTGTCAAGCTCTCCCTCTTCTCCCAGTGCCAGCTGGGCTCAGTTTCATTTCCCCATTCATTTGTAGCATGTATTTGTAGGTGCATCCTTTAGATGAGTGTGATTCCATTTCGCTGTCACTCTTATTAATCCTTCTCCATACAGCGTGTGCGCGGTGTTTTATCTGTTTGCATGACAGGCAGGTTAATACTGTTTGCTTTTTATAATTATAATTAAAAAGTGACTATTTTTGAAAAGAAAAAAATCCAAGTCATCGTAGAGCCTAGTTGTTCAATTCCAAACGGCTGATGCAGCCAGACCATTTGTCTTCCATCTCAACGTTACAGAACACTGCATGGCAGGAATGAGAATAAACCTCCATTTGTGTGTGTTCAGTTCAGCTTCTTTCTGTTCTCTGTGATCTTCCTGCTGCTCTCTGCAGCCTGCTTTGTTGCTGCTTTTATGTTTTATTAAGGGGGGGAGGGAAGTTAACTGATTTTGGTTCTTTTTTTCCTAGCCGCGGTTCAGAGGGGGCATTGGAGAGGATAATGCATTTGGTCTTGTGGGAGTGGTTGGGGCTGAGGGCACATGCTCTCTTGCTCTCTTCAGGGCTCTGCAAGTGATGGACTGAGGATTGTGAGGAATCACACATGAAACGATGCGTTGAAATTAACTGATCAGACTGTCATCTGGAGGGTACCATTCGGCCTTTCTTACACGCTCCCTGCTGTGGGAACGAATCTCTGCAAAGAGAACAAAAGTGCTACTCATTTCAACTCAAAAAGGAATTCTTTGAAACTGCAAGCTGTTAATGTACATACTAAAGATCATTTTCCCATAGCGTTTGTCAGTCAGTTTGCCAATCATTTTAGTTCACAATATCGCTTTGCTTTTTCTTGTAGTGGTGACTTTCACACACTTGTAAGATTGCAAAAGAAAGGAAAGTCTCCTACACTTTCATCAATAGCTGGAAGAAGGTAGCTGATCCCACATGAAACCTGGGTCCATGAAGGGAAAGTACATGGTCTGTATCGCACATCAGCAAGGTGCTGAGGCTTGGAATAAGAGCACTGCCGAACACACAGATGAAAACCTGCTGCTACAGCAGCCCTGGGGAAGTGTTCACACACACTGTAAGACCTGGGACATCGCATCTTTTTTATTTTTTAGTGATTCTATGGAAATAGGGAGAAGTTCTGCCTGGTGCAAATAATATCAAATACTCAAATGACTGTTTCAGAGTAACAGCCGTGTTAGTCTGTATCCGCAAAAAGAAGAACAGGAGTACTTGTGGCACCTTAGAGACTAACAAATTTATTAGAGCATAAGCTTTCGTGGACTACAGCCCACTTCATCCGAAGAAGTGGGCTGTAGTCCACGAAAGCTTATGCTCTAATAAATTTGTTAGTCTCTAAGGTGCCACAAGTACTCCTGTTCTTCTTCAAATGACTGTAGCAAACAGTATCCTTGTGGCAGCTGTACTGAATACCTGAATAAAGTATTGGGGGTTGGACTAGATGACCTCCTGAGGTCCCTTCCAACCCTGATATTCTATGAAAGGACCCCAGTACATTTCAGTCATCAAGCAACAATTTTTTTTTACCAGCTAAATGGAAGGTGCCATGGCACAAAGATCAAGAAGGACCAAACTGGTCTTGAAATGAGTCTTCTCCAGATTGGAGCCAGCACTCACTTTCATACCAGGGAGACCTTGCAAGGGGAAAGTTCCAACATGGGCACCAGGAGGAAAAATACAAGAAAAGTCTTTTTTGAAATGGTCAGAAATAGGCTGAAGTTACCTTCCCCATTGTGACAAAATCCTGATCGAATGAGTTAATTTAAGCTTTTCAGTTTGTCAGCAAGGAAGTACATGATAGCCCCAGATAAAGAATCAGCAATCTAGATTTCAAATCCCCCTTATAAAAGGCACGGTACAAGCATTGGCTTAGAGCTGAATCTAAACAAGACACTCAGCTCAGGCGAACCTGCCATCAGGACCTGCTAGATGACTGATTAGACAGGTTGGCAGAGATGTAAATGCCAAGATATAATGTATGTTTCCCTGCATATCTTGAACAAATCCATCCCTATTTGGATGGGGACAAAGGAAAGATGTTACCCTAAGGGACACCAGCATAGATCTATGGCATCTCCTGACAGAGTGGAGGCGAGGCAGGGATGCTCAGTGGGTGTGCTTTTATGCCCTTGAGGGGAAGGGGGTTGGAAGGCTGTTGAATCTGGAAGGAGTAAGGCCCCCAAGCCATGCAGTTCCCCAGGATCCAAGGGGAGAGTACGCCACAAATCTACAGAGCCCTGTACAGACAGGGAAGAAGTCTTACAATATGAGAAAAGGGCAAACAAGGAATCAGTCAGGGGAGAAAGTGAGCAATGCCAGAGAAACCAACGCCTCCTGGCTAACAGAATGAGCAACAGGAAGGTGAATCTGTGCATGGAGCAATAGCGTCTCCTTCTCCCGCCTTGTTCCTAACGCCCTCCACTCATACCCCCGTGACCTAGAAACCCCGGGAGTAGTGCCAGAGATCCCAGCAAAGAGACACAAGGGAGAAGCAATGACACCAGGAGTGCTACTGCTGTAGCAGGCAAATTTAGTGACACCATTCCTAAAAATAGCCTGCCTTGGCAGGGAGTAAAAAAAATAAAACATGTCCCAGACAGAGCAGGAGACCACAGAAAGGGGCCGTTCTTTGTGACACACACTCATTCTCTGAGTAGGAAAGAGAGAAGGGAGATGATATTGTCCTGTCGTAGTCCTAGATCATGAGCTCCCTGGGACTGGGACTGTCTGTGCAGCATTGAGCACAATGGGACCCTGATCTTGGATGGAGCCACTCACACTACTGTAACACAGACCATAAGTGTCCGTAACAAGAAAGAAGTGACCATCATCCGAAGGAAAGCATTCCCCAGACTCTGGGAAAGATCTTAAAAGTTAAATAAACCCTTCAGAGATAACGTTAGTGTTAAGAATAAAAATACTGGGTTTTTCCTCGGTTGAAATAGTCCATTGGCTTGCTGGCTGACCACGCACTGATCAATGGAGGCTTCCATGAAGTAAGCCCATTATTCTTTACAGGCACGTATGAAAGATTCCAAACAATGCCTTTTCCCAGTTCGACAGTATAAACCGAAAAGCGCACAGACTTTCAGAAACATGGGGCCCAATGGACTTCAATGGAAACCAATGGCAAAATTCCCATTCACTTTACTGGAAAAGGGATTAGGCCCATGGGCATTAGACATAAGCCATCAATATTCCCTGCCAGTGCTGGATTGTTCCTTAGAATATATTTCATCTGCTTTGTCCAGTCTAGACGGCAAACTGAGCCTTCTACCACATCTCTGGGGAACTCCCCACCGCCACCAGTATATCAGACCTCCCCACTGAGAAATATTGCTGATATTCTTCCTGGATCAATCTTCTCAGTTTCAACCCATAACTCCCATTTACATTGTTTCGTCATGGGCATCCCTCAGCCCTGTAGTTTACCCCCTTGAATTACATCTCATTAGTGAGCATCGCCCTTAATCATCATTTGCACAAGCGAGCGATGAGATTTTCACCTTTTCTCATTCCTCACCTAGCGATCCCTCCAGCGCCGGAATTCTCCTCTTTCAGACACGACTCCTCAGTGATGGGCCCAACCCTGACCCACTGAAATCAACAGGAGTTTTGCCCCGGGCTCTATTGGAGGC
This sequence comes from Malaclemys terrapin pileata, assembly GCF_027887155.1. Lineage (NCBI taxonomy): Eukaryota > Metazoa > Chordata > Testudines > Emydidae > Malaclemys > Malaclemys terrapin. The sequence goes on along the minus strand of NC_071511.1, from coordinate 2,326,488 downwards.
AACAGAACTGAGCCTCTACTTCTCGGTCAGTGGGACTTGAGCAGCTACATTCAAAAATATCTGGGCCTGGTAGCAGAGGCACTTTAGGTAGATCAGAGGCGGTTTTTAATGGCAAGGGAGAGCTGGGCTGGGGAATAAGTGCAGGATCAGCATGGCACAGGGAGGTAGGCCCTGTCACAGCAGCAGGGGCAGTACAGAGTGGACTGCTGGCAGCTGGGTCATGGGTCAGTCCTGCCCTGGCAGCCTAGAGGAACTGCTTCTGGACAGGAGCAGAGGACGGCAGCCCTCCTCTGTGTAAGGGCCTGGGGACTGTCCCCCAAGCTGGCAAGGGCTGGTGCCTGGCTAGGACAGCATACAAGCAGGCTGAGCTACCAACGCATCATGTGCATTGAGCCTTGCTCAGTCCTCGGTGTCTGAGCTGAGGAGCCTGGGGGGGAAGGGTCTGAACTGCAAGGCATCTCAAATTGAATTTTAATAGCTTTTCTCCTTTAAAAAATTACTTTTCATCTCCTCACAGTTCACCTTTCAGCCCAGCGCATCACAAGGGGAAAATCCTCTGTGGTGTTTGAGAAATGATATCCCAGCAAAAGAGCCAATGAGCCAGGTATGTCTAAAGGGGGAATTCATCGCTGCCGTTCTTGAGGCCCTTTGGTCATGAGGTGACTTCCCACGCAAGGCGCAGTCTGTCACCAGCTTGGTGGAGACGGGTTTCAGCTCAGCACTCATTTGGACTGGACCAATGTGTCATGTCTTAGAACACTGTCAAATTACATCGGCTGTCAGTGGTGGATTATCCATTTTCAGGCTCATATATTATGTGATCTGAAGGCTGGTATCACACATATTTGTGAGCTTGATACATATTTAGTATTTGGGATTAGTCAGAGTGCTTTAGATTAAATTTGGGCTATCGCCTTCAACCACCTGAGAGCACGCACTCAGGCATGCAAAAGATGCACAGGCCCAGGACATCTTAAGACACTGAAAATCTTTTCCTGGCCTCTTTTGCACAAAACCAGCATTATATCTGGGTATGCGTAGGCATCCCTGCTTTAAAAATACCGGGTTCCTTTCAGAGTGGCAGAGAAAGTCACAACCCAGATTTACTGGCTCTTTAGAAGACTTTGCATTCAACTGTCTCCTCTCCCATTCACTATGGCCATTAATCACATGTGCACATGCAGTGCTATTTGCAACAGGTGCCATCATGTATCCTTGCACATCTTGTTTAACTGCCTCCACGGCGGGCCTCTGGCCAGGGAGCATGTCACTTTTCACTACAATCCCTGCCAATCACAAGCAATTTAGTTGTCGCATGTACTTGCTGACGTCTAGCTGGGGAAGGTGCGGTAACATAGATCCTTGTCCATCTCATTCGATTAATTGCCTCCCTGCCAAGCCTCTGGCCAGGGGAATCTGGGGAACTGCACTGTTAAGTGACCCATGCCATCATATATCACATATCGCCCCAGTCCATTTATTGAATTTACCAGTCACCCATTTTCTGTCACCATCCGCTGCACTCCCTGCCACTCAAAGAGCTTAGCAGTCACACGTGCGTACTTGGGCCTCCCTCCTATCTCCCTGCAATGTGGTGGGCACCGTGCTCCATGTTCTAGTGCTGCCACAGATCAGGCAGGATGTTTTTCTGCCTACACTTGGCCTCAAGTTAAGATCTTGGCTTAAAGGTCCTAGGTGGAAAGTCAGTATTAATGATTAAACCATTGAACAATCTAGCTTCTTATATCGAGGCTCAGTCTGACGTTTCTCATTCATCCCAAATGTCTCTGCACATGCGTGGGAGATTCGGGTGTGCAAGTGTAACCGCTGGTCAGTGCGTGCCTGACCCGGAAGATGGGGTCGCTTAGAGCTCCCAGCTCAGGCTCCAATGTAGCAGCACATGAATGGTGGCTCGTCCAGGAACCTCCAAGCTGAAAGTTAAAGACTCTACAGCTTGTGCTAGAGAGCCAGGCTCCGTCGCTGGGACTAACAGAGTCACAGCCTCTGTGGATCAGACACAGAAGGGAAAATGCACCACACAAAGGATGGAGGATTTGGACTCCTGGGTGAATTCCTGTTCCCCACTAAAGTGAATAGGAGTCTTGCTGTTGACTTCAGTGGAGGCAGGATTTCACCCCAGAGTCTTTATCACTCTCAGCTGATTTTAGGAAACCACAGAATAGTGAACTGTGCATGTTTGCTTCTAATTTCTCCATAACAGTGATTAGTCACCGGCCTCACTCTCTCTGAGAAGTGAAAGTCGGTAATGCAAAAGTGCCATGAGAACAGGATTATGAATTGTGTATGATAAACAGTTCTGTCTGACCGCCTACGATTATGAGTTCATAACTTATTACTCAACTCCAATCTCTACATTAGAGTCAGCTAAAATCTTCTGGAATATTATTTCTAGGTAATTTACGGGGAAGGAAATAATGAAGTTTCAGAAAGGAGACAATACTGAAAATCCTCCAGCTCTTAAACGGATCGTGTAGCAGGTGTTCCAATACTGTAGCTCATTCCTCTATGTGCTTTTCATCTCTGACATTATTAAACACACAGCTTCTCATCGTTCAGCAAAGCTGCACACGCCACTCCTTGAGTTAAATTAGGTAAACTGTGCAATCTGAACAATTACCAGCCAATCTCAAACACCTGTGCAAACGTTTGGAAGAATGACCAATGCAGACACCACTCACATCATGCCTCCAGAGTAGATGAATATACCACTGAAATTACGGCTTTTAATTCTGGATTTAGAACCCACTGCATTCAGTGCAACTATAGTAATATAGCTCTGTGCATTGGGAATATTGGGATTTCTCTAGCTGCAAGCCAGAGAGCTTTATTTATTGATTTACCCAAGGTTTTTGATATAGCTGATCTCCATATTTTTATCACAGCAATTGCAGCGATATAATTGGTCACTGGATGTTGTCGGCAAACTGACCCTGGGCTGTTTGGGGGCCTAGAGAGGCTCCCAGTGTATCTTAGATCACCCTAGGGCCTAGTTACAATAAGGCTGCCCTATGGGTCACAGCCCTGCTGGGGACTCAACAGACCGGGGCTGTGCTCCACCATGCCCCTTCACCCGCCTGCACATCTGCTACACCAAGACTTGAAAGGGGGCCCTTGAAAGACAGTCTTATGGGGGACTGGAGGACCCTTCTCTGGCTAGTTAGGGGGCTTTTAGGATCCCATGATGTTGCTTTGACCCTTTACCCATTGGGGGCCTGGAGCTTTGCCAAGTTTCAACCGGCATTTTTGCTGTAGTTTTCGTTGTGGTGGTGGGGGGAGGTTGTTTTTAAAAAGGTGGCTAGAGCGTTGTTTAAGTGGGAAAAGTTCACTTGTTTTCCTCTCTCCCATTACTTACAGGGCTGAAGTGATTTTGCAAAGTAAACAAAAGCCCATAGAACCCAATGGAAATTTTCAACACAAAAGGGGGATATTTTGGAAAGTCACAGGCATGTCAGAACAAAGCTTTGCAACTTTCAAAATGCTAGCAGATGTAACCAGAATCTATTAGAATACTGTTTGCTTAGGAAAGATGGCCTGTTTAAAATGTTTCCGCAGTTGCACTTTGCCCTTCTGAAATGGGATTTGTTTCTATTTTAATTCATTTAAAATGTATCTATGGATTATACACAAAATGGTGCAGCAGACCTCCCTAAATACTCCCTGATTAAAACACCGGGCTGTGTTCCCTGCGTATCTGCATATAAGACAGCTGAAGGTCCCATTCCAAATTATATGTACTTACTGAAACCAGATCTAAAGTGGATAGAACTTGAGATCACAAGTTTATATTAATTTTAATGTTCCAAAGATTAGTCAGAATTTTTTAAGCAAATCATTCGTTTACTTGGATCCTTGCTTCACATTAGAGAGGCTGGTCGTTTAGAGATTTTAAATAAATTTTGGATTCTTTTCCTACTGAGGATTACACTTGCTGATTAAAGGGGCTTTATGTTAATTTCAGTAAAGTTTTGCCTCCCGAACAGCTTCTCATTTGCTGTTTTTAAATGCACTGGGATTATTTTATGTAGTCTCTGTAGCTTGGAGCTGGAGGTTGGGTATCAAGATACCAATCTGCAGGCAAGCTGTGTTTTTAATTTCTGTCCTGACTGTTCCATTAATGGCCCCTTTAACCATGTCTATTAGAAGATTCCCTTTCCTGCCCCACCAATCTAGCTAAATATGTTGTGTGACAAAATACAATTGAAAGGATGAATTGCCAATAGACCCCAATGGCTAACAGGAGTTACCCTCATTACAGCTAAGAGAAAAAGCAAACAATGTTAATTAAAGGAGAGTAATATAATTAATGCCAGTCAGCATGGGTTATGGAAAATAGATTCTGTCTAACTAACTTGACATCTTTTTTCCCCCACTGAGGTTAAAAGTTTGGTTGATAAAGTTAATAGCGCTGATGTAATATACATAGACTTCTGTACGGTATTTGACTTAATACTGCATAACATTTTGATTTTAAAAAAAATACTAGAAAGAAATTTAATATGGCACATGTTAAAGGGATTAAAAGCTACCCAACATAGGTCTCAAAATGTAGTTGTAAACAGAATTATCATTGAACAGCTGTGTTTCTAGTGGGGTCCTGCAGGAATCTATTCTTGACGCTATGCTATTTAACATTTTTTATCAGTGTCCTGGGAGAAAACAAAAATCACTGACAAAGTTTGCATGACACAAAAAATAGAGGGAGCAGTAAATAATGAAGAGGTCTGGTCATGGGATAAGAGGGAAGGCTCTCTCAGGGACTGGTAACTGGTTAAAAGATAGGAAACACAGGGTAGGAATAAATGGTCAGTTGTCAGAATGGAGAGAGGTCAATAGTGGTATCCCCCCAGGGGTCTGAATCTTAACTGGTACCTAGGCAATCGCCTGTAAAGTCTGTAGCATTAGAAAGCCTGTTTCACTTTTATTTGTAATAATTTCAGACTTTATCCCTTATCATGATCTCACTTAAAACCTCTTTGTAATTAAATAAACTTGTTTTACTTTCCCTTTGCTCCTCCTTTACAGTCCAGTGAACATCTGAAATGGATTCTTCTGAAGATTAGCTCCCAAAATAAAGTTCATGCAAGCTTTGAGGAAAGAGATACGGAGTCTGATGGAGAAGGAAATTCCAAGCTGGTTTCTTCTTCTGCTGGTGTTTGCTATAATGCAAATTGATAAGAACATAAGAACCGCTGTACTGGGTCAGACCAATGGTCCATGTAGCCCAGTATCTGGTCTTCTGACAGTGGCCAATGCCAGGTGCCCAGAGGGAATGAACAGAACAGGGAATCATCAAGTGATCCATCCCGTCACCCATTCCCAGCTTCTAGCAAACAGAAGACACTTCAGAGCATGGTTTTGCATCCCTTCCTATCCTGGCTAATAGCCATTGATGGACCTTATCTCCCATGAACTTATCTAGTTTTTGTTTTTTTGAAAACCTTGTTATAGTCTTGGCCTTCACAACATCCTCTGGCAAGAGTTCCACAGGCTGACTGTGTGTTGTGTGAAGAAATACTTCCTTGGGTTCGTTTTAAACCTGCTGCCTATTAATTTCAGTTGGTGACCCCTAGTTCTTGTGTTATGAGTAAATAACACTTTCTTATTTCCTTTCTCTACATCACTCATGATTTTATAGACCTCAATCATATCCCCGCTTAGTCATTTCTTTTCCAAGCTGAAAAGTCCTAGTCTTATTAATCTCTCCTCATGTGGAAGTTGTTCCATACCCCTAATTGATCTGCTCCTGCCCACTCCTTTGCAAATGAATGGCCACTTGCCATGATTGCCAATGGACTGATGAATCTTGGCTGGAGCTGTTGGCTTGTCATTTGTCTGGGAGAAACCCATTTCCCCTCTCCCCCTACAAGTCTGGGGAACACATTTTACTCCCACATTTCTTTCACATTTGTATGATCCCTGGGGCGTTTACAATACATATACCATGCAGGAATATGAATGATCAGTGTGGTGTTCGTTTTCCAAAAATACTTTACATGACACAAATCTGATACAATTCATGACATTAATGAATCGGGGTGCACTGAACTGGTTCAGGCCAGGTGGAACAGATATCAGGGAGCCCCTTGCCCTCTGGCATTGGGATGCTCTTAGGTTATGCTGGGCTCTAATGCAAAACATGTGTTGCTTCACACATTTGTTCTGCTTTAGGAAGCAATAGGTCACTAGGGCTCCTAGGACTGCTGTGAGGATGAAGGCAGTGGACTTCTGGGCTAGGTTTGTGTCTGAAATCCAGGGCTCTTGGGCTGCTTTACAGGGAGATCCACAGTTCATGGTGCCAGCTGCTGCCCTGCAGAAAACTCAGCTCTGACACTGGCACCATGTTTCATTCACTAGTGTGAAGCTGAGGGCACTTTAAGTTGAACAAGCGAAACTTTATTAAATCCTGAGCTGCTCTGTCCATGTGGCTGAACTGTTCCCAGCCCAGCTCCACACATTCCCTGGTGTACCGTCAATAACAGGCCCCCCAGGAACACTGGCTATTTGCCCATTAATCCATCTCCAGGGGCATCAAAACTCACAAGCAAATTTTGGGGGCGAGGGACAAAAAAAAAAAAAAAAAAAAAAACGAAGAGCTCTTGTGTCAGTCAAGCTGGCAAAGGAACTTTTCCTTCTTTCCATCAAACCTGGAGATTTCCCCTCAAAGAGAAACTGACCTGATTCAGGACCAGGCAGGCAACACACAAAGATAGCCCAGTGGTAAGTTTAAAGTCACTCTCACAACTGCACAGCTAGAAGTGGGAGCTCGAGAATGCTGCAAAGAGGAGGTTCTCAGCTTCCTAGTGAAATACGCAGCACCTGCCTCTAACCCTGGAAGTTCTGAGATCTCCGATGTATGTGCGGAAAAGCTATGGGAGGTCATTTTGAAGGTTTTATGGCTCCCAGGAGCCCTGTGCACTTGGATTCAGGTCAGTATTACTGAAGGAGCTTGTTACATCAGATTTCAATAGCTCTTTCTTCAAACTGGAGCAGTTTGCTCTAGCTATTACAGAGGGGTATTGCTGAGCAATAAAAAAAAAGGATGCAGGTTTTCCCTTGTAGTGTCCAGGGAGTTTTCTGTGCTGCAAACAAGCACTCCCTCTGTCCCCATCCTGCACAGAGTTTGCAGACCCCTGAACCACGGTCCAAACTCACCTTCTTCCTACTGTTTGCCTTTATTGGTAACTTAACAAGTCTCAGCCTGAGTTGAGCCGTTTCTCAGGTTTCCACCCATCCCTAGTCCCCACTCCCTAGAGAGCCCCTTATACTGCAGGTGGAGTTAACAAGCTGCAGCTGTCCCCACAAGCCAGCAGAACATCAGTAGCTCTATGTGGGGCTCCAACACCTGCTCAGAGGGTGGGTCAACAGCAGTGGTGCAAGTAGAAATCATTTCTTGCCAGTACTGCTCTCATGGGAGGGACACAAGGGAGGGCATGTGACCCTCCATGCGACTCTTCCCCTTCCCACCCCCAGCCCAGGGTCCCCATGCTCTCCCCATCCCCTCCGACACCCCCCTTACCTGTCTAAAATTTTAGACAGGTATCTGTCAAACAGATGGCAATTGTCAAATGATGCTTCCAGGTGTCATTGAGAATCCAGCAGCTCCCCACATGGAAAACTTCTTCAATGAAAGAAGGATCGGAAGGACAATCACCCCACTTTCCCTTAACACACTATCAGTGCCTCCCTTACGTCCAAACTAAGCTTCTGCCAGCTTGCCTCTATCTAAGTATTGCTCTCCGCCAGGCACTAGGAAAGCAAAGATGCTGCACCATCTGGATTTGATGGAAGAGAGGCATAGAACTGTGTGTGCCATGTACATCTTGATAGAACTGCGCCCAAATTGTTTTATTTTCCTCAGCATGACATACAGGAGGGGCAATCAAAATCAGCCTGGCAGAACGTGCATGAGAACTGTCTCTGGACAGATGAGCTATTGATCAAAATCACATTCTCTGATCTCTTGGGGACAAATCCTGTTCCCATTGAGATCAAAAGGAGTTTTGCTATTGAGTTCAATGGGAACAGGCTTTGACATTTGGAGAGGAAAGAACAAAACCACTCAAGGAAGGGCTGTGTTGCCTATACCACAGGTACCAAAGGCTGCTGACTCATGGGAGAAAGTCAGACATCTGATCTTTGTCCATTGCAATGGACAAATCAGCAATCAATGAGACTAGAACAGTCTCTGTACTATATCCAACTCATAAGTCCATCTGCAAAGGATCAAGGAAATATGAAGGCTCCAGATTACCTTAAAGTCCTCAGTCCCTTGGTTAGAATGCCCCATTAGTATATGTTCATAGTCCAAATGCTGGAGCAGGAAAGAGTCAAAATGGAGATGTTTCCAGGCCAGAACCTTTTAGCTTCTGTCAAGTAAAGGGAAATCTGTTCTCACTGTGAAAGATGTAACTTGCCCATGTGACTCCAAACACCATGTCCATCACCCCCACCCATATTCTAGTTAGAATGTTCACAAAGAGTGTAGACAAGTGTTTTCCAGGGTCCATTGTGAGCTAAGTGTTCCTTAGTGGGCCATTCAACTTGACTTGTCCCTTCATGGGCTGCCTAAATACCTTGTCGGCGTTAACATGTAGTAAACACAGCTCATACTCAACTTCAGACACCAAGATGAATATACATGCATAGAAATAGCATAATCATAAGTACCAGCTATTTCCCGTATATGACTATTCCCAAAAGAGATTCTGAAATAAAAAAAAATAAAATCTCAAAGAGGCAGAAGTTCCCAGATTTGCAAACCTAAAAACCTGTGTTATGCTTTACACCACCTGAGCACATAACTTTTTAATGTTCATAAACCCGGTAACGGCAAAGGAACACTGAAGCCCATTAACCTGAATGTGTGCCAGCCACTATGCCCTCACTGACTAAAGTGGTCCATAGTCATGCAAATCAATCCCATTGTCTTCAGTGGGATTGATCAAATGATTAAGGGTTTACAGAATTAGGTTCCAAGTTTGTAAATTGTTCTGGATGAAACTGACAATACCTGAGCTGTCCGATCAGAAGGAGCTTCATTCGAAGCTAAGGGTGGGCAGATGTGTGATAAGTCTTAGATCCATTGCTAAGATGAAGAGCATATTTTCAGCAAAGTTCTTGGCAGATTCCTGAGGCAGCTGGTTTAAGGCAGTCAGTGTCTGGCATTATAATCTTCATTTATAGTTCTCTCACCCACAAAGCTGGAAAATGAGGCATTTGTTTTCTTTGTTTTGCTGCACCAGTTCCAGGTAACAAAAAATGCATGTTAGAATTCTTCTTTGCAGCCAAACTAGTCTATGTACACTGGGGACAACACCTGATTCCCGTCAGGCTGAAGATGTTTGGATTCTGATGTCAATCCAGTTCATCTGGTTAGTACAAGCAGAGGCATTCCCCTAATGATTTGGACTTGATGTGATGCAGTATGGTTATCATGGATAATTCAGACCAATGGAGAGAAACAGAATAAACAGAGTTTTTTCTGGAGGGCTCCTGACTGGAGGGCTCCTGACCAATTTAACAGCACAATACATATGCTAACAAACTTAAACAAAGCTTAAGCCTAACTTTAAGTTTGTTAGTATATGTATTGTGGGGTTAAAGCCATATAAAGAATGAATGCCCTCCCTAGCCACGTTCTGCTCCTTTAAGGAGATTTAACAAATATTTTACCATATTAGCACTAGTATCAAACATGCAGAAGCCTGTAACTGCAATAGAAATTGAGCAGGTGGAGATGCTAGGGATTGTTCTCCAAAATTAGGTTATAAAATCCTCTGTTTGCACATAGGATCACGGAGTCTCTGTCAGACCAAAGCCCACAGCAGCCTTGCCATGGAAGGGAGTTCTTCAGACACCTCTGCAGTTTTATCAGATTTCTGCAGTCACTTTCCACCTCAGTTTGCATCAGACTCTCTGACTTAAGGAAAACACGCTCTGTTCTGTGCCACTGCTGCCATCCAGAGCCAGTCTGAATCGTTGTTGTTTCAAAAAATTAACTCCAGGAGCATGGATTTCAGCTAGCGCTTAGTGCTGCAGTGTTGTAGCAACTAACACCAGCATTTGCAATTATTTTTTTAAAATCAATGCAAACTGACCAATAGAGAAAATGGCCCTGCAAGTTTGAGTGCTTTGAATGTTATGCTCAAGGATGGGATATCTGGATCTCTTGATAGAACAAAGTCATTGGTTTTCCTTTGCTGTCACCGTTTGTGAAGTGCATGTCCAGCTTCATTTACATTCCTGTCAACATCCCTCTCCCCTTGCTTAGAAACAAGGAGGCCGACCACAGAGATTGGGCAGGAAATGGAAAAACAGTGATGCATCTTTTTATGTTTAGGATTCTTTCAATGAGAATGGGTTCATACCATGGGGTGACAAGAGGGCTAAATAATCTCTGCGGTTACTGTAAGACTTCTTTTCTACCTAAAACCAAGCTATTCTAGACACTTAAGCCCACCATTTTCAAACGTGGGTGCTAAAACCTAAAATCCAGGTTTGGGCTCCCAGCTAACTGAAATCATTTTCTTCAAGTACCCATAGCTCTTATCGACTTCCATTGAAGTCACATGGGCATCGCAATCCTGGGATTTAAAAAACAGCCACTTTTATTTAGGGACGTAAATTAGGATGTGCACACTTGAAAGTTTTGCCAATTCTGCCCAGAGCTTCCTGAGCACAAGTCCCACCAACTTCATTATATTCCAAGCCTAGGGGCGGCTCTGGGCACCAAGTGCGGGCCTGGGACGGCAAGCCGCGGGAGGCAGTCAGTCAGGTTGCCTTCGGCAGCATGCCTGCGGGAGGTCCGTCAGTCCCGCGGATTCGGCGGCAATTTGGCGGCGGGGACGCCAAAGGCGCGGCACGGGTGGACCTCCTGCAGGCATGCCGCCGAATCAGCGTGACTGCCGTGCTTGGGGCGGCAAAACACAGAGAGCCGCCCCTGTCCAAGCCTGATTGATTGCAAGGCTCGTCAGTGGCAGTGTTCGTTCATAGCAAAGCTTCATTCCCTGAACTGACTGTCTCGGAGGCAAAGTTCTGCAGGACGAGACTTCAGAGCGGAGCTGGATGGGGCAAACTTGCAAGGCCAGTTCAATACCCATTGCAGTCAGTGAATATCCTCCACTATTTGAGCAAGCCTTGGATCAGACCCTCAGTGCCATCCTGCCTGTGAGGATTGGATTGAGGCCCCAAAGTCAATCTAGTCATGGATGTGTACAGTGTCAATTTACCTAATGTGCTATCTTGTCCTCCCTTCAGTGTGAAAATGCATAGGCAGGAAGGTTTATCCATTACATGCCAGTGGCCTTTGCTTCCTCCATGTTCCATTGAGGACATCCCTTTGCAGCTGGCACGCCTAAGCTAGGACAAGTGCTAGGCCGCAGTGACTTCCACAGACATGTGAGCAGACACGATCCTCTGTGCCAGGCCACAGCCAACTTTGCAGCGGCAGAAAACTGGGAGAGTCAAGGGTGCGGTAGGGAAGATGGATAGGAACCGCCCTGCTCCTGCCAACTGCCTCAGGTTCATAAACCCACTTATTCCTTCAGAGCAGGAGCAATAAGATGGGGTGCAAGGCGGCCAGCCCACTGCAATACCCATTTTCAGCCCCCCCTGTTCTAAGCCCTTTCTTTCCTTACCATGGCACAAGCATGAGATGGGTGAGGCAGGTGCCTGCAGACCAGGCAGCGCTGTGCATGCACAGGAAGTGGAGTGAGAAGTCCACACCTGCAGCCTCTGCACACACCTGCAGTAGTGCAAAAAGCTCTTCCACACCATGTAGGAGTAGGTGTCCATGGTCTCCAAGCCTAGCACTATGGTCCTGGAAACCTCGAGCTTTGCCAACGAAGCAGCCGTTCTAGGTTGGTTACTTGATCTTGCACACACTACTCAGGATCACAGGATCGTGCTTTGGAGCAGCAGAGCACTTCATGCCCCATTCTCCAGCCCTTGCAGTGCAATACCGTACTGTGCCAGCAGCCCCCGGGAAAGGAGCAGAACCCCTGGAGGGGGAGATGCGAGTCATAGGAGTGAGGCAGAGTCTGGCCCCTAATACAGATCATTGTTTTAAGTCATCGATAGGCAACGCGGGAGCTGCTGTTTCAAGCTGCTGAGAGTTTTAATGGCATTCAGTCACTTCCACCGGGTGCCTGTCTCATGACAGCCTATAGCGGAGCCACTTCTAGGCATGTTTGATGGTGTTCTTGGATCAGCATCAAACTTGTCTAAATGCCAAAATCCAGCAGGGAAATCTAATGCTGAAAGCAACCCAAGAACACTGGCGCCTAACAGACAAGCCACTCGCTATTAGAATTGTAGTTCTAATTAATTTTGGTACACGTCTGCACTAGAAATAGCAGAAAATATGTCTGTCTTAAGAGAGGACATGGACAACATCACTTCTTGGCATAATTCAGGGGACTATGTGTGCACTTGCAAGAAGCTGAACTTAAATGAATCTACTGTGCCCTAAAATTTCCATTTAGCATAATTTTACATTACCCAGGGTGTACCCTATAATCTACACGAGAAACCACTAGTGAGGGGAGGGAGGGTTTTATCACAGTATGTTGTGACGGGTTGGGTCACGGAAACCCCCTTGGAGCTGCCAACTGATGTGCTGAGACTACCTCTGAGCCAGCTTGGGACTTCAGTACCTTGCCTAGTTGTGCCAGGCACACTAGCCTGCTACAAACACAGCCCCAGATCTGAACCACGTCCCCCAAAACTGCAGGCTTAACTGAAAACAGCTTAAGAAGCACTCCTGTTTCCAACATGAGGGCAGGGGACTGGACTCGATGACCTCTTGAGGTCCCTTCCAGTCCTAGAGTCTATGAATCTATGAACACCCAGATACTCAGTTCCCAATGGGATCCAAACCCCAAATTAGGGTGACCAGACAGCAAGTGTGGGAAAAAAAAAAAAAAAAAAAAAAAAGTCGGGACAGGGAATGGGGGGGGGGGGGGTAATAGGAGCCTATATAAGAAAAAGACCCAAAAATCGGGACTGTCCCTATAAAATCAGGACATCTGGTCACCCTACCCCAGATAAATTCATTTTACTCTGTATAAAGTTTATACAGGGTAAACTCATAAATTGTTCGCCCTCTAGAACACCGATAGAGATACGCACAGCTGTTTGCTCCCCAGGTATTAATACTTGCTCTGGGTTAATTAATAAGTACAAAGTGATTTTATTAAATATAAAAAGTAGGATTTAAGTGGTTCCACGTAATAACAGACAGAACAAAGTAAATTACCAAACAAAATAAAACAAAGCATGCCAGTCTAAGCCTAATACAGTAGGAAACTAAATGCAGGTAAATCTCACCCTCAGAGATGTTTCAATAAGCTTCCTTGACAGACTAGACTCCTTCCTAGTCTGGGTCCAGCAATCACTCACACCCCCGTAGTTACTGTCCTTTGTTCCAGTTTCTTTCAGGCATCTCTTTGGGGTGGAGAGGCTCTCTTGAGCCAGCTGAAGACCAAATGGAAGGATTTCCAGGGCTTATAATGTCTCTTGTCCCACCTCACAGCCACAAGATGGGGTCTCTAGCCACTTGGTCACATGTCTCTGAATGAATCAGCTTTTTGCAGGTCGATGCCATTGTTTACATGTTAGTTTGAACAGTCCCAGGAAAGTTCAGATGTGGATTGGCGTCTCCAAAGTCCATTGCTAGTTAAATACTCCCAATTACTTGAATAACCCAACCCCTTCACACTATGTTGACCAAATCTGTCTTATGTGCTTCCTAAAGTGTTTGCTGTAAATACAAGCATAGAGCCAATGCTCATAACTTCAGATATAAAAATGATACATGCTTACAAATAGGATGAATATATTCAGTAGATCAGTGGTTCCCAAACTTGTTCCGCCGCTTGTGCAGGGAAAGCCTCTGGTGGGCCGGTCCACTTTGTTTACCTGCCCAGTCCGCAGGTTCAGCCGATCGTGGCTCCCAGTGGCCGCGGTTCGCCGCTCCAGGTCAATGGGAGCTGCTGGAAGCAGCGCGGGCCGAAGGACGTACTGACCGCCGCTTCCAGCAGCTCCCATTGACCTGGAGCAGCGAACCGCAGCCACTGGGAGCTGCAATCGGCTGAACCTGTGGACGCGGCAGGTAAACAAACCAGCCCAGCCCACCAGGGGCATTCCCTGCACAAGTGGCGGAACAAGTTTGGGAACCACTGCAGTAGATCATAACCTTTGCAAATATATGTTACATGGCATATCTAGCATAAAACATTACAGCTATGTCATATTTACACTCAAGCATATTTCCATAAAGCATTATGGAGTGCAGATGTCACCTATGTGTACACAGCGTGTGCACTAAGACATGGTATAGCTGAGTGTTGCAACAGAGGATGTTGGTATTGAAGGAGAAAAAACACCCTTCAAGTATAGCTGCATTATGGCAGACATCACCAGGTGGTGCTGGTATGCATAGTTTCACAGTTTCATTTTCTTGGCATGCAACCACGGGTCAGTTTTGAAGAAACACTATGTTAGTTTTGCAATGAAGTTTCTTTTTGAAGGAGCTGTTGGAAACAGCAGAAGAGTTTGTTCTCTGCTTTAATCTCGGTAACTAGAGTCAATTCTTGGGGCAGAGTAACACCGAGGAGATAGTGTTTGGGCTGAAAGCCCTGTAAGAGGGAATTGGTGTGTGCTGTTTGTGAGCACCTCTGTTCCAGGACTGGGGTGCACATGTAAACAGAACAAGTTGCACTAAGAATATACTCAGACTCTGCATCACTTATCTCCTCCAACAGGAAACCAACCTACAAAGCCCTGCAATAGGCTATCGCTCAGCAGGGGGGCCACACCTGCACTAGTTCAATGGTAATTAAATGTGAAGGCTCCAATTCTGCCCCCATATGTTGAGTAGCACCTTATTCCTCAAGTAATTCTACTGAAGTCAATGGATCTCTCTCAACTGGAATCAGAACCCTGCCCTCACTGCACAGCCAGGCTAGGAAAGAACATATATACTACAGGATGTATACAGGCAGCTCAGTCAGAGAGGAGGAGACCCGGGTGCATCATGGGAGATGTAGTCTGCACAAGGAGCCCATCCATAGGAAAGAATGGGCCTGCCTCATGGGCATTACAGTTCAATGTGGCACCATACAGAGCTGCAATTTAATGTTGAATTGACTCAAAACTAAACATTTTGGTTCAGTTCAAAAATCTGAAATATTTTGATTTGGGTCCCATCAGCCAAAACAAAAAAAATATTGTTGAGATTTTCCCCTCAACTGTATTTAAAAATTTCTGCAAAACAAAGTTCACAGGAAAATTTCAATTTGGCTGAAATCAAAACAAAAACAAAACAAACACCAACCAAAAAAAAAAAAAAAAAAACTTTTTCATGGAAAATTCCCAGCCCAGCTCTACCAGGTCTCTGCAAGTGCAATGCCACTGCCCCAGGGTGATTGGCTCCAGTACCAGCTTGGCCGATTCAGAGGGAGGGACAGCACCTGGGGCTATCAAGGATAAAGGAGAATCAGAGCTGGGGGGGGGAGCCCCAGTGAGAGACTCCTGTTGTGTTAGAGCTGCCAGAGTGGGAGTCAGGGGCAGGAGAAAGCTGCCAGGGACCAGGGGCAGGTCCCAGAAAGAAGCAGAAGATGTTTCTTGGAGGAAGGCTGATGGAAAGGAGAGCAGCAAGAGGGGTTTGCTGACTTCCCTAAGCCAGAGAGCAGGGCCAGAGGGCTGAAGCAGGGAGCAGCTTCCCCGCTGATGTCTCCATGCCGGACAGCCAGACCTAGTGAGAGGGCTGTGGGGAGCGAACGATACTCCCAAGTAAAGCTCTCCCAGCAGAGAAGCCATCAGGGTTCCAGCGAGGAAGAGCAGGGTTGCACTCCAGTTAGTGGGGCTAGAGCGACCGGCCTGGCAGAAGGACAGAAGAGGATTGATGAGGAGCCTAGCTGTGGCAGAAGACACAGGAGCCTGGCAAGGCAGAGAGGCTGCTGGCGGTGCCTGCTGGGAAGAATGGGGTTTTAAGGACTATATACGCTGGGTGTGGGAAATGAACTACGTTCGGGATTCTGGTTGAGGACTATTTGAACTAGGTTTTTGTAATAAGCCACAGGATAAGCTTGGATGGAGTTACTGGGGACTCTTTATGGTGAAACTGAGGCAGGCATTCGAGCTCTGCCATGTTAAATGTTCAATTCCACACTGCTCTATTGAATCTCAAGACCCATAACAACATTCTTGTTAGAAGGACTAACTTGGACCAATTTAGTTCATATATAGGACATAGGCGAGGAAGAGACCTCTGGGACAAAGAGTCCAGTCCCCAGCTGTCACAGGCAACCCCATCCCCTTCATATATTTAATCGAGTAAATGCATTTTCTAGATTTCTTCCAGCTACATCCTCGCTGGTGATTAAACATCTTGTTCATACTGGGTGAATTGCACTAGGCTCTTAGCTACGTGATACAAACCTAAGCCTCCTTTATTCTCAGGGGCTTATGTTACTCTATATTTGTATTACAGAGTACACAAGCCCCAGTTGAGATTGGGGTCCCATCATGCTAGGTACTAACACACCAGAAGAGACAGCCCCTGTTCTGAAGAGCTTACTATCTAAACAAGAGGTGGGTGGGGAAAACAGACACAGAGTGAAGGTGAAATGATGTGCCCAAGGCCACAGCAGATCAGCAGTAGAGCTACCTATAGAACCAGGCGTCCTGACCCCAGGGCCAGCTCTAGGCACCAGCAAAACAAGGTGGTGCTTGGGGCAGCACATTTTTAGGGGCGGCATTCTGGCGCGGGCCATGCCACCCCTAAAAATGTGCCCCGGCCGCCCTAACTCACCTCCGCTGCTGCCGCTCGCGCGCCACTGCTCGCCCTCCCTCCCAGGCTCTCAAACCCGGGAGGGTGGGGGAGATCCCGAGCAGCTGCGGCGCGCGAAACAGCTGATTCGTGCGCCGCAGCCGCTCAGGATCTCCCCCTCCCTCCCAGGTTTGAGAGCCTGGGAGGGAGGGCGAGCAGCGGCGCACGAATCAGCTGTTTCGCGCGCCGCGGCCGCTCGGGATCTCCCCCTCCCTCCCGGGTTTCAGAGCCTGGGAGGGAGGGGGAGACCCCGGGTGGCCGTGGTGCACGCGCTGCTTCTCCCTCTCCCTCCCTCCCTCCTAGGCTTGAGAGCCTGGGGGGAGGAGGCAGGGCTGGGGATTTGGGGAAGGGGCTGGGAGTGGGGTAAGAAAAAAACAGGGGGGGGGGCAGTCAAAATTGTTTTTGCTTGGGACGGCAAAAATCCTAGAGCCGGCCCTGCCTGACCCCTAGTCAATAAATCATGGGACCTCTAGTGTAATATAATATAGGTTTGTGAAGTATGGTCCCTTGGGGAGTTTATGCTCCCAACTGCATTTCTTAATCAGAGTTCCTATTTGTCTCCTGTAAGTAGGACCCCAGGCACCCCTGTATTCACACGGTACTCTCTACTGCAATAAAATTTGTACAAAATATCCTTGTGAGGTATCATATGAAAGCTAACCATGCTGGTTATTAATCTCTGTAAAATGTTAGATGTGGAGTTCTGCATTCCCCTTGTATAAAGTTACTAGAACAGGTTTAAGACAAAATAGCCTAATCTACGGAAAGGTGCTAAACTGGTCCGTCCTAGACAGAGAAATGTGGGTTTACCTCCGTTTACATATGGAGCAGTGAAAGCTATTGAGCTAAACCAGCAAGGGTTATCCTGATCCTGAACTCAAGAGGCAGAAAATTATCATGGCTCCTGTACCACAGAGGCCATTGTACATCGCCTTTGTGGACCTAACCAAAGCATTCGACAGTCAGCAGAGCAGGTCTATTTGCAATACTAGAAAAGATAGAATGCGCACCAACCCTGTTAAGTCGTATATGTTCATTGCACAACAACATGAGAGCAACTGTCCAGTTTGACGGGTCCACTGCGGACAGCTCTGAGATGAAAAGCAAAGTGAGGCAAGGATGTGTTCTTGCCCCTACACTCTTTGGAATATTCTTCTCAGTATGCTTGAGCTGTGCGTTTAAGGACATGAAAGATGGAGTGCATCTCCACACAAGATCTCTTCAACCTGTCCTGACTTAAGTCAAAGACCAGAATCAAAAAGGTGCTAATCAGGGAATTTCTATTTGCGGATGATGCTCCCCTCATAGCCCACAATGAAGATCTATTACAAGAACTCATGGACCGCCTTTCAAGTGCCTGCCAGGCATTTGCTCTCCCCATCAGCATCAAGAAAACAGCTGTATTAGGACAGGAGGTTCCACAAGATCCTTCAATTACCTTTAACAAACCAGCTAGAAGTCGTCCAGAAGTTCAGCTGTTTAGGTTCTACAGTGACCACCAACCTCTCACTGGATGAAGAACTAAATGTTTGCCTTGGAAAGGCTGCTACCACCTTTAGCAGACTAACTAAAAGAGCACGGAACTACTCAAAGCTGACCACCAAGACCAAAATGCTAGTGTACCAAACCTGTGTCCTCAGCACTCTCATGTATGGTGGGGAAACATGGACAACTTATGCTCATCAGGAGAAAAGGTTAAACAGTTTCCACCTAGGTTGTTTACACCCCATACTCAACACCAAATGACAGGATAAAGTCACCAACGCAGAGGTTTTTCAAAGGGCAAATTTACCAAGCAAAGACTACTACGCTGGCTGGATCACCTGAGTAGGTTGGAAGATGGACGTATACTCAAGGACATGCTATACGGGGAGCTATCCAAGAGAACAGCAGCACATCCCAAGCTTTGCTATAAAGACACATGCAAGTGAGATATGAAGGAATTTATCCTGACCAGTGGGAAATCTTGGCAAATGATCGTAACAAGTGGCACTATCATCTCCATCAGGGTATCAAAGTCCATGACAGGAGCTGGCTCCTACAGCTTGAAGAGAAAAGAGCCCATAGGAAGCAAGCAGCTCCCAACCAAGCTACAGACATTTGTAATAACTGCCAAAGATCCTGCAAATCTCAAATTGGACTATTCAGTCCCATGAGACATTGCAAACCATCTACAGCATAGGCTGCAATTCCCACCGTCTCTCACAGATGAAAGGATGCCAACATTATTGTACCACAGAGACACACAGGAGATTGAATCCTGACTTGTAAGACAAAGGCAATTCCTTTGGGGATATAAGGAACAGAGACTCCATCTTTACCCTTCACCGAGGAGACAAAGAAGCCAAGTGATTTGTGCTCTGAGGGGTCCTGACCTGGATGGCCAATCAAAAGCTGGAAAGGAGACTGAAGATGAACAAAGACTGTCTTTTAGATGCACGTTTTCACTTTTATTTACTTGTAACCATTTCTACCTCTCTCTCTTATTTGGCATCACTTAATTCATGTTCTATTGTTAACACGCTCGTTTTGCTTTTATTATAAGTCATCGGTGCCGACTCCGTGGGTGCTCCGCGGCTGGAGCACCCACGGAAAAAAAAATTGGTGGGTGCTCAGCACCCACCGGCAGCTTCCCATGGCCCCACCCCCCTGCTCCAGCTCACCTCCGCCTCCTCCGCGAGCACGCCGCCGCATCCTGCTTCTCCTCCTCCCTCCCAGCACTTGTGCTGTGAAACAGGTGATTTGCAGGGCAGGGAGGGAGGGGGAAGGAGAGGGAACATGGCATGATGGAGGAAGAGGCGGGACTGGGGCCAGGATTTGGGGAAGGGTTCCAATAGGGGCAGGGATGGGGCGGAGTTAGGGCAGGGACTTTGGGGATGGGTTTGGAATGGGGGTGGGGCCAGGGGCGAGGATGGGGTGGAGTCGGGGCAGGGAAAGGGGCGGGGGGCGGGCACCCACCGATGCCGGAGAAAGTTGGCACCTTGAGTGCTGCCCAAATTGAGTAGAATGTGGGCTTCCAGAATGCTGACAGCATGGAGTGTTTTACTGTGGAGACAGCACCCTTAACACCATCTCTGTGAGGGTCCAGAGAGAGGGACTGGTCCCTGCATTAGGACGAGTTTGGGGCAAATTCAGGGCTGGAAGAGTTTTAAGGTCAGCATGCAAGGCGTAACGAGATTGGGCAAAAACAGGGAGAGGCTTGTGAGCTCCTAGCAAACTGCACGGATCAGAGCTCTGAACTAAAGTCATACAGCCACAAGACACCCAAGATAGACGGTGGCTGAATCCTTCACTGGCCAAGGTGAACCCCAAAACATCACAATAAGCTGCAGCGGTAAATTGTCCAATATGGACTAGCCATTTTAATAATTTGCATGTGACCTCTGACATGGTAGATAGCAGCTCTTCCTACTGGAGAACTGGGAGCTTTGTAATGGTGCAATCTCATCCAGCAACTTGACACTCAAACCCTTCTTACAGTTATTGCAAGACACCCAACACTTCCCCTCTCCACGTGAATGGCTACATGAAGACAAGTGTCCAGCCTGCAGCACAGATCGCCAGGAACTTTTGATGCTGCTCTTTCACCAAATTATGTCTACAGGTGTGCTCCTTATCTGCTTATTTTCATTGCCAAGATCTAATCTTCACCAAGCAATCAGATCACAGCTTTAGTTCAAGCTGTTTTATAATGCTGCAATCCAGATCTTGTAAACCAGTGTGTTGTGTATAGCTGCATATTACTTTATATTACAAGTGCCCCAGCTGCAAGTCTCGCCATATATCTTACTATGCTCAGTGTGATCCGATTTCTGACGAAGATGAGCTCTGGACTCTAGAGCAGCGGATGGCTTACATGAGGTACATGGTCATGAAAAGCCAGTGGAAGACATTTGCAATTATAACCCACAAACCTCCTGGCGTTGGTGCTCTGTCCCATCTAGTGGCACCGAGACCACTTAGAGAGAGATTAATGAGTCTGCTCTACAGCCTTAGAGAACAGCCAGTTGGCTTTTACCTCATGCATTTAACTCTCAAGATCCCAGGTTCGATCCCGCCCACTGACGACTGGGGCTGTCGGCGTTACAAAAGCAGTGCCTAACAATGCTACAATTTTTGTACAAATGCCACCTTTCTTTATGAGGCATCCAAGTATCTACCAAACATGCAAGGGTCAAGCAAATGAGGAATGTGGGTGAGTTGGCGGGGGGAGATGGTGAACACGGGTTTTGAGAAAGCATTGAGGGTACATCTACGCTGCAATGGAAAATTCACAGCACCAAGTCTCAGAGCCTCAGACTCATTGGGACTTGGGCTGTAGGGTTAAACATAGCAGTGTAGCCATCCCCACACGGGCTGGAGGTGGGGCTCGTATACTCAGTGACGGGGAGGGTCTCTGAGCCCAGGCTCCAGCCTGTGTGGGTAATGTCTACACTGCTATGTGTAGCCCTGCAGACCGAGCCCCTCGAACCCGAGTCAGTCAATTGTCTTAGGCTCTAAGACTCTGCACGGTGGGTTTTTCTTTGGAGTGTAGATGTGCCCAGAGCGGAGGGGCGTGGCTGGACAAACTGCCCCTTTAAGGATAGCCATTTGGGCCTGGTGGGGGACGGGGAGGAGACAGTCAGACCTGGCTGGAGAGGGGTCAGGTGAATGCCTGAGCACCTCATTCCTCTGAGGGCGGAAAGAGCTCAGCTGGCAGGAGCTACAGGAAGTGGGTTGGCTCATAGGGCCAGCCTTGGAGCAGAGGGACTCCCAGGCAGATGACCTGAAGGGGGAAATTGGGAGAAGAGCTGCTAGGAGCAGAGATGCTGTGGCATGGAAACACCAGGGGCAGGGAAAGTTAGCTGCTGGGTTTACATCAGACTGTGGGTTTGGGGGGGGGGGAAAGGGGGGCTGAAGATTGGCAGTGCAGCCATTAAAGTGTGCCCTGAAGAAAGGGCCTGAACAGTCCGTGGGTGTGGTATTAATCCTTCCTCAGCTGGGCAGACAGACCAGCTGCCTATAGCATGTAATAATTAGGAAATAATTCAAGTTCCTGGATACCAGACAGGTGAATTGTCCATCCAAAGATGTGTCGAGTGCTGTGAATTAGCACTCTCCTTTAAACTAATGTCCATTCTACAGTCTCTGGCACTAACAACATCGGTCACCCTCAAGCACAATGTCATACAGTAGCTGTCCAGTAATTTTGAAGCAAGTGCCTCACTCTCAAGTTTCCAGTGACTGATGTGGGACACAGTTGATTATTTTCCTGTGTTTTTTCACCCTTACAGAAAGGAATCAATATATGCAATCAGAGGAGTATGTGAACAAAGGAATAGGCAGGCACACTTTTGTACAGCATTCAAAGGCCAACATCAGGCTGGCTTGCAATATTTTAGAGTAGCAGGGCATGCTGGGCTGTATGCCATATGAAACAATAGCATCTGCTTCCCCTCCCCTTAAAAATTCAAATTCAAATGAAAGCATAATCCTGACTGTTTCAACCTCTATCAAACTCCAATGTTCAGTACAGCATTAAATAGTTTGAAATAAGGACTCTTGGAGGACTGTGCATACTGCATGAAAGCATTCATTAAGTGCAAGTTACGGTTACTTTTGCTGTCAAGTCAACAATGCTCAATCAGTGGTTGCTGAAATTTTGAGCTGGCCTGTTTAAGTCTTACAAATCGCCTTTCAGCACAAATAAATTCTGTTTCCTGCTAATGATGACAAATTATATGTCACCAGGGGATTAATTTCTTTTACATTTGCACCCAAAAAAATAAAGGGGAGGGAGAAACTTCCCACAAATATGACTGTGAAAAACGTGTCACATTTTCTGCTAGCAGCAGTGTTTCTGTTCTCATGATTTTGGTTCTGCTTAAAGTTTTATATAGATGGAGCTAAGTTTTCCACTAAGGAATATTTGGATTCAAACACCTCTCACCTCAGCTGAGAGAGCCAGAAGCTAACCCCAGGTCTGGATGCATGTTCTGCTAGTGCTCCTATCCTCACATTGGTCTCAACTGGTATGCAGGACAGAGCACCCATGAACTTGGGGGTGTACAAAATCTACATCAAATTCTAGGGCTTGGATCATCTGTAGTGAGGACAGCCACTACTGTACCCAGAGCATGTTTCAGAGACCACAAATATGAGCTACTTCTGTTGCTATTAGATTTTAGTGAATATACTGCTTAACGTTAAGACAACTCCTCTTCTCTGGCCTTGGCAAATGCAAACGTAGCCATTCAAAGCACTACTATGAAGAGCATTCTCCTGACCTGTCTCTTTGCACCCCTCCTCCATTATATCAAACAACTTGTCTTCACTTCCAAGGCCTTTCATGGCCTAGGCCCACCCTGCCGTTGTTGCCAGCTTGCCCACCTATTACATTTCCAATGGTGTCTCTGGTTTTATACTCAGAGTGTAAGTTCTTTGTGGCTGGAACCATCTTTTTGTTCTGTGTTTGTACAGCTCCTAGCACAATGGGGTCCTGATTCATGAGCAGGGCTCCTAGGAATCACTACAATATAATAATAAATCCAAATAAGAAGATGCTATGCACAACATCATCTCCTTATTTTGTTGCACAGGGGGGTTGCACCAGGTTAATGACATCACTGCTAGAGGGAGGTAGGAAAGCATGGGGAAAAAAATCTTCAATAGAACAAGAGACCCCTAATCTGGCCATGTATTAATAAATAAAACCAATATGGCAAAGTAGTAATGAGAGCTCCCTGGGCCAAGCAAAGAATTAAATGTGCATATAAGTGTTGCAATTTTTGCCATTTCTAACAACATTTTATATTAGTGCTTTGACGCCAGCTGCATCATCATAGTATTGTGTGTGCTGTGCTGCATTACTTGCTCTAGAGAGACATGATTCAAAAGACTGAAAGCTGGGTTTCCATGGAGTCCTTAAAGACTTTAACAATGTATTCAAACATATACGAAAGCCTTTGTTTAATAGCTGTTCCAAGAAAACCCAAGTGTCCACCTCACCATTAGTCACTGGAACGGTCTGAGGAGTGCTCCTCCCTCGCAGGAGGGGGACAGGACAAGAAACACAGGGGCATTCTGCAAGACGACGATTTGCTTAGGCTTTGACAAAGCAAACAGATTTCCACACTCAGAGGCCATGATGGCTCAGCTAGATCCAATTCCAACAAGACACTGACAGAGCCCTGTACCCGCCCAGAACCCTCAGGGGTCAGGAACACGAGCAGAAGGTTCTCTGTGGGATGCACTCTACATCGTGGCCACCGTGTGAGAGACCAGGAGGCTGTTTGTTTCTCCTTTTATGAGCTACTGACTTATGTAGTTTGATGTGATCTGGGGTAAATCCTGAAATGTGACTCTCAGACAACAGCATAGGGAAAGAAGAATGCTTTGAGAGACTGGTATTGCCCAGAGGCTTGCTGTTCAAAGTTATTTATTGAGCCCTCTCTGAGGAGAGTAAATATTCAGGAAGCCAATTATATATCGGATAAGGATAGTAATTATAAAAGAAGGACCTAGATGTGTTGATGTGGAAGCCAGTTAGGTGTTTGATTCTGCCATGAGAAGCCGAGTGATCGCTGCCTTAAGTTTCCCCACCCCCAATACAAGTTCCTAATATTACAGCAAAAGGCTGGAGGTTGTGTGTCTGTGAAACGGGTGAGAACTCTGAGAACTTCTTCTGGGAAATGTGTTTTTGAGGGAGTTGGGTGACTATTTTGTTCCTGGTGTGTCCAACTGACAATTAATTCTGTAAAATCACATTAGTTATTTTTTGTATATTCAAAAGGGGTCGTGAGTTATCTGATCAGTTTACATTATGGGAGAGTAAGTGGGGTGTTTCTGAATGAAAAAGGAGACTTCTCTTTAGGCTAGGGATTATGGGTAATTCATTCCTATAAAGAGGTCTGAACTAGAGAGCTATGGGGTCCCAGTTTGGGAAGGCTCTGCTTGGGAAAGCTTGAATAGGCTTGGAGAGAACATAGCAGCAGAAGAGGACTGACTGTGAACCATAAGCTTTCATGCATATGCTAGTGTATGTGATGGGGAGTTACTTAAACCGGCCTGTGGTAGATTTTGGTATTTTGTTTAATTTCCCTTTTTAATCTTTTCAAAGGAAAAGAAGCTTTTATATCCATATTCCCTGATTCCTCCTGGAGATAGCCTACTGCTTCACAACACGTCCCTGATTCCTCAAGGAGATGTCAGAGCATCACACAACAGGGGTCTCCACCTTTCTTCAAAGCCAAATAACTCCTAGCATTTCAGTAGGCAAATGAAATAATCCACTCAGTTTTAGCTATAATAGTTTTGAATAAATTTATGGGGAAGAGGAGGTGGGAAAGAGATGTACAGCATGACTGATTATATTAGCATAGAACAGGCAGATAAAATGTTATCCAGAAAAAACAGTTTAATAGCAACTCTGTAAATTAGACTTTGTGAAAACAGGGAGCAATCACTTTAAAAAAATGTAAATACATATTTCTAAAGGAAGTAGCATGTTTCAGAGGGTAAGACTTTCTCCTATCTCACTGCATATGGTAGATTCTGATTATTTTCCCCCTAAAAAAGGGAAAAATTATTTGACTGTTAATCAAAATTCCCTTTAGCTTCAGAGAAAGCGCATTGAGATATGAACCAGGGAAGCATTAGTTCAAATCTCATTGTGACCTCATGTGAGCGCCCCAGTGGGCCAGGTTTGTCTGCATTTGTACTCTCTCACTTTTGCTCTGCTGTGGTAACCCCTGTTGATAGTTAAACTTCTAAAACAGGTTTTCAGCACCTCAGCCCTCTGGCTGAGTCACATGGTGCCTATAGGTGTACAAACAAAACAGACCCTTTCCAGGGTGCAAGTCCAACAGGGCCTCTCATGGTGCCCTCTGTAACATCTTGATCCATAGCCCTGTCTCCAGGCTCGGTTCTCAGTAAGTCTAACAGGGCCTATCACAGCACCCTGACTAGCCTTGGCCCCGCCTGGGCTAGCTTCCAATGCTACCTGCTCTGCTAGGGAGCAGTGCCCCTAGGCCCCTCCCTGGGGGCTCTTTGCTCTGAGGCATTAGTTCAGTTCCATCCCCTTCAGGGGTTAACACAGGTCAATGAAATGCTGACCCTGTTTGGGGTCTTCTGTCCCCTTTTCTGGGCTTGGTTAAGCTCCTGCTCTGGGCTTAGGTCCCTCTGCCTGTGGCAGGGCAGGGGGAACCCAGGCCTGCCCACTACTCCGGGTACAAACGCAGGGACCCTAAAATTAGCAGCTGCTTACTGCTTCCCTTTAACTACTTGCTACTGCATTTCCCTGGGCCACTTCCCTTCTTTGCCCCATCAAATTCAGCTTCACCCTTACCTCAGGGCTGAAGTCTTGCTTGAGTCCAAGTCATCAGCCTGGAACACCTTCCTTCCCCCTCTGGCGCTACCCAGCAACTGATCTGCTCTGTGCTGTCCAGCAGCTCCTTTTATATGAGCCTGCTGGGCTCTGATTGGCTGCTTCTCTGCAGCCTCACTAAGCAGCCTGGAGGACCCAGCTCTACTGCTCTTTCTAAAGGCAGGGTGTAATAGGACCACGAGGCCTCCAGCAGGGGGCCTCAAAGGGCCTGATATACCCAATCACACTCACCTATTCCTCTCATTGATCAAGAGGAATAGTGTGGCTTTAAAAGTTGTAGGATGTGAAGCTCAATCTCTGCCCAGTTTAGTGAGATCACACAAGACAAGAGGTCAAATTCCATGCAGGCGTAAGATGCCTATAAAGTGGTGCCCTCTATATTACACCTGTGTACACCAGCAGAGAATTTGACCTGTATAGTCCATGTTATAAACCTTGCAATTTGCTCTTTGTAATCAGAGCCTGGCACCTACAAGAGGCACATTGACTTCAGTAGGTCTGAGGTTAGCAAACGGAGCAACCCAGACAAGACATCTTTTTATAAGTGAAAAAGGCCACCTAAATCTGCCTTGTGAACTTATATGAACTTGGTCACATTATGAAAGTTGGAACCATGTTTATTTATGAAAAATTTGTTATTGGATACCCCTTGGAGCCTGAGAAAGAGGTGAATACATAGTCTATGTCCACTGGGCATAGATTCTTGACGTGTCATGACATTACAAATGAAGGCCATACACAGACAAGAATGGGGAATGGAGAGGAAGGAAAAGGGTGCTGTCAGGAAGATCAGACGGCTACTCAGTAAGGCACATGCAAGTTGTGATGATTCTATTCTGTTTTTTTTTTTTTAATTCCCTCCTTCCTTTTGTCACTTGTGGGCTTGGAGGCAGAATTTGAGGGATGGGAATGCAGTGAGGGAGGTGCTTTGGTAAATAGGTTCAGAGATTATGTTCCAAATATAAAGAACAGACTAGAAAAGGGGGACAGAGATGCCGAGAAAAGTAGCTAGATGGGATGTTAAGACTAGTGATTGCCATCGGCAGAGCAGAAAGAGTGGGAAGATCATAGAAATGTAGGGCTGGAAGGGGCCTTGGGAAATCATCAAGTCTAGCCCCTGCACTGAGGTAGGACCAAGTAAACCTAAACCATTCCTGACAGGTGTTTATTCAACCTGTTCTTAACATCCAATGATGGGGATTCCACAACCGTCCTTAGAAGCCTATTCCAGAGTTTATCTATACTTACAGTTAGAAAGTTTTTCCTAATATCTAGCCTAAATGTACATTGAGCCCATTACTTCTTGTCCTACACGGACAGGGAGAACAATTGATTGCTGTCCTTTTTAATAACAATCCTTAACCTATTTGAAGACTTATCAGGTGCTCCCTCAGTCTTCTTTTCGCCAAGACTAGAAATGCTCAGTTTGGGTTTTTTTTAAACCTTTTCTCATAAGTCATGTTTTCTAAAACATTTATCATTTGTTGCTCTCCTCTGGATTCTCTCCAGTTTATCCACATCCTTCCTGAAGTGTGGTGCCCAGAATTAGACACAGTATTCCAGGCGAGGCCTCAAGTCACCAGTGCCGAGTACAGTGGAACACTTACCTTCTGTGTCTTACACATGACACTCCTGTTAATACACTGCAGAATATTAGCCTTTTTCACAACTGCATGATATTGCTGACTCATACTCAGCATGTGATCCTCTATTACCCTCAGATCCTTTTCAGCAGTTCTACCACCTAGTCATTTATTCCCCATTTTGTAGTTGTGCATTTGATTTTTCCTTCCTAAGTATAGTACTTTGCACTTGTCTTTATTGAATTTCATCTTGTTTTAATTCAGACCAATTCTCCAATTTGTCACAGTCATTTTGAATTTTAATCCTATCCTCCAAGTGCTTGCAACCCATTCCTGCTCAGTTTTATCTGCACATTTTACAAGCACACTCTCAACTCCATTATCCAAGTCATTAATGAAAATATTGACTAGTACCAGACACAGGACTGACCACGGATGGGCTCCACTAGATATCCCAGTTTGACAGTGAACCACTGAAAACTACTCCGAGTTCAGTTTTGCACCTTCAACCAGTTTCGCACCTATCTTATAAGAATTTCATGTAGACCACATCTCCCTAGTTTGCTTAGGAGAATGAAACGTGGGACTTTGTCAAAAGCCTTATGAAGAGCAAGATATATCACATTTACCTCTTCCCCCATATACTTGGCCAGTAACCCTGTCAAAGAAGGAAATTAGGTTGTTTTGGTATGATTTGTTCTTGGCAAATCCATATTAGCTATTCCTCAAAACAATATTATTCTTTAGTAGCTAACAAATTGATTGCAGTATCTTTCCAGGGACCAAAATTAGGGTGACTGATCTATAATGCCCCAAGTCCTTCTTGCTCCTCTTTTTAAAGATAGGTACTTTTTTATTTTCAGCTCATTAAAGAGCTCCTGGTGGAGCCATATTGACCTCTTGCTATTCTGCCTATCTTTCCTTCACATTGGGATAGTTTGCAGTTGTTCCTTTCATATCATTTCTTTGAGAAACTACCAGCTCTCCTGAATTTTTTTTCCTTAGATTTTCTTCCCTGCCCTTTCTCTGAGTTTCTTAAAGTGTGCTTTCTTGAAGTCCATTGTCCTTACTCTGCTTCTCACTCTTTCCTTTCCTCCAAATCATGAAATCTATCATTTCATGATCACTTTTGCACAAATTGCCTTCCACCTTCAGATTCACTAACAATTCCTCCATGTTGGTCAGAATCAAGTCTAAAATGCCTTTTCCTTTGTTACTTCATCCACTTTTTGAAATGAAGAGTTGTCCACAATACATTCCAAGAACTTATTGGACATTTTGTGTTTTGCCATATTACTTTTCCAATAGATATCTGGGTAGTTAGTGTTCCCCATTACTACCAGGCCTTGCAATCTGGATATTTCTGTTACTTATAATAGAATCATAGAAGATTAGGGTTGGAAGAAACCTCAGGAGGTCATCTAGTCCGACCTCCTGCTCAAAGCAGGACCAACACCAACTAAATTATCCCAGCCAAAGCTTTGTCAAGCCGGGCCTCAAAAACCTTTATGGATGAAGATTCCACCACCTCCTTAGGTAACCCATTCCAGTACTTCACCACCCTCCTAGTGAAATAGTTTTTCCTAATATCCAGACTAGACCATTGCTCCATGTTCTGTCATCTGCCACCCCTGAGAACAGCTAGCTCCATCTTCAGGTAGTTGAAGGCTGCTATCAAATCCCCCCTCATTCTTCTCTTCTGCAGACTAAATAAGTCCAGTTCCCTCAGCCTCTCCTCATAAGTCATGTGTCCCAGCCCCCTAACCATTTTCGTTGCCCTCCACTGGATTCTCTAATTTGTCCACATTCAATAGTGGGGGGCCCAAAACTGGATGCAATACTCCAGATGTGGCCTCACCAGTGCTGAATAGAGGGAAATAATCACTTCCCTTGATCTGCTGGCAATGCTCCTACTAATGCAGCCCAATATGCCATTAGTCTTCTTGGCAACAAGGGCACACTGTTGACTCATATCCAGCTTCTTGTCCACTGTAATCTCCAGGTCCTTTTCTGCAGAACTGCCGCTTAGCCAGTCAGTCCCCAGCCTGTAGCAGTGCATGGGATTCTTCTGTCATAAGTGCAGTACTCTGCACTTGTCCTTGTCGAACGTCATCAGATTTGTTCTAGAAATGCATCATCCACCTCCTCTTCTTGATTTGAAGGTCTATATTAGATCGCTACCATGACATCACCCCTCTTTTGACCCCTTTTACGTCTTTACTCTGAGACTTGCCAACTGGTCTGCCTCTCATCTCATTCTGGACTTCAGAAAAAAATATACATATGAATAGTAATATGGAATATGACAGGAGATTAGGCCTCAAATACAGACAGGGCCTGCACAGTGTAGGGCCAGGAAGACAACACAGAAAGCTTGAATCGGGTACACAAATGTACCTAAATTATATACAACTTTGCGGAGAGTTCCTTGGGCTGAAATTCATTCCTTCTTGCACAACACTTTGTGCCAAGCACTAAAGGGAGACAGGGGGAGAGAATCCACTCCAAACCCCTGAGGCCCCACTCTGAGTTGAACTGATACCCCTATTCCAGCTCATGAGCTTAAATAATGTGGGCGGTTCCCCAGGATCCTGTACTGGGGGAGCCCCCGCCAAAGCCTTTAAGAAAGTGAGGTGGCAGAGGCCTCACTCCAAAGGGCTCCATGTGCTCCGTGCTATTTGCAGGTAGGGAGGACTCTCCCACCAGGAGCCACAGAGTTTTCATAGATTTAAGGCCAGAAGGGACCATTATGATCATCTATTCTGAGCTTCTGAATAACACAGGCCACAGAATTTCACCCACTGATTCCTGCATAAAGCCCATGACCTCTGTCTGAGCTACAGCCTATCTTCTGGAGATTAAATAAAAACCGAATGTAAGATTTCAAGTGATGGAGACTCCAGCAAACCCTAGGAAGACTGGAACAATGATTAGTTACTCTCCTTGTTAAAAATGTGCGCCTTATTTGTAATCTGAATGTGTCTAGCTTCAGCTTCCAGCCATTCGATCTCATCTACCTTTGTCTGCTAGACTTAAAAAGCCCTCTATAATCAGAAATGCTTTCCCCCATAGGTACTTCCAGACATTAGACCTTATTGGAGGGATGAGTAAGCTCCTCTGCATGATTTGTCCCTGTGCTTCTCCAGCACTATCATGGTGCTTTAATGGAGTGAAGGATTCGGCTTTGCACAGACCCACTGAACAGTGCCCAGTGTAGTCACTGATCGTTTTCATTTGTGCAAACTCGCACACTAGTATGGAAAGGAAGGCACGGGTGAATGCGCACGCGAGAGAGAGACTATAACTAGCCACAGTGTACACAAAGGCAACCACTGAGGAAGATGAGTACATGAAAAGTGAAGGAGACAGTGGAAGAGAAATTCACAGGTTACTGTGTGCCCCTCTGCTTTTGAGCAGCATCAGTCACAATCGGCACCATACTAGAACTTTTGGAACCAATGTTTTTAGTCTCATGCCAGAGCAGACAAGAGGTGCATGACCTATTCTTTGGGGAAGGCTACAGCATGCTTTTCAGTAGTCATTTAGTGGAACTGCCTTTGGTTTCTGCCGCTTTCCGACAAAGCTGGCTAACTGTAAGCAGGGCAACAGCATTCCCATAGTTCTGCCTTCAGACAAGTCCTGGGTCCCACCCTACAAGGTGTGAGCACCCTCACTTCCCACTGAGGAGGGAGTTTAATGTGAGACGGTGCTCAGCGCCTTGCCGGATCAGTGCCTTGTTTATTAGCCATGGAGCTTAGCAGATAAAGCATGTTGTATCAAAATGCCATACCTTCCCCAATGTCTAGATAACATACTAAGTCTATGGTAAATAGCAAAACAAAATTCTCATTTTCTTTTGTTGCCTCACAATAGTGAAAACTAGAATTCAATCCAGGGAAGTGCCAAGGAACGCCAACAACATTTAAATGAAAGTTTTCTGTGACTTGTTGCATCCAACTTTCTTGTAATCACCCATGAGACTTCCCACTTTGCAGACATCCCAGATGCTGCCAGAAGAATATGGGTGATTGATTGGGGCCGCAAGATTTAATGTATTCACTGAACCTTGCTCTGCTAACTGCTCATATTCATCTCAATAAGGATTGAATCAGCAGGTCACACTATGCCACCAGGATAATTACAGGCAGAATGTATGAGATTTTTAAAATCCACCCGTTTTAGTTTATATCAAGCATGAATGACAAGTAAGGGCCGAAAGGTCATAGCAAATGCTTAGTACAATAAACAGACTGCAGATTGTTATAATATCGGGGCCCAATCCTGCAATATTGATGGAGACAAAACTCCCATTATTTTCAGTGGGAAGGTTGTTTTTGGGGGGGATATTTGCCTAAATAAGGACTTCAGGATTAGGCCCTTACCAGACTCCTGTACTCTGAAGAGACAGATATTTCATTGCAATTTAGAGCAAAGCCCAAGTAGCTAACACACATGTAAACTATTTTTTAAAAGTAATCACTACTACAGTGCACAATTTCCACACTTTGTTTGGATCACATTTCTCCATGTTTTGTTATTTATTTGATAATTTTGGCAGTATCTGGCTTTCACTAAGGTCCTGTTTTTTACCCAATTATCACAGCTAGGGTCCCTGGAGCAGAAGAAAGTCAAGTAGGCAACTTTGATGTTCTTAATATGTTTATTTTCAGTTTCTGTAAATTTTTTTACTCATGAACGTGAAGGGCTAACATCACTGGCTTTAGCTAGGTACATTGTGGACAGACATAGACAAAATCAGTGGGATGGACATTCTTCTAATAGCCCTCTGGCTCCCAGTCAATGGCCCCTGTATAGGAGCCTTGCTCATCCCACATTTGGAAGGGCTCCACTCCAGTAAAGTGCTTAAGCACATACTTAATCTTCAGCACATTTGAACTCCCACTGGCTTTAGTACGACTATGCGTGTGCTTTTAAAAGCAGGTTTAAGGTTTAAAGCAGATTTATAACAGGTTTAAGGTTTAAAGCAGGTTTAAAATAAATAAAAGGAAGTTCTTCTTCATGCAGCGCACAGTCAACTTGTGGAACTCCTTACCTGAGGAGGTTGTGAAGGCTAGGACTATAACAGCGTTTAAAAGAGAACTGGATAAATTCATGGTGGTTAAGTCCATTAATGGCTATTAGCCAGGATGGGTAAGGAATGGTGTCCCTAGCCTCTGTTTGTCAGAGGGTGGAGATGGATGGCAGGAGAGAGATCACTTGATCATTGCCTGTTAGGTTCACTCCCTCTGGGGCACCTGGCATTGGTCACTGTCAGTAGACAGGATACTGGGCTAGATGGACCTTTGGTCTGATCCGGTACGGCCGTTCTTATGTTCTTTACGTTAAGTACATACTTAAGTACTTTGCTGGATAAGGGCCAAGGATGGGATTGGAATAGGTTTTGTAGCGCTTCTGGTCAATGCTCAACTCCCCATTCTGCATATCTGTGTGCAGGCAGCAGGGAGGGAGTGTTGGTGAGGTAACAGGGACATGAAAGACTTCTCCAATACCAGGCTTGTCTTCACTGGACCAGTGGTTCTCAACCAGGGGCCCAGGGCTGCAAGCGGGTTTCAGGGGAGTCACCAAGCAGGGCCAGCATTAGACTCGCTGGGCCCAGGGCAGAAAGCCAAAGCCCCACCACATGGGGCTGAAGCCCGGGGCCCTGAAAACCGCCACCCGGAGCTGAAGCCAAAGCCTGAGCAATGTAGCTGCGTGGGGACCCTGTGGTTTGGGAGCCCAAAGCAGGTGCCCGGCTTGCTACCCTTTAGCGCCAGCCCTGGCTTTTATATGCAGAAAACCAGTTGTTGTGGCACAGCTGGGCCGTGGAGTTTTTCTAGCCTATTGTAGGGGCCTCAGAAAGAAAAAGGTTGAGAACTACTGCACTAGGCCATTAGAGCATGGCCCTGAGGGACCGTGTTTAATAGAACTCAGCAGGCAATATAGACAGGGGCAAATCGTATTTAACATGAATAGGTTTCATAAACAAAACTTCAATAGTAATTATTGGCTGTTTCCCCACATAGACTTCCCCAGTTTGTGGCTGTTAGATCATTTTCAGTGCAAAGTATATTTTAGTACACACACAAATACCCTCTCTTCCTCTCTTCTCATAGAGATGACCTCATTTTCTGCAGCATAGCAGTACCAAAGGCTATATCTCAAGGCCGCCCCCTTGGGGTGAAGGCAGACACCTCGCTTACCTCCTAAGTCATTCCCTGCGACAGCAGTCCTGTGGGCTAGTCCCTGGCTATGAGGTATAGCCCTGTGGCTGTACCTCTGAGCAAGTCCACCCACTTCCAGAGTGTGCATAAGTAAAACAGTCCAAACAAGAAGGAAAAGCGTTCCAAGGCCCATGAGGGGCCAGGGCCCTTTCCTCACACAAAGAAGAGGAAAGCAGGCTTTCCAGGAGTCTCGGCTCCCATCCTTCTTCTTGGTTAAAAGCCAAGTTAGTCTTGGGGGTTTCAACAATGAAACAGACCAGCCCAACTCCTTGCCTCAGAGGGCTCAGGCTGGTGGTACCCCAAGCCACTCCTCAGAAAGTAACCCAGTGCCATGCTCTGGGAGCCCTGAACTCAGGTTCTGCTAGTTTCAGAGTCTTGGGGAAGCCCCATGCACCCTGTTGTGTCCGTGTGGCACTGTAGGTGTGTCCCACCTTAGTTTCCCCCAGCAGGGGCAGCCATAGGTTCACTTTAACAGCCACGGGCAAGGATACGCTAACAAATAGCATGTCCCCTTTCCATCAGGTTTCAGGGCCGGAGCAGTTATACCACACGGTTCATAAGGGCCTCACCTCAGGGCCCTGGTTCAGAGCTCCCCAAACTTAAAGTCCCCAAAGCAAAGTCTCTGAATCTGGTCAGGCTGGTCTTCTAGAGCCTGAGAGAGAAACTACCACCTACCGCAACCTGCATTGCTTCTATTCCCTCCTCCCTAACTTGCCTGCGTGTTCCTGTTTAAATAGCCCAACCCTAGAGTGGGGCAAGGCACTGCCTCCCTTTTTACACCCCAACCTATCCCTTAAAGGGGCAGCACACCCTTCACACACCCTCACCGGGCTGAATTTCTCCCTTTTAAGGGCCTGCCCCCAGGCCTGGCTAGCCATACAGGTGCAGCAGGGTGTGGCTGTTGGGGACCACAGGAGTTCTTTTAAGTCTCATTGACGGAGGTGTAGAGGGATGGCATCTACCCCGCCACAGGCATGAAAAGTGCAGGTGCGTCACCAGGACTCCTCAGAGCCAGAGGAGAATGGCAGCCCTACAGTTCCCCCCAAGGTGCTCACACCATCTTCACACATAGACGATTCCAGTCCCAGAGACAAAAATTGGCCATCTCCTCGTTGTCCAGCAGGACAGGGAGGCTGCACCGTGGCAGACTCTGCATACAGCAGGCACATCTTAGTCCTGCAGTGTTCAGCCACTAAGTATCCAAGATGTCTCCAGCCCTCTATTTATATTATTTCCCCCATTGGCTCAGCTCTCAGATGGTGAATGTGTGAGACTGTTTCGCCCTCAATAGAAATCTTCTACCCAGCTTTAAACGCAGCTACGGAGCATGTCTGGTAACTGCCCCTCTCCCCACACGTCGGGGTGTTTCTCAGCTGTTATAACTCATTTGCCTTGCCTTGCTGTCTGTACCTGTGCAGAGGCACAGAGGATTCAGCTAAAATCCATGTCTCCTCCCCACTGCTTCTCCCTTTTATGTGCTTGCAAATCAAATCCTGCCGAGTAAGCAGATGGGGTGCATTACTATGGCTGCTAGTAGGAATTCTACAGTCCCGTTTCACCCCTGTCTGCAATATGTGGATGGCTGAGATACATTAAGGAGACTTCGTCTGCTTCAGAACAGAGTAATGGTGGCACTTGGGGACCCTCTTGCTGTGCCTGAATTAAAACTCCAAAGTATGTGTTTCACTACAGGATCAGGTCCCAGTTAAGTGAAAGGGGCTCTAGAGAAGATAAATGTTGGCTGTTACAACTCGGTTGAAAGCTTTGTTCAACTGTTATCCAAGACTTTAGTTATTTGGAGACATGTAATGAAGGGCTGCATTCACTCACAGAGCTTGAACAGAAATACAATATGCGGATGGGGAAATCAATCCTGTGCTGAGAGGCACTACTCAAAAAGAAGCTGCACCCATTTTACTCAGCTCAGCATCTTCATAGTTCACATGGCGAGAAGTTCTCCTCCTCCAGTACAGACCATAAATTGTACTGGAGAATAAAGTTTTGAATCAGCATCTCTGAGGCTCTTTGTGGCAGTCCCCTAACGGCTGACAAGTGACCTCATCTGTAGCAGTGACAGAATATTGGAGCCCAGTGACGGAGACTGTAATCCACTTTCCATCCTACTTTAACCATCAGAACAAGAACTTTATTGTTCACAGTTAAACAGTGCTGTTACTGCTGATAAGGGGTTTCAAAATATGAAATTTCAGGATTCTATACAGTGGATCCCATTTAAAATAAATCAGGATCTGTCTACAGTCACCACAGCAGAGTATCTGAGAAACCTCAGGTAAACTGCTGTGGGAGATGTTGATTTAGTAGCTGCCACAATAACTGCACTATTTATTAGTATTACCATACTACATAAGAGCCCTAGTCATCATAGGTGCCAACTCCATGGGTGCTCTGGGGCTGGAGCACCCACAAGAAAAAATTAGTGGGTGCTCTGCACCCACCGGCAGCCAAGCTCCCCTCATCCCCCGCCCCACCTCCTCCCCTGAGCGCACCATGTCCCCGCTCCTCTGCCTACCTCCCAGTGCTTCCCGCCCGGCTGCTGCCAAACAACTGTTTGGCGGCGTTAGCACCCTCCGGGAGGGAAGGGGAGAAGTGGGAACATGGTGTGCTCAGGGGAGGAAGCGGGGACTTTGGGGAAGGGGTTGGAATGGGGGAGGGAAGGGGTTGGAATGAGGCAGGGCCTCATGGAAGGGGTGGGGGCGGGGCCAGGGGCAGACGGGGCGTCGAGCACACACAGGAAAGCGGGGAAATCGGCGCCTATACTAGTCATGTACCCACACCCCATTACACTAGGCCCTATACAAACACAGAACAAAAACACAGTCCCTGCCCCAAAGAACTTACAATCTAAGACTCCAAAGACAGACAACAACAAATGGATACAGACAGTCGGATGTGGAATAAAGGAAACAATACTGGTTAGCCTGATAAGCAGTGGTTTCAGCACACCATCAGCCTGACCATTATCAAGTTTCTTGTAGGTGGTCATGGCAAAGGAGAGTTGTGAGGAAGGTTTTGAAGAAGCATAATGAGGGGGCTCTGCAGATATTTGTGTGGAGAATCTCCCAAGAGCAAGGGGCAGTGTAGGAGAAGACACAAAGGGGCTTGTTTGAAACTGTAATAAGTGGGCAAGAGAAGCTGGCATCAGGAGCTGATCAAAGGGAGGAGTTGACATTTTGACAGCAAATGAGGGACAAAAGGTAGGGTGGGGATAGGGCCTGAAGGTGAAGCCTTCTTTAAAACTTCTTTGGTACAAAATTCACATCTTCGAATAAGAGATGAAAAGAAAAAAGGTGTTAGTGAAAAACTAGTCTGGTACAATGTTCAGCCTCCCATTTCCCAGCTGATAGAGATGGTAGAGAATAAACAATCTATCTTTGTGTCACACTTTCACAGTAAAAAGGTCCTTAATGCAGAATATCATTTGTTCTTGATTCTTCTTCAACCACAAGAATCTGAGTGAATTTCTCAATAATCATGTTTGCTTGAGAGAAACACTTTGAGAGATTTCTCCCATTTATGTTCTTCCTTTGTCACTGCTCCTCATTTCCAGAGTACTTTGAGAGCTGGCGTAGGTTTTCACTGATGAATGGGCCAGACCATTTTCTATTGTCATTATGATTTTTTTCAATTTTCTTTTTTAAGCAATCTTCACTTCTCAAACTTGCCTTCTCCTTCAGTTTTTCAGTGTCTGCTTTTTATTCCTGTCCTGCAGTGGAATACCACTGTTAACATTTGTGACTAGGGATGGGCAAACTCCTTCTGTCTGTTTTAAACGTTGTGAGTTCAAAAGTTCAGCTTGAACTTGAATGCTGTTGGGCTTGTGGGAGAAACAGTGATAAAAGAACAGAGGGGGAAAATGCAGTAAAAGAAACAGGATAAAAATGGAACACAGAGGAGGAAAGAATAAGTTTTAATGAAAATGTAGCTACACTATAACTATCACATACAACACCCTCATCAAGTGCAATATGTCCCCCCTCTCATGAGCAATCCACAAAGAATAGCTGCCTGCTACTTCTTCCGGCTCATGTCCGTTAATTCTTGTGCTAGAGCTTTGTACTGCAGTGATTCGGGGATTAACGCCAGAAGGGCCAATGTGGCACTCTAGGCTGAACTAGATAACAGAGAATTTCCCCCACTGATTCCTGCATTGAGCCCAGTAACTTGTGGCAGAGCTAGAGCGAGGAGATGGAGTGTACTATCTTTGAAGGGCCACACAGGAGCCACAATCAAAGCCATCTGCATATAATCAAGGAGGGTCCCTGCTGCACTGGAGGGCTGCCCTATTTAACACAGGAAGAGGCAGCTGAGTGTGTGTGATGTTGAGATTAGATGGTAAATAATTGGTATGGGATGGTGATCTCTGGCCCAGGCCCTTGACAATTTGTCTGACCAGGCCCTGGGACGTTATGTTCTGAGTAATCCAAATCTGTGCTCTGAAGCAAGCGTCTTTTGCCAGGATCCCAGCAAGCATAGTCAGGGCCAAGGGTCAAAGCAAGGGCAAGTCAAACGATGCAACCTGTG
Source organism: Malaclemys terrapin pileata (assembly GCF_027887155.1). NCBI lineage: Eukaryota > Metazoa > Chordata > Testudines > Emydidae > Malaclemys > Malaclemys terrapin. The sequence continues at coordinate 2,287,926 of NC_071511.1, read as the reverse complement.
CAGAACTGCAATTAACATTGCCCTTTTACAAACATAGTTTTTAGAAAGACATCCATTCTTGCTGTAAAGATCCAAAGTGATGGAGAATCCACCACATCCCTAGGTAAATTGTTCCAATGGTTAAATACTTGCACTATTAAAAATGTGCATCTTATTTCTGGTTTGAATTTGTACTGAATATTCTGGGTTAAAAACGACTAACAACCCATGTGTGTGGGAGGGTCATTACAGTACTTTCCCATGTGCTCGTCTAGCTTTTGGGGAGGAGGCAGTTCTACCTTAGCACAATATTCCCTTTAGCTAGCAAAAAAAAATACCCTTTAACTGAAGTGACTCTGCAATTAAAGAGTTCACACTAAATTACATGAAATGAAGGTCTGCAAACTTGAACTGGTTTTGTGAAGGGAAGTCATGCTTTACCAATCTATCAGAATTCTTGGAGCGTGTCAGCAAACAGGTGGATAAGGGTGATCCACTCAGTACAGTGTACTTGGATTGTCAGATAGTCTTTGAGCAGTTCCCTTGCCAGAGGCTCTAAAGGTAACTAAAATAGTCATGGGATAACAGCAGGGGCGTGTATAAGGGGGGCAAGCAGGGGCACGAGGCCCTCCCAATAATCGGGGGCACAGAACTCTTCCGCCGCAGCCAAGTACTTGTGGCTACATTTATTCAGATGGCTCCATGGCGCATGAATTTTCATTGAAATGGTGAGTGTACTGCTGTTTATTTCTATGCATATGATGTATGTGCGTGTGTTGATATGGCTTAATGTGTATACTGTGTGTGTTTAATGTGCCGTTCCAACAGCAGTCAAATTTAAATTCCTGTGCACACCCCATCTCAAAAAGGATAGAGTAGAATGAGAAAAGTTTCAGAGAAGGGCAACAAGGATGATCCAGGGTATGGAAGCCATTCTATATGAGGAGAGACTAAAAAGATTAGGGCAGTTCAAGTTAGAAAAGAGAGAACTAAGGGGGAATATGACAGAGATCTATAAAATCATGAAAAGTGTGGGAAAAGTGAATAAGGAAATGTTATTTACCCTTTCCCACAATATAAAAACCAGGGATCATCTGATGGAATTCATAGGCAACAGGTTTAATACAAACAAGAAGAATTCTTTAATACAACACACAATTAACCTGTGGAACTCATTGCCATGGGATAATCTGATGGCCAAAAGTACAACTGAGTTCAAAAAAGATAAGTTCATGGAAGATAAGTCTGTGACAGGGTTCATTCACCAGAGCAGTGCCTCCTGCTGGTTGTGTCGGGGATTAGCTCTGTGGAAGTAGAGAAAAGGATAAAGGGAATTTGACCATAGAGATCTTAGTCTCTAGGAATAGAGCAAGAGTCAGGCTAACAAAGTCAGGCTGACACGGACTCTAATAACGCGAGACTTGAAGGCCTAGGCAAGTGGAAAGCGAGTGGAAAAAAAACTGTAAGAGATACTGTTTTTCGACCTTGTGTTAGATAAGAATGGAATACAAACTGTAGCAGGAACTGCTCAGAAAGAGTAAGATATCAGGAAGGAATATGTATAAACAAGATGCGGTTGTTGATCATTATTGTCTGTAACAAAAGGTATAAATGCTTGCCCTAATTGTTTATCTAACGGAGACCTGCCGTGTGTACTCTCCCGTGTATTTGCAATTTTGCAATTGCTCAAAATAAACCTGTCTCTGGCTTGTTGCTCCAAACTCAGAGTGAGGACTTTGTTTTCCTCCACAGGTCTCTCAGCTGGCACACCCTCTCTGGTGGTGCCTCTCCTGCCACCTTTTCCACCCAAAGACCCATCTCAGCCCAGGAACCACAGCATCCTTTTCATGCCTCGTCCCTCCGGCCATGTCACCATCTCTGGTTCCCCCCTTCCAGGGGTTAGGTATCTCAGTCCACCTGTCAAGCCACTTCCACAGTGGTGGGGAGGGGAGATCTGGGAATAACAGCAAAGTGCCTTGAAACCAAAGGCTTTGGTTCGAAGCTGCCCCTGTTAATCTTCAGTGAGGATTCTTCCTAGAAGGGCACCAACTTGCAAAATATTAAATTGTTTGCAGATTTGATGCAAGGAATCACCACAAAGAAAAAAATCTGATATTCCCTGCCTGCTTTGTATGTCTGCAGTTGACAAACTCCCACCAACATTCTGCTGTCCATTCCCAGAAGTGAGCCTTTATCTTTCACATCCCAGCCCACAGACCAAAAATCCTCAGATACATCCTGTACTGTTGCCTACATATGTATTTTTAATAAGTTGTAAACTTGGTTCAGGAAAGAAAATTAGTTGATGTGTGAAACCCAGAATTTTAGCAAACTATAACACATCAATAAATGAGAGAGTTGGAAAAGTGGATCTGGAGAGATATGTCAAATTGTTCTCGTTCTCAGTTCTGTTATCAAATTCAAGTTATGTGCTCGCTGTTTTCTTTTTTGTACTACAATCTACCTTAGTTGGTTGCTGGGAGGATTAGTTTTGAAAATATAAATCAATATATGATTGCTAAGTAGCTCTATACATCTTGGGCCCCAATCCCGCAAAGACATGTGTATACATTGCCTTCAATGAGACTACTCAAAGTATAAGGTTAGGCATGTGCATTAGTCTTTGCAGGATCTGGACTTCTGGCAGTAGCATCTGCCGCATTTCAATCCAGAGGCATATCTGGGATGAAGACATCCCAGACAATGTTGTTCTTTACTCTGACGACAGCTTCCCATAGTTCTGACTGGGAACCCTCTCATATCCTGCCAAGTTCCACGGGGAGGGAAGTTTCATGATTAAAAGCCCCATTTCCATAGGCTTTATTATTATTATTTAACATTGACATTGTGGTAGTGCCTAGAGGCCATAACCAGGTTGGCCCCTATTGTGCTAGACAACATAAAAGTATGAAATACAGGGCAGACCCTGCTCCAAGGAGCTTTGAGCCACAATTCTGGCCCTTTAAAGATTTACCCTTCATGTCTCTTGATCTGCACTGGCTTTACATCTCACTTTGTACTGGCTACTCCAGCACTTTTCAAAGCATTCTTGCTACCCTGCCTGTCAAGGAAATGTGCATTGACCTCCAACAAGAAAAGGTAGCGTACCTGTTAGTGGAAAGCAATTAAGTTAATAATGAAAATAGCCACGCTTTGTGTCGCTCTGCCAAAAACCTGAGATTTATTAATAGTACATTGGATTGGAAATAAAAGTGTTAAGCCCTGTTTAGTGGCTTTTATGTGCCTTTTCTACACATTCTGTTCTTGGGAAATCTGGGGAATTTAACTGTACTAATAGATGCCCATTAAGAGTGCATGTGTTGTATCCAGAAAACCTTGACCTCTGTACAAAGGTTAATCAGTCCCAGCTACCCAGCAATACAAACTGCATGGAAGTGTTTTCAGCTCCACAGACTGCTTACAGTTCATAAATACACCTCTACCCCGATTTAACAGGACCCGATATAACACGAATTCGGATATAACACAGTAAAGCAGCGCTCCAGGGGGGCGCGGCTGCGTGCTCCAGCAGATCAAAGCAAGTTCGATATAACGCAGTTTCACCTATAACGCGGTACGATTTTTTGGCTCCCGAAGATAGCGTTCTATCGGGGTAGAGGTGTAGCAGGAAGAAGAGGAGGGAAATAAAAATCTGAACATCTTCCAAACAGACAGGCCACAAAACACTCCCGGTGTGGAGAAGAGTAGGAGCTGCAGATCCCCCAAGTGTTTCTTTGGGCCCACTTTGCCATTTCCCGAAGGCCCCGTTACACTGCTCATATGATACATAAAGCGCCCTTTAAAGTGCCTTCATTGTAAGGAGATTCTCTGGCCAGCAAAGAGTGTGATGGCTCTATACCTGCTCCCTCCAGCCTAAGGAGCATACCAGAGCACATGGGGGAAGGGAGACAATATGGCCTGCTGCTGGGAGCATGTCTCCCAGCACTGGTTAGCAGACTTGGGTTAGTGGGGCTCTGGCTAGTGCTCTAAACATACCAATGTGGACATTCCATCTCGGGCTGGAGCTTGGGGTCTCAAGCCCACCTGACCCCCCTGGCTCCAGAGTCTGAGCCAGAACATCCACACTGCTTTCTTGTTTTGTGCTCTAGCATCAGTCCTGCAAACACAAGTCTGTTAACCAGTGCTGGGAAACAGGCTTCCAGCAGCAATGTAGACATACCCTCGGGAGTCCTGGGCATCCTATGCATGTCAGACCAACCTTGCAGTGTCTGACTTCATAGGGACCCAACAGACCCCTGACTGTCTCAATAATAAAGGACTTAGAGCCATCTTTGCCTTCTCTTGCTGCATTCCTGCACAGGCATAGAGAATCAGGGCCATATTGTTTAAGTATTTTGTACATTCTAAGCCCACTTGGAATTAGCCCTGCCTCATAAATAAAATGTCACTAAGACAGATTTGGGGTCATGATATCTACCTAATATTCCATATATCTTTGTGCAGAAGTAGTCCTTGACTAGTAGCCCACCCATTTACCACATAGTTTCTAGTAGAAGTTGCCCTCATTCAATATCTGCTCCTTTACTATGCATCTTTCAGTGAACCTGCAGGAGAAAGCAATGACTCATACACAAAGATATGCAGGATGTTCCCTCTGCTAACGTAGCTGAAGGCCACGATTCCCATTTCTAACCAAGGACATGCCCATGTGTATGATATTACAAGCTCTGAACCATGATGTGCAGACAATTCAATGATACAAGCCTTATTTATGCTGTGAAACAAGCTGTTACCTTGATTGCAATTAGATAACCCTCAATTCTGTGGCTGCTGTGCAGGTGCATCTCCCATGGGCTTGAGAAGTGGTTGCAAATACAGCGTAGCGGCAAGTAGGGGATGTTGACTTGGATCATTACGGGCTCTTCATTATTGATTTTCAAGTGTGCAGCACCCACAACTGAAATCTTATCCTCAGATGAGCTCAGCTCTCCTTTGGGAACCTAAATGTAAAGGTTAAGGTTTCAGATTTGCTCAGCACCGGAAGAGCTGAGCTCTTTTGAAAACCTGGCCTTATTATACAGGCGAGTCTCATCTTACGCTGGGGTTACGTTCCACTGTCAGCGCGTAAAGCGAAAATCGCGTATAGTCAAAATTACATTGAGTGTAATGGCGGGCGGAATCGCCCGCACTACAGGTACAGTATTTAAATTGTTATTTTTCTCTCTTTTTTTTGTTTGGTTTTGCCGACCGAACAAAGCTGAATTCGTGCATAAATGCGCGTAAGATGAGACTCGCCTGTACACTTCACGTATCTCTGCTTCAGTTTGTTTCCCTGTAAAACAGCGGGGATAATGTTTAGCCACCTTTGTGGCTTTGGGGATGAAAGGGACTAAATATTATTTTTAGTAACAGTATAATGTAATTATTATAATAAAAACTTCAAAAGTTTGAAAATATATTGGGCCAGATTGTTGGATACGGTATAGCCCTTTGTGCCACAGCACCAGCCAATTGTGGCCACTGAGTTGGCATATATGACTCCAAGAGGATCACCCCAGTTTGCAAGGAGACCCTCCAGTGGTATAAAGCCAGTGTGGACTCCTACCCTCCGCCTCCCTACTGCTATTATAGAGAACGTGGTTAGAGGAAAAGGGGCACAGCTGGGGAACCCCTATATTGCCCTCCTCCCCAGTTGTAGTTTTGGCTGCTTGGGGCACAAGTGTAAGTAAGTTAGAGCAGCCCTAGGGGTTGCTCTGATTTACAGCAGGGGACCAGCTCTGAACACAGCAGTCCTTGGTTTGTGGGAGTACCAGAATGCACTTTATGCTGCCTTTACAAGCTGAGCTGTGTGCCCCCAAAAGCTGTGAGATTGTGTTCCTCTCCGTTTGTTTTTATTGTGCAGACTCTCCTTTTACCCTCTTTCATCCCTGTTTGTGGCGCTAGAGCTTTAATTAGAGTTAAAACCACCACTAATGCTACCACTCTCCTGGTATTAACTTTCATTTCGGCTTTAGCAAAACAGGTGTCAGGAGGAATGAATATGATTGCATTTCGCTATTTAATTAACAGCAGAATGGTAAAATTGGAGTGGTAATGAGTAAAACACTACTTCAGCATTTAGCAGCATCCCAAGTTTTGGTAAAAATATGCAACACTAATAAGTTGTTATAATCCTTGAGGGTTGGGACCAGAAGTTGAATCCTTCATCATCCAATCAGAATCCTACTTTTGGCCTTGTCACTTTTGTAACCACTCTGAGATGTGGCTGCAGCCTTCTCCCTTCCCTCCTCAGGGGTGTGGGTCTTGGATTCACCTATAGGGGCACCTGGTACCTCCACCCAAGGAAACACCTCCTAGTGCAGAGAACACAGAGGGCCTGTCCCCCTTGGGAAAATATTCAACACCCAATCTCATGCAGAGTGCCAGTCAGAGCACACAAGAATAAAACAGCTATCACAATTCTAAGAGTAATTAAACAGTAACCAAAGTTTTCTTAGTTATGGGGAACTCTGGATAAGGGACAGTGCAACAAGGAATTTGGATAATAAAAGACAAAAACAATAATACATAAACACTAACCATTCCAACTTTTACAGCCAGTACAAACCACCCTGTGCTCCCTGCCAGCACCTGTCTGGGCAAAGAGTGAGTTTAGGCTCAGGCTTTGATGGGCGGTGCAGCACTGAAATCAGTGGCCAGCTTAAAACACAACATCAAAATAAATAAAAAAGGATGTTCTTACAAAGTATCCACACCAAGGATAGTAAGATTGTCTTTGTGGCTCTCTGCTCTGGATTCAAATGTGGCATTAGAGTAAACTAACATTGCCATGGAATATGCCACAGAATTAGAAGTGCTTGCTGTGGAATTTGGTCCCATTTTGCCATGGAGTACCTGGGGCCGATACTGGTAGTTTAAAATGAGTCTAATGTGCAGAAGTGTTCTTGAAATCAACTTGGGAGCTGCATGTGACCACCGATTTTTTTTAAAGAACTCTTTACATATTGAGTTCAAGATAGAGATACAATGAAAAAAAATGCCAAAATACAACCTATTACAAGATCTTCATAAACCACAAAAGCAAAATTGTGTTTGAGAAGCTACCTACACTCTGATGTTTCTTTGGATGAAAGGTTTGACAAGAATACACAGATGGAGCAAAAGGGAAGAGGCAGAGTAAATCTGGATTTCCAAAATTATTTATCTTGAAAATTGTTCTGGAATTCAGGAATGTGTCTTAGCTACACTTCCACTCCTACTCCCACTGATGGCAAATTTCCCATTGACTTTGGCCCTAAATTCTATAGTACATTTGCGTTTTTAAGAGATTGTACACTGCTCATCTGCTTGGTGAAATACCAGCTGACAGCCAGGAGTACTCTGGTGGCTTCTCAAAAGAGAACTGGTGCCAAAGAAGACTGGCACAGCCACATAGGATTAACATTACTCTGATGAGCATCCAGCAAAACTGGCAGTCCTATCAAACGGCAAGGAGAACTGAATGAAAACTCTCAATAAGACCCAGGAGAGGAGAATAAAGGGTATGGTAAGCTAGGTCATGCTGATAATAGATTGCTGGGACGAGATTATGATCCACAAAGAAAAATCTGTGTATGTGACAAAATCAACATGTATTAAAGCAAAATCTGCATAAGTGAATGTGGTTTACAAGTGTTTGAAGTAAGAATGGGCTATAAACAACAGCATGTACACTACATGAAAGAACAATATTGAGCCCAGGCAGCTGGACTAGTGCAGAAGTGATGAGCTGCTAGTGGGACTGAATCAGGATGCCCTCTGCAGAGCTCTCATCCACATACCTGTAAATGTTGGACCATGAGGTGTCTAGGAGTAAAAAGAGGAGGAAAATTCATTGGCCAGCCATGAAAAAAGCTAAAATATGTAAACAGATGGGGAGTTAGTCATTAGACTACAACAGTTTAAGAAGAAGTGGCAGAATTATTTGACAATTATGTGCAGTCATTCTTCTGCCAACTTTGTTCTTTGGTTTAAACAGCTCTTCTCCCTCCCCAGTGTTTACACAGTTCCCCCTCCATCATCTATTTATAGAGAGCAATCAGATTCCTTCTCACCCTTTGTTTTTCTAGGCTAACCAAGCCAAGCTCTTTCAGTCTTCTCCCATAAGCAGCAGCAGTATTAGGCAGCTGCAACCCATGCAATTGCAGGGAGCCACAAAGCAACGATGGGGCCACCGGACATAGTATCTCAGGTTCTTGTCCCTGGTGACAAAATGAAAACCAAAGTGAAATGCATCCGCTCAGCGTGATGACATGATGACGCAAACCCCACCCAGCATGATGGGAGGCAACATTGGCAAAATTGAGTTTGTAGGGGACCACCATGGGACAAACGCGGACGCTGCTCGTAAATAGGCTCTCTGTTCCCTTGATCATCTTAGTAGCTCTTCTTGCATCTGTTCCAGTCTGAGTTAATCTTTCTTGAAAACGAGGACTAGAACTCTACACAATATCGCAGATGAGGTCCTACCAGTGGCTTCTACAATGGCATTAATACTTCCATATTTCTACTGGCAATGCCTCATCTGATACATCCTAGGATCACCTTTATCTTTTTATGGCAGCAATATGCTGGTGGTTCATAGTCACCCTGTGATCGACCTATTTACTCCGGTTGTTTTCCTCTAATATTTGCTACTGATGAGTTACCAGCTTATAGCAAGTATCAGGGGGTAGCCGTGTTAGTCTGTATCTACAAAAACAACAAGGAGTCTGGTGGCACCTTAAAGACTAACAGATTTATTTGGGCATAAGCTTTCGTGAGTAAAAACCTCACTTCATCCGAAGAAGTGAGGTTTTTACTCACGAAAGCTTATGCCCAAATAAATCTGTTAGTCTTTAAGGTGCCACCAGACTCCTTGTTGTTTCAGCTTATAGCAGAAATTCTTGTTACTAGTCCCTAGTGCATGCATTGCACTTTATACAATTAAAATTTCATCACATGCATAAGCTGGGTCATTTTAGGCCGTCTTCTGACAACTGGTGCCTTGTTCTGACTGACCAACGAAGAACAGGCTTCCCAGTCAATACTTCACCTGATTTAACACAGAGCACAGATATGACCCTTCATTTCTTTGCCAGGCACAATTCCCATTGAAGATATAGGCCCAAGTATGGGATAGTTGCTGTCAATAGAATTTTATGAGAAAACAAAGCTTCAAGCAGTTTAGCCACGCTAGGTATGACCAAGAAACATTAAGTTGGCTCCTATTTCTCATTTCCTGTTACACTATGTGATGACTTACACAATGCTGGTTAAGTAAATGAATAGTATTATCGGGGGGGAGGAGCTGGAAAGAGAGAGAGGGAGTGTGTGTGTGTGTGTGTGTACGTATGTTCATACATTCTGGGGGTAAAATCCTTGCCCCGTTGAAGTCAATAAGAGTTTTGCCATTGACTACAATGGAGCCAAGATTTCACCCTGAAAGAATTACATTAAATGGTTTACATTTATATTAGAAACTCCTAGTAAATAAGTTCATATCATCTTAACTAAAGCAGATTAAAGAAAACGATATATATGGATCAGTATAATATGTACACTGGTTAATGTAAGTGGAAATGTATTACCACTTATCTATTATATCATTGATATTTCAAAAAAGAACAGGAGTACTTGTGGCACCTTGGAGACTAACAAATTTATTAGAGCATAAGCTTTCATGGACTACAGCCCACTTCTTCGGATGCATATAAAGTGGAATAAATATTGAGGAGATATATATACACACATACAGAGAGCATGAACAGGTGGGAGTTGTCTTACCAACTCTGAGAGGCCAATTAAGTAAGAGAAAAAAAACTTCTGAAGTGATAATCAAGATAGCCCAGTACAGACAGTTTGATAAGAAGTGTGAGAATACTTACAAGGGGAGATAGATTCAATGTTTGTAATGGCTCAGCCATTTCCCACGAAAGCTTATGCTCTAATAAATTTGTTAGTCTCTAAGGTGCCACAAGTACTCCTGTTCTTTTTGCGGATACAGACTAACACGGCTGCTACTCTGAAACCAACAATTGATATTTCAGTCTTTTAATGGGTATTACAACTCCATAAAATCCCTTTGAATACTGAAAAAAGAAGAACAGGAGTACTTGTGGCACCTTAGAGACTAACAAATTTATTAGAGCATAAGCTTTCGTGGACTACAGCCCACTTCTTCGGATGCATACTTTGAATACTGAATATGCTATAAGTGGCTGTTGTTTTAAAAGGATGTAGCCAGAGACACATTTGTTGAAAGGTTTCTTTATGTCCTTTTGTTTTTTATACAATACAGTCAGTTTTTCACATGCTTAAATATATTAAGTGTACAGAGTAGTTTATAAAGTATAATTTCAAACTTAAGAACAGCCCTCAAAATTACAAATTAACCCCTCAAATGCAAAGCAACTTCACTTCCTTAAGCTGACTGTTTTCTGCCTCCACCCCAACCACTACCTTTTCTAAGAGAGAATACATAATTAGCCAAGCAGAGAATCTACTTTTATTATTACCCCATTTGAGATTCCCAAGGGGGAGTTCTATGTCTGTATGTCATAAAGGGCATTCAAATGTCACAGAAAGTTTCTCTTCTGCTTTGTGTAGCCAATTACTTAATTTTATCATTCATTTATTGTGTGATGTTATGATTAACTAACATGTCATGTCACATATAATCATTGTATGTTGAATAGAATTAAATTGTAGGATTATAGAAGGATAGGATTGATTGGTAGTCAGAAGTGATAAGTATATATTAGGTATCTAAGTAAGTAGGGCTGAAACGCAAGGCTTACAGGCTGACGCCTGTCAGATTTTAGCTTAGCCATACGAGGCCTTAGGCTTAAGAAATGCTTGACATAAGTAAGTGACCAAAGAATAACCCCATGCCACAAGATTATGGGAAAGGATGCACCAATGGGTGGCATTGCGAAAAATTAACCACCAGATTAATTTTTGATTACAAGATACCCAGTAGTCACATTTTTCTAACATGTGCCCTAACCGTAGGGTACACGATGCATTAGGGTATTAGGTATAGTCAGAATCACATTATAAAAGAGAATGCCTGGAATGGGAAAAATCAGTTACCTTTGAGAATATTCCAGCAGGAACCACCTATCTATTGATGATCAATCTGTGGAGGACCCATTAGACCGTAAGACTATCTAGGAGGATGTGAGAATGACTATAGCTATAACTTGTGCATGGATATTTTTAGGATTTATATATGCTTGGATAATGATAACCTTGATGGAAACTTTAATAAAATTGATAGGGCAGACAAGACGTTGTGAATGTCTGTTACTTTCCTTGATCTTCATGTGTTCCTAGAGACTCTAGATCTGAGACAAATGGCCGAAGTAACTTTCACTCTGAGCTTAAAACTCTACCCCCTAGAGTCGAACCCCTGGTGGTATAGTACAAAATTACTGAAAATAGTAAATTAACTAAATTCACTTTATAAGGCTTCCTTTGTGTTCAACATATTCTTTGTTCACACACTGCGCTGGACATCAGAATTATCCATTCTGCCACGGAAGGTTGTGTGTCACTTTTCCAATGCCTCCAAATCACATTTAGCAGACATATGAGCTATTTTTAAACTAGATTTTATAAAAACTCTAACCCTAAGGTGTGATGCACTGAGCTTGAGTCCAGAGACAGCTACAACTTAATGCCTCAAATATATTCCAATTTGTGTCATGATTTAGCCCCAAGTTGGTGAACTGTTTCCCAATCACAAAAGGGCATAGTATCCTCCTAACCTTGTCTTTACAATCTCCAGCATAATCTCTCAGTGTTGTGATTTGTAAAGGTGTCTGTAGTGACAAAAGTAACCAGAAAAAATAGTCACCTGGTAGAGAAACTTAATTAAAGGGTGAACAAAGTCATGCTGGAAGCTTCCAGACACTTCAGCCGCTAAGGGCCTCAGTACGACTCTCTAACTGCTTTCAAATGTGGCTTCTCAGGGCCCCAAATACTCTGTCTCTGAGACCCACTCCTCCAAACAGCCATTAAATCTTCCCCTGCTGGCCAATTATCACCCTCCGCAGCAGAAGAAAAAGAACAGAATCTGACTTCTGCTAACCAATCACTTGCTCAGTTCATTTATCACAAGAGATGTTCTTCTCAAAAGGGCCATCTGAGAGCAACCTGTTCCTTCAGCCCCCACAAGAGCAATGGGAGACAACAGCTCTTCATGGAAGTCTCTGGAGCATCACATTCTTTGTCAGCCTCTGCTGAAGGCGAAACTCTCAGTTATGAAGAATAACATGGAAACATTACAATTAATCTTAAAACACACTCTTCAACTGTAGTCTTCCAATGAGATTTTAACGAGTTTACATTGTTTGGGAGGTGTGAAGCATCTGTGTTATTCTGCTATTCAGAACCAAAAGAAAAAAAGTCTGACACAGGGTGTGGAATTTCCTAAAGGACCCATTTTAAAATGAATTTAAACTCCTAAAATACTTTACAGATTGAATTGCAAATTCTCTGAAAATGTGTTCTATGCTCAGAGATTAAGTGCTGTAATTCTGGGAAGAATATGCTATAATTTTCTTATATCTGAAAGAGGTTGACTCCCTAGTTTAAGTACAAAATTCCACCTTAACCATTGAACTGCAACCAGTGCCTACATAGTATGTATGTGAGCAGATAAATAGCGCCCCATTAATTGGCATATAAAATGTAGCATAGTTCATAAACTACTAGGTCTAATAAGGCGGTTATGCACTCCAACTTAGTGCGGGGTAAAATTTTTCAGATTTTTTTTGCCAAAAAATACAGATTTGGGTTGACCAAAAACATTTAATAAACTCATGAGAAATTTGCAACATTATTTTGGTCAAAAAATTTTGAAAAAAAAATTGTTCCGTTTCGACACTTTAAAAAAATCAAAACATTTCATTTTGAACTAGAAATGTATTTTCATTATGAATTTTAGTCTTTAAACTGATAAACCTCAAAACAAAACTAAACATTTTGCTTCAGGTCACACAAAACATTTCATTTGACCTAAAAATTAAATGAATTTTTTTGGTTCACTGAAAATTTTGAAAAAAGTACTTTCAGGTTGACTCAAAACAAAATTTCCCCCCTAGGTTGGCTACCAAACCAAGAAAAACCAAAAATCAGTTATTTGCACCGCTCTACTCCATATGGCTTCCTAATTAAGCAGGTCTTAACAAATGAGACCAGGAGCAGGCTGTCTATGGAGGACATTAAAGCTGCTGTGGAAAGTAAGCAAGCAAGAGTGCAAAGTCTCTTTAAATCAAAAGAAAAAGTGCAGATTTATAATTGTTTTAGAGCAATTATGTGATAAGTGGGGATTCCTTTTTTGAGCACTGTCCAAAATATTATCTGTGCTTTCGTTAGGGACAAAGACATCTAGGCAAAAACGAGCACTTGATATCTCTGGCTGATTAGAATGCATTCATCTGACAGATTAATTTTTCAAGCAATAATAGCAAAGCACTGATTAATGTATAAAACTCTCTCTTATGCTTTTATAAAGGTCATATTAAGCTGCATGTTCTAGTAAAGATTGTCTCCTACTGAAAGCTCTTTACGTGCTTATAAATGTGGAGAAGAGACATGGTGGTAAAGACTTGAGAAACGTATTACAACAATGTACATTTGGCAACATTGTTTACTTTTCAATGAATTTGCTGGTTAAATTAGCCAGAAAGGAGTGTAAAGGTCTAATATACTCAAACAACCATTCAGCAGAGCATGCAGTAATCATTTAACATTAACATCAAGAGCAGAGATCTAATGCAGTGGTTCTCAACCAGGAGTCTGGGGCCCCCTAGGGGGCTGCGAGCAGGTTTCAGGAGGTCCACCAAGCAGGGCCAGCATTAGACTCATTTGGGCCCAAGGCAGAAAGCCAAAGCCCCATCACATGGGGCTGAAGCCAGGGGCCCTGAGCCCCACCACCCGAGGCTGAAGCCAAAGCCTGAGCAATGTAGTTTTGCAGGGCCCCTGTGGCGTGGGGCCCCAGGCAATTGCCCTGCTAGATATTCCCCAAGGCCAGCCCTGGCCTTTATATGCAGAAAACCAGTTACTGTGGCACAGGTGGGCCGTGGAGATTTTATAGCATGTTGGGGGGGCCTCAGAAAGAAAAAGGTTGAGAATCCCTGATCTAATGAATTCTTTCCACAATGGAGAAAGTGAAGTGGTAGGATAAACAAGAACAGAGATGGCACATGATTTTGCATAGCTAGTCAATTATTTGTTGTAATCTTTGTTGTGAATTTAGTCCTTTCTTCTTGGCAAACCAATCCTGATTTCTGCAAAGACATTCATCATTTGGACAACAATTTTCAGCCTAGCTTATTGCACCCTGTTCACTTTGAGGATTTGTTATTCATTATTCATAGTGTGTGATTGGTCACTTAAGTCATATGGTATTGTAACTACTTTCTGATTCGATTACTGAAACTTTTTAACGTAGACAATGAGGAATACCAAATAATGGACTTTTAGCATGAATTTTTGGGTGCATATCAGTTTGTGCTAAAAATAGTTTTAAGATTCACAAACAATTTTGGGATTCACTAACACCTTGTATGGAGATATACCTATCTCCTAGAACTGGAAGGGACCTTGAAAGGTCATGGAGTCCAATCCCCTGCCTTCACTAGCAGGACCAAGTACTATCCCTGACAGATATTTTTTTGCCCCAGACCCCTAAATGGCCCCTTCAGCAACTGAACTCACAACCCTGGGTTTAGCAGGCCAATGCTCAAACCACTGAGCTATCCCTCTCCCCCTTGTGACTAGTTGTTCGCATAGTCACACATAATGAACCTTTTAAGATTCATGCGCACCTTGCATTTCATGTATTCACACAATTCTGTGTCACCAAAAATAATATAAACCAAACTTAAAGCTTTTATTTGTGAAAATATTTACAAACTAATTTCTTAAAATTTGACTAGCCCTGCTAACTACACAGTTTCAGCTAAATACTATATATTATTTGGGGGAACTAATCTGCCTATGCATCATGGGGCAAATGCTCTGGTGATATAAATAAGTGGAATACAAATGAAGTAACTGGAGGGATTTACACCTGCAGAAAATTTGGCCTAGTAACTCCATCAGAAAAAATGCTAATTACAGCAAAGTGTTGCAAATTACTATTTCTAAGTAATGTATACATAAGATGTGTTGCGTCGCTAGACTTTATTTTAGAATAGGAAATCTCATCGTTTGATACTGGTAAAATGTTTGTGTTAATTTATCTTTTAATCAAACTCCAAGATTCCTAATTGTCACTTATTTGAGAAGCAGTGAAAAAAAACATCAATATTTTATATTTATACAATGATTTTCATCTGTTTGAGCTCCATAGCACTATACTACAAGCTGATTCCTGAGCAATGGGACAGTATAATGGAAGGCTCAAGAAGCACTCTGACAGTAGGTTTTGAAATATATACCACATATATTGAAGGTGGGGAACTATCCCACAAAGTTTGAGGTCTTATTCTCATGTAAAACAAAAAAGGGTTGTAGAACATAACTGGTACACCGCTACCTCGCTATAACGTGACCTGATATAACACGAATTTGGATATAACGCGGTAAAGCAGTGCTCCGGGGGGAAGGGGCTGCGCACTCCGGCGGATCAAAGCAAGTTCGATATAACGCGGTTTCACCTATAACGCGGTAAGATTTTTTTGGCTCCCAAGGACAGCGTTATATGGGGGTAGAAGTGTATGTTAGAAGTCACCTCCTTCCAAATACCTGTCAGATTTTGATTGCTTCTCATGGAACACAACAAGGACTTCCTGACTCCTCCTGAAATGAGAAAGATGACTGTTAATTACTGTGACTGTGCAAAATTACAGTTCATCAGTAAATATAATACCATCAGTGCCTCTGGTATGAAATTAATCTATCATCACTACACAGAATATAATTCATTAATTGTTAACCACTGTCATATGCAGCAGCCATGAAAAGGAAGGCATCTGCAAAGCAACAGCACATATCTGCAAAAGAAATGTCACCAACAAGCTTATAAAAGTGGAACTTTGATTAAAAAGACATAAAACCTAATAACTGCATCTTCCAGTTACCTCTGTAATGGAGGATCTTAAAGCTGGGCAAATGCAAAAGAAAATAAACTGCTAAAGTATGCTGAGAACAGCCATAGAGAAGAATTATAATGTCGGAAGAGGGAGGAAATCGTCAGTACAGACCCTACAAAGCAGACTACTTACTTATATCACAGATATGATGCAACCTATTAATGGCAACACTGCAGCTAAAATACTGGAGGAGAAATAGAGAAACCAGAAACAAAAGATAAGGTGCTAAGAGTGTAAGAACTAAGAAACAAGGACAAAAAGGACAGGAAAGCAAAGCTTGTGCTAACACAGGAGACAGGGAACTGATAGATCAAGCAAAAAAGGTTTGAGAATATCAAAGCAATGAACCATGCTGGCAGTCACGCCATGAGCTCCTTATGGTGCTAACTCTAGCAAACCTGGAGCAGCTAGTTTGCTAAATACTGGAGATCAGGGTGGAACATAACATATATCAAAGCAAAACCATCATATATAAGTTATGTTTTGCCATAAATGAAGAGCAATCGTTTACTTTCAGACTCAAATTACTTATTTTAGGCTAAGGGAAAACACCACAAGAGAGAACAAAAGTATAGTCTGCAGAAGAGAGATGATTCTGGGTCTGAATTTTGGGCCTTGCATCCCGCCCCTAATATAGTGGGAGTCACACTCATACTGATGGGTAGATAGCTCTTCATTCCAACCATAGCAGTCCTGCCAAAATGAAGATGTTTTAATTTTTATTGAATGAGTTATAAAAGTCCTGATACATTCAGAACCATCAAAATACATCTCCTCTGAGTAAAAATGTCTATAACATTCATATATAGCACACCAAAATCCACTTCTCCCCCATGTAAAAAGAACATTAGGGTTGCAAAGTCAAGCACTCTAAAGTTAGAAAATAAAGAATTAAGCTTGCTTGTGCATATGCATTATGATATAGTCTTTAATGACATGATCACATGCTATTTTTTCCATTGGACCTCTTTCCATGTACAGGAGGGACAATGCTCACTTAATGAGCCGCTATTCAATATTTTGTTTTCTCCTCATTCCTCAATATGTGGATGCTGCCTTATTTACTGCACACTTCAAACCCTGCTTTGAAGATAGAATTATTAATTTTCTCGTGGGCTTTTCTATGGTGCTTATTGTTATAGTATCTGAGTGCTTCCCAAACATTAATCTATCTTCACTAAACCTCTGTGAGGTGTAGGGTGACCAGATGTCCTGATTTTATAGGGACAGTCCCGATTTTGGAGTCTAATCAGCTCAGCACAGCTTTGCTGCATGCTAAATAATAATACCTGAGTGGTGAAATCTGTAGTCAAACTGTGTGTTTTGGATCCCAGAGCATTGGATGAAGTGTTCTCCCAGAACTGGAAAAGGTATCTGGATAAGCCTAATGGAAAAGGTCTTGGAGGGAACCCCAACAATATTCTAGTGACAGCTGATGTGTTTGTAAGGGGTGCTACTGTTATATTGTGTTGCCACCCTTATGTTGCTGCTGTGTCCTCAGAATTCTTGCTATTATCCCACATTAAAATAAGATCCTTCATAAATTCCAGCTGTTGATTAAGGACTAGACTCTTCCACGCCTTACTCACAATGAGTAGTGCCTTCCTTTCGGAGTTGTCCCCTGGAAATCAATGGGATTACTCAACACTAAGGTGCTATCAATGTAATCAATGTAAGTGATGGAATCTAGCCCAGTGTAACTTTTCATTCCTTGGTCTTAAAAAACTTGGTCCCTGATATCCATACAATAATTCTGGTCAAATAGTCAGCCTCATCAACCTTAACCCATTTACTCACCAAAGGTTTTCTACAGATGGACTCACAGTAATATATTTCTTTCTTTCTGAGTGTACCCAAGCAACAAACCAACCAACCATGGTGTCAGGTACCTTTATTGCCAATTTCTTTAAAAAGGTCAGGCTAGGTACCAAAATCTAATTGCCTCAAAAAACAACCAACATTAGCAATACCGCTGGTGTGAGTAATGTACTTGCTTTGAAAAAGAACTGGGGGAGTGAAGAAGGTTGACTGTAATTGTATAATAGGTGTACAGAGTCTGCTATGTGCACCGCTGCCACAGAATGAGAATAAAGGAATCAAAAATGCTTTGCATTTTCAGGGCCATGGTGCCAATGTGCAGCGATCACAGTGAGGGGAACAGGACAAGCCAATACAAATGCGGTTTGCTTTTGTAGCTCTTTATAGAGCAAATTGGAGAAATGGTCTGAGTTAAACAGGATGAAGTTTAACAAAGACAAATGCAAAGTGCTCCACTTAGGAAGGAAAAATCAGTTTCACACATACAGAATGGGAAGAGACGGTCTAGGAAGGAGTACGGCAGAAAGGGATCTAGGGGTTATAGTGGACCACAAGCTAAATATGAGTCAACAGTGTGATGCTGTTGCAAAAAAAGCAAACATGATTCTGGGATGTATTAACAGGTGTGTTGTGAGCAAGACACAAGAAGTCATTCTTCCGCTCTACTCTGCTCTGGTTAGGCCTCAGCTGGAGTATTGTGTCCAGTTCTGGGCACCGCATTTCAAGAAAGATGTGGAGAAATTGGAAAGGGTCCAGAGAAGAGCAACAAGAATGATTAAAGGTCTTGAGAACATGACCTATGAAGGAAGGCTGAAAGAATTGGGTTTGTTTAGTTTGGAAAAGAGAAGACTGAGAGGGGACATGATAGCAGTTTTCAAGTATCTGAAAGGGTGTCATAAGGAGGAGGGAGAAAACTTGTTCACCTTAGCCTCTAAGGATAGAACAAGAAGCAATGGGCTTAAACGGCAGCAAGGGAGGTCTAGGTTGGACATTAGGAAAAAGTTCCTAACTGTCAGGGTGGTTAAACGCTGGAATAAATTGCCTAGGGAGGGTGTGGAATCTCCATCTCTGGAGATATTTAAGAGTAGGTTAGATAAATGTCTATCAGGGATGGTCTAGGCAGTATTTGGTCCTGCCAGGAGACTGGACTCGATGACCTCTCGAGGTCCCTTCCAGTCCTAGAATCTATGAATCTAAGAATCCCTTTCAGGTTTCAGCTCAGGACGAGTGGCCTTAAATATATATTCAGACGATGGTCTGAAAGGCGTTTGATTTTGTTGACCGGCCCCGGAGGTATTCTCCCCAACCGTTCCTAATCATCCTTTGATGCAGCTGCTCCTATGAGAGCCATAAATGAGCAGTATCCAGCACAGCGGAGGTGGTGGACTAGTTCTGCTTTCAGTGACCCTGGCGTAAGTTCAGAATAATTCTTCTGACTCCATCTGGCGTGTTCTGCATGCCAGCTTCTTTGCACTGTCCTAGTGGCTCAAAGCAGCCTTAAAGTCAGTGTGGTCAGTCTTTGGCATATGGCCTCTACAGCCGATCTTACGCCACCTCAGTAATGGGGGCATTTCCAGTGCGTCCTGAAGTCACAGAGATTCCTGGCTGTCAGAACAGTCTTTAGGGGGCAACACATATTAGATCAGCTTTCAGGTTGCTTTAATTTACAGTGGGCATTGGAACAGCAGTCACATGGCCTCAAACTGGTGGAGGTATCAAGGATTCTATAGTGCCCACCTTCAGCTGCAAATACAGCTGAGGTTCTGACCCTCTACAGGAGACTGAAGCATGAAAGGAATGTCTGTAAATAGCTACAGAAGCAAGAAGCATTTTGTATTGGCTTGTCCTGCTCCTTTTGCTGTGATCTCTGCACACTGGCATCCTGGCCCTGACATATGCAAACCATGTTTCATTGCTTCGTTCTCATTCTGTGGCAGGGGTACACATGACACCGAAACTTATAAATGTAACAATCAATAATCCTCAAATTCCATTTCAGAGCAAACATATTACTTGCAAACGGCACTGCTATTGGGGGATTTGTTTTTAGAGAAAATTCAGTTTAGGTACCTGTAGTAGGGTTGCGCCGGGGCTCTACCCTCCGAGACGGAGGGGTGCCACACCGGCTCACTACAGTACCCTACCTTGAAATTTTGCAAAGAATTAATACAGGCTACATGTAAGATTTGGGAGCGGGGGAGTGGGGATTAGTGCCTTCAGGTAGCAATATTTATTACCAGAATCTTTAAAAAATGCTTGCTGGGTAAGATGATTTGGAAGGTAAGATTCCCTTTGTTGGTCTTAAAAAACGGCTAGAGTCACGTATTCAACATCTTCAATGTATACAGGATTCTATTCCTGTGGATTTACTCCAGATTTAAAACAATATGCCTGACAGCAGAATTTGACCTGCTAGTTTGTAATATGATGGATTGTGTAAACCTACAAGACAACAGCAAGATGTTTTTGGGTATTTCTATGAAAGATGTATGATGCTACCTGGATCTGTTAACTTGGCCTACAACATACAAGGACCATATAAAACATATGCATGATGATGTCAAGTTGCCAGTTTGGATAAAGCATCACAACAAGGAGATCAGGGCAAGGCAATTAAAAATATTGCTTTTTCTGCCAAATCAAATTTCTGCCTCATGCTGGGAGGTGAGTACAAGCCAATTAAAAATATATATTTATTTAATGCTGCTTTCGCTCTCTTCCCTTTGTCGTATTGCCATTTGTTATCTGGTGGGCCTGAAACATATGGAGCTGTTCTCAAGGTACCATCACAGCCAGCAGCAATGTTTATTTTATTAGGCTCCCTGAAGCATCCCAGGGCACCATGCCATTTCCACAGTGAGATCTGCTCCTTTTAAGTAGTTTACTCCATTGCTCTGTCTTCTATCTTTCCTAAACCCTAAGTTAAAGAGTATGAAATGTAAAAATGAAAGGAAAGTCTGGGAATTCACTGGGCCTGATTCTTTTCTCACCATCACAGGCTTTACAGAAATGTAATTCCCACTGACTTCAGTGGAGCTGCTCCTGATTTACTCCAAGAGTAGGGATAGAAGAATCAGGCCATGGCATTAACATTGCACACTAGATTTTACAGGCTAAAAAATGACTGATAAATTATGAAAAAATAAACACAGCAAAATCCTCTTTTGACCACTTTAAAGTTTTCTGCATTTCTTTCACTCCTTGTGAGTTAACTAGACCCAAGCAACACCCTCTTCAGGACTGACTACTTCTTCAGATTCACCTTTTTTCCAACATTGGAATATCACAGGTTTTTAACAGAACCTAGCCCAAATTCTATTGTCAGTTCATAGATTCCAAAGTCAGAAGGGACCACTGTGGCATCTAGTATGACCTCCTGTACAACACAGGCCATGTAACATATAATTCCTAGAACAAATCTTTTAGAAAAACATCCAATCTTGATTTAAACATTTACAATAATGGAGAATCTACCACAACCCTTGGTAATGGATCCAACAATTAATTAGCCTCGCTTTTAATAATTTATGCCTTATTTCCTTTGTGAATTTGTCTAACTTCAACTTCCAGCCATTGGATATTATACATTCTCTGCTACACTGAAGAGCCCATTATTAAATATTTGTTTCCCAGATAGATATTTATAGACTGCGATTAAGTCACTCCTTAACCTTCTCTTTGTTAAGGTAAAAGTAGATTGAGCTCTTTGAGATGATTACTATAAGGCATGTTTTTTAAATCCTTTCATCGTTCTCCTGGCTCTTCTCTGACCCCTCTCCAATTTATCAACATCTGTCTTGAATTGTGGACACCAGAACTGGACACAGCATTCCAGCAGCAGTCACAACAGTACCAAAAAGAGAGGTAAAATAACCTCTCTACTCCTGCTCAAGATTCCCTTTTATGGCCACAGCATCATACTGGCAGCTCATGTTCAGTTGATCCTACTGAAGTCAAGAGAATTTTGCTCCTTATCTTTACTTTAGGTTTGCATACTATTGAAAGGGGTCACATTCTGGAGTGATTGCCCCAAGGGTTACATGGGATGGGGACCCTCTCAGCTCTCCAATATACAAAAGAAGGGGGAGTAGTCCACAGCAGCCTTCTCTTTTCCCCACATCTCATGAAGGACAAATATCTATGAAAAATTGGGCCCAAGCCCCGCAGAGCTTGGATCATTTGCTATAATCATGATGCCTCGGCACAACTCACAAATCACCCCTGACCCACACACAAACCTTGAGCATGTTTCTCTCTTGTACTATGCTGCCATTAGATCCTCTAGCATCCTGTCCTGTATGATTCTCCCCTGCCAGTAGATAGTTGGAACTCCTGGCAGGGAAGTTAATGCGTGAAAATATCAGCATTGATCTACACAGTAATTTGCAGCTTGACGTTTTTTGCTTTGCAAGGAAAGCATGCTGTGCAGAACAGGTGCTCCCTCTCCCACTCTCGCTGCAAGTTTTTGCAGGTAGGGAATTAATGCAACAGAGCTGGTGACAAATCACTACAGGGTGGAAGAAACTGCCAGCCCTCTTTTAACTGGCCCCCAAATCCTAATTCTTTGCACTCGTTCAAGCTACCTAGTGGAGAGGAGAATATAGCCTTTGTTGTTCTAGATCTGTGAAATCCTTGTGAAAACTCAAATAATCAGTCCACACGAACAAGGTTTGTTGCTGTTATCTCTAATAATGTAAACTGGTAAGCAAACAATGTATCTCTTCACCTGCATTATCTCTGAACAGCATAACTCTCATGCATAGCAGCGGCAGAGTACCTATAACACTGAACTCATTAATTTAAAGTGGGCCTTATAGTAATCCATGTTATTCACACTGTTTTTTGTACAGCATAAGCAATTAATCTAAAGCCACACTTGATTCATGTTTTCCAAGTGAACAGTGTATTCATGTCATCTTGCCTGCTGTTAAGCAGCCTGTGCATGCATGTGTGGTTTTATAAAGGGTATGTAGTGAAAACTTTGTTTCAGGGGGTATGGCCTTTGTTCATGCGCCATGACATCTACATTTAAAGAAAAATTGCCAACTTCCTGTTAGAAACATTTTTATGGCATGTACATTCTGGCTTAAAACAAATGCAGTCACGACTTACAACATGCACTCACTCCCCAGGGTACACCTCAGGTCAGGTTGTAGAGACTCTTCCACTCCAGCCCTCCTTATTGTTCCTGGTTCCTCAATGGTTTGCTGTTACTGCGGCCAAGCCCTCCACCCAGGTCACCTCTCAGTCCAGACCTCTTCTGCAGCTAACAAAATACAAATTAAATCTCAACTCAAAATAGCCAGCTGGGCATTAAACTCTATAGTATTTAAACACTAGCCCTTCCTAGAGATCCATGGCTGGTGTTGTCAAGGTTAGGTCCCTCACTGGGCCAGGTTACATAGGTAAGGACAGGAACACCCTTGCCTCTAATGGCTTCCTAACTGGCACCTAATAAAAGCAGTCCACCCTTTTTATCTGGCCTGCTGAGCTCTGATTGGCCTCCACCTGTTTCTGGCCCTTCTAGGTGCCAGAGGACCAACTCTCACTGGTTCTACCTGCAGTTGATCATGGAAGGCCTCTCTGGGTAACCCCTGGAGGTCTGAACTCACTGCTCCTCCTTTCCAGCAGGGTTCCTTCTTAGGGCAGGGTGTGTCAAGGCAGTGGGGCTGGCAGGAGGGGACAGCCAATGCCTGTAGGGCCCACCACACTTAGTAAAAAAAGCATATAATACATGTGCCTTGGCCTGTTTTTACCAATGACTGCTTTTTAGTACAGAACTGACTGTCTGGAAGAGGAAGTCCGCACCTCTTTTTTTTGCACACAGATCCAACCCATGAGCACATCAGAGGACTTGGATGACTGACTACTCAGTTGTAACACTGTAAACGAGAATTTTTATTCCATGCCACAGAAACAAGCAAAAAGACATGTTTACACAAATGTTTCATAACAATGTATTAATATCAATGTAGGACTTTAATTCAAGCCCTGCATTATCAGGAATAGATAATCTCCATAACCATATAGGTACTTATTAACACAAGTCTCCCCTGCAGCTACACAAAATCTTTCCCTTCTAAATCCACAAATCCACATATTTCTGTTATCTGTAGTGTGGAACACTCTATACAGTTAGTAAAGATTGAGGGACAGAGGAAATCTATGAGAGAGAAGACAGGCACATGAATGTTCAAAATCCACTGCATCCATCATCTTTTGAAAGAGTAATCTATAAATACAAAGTGAATTACCAGAGCACAAAGCAGTTTAAGGAAACTTATTGAACCATATTAAAAGCGACTTGAATACTGATCTTGCCTATACATAACTATATCAAAAGTGTATCAGTGTCATAAGCACTACATTATTTCATGAAAAGTTACACTGGGTTTAAACTCTTAATTTATTTTCATATTGTATTTTATTTTATATCAATTCCATGTTACCTCTTCTTGGGCTTGATTCTATAAGGTCTTGAGCACGCTTAACTCCAAGGAAACCAGTAAGTGCAGATGCTCACCATTCCTCAAAATTTGTCTTTGAGTTTGTATATTTATCTGCCTTTCTATGTGTGTGTTATTTGACTGCACTTGTGTGCTGTGTGTAGGTTATCTTCACCAAAAATTTATTCAAAGATATAAAGATATCGCAATAGTCCTCTATATGTAGTGCAGAACATGAGAAACTTTAAACCATAACAATGTGAACAAGAAATAAGTAAAATAGCCTTAGTTTTTAGAACTGTGTAAGTTAGATGGATGAACTAAACCAAACTATACGTTGGCCATTTTTTAAAATCTTTTCAGTGAAAAAATGGTATGATGGAAAGAAGACAAAAATCAAAAATTTATCCTGTCTTAGCACAAAAGAACACAGGAAATGCCACGTAAGAACAGACCATTTGGGGCTGTCAAATCCAATATCCTGCCTCTGATATACTTGATATTGCTTCAGAGGAAAACCTCCATAACACTCTTCTCCATTGTTTAATACTGTGCCATAAAAGGTGAAGGAATTCCCTTTTGACTCCAGATAGTACTCAGTT
Source organism: Malaclemys terrapin pileata (assembly GCF_027887155.1). Taxonomy (NCBI): domain Eukaryota; kingdom Metazoa; phylum Chordata; order Testudines; family Emydidae; genus Malaclemys; species Malaclemys terrapin. The sequence continues at coordinate 2,262,996 of NC_071511.1, read as the reverse complement.
TATGCCCTTAAGCACAAGGATTTTTAACCTTGCTAGTGTGACTGCAAATATTATTTCTCTTCATACAAACGCCTAACCCCTTTTAAGCTTGCTAAACTATTAGTGAATTTCACAGATTAAATAAATACATTGAATATATATAAATCCATGCAGTGATCAGATAGATAAAAGCTCTATGGCAAAGCCATACATTCTTTTTAAGGCCAAAACCTTCTGAAATATTGAGGGTAAGATGAAAATAGTTTATTTCCAGACTGACAACTCTACTGTACAACTTACAATAGACAATGTACTCAATGTATCACTTAAATTAATCTAAACCAAGTTCTAAAGAAATCATGGGAAATTTAACTGCATTATATAAAGATCAATCATATAGCATTAAAATGGCTCCACTGGATAGACAAAAGCAGCTAATGCTATTTAGAGTTCCTACTGATTATGTGGGTTTTTTTAGTAATCTAAACAATCATAATTATTTAGTATTCAAGTTGACATCAGTGAAGTAGTTTCAAAACTCTGAGTTAAATGAGGGCTAACAGACACTAAAAGGGATGATACGTCTCCTGATACACTATAAAAGCTGAAATAAAACTATTGATACACCAATATAGTTACGTGGTGTCAGAATAGGACTATAATTACTCTCATAGCATCTTAACAGCTGCAAAGAAAACTCTTAGCTTTAAGGTAACTACAAGAACAAAGCACAGATTGCCCCTGTACAATAGTAAAACAAGATAAGCTGCCACTTTTCCTAGATGCTCTCATATGCTGGTATATACATTAATTAAATGCTCTGAAGGGATAGAGTTCATTACCACAAATGTTGCACAGAGCTGTTAGATCTTCTTTCAGTTAATGATAGCAAGTTTATCAGCTATTTCCATACTTTGTTAAGCAACATACTTGTAAACAAAAACCTGTTGCCCTAAACTAAATTAATCACAAGTATAATTGAGGAATTTAGTATTTATTGCTCAATGCAGTTTCATACATCCAAGAAAACTTCCCCAACAACTGTGTCTAAAGGGTCTATGTTTTCTTGTAAAATACTTGCTTCTCCTGGTTTTCAAGGTTTAAAAGTTTGCTGAATAATTAACTGAGCTGAAATTTGGCAAATTTGGATACATGTGGGTGGACCCCTATAAAGTCTGACAATACGCAGATCTCAATTACGCTTTTTAGGACTGTGCTCCACATTGGAGGATTACAAAGATATTTAGTGCCAATACCTCCTGGAGTAGAGCACGTTATCATTGCTTCACTCAACTGCAAGTTGCAGCGTGTATTCTTCTCTGCACCTGGACAAGTTTGTTGACCACTGCAGAGAGGAAACAGAGACAGGGACCTGCTCCCTCACTATCCTTTCCTGCTCACTTCCAAGGGGCTAGTTCCACTTTGGGTGCTAAATTCTCACACTCAGGGGAATACAAGAGTGCTTGGCCAATCCACTGGAGTGCCAGGGGGTGGGAGGGGAGGAAGGGCAGGGCTCCTTGTGCCTCTATTCCTTCGTGAGCAATTCCCTTGACCCTAGTTGTTCTCAGAACCCTCTCTAAGCAAAAGTGTGATTCCACAGCATGGAATCAGGAAACCTGACCAAAATCAGATCTGCACTAAATTTGTTAGTTTCCTTTGTGGTTTGGAGAAGTGCGAGCATTCTGTGGAAAGTGGCCTAGCCACACTCCCTCCACAAATCTGAAGATCTGGATCCCACAGAATCCCTATAGAGGGGTTTCTGTGGGGTTTAGTGAGAAGGGGGGAAATTCTGTAAACTTAGAGCAGGTCTACACTTAAAATGCTGCATCAGCACAGCTGCACCAATGCAGCTGTAGTGCTTAAATGAAGACTGACAGGAGAGCTTCTCCCGTTGGCATAGTTAATCCACCTCCCTGAGAGGTGGTAGTTTTGTCGATGGGAGAAGCTCTCCCATCAACACAGAGCTGCCTAGAAACGGGGTAAGGTCAGTCTAATTGTGTTGCTTATGGGCGTGGATTTTTCACACTTTGAGTGACCTAGTTATACAGATATACATCTGCAGTGGATTCCCTCCGCTTTTCCATGCCTCCTCAGCCAAATCTTGATTTCAGCTCCCCTCTGCTTAAAGGGGAGAATGGGGCCCTTAGAAAGAAAAGTATCATTATCTTAAACTAATAGGGAAGGACAATATATCCATTTCCAGCAACTGGAAAATGTTTCTGGTCTGAAAGCTCAGGGAAAGCAGATAAGGACTTGTATCTGAAATAACATTTACATACTCCATGTGATTAAGTCTCTGGACGTTACTTTTTTACTGTCATTTGTCTCCTAGAGATGTCACTTCTTTCCACAATTCAAAGCTCTATCTTTGTCCTATAATTCTTTTAATCAAATCCAGAGTCATATTATAGGGATGCCTATTATAAAGGCTGCAGATAATCTTAATTATGGCATTTCCTAACTTTTGAGTATTTGACTTTGCATCCTTAATAATGTTCTTTTAACATAGCTTTGTGTGTACATAACATAATAACTGAGGATTAGTTTTGGTTACTAGGATACACACCAGTCAAGGAGATCAACTGAGATATTAATCTCAGAGATTTTTTGGAAGCATGTTGCCTGCCTGGAGCCAGCACCCGAGACATTACGGAAAGGTTGCTGAGATTCATGGGTCCTTTTCACTACTGCCCCATGCTGCTCATCCATGTAGACACTAATGATACTACCAGGTCTGACCCTAAGCAGATCACCTGTGGGTACAGGGCTCCAGGAGCAAAGATGAAGGGATTTAGGGATGCAGGTGTTCTCACCCATCCTCCTAGTTGAAGATAAGGGCCCATGAGGGATACACACATCCTGGAGATGAATGCATGGCTACACAGATGATGTCAACAGGAGGGTGTTGACTTCCTGGATCATTGGATGCTTTTCTGGGAAGGACTATTGGGAAGAAATGGGGTCAATCTGACCAAGAAGAGGAAGAGCATCTTTGCACACAGACCTAGCAATCTAGATTAGGTTCAAAGGTGGCAGATGACAAAAGTCCACTAGTAGGTATAAAAAAAGGTGACCTTAACTGAGGGCTATGTGTGGGGGTCCGAGGGAGGGACACGAGGGCCAGGAAAAGCGGGACACCGGTCTGCAGAGGGCGCTTTGACAGCTGGAGAGCTAATTCCCAGAAGGTACCAGCAGGAGGTGCCACAGGGGTGAGTTCCGTACGGTTACAGGGGACAAAATCAAAAGCTAAGGCACAAACCTAGCAAGGGATAAAAAAGGCAATAAGAGACTCTATAAATACATCAATCGCAAGAGAAACAGAAAGGAAAGCATAGATCCTCTACTTAGCAAGGAAGGAGAGTTAATAACTGATGACCTCAAGAAGGCTGATGTTCAGTCATCATTAAAAGGTAAATAGGTTAAGAAATATTTAGATAAGTTAAATGTGTTCAAGATGGCATGGTCTGATGGAATTCACCCTAGGGTACTTAAGGGGTAGCTGAAGCAACCTCAGAACCATTAGCAGTTATATTTGAGAACTCATGGAGGACATGTGAGGTCCCAGAGGACTCAAGAAAGTCAAACAGTATTTATTTTTAAAAAGGGGAACAAAGAGGACCCAGAGAATTATAGACCAGTCAGCCTAACTTCGATACCTGGAAAGATACTGGAACAAATTATTAATCAATTTGAAAGCACCTATAGGTTAAAAGGGTGATTACAAATTCATATTGGCTATTATTTAAGAACAAATCATACCAAACCAACCTAATTTCTTTTTTTGGCAGGGTTACTGGCCCACCGGATAGGACTGCTGGAGACGTGATGTATCTTTTTTTTTAGAAAGGCTTTTGGCACGGTTGCACGACACTTTCATGAGTACTAGGGAAACGTGGTCTAGATTAAATTACTATAAGGTGGGTGCAAAAGCGGTTAAAGGACTGTACTCAGAGTAATCATCGATGGTTCACTATCAAACTGTGTTTGTGGTGGGGGGAGTTCCACAGAGGTCAGTCTTGTATCCAGTACTATTCAATATTAATGACTTGGATAATGGGGTGGAGAGTATGCTTATAAAATCTATGGGTCACACCAAGCTGGGAGGAGTTGCAAGCACTTTGAAAGGCAGGATTAGAATCCAAAATAATCATGACAAATTGGAGAATTGGTCTGAAAACAACGTGATTAACGTCAACAGAGACAAGTGCAAAGTAGTACACTAAGGAAGAAAAAAGTCAAATGCACAATGGAAAATGGGGCATAACTAACAAGGCAGTAATGTTGCAAAAAGGATGTGAAGGTTATAGCAGGATCACACCGAATGAGAGTCAACAATGTAATGCAGTTGTAAAAAAGATTACTATCATTCTGGGGTGTATTAACAGTGTGATATGTAAGACACAGGAGGTAACTGTCCCACTCTACTTGGCATTGGTGAGGCCTTAGATCAGTGGTCTCCAACCTTTTTATGCACAAGATCACTTTTTGAATTTAACATCAACCCAGGATCTACCCTGCCCCTTCCCCGAGGCCTCGCCCCACTCACTCCATTCCCCCCTCCCTCCATCACTCGCTCTCCTCCTACCCCCGCCTCACTCACTTTCACTGGGCTGGGGCAGGGGTGCAGGCTCTGGGCTGAGGCCGACAGGTTCGGAGTGTGGGAGGGGGCTCTGGGCTGAGCCTGGGGCAGGGGATTGGGGTGCAGGAGTAAAGGGTGCAAGCTCTGGGAGGGAGTTTGGGTGCAAGGGTCATAGGGTCACACTGCACCTAATCTCACAGAATCCATGGGACATTTCATGAATTTTACATTTTATTAGCGTCATTTGTGGTTTATAGATCCAAAATCCTTCAGGGATGGTCACAAATCAGTGTAACATTCTCAACTGTGGAGTGTGCATTGGCTGAGGCAGGTGACTGGGTTGCAGAAGAGGGTGAGGAGTGTAGGAGGGAGTTTGGGGCAGGAGGGGGCTCAGGGCTGGTGCAGTGTTGGGGTATAGAAAAGGGTGAGGGGTGTGGGCTCTGGGAGGGAGTTTGGTGCAGGAGGGGGCTCCGGGCTGGTGCAGGGGATTGGGGTACAGGAGGGGGCTCCGGGCAGGGGAAGGGGTGTGAGGTGTAGGCTCCGGGCAGGAAGTGTTTACCACAGGCGGTTCCCATCCAGTGGCGCAGCAGGGCTCAGGCAGGCTGCCTGCCTGCCCTGGCCTCATGCTGCTCCCAGAAGCAGCTGGCTGCTGGCACGTCTCTGCAGCCCCTGGGGGGAGGAGGGCAACAGGTCTCCATGCGCTGCCTGCAAACAGTGCTGAGGTCATGGCTTGGAGCTGCCGCTCCCCTCCCCACCCAGGGGCTGGAGAGATGTGCCAGCAGCCAACCACTTCTGGACACAGCGTGAGGCCACGGCAGGCAGGCAGCCTGCCTGAGCCCTGCTGCACCGCCAGACTTTTAGTGGCCCATAAATCATGCTTGACTGGCAGAGGCTCCAGGATCAACCAGTCGATCACGATCAATGGGTTGGTGACCACTGCCTTGGCGACCACTGCCTTAGGTAGAATATTATGTCCAACTCTGGGCCCACACTTTAAGAAAAATGAGGACAAATTGGAGAGAGCCCAGGGGAGAGCAACAAAAATTATTTAAACATTTTTTTTGAAAACCACACCTATGAGGAAAGGTTAAAGAAAGACTGGGCATGTTTAGTTTTGAGAAAATAAGACTAAAGGAGAACCTGATAAGTCTTCAAATATGTTAAGGGCTCTTAAAAAGAAGACAGCGATCAATTGTGTTCCATGCCCACTGAAGGTAGGACAAGTAGTAATAGGCTTAATCTCCAGCAAGGGAGATTTAGGTTAGATATTAGGAAAACTAGAAGGATAGTTATGCCCTGGAACATTTTTCCAAGGCAGGTTGTGGAATCTCCATCACTGGAGGTTTGGACAAACACCTATCAGGGATGGTCTAGGTATCGTTGGTCCTGCCTCAGCACAGGGAGCTGGACTAGATGACCTCTTGTGGTTTCATCCAGCCCTACATGTCTATGATTTTATTATGTGATGAGAAGAGACATGGTATGACTCTTGATTTTGTAAAAATAAATTAATATCCAGAAAGAATAACTCAATCCATTCACAGATGGTATTTCTCTTTACTTACTACTTCAAAGGAAGTTTGAAGTTTCCACTATAACTCATAATCCCTCTCCCCCTTCTGCTCTCGCCAGTGATTCACTAAATCTGGAATGATAGCACAGAGCTTTGGGACCTCCTGCAGGGTGACAAGATGCTTTCTTACTTTGTCATTAGGATTACTATTTATTAGTTATGGTGCAATGTAAGTGTACGTGGCATTGTAAAGGAGAAATTGCAACAGTCAGATAAGGGAATCCCAAACTGGAAGAGATGACAGTCTGAAAAGGCGCAGGGCCAATTCCAAACAATGCAGTACAGAACAAGCTGACAAATTGTCATTACAGCTGAAATGGAGCTTTACACAGCAGGGGAGGCCACTTGGCATACATTAACTGGCAGGCTGCTCCAAGCCTAACTGATGCTCTCAAATATGTCTGAGTCAGGAGTGGGTGAAGAAAATTACAGTAATATTCCCATGGATACTGAGCCACAATATATCAGTGGGGGCCTTAAAGAAGCCTGTTTTTAAATATCACACATCAAATATTCTGCAGCACACTGAATAATCTAAATTAAGTCAATTCAGTTCCCAACATAATGCCGCTAACATTTGTATTTTAATTCAAAAGACAGGAGAACTAACCCCATATTGTGCTTGGAGTCTTTCCATCAGGAAGGGGAGTCCATATGTAGGTGTTTCCTATTACAGATGCCCCCTGACTTATGCAATCTTTCTGGTCCAGAAAGCCTTGCGTAACTCGAATTTTGCGTAAGTCGGAAACATATACCTGTACGTTACACAAATTTCCGCAACTCAAAAATCCTATTTCTGGATATGGAACTTTTTCCGTAAGTGCAAATTTGCATAAGTCGGGTCTTGCGTAACCCGGGGAGCATCTGAATATATTAAGGTAAAAAATGTGTGTTCATTGAAACAGGTTGTGAAGTGAATTGGGTTAAGTTTAGCGCATAGTAGGAGTGAACCAGAAGGTAAGACAGACAAATTTGCATTTTTCTTAAAAAAATTATTCTTCAAGCACTTACCAAAAGCTAAACACATCCTTTTTAGGAGTTCTAGTCAACGTATACTGTATAATGGCATAATTTCCAATCCTGATGTTTATACATCATTGTCATGAAGAATTAGTAACCATGCAATATTTAAAGAACAATTCAAATATAGCAGTAGAGTGAGCAGTTAAAGAAGAAAACAGTGGTCTAAATCAAGTGAAAATGGCTATTGAACTAACAAGACAAATTCTATAGCAGTTGTTGTTATAAACATATTGCTACCAATCACACCTCAGAAGCATGACAGGCTACTTAGTCTACACTGGGGCTAAGTTTTATGATGGTTTTAACATTAACTGTAATTTTTGAGTCACAAGGTGCCTAGAGCAAATGTTAGGTGCCTTTTTGGTACAAACTGGTAGAAATCTAAATAAATACGTACATTACAATATGATTTTCCCGCTCCCAGTCTGTTTAATTATCACTCACTGCGGTTGGCAGAAGGCCTACTGGTCAGTTTTGTCCTGAGCAGGCACATAGCTGCCTCCCCACCTCACAGCTGCTTGCTCCACTTATCTGATTAACCTCAGGCTTTCTGCCTGAGTATCAGCTTTTTGTGGACTTCAGGCCCTGCCTTCCTGTCACATAAGCTTCAGACTTTTTCGACAGAGTTGTGTGAAATGAATTTTAACATCACTTTAGCTTAAACTACAGAGTTCCACTACCATCTGTTGTCTCCCCAAATCAGCCTAACAGTTCTTTCGCCCTTCTTTTGCAGCTAACATCTTCTCTCTTTAGTCCTAGCTCTGTAAACTATTTTTGTTGTTAAATAAACTATCAATTTTTCCATTAAGGTTGTCCTTAACTTCTCAAAATATTAGCATTAGAGAAGGGCAACAAAAATGATTAAGGGTGTGGAACAGCTTCCGTATGAGGAGAGATTAAGAAGACTGGGACTTTTCAGACTGGAAAAAAGATGACTGTGAGGACATATGATAGAAGTCTGTAAAATCATTAATGGTATGGAGAAAGTGAATACAGAAGTGTTATTTAACCCTTCATACAACATAAGAACCAAGAGTCCCCCAATTAAATTAATAGGCAGCAGGTTTAAAACAAACAAAAGGAAGTACTTCTTCACACAACACACAGTCACCCTGTGGAACTCATTGCCAGGAGATGTTATGAAGACCAGAAGCATAACTCAGTTCAAAAAAGAATTAGGTAAGTTCATGCAAGATAGATCCATCGATGGCTATTAGCCAAGATGGTCAGGGATGCAACCCCATGCTCTGAGTAGCCCTAGCCACTGACTGACAGAAACTGGGAATGAACGACATGTGATGCCTCACTAGAGGATTGCCGGGGCTGTTCATTCCCTCTGAAGCACCTGGCATTGGCCGCTGTCGGAAGACAGGATACTGGGCTAGATGGACCTTTGGTTGGACCCAGTATGGCCGTTCTTATGTTCTTTAACGCCCAACAAACTCTGATCAACACAATCTATGATGTGATAATACAGCACAAGATACGAGGTCTTCTAAAACCCCAAAGTAACATGAGACAGCCATATAGGTTTAATAACCGATTTAACCCTCTCCCTCCCCAGACTATACTAGAATTGTACCCTACTCGGAAGCTGTGGAAGTTTAAGGATTAAAATTTAATCATCAGCCCGGGAGGGGTTACTGAATTATGAATACTACTTCTCAGAGTAAGAATGATCCGGCACACCTAAGAAAAAGTATTCAAATGATAAGTCTATGAAAAGGCGATAAACCTTGAGGAAGAAGTTGAGCTATCAAATGAACGGCCATTACCCGACCGTTGGACTAAAATCGGAGTCTAAAAACCTGAATCCAACGTGTGACCCACGATCCTGGTGCAAATGGTTTCGAAGGGACCAGCCCAGTGTCACCAGGGGCGGGTTGCGACACGTGTCGTCACACGCGCAGCGCGCGCGGGCACCTCCCGCCCTGAGCCCGCCCCAGGCTGTGCCCGGGAACGCGGGGGCGCGCTGGGCGCGCGCCGGGAGGGAGGCCCCGCAGCTCCCGTTCTCCTCGCGGGTCAGAGGGAGGAATGATGCTGGGGCCTATCGATAACTCGGCGATCCCCACCCCGTCACGCGTCCCCGCACGTCGCCATTTTAAACGGGCGGGGGTGGGGGGGGGGCACGAGCTGCTTCAAGCTCCGCCCACCCCCGTCGGCGCGCAGGCGCAGCGCGTAACTTCGGCTGTGGCCGCAGGTTCCACCGTGAGTGACGTGATTCCCCCCAGGTGAGAGGCGAGTCCCCGTAGGTGAGGCGCCGCCCTCCCACTCCCTCAGGTGAGAACCCCCGCAGGTGCGGTGCATGCCCCCCCCCCACTTCCCCAGGTGAGAACGCCCTGCAGGTGCGGTACATGCCCCCCCCCTCCCTCCCCACACACACACACACTGCCCCAGGTGAGAGGCAAGCCCCCGTAGGTGAGGCGCTGCCCTCCCACTCCCTCAGGTGAGAACCCCCGCAGGTGCGGTGCATGCCCCCCCCACTTCCCCAGGTGAGAACGCCCTGCAGGTGCGGTATATGCCCCCCCCTCCCTCCCCACACACACACACACACACTGCCCCAGGTGAGAGGCAAGCCCCCGTAGGTGAGGTGCCGCCCCCCCCCCTCCCTCAGGTGAGAACCCCTGCAGGTACAGTGCATGCCCATGCACACAGGTGAGAGCCCCCGCCTCCTCACACACTCTCTCAGGGGAGATATTCTTCCCAGCTTCTCTCTCGCACACCTCCATGTGAGACCCCCCATCCTTTCATACATTCTCTAGTTTAGAGACTCAGGTGAGGTGCTTCCCCTTCCAGATACAGTGCCCCAGATGAGATGCTCACGCACTCCCCAAGGTGAACCCCCCTAGCAGGTGAGATCTTGCTTAGTGCTGTCCTCCCCCCAATGGTCCCCACGGGTGAGCCCCTCCCAATATTTCCCCAGATGAGCAGTGGTGGTGGGGATATTAACCCCCTCTGGGATCAGGCCAGGCTGTGGTGAGACAGGTAGTTCAGCTGTTCTTCAGTACTGATATGGAAATGTATGTGCTCTGCCATTGCAAGGGGGTATTTTATAGGAGGGTAGCCTGTTGCAATTAAGTGTAATGGCGGTGCCTTAAAATGTCGTTGCTGTGTATCAAAACATCATTCTGTTGAAATGTGTGGTGAAGTGGTCTAAAATGCCTATTCCTTTATGGGGAGGGAGGCATAAATATAAAATATAACCTACAAATTAAAATATGGGATAACACCCCCACCCCAAAGAACTGTTACTGAAATGCATAAATACAGTATGTACACGAGATAAACTTGAGCCATAATATTTGTATGAGGATCCAAAACTGTCCCCCCAGATTGGTGTTCAGCTCTTGATTTTGGTTTGGGCTCCTCTCTAATTCAGTATTGCACTGTACAATGCTGAAAACGGATAAGGAGTGGTGTGTGGCTGTTGTCAGTTTCTAGCTCCATGCTTATGGAATGCAGGATTTATATGATTCCAGAAATCATATCAGTGATGGGAGTGACAACTCAACCTACTGGATCCTATTGCTTGTGCTAGGATTGTTCTCTGCAGTCTAGGCTTTGGTGCTTTATCCTAGTATTAACGATGAATCCAGGTTTAGTAGGAATCTTCAATGCTATAAAGGTAATCAGTGAAACTAGGGCCTTGGCTACACTGGCGCTGTACAGCGCTGCAACTTGCTGCGCTCAGGGGTGTGAACCTCCCCCCCCCCCAAGCGCAGTGAGTGCAGCGTTGTAAAGCACCAATGTAATCAGCGCCTGCAGCGCTGCACGCTCGCTCGCAGCACTGCACGCTATTCCCCTCGGAGAGGTGGAGTACATACAGCGCTGCACGCTCGCTCGCAGCACTGCACGCTATTCCCCTCGGAGAGGTGGAGTACATACAGCGCTGCACGCTCGCTCGCAGCACTGCACGCTATTCCCCTCGGAGAGGTGGAGTACATACAGCGCTGCACGCTCGCTCGCAGCACTGCACGCTATTCCCCTCGGAGAGGTGGAGTACATACAGCGCTGCACGCTCGCTCGCAGCACTGCACGCTATTCCCCTCGGAGAGGTGGAGTACATACAGCGCTGCCAGAGCTCTCTTGCAGCACTGCACGCTATTCCCCTCGGAGAGGTGGAGTACATACAGCGCTGCACGCTCGCTCGCAGCACTGCACGCTATTCCCCTCGGAGAGGTGGAGTACATACAGCGCTGCACGCTCGCTCGCAGCACTGCACGCTATTCCCCTCGGAGAGGTGGAGTACATACAGCGCTGCACGCTCGCTCGCAGCACTGCACGCTATTCCCCTCGGAGAGGTGGAGTACATACAGCGCTGCACGCTCGCTCGCAGCACTGCACGCTATTCCCCTCGGAGAGGTGGAGTACATACAGCGCTGCCAGAGCTCTCTTGCAGCACTGCACGCTATTCCCCTCGGAGAGGTGGAGTACATACAGCGCTGCACGCTCGCTCGCAGCGCTGCACGCTATTCCCCTCGGAGAGGTGGAGTACATACAGCGCTGCACGCTCGCTCGCAGCGCTGCACGCTATTCCCCTCGGAGAGGTGGAGTACATACAGCGCTGCACGCTCGCTCGCAGCACTGCACGCTATTCCCCTCGGAGAGGTGGAGTACATACAGCGCTGCACGCTCGCTCGCAGCACTGCACGCTATTCCCCTCGGAGAGGTGGAGTACATACAGCGCTGCCAGAGCTCTCTCGCAGCACTGCACGCTATTCCCCTCGGAGAGGTGGAGTACATACAGCGCTGCACGCTCGCTCGCAGCACTGCACGCTATTCCCCTCGGAGAGGTGGAGTACATACAGCGCTGCACGCTCGCTCGCAGCACTGCACGCTATTCCCCTCGGAGAGGTGGAGTACATACAGCGCTGCACGCTCGCTCGCAGCACTGCACGCTATTCCCCTCGGAGAGGTGGAGTACATACAGCGCTGCACGCTCGCTCGCAGCACTGCACGCTATTCCCCTCGGAGAGGTGGAGTACATACAGCGCTGCACGCTCGCTCGCAGCACTGAACGCTATTCCCCTCGGAGAGGTGGAGTACATACAGCGCTGCACGCTCGCTCGCAGCACTGCACGCTATTCCCCTCGGAGAGGTGGAGTACATACAGCGCTGCACGCTCGCTCGCAGCGCTGCACGCTATTCCCCTCGGAGAGGTGGAGTACATACAGCGCTGCACGCTCGCTCGCAGCGCTGCACGCTATTCCCCTCGGAGAGGTGGAGTACATACAGCGCTGCACGCTCGCTCGCAGCACTGCACGCTATTCCCCTCGGAGAGGTGGAGTACATACAGCGCTGCACGCTCGCTCGCAGCACTGCACGCTATTCCCCTCGGAGAGGTGGAGTACTTGCAGCGCTGCCAGAGCTCTCTCGCAGCGCTGGCAGCGTGACTACACTCGTGCTTCACAGCGCTGCCGCGGCAGCGCTGTGAATTCTCAACTGTAGCCATGGCCTTACTGTAGATTTATATAGTATGGATGACATGACATGTTATGTTCATTAAAATGTTTCATTTGCTGAAAAGCACAGTAGCACTCATCCATTTATTTACTGGTCTTGGTGTTTGAGCTCATACGTTACATGTATTGCAAACAATTGTTTGTAGCTTTAACTTATAAAATAAACAGGTGTTTCATTGTTATATCCTGCAGTTTTCTGTAAAGACAATTGTTTTTATATTGAAACTTTGATGGTCTTGGTATGGATAAAAAGGGATAGTAATATACATCTGTTATGTTAATTTGTATTTTGAGAAAATATATAGCAATGTGATGGACTTCGTTTTAAATATTCAGTATGTAGACTTCATTTGTCTAGAAGATTCTAAAACCTTTCATTTATGATTAACTGCTTTCTCTGTTGTGTTCTAGCCTATCATAAATCAGCATTAGCTTTAGGACTGTGATGCTGAGTTATATATATTAACAATCTTATACCTAAGTCTCCTTTCCCTATCAAAATTACTTGCTGCAAATTCACTTTGTAGCATAATTTCAACAAATACTGTTTACTAAATTCTAGAACCCCAATCTTCCAAACACATGCACATAACTTTACTCCTGTGAATACCCCTATGGAAGTCAAGGGGACTGCTCATATGAGTCAAGTTAAGCATGTACATATGTGTTTACGGGATTGTGGCATAAGCTAATACTAAACAGTATAGTTTTTTTAAATCCTGTTTATCTGTGGAAAAACAAAATAAAGCTTATCTTTTACTCTGTGTAAAAAGAACAGGTACTTGTGGCACCTTAGAGACTAACAAATTTATTAGAGCATAAGCTTTCGTGGGCTACTGCCCACTTCTTCGGATGCATATAGAGTGGAACATATATTGAGGATGGATATATATATATATATATATATATACACACATACAGAGAGCATGAACAGGTGGGAGTTGTCTTACCAACTCTGAGAGGCCAATTAAATAAGAGAAAAAATTTTTTTGAAGTGATAATCAAGCTAGCCCAGTACAGACAGTTTGATAAGAAGTGTGAGAATACTTACAAGGGGAGATAGATTCAATGTTTGTAATGGCTCAGCCATTCCCAGTCCTAATTCAATCCTGAGTTGATTGTATCTAGTTTGCATATCAATTCCAGCTCAGCAGTCTCTGTTGGAGTCTGTTTTTGAAGTTTTTCTGTTGTAAACTGATCCTTCTTCCAGTTATCTTGTCAAGACCCAGTTGTGGAACAAAAACTTGGAATTACACAAGAAAAATAGTTGAGGAGAGCCAATAAGTAAGGCTACATTTTAGTCATGGGTATTTTTAGTAAAAGTCATGGACAGGTCACGGACTGTAGACAAAAATTCATGGGCCTGTGACCAATCCATGACTTTTACTAAAAATACCCGCTGTGACTAAAACTGGGGTGGGGGTTCTCTGGGGGCGCTGTGGGTGCTGGGGGAGGTGACCCGGGATCCCCACTGGTACAGGGGGAGAGAGGGTTAATGGGCCTGGCAGGGACTACCTACCGGGCTCTGTGTCCCTGCAGCTCCTAGGCGGCGGAGGCAAGGCCAGGGCAGGTTCTCCTCCACTGCTCCCACCGCAAACGCCGGCTGCTACAGCTCCCATTGGCCAGGAACTGCATCGGTGCTGGATGGATATATTTGGGTCTAAAATGGAGGTGATGGATGAAGGTAATGAGGGACCCTAGGGTATATACTGTTACGTGGGAGTGAGTGTGTCAGGCCATGACAGCAGAGTTTCAGAGGGCTCCCTGCGCTGCCATTGGGCCGGTGAGACCTGATCCCTGCAGTCACAAGGTGCAGGTAGGAGAGTCTGTGGTCCCAACAGGGCAAAGCAGAGACCCACAGCCAGGGCTGCGAGGAGGAGGATCACAACAACAAGCCCCTGTTTCTGAGGGAGACCACCCACTGCTCTATGGCTCCTGCACTATCGATTATCCAAATAAAATCTGTGTCTCTCATGCTATTCAGATAAATGGGAGTATGCTGTATTTTGTTTTACACCGTGGAAAGCATTATGAAGCTAATGATTTTTTTTTTTTTTTTTTTTTAAAGTCAGCGTACAGATGAGGATCACTGTAAAATAAGTCCTAATTGGGTTTACGTGTATGAAAATGAATACGTTTTACAGTGTGATGTAATTTGATAAACTCCATTCCTGATAGTCTGTCATTAACTTTGATGCTGCAGATTCTGTATCCCGAGTTGGGCAGATGCTCTATACTAAAAGTACATGCTATAGGGCAATAAAATAAGAATTTTGATCCCTGGCTGAAAAATGAGAGAATACTTCTTCTTTTTTACAGCATCCTATAAAGATGTTATATCTATTTATTTGAAAAATGTTTAAAAACTGGAGGACTTTAAATTTCACGATACTGTAGTTTTTCCAAAAAAAGAACTCTAGTCTATCTGGATTTTAAGCATTTTTGTTGGTCCAAAAATTAAGGTTTTATTTATTTTTTTTTTTTTAGGTGTGGGGACAAAAGAAGGTGCAAATATCAATTTTCCTAGAATGTTCTGCTTAAAGCATATATTATGATAACTCAGACAATCCCATTAAGTGTTGTTTCAATCCTGGCAATGCATGAATTTCATGCCCAATATAGACTATAGTATTGAAACCAATCTGGGAAAGTCTTATGTTCCACTAGTATTTGCAGTGTAGTTGTATCTGTGTTGGTCCCAGGATATTCGAGACTAATGACATTTAGTGCCTCACAGATGTGCCACTTAGTATTATCATAGTAGGTATGCTATAAAAAATTGTCATTCATTTTTATGTTTAGTATCTCAAATAACTACCAATCTTCATGCAGAAAATAAAATAATTGTAGTCTTTTCTATTAAGTTAATGCAAGCACTCAAAAGATTACAAGTAGGTAATATATAAGAAAAAATGTATTGCAGTGTGTTTGCTGTATATTTATAATAATAATAAAGCTGTGTGAGATGAGTGAGTTTATGTAGTTTCGCCAGACACAAGTTTGCTTACCCTCTTTGGGCTTGCTCCAGCTTCCACTGAAGTAAGTGAAAAGACTCCTTTTATTAATTAGGACCAGCATAGTTGTTAGTTGTGTTTTTTTGTTTTTGTTTTTTTTGGCAGCTCCATGTGACATTATGCAAATTATGTAATGAACTAATTTGCATATCACTAAATTTCAGCTTTTAAAAAATTGTGTGGATTTAGTACTGGTGAAAGGCATTAGTTTCATCACTAGGTAATGAAATCTTCTGTTTCTCTACACAGCAAGCTTCCAATCCACACTGCCCTTCCACCTTGCCTTAACCTGGATATGGGGGAAACTTCCTCCAGGTCCAACCGTGGTAGCCTCATCTCCATGGCCTTTGCAGTTCTCGGCCTCAGCTGAGTCTGCCAATTAGTAGAATGTGCGGTGGTGAGTTTATGATGTAGGAGCTGGAAATGAGACCCACCAAACTCCCCTTGTAGAGTAGTCACCAAATAGCCATTATATAGAAACAACTCTCAAGCCCTACAGAGCGCTAGGCTGGATTTAAACTGGTGGCTTGCAGGTGAAAGATTCTTTAGTTCATTAAAAATGGGTATTCCGGTGCCCCAGTAAGTGCTGACTTAAAAGAAGTTGAGTAACATCAAATTTCCAAAGACAAGCATCAGAATTAGGGTTATCTGGGCAATCTTAATTCTGCCCCTTGTGTATCTGCATCATGATACAATCTTTAATTACATAAGAATGGCCATACTAGGTCATACCAAAGGTCCATCTAACCCAGTATCCTGTCTTCCAACAGTGGCCAATGCCAGGTGCCCCAGAGGGAATGAACAGAACAGGTAATCATCAAATGTTCCATCCCCTGTTGCCCATTCCCAGCTTCTGGCAAACAGAGGCTAGGGACACCATCCCTGTCCATCCTGGCTAATAGCCACTGATGGACCTATCCTCCATGAATTTATTTAGTTTTTGTTTTGTTTTGTTTTTTTTAAGATAAATTCATAATAATCACATACTATATTTTTCTCTGCATGATTCATCAGCAGAGTTTGAACTAGGACTTTAGATGTATGACACAGAACCTCTTCCACTTGAGCTGCTGCTAAAAAATTAACTGGTAGCAGAAGTAGGCAGTTATCCTCTATGTGGATCAGTCCCTAGAAGGAGAGAAGACAATTTGTCTGTGCATTACACCTCTATTTGTGAGACAGTAGTGAAGTACTACCGGTAAGTATAATGATTCCTAGGTTCTGATCGTAGCTCTGGGAGCAAAGTGTGGTCTGCTGGTTACAACTCTGCTTGCAGAGAGTATAGCCAGCCATGTTGCTAACTAGCTTTGGCATGTTCATTCTGAAAAGTAGAATGGCAAAGGGGATGAAATTTGGGTCCCTTATATTTAGGGTGACCAGACAGCAAGTGTGAAAAATTGGGACAGAGGATGGGGGGTAATAGGAGCCTATATAAGAAAAAGACCCAAAAATCGGGATAGTCCCTATAAAATCAGGACATCTGGTCACCCTACTTATATTATAGACCAGAGTTCCGTTCCAAGGTGCATAAGACCATGTTCATCAATAAGGGCGGTGAACAGCAAAAATATTAACAGCACTCTATGGAAGAAATGAGACAAGAACTCATTGCAACTTCCCCCTACACCAATCTTTTTTATTAGGGGCTCTCTGCCTTGCATATCTATGTCTGACATTTCCCCTGAAATGCTGGAAGGCATGACAGAAGTACCAAATGACACTTGGCAGATCTAGTCCTGATCTTTTGAAGCTGCAAGCCTGTGTAAAAGGGCTTTGCTCTGACAAAAACAAACAAAACACAGCAACAGTAACTCAAACCCTTGGGTGATGGAATCCTCAGCCCCAGACTGACAGGGCCCCTGCACATCTGGGTCACAATAATAAGTACATTATAAATACTTCCTGTAAGAGGACATAACCTGTGCTATTGCCCTTTCACCCACCACCTGCTTTCCATGTGAATTTTGGTTCAGCGGATCAGTACACCGGTCACTGTAAGATTTGCTTCAAAGTACTGTATTCTTGGCTAAGGAATTATTTGTGGAATGTTGAACATTCTTCTGGTTTAAAAGCCCTGACTAATAGCAAAGATGAGATCTGAATAGAGGAAAATAAAAATTAGAGCAATAAAATTTTCCAGAAATTGTTAATGTACTGCCAGACTGCTTTATTTATAGAACAAAGAAATAGTATACTACTTTCAAACTTGTAAAATGACTAATTCATGGTTGTCAATTGTTACTTAATAGAGTTATTAATGTGCCTTTCTTAAGTAATTATACCAGTTACACTATCTGTTTCAGTTTCTTTTACTGACAGATAACTTGGTTGTAACAAACAGTGTGGTTTACAGTATAATACAAGCTATGCATCAAAATACTAGTAGACAGTATTGAATCAATACAATTAAAATATTAATCAGTTAGCTCTCTAAGGCCCTGATTCTGCAAACATGAATGTGAGTAACTTTACCCATGGAACAACTCGTGCATAAATGTATGAAAGATCCGGGCATACATTTACTAGTTCACCCAGAGTTATGTACCATTGTATAACATTTAAAAGCTTTTAAATGCTTTTCAGTTCTGAAAGATCAGTATTTTGGCTACGCTAGTTCTTAAGATACATTGTACATGTGATTTGGAGAGATACTAACACTCCCTAATTTTCTGTAATCCTGATTTTTACATGTAATTACCAAATTACTAATCCAGGTTTATTCTACTATTTTGCAAGTGTGTGCACACATACAGAGTATATAAAAATGTGTGCCACTCGCCACCATTTGTCTGACAAACACAGCAAAGAGTGCCACAGCCATGAGGGGCATTATTTTCTACCACCTCTATGGCACATGCACAGACTGCAATGAGGGTCTGATAGGAGGCAAGCTATAGCAATTTTGAATGGGTTGGAGTGCTGCTGGATTCACCTCCCAAGCCACAGGCTGCACGTTGCATTGTGTCCTGTGTGGACACTGCTGGCATGCTCTAAGTACCTAGAATATGTTAACATAATCCATCAGTGTCCACACAGCCTGTAGCTTGCTGCCTGTCAGATCTTCATTGCACATTCTGGAGGAGAGGAGAACATGGAGGGGCAGGAAGAGGCAGTGGTGGAGGAGGAGAAGGAACACAACAAACAAGGAAGAAGAGGAGGAGGAGGATCATGTTGGGAAGGAGGTCAGACCTGGGACTGGCCAAGGAAATTTAAGGCCATATTTGGCAGAACAGGGCAGCATTCCTGGGGCCAAGCCTTCCATTCTCCCTGTTCGGGGGTGGGAGATCACGAATGAAATGAGGAGTGAAGACTAAGGAGCCAAGTCCCCCACTCCTTGTCCATAGATAGTGAAAAGACTGGAGGGAGAGGGCAGAGAGAGAGAGAGCCTGGTTTCTGTGTGGAGGGGGAAGGAGAGGGAGGGAGGGGGAGAGAGAGAAAGGTCCAACCAAGATCTCTAACTCTTTTCATAATCATGCTTAAACATCTCAGACAAGGATGGCATCTCTGAGTTTGCTGGTAGGCATGTTATTTTGGTTCACTGGCAGAACAGTTTCAGGATCTAAGGTGATCTTGGACATGGTGATATTTCCTTAATTCTCCATCCCTGAATGTAAACACAAGTGGACATTGCCAAAAGATATACACTATAGGCACAATCCTGCACCAGTGCCCCCTGTGAGTTGGTGAGTACTCTCAACTCCCACAGTGAGGGCCCTTGCCACCTCCTGGGATTGGGTTCTAGATTAGCATTTAGAGCTTAACTCTGCAGATGCTGAGCATCTTTTGAGAAGCGCAGGGTACTCTCAGTTCCCACTGAAGTCAATGGGAGCAGTGGGCACTCGGCACCTATTGGGAAGTGCTTGGGTGTTTGTGGAATCAAATCCTGAATTCACCATAGTCCTCATTCTCCCAAGGTGCAATGCATCCTTAGTTCTCATTGGCTTCAGCGTGCCTCTAGATAGGCACCTCTGCCATATATTTGGTTTGATACTTACACTAGCCATTCTGAATGTAGAGTGATGAAATTTTTTAAAAAGTAACTTGTGGAATAAGTCTCTGCCTCACATCTCTGGTTGAAAATGAGATTTCCATTATAGGTAGTCCATAAATTTCTGTTTTTCTGTATTAAAGGCAAGGCTCTTGTTTAATAGATTTTTAACCTTTTCCAGTGAACACTTGGTAGCAGTAAGAAATAAACAATACATGTTGAAGATATATATTTACTCATCAAACCTTTCTGAACATTTTAAAAAGATAAGTGGATCCTCCTTTCTTAAAAATTAAGGCTGGGGATAGAGTGGCCATTTTAACTGGTATATCTGGAAGGTCAGGCTTAATGGTGGTTATGTAAAGAAACATTGCTCGAGACACCAACAGTATAAATCAGTTTTCTAATCTTAATTCCTTTGTGGTAACTTTTTCATGCTGAAGAGTTACAAGTTTGCTGTAAAGAACAGTATTTTAGAAATGTGCTAATTGACTTTTAAAACGTGGATTTCTACTTGATTATAGGGAAACTTTTTTGGTGTAATAATATCTAACAGTAAAATCTCTGTATTTACAGCAACATCTGTAAGTCTTGAATTACTCACTGGGGTGCTGACATTATTTTCGAACTGTGAAATATCTGCAAGAATGTTCAGAAATGAATATCAGGTAAAGCAGAAATTGCTGTTTTTTTACTTCCTTTTATTTATGTCTTCCAAAGCTGAAACGCATGTTGAAACCTTCTTAGGTGTTTAATCAATCTATATTTGCTATACCTTCTTTTCAAATATAGGAATAATAATTAATTTGCAAATAATATTGGATACAAAACACACCCAAGTTTGTTTTTTCAATGTCTGAGATCTTGATCCTTCAGTCCTTCCATATGTGGCTAGTTCTATTGACTTCAGGTTACCAATACAGTGGGTTTTGTTTGTTCCCTGTTTCTTCCATCATGAATTCTAAGAATTTTACTGGTGTTTTCATGTAATGCCATTTTGCACCTTCTCTGATTTTAGTAACTCTAGTCAGTGGGGCTAGTCAATTAAAAGCTGATCATTTTTGCAGAGGACACAAATATTCGGGGAATGTTAAATAATGAAGAGACCAGGTCACTGATCCAAAACAATCTGGTTCACTTGGTAAACTAGGTGCAAGCAAAAAATATGAATTACATTATAACTAAATGTAAATGCATACATCTAGGAACAAAGAGTGTAGGCCATGCATACAGAATGGGGAACTCTATCATGGGAAGCAATGACTGAAAACAATTGGGGGTGAGGATCATGGTGCATAATCACATGAACATGAGCTCCCAGTGTAACACTGTGGCCAAAAGAGCTAATGCAATCCTGGGATGCATCAACATGGGAATCCTGAGTAGGGGGTGGTTTTGCCTCTGTATTTGGCACTGGTTTGATAGCTGCTGGAATACTGTGTCCAGTTCTGGTGGCCACAATTCAAGGATGTTGATAAATTGGAGAGGGTTCAGAAAAGTCACGAGAATGATGAAAGGATTAGAAAACCTGCCTTATAGTGATAGATTGAGCTTCTTAAATCTATTTGGTTTAACAAAGAGAAAGTTAAGGGGTGACTTGATTGCAGTCTGTAAGTATCTATATGGAGAGCAAATAATTGATAATGGGCTCGTCAGTCTAGCAGAGAAAGGTGTAAAACTATCCATTCACTGGACGCTTAAGCTAAACACATTCACACTGGAAATAAGATGTACATTTTTAACAATGAAGGTCATTAACCATTGGAACAACTTCCCAAGGGTCATGGTAGATTCTCCATCACTGACCGTTTTTAAATCAAGATTGGATGTTTTTCTAAAATATATGCTCTAGGAATTTTGAGGGGGCAGGTCTATCACCTATTATGCAGGAGGTCAGAGTAGATGATCACAATGGTCTCTGTGGCCTTGGAATCTCTGAAATGAGCCCTTAATTACTAAACTCAGTTAAAGTGCAAAGGTGGCGTCTCAAAAACAATCAGCAAAGTTCTGTCATGGTGGATGAAATATTGAAAAATCAAAAATCCACTGCATTGGCCACATCTCTTTACTAGAAACTAATAGATATTCTTCTGTTTAATCATTTAGCTGAGCATGATTCAGAAAATCCAGAAATAAAACATATGAAGAAAATATCCATTCACCTCTTGCATGTTTTTAATATTTTTACATGCCATGCTTAAGAGTTTGGTGCTTTTTTGTTTTTTGTTTACTTGTTTGGTTTTTTGGCTGGCATGTAAAGAAAGGACAATAGTCAAAACATATCCTATTTCCTTTATCAAAGAAAGTAGTGTTGTAAGTAAGCATGGACTCTGATGCTGCAGTAAAATCAGACTATAAAGTCAAGAGTGCCATTTGTTAATTGCGGTTGACTGTGGTCAATAATATTTATGTTAACCATTGTTTCATGAGGGTTTGCTCTGACATACTCAGATTTAGCAAACTGTGCTCAATGATGCTGCTGTGCTCAGCACCTGGCTAGAGTGACGTATCCTTAAACAATTTTATCACAGGGTGGCCCATTTGTTGAAATATTCAGTGCTCAAGGCAAGAATCCAGGAGCAAAATGGAAGATCTTTGGCAGTCCATCAGCAATTTGGAAAGTAAGTTTTATGGGGGACTTATAAGACCTGAAGTATAAACCGTGGAAAAAAGTACATGAAGCTTAAAATTAGAAGGTAATGAGGGCTTTGACCTGACTATGGAAAAGTTGTCACTTGCAGTTCTGTCACCATGACAGAATAAATGACCACTTAAATTAGCACTTTATGCCTGCTTGCAAACTGGATTGGTCACAGCTGTAGTTTTATAGCTTAAATATTTCTAGTGGAACAAAGCTTAAAATAGTTTTGCTATTCTGATAACCATTGGGTCAAGTCTGGGCCAGTGGATCATGAATCACATATCTGTCAACATATTTTATTTATAAAATATATTACAAAAAGCCAGAAATTTACTGAGACTATTATTACTACCATCTTTGCATTGTTATAAAATTCTTGTTGCTACACTCCTCTTGAGAGTCTTAAGAACAATCAAAGTAGTCTTACACTTAGGCTATAAGTTTGGGTTTTTGCAGTTTTAGAATCCTAGAACCATAGTTAGAAGGTTCAACAAAGCTCATTCAGACTAATCTCTGCCAAGATTCAGGGTTTGTTGTGACTAAAGCATCCAGATGGCTATCCAGCCTCTCTTTGAAAGCCTTCAGTGAAGGAGCTTCCATGACCTCCCTAGGCAGTCTGTTCCATTGTCCTACTGTTCTGACAGTTAGAAAGTTTTTCCTGAGATTTAGTCTAAATCTGCTGTGCTGTAATTTGACCCTATTGCCTCTTGTCTGCACTCTGTGGCAAGAGAGAACAACTTTTCTCCATTTTTATTTTATGGCAGCCTTTCAAGTATTTGAAAACTGCTAGCATGTCTCTCCCCCCCGTCTCCTCTTTTCCCAACTAAACATATCCAGTTCCCTCAGCCTTTGCTCACATTCCATCCCTTTGATAATATTTGTCGCTCATCTCTAGATCCTTTCCTGTTTTGATAAATCCTTTCTATACATCGGTGACCAAAATTGGACACCGTACTCCAGCTGAGGCCTAACCAATGCTAAGTAGAGCGATATTATCAACTCCCATGATTTTCATGCTATGCCTCTGTTAATGCAACCTAAAATTGCATTTGCCTTTTTTTGCAACACCATTGCATTTTTGACTTATGTTGAGGTTGTGATCTACAACTCCTCTCAGACCCTTCTCTGTCAAGACAGCTATCCCCCATTCTTTATTTGTGCATTTGGTTTTTTTTCCCCTAAGTGTAGCATCTTACATTTGTCTTCGTTGAATTTCATTTTGTTGTCTATAGCCCAGTTCTCCAATTTATCAAGATTCTTTGAATTTTAGCTCTATCCTCCAAAGTGTTTGCAACTCTTCCCCCCTCACCCCCAGCTTTGTGTCATCTGCAAATTTGGTTAAGTCTTGATTAAGAGACTGATAAAAGGTTTATTTTTTTCACTGTTCCTTTTTGTAGGAATTTGATAAAGAAGTAAAAGGCTTTGTTTTTGTCCTTGAAGGAAGCAGTCAAACAAACAAGATTCAGCTACCAAAGGAAACTAGACAAACTCGTAAGTATTGAGGCATTACAAATATAAGATGTTGTTCTGTACTAATCCAGTATTACTGCAAGATGTAGCTATTTGCGATATTGTCTCTTCCTTTGGGCAGCTCCTCTGTCAGCGGACTAAAAGGTCATTTTTCAGCAAAACAGCTGGTACCAATAAGTAGATGTTTAGAAATGAGATATGCAACTAAACATGTTGGGGCAGATCCTTAGCTGAGTTTGCCCAAGGTCAAACCTAACTTAGGTACTGCTCCGGTAGACGTTGTTGTCAAGAAAAGTCTATCTGTCAGCAGGTATTGAATGGGGCTTTTAATCCCTTTTTCATTTTATTCTATAAAATGGTGATATTTACCCACTTCATAGAGATGTGAGGCTTAATTGTTTGATAAAATGTGCTATATAGTCTGATCATTTCTGATTACTTTTTACAAACAGTTGTTTAGGTCCCCTTTTTTTTTTAAGTTAGAGTAGAAAAAACAAGGGGTGAGAAGTTATTCAGACTAAAACTTCAGTTTTGCAGAATTTCTCACTGGAATATTTTTCATGTGATTTCCCCCCCCCTCCCCCCCACTGGCTCAGGGAACTTAACAAGCAGTATTACAGTCAAATATATATCTTAACATTTCAAGAGATAGCTCGTCAGCTTGTTTAAATCAGCAATGCTCCATTAAACTCAATGGAAAGACACTCTGATTTATACTACCTGAGAATATGGCCCTAAATCATATATACTGTACCTGTTTTGAAATCTGCTAAACTAAACAGCGAGTGCTAGAAGAACTGTTAACTTAAGCTTCATGTTTGCTCCCCCTTCCAAAGGTGTGGGATTTTTTTTTTTTGTAGATTCAGGGTGGGTGGTCAATGGGAACAGAACTCCTACAGGAGCCATGTTGTTGTGGATGAGGGAGTAGCCCCGGCAACTGTTCAGAGGCAGTGAGCTTTTGCACGTATGATCTTGACATCTTGAGATCCATGTTGCTCTTGGAATAATACTGCTTTAGGATCTTAAAATGCCTGCCAATTCAATAAAAGGCCAATTCTCTCCTTCACTAATGGAACCAATCAGAGGAAACTACAAATTTCAACTCATGGATACCTGTATACCCTACAAGTGTGTGGCTTTTCCTGAATAGGAAAGTATCTTTAAAAGTTTTTCTTGTTTGCTCCCCAATTAAGCTATATTTCTCCTATTTTAAACTTCAGAACTAGATCTGCCTCATCAAAGCCTTACAGATTCTAAGGCCAGAAGGGAACACTGTGATCATCTAGTCTGACCTCCTGAATAGCAGAGGCCACAGAATTGCCCTAGAATAATTCCTTGAGCAGAACTTTTAGAAAAACATCCAATATTGATTTAAGAATCATCAGTGATGGAGAATCCATGGCAACCCTTGGGAAATCATTCCAATGGTTAATTACTCTCACCACTATTTTTTTTTTTTTTTTTGCCTTATTTGCAATCTGAATTTATCTAGCTTCAACGTCCAGCCATTGGATCTTGTTATACGTTTCTCTGCTCGATTGAAGAACCCATTATTAAATATTTGTTCCCAATGTAGATACTTAAAGACTGTAATCAAGTCTCCCCTTAACCTTCTCTTTTAAGCTAAATAAATTAAGCTCCTTGAGTCTATCCCTATAAAGCATGTCTTCTAATCCTTTAATAATTTTCGTGGCTCTTCTCTGAACCCTCTCCAATTTATCAATATTCTTCTTGAACTGCGGACACCAGAACTGGATGCAGTATTCCAGCAGCAGTCGAACCAATGCCAAATACAGAGGTAAAATAACTGCTCTACCCCTGCTCAGGATTCCCCAATTTACGCATCCCAGGATCTCTTTAGCTCTCTTGGCTGCAGCATCACACTGGGAGCTCATGTTCAGCTGACTATCCGCCCCAATTCCCAAATCTTTTCAGAGTCATTGCTTCCAGGATAGAGTCCCCCATCGTGTAAGTAGGGTCTCAGTTGTCATAATTAGGATTGCATTTATGATTTATTGTTTTTGATTAAGTAGTGAGTAATTGCCACATGCTTTTATAATAATCTTGATGTGAACTTTTATGTGTCTTTGTGGGATATGCTGTTTACATGCTCTCTGAACACAACGAAGAACAGTAAATAAAAAAAAAATTACATTGCTTTTATTTTCATAAAAATTCCACCAAAACCACAAATGGGACATTTTAAAAGGAACATTTTTATTACAGTTTGATTTGGTTTTCTTCGGTTCTTTTCTGTTTTCGAATGTTGTGTGACCCTTGGGAACTGGTATTGCAGCAGTATAGCTATACATCATTGAAATGCTAAATGGTAGAGTTTGCTTTGTGTGTGTATCCATAGCTATATATTTCTTTGTCTCTGTTTCTAGTTGGACTGATCCAGCGGTTTCTGGTACTTCAGATTTATGTGCCATTGGGACAAGACTTCTCTACTGAATTGCTGTAAGAGATGCAGAACTTCATAGCATATTTTATGTATAGTAGACACTTGATCAGGTGAACCAATACCAACAGCCATTAATTGTGTGTGGCGGATTTCGTGTCAGAGCGGTGATTTATGATATCAACATGAAGTAATTAAGCTAATTTGAACATTATTTGTCAGACACCTCTATTTTCTGACCTTTCTCTGAGAATAGAAAGTAAATTCTATTTAACAAAACTTAAAATAATTATTGTGACAATATGCAGACTAAACTAGATACAGCTAGGTAGAAAAGATGGGTGCTTGAAAGTCCTCTTAAACTGCAGAAGAGAATCAAAACTGGTGTGTATTAAATATTTAGGTCTCCTTTGGCAGGGAAAAAACTAAATACTGCTTAGTTTAAGAACATTTGGGAGAACCCAGTCAATTTAATTATTTTTGTACCTAAAGGAGAAAAGAGTGAAGGTCATTGTTTAGCTCTCCATTTAGTAAGATCAGTACATTACTAATATAACATATTGGTTCTTTTGGATGACACTTAAAACCTTCCAGGGTTGCCTGTTGAATTGTTGGTAGTGAAGCTAGATGGTGAAATTTACAGATTCACTGAAGTAAAAAGATTCTGCCTCAAGCCAAAAACAGAGTGATTGTTCATTTTCTTGTCAGTAAACTGATTATTTGCCTAGCAAATGGTGAAGGGGAAAAAATGAGTTTCTCTTAATGCTGCTTCTCTCAACTCATAGTGTAGCTCTCCTGCTAATCCATTGATTGAGAGATCACATGTCTGATTTAAATGGATGTTATGCCTGCTTACATCCAAGGCTAAATATGACATGTTGTATTTAGTGGATAATGTCCTGAAAATCCTAAATGTCTTTATTTTTGTCCGCCAGCCTGTTGCCAAGAACTACAATAAACCAAATGTTGTGTAGGACCAGGACCAAGACAAAAATGAATCTTTGTAATGTAGACTTGATTTGTAGCAGGACATGAGCTGTAATATCAGACTAATGCTATTGCCAGAGCTGTGCTTATGTTATCAAAGATGCTGGTGCACAAACAAACCTTTGTCTGCAACACAGGAAAAACATATTTACCAAATGGGAAAATACAACATTGCTATGTATCAGAGGGGTAGCCGTGTTAGTCTGGATCTGTGAAAAGCAACAGAGTGTCCTGTGGCCCCTTATAGACTAACAGATGTATTGGAGCATAAGCTTTCGTGGGTGAATACCCACTTCGTCAGACCTATGGGTCTGTAGGCCCCAGTCAATTCTGTGGTACAAAGTTCAGGAGACCAGGAAAATTAAATTAAATATGTGATCCAATAGTTGGAGGGCTAGCCAGTATGTTAGTGGGTCCAAGTTAAGAGCATATTTAGGCTTTCCCAGTCAAATGCCTCATATTCTGTTTTCAAAAATATAAACTTCGCGAGCTACGGAAGAACAGAGTCAGTCTCTCTCTCTCCCCTGTGATTGCTCAGTATGCAATTTTCAAACAACTTGGAGAAATAAATCCTATTCTCTTCAAACTTCAGTGATAAATAAAGCCTTTGTGTTCACATGCCAAGTTTGAGAGTTGGGCCAAAAAGTGCGGTTAGAATTATTCTTTAAAGGCAAAAGTGGATTTTTTCAGTTTTACCTTAATTCAAAAGTGATTTACAGGAGTTTCCTCAAACTTTTAAAAATATTCATACTGACAATACACCAACTATGGAAAGTTTCAACCTAAAAAGTTAAGTTTTCAGTAAATTGTGAGTGTTTTAACGGAAGCTATTTTGCAGACTTCAATACAGTGGTCATTAGTTAGCAGACTTTGTCATATAACAAGTAGTGGAATGATAATGGGATACACTGGACATTTCAGCATACGTGGAAAAAATGTGCAGCACCTCAGCATAAGTTTAAACATTACTTTGCTAGTCTGGAATAAAGTGAGCAATGGTCTGTTTCCTGGACTACAAGGAGACTCATCATTTTCTAGCCTCCTGTGATTAGTGCCTTCTTTACCATTCTGATTTCCAATACTTTAGCATCTAAAAAGGAGAGGATTTACTTTCATCCTACCATCCACATGTTTATATATTATTTTTTTCCCCTTTTCTTTCAAAAGTGGTTCACATTCCATACAGTTTTCTTCTCCTATTTAAAGGACTTGATTTCCTCTCTCTTTGTTCCTACTTTCCCATTTACTCTGAAATATTCTAGAGAATTTGTTTTCTTTCCTGTTGGTCGTCTAATCAACTCAGGAAATATTATGACTAATCACCACCACATAGGGGAGGATCACAACCCATCTAGGGTGGAGAAAGGGAGCTTCCTGTTCTACAATTCCTTTAAAAATTAGAGCACAGCAGAGTTGGAATTCAAAATGCCTAACAAGGCATTTAGCTGAATTCCACCCCCTCCAATGAAATAGTAGTGATTAAAAGCACTTCACAGCACTTTAATTTCTATTGCTTCTACTTCGAATAGATGGAAGACTATTTTAGAGCTGTGTGTGGTATGCCCATGCTGAGGAAGCAGGTGAATACACTTTGCTCTAATCCTCTTGTCCTGTGCTCATTAGAGGGAAATACCTAACCACTGTATAAAAACAGATAATTCATAGTGGTCTAAAGGCAATTTCAATTTGTTAAAGTTTCAAACAACAAAATTAAAATTAACACAATTTTATTAAAAATGCTCAAGACAGGCAATCTTTTGTGCAGTGGGCTAAATAATGCAGTGCAAACCAAAAAAGTTTCTTACAATTTGTTCTTTTATTTTTAACCTTGAAAGAGAGAGCAAAGCAAGGCAGAAAGAACTGAAGAACAATTATAAAGAAAGAACAGGCACTAAGACAGTAAGGAAGCAATTGAAATAAGACAAAAGGTATACACAATAGAGAAAAAACAGGAAGAAAGGAAATGGAGCTATTAAGCTTGAAATCCTATTTTTACAATATTTGACACACATTCTGGTACTTCCTTTCACAAATACTACTTATACTGTACCTGTGCTATGGAATTTTTATATATCTTCATTTTCCTCTCTTCTACAAACACTACATTCACATACAATTAAGCGGTCAACTCCCTCATTAGGGAAAAAAAAAATCTAACTTTAATGTATTTGCCTCAGGCAATATTCTAGACCAGAGGTTTTAAATGTTGTTAATTTGGACTTCATCTAAACAGAAAGATTGCCTTGTAGTCGCTCTTCCAGTCAAGTTTGTGTGAACTACCTCTCTTCTTATTTGCACTTGCATAACATTCTTGTAAACCACAGCAATTGCTTGCATACCAGGGTAATACTAGGAAATTATTTATGTATTTTTAACTTCTTTTAATTCAGTTCAGAAGGAGATCTGATCCAGCATTGTAATTCCCACGTTCCTATGCACTTAAGCCCAGATTTTCAAAAGTGATTACCAATTTTTGGTGCCTCGATTTTGAGTTCCTGACTTAAGACTTCTCAAAGGGCCCTGATTCTTCAGAAATTGCTGAGCATCCATCCTCTGAATGTCAGGCCCTTTGGAGTGTCCTAAATTGGGCACCTAAAAACTGAGATACCCCAAATCCATATTCACATATGAAAATCTTGGCCTTAAGTTCTAAATCATAAACCCAAAGAACTATTACAGTAAATAGGAATAAAAATCTGTAAAATATATCTGTAATGAGACGAGCCCCTCCGGAGGCCAAAGTGGGCGGAGCCACTGGAGCCTGCGCCCGCCCCCCAAAGGTCAAAGCGCAGGACAGGAAGTTTAAAAGCCCCACCTCAGGGCTCAGAAGCTGCCTGGCCGCCAGAGAAGCCAGACGCTGGGGGCCTAGCTCCCCCTGGGGAGACTCCTGCAGCCTGTGACCGACCCGAGGACTGGCCATACCAGTCAAGGCCTGATGACGACCAGACCCTGGAGAAGCTGTTAAGCCTACCGGTGAGAAGCGACCCAGAGGGGCTGCCAAGCCTACCGCTCACCGAGTACCCTGAGGAGCCCATGGTCCTTGATTCCATGAAGGACACTGACCAGACGCAGGTACTGCTAGAGGGGGAGTTTGGAAGTAACCCGGGGGCAGCCGACTCTAGTCTGGCTGTGGCACACCCAGAGCCGATGTCAGTGTGTTGCGGCCAGGATCCCCACTGACACAGCAGCAGGCTGCCTGCTGCTGTTAGGGCCCCGGGCTGGGACGCAGTGGAGTGGGCGGGCCTGCATCCCCCCCTGCCACCCCACTCACGGTGGCAGTCTC
Organism: Malaclemys terrapin pileata; assembly: GCF_027887155.1. Lineage (NCBI taxonomy): Eukaryota > Metazoa > Chordata > Testudines > Emydidae > Malaclemys > Malaclemys terrapin. The sequence goes on along the minus strand of NC_071511.1, from coordinate 2,232,596 downwards.
CCCCTCTTCCCAGACGCCCTGACCCAGGGCCTGGGCCTGATAGTGAACTATTTTGCTCAGCCCCTGCCTGAGGGCCTGAGCTCCCGACCGGGTGCTTGCTGCCCGCCCTGACCCAGGTCCGGGCCTGTCACTCAACTATTTGCTCAGCCCCTGCCTGAGGGCCTGAGCCCTTGACTGTTTCCTGCCCCACCAGGCTAATTCCCCGACTCACCGGACCCAAGTAGCGAGGCGGCCTAGCTCCCAGCCGCCCCAGAGAGGGGCGACCCCAACTGAACCCTTCTACAATATCTTAAAGCACTAAATTCAATTCTATGCAGCATCTAAATTTTTAGCTGTCAATGTGCCACTGACCAGTGCCAAACTCCACAAATACCTGCACACAAACGTTTGTTACCTCAGTTTGCCCTCAGTTTCCTCACTCCTGACAGCCATTTGGGATTTGGGTCAGTGCCCTTCAGGCATTCTAGGACCTACCTGCACCCCACTCCTGCTCAGTCTCCTCTTCCTTGCAGTGATCTTTCTGTTGCTTAGAGAGCATGACTCTTTAAAAATCAGTCTTTGTGACACCTTTTCTCTTCTCACGGTGGGATTTTCCATGCTCCAGGCCTTGAGTGAAACTAGTGGCAGAAGGTTGTTAAAAGTTAATGGCACTGCCTGTAGCCTCCATTTTCCTGGCAGAGCAAGGTTATTCAATTTTGATAACGCTTAATGGCCTTCTCATTCAGACACCTAGGCACTAACTCTATTTCCCTTCCCCCCCCCTTTAATGTGAGAGGGTTTATACCAGGGGTGGGCAACCTATGGCACATGTGCCGAAGGCAGCACGCGAGCTGATTTTCAGTGGCACTCACACTGCCCAGGTACTGGCCGCAGCTCCGGGGGCCTCTGCATTTTAATTTAATTTTAAATGAAGTTTCTCAAACATTTTTAAAACCTTCTTTACTTTACATACAACAATAGTTTAGTTATATATTATAGACTTATAGAACGAGACCTTCTAAAAACGTTAAAATGTATTACTGGCACGTGAAACCTTAAATTAGAGTGAATAAATGAAGACTCGGCACACCATTTCTGAAAGGTTGCCGACCCCTGGTTTATACAATCTGACAGTTACAGTGTAGCACATAATCAAGCTGAGACTCAAAATGGAGGCTGAAATACCACATGGCTTCTCACAAAATCGTACTGGGAACACTGACATACTGCCCAAACTCTCATAATTATTACTTATATTGCAGTAGCACCCAGAAGCACCAGTCAGAATCAGGCTTTATTGGGGAAAAAAACCCTACAGAAGTAGACACAGTCCATATATTGAAGACCTCAGTCAGAGAAGACAGGTGACATACATAGAGTGGAGGGAGAGGGAAATGCCAAAATCTATCCCATTTGTTGCACTTTATAGCTCTGTCTTTTTAAAGAAAAAAAAGAGCTTCCCATTGCATGCAAGTTTTAACTTCTAAATCAACCCTTTGGTTACACGCCTGAAATAGATATAATTGTTAGTTCCTGGCAATTGTCCTAAGCATTTGCCTTTTTCTCTTGGACTGCATTAGTGATCTTTCATTTAAATATATTTAATACTTCACTTTTAAAATGCTGTTATATATAGCTATGTTTGAGACAACCACAAGTATGTACAATGCAGATTTTAGTTAAGTGTTAGTCACATTGCAGTTACCAGTGATCAAGAGCAGCTTCTGTCTCTTCAAAGACAGAGGCATCATAAACTTTCCCCAAGGTTAAATGCCAATAGTTTATAACTATGGCATTAAAATGGCTATTGAAGGAATGGCTATTGAAGGAATGGCTGTTCGAATACACACTTGATGTGTTAAAATGCCCTAGCAGACATCCAGTGAATTTTGACATGACATAAAAACAATTTAGTCAATTTTACACGATAGAAATGGCATCTTCATTTTATTCTTTTTAGTATTAAAGTTTCTGCAGTACCCGGTATATTCAGTGTTTAGTTTAATCTGTAAATGAACTAAGCTGTGTGATCATGAGCGACTTCAATTTGAGCGACATATACTGGAGGTCTCGTGCTGCCAGTATTAAAACATCCTTGGAATGTCTAAATATTATAGATGAAAATTTGTTAACTCAAGAAGTATTGCTGCTAACATGGGGGGGTTCTGTATTAGACCTAATCTTGACATATAAAGAGGAACTGATCACAGAACTAAAAATTAATGATAGCGTAGGTGTAAGTAATCATGACTTGATCACATTTATAATGTGCAAACAGGATGAAGTCCAGACCAGTAATATATATACTTGATGTTTTAAAAGGGCCAGTTTCACAAAGCTGAAAAGAATAATGAGCCAAATCAGCTGGAGGAAGAATTTAATCAGAAAAATATGAATAATTGGGAATTGTTTAAGAACACTTCTAGATGCTCAAAAAGTCACAGCCCACAATCCCAGAAGAAAGCCGTATTGGTTAAATATATGAAACATAAACATTTCTGATAGATGGTTTAGTTTTGATGAACTTAGAAGAGGACAAGAATCAGGCTTATGATGGAAAGCTAATCATTACTTAAAGCATGGGAATAGTTACAATATTTCCATAATAAAACTGAAGTAGCTCAACCCCTTCTGAGGGCCAGGGGTTAGGGCAGATGGGCGGGAGAGGAGGAAAAGAATCATCATACGTTCAGGAAACTATGTACAATGGAAAAAAATAATTTCTGGGGTAACTCCATTGACTTTAATGAAATTAGACCAGAGATTATTTTGAAGAATTATAATTAAAAAAAAATGCAAAGAAAGAACAATTGTATATTTTCCAGTAGTGCTGGGATGAGTGGGCATCAAAAAAGCATTGCGGTCGATTCTGTCCCTCTGGCAAAGGAGGGGTACAGCTTACACATCCCAGGACTGGGGGTTGCTTTGTTATTTTGGGAATTCTGGGAGGAAGCATTGCTGCCTTTCTCCAAGGTTCTTCCAGGAGAGATACTGTGGATAGGACTCCAGGGCATTTTCTTGGGCACCCTGGCCAGGATGCCAATTCTTCCCAGCAGAAAAGAGCTTGTCTTCCCAGCAGACTTTCTACCACTGGTGCCTCTGCACTTTGAACTGCTCCAGCAGAAGGTGGTAAAACCCAGGGCTGAAATAAACCAGCAATCTTCCTTTGGCCTTGACAAATGCAATCTTGCACCACTTGTATCCATTCAGAATGCTGCTGCAAAGATCATTTTTCTAGCCGGTCACCCCTCTTTTTGAATCCGTCCCCTGGCTTGCCAATCTCAATTACATCAAACATAAGTTGATTATTTTCACTTTCAAGGTCCTTTATAACCTGTTCCCTCCCTACCCATCTCTCATTTGCTATCATAGAATATGAGGGTTGGAAGGGACCTCAGGAGGTCATCTAGTCCAACCCCCTGCTCAAAGTAGGACCAATTCCCAACTAAATCATCCCAGCCAGGGCTTGGTCAAGCCTGTCCTTAAAAACATCTAAGGAAGGAGATTCCACCACCTCCCTAGGTAACCCATTCCAGTACTTCACCACCCTCCTAGTGAAAAAGCTTTTCCTAATAGCCAACCTAAACCTCCCCCACTGCAACTTGAGACCATTACTCCTTGTTCTGTCATCTGCCACCACTGAGAACAGTCTCGATACATCCTCTTTGGAACCCTCTTTCAGGTAGTTGAAAGCTGCTATCAAATCCCCCCTCACTCTTCTCTTCTGCAGACTGAACAAGCCCAGTTCCCTCAGCCTCTCCTTGTAAGTCATGTGCTCCAGTTCCCTAATCATTTTTGTTGCTCTCTGCTGGACTCTTTCCAATTTTTCCACATCCTTGTAGTGTGGGGCCCAAAACTGGACACAGTACTCCAGATGAGGCGTCACCAATGCCGAATAGAGGGGAATGATCACGTCCCTCGATCTGCTGGCAATGCTCCTACTTATACAGCCCAAAATGCCGTTCGCCTTCTTGGCAACAAGGGTACGCTGACTCATATTCAGCTTCTCATCCACTGTAACCCCTAAGCCCTTTTTTGCAGAACTGCTGCCTACCCACTCGGTCCCTAGTCTATAGCCGTGCATGGGATTCTTCCGTCCCAAGGCCAGGACTCTGCACTTTTCCTTGCTGAACCTCATCAGATTTCTTTTGGCCCAATCCTCTAATTTGTCTAGGTCCCTCTGTATCCTATCCCTACCCTCCAGCGTATCTACCACTTCTCCCAGTTTAGTGTCATCTGCAAATTTGCTGAGGGTGCAATCCACACCATCCTCCAGATCATTAATGAAGATATTGAATAAAACCGGCCCCAGGACCGACCCTATCAAAATGTCCCACCTCTGACCGGCCCATGAAGTCAACCTCCACCACACACTTGTTAAATTTTCAAACAAACACCTTTGTGCTTTCTCACCTGCTCCCCTCATGGTTGAGAGGAGCTTCCCATAAACATGTACCTGTCAACATTCAAATCCCTCCTTAATATTCTCCTTTGTCATGATAGCTTCCAAAAAACCCGCCCAAAAACAAAGCTTTTCAGGGGGTAGACTGGTGGTGTGCTAACACCACTGCCTGTCATGCTGACCTATATTGCCTCCCCGTCTGTCTATCAGTCTGTTGTCTTATACTTAGATTTTAAGCTCTTTGGGGACTTTTTGTTTTGTGATTCTACAGCATCCAGCACAATGGGGTCCTGGTCTCCTAGGCATTATGGTAATACCACCAGTGCAATAACATGGTAGCACTAGACATATTAAATATCAGACAAATAATTTACTACAAGGAACAGAATTACCTATTGTATGTGGGTTATATATGGCCATCCACCATCTTGACAAATGAAAGGAGATGTGACAAATTTTGGTCCGTCAGTGGTACTTAGCAATGGTATGGGAAAAGAACCTGATGTGCGAGCACAAACCTTCCCACAGTGGCTACAGGTCCACCCAAAAGATGGAAGTATATAGGAAAACAACCTGAGCCCTGAAATTTAGAATTTCAGAGCACAAATATAGAATGAGGAGAGAAGGGGTTTAAAATTACCATTACATAACTACTTTTTCTGGACAGACGGTTCCTACTTCCTCCTCTCTTTTTCTGTGGTAAAGACTCGTTTCCTAAACCAGGAAGAAGGACAATAAAACAAACACCGTGAAAAATGGAAGACATTTGAATGAATTACAAACCAAGATCAGAGTCTTAATGACGAATGCCTGGGGTGACAAAAAAGAAAATTTTCTAAAATGTTGTTATTTTTTGCAGACTCTAGGCACTTATTCAGTAACTGAGCACACCAATGAGGTAACATAATCAGCATTATTGACTTTTAGAACTTGTGGAAGCCAGGGGTGAATGAATCCCCAGTTTGGGGAGAATCCCAGACAGAGAGCATGTGGCCTGCTTTTGTCTGAGCTAGGATGTTGATAGGCCTATTGGGGGGAGGGATAGCTCAGTGGTTTGAGCAGTGGCCTGCTAAACTCAGGGTTGTGAGTTCAATCCTTGAGGGGGCCACTTAGTGGTCTGGGGCAAAATCAGTACTTAGTCCTGCTAGTGAAGGCAGGTGGCTGGACTTGATGACCTTTCAGGGTCCCTTCCAGTTCTAGGAGATGGGATATCTCCATATATTATTATATTGCTAATTGAGCCTTCAATGGGGAGGTGGAAATGTTTTGCAGGATAAAGGGACATAGTTAGTCACCACATTGAAGAACGTACATGCTGTCATCACCATCTTAGTTAAGCCAACAAGAGGTCCAGCACACAGTGGGTGCCTGGTGGAGGAAGTAGCAAAAAAGCAACCAGCAGCATGTTAAGATGGCTCACCATTTGGAATTTTGTCTAACGCAGACAGGTATAGTCCTGATTTTTTTTTTTTTCCCCCCCTCAGGTCCTAGTAGCCTGCACCCACTGGCATGACCTCGCATGTACAGTTCATGCAAGGTCACACCGTGCAGAGGATGCCATTTCTGTATAAGACCTGGAACACCAATGAGCACAGACAGGATTCTTTTTAAATAGAAAGCACCTGCCAGTGACTCTGCACCACTTTGCAATATTGTGAGACATACGGAGCATTTTGCCTTAGCATGTTCCTTCTAATTGTTAACAGGCAACGTAAAAACCAAACAACCTCTTTTTAGTAGGGTATGTTACTATGTGCTGCATTTTCTAAAGAAACAGTGCAAGGGCAGTACAGCACATTAAGAAACAACTTTTCCCCTTTGTGCTGGTCCAGAGCTTCTCTTATTACCAGTTGTATTTTATGTTATGCTTCTCCAGGCGTTCAGTAGTCCATCCATTCACCATAGACAACAAGATTTTCCCACTGAACAAGGAAGTTTTATGCCAATTGTCAAATAATATATTTTATTTACATTACAGGAAGCAAACAATTAAAACCCTTTGATTTATGTCAATTTTAAATTCACTTGTTTCAATTACCTGTATTTATTCAAATGTATTAAGTCAATTAAATAGCTGAAGCACCAAAGAACTACTCCATAGACTTACACTGCTTGAATTTATATACAGCTGTTTTGGGGTTAATATTACTTTTATGATATAAATACATACATTTCAGAGACCATTTCCACACATTGGTAATGGCAAAAAATATCTGAATGAAGCTTTCATGTTTTATAAACTAGCTTATGAGAAAATAAAAACTCTAAAGAAAAAATAGATTACAAAATGGATGAACCACGAAGCAATGGCAAATCCTTTCACAATGCTATTTGCAGGCTATTGCTAGCATTATATTCATTTTGAAATTTTTATCAAATTCAGTTCACTAAATGACTAAAAGTATAACGGGACCACCCTAGCTACAACAATACTGCATGCAATAAATGTCTAAAAATCAAGAATTAAATATTGGTCAGTAATAACTGAACGTAGTGAACTGCTGATGGCTGTTCGCTGCTTTGTGTGAAGTGAGGCGGTAGTCTAACTTTCTGGTCCCGGTAGATAGGTATCTACATCACAGAAGACTGTGAGATTAGTACCTTGGTAGATGCCAAAGGTGGAATAAACTATGGTGAATGAGCTAGTCTGTCAGTCCTCTAAGTGATCCTTCCTGAACAGGTTTAACCAAAATGTCAGGACATGAAAGCAAATTTCTACTGTGCTACCAATGCAGTAGCTGTTCCATGAATAGAGCACATCAGTATCTGGAGCTAAGAGTCCAGCATCTTCCAAAAGCACTAAATATCACTTTAAGACAAGGCTATCTGTATAAGATTTTTGATCAAGGGTGGCATAGATTTAATGTCTGACACGTCATATCCTTCCAGGTGATATTATCCTGTACAGCAGGCGTGGGGAACCTTTTTTCCACTGACCCACAGAAAAAATCAGTCGTGGGCCACACACAGCCCTGCGGGAGGGGTGGGGGCAGAGGCTCGGGTGGGGCCAGACATGAGGGATGCGGGGAGGGGTTTCAACCTGAGGCAGGGGGCTGGAGTGGGGTCTGGGAGGGAGTTAGGGTGCAGGAGGGGGTTCCGACCTGGGACAGGAGGTTCGGGGTGTGGGTTCCGGCCGATCGGCACTTACCTCAGGTGGCTGACGGTCGACGGCACACCGGGGATAAGGCAGGCTCCTTGCCTGCCCTGACTCTTCACTGTTCCCAGAGGCAGCTGCCATGTCCAGCCCCTAGGCAGAGGGGCCAGGAGGCTCTGCGTGGTGCGCACTGCGTACGCCTTCAGGTGCCGCTCCCTCCGCTACTATTGGCCACAGTTCCCAGCTAAGGGAAGCTACGGAGCCGGCGCTGAGTTCAGGGGCAGCGTGCGGAGCTTCCCTGATCGCCCCTGCTCCTAGGGGCTGCAGGGACATGCTGGTTGCTTCCGGGAGCTGTGCCAGCCTGACTTTTAATGGCCTGGCACCTTAGCTTCACCCCATAGAGGGGTGAGCTGGCGCTCGCAGCTCCAGCCCCGCGGAGGGGATGCCAAGGCTTGAGGCTTCCGGCCCCCGGTGTGGAGACTTGCCACGGGCCGGATGAAATCAAGCAGCAGGCCGGATCCAGTCCACAGGCTGTAGGTTCCCCACCCCATATTCATGGAGATGGACTTGATAAACTAGTAGATCTTTCCAAACTCATTTTCACTATTAAACATTTTATAGCATTTCATGTGTTCAAGTGTATTATACAACTATTAGTCATAATACCACCCCAGCAAGGTAGGCCGGTAAATATTATTATTCCTATAATACAGATTGAAGAATTGAGATTTTAAAATAAAATTAAGAAAATGCTACTGAGATGGAAAAGTGAAGTGACTTGCCCTCGTCATGTTGCCTTTCTACTAGGAGTGTGTTATGCATTTTCGCACATGAACAGGTTTACTTATTTGTTGTAGAACTTATCAATTATAATATGATTTGCCATTTTCACAGCTTACATGAAAACTGACATGTAAAATAAAATCATCTGTTATAAATTGTGACAAATGACTGGCATCATAGTTAGTACTTCAAAAAGAATGAATGTGTGTACACTTGGTCAGACTCCAAGCAGCAGAAGTACTCGCACCTGCACATGCCCCATATTTTGGAGCATTTACCAAGAATGCCAGTGCAAGCCAGATGCTGTTTTCTTTCCTACCCAAATATTTTCCAAACATTGAGCTACTTTTGTTATTTCAAAAAGGTAGCAAAATTTCTAAAACTGAGTGTTAAGCAATTGGCTACTATATTTACAGCAGATGGCTATACCCAGTATTACTAACAGCCTTGCTATTATTTGCTTCAAAAAGGATGCATAAATTACACGCTCTGATGCTTTAGTTCTAATTTTTTTTACTATGTTTAGGGATTTAAAAAAAAAAGTGTAATCAATTTAAATCTTTGCCAGCCAGACCAATACATTGACTCCTAATGTGACAAATGTTAACTCAGTATCCTCCACCTCGTGCCACCATACAAAATATCAGCCTATATTTCCAATGAAATTGCTTTAAAACAGATAGGACAGCTAATTTAAACAGTTGTTTGCACATTCAGTATTTATGACAGGAATCTCGCATGACTGGCTGGTAGCAGCGAGTTAGAAGGTTTAGCTCAGCTGCTGCCACAAGTGATGGATGGCCCTGAAGAATTTCTTGTTTGTGATCAGATCAATCACAGAACAGAATGCGAAAAATGGGATCAGCCTCAAACTAGATTCATAACATTTCCATCTGTATGCAAAAATGGGACAGGAAGAAATGTACCATACAGTACAGTTATTAAAAATTCACAAAGAACTTTTTACATAAAGCATATTTGAAGGTAAGATAGTTGGTATGTCTTGACTTTTCACGTAGTGCTATCCAAAGATTCAGATGTAAGAAGCATCCTGTGACTCATAATGTCTTTATTTTTGTATACACTGCTACCTCGATATAACGCCACCCGATATAACACGGTAAAGCGGTGCTCCGGGCGGGGCGGGGCTGTGCACTCCGGTGGATCAAAGCAAGTTCAGTATAACGCGGTTTCACCTATAACGCGGTAAGACTTTTTGGCTCCCAAGGACAGCGTTATATCGAGGTAGAGGTGTATATTTGATAAAACCAGAGGAACTATGTGAACTCAGGTCTGGAGTTTTAACTCCAGAGTTTATCTTTGATGGCATATAAGAAATGTGCGGTCAAATGTTGCTGACTACTTAGTGTATAGAAGAACCACCAGATTATATGAAGTTTAAACTGTCCATAGCCTGTGGACAATTACAAATTAATGGTTTCAAAAAATTTGGAAAGTAGTTGTAATACTTAACTATTTCAAAAGGATGGTGCATAGGGTGCCAGAATACAGGGGCAGAGTTAAGGTTGTGTGTTGAACCAGATTTCCAGACTTTCAAGCATCTGTTTTGTTTTTTAAAAAAACTTTAGCTTAGAATTTTCTGGCTTTTAAACACTTTAGAGCTAGAATATTCTAAGGCAGGAGTACGCAACGTATGGCACGCGTGCCGAAGGCGGCACACAAGCTGATTTTCAGTGGCACTCACACTGCCAGGGTCCTGGCCACCACTCTGGGAGGCTCTGCATTTTAATTTAATTTTAAATGAAGCTTCTTAAACATTTTTAAAACCTTATTTACTTTACATACAACAATAGTTTAGTTATATGTTATACACTTATAGAAAGAGACCTTCTAAAAACGTTAACATGTATTACTGGAACGCAAAACCTTAAATCAGAGTGAGTAAATGAAGACTCGGCACAGCACTTCTGAAAGATTGCCGACCCCTGTTCTAAGGTATTTTCTGAAATAATTGATAAGGTTTAATGAGGTTTTAATTGTCTAGGAATTTACTTTAAACTTGAATTGTTTGCTATCATAATTAGTCTTGTAGTTCTGAGGATAGTGATATGATAAATTATTCATGCTTACTGTAAAGACACAGCATGTTTTCAGATATAATGCAACAAAAAATATGAATTTCATGTTTAGCCTTGTTGAGCTTAGAATGGCCTTGTAAAATTAGAAGCAGAAAACATGATAATTCCATCATTTACTTTTGACAGCATTGAAGATTTTAGATATAGGCTGAAGGTAAAAGTTCATTGAACAGATTTAGCTGGTGAGATCTATTTGAAATTCAAAAGCTGGTGGTTAACTTTTAATAGCGTGTAGCTTGCTCTTTCGATTTTGCGAAATAAGAATGATATGTGGAAACAACATTTTTTTTGAAGTAAATTAGGGACATTTATTTCTATAATTTATGAAAAAGATTAACTCGTTCATTCACAAGTATTGTACATAGAAAAAAATCTTACTGTTGCCCTAATGAAAGGGACAGCAGTACAAATCTGATAGTAATGTAGAAAACCAATATTCCAAATGAACACTTTCCGGTTGTCTTGCTTGGCAGGTATGTGAGGATTAATGCAATTTATTATGGAATTAATAGTAATAGGCACAGTCGCAGCTGAAAAATGAGCCTCTGTTGTGATTAGTATGTAGTCTTAAAGAAGATGAACACTTTTTTCCTCCTACTCAGAATTAATTCTGTAGCTTCCCTTTGGAGATAGATGCCTTTAATTCTTGGCATTTGATCACATTCACTCTTCCCTTGTCTGGGAATATGTTCAAATGTTGCATTTTTATGAGGTGTTCTTAAATTAAGAATCATCTGGTTCTTTCAGTTCTGTTGTATAAAACGTTAAGCAAAACCTGTGGTATTACTGAAGGGTCTGAAAATCTTATTTCCTGGCTACAAAATAGATCTATGTGGATGAGACCTTTTCAGAGTGATGGGGAAGAGGCAGAAAGACTACTTTGTGCATCTCAACCTCTTAATTATCCTCCATAGAAACAGTATCTTCAGAGTAAAAGTGGTGGCTAAACATAATGACCCAATAGTCATTGCAGTAAGAGAAATACAGGGGGTACAGTTATAAGATTGGAAGGGTATAAAAGGAATATATTTTAAAAATAGAAGAGACAGGTTGAACTATGAGAGAAGTTGCATGTTAGTCTCCTCCTCTTTCCCTGTCATACAAAACTAGATACTAATGGACAGCATTATAAATCTACCTACCAGGAAACAAAAAAGCAAAAACATTGTCATTCAAGGTTAGTATAACGGAACCATCCTACGCATTTCCTTCAGACTTTTAGCTTCCGTCATCCTGACAGCTCAAAGCCCATGCCAAAGTCATATTTTTCCTCTCCATGTTAACCCTGTCTTCCTTTTGAGTCATCCAAAGGAAAATAAGGAAAAGGTGGGAGAGGGGAGAAATCAAATAAAATATTTTACTCTAGAGATTTTTCTAACTAACCTCCTTTCTAGCAAAATTTTCTTTAACATATCTGAGGAGAGTGCCCTCTTAGAGGTGCCTTTCTCCAACTCTGTGTCCTTGTACACATCCAGACTTAGCCTTGGGTTATAAATGAAACCTCTGCTCTTCAGCACTATACAGTCTCTTTGGAAGTCAACAATTCCTACTTTTCTCCTCTAGCTACCTAAGGTAGGTGTTACCTCTCTGAGATACTTTTCCTCTGACAAGTCTAAGTGACGCTGCTTCTCAGCAATAATTTATTTATTTCTTAAGTCCCCTTGGTCTAAGACCTCTTTAAGCCAGGGGGCTTTCCTGCCAGATTTCTCTTGCTCTCATGACCCCTCCAAATGCAGGCGCATTTGGAGTAGATTACTGGATATATTAATCAGTCTTCGTTCCCTCAGGCTTCATTTATCAGCAAGTGTACTCTGCATGCTTCCTCTCCCTCTGTCCTCAATTTGAGTCCTTGTCGAGTTTCTAGAAGATATCCAAGAGGGAATATGAGTAGGGGTAAAACAGATACAAATATGGAATTGAGGCCTTCTGCTGTATTTGAATAATACATGATTGGCTGAGCCCTAACTTCACTGGACATAGAAAGTCCTCCAAAGTCCAACGGATAGGCATTTAACAAAGCTGCTCTGAAAAGGCACTTGGTATCTCACTTTTTGGCCATTATTGGACAAGAAATGTCTCATTGGACAAGTCCTTGTTTTTCCCACAATTGTGAGGAAGGGCCTCAACTTTTCAGAGGGTTCAGACACATTTCTCATAGTTTGCCATGTAGAGTCGTCTGTCAAGCGCACAGTTCCAAGATTACTCTATCAACAGACACAATGACTTCCATACCAGGTATAACTGGGCTATACAGACTGAACTAACTTGCAGAATTATATTGGGCTGTTTGAGCCCTAAGTGGCTGTACTATTTAAATTTGTTCCAAGGGCCATTCAGAAGAGTTTGGAGAAACTATCCCCTAACGTGCCCATGGCAGTGGCCTGAAAGCAAGTTAAGTGTATTTTTGGAATCTGTAGAACATACTTCTTTAATGCAATGCAGTTTTTGAAAGCCTATGGCTGGCAGCTAGGGCTCTGAGCTCTGCCACCAAAGTCTAGGATTTGTGACTTGGGTACTAAAACCCAAACTGAAGATTTAAGTCCAAATGTCCCTTTCTGCCACTCCAAGCAAATAAACTGTTTGAAGACATAATAACAGTCACTGACAAACACTATCTGCTCTCTCTTCTTCTGTAACGATGAAACTCACCTGGGTATTATACAGAGGGGTATCTCTATTGTCTTTCCTGTTTCCTGCTCTTCTTGTTTCTTCTTTCAGGACGCTTCTTCGGAGCTAGGAGTTCTCACTTCTCCAATAGAAGAAACTGTTTATATAGATGGGACTCTCCCAACCAGAAACGCTCCCTTTTCCCATCTGAAGTTCTACTGACCATACTCTTTTGTGATCTTCTTGGTCCTTTCGTCCTGTAGGAGTCTTACTGCAAGGGTTTTGGGGTTTTTTTGTTTTTGTATTTTTTTAATTTAAGAGTGGGGAAGAACTTTGGATGTTCTCTTGAGGTTTCACCCTGGGATTTCTCCTAGCTTGAGTTCCAGAGAGAATGGCCTAGCCTTTATTTCAAGGAACAGGGCCTGGAGTTTTATTTCTTGGTATTTCCAAATTCATAAGAGGGTTTTTCCTATATTGGATTTGCACTTCCCCAGTGTTGGTAGATGCAGACCCTTTTCTGAATAGAAAATGTAAGGTTCAGGTCTTTATTCCAGGTACTGTATCTGCTCGGCAGACTGGAGAGATGCCTACCTGCATGCTTACATTTGCCCTTCCCACCAGTGTTTCCTCTATTGTACCTATGAAAAAGACATCAGCTTTGCTCACTTCCCTTTAGAGTGTCCTCAGTTTAAGAATATTAGTGAGAACACAACTGCAAAGTAGCCATCATAAGGGGACAGTTCAAGAAAGTTGATGATAAAATGCTTTAAAACTTCTCTCAATATGTACTTTACAACATTGTGAATGAAGGTTGCTAGGCAAATTGACTACTACCAGAAAGTATGTACTATATCATAAGTAATGTAGCCTATTCTAATCCATGCTGTCTGAATTGGTGCACTGATTATTGTCAAACATATTTTATTATATACTTAACAAAAATGGGGGCATGATAGTTTTGTTTAATATTATCATTTGTAAACCTAAGTTGCCTTTTCTTCCTAATTAACCACTAGCTAATAGATACTAATAGGCTTTGTCTTCCATTTTTCATTTTCAGTGCAGTCTGTTAAAAGCTTATGATACAAAACAAATGTGGGGAAAATGACCTACTAAGAGCTCTAGACTGTTGACATCAAGACTGGAAATAATTTCTCAAATGCACACTTACATCTACTCTGCCAAATGAAAATTTAAATAGCAAAATGTCAACACCTTGTGCCTTTTGTAACGTGTAATTTTTTTCACATTTTGGAAATTAGACTGCCTAACATTAAGGAATGTGTAATGCTGAAAACTAAAATCTACTTAAGTTTAAAACAGATTAAGTGTGACTCAGAAGAATCTCCTTTCTTGTATAAAAGATATATTTTTACTTGGTCCTCTGATTCCTAAAATCTTTTCAATCAAAAGCTGCCACTGATGCCAAATTGTATCTGCAGATTTATGGCACAGACTAAGGACAAAATCCTTCCTCTGGGGACGTGCATGAGCAGATCTCCCTATTTTTCTAAAGATCACTGCAGAATAGAGTAACAGAAAATGGACCTCCTCTTGCCCATGTTACATTTTGTGGAATATCCTATAACATTTTGCAGTCATTTATGTTAAGGTGATATATTAAAGAGATTCATGACTGTCAATATAATTATATTACTATCTCAAATAAGATTACCACCTATGGAGAGAATTTTATTGTCTGCTGGAAGTGAGGCAAAGCGATTACTTAGTATTTAGAAAAAGACATTCCAAACAGAGAGGAAGGAAGGTAATGAGGACATTGGTGCTGAATAACCATCCTAAAACATTGGGGAAACTGATCATGTCTGCACAGCCAGATGGCCAAGAAGTGGGGAGTTGTCATCGCCAGCTACTATGATGATTTCTTTAAGTATCAATAAATGGATCAAACACCAACCTATCTTGCTAAGAACGTAGAATGGGAAAGGGTGAAGTAGAGCTCTGTGTAGCTCAAAAGCTTCTCTCTCTCTCACCAACAGAAGTTGATCAAATAAAAGATATTACCTCACACACCTAAATCAATCCCAAGGTATTAAAAACTAGTACTCCTCTTTCACTACCTTTTCCTAAAAGACAAGGAACATACCTCACCATGTCTTGATCAGAAGGGCAGAGACTGAGAACAAGTTCTTACCATAAGATTTGTCACTGGCACAGTTGTGGTCAGACAGACACACATATACTTAGACTTCTGTAAGATATAAAATTAACTGGCTAACTGTACTTGTAAATGGGGAATCATCAGGGGGCAGGTTGTTTCCAGTGGAGTCCCACAAGGATCAATTCTTGGCCCTACATTATTGAACATTTTTATCAATGGCCTGGAAGAAAACATAAAATCATCAATGATCAAGTTTGAAGGGGACTGCAGCCAATGGGAGCTGTGGGGGCAGCAGCGTGCACAGCCTAGGAAGAGCAGGGATAGGTTGCTGCTTGTGGGGATCTGCCCGAGGTGAGCGCCCCCTGGATCTGGCATCCCAAGCCCTCTCCTGTGCCCCAAACCCCTGCTGCTCCCTCCCTCCCAGAGCCCGCATCGCTTCCCACATCCCAGCCCCGCACCCCATCCCACACTCGAAACCCCTCGTGGCCGTTACTCCACCCAGGAGCAGCAGGGACATGTCGGCACTTCCGGGGAGCCACATAGGGAGGTGCCGGCCCCACACCAACCGGAGTATCAACTGGACTTTCTATGAAGATTAGAAATGCTGGTTTATAGAGCATCCAGTTGGTACAGGGCTGAATAACTGAGCTTTTACTGTATACACTATTACCATTTTAAAGAAAACATTGCAGATTTTGGTTATTCCAGAAGCCAGACATTTCAAAGGATAATTTCATATGAATTTTATTTTTTTTTCTTATATCAGAGGGGTAGCCGTGTTAGTCTGGATCTGTAAAAAAGCAACAGAGAGTCCCGTGGCACCTTTAAGACTAACAGATATATTGGAGCATAAGCTTTCGTGGGTGAATACCCACTTCGTCATGCGTATTCAACCACGAAAGCTTATGCTCCAATGCATCTGTTAGTCTTAAAGGTGCCACAGGACTCTGTTGCTTTTTATATTTTTTTCTTAAATTTATTCATGATAGGAGATGCTGCTTCTGAAATTTCAGCTAGCTGTCCTGAGGAAAATGGGTACATGTGACCGAGTACTCAGATACTACGGTGATGAGCATGGTATAAGAACCTATACAGAATAGCATAGGGGATATAGAAAAGAACCCTTCCAGTGACTGGTGGGGAAATAGCTAGATCCCTGAACTAGAAATTGTCACCGCTGCCTTTCCTATAGGGACTGTGGAGTAACTCTGTCATGAAGGAATGGGGCTTGGTTCACTTGCAGATGAGGGGAAAAGGTCAGCAAAGTGTTGAGGGTTTGTGACCATTTGCTCTGGGAGTTGAATGGAAATGTCAATGGACTTTCCATTACACAAATGTGTAGTGAGAAAGAGAAATAGTCTTCCTGACTAGTGATTTAAATCAAATCCACCCTGGTGCCCTGTTCTGTTCATTCTCTTGGAAATATCTGGCATTGGCCACTGTTGTAAGACAGGATACTGGGCTAGATGGACCATTGGTCTGACCCAGTATGGCCATTCTTATGTTCTGCTCCCATGTGACCCTATCTGAGAATGCTGCCTGATCTGATGTGTCCGTGATACTGGCAGTCTCTTAGAAAACATAATTTGTATTCATTAGTGCTGGAGCTCAGATAGACTGTTACAGCTGTTGGTGTCTGTATCGTCATCAACAAAGATAGACAGATTTGCCAGGAGCATGTTTTGAATGGGAGTGTCATGAAGAAGTTGGAGTTGGGGATGCTGGACAGTGAAGGGGACAGAGTGTGAACGGTAAAGTAACGCTTCCTGGCTGCCACAATCGTACATAAGGTAGAGATCCTAGGAAAGGATGTTTGCAGTTTGTCTACCCTATTGGCAAGGTTAAAATGCCCTTTGTTTCTGTTTGTTCTCATATGTATATGTTGTTTTAGTTCCAAAACAATTTGCGAAAAATTACGATCATATCTGTTTCTCATTAGTTTGGTATGTAGGAGGAGGAAAAAGCATTCCAAAAAGGGCTTTTTAAGAAAACATAGCAAATTATAATTTGGAAATGAATAAATTTAATTTTGACATGTAATTAGACAAGTAATCATATTTTGCAATGGGTGAAAATTGTAATTGAATGCTTAAATAGCGGTCCATGCCCCTGGCCCACTCAGTTGTTTCTCATTTGGTCTCACAGTAATCTTTGCTACTGAGTGCCATCATGCCGAAAACTATTAAATGCAAAATGTGACTTATATACCCATATAGATAAGGCTAGAAGTAATAAGTGAGGTCCTTGGTTGTTTAGATACATAATTGTGAAGCACTTTATGTATCCTGAGTTTTCAAGTACTCCCAAAATATGTGTGATCATTGCCTTGTTCACATATTGAAAACATATTTTAAAAGCCCTGACAAATATTTACATGCCCAAAACTTCTCCTATTTCTTTGTTCCTTTTGTTCAATAAAAAATACATATATGAACAATATTCCAGTATCAACAGTACCAAAACCTTAATTTGAATAATTTTGCTGAACAATAAAGGAAACAGAAGAATGCAATCGACATACAGTTATGAACTCTTTTCAATGAAGGAATGAACAAGAATTCTTATTATATGTTTCCACTGCCACATCCTGCCTTGAAATGTCTGTAGCTCCCAATACAACATATTAAATATATTCAAGGATAGCTCAGTGGTTTGAGCATTGGCCTGTGAAATCCAGGGTTGTGAGTTCAATCCTTGTAGGGGCCATTTAGGGATCTGGGGCAAAATCAGTACTTGGTCCTCCTAGTGAAGGCAGGGGGCTGGACTTGATGACCTTTCAAGTCCCTTCCAGTTCTAGGAGATAGGATATCTCCATTAATTTATTTTATTTATAAGGTGCTAGTTAACCCCACTTAGGCTTTAGAGTCTAGACTAACAATCATCATTTACTAAAAGTACCAGTAATCCTTAAAGTAAAGTGCAAATGTACCTTGATTATGAAGTTAATGACATCTTAGTGCTTATTGCTAGACCTTGCTGTCTCTATAAAGTGTCCTTTTAAAAAAAATCTAAATATCAAACTCTCGCTTATGATGGCCCATAATCCTAATCAGATGTAAGTAGATTGGGGGAGAAAATATATGTTCCCAATCTTTCTGCTCCAAAGTCCTCTCAGTGCCTCAAATATGCTTCTTTGGGGACATTCTCTTTGGGTCCTTAAGGGTTTCTGAAAAATGTATATATTATGCAGGGGTGAAAGTAAAATTTCTCTTTTACCTTCTTTACCAGAAGGGGCGGGAGCTCGGGTGGAAGGGGTGGGGTTGGGGGGGGGTCAGCATCCCCCAGCCAGCCCACCTGCATCACCCCAGGCCCTTTTAAATCGCTGGCCCCAGGGTAGCTGTTCCTTTCCCCCCCCCCGTCGGCAACCCGGGGGGGCAAAAGGGGCAGGGACATTAAAGTGCTGCCGTGCAGTGCTTTAAGCAGGGTCCTTTTGCCATGGCAGTGCTTTAACGTCCCTGCTCCTTTTACACACCCCCTCCTCCCCCCCACATAGGCGGCCCTGCCAGTAGGGACCCAGCAGGGCTGCCGACGGGGGGATGCAAAAGGAGCAGCGCTTTAAGCAGGGTTCTTTAAAGCATTGCTTAGGCAGCACTTTAAAGTCAGCAGTATGGGCCGGTACCGGCGGCCACTCTTTACCGGTACGCTGTACCAACCCGTACCGCCTTACTTTCACCCTGACATCATGAACATTACCATTCACGTACAGTCCAGTTGGGTAGAATGACGCACAAAAAAGCAATGACCCAAACTTGTTTCACATACTTGTTTCTGTTTATGCCAAATCACCACTGCTTCCAGACCAAGCCTGAGCGCTTGTCTATACACCGAGTTAGTGTATGGCAAGGCAGTGTGTGAATCTACAGTGCACTAACATCCTGTGTGGTCACTGCTCAGTTAAGCTCCATGTCAGCTTTGGAATAAGGGGCTTTGGAGGAAGGTGCTTCCCCCTCCAGGTTACTGATCCTCTGTGGATGCTCTTACAGATTATAGTTGGGGTGTGTTGGCCAGAGTGCACTGCACTCTGGCAGTTCGCAGCTAGCACAACACCCACTTGGGGCCATTTAAAGCAAGCCTAAAATAGAGTAGACTTTATGGGGTGATAAAGGTAGTAAGCAGCCATTTTTCCAGCCTCCCTTCCTCCCCCACCACCCCAGGTCTTCTGCCAGGCACAGCTCAGCCCAACCCAAGGATCAAGGCCATGATATCTGTGTGTTGTCATATTCCTATCTAATAGTCACAAAACTACCCTAGAGATCTTTACCTTGTAACCAAGAGAATTTCATCTTTGATGAAGTCTATCCCAAAGCTCTTTGAGTTGAAATATAAAATGTTTTGCTTCCCCTTTGATAAGATTTATGCTGTTCATTTCAATGAGCTATAGAGGTAATTCTTTATAATGGACTTCTTTAGTTTGCTTGGTATGACTCATAATATCCCTTTGTCAGATTATGTTCTGATAATACCACAAAAGAAATTATCTTTTAACATGGACTCTCCAAGGGAAAAAATATTATTTATTATATAACCTTCGTTGGTGGTTCAATTTAATGTAACATGGAAGGACGATTGAATGCTGTTTTTTAAAATTAATGTGCTGAAAATGAAACTTGAAGATGCAGTGTTAGTAAAAAAAAAAGTAGTATGACTGTTTAAAGGACGAGTTTGTTAGCAATTCATAATAGACAATAGCTCAGCAATTAGAACTGAAACACAACTTATGTGGGAGAAATATCACCATACTTATAGAAGTATTATATCACAAGTGTGAATTTAACCTTTTCTTTGTCTTTCAACTTGAAGGGACAGATTGTCTTGTGAAAAGATAATTTTACAGAGAGGAGAACAAAATGGAAGAGATAGCAGCCAATAAACAAAAGAGAAGAACCAACAAAATTAATTAGAATCATAAATAGTTTTGGAAGAGATGCACGTGCTGAACATTGCATACATTTATACTCATTACTGAATCTTGTCTGTACTGAACAAATTAAAAGCTATTTTGTGGAATTCTATTTTCCTAGATTATCTGACACAGATAGCCAGGCTTCAAAAATGCAAATCACTATGCCATAAAATTGAATTTGGAAATATTTGCAACCCAAGAAAGGAGGCATTGAGCTGAGCACAAATCCTTTTCAAACTCACATTTAATAAACTGAAATGAGAGAGATGAATCTGAAGGTGATGGAGTTAGTTTTCCCAGAAACACCAAACCCACCTTACTGTTGATCTATTCACAGTATTTTCATTTTATATTAATAGGTTTGTAGCATCAACCATAATCTTATGATCTCAAGGCCTATACCAGTGGTTAGTATCTGCCAAACCAAAATCAAATGTGTGTTCTCCATTATGTTTTGCCAAAGATCCATTGTTTGTATGGGTATTCATATGGCTACCATCACAGGAGTATTTGAGCGCCTGATTATTTATATGTTTAAAACATGCTGAAGGACTTTGGGGGATATTTGTTTTACTTAAAAAATACAAAGCAGAGGACTAACAGAACATATTGTTACAGTATTAAAAATATATGCTTCCAGTTGCAGAAAATGAAACTACATAGTCATGTTCCTTCAGAAAGTTAGATTAGATCTCTCTAAAATCTGCTTGCTTATTATTCAAATGGGAGATAAGCTAGTAAAATGCTGTCAGAACGGTATAGCTGTCCGAACTATATTATCTTTAGGTTTTAAAAATATTAATCATTTGACCACTAAACCTGTTTTAACAGAAACATTTTCTGTGACTTGTTTACATTTGACAGATTTCTGAGATTGTCTCAGATTTAATGTAGTAATTAATTTTAATGAATTAATAGACCTCTTCCTCTCCAAATTCAGTGATTATGAAAACTGTCAGAGTATGTGCAGTAAAGCTGTCCTGATAGTTTCACAGGGCCACCATTTATCGCTTTTTAATCTGTCCAGCCCCACTCCCCATTCTCCACTTGGTTCCTTTGCCTCTGGCAGCCTCCCCAAGCCCTCAGTAATACACCCAGTCCCTCTCGTATGTCTTTATGCCTTCCATAATCCTCCTGCCATAGTCTCTTCCTGAGACCAGCTGTTCAAAGTCCCCATACATTTTCCAAACAGTATAGCTTGGAGAGTTACAGCCTTGGTTCGTGCTATCAGCATGTTCTCAAAATGTGATTCAATTACAACTCATACATTCAGTGAAGAATTATTGCACGTAAGCAAGTACACTCTCTTCCCCCACTCTCATCCTGCATAAATAACCCTTACTCTAAACTTACATAGTATCGATGGTTCAGCACAGGTAGTAGAATTTGCCTTCAGGTAACCAGGTGGCTCTGTTCTCGAGGCAGTAAAGGTGGGGCACAAAAAAGGAAACCAGCGAGTAAAAGGAATTAAATAAGTATTTGGAGTTATTTATCAAAAGGCTTTACAATATACAAAGTTGTGAGAGTAGTGAGAACAACACCCTTACAGAAAATTACTCCTGTTTAGTAACTGTATCAGGGTCATGCTTTCAGGTCCTACCTTAAATTGATGTCATGGATTAAAAAGGTTTATAGGGAGGGTTCATGAATGCCCATTCCTTTTGATTTCATAGTTGCTCATATTCTCAAAGGGCTTCCATGTGTCAACTCCTTCTAGACACTCCGCTTTGTGGGACTTGATTCTTTCTGAGACTTTGCACCAATGCTGTTGTCTTTTTATGGATACTAATTTTTTTTTATTCCCTCAAGAATACGTATGATATCCATGGAGGGGAGCTCTCATGATGTAAAGAACAAGGTCCCTATTCGTAACTGGAGTTCACTAGATCTGTCACGTATCAGCTATCTTGAGTATTTTAGTTTGTAGAATTCTGATGGATTGTCAACACAATTAAATCTGTGATAGGGACAGAACTAAATGCTTTGGATTTTAGGTCTTCAAACAGCCAGTTAAATAATTTATTATGCAGCTTGTTGGGATATCAGGTTATATACAGTGCATAAAATAAGGCACTAAGTAAATATAAACTATTGCTGAATGAGAGAGTTGTGTCTGTGACTTTAGCAGGTCACTTCACCTTTCTATTCCTTGGCTTCTGTAAAATGAGGGTGATGCTACTAACCTACCTTTTTATAAAGCACGTTGTGATCTATGGATGATGAAAAGCTCATCTATGGGTTAAGTGCTGTTAAAATATTAAAACTAAACATTTGTATCCTCATACCAATAATTGTCAAGTTTTACTAGCTGGCTCTCTATCGGAGTACAGAACAAAAGTTTCAAAGTTTTAAATGAACAGTGAATTATATGGGAGTTCCTTTTTCACATTAGTGGAAGAAGATTTTGCTTTGATACCTATTAAGTTTCCAGGTTGAGTCATTTAAAAAGAGCGGAAACAGCTTCATATTTAGAACAAGTAAGTCTAATAAATGAAGCATCCCTTCAGCAGCCTAACATCAATATTTTTTCCAAGTTCATTTTAAGCCTTGAAGTGAACATTAACAAATGGTTGTAAATTATTGTCTATACAGTAGCAAAGTGAATAGGTAATCTGAGTAGATGAGTTTGTCTATACTCGTGGGTAGCTGCTACCATTTACTCACATTCTCACTATAGTTGCCATTGTGAGGAAAATAGTCCATCAAAATTGAAGATATAAAATAGAATTGAAAATTGAATTGAAAAATAATTTTACTTTCAAATGGTTTGCAAATGTAGATGTTAAGTGTGAAATGAATGTCGTTAATGACCATAGCTGGGAGAGTTATGCACCTGCTGATCACAGGAATATTATTATAAATGAGGTTGATTTTCTTGTTGACTACCTCATTTTTTCTCAACGTGGTCTCATTACTTTTCTATCGCATGTCTGACTCTTAAATATGAATACTCAAGCACAGACACAATAAAAACACATTAACTCTTATATGGCTTTTTTCATATGTCTCTGAGTACAAGGAGAGTAATGCAGATGTTTCTTGTCTTCATAGGTTAAACATAGGTTATGTTTTTGATAGCAAAAATAAAGGCTGTTTCACAGCACGTACCATACAAGTCATTTTGCAAATAAGATTCCTAAATTCTAATCTCTCAGTATCTGCATTGTCCCAAATAAGAGCTTCTTGATGGATGTGTTAACTGTTCAGACCTCTCGGTTTAGTTATAGCCTGCAAGAAGTACTGTAATGAAAGTATAAAAAGCTATACTAAATCTTAAATAACAATCCAGTTTGTTTCCCAAAATAAATTACTTTTACAGCATATTAAGCAATGCCTGTTTCTCCAAGTCTACCTCTGACTGTTCAAGTGTAGTCCCTGAACAGAATATAAATATGTATGTGCAGATTTACAATTTATTTCAAGAAAGAACAAATATTTCTTCTGGTGTAATTATAATCACATCTCAGTGTGTTACTGTTTATACCACAAATATGGTCATGGAAACCATCACATTTAACTCCAGCATTTTACGGCGGATGGTGTAAAATGGTGGCCATTATCCGAATGACTGTGCTTGCACTGCACATTTGGTTATCACTGAGTTACACCCGCCAATGCAACCCACCGGCTTCTTTATTGCTACAGTAACTAATATATTTCAGAGGGGAAAAGACTAAAAAAACAAATATGAATAAAGCAGGATAAATGATTACTTTTAAACATATGTTGCAAACAAATCTTTAAAGATGTGGGGTACTATTATGTTTTTATTGCCACTCGTTTGGAAAGGTATGCGTAACTTACTCATAGGCTCTCACTTTGATCCAGTCTGACTCACAGTGTTTTGCCATTGGCTTCATAGGGAGCAGTACTCTCCATTGGGAATTGGGCCGTTAACTTCAATGGGAGTAAGATTGGGCTCTGTTTAAGTCAGTGGTGCCCAAGCTTTTCCTGTTGCACCCCCCCCCCCTTACCAATAATGGAATCTGTCTGTGCTCTCCTCCCCCTCCGCGCAGCCTCCTGCCCCCATTACTGGACAGTTTCCTCAGCAGAGGAGCTTAGGCTGAAGGCAGAGCTGTGGGAGGAGCTGGGGCTAGAGGCACTGCTGGCCTGGGGGTGGAGAGGTAATGAGGGCAGAGCTGGGCTGGGGATGTAGCAGGGGGCGGAGTGGAGCTGCAGCTGGGGCCAGAGCTGGGCTGAGGACAGACCAGAGCTGGGTCCAGACCTTGGTGATGCTCCCTCCTGCCCACTATGGGGGCTGGCCCAAGCCCCGCCGCGTGCCTCCCCACAGTTTGGGGACCACTGGTTTAAGTAATGTGGACATTACAACTAGTGGCCTCTCATATTAGTTGCTCAATTTTAGACACCAGCAACCTGATCTTATGGAAGCTATGCTTACATAGAAGTACCTCCAGCCAAACAAGAACAGCAAGGGTGTGAATTCTCCTTCCCCAGCCCATAAGTGTAGCTCCTTTCTCTGCCATGGTTGGGGTCCCTGAGGGCTGCTGCAGAGGGAGCAGCTGTTGAACTGTTGCTTCCCCTCTGTTTGGTTTCCTGGTGGGTGCTTGGGATAGAAGGCTGGAGAAAAAGCAGAGGGTGCTCAAGGGAAAAGCAGAGGAACAACAGAAGTTGTGGAAATTGGCCAAAAATTCCATCATTCTTGTAGTAAGCTGCCACTAATACTAGGAAACAAGGAAAGTAGCTAATGGGTGCTCTGAAGCCATTCCTTCACATACCCACTTCTGTCTGCAGCCACCAGCAGAACCCTCTGAGGTTCACATAGTTAGGAGAAGTGTTGTGTTGAATCCATTTTGGTTGAAATTTTAAATTGCCCAAAGTGGGTGAAAGTCAAGTAATTTTAATGTGTAAACATGTTATGTAAAACTTACGGTTGAAAGCACAGAACAAAGTGAAAGAAAGGATGTGAACTGAGTTTTTTCAAACTAAAAACTTACGATTAGGGGTTTTCAAAGCTTCTGGTGAGGTTACAAAACTATTCTAGGAACAGAACAAAACTGTTCTAGGAAGAGAGAAGGTCAACAAATATGATTAGGTGTATGGAACAGCTTCCATATCAGGAGAGATTAAAAACACTGGGACTTTTCAGCTTGGGAAAGAGATGACTAAGAGGGGATATGACAGAGGTCTATAAAATTTTGACTGGTGCGGAGAAAGTGAATAAAGGAGTGTTATTTACTCCTTCATATAATACAAGAGCTAGAGGTCACCCAATGAAATTAATATGCAGCGGGTTTAAAACAAACATAAGGAAGTCCTTCTTCACGCAACACACTGTCGAACTGTGGAACTTGTTGCCAGGGGATGCTGTGAAGGCCAAAACTATAAGAAGGTTCAAATAAGAACTAGATAAGTTCATGGAGGATAGGTCCATCAGTGGCTATTAGCCAGGATGGTCAGGGATGCAACACCATATTCTGAGTGTTCCTAGCCTCTCTTTGCCGGAAGCTGGGAGAGGACGACAGGAGATGGATCACTCGATGATCCATCTGTTTTGTTCATTCCCTCTGAAGCATCTGGCATTTGCCACTGTAGAAAGACAGGATACTGGGGTAGATGGACCATTGGTCTGGCCTAGTATAGCTGTTCTCATGTTCTTAGACCATAACTCTATTAAGAGAAAAATAATTATCTATATATGAATCATTGGAAACTTGTTTTGATTGGACAAGTCTGATGGGACAAGGATGTCACACCTTTTAGATATTTCTTTAGTGGGAATCTTCTCAATGTTGCAGTGAGACTTCAGTATCCATATCAACCCCAGTAGCACTATTATAACTACTATCATCAGTGCATGGCGAGAGACAGGGGTTTGCCATCACACTATTAGGCCTTCTCTTTACTGAACCCGAGAGATGGCCTGACCTGATGAGACAAGGCAGTTCTATCTTCTACACTAGGGAAATTTTTCAAAATTTGCCCAGCATTCCTAACATTATGTTCAGGGTCACTATACAGATGATTTATCTTATTCCCCTCCCAATGTCTGAAGTACAGGCTGAGGTTCAGATGGCTCAAGGCTCTCGCAGTTCTGAGGGAGCTGATAAGTTTTAGTTTACCTTGGGAAGGTTGTCTTCACAACTAACAAAGAGCTACAAACTGTCTTCTTTTTTGTAAAATCAAAGCCTAAATTTTGCAGAACAGAAGGGAAAGACCTGACGTATGTGAGGGACAGTTTCTTGCCATTTGAAACTGTAACACTGCATTTAGATTTCACATTTACTAAGTAGGTTTAAAAAGAAAAAAAATCGAAACTCTAAACATTGATTGAAAGTTGACTGTGAATATGAATTGTCATCTTCTTAGGGGGGGCTGTACATTTCATGAAAATTATCAGTCTGGTAGAAATACACAAAGTTGTTTTAAAATAGCAAATGAATGAATCTTGATTTCCAGGTATAAAATATAGCCTTTAAGGTAACATCCGTTCTCAGTATAACCGTGTGGGACAGGTAGGGAGATATTAAGCCTGTTCTGTTACCCCTGAGACCTGAAGGAAGCAGAACATAAAAATGAGCCTCTTTATCAATTTTAAGCAAACCTAATCTTTGTGATCATGGCTGTGGTTTAAATCTATTACAGATGTTCAAATTCAGTCTCCTTGGTGTCACTAGGAGGTGACCTGAATAGTGAGCAATAAACTTATGTATTATAATTCAGGTTTAGAGATATGTGCTCAAGAAGTGAAACTGACAGACACTGTTTTGTGCTATCTTTAAGCCAACAAAGAGCCTATATAAAATGACAGGTGCATTTTTAGGAAAAGAAAGCCCATAATGTTTTTCTATTTAGTAGGTGACAGTGTGTCCCAAGATAACACAAGCTTAAGGGACCAAAATAAGCATGATTATTAGAGGCTAGTGGCTTCTGAGTTCACACAAATTGAATTCTTTCATAGGCTGAAGGGCTGTGGAAATCCAGCGAAGAGTGTAGAGCTCTGAAATAAAATTAGCATGTAAAGTGATTTTATATATGCGGGCTTGTAGCCACTAAGTTTGAATTTGAGAAAGAAATCCCATTACTTATCTTGTAAAAAAGGTAATTCTTAAATTCCCCATTTGCTATCCCTGATATAAAGGTTTTGCATATGAATAATAGTTTTCTGTGGTTGCCCAAAGATAGAGGTTATTGAATTGACTAAGATCCATTTCTTCCTCTCCTCCCCCCACCCCGACTTTCTCTTTACAGGGTAACTGATTTAGGAAACATTAAAAGAAGATTGTATTTATCAACGGTCCATAAGGAGTTATCAGTAACCCCTCTGCATGCAAAACTTCCTCTTTTTACGATCAAACGCAAAATAGTAGGTATCTTGGATATGTTACTTAAAGTATCGTTGAACAGAATATTTCTGTTTGTATCAGAAGTCTTCATATATAGAGCTTTACAGACCTGATAAAATCCTGTTGACTCAAGACACTTGAAAGAGAGCTTTGTCTAACCGAACAGGAGATATGCAATATCTGGTGCATGTGCCTGCGTTTGTGTAGATATTTGTATGTATATGTAGAACTGTTCTCTACTGGATGGTATCAGGAGGAGAAGAATCTGAGTTCTGTCTCCCTTACCACTATGAAGAGCTGAGTGATAATCAAAATCTGAGGAGTCTGTGGATCTGTTATAATTGGTGCCCTAGATCTAGTGTAAAAACTCTGCCTCTTCCTAGTCTCCCACAATCCATTTCTTTTTTTGTGCTTTTTCTCTACTCACAGATCTCTTCATCCACTCTCTCTGTCTTCTCCTAGCTACTGGCTATTGGTCCTATTCATGACCTTCTCTGCATATAAACCCACAACCTCCCCATCTCCTTACCACCCTTGACTCCCTTCTTGTCCTTTAGGCTCTGTTTTCTCTAACCTTGTTGCTGTCTGTTGCCCTCCCACCTGCTGTCCTTCCCTTCCGATACATTTGGAATTCCTGCTCTGTTTCCAAACTCACTACCATTCATGACCTATTGATCTCTCACAAGCTCCATCTCCTCAACATGGCTGAAACATATTGTTATCCTTTCTGATTCTGTTTCATTGGCAGCCCTCCTTTTCTCACTCACCCTCGCCTGAAGTTAACTTTATCACCTTCAGTGGAACTCTGAGTAAGCATTAGCACCCACTTTGAAATGTCATTTGTTTTTACATAGAATTCTACACAGGTAGCCACAGGATATAAGACTA
Organism: Malaclemys terrapin pileata; assembly: GCF_027887155.1. NCBI lineage: Eukaryota > Metazoa > Chordata > Testudines > Emydidae > Malaclemys > Malaclemys terrapin. Next base: position 2,204,415 of record NC_071511.1, on the reverse strand, counting down.
GTCATAAGCAAAAATATTTCATAGAGAACTCTAAAATTATTAAGGGGTTATTTTATTATCATTTAGTTGAAGGCAGTTATGTTAATTTGCACTTCTAACTTCCCTTAGTTTTTTGGCAAGAGCTGTTTTAAAAAAATTAATATGCACCAGGCCATACCACTGAAGTAGTCATTAATTCAAGATCCATTGAAATAAATTATTTTTCTTCAATACAATTTCAATTAGTTGGTCTTGGTGTCAGGCTAACACTAATGTGTCAAGACTAAAGTATGCATTAATGTACAGTAAATTAAATTCAATCAGAATATGAACTTCAATTACAGGGTTTCATTCAGATAATAAATCTTTCATCAGAGATCTGACTCAATAGTCTGATCAAATACAATGACAAAATGTTTTAATAACCTTAACCCCTGAACAGCCATTGTTTGTTAAAGAATAGGTCTAAACTCTGTGAGCATTGTGAGTACTTAACCATTTTTTAAAAAATCTGATGGTTAGCTGCCTTTTAATTGTGGCAGATGTTTAAAGAGGGGCGTGTTTGTTTTTAGTAATAAAAGGTTGCTTTTTTCCACAGCCAAGGTTGCATGACCTTTTTAAAAAATTTATATAGATGCTGATGATTAATACTAATATCTACTGTGTTCAAATGTAAACCCCAATATTTGTATTGAACTTTTAGTCCCTTAATCACACCTAGCTCTTCTATAGTAATTTTCATCTGTAGATCTCAAAACACATTGCAAAGGAGTAAGTATCATTGATCGCCATTTTACGGATGGGCAAACTAAGACACAGTGAAGTGACTTGCCCAAAGTCAAGCCAGTTGGCCAGGGGCAGAGCTGGGACTAGAAGCCAGGTCTCCCAAGTCCCAGTCCTGTACCCTGCACAGCTCTATCCAGTAGGCATTGTATTTTTGTCATGTGTAATTCAGTGCTAGTTCCACAAACTTCTTCTTTTATGTTGAAACCAGACGGAATGTGGCTTACATTCTCATACATAGGCTTCCTGTCCTGCCATTTTTACAAATGACTGCAGTTCTTCAGCAAGGTGACTGCTCCAGTACTAGACTTAGAAATGTCAATTATAATTAAAAATTGTGTTTTTATTAACTTGCACAGTTTATTCATAATACATATTTCTTACCTTTTGAACTTTCAGATTTAGGAGCAGAAAAATAATGGATGCAGTTTTCTTTTAAAGCTGCCTGGGATTAAATTTAATTTGTGCACTCAATTTTTCCCCCCAATATGTTTTACATTTGGCATGTAGATACCGGGTTTTTTATATATATTGGACCTTTTAAATTCTATTTTTGTGGGGAAATACTGATTTTTATTATATTCAACATGATATATGTTCAACTACTTATATGTCTATATTATACAAAAATCAACTTTATGCACAGATGTTAAGTTCTCTTTGAATAAAATTGAAACTGACAAAAGTGCAGGAGCTATTGGAGTAATATAAGAAAGACTAGTGCCATAATATAATACAGTTTTTGGCTGTATTTTTTTACTTAGAGGAAAAATAATCACCAAGGTCTTGTCTGTACTAAGAAATTGCATTGTATTTAAACACTATTTAACACTGGTTTTAACCATCGAGTTAGGTAACCTAATTCTGACCTTGACTTTGCAGAATGTAGACAAGAACAGGACAAATTCAGTATTGTGTCATAACTACCTGACATGATGCTGAACGTAACTTGTTCTTGTTAAAGTCATGGGTGTCACTATGTTAGCTAACTAAATAGTTTAAAAAATTGTTTAAATATAGTACAGTTTCCTAATACAGACAGAGCACTAGTCACCGTGTACCATTGTTTTGGAGGATGTGAGGGGACAGTTGATATAAGAAGTTACCAAAAAGTTTTTAAGCACAGTCTATAAAAGTAGTTAAAAAGCTACAGTGAAATTAAGCAACCTTTAAAGTATTGAAAGTAGCCAAACTTTGTATCGAAACACTTGCAATTAACAAATTTTTCTCATAATTTGCTTCTCCAGTTGTGTCTGCAAAAACATCTTTTGTGAGGATACCCTGGATAATTATGCTCATTTGAGCATGCAGTCACCAATTTTATATATGCAATTACTAGTTTGTATATATAAATGACTGTTGCATGTGTAACTACTGCAGTGGTAACAGATTATTTTTAAAATAGTGAAATATTATGCATAAAGAAAAACTGTCAGTGAGTCCAATCCCATACTGCAAGTTTAGTTACCAGAGAGCTAGACAGTCTTCAAATATGTTAAAGATTGTTGTTAAGAGGATCATGATCACTTGTTCTCTATGTCCACTGAAGGTAGGACAATTAGTGATGGGCTTAATCTGCAGCAAGGGAGATTTAAGATATTAAAAAAAAGCTTTCTAACTGTAAGGACAGTTAAGCACTGGAATAGGTTTCTAAGGGAGGTTGTGGAATGCCTGTCGTTTGAGGTTTTTAAGAATAGATTAGACAAACACCTGCAAGTTATAGTTTAGGTATAGTATAGCACCTCAGCACAGGGTTTGGACAAGATAATCTCTCAAGGTCCCTGCCAGCCCTAAATTACTGTGGTTCTATAATTTTTACTACACTGCAATAGTTTATGTAAGGATTGCACTAAAAATGTTTTGCTTCTCTGTTCTAGTGGTGCAATTTGTGCATTGACTTGGTAGCATTCACCAGTGAAATATTCAAAGGAGCTGTTTTCCAGTCTTTGGATGGAATTATCATCTCAGCTAACTGTAAACTGAGAAAGATCTTCACTTTGAAATCAAAGCCTCAAGATACAGCTGAGGAAGATGGTGTGTTACAGATTATATTATGCTATGTCTGTCATTACTGTTCATATTGTAAAAACAAAAGCTTCTTGACCACAATCTTTGAATTAATCATTTGAGAAATTATGTGATTTCATGAAAACTGAAGTGTGTTTAGGTCATACACATCTAGTCTTCTTGGACAATAGATGACATCAGGTAAATTTAGCTATGTACATTTTATAGAGTGCCAGCTTCATTAATACTGTCCTGTGGGAAAGCTCTCCTCTTTCGTTGCATGCATCCGACGAAGTGGGTATTCACCCACGAAAGCTCATGCTTCAATACGTCTGTTAGGTGCCACAGGAATCTTTGCTGCTCTTTCGTTTAGAACACCTTTTTAATACTTTTCTGGAAAAACTCTATGTGGAGGTATTTTATCACGTAGTTTAGAAGATAGCTTCTTGCTTAATTATCAGTGACTGCTTCTGCTGAAAAAAGGGAGATGTCATTCCCCAAGGTGGCTTCTGGTGAGGATGAAAAACATGTAAATTAGCTGTACTCCAGCAGTTCCCCTAGCTTGGAGATTTAACAGCTGATGAAGGCTTTCTTCTTTAAACAATTCAAGGAAATGTTAGCTGGGAGACTGCAAGTCACTCTCCTACTTCCTGATGATCTTAAGGTGCATTAAACAGAAAGGTTTTAATGTAGCTCAGTCCTAGATTATTAAAATTCTAATTGCAATTTGAATGCCATCTTCTCATGGCAAAGAATCTAAAAAGAACTGAAAGTGGCCCAATGTGGAATCTACTCTTTTCACAAAGACTGCAAAAAAGGGAAATTATACTGAATGATCAGAGATACTTACGTGGTCCCTGTTGCCATATTATCTGAGTGCCCCACAGTCTTTATTGGGTTTGTCTTCAAAACATCCTTGTTAGTTAAGGAAGTCTTATTCTTTGCATCTTACAGGTGAGGAACAGAGGCTGAATTACTTTCTGAAGGTCACTCAGAAAATCCGTAGTGGAGCAAGACAGTGACCCCAGGTCTCTACAGTCCCAGGCTAGCACGCTAACCACTAGACTGTCATTTGCCTGGTGAGACCGATTCATCCCTTCACCACACCCAGCACTATGGATGGGAGGCAACTTGCACCTCCCCTATTTAGGGGCTGCGCAAGGCCAATGTAGCCTCTTATGCAGGCTAGGGCATGGGCCTTGTTGCACTGGCATCTATGGACTGTTGCGGTATCTTCTCTTTCTATCCCCACACCAAAAAAATCCCTTTTCCATTAGTCTGTCCACAGCCCACCACAGAACACCCCCTATAAATTATGTATTAGGTACCACCATTCTACTCGGGCTTGCACTAAACCTAGAAGAAAATAGGGTCCCTGCCATAGGATTACAGTATAAATTGGATACATGGTACCCCAGATAACAAGATGACCAGTTCCAAATCAATATAGATACCAGTAGATATTAGGGATTTATTATATAGAGTTATGTATCATAAGTTTCTTTGGGAATTAACGTTGAAGAACTTCACGTAAGAAGTGTATTTTCAGGAGGAATATGGAGAGAAAGTACTTGATTACTGTACTAGAAAAGTGTTCCACGCAGAAAGGGAGAAGATCTACAGAGAACATTAGGAGAGGGATTTCAAGGAAGAGGCTAAGTAAATGACTTGGCAGGGCACAGGGAACAGGAAGAAATGGTCATAGAGATTTAGGGTGGGATTTTCAAAAGCATTCTGTGAGTTAAGTACCTGACTCCTAGTGACTTTCAGGAGGAGTTTGGCACCTAATCTGTTTAGGTGCTTCTAAAAATCCCAACTTTAGACAAGAGCAGAGTAATGCAGTGTCTTCAATGTGAGCAGTAGCAACTAAAACTTGATAGTGAAGTTAAGTGCGTGGAAGTATTCACACTGTCCAAGAGATGGAAGAGATCACGTGTTTAGCGAATGTATTGTAATTATATTCATTTTGGAACTATATAGTCAGTGCAGATGTGTCAGTGATTTAAATAACTGTACCGTTGTGCTTTACCAGACTGACTGCAACAACTTCCAATCCATGTGAATTATTGTCAAAAAGACACTCTGTTTGTGCCATTCTATCCAGATTCTTTGAATTTGTAAGTGTTTTGTTCTGACAGGGTAATGGTTGTTACTGAGCAGTGATGTGTGTATAGCCATCCATTTCACTATCTGTTAGTTAGCTGATTTTTATGTATCTCTCTGAAAGTATGTCTGTCATATTTAAATTTTTGTTGAGTAGCTTTCATGAGAGTGACCGCTAAACAGGGGTTCTACCATCTGAAAAAAAAAAAACAATTGGCAATGGTTTTCAATTTTGATTGACATAAAGGGGGATTGTGTATGTACAGAATCAAAGCTGCCTTAGAATCATAGAATCATAGAATATCAGAGTTGGAAGGGACCTCAAGAGGTCATCTAGTCCAACCCCCTGCTCAAAGCAGGACCAATTCCCAGCTAAATCATCCCAGCCAGGGCTTTGTCAAGCCGGGCCTTAAAAACCTCCAAGGAAGGAGACTCCACCACCTCCCTAGGTAACGCATTCCAGTGTTTCACCACCCTCCTAGTGAAATAGTTTTTCCTGATATCCAACCTGGACCTCCCCCACCGCAACTTGAGACCATTGCTCCTTGTTCTGTCATCTGCCACCACTGAGAACAGCCGAGCTCCATCCTCTTTGGAACCCCCCTTCAGGTAGTTGAAAGCTGCTATCAAATCCCCCCCTCATTCTTCTCTTCTGGAGACTAAACAATCCCAGTTCTCTCAGCCTCTCCTCATAAGTCATGTGCTCCAGACCCCTAATCATTTTTGTTGCCCTCCGCTGGACTCTTTCCAATTTTTCCACATCCTTCTTGTAGTGTGGGGCCCAAAACTGGACACAGTATTCCAGATGAGGCCTCACCAATGTCGAATAAAGGGGAACGATCACGTTCCTCGATCTGCTGGCAGTGCCCCTACTTATACAGCCCAAAATGCCGTTAGCCTTCTTGGCAACAAGAGCACACTGTTGACTCATATCCAGCTTCTCGTCCACTGTGACCCCTAGGTCCTTTTCAGCAGAACTGCTACCTAGCCATTCGGTCCCTAGTCTGTAGCAGTGCATGGGATTCTTCCGTCCTAAGTGCAGGACTCTGCACTTGTCCTTGTTGAACCTCATCAGGTTTTTTTCTGCCCAATCCTCTAATTTGTCTAGGTCCCTCTGTATCCGATCCCTACCCTCTAGTGTATCTACCACGCCTCCTAGTTTAGTGTCATCTGCAAACTTGCTGAGAGTGCAGTCCACACCATCCTCCAGATCATTAATAAAGATATTAAACAAAACTGGCCCCAGGACCGACCCTTGGGGCACTCCACTTGAAACCGGCTGCCAACTAGACATGGAGCCATTGATCACTACCCGTTGAGCCCGACGATCTAGCCAGCTTTCTATCCACCTTACAGTCCATTCATCCAGCCCATACTTCTTTAACTTGGTGGCAAGAATACTGTGGGAGACAGTATCAAAAGCTTTGCTAAAGTCAAGAAATAACACATCCACTGCTTTCCCCTCATCCACAGAGCCAGTTATCTCATCATAGAAGGCAATTAGGTTAGTTAGGCACGACTTCCCCTTTGTGAATCCATGCTGACTGTTCCTGATCACTTTCCTCTCCTCTAAATGTTTCATAATTGATTCCTTGAGGACCTGCTCCATAATTTTTCCAGGGACTGAGGTGAGGCTGACTGGCCTGTAGTTCCCCGGATCCTCCTTCTTCCCTTTTTTAAAGATGGGCACTACATTAGCCTTTTTCCAGTCATCTGGGACCTCACACTTTTCAAACAAACAAGCAAGCAATCAAGCACACGGTCAAACTGACCAACTGTCCCAGCAGCAGACACTCAGATACTCACCAACACAGCCCCCCTAATGCAGCACTTAGCGTACCTCCTCTCGGACAGCTCCCAGGCAAACTCCCGCTGTTAGCCTCTGCTGTTCGCCGCTCAGCTGGTTCGCTGCTGACTTTTTTCAGATGGTAGAACCCCTGTTTAGCTGCCTTATGATAAATTTCTCTTTGTTTATTATTAGATTAGACAGCAAGTGCCTAGAAGATAACTAACTGGTATTGGTGGTGTATGAGGTGTGGAGAGTGGTGAAATTATCTTCTAATTCAACAAAACAACCAATCGGGGAGAAATGTGAGGTCATGAAGCTACTTCACATTTTTGTTTTGGAAAGCATAGATCAAATTGCCCGTATCAGAATTAACCATGAACCAGGGAGAGAATCCATTATATACTCAGTTGGCAGAAATTGCACTAGAGGTACTTGTCTTCATTTAGTTTCAAATTAACAGTGCACCTGGTTTCTCCCTTCCATTTTCCACAGTTTTTAAAAGTATACAAAAATGGCCTAAACGAGTTGCAAAATTCCTACTGTAATGTGCTTAATTTAGTGAGGAGACAGTTCTAATAAACTGCATTCACTGTAGTGTATTGCATTTTTAATGAGTGGGATTATCACATTCTGCGATTATTGTACAGTTGGTGGGCATTAATATTTTCTGTACAGTTATGAATTTTCCTTATCTAGACACATTTTACAATTAGGAAAATGCCCAAAATTTAGTTGCATTAAAATACCATACCACATTCCAAAATTATAGATGTATTACTTATTTATTTATTAACTTTCAAATAACATTCATGTCTGATCAAAGTTACCTTGCTCTTCTTAGACAACTAGGCCCAAATATTTAGATGGTATCAATCAGCTTAGCTCCACTGAAGGCAATGGAGGTATAAAGATTAATAAATGTTGAGGATCTGGGCCCTCGCATGTATAAGTGTTCAGTGGTTGGACTCTGGTTTCCAAGCTCGTTGTTTAATATTAGTTCTTGGAAGATTATTTTCCATGTGAGATAATTTAGGTGCAAGGGGGGAAGATTTATCTACATTGGCAACATGATGTGCACATGATCTTTGTGTTAGGCCTTCTCTCCAGTTTCCATACTAACCTAGTTAGATAATATATACAACTCATTTGAGTAGTGGCACTTTTCCCATTTAACCACCTTGAGATATTGGTTATTTATTATTGTAAATCAGTAGAGGCCTCGAAGGGTTTACAATCTAAGTATGAGATGAGACAATAGGTGGATACAAAAAACAGACAAGCGAGATCAAGGTAACGATGAGACCACTGTGAGCAGCATAAGCTATGGCCACAGCTAACCTAACCATTTGTCAAGTTTTTATGTTTTTTTTAAGCATCATACGAGGGGAGAGTTTTGCAGAGGTATTTGAAGAAATAAATGAAGTGGTTTTGCAGATATTTATGGGGGATCCTCCCATGCATAAGGGGTAACATATTAGAAAAAGTAAAGGTGCTTGTTGGGAAATTTTTACAAATGGGCAGTAAATATAACACCATCTTTGTGGAACGATTTTGGAACAATGCAATCTACTTTTTAGGACTGAAATAGGAAGTTTCTGGATGTCTGGCTCCTGCCCATTGGTGAGGCTCTCTCCCTTGCTTTCACAGATGTTGTGCAAAATACAGCAGGCAGTTATCATTTGAGGTATATATTGCTTGGCAGCTTTCAGCCTCCTCATGAGAAAAAGCCGTCTTCTTTTCAACCTTCCAAATGCACACTCTGCTGTCATTCTGCAGCTACTCATCTTGTAGCAGCTGCAGAATGTGGGGGGGAGGGATAGCTCAGTGGTTTGCACATTGGCCTGCTAAACCCAGGGTTGTGAGTTCAGTCCTTGAGGGGGCCATTTAGGGAATCTGGGGCAAAATCAGTACTTGGTCCTGCTAGTGGAGGCAGGGGACTGGACTTAATGACCTTTCAAGGTCCCTTCCAGTTCTAGGATATAGGATAGCTCCATTTATTTATTTAGTTGAACAAGTCCTTCATCCTGTCCAGATGTCCAGTAAAAGACTACATAAGCCAGGGAATCAAAGTGTAAACTCGGTCTCTCAGAATGGGAGTGGGAATCAGAACACCATTAATGTCCATAGTGGTCCTATAAGCAAAAATTCCCTTTTTCATTAAAGAAAATGGGTGTGAGTTTCAAAAGATCTGAGCATCATGGACCTTTTCAGACCACCCCACATTGTTGGTCAGCCTGTTTTGGTGATCAACCAGGCCTTAGAGCAACGTGGAGAAATACCCTTTTCTGTTTATGATATGTGAAGCCTGTGGAGAGCAAAAAGCATAGGCATATGGGTCCCAGCAGAGGCCCCAATACAGTTTGGGTACCCCAACCCTGCAAATCCATCAGTCTCTTGTGCATTCCCAAGCTCTATGATCCCCACCATCAGCACCTTCTTTAGAACATCACACACCTCCTGGACAACAGCCCTGACAGTCAATATACCAATAGCAAATTGGTTAGCTACTGACTGGTGGCAACTGAAAGTGGTGAGCTTCCAGTTGGCAATGGCCACATGCTTCTCCACACAGAGAGGAGTTTTCATGTTAGTGTGCTGCTGCTGCAGCTTTGAGGTGAACTCCATGCAGCTGTATTGGAAAGTACCTGCTGTTATCCTGAAATTCTGTCATCACTGCTGGTCATCCCAGGACTGCATCACTGTCTTCTCCCAGCATTGCTAGATGCCTTTCTGAAAGATATGCTCTAGCTCAAACAAAAGTTATGAGCTTGTAATGTGTCTGGATAACAAACTAACAACTATGTTTTTTAAAAGTTGCTATTGTGGGGGGTCTACAATTTCTTCATCCAAACTGAAGCATTAAAGTAAAAAGAAAATATTTGTTTTTATAAAAGAAAGAGGTAGAGTTTGAAACACGGACTCCCATTTTTTAACCAGCATTTTCCAAATGTAACTACTGCAGTGCTCTCTATACAGAGCTACATCATGAGACTACACAGAAGATGTAGTAGGTGTAGAACAGTGGCTCTCAACCCTTCCAGATGACTGTACCCCTTTCAGGAGTCTGATTTGTCTTGTGTACTCCAAGTTTCACCTCACTTTAAAACTACTTGCTTACAAAATCAGACATAAAAATAACAAAAGTGTCATAAGAACGGCCACACTGGGTCAGACCAAAGGTCCATCCAGCCCAGTATCCTGTCTACCGGCAATGGCCAATGCCAGGTGCCCCAGAGGGAGTGAACCTAACAGGTAATGATCTCTCTCCTGCCATCCATCTCCACCCTCTGACAAACAGACGCAAGGGACACCATTGTATATCACAGCGCACTATTACTGAACAATTGCTGACTTTCTCATTTTTTGCCATATAATTATAAAATAAATCAATTGGATTATATTTCAATGTGTATATAGAGCAGTAGAAACAAGTCGTCTGTATGAAATTTTAGTTTGTACTGACTTCGCTAGTACTTTTTATGTAGCCTGTTGTAAAACTAGGCAAATATCTAAAGGTGTTGACATACCCCCTGGAAGACCTGTGTGTTTCCCCAGAGGCATGCATACCCCTGGTTGAGAACCACTGGTGTAGAAGGTGGCTTAGTTAGATATTTCAACATCTCTATGTCCTTAATAGTGGAAACTACTAACTGGGAGCTCAAAAACAGACCCAGTTAATTAAGGTGGAAAATTTGGCCATTAGCATCTGTAGAACAAACATTCCCTACTAAATCTAAATGGTTTCAGGGAACAGTTGCACCTTGCTAATCTGCTCACACACCTTTTTTTTTTTTTGTTAAAATAAATTAATAAAAACTACTGTTTGTCCCTACCTCAGCAAAGTTTAATACTAGAGTTTTGCAGTGTTGACTAAGAATTCAATATTTGCTACTTTAGTAAATGTACCAGCGCTCAGTACAGTATTCTGATGCACAACGTGTCAGAAAATCAGAAAAATGAAGTAGCATAACTGAAACTAAACGTTTGTCAAAATAATGAACGAAGAACACTTTGTGACAGCAGCTTTGTTTACTTACTAAGCCACAGAATTCATTTATTCACCATGGGTATCCCAGTTATTTGCACAATCTAGTAAGTTTAACTGTAGTTAACATTTGGGACCTAATCAACTTGACAGTGTTGTTTTACAATTAACAAGAACATTCTTTGAAAAATCAATAACTGCACGAGGTTTTCAGTGACTACAATGGGTTATAAATATCTGATCATATAAACTGGCCTTTATAGCCCAAGTAACAAATAATTTAATCATACTGCATTTCTGACCATGTTAGTTATAAAAAAGTGAAGCCTTTGTCTTTAATTCCAGATATATTTGGTCTTCCATTCACAGCTGATGACCCCACAGATACTATTCCTCGAACCTGTCAGCTAAATACAGATGTGCCACAAGTCACACAACTGCTGAACATGACTAAACTTCGCCAACCAGAAATAAGATTTGGAGGGCGTCCTTTAACTTCATCAGAATCAGGTATGCTATCTTACTAAAATTACTGTTTGTGTGTGTGTGTGAGAGAGAGAGAGGGATATAGTAATATAATGTGCATACAGGTAGATACAGTTTGATTTGTCCTATAACACATTTTAAGGGTCCAGATTTCTCACCTAGGCACCAGTTGTACATGCCTGAAATTGTATGCACACACAAATGCACCTACATTTTGTAGGTGCAAGGATGCATGCAGACTTAAACAACTCTAACACGCATGCTTGCAAAGTCCTGGGATTTAGAAGCACAAAACCCATTAGGATGAGTTTTGTGGGTGGAAATTCTAATGTTTGTATGCTCAGTTGTTAGAAGTTTACACGTATACACTTGGGTGTTTTGTGAACAGAATAACAAAGCATCTGGAAGATCATAGAATCATAGAAGATTACAGGTGGAAGAGACCTCAGTCCAACCCCCTGCTCAAAGCAGGACCAACACCAACTAAATCATCCCAGCTGGGGCTTTGTCAAGCCGGGCCTTAAAAACCTCTAAGGATGCAGATTCCACCACCTCCCTAGGTAACCCATTCCAGTACTTCCCCACCCTCCTAGTGAAATAGTGTTTCCTAATATCCAACCTAGACATCCCCCACTGCAACTTGAGACCATTGCTCCTTGATCTGTCATCTGCCACCACTGAGAACAGCCGAGCTCCATCCTCTTTGGAACCCCCCTTCAGGTAGTTGAAGGGAGCTATCAAATTCCCTCTTACTCTTCTCTTCTACAGACTGAACAAGCCCAGTTCCCTCAGCCTCTCCTCATAAGTCATGGTCACTGCTCACTAATCATTTTCATTGCCGTCCACTGGACTCTCTTCAATCTGTCTACATCCTTTCTGTAGTGGGAGGCCCAAAACTGGACGCAATACTCCAGATGTGGTCTCACCAGTGCCAAATAGAGGGGAATAATCGCTTCCCTCTATCTGCTGGCAATGCTTCTACTAATGCAGCCCAATATGCCATTAGCCTTCTTGGCAATAAGGGCACACTGCTGACTCGTATCCAGCTTCTCGTCCACTGTAATCCCTGGGTCCTTTTCTGCAGAACTGCCACTTAGTCGGTCAGTCCCCAGCCTGTAGCAGTGCATGGGATTCTTATTCTTTCATCCTAAATGCACAACTCTGCACTTGTTCTTGTTGAAACTTTTCAGATTTCTTTTGGCCCAATCCTCCAATTTGTCTAGGTCACTCTGGACCCTATCCCTACACTACAGCATATCTACCTCTCCCCCCAGCTTAGCGTCATCCTCAGACTTGCTGAGGGTGCAATCCATCCCATCATCCAGATCATTAATGAAGATGTTGAACAAAACCGGCCCCAGGACAGACTCCTGGGGCACTCCGCTTGATACCAGCTGCCAACTAGACATCAAGCCATTGGTCACTATTGTGGAGCCTGACAATCTGGCCAGCTTTCTATCCAACTTATAGTCCATTCATCCAGCCCATATTTCTTTATGAACTTCATGAACTGTTGGGTTTAATCAGCATGGATTCTGAAATGGAAAATCATGTCTCACTGATCTGTTAGAAGCAACAGAGGGTCCTGTGGCACCTTTAAGACTAACAGAAGTATTGGGAGCATAAGCTTTCATGGGTAAGAACCTCACTTCTTCAGATGCAAGACTGATCTGTTAGAATTCTTTGAATGTGTCAGTAAAATAGTGCATGAAGAAAAGCTTTTTGACATAATTTATTTAAACTTCCAAACGGCATTCTATAAGGTTTGCAAAAATGGCTAAAAGCTAATAAGGACACTAAGTAATCACAGGATGAGAGAGGCAAAGTACTGTCTTAGATAAAAAACTGGCTAAAAGACAGAAAGCAAAGAGGATTCAATTTTCATCATGGCAAGAGGGGCCTCAAGGTTCTAGGCCAGAGCCCGTGGTGGTGTTCAATATTTTTATTAATGACCTGGAAAGGTGAGTGAATAATGAGGTAGTAAAATTTGCAGATGACATCATCATTTAGGTTGGTCAGAACCAGGGAGGACTGTGAAGAACTTGAAAGAGACCTAAAAGAGCTTGGTGAACAGGCAACACAATGAAGCTGAGTGTCAATAAATGCAAATGGTAATGCACATTGGAGGAAAAAAATTACTCTTATACCTTACTGGTTTCTAAATTAATTGTTTCAACCCAAGAAAGGGACTGAGCATCATTATAAGTAGCTCAGTGAAAATGTCTGTTTAATGCACAGCTGCGATCAAAAAAATCAAACAGGATGTTAAGCTGCATAAGCAATGGGATGGAGAATAATAGCAAAAATACTATAATGCCTTTATTTAAATCAATGGTGTATACTTACCTAGATTACTGAGCAACCCATCTCAAAAAGAATATTGTGAAACTAAAGGGGTTCAGAGAAGAGCAACAGAATGATCAAAGGCCAGAGTTAGCCAGTCTCTAACTATTAGAGATGAGGATGAGACCAATAATGCGTGGGCAGATTGTTATGCCTACTTCAGGGTTCTGCCATCCTCTGAATGATATGGTTCTGGCCATTGTCAGAGTCAGGATACTGGACTAGATGTACCCTTGAAATGTTCCTGTCTGGCAGTCCCTATGTTAATATATTTGCATCTGCAAAGTGCAGGGGTATGTATGCAAAATGTTGTGTTTACCCAAGTAGAAGTTAGACAGCTGAAAAACTCGAACTGAAATTTTTATGGGAAATATTGTAAAGGTTAGCACAAAAGTTGTTATGGGTGAAAAATTTTGCAAATTGTGTTGATGTCTGGAAGTATAGCTGTGATCTCAGCATCCTCACTACAGAGGTAAGTAGATTTTAGGTCAAACCATTTAAAGAGCCAGTGCTTGTCCACAAAGCCACACTTCCCTTAGAAACCCTGGGCGAAATCTTGGCCCTATTGAAGTCAATTGAAGTTTTGGCATTGACTTCAGCGGCGTCAGGATTTCACCCCAGGTCTTTTAATATCTTGCTACAAAAGAATAAATCCTCCTTTTAAACAATTCTGTAATGTTAAAAGATCTTTATTAAAGAACAGCAACAATATCTGAGCCATTAATTTAAAGTTGTATGTCAGTACTCTTGTAACTAATATGAAAGTATTCATAAACAAAAAATAACAGGACTATTTTAAAATACAATTTCAGACAAATACTTAGATAAATACTGTAATTATTTGTTATTTTTATTCCATTCTTCATTTCAAAGTCTTTTCTAGTTTAATTTTACAAGACATTTAATTATATGTTTGAATAAATATTCAAAGCTACACCCAAGAATTTTAAGTGTCTTTTTGTTTTAAAGTTCAAGGACACCATGATGCATTGCATTAAAGGGCACTTGGAGAACTCTTGACTGCATTATTAATTAATTTTTTTATACCTGAACTAAAAATTCTTGATAGAAATTATAGTTGAGCCTGTCCATTGATAAGCAGATGTGCATCACTATGTGTCTGATCAAGGATCTGAACATGGAATCTCATTAAATAATATACTCCTTTTCATTTCATAAACACCTACACACTATTTAAATGCCATCTAAAGTATAGGAACTCCCATGTTCTGGTAATCACTTTTCAGGCCCAATCCTGCTCCCACTGAAGTCTGTGGTAAAAACTCACATTGACTCCAGAGGGAGCAAAAGTAGGTCGATGGTGGTGTACACTTTTATTGCCCAAGAATAAAGACTGATTAGAATACAAACTTAAAAAACAGATGACCTTTGAATGTCATGAGTGAATATAAAAGAGTATCTTCACTTGTACAATAGCATACACGTGCATAAATTGTAATGTTTGCTTCCAAATGTATATGCAGTATGAGAAAAATCAGAAAATACTGGCATGCACATTGCCTGGGTCCTTTTTCAGGATTTTTATTTCATTAACAGATAACAGTTTTTCCAAAATTAAGAGCATGTTGTCACTTCTAGGTTGTCATGTAGGAGTAATTTTCTTGAATTACAAATAGAGATGTAACCTGTTCAAGAGCAAGAGTGTTTTGAATGTTTTCAATTAAATTAATAAAACCAGCATGTATCCAGTAAATCATTGTGTCTAATTTAACTAAAAATTTACACTGTTAATTCCTTCAATTCCCAACCCACATTAAGTAATGACTGTTAGTCAATGTAGGACTGTAGGAAGTAATTTTTTTTTTCATTAATGGGACCTCAGTTTAATTGAACACAGAATCAAGTCTGGTTATTTAAATTGAGTAGTTCAACTCACTAATGACAAGATGTAGTGGTCCACTAAGCACAGATCAAAACTAGTAATTTACTTAAAAATCAGTACTCTATTTGCCTGAGTGCTTTCATTTCCACAGCAGCAACAGTGTGGGTTGTTTTTTTCTTTGTTTTAAGTAAGGGCAGCCATGTTTCTTTTGGACTGTGCTCTTTGACTGTAAAGGGGGGTGGGGGGGGGGAATGTATCTCCCAGTATAAGTATTTGTATCAAAAATAATGTAAATTTTAATGTTTTCTGGCTCTACCTTGTCATATAACTGCATATGACCCAGCTAATTTAAAATAAGAGCTTGTTCGCATTTTGCATACAGAGCACAAATATTGTAGGCAGATAGTTTCAGTTCTACTTTTTCTTCCTCTTAAATTCAATGTTTTACAGATTTTTAGAACTAAGTAGACTTCAAAAAGAACAGGAGTACTTGTGGCACCTTAGAGACTAACAAATTTATTAGAGCATAAGCTTTCGTGGTCTACAGCCCACTTCTTCGGATGCATTTCCACTGCATACATCAAATAAACTGAGACAGAAGAAAACCATTCCTAATTAAATTTTACATTTTATAAATTTGAATTTCAAAAAATTGTAAAAAAACAAACGAAAAACAAACAGGCATAATCTGAGTTGGCGATTACTGGTGTGAACAAAGTTGTACAAACTTATCCATCCTCATATTTCTGTATGTCGATATGAAACAGGAAAGTGTCCTGGAACATGTTGTCTAGGCACCTCTTCTAAGAAATACAAGCAAGCTGTGTTTGCCATAATGTGTTTTGAAACAAAGATGTGTACAGCATGGGCACATTCATATGTCCTCCTACAGGAGATTTTTGTTCCAATTTTTTTTCAGTTTTCCCCATCTCTTCACCTTTTTATGGATTTATAAACTTTTCAGTAACCAGATAAGGTAGTAAAAGATTATATCTCAGAAATAGAACACATATCTTGGACATCCAACATAGTGAAAGCCAGTGAAAACGAGGTAGGATCGGAGGCTAAAATAGGGAAAGAACAAGTTAAAAATTACTTAGAAAAGTTAGATATCTTCAAGTCACCAGGGCCTGATGAAATGCCTCCTAGAAAACTCAAGGAGCTGACTGAAGAGATATCTGAGCCATTAGCGATTATCTTTGAAAAGTCATGGAAGACGGGAGAGATTCCAGAAGACTGGAAAAGGGCAAATATAGTGCCAATCTATAAAAAGGGAAATAATGACGACCCGGGGAATTACAGACCAGTCAGCTTAACTTCTGTACCCAGAAAGATAATGGAGCAAATAATTAAGCAATCAATTTGCAAACATCTAGAAGATAATAAGGTGATAAGTAACAGTCAGCATGGGGGATTTGTCAAAAACAAATCATGTCAAACCAACCTGATAGCTTTCTTTGACAGGGTAACAAGCCTTGTTGATAGGGGGGGAGCAGTAGACCTGGTATATCTTGTTTTTAGTAAAGCTTCTGATATTGTCTCACATGACCTTCTCAAACACAAACTAGGGAAATGCAACCTAGATGGAGCTACCATAAGGTGGGTGCATAACTGGTTGGAAAATCGTTCCCAGAGAATACTTATCGGTGGTTCACAGTCAAGCTGGAAGGGCATAACGAGTGAGGTCC
This sequence comes from Malaclemys terrapin pileata, assembly GCF_027887155.1. Lineage (NCBI taxonomy): Eukaryota > Metazoa > Chordata > Testudines > Emydidae > Malaclemys > Malaclemys terrapin. The sequence goes on along the minus strand of NC_071511.1, from coordinate 2,187,409 downwards.
CTCAGGGATCAGTTCTGGGTCCAGTTCTGTTCCATATCTTTATCAGTGATTTAGGTAATAGCATAGAGAGTACACTTATAAAGTTTGCGGGTGATACCATTGTGACGGGATCCCCAGGGTGCAGCCTGGGACCGTGATACGGCTTTGCCCTCTTAACTCTCCAGCCTGAGCTGTCTCTCACAATACTTTGCTAGTCGCAAGCTGCAAACCACTCCAGGCGCTGTTGTCACTCAGTACAACCACATGTGGAGCCCCACACCCAGATAGATTGCATGAATGCTCCCAGAGCTACTCGTGAATCGCACAGAGAAAGGCACCAGCCAAATCCCCCAGCTCCCAGCCTTGTACCTCAGGAATATACCGTCTTGCACTGCTCAAAACCCTTTCTTGAGCAATGCAAGTTTATTAATTGGTTCACCACTTCAACAATGGAAAGTGGATATACACCAGCCTTTGTAAACCTGAGCAGATTTACCAAGCAATTCAGGCAAACTCACCGATAAAGATAAACAGTAAAACAAGTTTATTGATTACAAAAGATATATTTTAAGTGATTATAAGTGATAAGCAAAGTCAGAGTGGCTGGTCGGGGAGCAGCCCTGGAACCCACTGGGCCCTCTGTGGGGCCAGCTAGGCTGGCAGCCCCAGACCCCGTCGGACCCTCTGCAGGGCCAGCTGGGTGGCAGTCCCGGACCCCGCCCCATTGGGATGGCCGTGACCTCGACCCCGCTGCACCATGCCCTGCCCAGCTAGGCAGCCCGGACCCCGCGTTGCTGGGCAGCCAGGCAGCCAGTAACCCAGACCTGCATAGCCCACGGCCTTTAGCACACAGCTGGGCCGCAGATGTGTGCTAATTGGGCCTCATGCAGCCTACGGGCTGCGGATTGAGAACTGGTGATGTAATGGCAGCATAGCTATGACAGTTACATTACAAAAATAATAGAAATCAGATGAGAGCCATCATGTTAGCTCATTATAGTATTTTGGCTAAATTTGTAATAGGATGACCAGACAGCAAATATGAAAAATTGGGGGGTAATAGGTGCTCATATAAGAAAAAGCTCATATAAGAATATCGGGACTGTCCCAATAAAATCGGGACATCTGGTCACCCTAATTGGTAACAAATGGAGTCCTTTTTCCTATTCACAATATTTGTTACTAGATTATTCTAGATCATTGTATTTTGTTTAATTTCACTTCTTTGTGGATGCGGATGAAATCACAGTATACTGATTCTCCCTTTTCTATTATATCTTAGGTATCATACTTTACAAAATCCTTGATCTATAATATCAGTATCTATAATTCCTGTAGCCAAAGGATTATAATATTGCTTACTTTCATCCTCTAGAATATATGTAGTATGTATTTTTATGTAGTTACATCTAGAACTTAAGTGGATGATTTGTTGTGATCTCAAGCCTTTTTACCAAACTGAGTTGGTAGGCTGAATACAGAGAAAATGTTTCACATTGTCTCAGCATGCATGACACACACCTGACCTTCCAATGAAAGCAGTGTTGTTGGGACCTTGTGAGTGACTCTCACAGCCAAAAAGAACATGGAGCTAGCAGGATGGTATTAAAATAATAGAAGTTTAGGGTTGGAAGAGACCTCAGGAGGTCATCTAGTCCAAACCCCTGTTCAACAGAGGACCAACTGCAACTAAATCATCCCAGCCAGAGCTTTGTCAAGCCCAGCTTTAAAAACCTCTAAGGATGTAGGTTCCACCACCTCTCTAGGTAACCCATTCCAGTGCTTCATCACCCTCCTAGTGACATAGTGTTTCCTAATATCCAACCTAGACGTCCCCCACTGCAACTTGAGACCATTGCTCCTTGTTCTGTCATCTGCCACCACTGAGAACAGCCTAGCTTAGTGGTGGGCAACATGTGGCCCACGGGCTACATGTGGCCCGTCAGGGTAATCCACTGGTAGGCCGCCAGACAGTTTGTTTACATTTGCATGGCCGTCCGCAGCTCCCAGTGGCTGCAGTTTGCCGTTCCTGGCCACTGGGAGCTGCGGGGGCCATGCACATATAAACAAACTGTCTGGCAGCGCACCAGCAGATTATCCTGATGGGCCACAGGTTGCCCACCACTGGCCTACTCCATCCTCTTTGGAACCCTCCTTCAGGTAGTTGAAGGCTGCTATCAAATCCCTCCTCATTCTTCTCTTCTGCAGATTAAATAAGTCCAGTTCCCTCAGCCTCTCCTCATAAGTCATGTGCCCCGGCCCCCCAATCATTTTCGTTGCCCTCCGCTGGACTCTCTCCAATTTATCAACATCCTTTCTGTAGTGGGGGGCCCAAAACTGGACTCAATACTCCAGATGTGGCCTCACCAGTGCCAAATAGAGGGGAATAATCACTTCCCTCGATCTGCTGGAAATGCTTCTACTAATGCAGCCCAATATGTCGTTAGCCTTCTTGGCAACAAGGGAACACTGTTGACTCATATCTAGCTTCTCGTCCACTGTAATCCCTAGGTCCTTTTCTGCAGAACTGCCGCTTAGCCAGTCGGTCCCAAGCCTGTAGCAGTGCATGGGATTCTTCCGTCCTAAGTGCACAACTCTGCACTTGTTCTTGTTGAACCTCATCAGATTTTTTTAGCCCAATCCTCCAATTCGTCTAGGTCACTCTGGACCCTATCCCTACCCTCCAGCTTATCTACCTCTCCCCCCAACTTAGTGTCATCCACAAACTTGCTGAGGGTGCAATCCACGCCATCCTCCAAATCTTTAATGAAGATGTTGAATAAAACCGGCCCCAGGACTGACCCTTGGGGCACTCCGCTTGATACTGGCTGCCAACTAGACATTGAGCCGTTGATCACTACAGTTGAGCCCGACGATCTGGCCAGCTTTCTATCCACCTTATAGTCCATTCATCCAATCCATACTTTTGTAACTGGCTGCCAAGAATACTGTGAGAGACCGTATCAAAAGCTTTGCTAAAGTCAAGATATATCATGTCCACCGCTTTCCCCATATCCACAGAGCCAGTTATCTCATTATAGAAGGCAATCAGGTTGGTCAGGCATGACTTGCCCTTGGTGAATCCATGCTGACTGTTCCTGATCACCTTCCTCTCCTCCAAGTGCTTCAGAATTGATTCCTTGAGGACCTGCTCCATGATTTTTCCAGGGACTGAGGTGAGGCTGACTAGTCTGTAGTTCCCCGGATTCTCCTTCTTCCCTTTTTTAAAGATGGGCACTTTATTGGCCAGGTCCACAGTTCCTCAAGAAGCCTCCTGATTGCATGACACAAAGGTAAGACTCGTGGCATAAAGAGAGAATTCCTCTTCCACATTGGTAGTAGACAAAGGAGCATGCTGGGACAGGGACTAATAGGTCAAAAGGAATGCCCAACTTGCAGCGGCAGTCATTTCTGTAACTGTCCCTTGAACCTGCTTCACAATGAGCTGCGTGAACTACAAGAGCTCAGACAAGTTGATAGGCCAGCCAAGCCCGCTTCCACCCTGCTCTTATGGCTCCACTGCCCACAACAGTTATCAGGAGTAGGGGGTTCAGCCACTCTTGTTTCACAGGTGAGACCATCTGCTCTGGAACAGCAGGAATGGTCTCATGGAGTTTAGGTTTCCTGCCTAGGGTGAAGTTGCTGTAACAGTAATGCTTGAAGCAGGAGCAAACTCTGGCAGCTGAATACTGGAGCACTTCAACTCTGCTCTGCTTTCTGGCTGTCCCCTGCAGGATAGCAGTTCAGGGTTGGGAACTTCCTGACCCCACCACTACTTGAGACTTATATCTGAAATTAGGGGTAAAAGGGTCAAGTAGGATGTGCACATTTGGAATCCTTCAGTGTTCAAGCTACTCTTAGTACCCAGGTGTGTTCAGGACCCAGTTTCATAGCTTGTTCTAAAGAAGTTGCTGCCTTTCCTGGCACTTGAACCAAACACAAGGCTGTGCTGTACATGTTCTTGATAACATGGGAGAAGGGATGCTTCTAAAATTCCCTTTAAAACTGACTCCCTTTTATTTTAACCAAGGCTTATACTGTTTTCCTTACTCACAAAGCTCTTTTATTACCTGCACTTATTTTGTGTCTAATGTCAGATGCTTTTGCAAATTCTTAAACCTTTTCCTTGTGCTGAATCAACTCTGTCAGTGAGGGTTCAATCCTACCCTACTGAAGTTAATGGGAGTTTTTTATTGTAATCCGAGCAGGATTGGGCCCTTAATAGTTTAAACTGTTTTTAACATCTTTTCATAGGCAAGTATATTTATTTGAAAATCAGAGTAATATTCAAAAACAAATAATATTTGTAGTGTTTTTTCCCTCAGAAATAGGCAAGCCAAAGTTCTGGTAAAAAGTTTCATTCTAATTTTATTATTAGATAGCAGAGAAAAGCCTGGAGTGTGACCTCTCCATGACAATAGATGAAAAATCAGCACTTTTTGTTCAGGCTTTGGGTGAGGAGGATGTAAAAATTAAATGACTAAAATAATGAGAATGGTGTATCTAGAGAGAAAAATGAATGTTTATTTAAAAAAGGACAATTAGACGGTGAACCCTCAGGTTTTCCTATCTAACTACAAAGGAATATAGCCCTTGGCAAAGTAGTAAAATAATTAATGGTAACATCCCTGACCTACACAAAGTTTTGGTTTTCGCTAACTAGAGAAAATGAAATGCCTTGAGCTGCAGGTTTAATCTAATCTTTGTTTTTAACCTTCTACTATGGGGTAGAATGTGAGTTCTCCCAGACACTCCTTTCAAAGATCAGAAATCAAGCTTTCCTGCAAATGGAAGCTTTGATAATTTTAAGCTTCAGTTTAATTAGAAACTTTTTCTTTTTATCCACTAAACTTTGTTTTGTTTTCCTAATCAACTATTTTTTGGTCATATCTTCTTTTAACTACACATATTTGTGCACTGTGGCAGATGTGTTGATGTAGGCAATTAATTGCAGTCAATTAATATGAACATAAACAGAGAATTTTCATGTTAATCAGTTTTTATAATTGGTGCGTGGGCAAAAGGCATCCCAAAGTAGTCAGCAAATTAAAAAAATTGACAGTAAACTGAGCGGGTCATCTAAGCTATGGAGATGGCAGCTGTTAATAGCAACTGAATGTCACTGCAGGAAGAGGAGAACAAGGAACTCCTGGCCTACAGGGACTTCTTTTGTTATGGGTAATACTAGTGAATGATGCTAGTGACTGGTAAATATGTGGACTTGTTGAAATTTCCTATCTGAAAATGAAAATCAAACTGATTTGAATTCAAATTTAACCAGTTCCACCATTATAAAAATTATAAAAGAGACTCTCAAAAATATGCTTTGGCATTACTTTATTGTTTTACAGAAATATCACATCTCAAAACAGAAAATTAGATGTTAAATTAGTCTATGTTAAAAGAGAAGAGGGTGAGGGGAGAATGCTTTGTTTCTTTTCCTTAGAACAGCATATTAGAGTAACTTTTTCTTTCTGAACTGCAATATTTTGTTGCCGTGACATCCTAGATCTTTGTCCGCTCCTGAAGTGGTGCTCCAATGAAATAAGAATCTTGGGGGAATCTTTCTTAAAGCGCCTTACCTACAGTTGTTCTCTGAAGATGAGCTATATTCCCCTGCATAACCACTTACCCATCTTTCTCCACACGACATTGTCAACAAACATTTCCATCTACCCTTTGGCTTGGTTTGGTTTGGTTTTTGACCAGCTATCAAGCTGGTTGACATTTTTCCATTTTTGAAAAAAATTGACAAAATTTTTCAAAGAAGTAAAAAATTTGAGCTGAAAATTACCTGTGTATGTAAGTATGTGCAGGATTGGAGCCCAAGTGTTGAAATTGAGGTGGCTGTGTATCTTCAGATGGTAAAATTACACATAAGTATTCTTGTATCAGATGCTTTAGAGACCTTGTCACTGATATCTTGACTGGCTAGCTACAGCTTTTATCTGAATTCTTTATGAATTTGAGTTGTTTCGTCTGCCTGTTTACAACATAGGCTTTATATTGTATTCCTTCAGTGATCAAGCAGAGAAAAATGATACTTTTATTTACTTCTAACTCGGTTTTTAAACCACAGTATTTAAACAACTGTTTCAAGCTAAGAGTGTACAGAAATAACCTTATCATGTTGACTTGCTTCAAGTTGGGTGTGTCAGTTCCCGAGCTAACTGCGCCTCTGATTCATTTGTGACCTGCTTGAAGGCACATCACTTAGATCTCAGGCCTCTAGCTGTCATCTTTCTCAGAGGGGAGTCCCGTGACACGTTCCCTTCTTGGTTGAGAATTTAGGCTGCAGTTCCTCTTCCAATTCACTGTGATCACCTCAGGAAGTCTGGCTTCAGTTCAGCACTTGCAGTCCGGCTGTCTCAGGGACAATGACAGAGTTAACCAATGACCAGCCAGCCTTCATAAAGAAAAGTATTAATTATTCAGAACAAAAATATTACACAAAAATATACCTTAAAAACAATAAACAGCTTATATGTTTGTCTACCTTACCAGGTATCCCCACTTTCCACAGGGAGACCCTAGCAGTTTTCAGAGTACTTCAGGGCCTCTCACAGGGGCCTGTCCCTTTGGCCACAGTCTCACAACAGTTCTTGGTTCACATGAGAATGAGCTCTCCCCACCCACATCAGGGTGGTCATTTTATATCATTTTCATTTTATTTGTTTGCCAGCCTCTTAAGCTAATTAACAAATTAGTATTGGCAATTTCCCCAGGGGCTGAGGCTTCTCCAGATTTGCTGCCTGTTTAAATTACTCCTGCTGGGAATAAAAGTTGGGAAACAGAGTCACGACCCCACTCAATTTAGGCTAAATCCATTTTCACCTTTATTTATACAATTTCAGACAGCATTATTGTCAATAATAGTGTCTGCATGTACAGTTATACCAGATAAATAATAAGACAAGACCGAATTGGTAAATGGGTCCAAGTTACCACATTCTGGGGCACCAGGAAGTTCTTCTACCTTCCATGATAGTCATCACTGCCGCTGATCCTTTGGTCTGGTCATTCAGTCCCGTTCTTCAGTTTCTGGTATAGTGTTTCTCCAGTTTGGATCCACGTTCACTTAGGTCTTTCATACTTTTCTGTGTTACAGATTGCGATCTTCATCCAATAGGCTTTTAGCACATCAACCCTCTTGATTTTACATAACCCAGACATTACGCATGTGCAAGCTTCAATTACCCAAATTCTGTATTTTTCTGACTGGTTTTGCAGTTTCTGGGTCATGTTTTTGTGTCACCCTGCCCTGGGGTCTGCCCAGAAAAAAAAAGGTGGGGGGAAGTATTTATCATTACATGCCATATCTTCTTACTTATCTCTTCCAACACAACATGTGACCTTTATTCTGTCACCAATAACAGTTTAAGCAGATTAGAAATTCTGTGTAAAGGATGAATTGACAAAACCACACTTATGCCAGCAAGGACTTGACATCAGCATTACCTCATCTGTACTCATTCACTCCACATAATTACAAATAATTAAAAATATAGCTATCGAAGCTCTTAATCTTACCATTAACAATTCATTTTCTATTTCAATGGTATAAGTCAGCATATGTGTATTATCCTTTCTGCCCTTAATTATTAGAAAGAGGAGGAGGAGTTATGGAAAACATGATGATACTTTATTGTCAGCATTTCTTATCTTCTTTAAACATGACTTTTTCTTTCAAAGTCCAGGGCTTTGCTATTGCGTTGCTTTTAATGATACCCCAACACTCCCCAGTGATTTTACTTCCTGCAGGAAAACCTGTAACTCCCGCATGGAGCCAGAATACAATCCCTAGGTAAAGGTACATGAATCATTTATAATGATGATATAATATTCTTTGACTATTCCATGTGTTTATAGTATCTGTTGCACTGGGCACACTGTCAAATGGAAAAGGAAGGGGATACATTTGTATTTTGTCAGCAGTAATATATATACCTGTTGTGGTGTTAGAAAGATACATAATTATTTCTTGGAAGTATGATTTTTTCCTATATGATTTATGAAATAATGATTTAAATGAATAGAAAAGCAAGAATGAAGAAATAAAAATTTGCTATTATGTCAAATACTGTGATATATCATGCTTATAAATATTTTCAGTCTAAAGCATCATGTTTGAAAAGGTGTCTTTTTTTTTTTTAAGTAGACCAGTTAATTAATAGAGGACAAGGCAGTACACACAACAGTAAAAATCAAGATGTGTCTCACATTGCATTTGGATCCAAGGTCCTTGGACCACCTCCACCTTCTGGCAGAAGATTCAACACCAGGGTATCTGGAGAGGTAGGAAGAAGGGTTAAACTATCACAAACCAGTACCACCTAGCTGAAAGGAACAATTGCAGTTATTATCTCTTGAGAGCCAAATTCCAGATTGTGTTTGTATATGATGGAAGAAAAAATGTTTTGCAAAAAGGTTTGCTTCAGAACAAATTTTTTTTCTCTTGAGAATATTTATTTTTCTCATAAAGTTTATTTTTAAAGTGCTAAATTTTTATGTTTTTGTAAGTAAAAGTAGGAATGAAGTTTGACAAAAGCAAGATTTTTCCATGTGTTTAAGTGGAATCTTTCCATAGTAACAGGGCCATCATGCAAGAGGCAAACTCTGCATTCACATATGTAGTGAGTGGATGATTCATTGTGACAATGAATAGTGCTTGGGCTACGGAAAGAGAGCAAGAATAACTCTATAGCTTGGTGGTAGAGCGTTGACCTAGCAGATGGGAGACCAAATTTCAACTCCCTAGTCCAATAATTATTTAATTATTTATACACAACCGAATACCTTCAACAGGAGAGATTGAGAGAAACCAGCTCCTGCAGAGGAACATTGGTTCTTGAGAAGGGAAAGGGAGGAAAAATTGAGGTTCTTAGTCTGCTTAATAAATTGTAAAGTGCCTTAATTGGTTCCATATCAAAATCTGAAGTGTTAAAACGATGAATGATCAATATGTAGCAGACCCACATAAAAATATTAAATGCATTCTAGTGGGTCATCTATGCTACTATAACCCCAAAAGATATCCCCAGCCTCTGCATAATAGTAGCCTCCTATTTGTAGCTTTTCACTACAGAGAATCCTCTGGTAGAGGTCGCACCAGTAATGTCACCCGATTCCTTTTATAGTTTCATCCATATCCTCATGCACATCTGTGCTTCTCACCAACAATGTCCCATAAGATGCAGTAAACATCTCCCTGCCCCTACGGTATATGTCCCAACAACTCAGGACAAAACCTCTATGCAGAGGGAACCTACTACAGGGTAAAATGCACTGTAAGAGAAACTTCTTATAAACCTCAGTGATTGTCATAATAAATATGTGATATTGTTATAGGCTTGAAATATCAGCTTTGTATGGATGAGGAATGGAATCAACTTGAGCATGGGCTTAATTTTAAATTAATTCTGGCATGGCACATCTCCATCTTCCTTTGCCTCCATTTCTTCCCCTCTCCTGTTAATTTTTCCCTCCCTTTCCCAACACACAGTTCTCTCTCTTATTTTCAGAGTGTTTACACCTTTGCTGAAAAAGTATCTAATGGTTACTTTTGGCACTGTCTGTCATTAACCCAGATGCAAGCACTGTACAGATCTCAAATTTTTTGAGACACTCATTTTGCTCAACTGTATCCTAAAGTGCATTTTACACTTAGGCAAAACTTGGTGGAGCTCAGGATTTTTAAGATGCCAGGCATTGGGTTTACTGTGAGAAAGTAGCCCTAAGCAAGGCTGAGGTGACATGGGTACCTAGATTTTTTTTTTCCTGCAAAGTTAATGTAAAAAATAAAATAGGCTGAGGAAAATCTATTGTGAAAAATAAACTTTATCCAAAATCTGTTTTTAGTTTAGTTTAGAGAGCTAATTTTAAAGCTGTTACATTACCTTTCATTCAGATTTTTTTTCTTAAAGATAACAAAGTCCTTGGGTAGCCGAAGTAGCAGATCATGCCAACAACTAACATTAGAAAAAGGAAGCGAGTCAATACGAGATACCAAGAGATCTGGACTGTCTCCCTCACTGTTCTATATGGCTTTTGATCAAGGAGACAAAGAAAATATTCACCAAACAAATCAGATTACAAGTCAAAACGGTAAGAAACTAATGTGAACAACATGCGAAGACTGATCTATAGCAATAATATCTAACAGCTTGTTTAAAGCCAGACTTTCCAGCTGAAAAAAGCTTTCGCATTTCACTTAAACGTGAGTCTCTTAGTCTCTTGATTTTCATGTTTTTGTCAAGCTTGCTAATTATTGAAGACACTTGTGGTAAACAATGGTTTGTTGTCTTCGTATTTGATCCTACCATGAATGAAATCATAATGCTGATGGTGATATTATAGGCAGAGTTGGTGATGTTAAGGATGCCTGACACTTTCCATTATAAGCCCCATTCTTTTCAGTTGCATATAACTGCCAAACTTTAACCACCTCAGCTAAAAATTTCCAGGCTTGCCTCAGGCTGAATTATTTTTGAAAGTCAGTGAAGATAATTCTGCAATCTCTGAAAATGAAGCTAGGGGAAACTAGGATGTTTTACCAGTGTTAAAAATGTTTCTAACCATCTATGTGAAGAGTTCTAACACCTCCATGCTTTGGAGTAAGTATGTGAGATCTGGCAGGGGGATACCTGTGGGGGCAGCGAGGTGTCTTTTGCTGTCCTCAGGAAAATTCAACCCTATTTGGCCAAATTATAAGAAGCTGGCTGATAAAAATCTTCAAACACCCATCTGCTGTGAGCCTCCTCCCAGCTCCAAGGAGCTCCCTATATGACTCTAGGTAGCACACAAGCGAAGCAGCAGCTGCAACAAACTCTCTGATCCAGAAGAAAGTATGCTGTGCTGGGATCCAGGAGACCATGAATTCTAGCCTAAGCTCTTCCACTAAATTGCCAATCATTATGTTCACTTCACAGCCCTTATTATTGAGCAATGCTTCATATCTCCTATCTTAGAGAAAAGCAAGTATAATTACACACACACACACACACACACACACACTGTAGGTGGGGTAACTACAAGGTACTCTCTAGAACTACAACCACATCTCTAATATGGCAAACCCAAGTCTCATCCCCTTTGCAACACTACTTTTCAGAAGGAATGTGCCAAATCTGTGTGTTTGGCTGTGCTTCTTGTAACCACTAGATAACACTCCCTTCCAGAACAAGGAATAGAACCCAGCAATCCTGACTTCCTGCATTCTTCTGCTATTTAGCAACTAGTTAAGTAAACCGCCGGAAAAGGGTGTGTGGTGTATCCCTCTAATGGCTTTTCCACAGAACACAGCATCCTACTACTGCTAATAGTTACTCCTTTAGCTGCATACTACTTGTGCAAAAGTACCCTGCTTCGTTCAGTGTATTGTGGAGGGACAGCGAATGAGGCAGAGGTTTGCAGGAAGAGAGAGAATGTTATTGTGTGTTTAAGTCATCGGATTGAGATTCAGAAAAGCTTGGTTCTATTCCTGACTGTTCCTCAGACATCCTAGGTGATGCTGGGCAAGAGTAATGCAAGTTATTGGGCTCAGTGCAGGGGTAACTGGGTGAAATTTTTTGGCCTGTGATGAACAGGATATCAGACTAGTTGATTTAATGGTCCCTTCTGACCTTAAACTGTAAGAATGTATGATGTATGTGCAAGGGGGATGAATAAAGATTTCACAACCATCTTTAATTCCGGCATTTTCTAATTCAGTGCTTGACCTTGCAGTCTTATTGTTCTTTTAACAAAGTTCTTTTAGATGTAATTGTATTCATTTCTTTGGCAAGAAATCCAGCAGGAGAGTCTGTGTTGTGAAGGAATATAATGTTGTTAAATCACAAATATCAAAAAGTAAGAAATAGATACAGGACTAGCTAAGGGCTTGTCTGCACAGTAAATTACCGCTCAGCAAGCCAGGGTATGAATCTATAGTGCACCAGCTTGCTGTGCTATGTGGACCCTGCTACATCACTCTGAGAACCATCAGCAAACAAGAATGGACGGAGAAGATTATGTTTTTAAAATGCTGGCAAAAAAAGACCTGAGATAATCAATGGTATGGCACTAATTTTATGTTATTTTACATCTCTGTTCTATCCAGGGTAAGAAACTCTCTCTGTGTGTTGTAAATTTCAAAGGATTCTGAACCAGCTCACATAAAATATAAATGTGTGTGCTGCAGGGATTATGGAAATCAAACACTGTGCAACAGAATTGCTTTAGAGCATTGATAAAGATTTTCAGGATTAAACAAAGTGTACCAGAGCAATGCATAAATAAAAAACCTCCATGCTTTCATGATTAAAGAGAAGGAACTAAAAATAAATTATTCTTTAAACCCTTATTCAATTTAACACCAAAGAACCCAATCATTAAGAAAGTTGGAACTTTTACTCATCCTAGATAATAGTTTCTGGTTTTAATTCTTATGGTGCTGCATAGACCCAGTTTCATTTTTTTTTAAAGCTGAGTGGTTAATGCATATTATACCACTTACTTGTTAACAAAGAGTCAGGCTACTTATTATGTCTCCTGTTGTCTTCCTTTCCCTGCCAAAAACCTTTTCATACACTTTCATACTTCTCTTGCAGTGTCTAGACAAGCATGTTATTGTGACAAAAAAAATTACCTTACAGATACCTAACCCCAGTGTGGACAGTACCTCAAACATACTCAAACTGAGACAAGGGGAAAATCATCGGTAACTCAGTCTAATATATCTGTGTTTTGTTTGATGCTCACGGTGTTCTCAAGGGATTTGATATTGCCCCACGGAGACAATAGTACTGAAACATAATTTCCATTTTTCAGAGTAGCAGCCGTGTTAGTCTGTATCCGCAAAAAGAACAGGAATACTTGTGGCACCTTAGAGACTAACAAATTTATTAGAGCAGAAGCTTTCGTGGACTACAGCCCACTTCTTCGGATGCATATATAATTTCCATTATGGCTTTCAATCATTGTTTGCCTCAAACACCCCTTAACAAAAGATGATCCTTCTGAAGAATGTTAAATGACTCTCTGTTTACCTGGATTGTGAGCAATCTGGGTCATGGATTGTCTTTTTATCATTTATTTGTTTAGTACCTAACACAATAGGGCCATAAGTATTAATGCTTGTTACTCTACCCAGATATAAGGGAGGTAGAAGTGGCTCGAGAGAGAGGATCTAGGGCAGAGGTGGGCAAACTACAGCCCGCAGGCCATATCCGGCCCGCGGGAACCTCCTGCCCAGCCCCAGAGCTCCTGCCCCAGGAGGCTAGCCCCTGGCCCTTCCCCCGCTGTTCCCCCTCCCCCGCAGCTTCAGCTCGCCCCGCCGCTGGTGCAGTGCTCTGGGCAGCGGGGCTGTGAGCTCCTGGGGCAGCGCGGCTGCAGAGCCGGGGCCTGACCCAGTGCTCAGTGCTGCGCGGTGGCGTGGATGACTCCAGCCGGGCTCCTATCCTGGTGCTCTGGACAGCGCGGCTCTAGTGTCGCCAGCCACTGGTGCTCCTGGCAGCATGGTAAGGGGGCGGAGAGCAGGGGCATTGGATAGAGGGCAAGGGAATTCGGGGTGGTGATCAGGGGGCAGGGGTGTGGAAAGGGGTTGGGGCGGTCAGAGGGCAGGAAACAGGAGGGGTTGAATGGGGGCAGGGGTCCCGGGGGGGGGGGCAGTCAGGAAGGAGAGGGGGGATTGGATGGGGCAGTCAGGGGCAGGGATTCCAGGGGCGGTCAGGGAGAAGGGGTGGTTGCATGGGGCAGGTGTTCCGGGGGGCGGAGCTGTCAGGGAATGGGGGGGTTGGATGGGGCAGGAGTCCGGGGGGGTGGGAAGCGTCAGGGGCAAGAAGCAGGAGGGGATGGGGGGGCATGCCTGGCTGTTTGGGGAGGCACAGAGTCCCCTAACCGGCCCTCCATACAATTTCCGAAACCCGATGCAGCCCTCAGGCCAAAAACTTTGCCCACCCCTGATCTAGGGAGTGGGGCTGAGCAGTCCAAAGGCGCAGCCAACCTGGGGAGAGGGCTTGAGATGCATTTTATTTTATTGTTAATTTATGTGTTAATAAAACAGTGCCAGGAAATGGGGTAAATTTGGATTCTGCATAGTGTGGACTATATTTGAAAGCAGGCCTGAAAAGGCACCGAACCAGCCAGTAACTTCTGTTCTCTAAGATAGCATGTCTAGCAATCCCAGCCTATCCTCATATCTTGGCTGTTGCTTTCGGCACAGCTAGCCCAGTTCACAAACTTGGGTTTCTTTTCTATATATGAAGAAGTTTTAATGTGCATAGTTGCCTTTATCGTTCAGCCTTGTGATAGTCTATTTGAAAGGGATGCCAGCAGGTAGCTCTTTTGAGAAGGGGAGGGGCCTTCTGCTGGACTCTGCTCTGACCTGCCTTCAAAGACTGCAGGTAGGACGGCCCACCCACCATGAGGGACTGACAGGCAATCTGTAGGAAGAACCATAAACAGAGAAGGAGTCTGTCCACCCATCTCATTTGAAAGAAAAAATATCCAATAATGAATGTAGAGCCTCATCATTTTAAATAAAACATCACTGCTTCACACATACAACCTTAGAAAGGAAATTTGACTAGTTACTTAAAAACACTGTACAGAAACTACTTACAAAAGAAAGGGAAATGCACCTGTATTACTGGTATCAAATCAAAGAACACAAACACTTCCACCCATCTCTGACCAAATTCATCTCTTTAACATTTACATTTTAAAAACAAACAGTTTTTAAAAAATAAGCTAAAGAAAAAAATGACTCTTAAAAACATGACTATATTCTCATCAAGGCACAAGACATTACAGGAATGAAGATAAGCCAACAGTTAAGCTCTCTGTGCTTTCGTATAAAAGAGTGAACAGTGTAGAAACACTAAACCTCAGATTGCTGCAGCAATCACTTAACCAAACAGGTTAGAGTTTCTAGAGTGTTTGGTTTTTTTAACCAACCTGTCACAATACTCATCTGCTTGAGTTTTTGCCTTTTTCTTCTTGTTCATGAAAGATGCTTTTTAAATCTTTTAGTATGTTTTAAATGAAATCCTCTTTTGGTGGGAAATAAATTTCCAGCTGCAGTTACTAACCTGCAAATAGATCATTAAAAAGGTTAAGATCCTGCTGCCACTCAAGTCATGGGAAGTTTTGCCACTGACTTCGGTAGGAAAAATTGGGATCAAGCCCGTACTGAAAAGGCTGCCTGAAGAAAAACATATTTTACATTTTTCAGTTCTCCATATAAAGAAAATGTGTTTTATGTTGCCCTATACAGAATGAAGGTTAACATTTTAAATATCACTAGTGTTTTTTCATTTGTGATTGTCTCCTATTAAAGGATCCCCAATATTACCCTATGGTGTTGCCATTGCTGTTTATAATGGAAATTCTTCAGATTTGTAGCAGAGACCACATAAACATATCTTCCCTTGCAGGTGTGCAGTACTTTTACAAAGGTAAATTGTTTTTGAGCGAGGGAAGAAATAAAATGAATGAATATTGTTTATAGTTTGTCAGTCTTATTTATACAATGTTGAAACCTTCATTAAAATGTTAGGTTGCAATTAGAAGCTCTAGCATAAATCTGACTGTGTAGAGACACTAATTAGATGTTTAGGTGATCATTCTTGCATTTATCTTGTTTGCTGCAATATTGTGATTACACAATAATTTACATATTTTCCTAAGACGATATACCAAATTATTCATTACAATTGATATGGAAATACTTGAGGCAAAAAGAGATGCCAGTATAATTAGTGGGTGAGAGATAAAAGGATTTGGTTTGGTCTAGAACACATCATCTCGTTCACTTGTAGACAATTAACGATGCTGCATTAGCCACAGGTCTCACAAGTTGTTGAACTACATAACCAGTGTAAAATGTCATTCTACAGTCTTCTATATTTTCATATTTTTGCACTGCATATTACCCTAGATATCAGTAATATAGTAAATAAGCTAATATATTTGCAGTGTGTTTGTGCTTAACTTATTACTAAATTGTGTACACTTAATGAACATCTCTGGAGAGCACCATTTGGCTTTTCCAAAAAAGTTAAACTTCCTGATTCTTAGCAAACAAAGGCAGTCTAGTGGCAAAGCATTAGAAAAGTAAGGTTAAATGACCCTCTAGATATACAAGATCTTTTACAATAGACCTTTACACTTCTGCATTGCCTTTTGATATTGGGATTTCAAACACTTTTACATACATTCAAGTATGTATTATTACATTCACTGCACTGAGTAAATGAAATACAGAGAAGTTGCCAAATAATGTGTCTGGAGGATGGATTTTAATCATGAAACCTTGATTTAAGCAGGAAACCCTGATTCAAATCATCAGTTTTAATATTTCTTTGCCTTTCTACTTTTTAATTATTTTCCTAAAGAAAAAAGCTGATTCTTGTTGGTTGATAACCATTAAAACATGTTGATTTGCAGCTAAATATAGCCTTTACACTAAATGTTGTGCTGCTTTTTGCTAACCAGGAGGGCAGACTATAGCCCAGATTTTTAAAGCTAATGAGGCATTGCTGCGCTCACCACTGAACATCTAACAGTTTTAGGAGCCTAAATATCATTGGCAGTCAATGGGATTTAGGCTCTCAAGTGCCTAAATCACTTCTGAAAATGAGATTTAGGCTCCTCAATAAGATAGGTATTGCGGCACTGAGCATAGCAACACCTAATACCTTTTGAAATTTGCCCCTATATCTATATACATTTATTTAAGCTACTGTATAGCTTAACTTACATTGATTCTGATTCTCAATATTTACATGTTTATTTGTTAGAAATGGTGAATGATGCGTTTTTTTATTTACTAGATTATTATTTTTTTACTCGTAATCTGGGTTAAGACCTGCTTGGATAGAAATTGAAATGCACAAAAAGCATTTTAAGATTTTTTTTTATTAGTTAAATAAAACTACACTTAATGTGCTGTATAAAAAGTAATCTTTTTTTCATATGGCTGATGTAAACGTAGAGCAACAACTACAATTTTACATTTAGATGGTTAAGACACATAATTACATCTATGTATTGATGTGATGCCGCCTCCATATTTGTGAATTGGGCATTGAGTTATATGTTCCATGGTCTGTTCTGGGTGACCTCAGCCGCACACTGGAGAGTCTTTAATTTTCCATTAGTATAGCAAGTATCTGTATCTGCCATGGTTTGTGTGGATATGGTTTAGGGTGGCCCATGAGCTTTGTGGGAGATCAAAATCAGGGATCTTCTGCGTTGAGTCTTCCACAAGATGTTTATTTATGACTTCTTGTGAAATGTGTTCAACTTTCCAAGCTTCATCAGGGTTGAAGTTGCACTGTTGAAAGTTAAATGCGTGGGTCCAAAAGGGCTTACGTGACTTCAAGCAGTGGAGAGGGACATTGTTAAGGTCCTGGTGGATGGGAAGATGTTTATTTTCCAAGATCCTCTGGAATTCCCATAGGGTTGCAGCATTGCAGTGAATGGATGGGACAGCAATGTGTGACAGCACTGGAAGACCAGTGTGTTGGGGTCAATTTGAGGGTTCCAGTGATGTACCGCATTGGACTGGTACAATGGGGGAGGGATAGCTCAGTGGTTTGAGCATTGGCCTGCTAAACCCAGGGTTGTGAGTTCAATCCTTGAGGGGGGCCACTTGGGGATCTGGGGCAAAAATCAGTACTTAGTCCTGCCTAGTGAAGGCAGGGGGCTGGACTCGATGACCTTTCAAGGTCTCTTCCAGTTCTAGGAGATGGGATATCTCCATTAATTATTATATATTATAATGGTTAGTTGGACATCATTAAGTCAAGTATGGCTACTTCTGCTCCTTACCTGTGTTCAGTACTCAGCTACAGAGTACACAAGGGCTATCGCTGATGTCTGTAACACTGATGCTGATGCTCCCCAGCTTGTGCTTGCCAGTTTCTGGACCAGATCGACATTGTCTTCATCTTGGCAGCTACCTTCTTCAGATGGTCATGGAAGGTTAGCTTCACTCCCAGATAGGTCGGAGTGGGGTCATGTCACACAGAGTTGCCACAGAAGGTTACTTTCAGGGCACTTAGTGTTCCTGTTTTTCAGATGGAATGCAGTGACTGTTGTTTTGTGAGGATTTGGCTTGAGCCTCCATTTCTGGAAATATTCCTCCATGGTGTTAGGTCCTTGTTCAAGGTGGACTCGATGTCACTGAAGGTGGCTGCTTGGATTGCCAGGGCAACATCATCCGCATATGCAAATTTGTACGGCTTCATTGGAGGCATGTCACTCGTGTAAACATTGAAAAGCGTTAACGCGAGATGGCAGCCTTCACACGGCCCACTCTGTCAAGTAAGAAATCATGACTAATGCCATCAACCTGGTGATCGAACATTGATCAACAATCTCCCAGTCTTCAGAGCAACTCAAGCCACCATAATGGTCATCTTCAGGGCCAAGTAACATGCCAGATAGGTTCTGCAACAAGGATCCTCCAACTTAACATTTCTTGGGTGAAGTGCGAGTATATTGCAAACACATTGAAGACGCATAACGTCGACGTCCTTACAGTCCAAGAAACCCACGTCTCCAGTGATCAGCAGGCTAGCTGCTACCATATCCATCCATTATCAAAACATATTTTGCATTTAAACCTGTGATTTGTTAAACAAAGGAAATATTATCTGTAGATAGGAATTGAACTGACTGTTTCTGATCAACATGTCCTTCAAGATTTTAGAAGTTGTAGATTTTATCCTCTCAGACCGAGTTTTTATTCATAGATTCAATTGAACTAGTTGAATAAACTGACAAGAAGAAAATATTCTCTCTGTGTTTTCAGAAGAGGTCACTGCTGTCAAAAGCTGGTTTGAGGTGCTTAGCCAGTGACTTCCCCCAGTTCAGTGGGTTTGAGTTTCTTTTAAAACTTGCCAGCAAACATGTACGGCTTCATATTTTTTAACATTAATTTAAATTATTGTAATATATTATAATAATTTTAGGCCTTAACATACGTTATAGTAATTCCAAATTAATTTTAAATAGGTTTATTTTACAAAAAAATAAACCTGTATTTAATTTAAATTTTAAAGACCTGATATTTTAAAAAATCATAGATTTTTGTCCATCCTGGAATGTGTCTGACAGAGCCAGGTACAGGACCCAGGAGTGTGGCCTGTTGGCCAGTTCCCCTTCTCTAACCACTAGACAATAGTTCTTACTGAAAGTTGCCTTTTTATATTTTGATCCTTCATTTATTCAAGATGGGTTTGACTCCAGAGCCCCACTGCTCATGCGGTCTTCACCATCTTTTCTGCCAGTAGCTTTATAACAGATCTGTACTGCAGCTGGAAAACTGATTAATTTATCTGAAAGTTTTAATTAGCTCTGCAGCCATTTAACACATTAAAATCTCTTACACTGGGCTCCTTCCAGTGCTCTTGATGTAGACATATTTTAATCATTAAGGAGTGAACACACAACAGCGTTGCCCCGTGTCAGTAAAACTCGATAGTTTCAGATACAATTTCATAAAGTATTCGTGGTGAGAACTGAGTTTTACCTTTTGAAAATTTCAGATTGCTGGAAAGATTAAAATGTCTGTGAGATTTTCCTTCAAACCTCTATGCTGTATGGATGAGAGTTACTCTTTTTTTCTCCATGAGCACAAGGTTTTTATATATATATATATGGAAACAACATTATCTTGAGTATATATATATATACATATATATATATATACATATATATATACTCAAGATAATGTTGTTTACAGCAGAATGTTTTATTTTCTCCTCACATAAACAGTTCAGTTTGGTCAGTGCACCTGTGTCTAAGGATGTAAATATTGGCCAAAACCTGTAAACGATATAAAATGTCACTTCATTTATTTTACTGCATAATATAATTTTTTTTGTAAGAATGAGAGGGTTTCTTTTCCACAGCTTGCATGCATTTGAATCACTTTTACCACACACACTCAGATGAGTACTGGAGTCAATCTTTTTGGTTGTATCATGTTGAACCATTCAGTAAGTTAAAAACTTTAATACCACAGTCCAGGAGTTTCACCATCTGGGTTCATAAAATCAGGCATGTTTTTTTGTGATGATTCCAGTCCTACAATCCTTTAGGTCACATCCCATAATCCATTGTGGCTGCAAAGGATAATGGGACTGAGATCCTGGCAAAGAAAAAGGGGCTAGTTTTCTTAGAGGGTGCTGCTGGACAGTAGATGGTGCTGGGAGAAATTTGGGTAGTAGATGCTGGGGTCTGGATAGAGGGGGTGGATTCTTTGGGATGGCAGGTGCTGCTAGGGTGTTGGGGGGAAGGCAGTGGAGCTTCAGTTCATCCCCTCTGGTCACACTGCATTCTGCTTCAGGGAAATGCCACCTGAAGATGGTAAGGAACGCATGAGCTGCGGAGTCAAGGCAAGTTGCTCCTCATCATCTTTAAGCAGAACTTCCATGGAGTAGAATAGGCCTGGGTAGGAGGTGAGGGAGAATAAGAAACTGTAGCAGAGCAGATATGGGGAAGTTGTAGCAGCAGCAGAAGGAAGCAGGATGTCTTATTTCCTTTCCTTGTTCTGTCTCCATGATTCCTAGCAGCCACCTGACGGTGATTTTGCTGCAGTGCCCTGCTCATGCAACCTGTGTCAGATCCCCAATTTCCAATTTGAGAAAAGCGGTCATAGTCTCTGTGTCTAGCATGCCTGATTGGGAGCAACCCATCTGCAAATCATTCTGGATATGAATTTTGACAAGTGAGCACAAGTAGGTGAGATCCCAGCCCAGAGGTCTCCTCCCCACGGCACAGGGACCAAGAACTGGAATTTGGGATTCCATGATTAGTGCTAACTGCAAGAAATTGATCTCAGAGTTATTTTTATTATTTTAAGTGGTGGCCAAATAAAAGTGTTCTTTGTATCTCCTCTAAATTATTGAGTTAATTCAAAACTGATGTAAAATCACAAGTCATCAAGAAATGATGAAGAACTGTGATTGGTTGAAGGGGACCCCGGACACACCCCTACTAAGTGATAGGTACTAACCCTCCTCCACAAAGAGATAACTTATCCTCCATTCAGAAAGTTAGGTTGGCAGTTGCTATTAATGGAAATAGTAATAGCAACTCTTCACTCCCCAGGAGGGGGTTAGAGTGTATTTACATCAGCAGGGAATGCTGTGCTGAAGTGTAGAGGAGAGTAAGTCAGCATTCATAATAGCCTTAGAGAGTGTTGCCTTAAAATATTTAGTTAGGGCAAGATATTTCTTGATTCCAAAAAATCACAAAATCAAATCTGGTGTTGAAAAAAAAAAGTCTCAAAATATCTTTAGCTCTAGAGCATCTTGACAGCAACCTCTTGTGAAAAGTTCATGTAATTTCAGTATTCATTTGAGGGCTTTTTTAGAAAGAATGATTACTTTAAACAATATAGTTTTTAAATATATACTAAAATGTAGTGACTATCTCTAGAAACTCAGAAATGATTTGTTAGTGCAAGATGATTAGTACTGTAGAAAAGTAGAAAGAAAGTTAGTGTTTTCTCTGATGGCTTCAACGTACAGCTTTGGGTAATGTCTAACTTTAATTTCCACTTGTGTGACAGAGAAAAATGTACACGGTGTTGTTGTAGCTCTGTTGGTCCCAGGATGTTAGAGAGAAGGTGGGTAAGATAATGTCTTTTACTGGTCCAATAAAAGATATTACCTCACCCACCTTGTCTCTCTAGAGAAAAATGTGTTATCAGATAATCTTGAACTCATTTTAGGTTAGCACAGAATGGAGAACTTTTCTTTTTTCAAAGACTAATACCACGTGATCTCATAGACATGGGTCAGAGCAGAAAAGTATCATACTTTGCACAAGAGATGAAAGGACCCCCAGAGTGTTCTCACTTATTTGACATGGCTCCTGAAAGAACAGTCTAGATTTTTTAAATCAAATTAAAGAGATTATTTGGGTAGTCATCTCACATAGATGCTACCATATCTTAGATCCCTGTTTTGTTTTTTTGTTTTTTTTTGCCATTTACAGATATGCTATTTCTGCATAATTTCTAGACAGTAGACTTTTTTAGAAAATGGTACTTCAGATTACCTTGATTTATAGGCCAGCCTCTATCAACTTGATCTAAAGAGATTACTGAAAAATGTCTTGGGCTTCTGAATCTCATAGGCTATGGTTTAAAGAGACCTTCAGACAATTTGTCCATGAACAAAGCGGTTTATTGATGTACCAGGGACAACTCATGTGCAAGACAAGTAGAGAAGTAGCTGGTATTAATCCCCCAGCTCCTTTGGCCAGTTTACTAGTAGAAATTATCTTTTAGAGTTAGGTTCCTACTCCCACCTCACCTGGAGTCTGGTAGAGCTAGGCCCTTCTTTTGTCAATAGCCAATTTGGATAGTACTGCAAAAATCACAGCAGGTATGGAGCAAACCAGTCAGAAGATAGTTACTTCTCCAAGGTTGCTATTCGTTCTGGATTTCTCATCCAATTTTCTTCAGCTGCTTTAGTCCAGAAACCAAGGGTTTCCAAATAGAGCTCCTGTAGCTGCTCCACCTGTTCCCTGAGCCCGCCTGAGCAGGTAATTTGAATATGTTGTTAAACTATGGAGAGTAGCTTGAATTCCATATTAATAGTCTAATCCTTGTTACTCTGTTCAGCAGTAGCAAGGCATGTTGCTGCTATTTAAAGGGCTACTTCAGCCTTACAATCTTAGCACTTTATGTGGAGGTTTATATTTTTATGTTGGTGATGGTAATGCTGGTTTATGAAGCCAGTGAGTTTCACAGTAACTTATCCACACTACGCTACATTTAATGAAGAGAAAAGAGTGTTGCATACTTGAACAATTCTCCTTTTCTCATATGCTATTTGAGATGCACCTTAATCTATCAGATTGACACTTTTTTCTCTACTATCCAAACAGTAAAATATATCTTAACAAGGTGAGTGTAAAAATGGGCTTTTCGTGTTTACACCATTTTTCAGCTGAGCTGTAGTTTCATATTTAAATTTAAACCAGTCTTCTGGGCCTAAAACAAAGTATGGGATTTTAGTGGAGGTGGGAGTGGCAGGTTAAATACTTTTTGAACTTTCTGCATAGCACGTGTGACTTTTTAGAAAATCCTGTTCACAAAAAATCTATTTAAAAAACACCATCAATGGCAAAGTATAATAAATACGCTGTAATGGAACTACATAGGATTCTTAACTGTTAGAGAGGTGTTAATTGTAATTTCAGATTTGTAAAATCCTTGCATATTATTACAACTGAAACAGACTATGGCCTGCAAATTAATTGCCTGGAGCCGTGACCAGTAAAACATTTTGTTAAATCTTTCACACACTACAAGTTTACTAGGGAGCATCATGACTTTTTTCATGTCTGCTATATGATCTGGTTTCCATCTTTATAAGCATAAGTGGGATAAAGGTTTTTCCATGACATCTATTTCCTGTATAACTTTGATATTTTGATGCTATAGAGAGTTTATTTAAATACTATATGCTAAAATAAACATTTTAATAAACATCTAACCTTTTGTAAATTTCAGATGACTGGGTATTTCCTGAAAATTGCAGTGACTGTTTTCAGATTGATTCCAATGGACAGCCAGTAGCTACCCACAATACATCCTGCAGTAATTTATCCCTGCCACCGAATACTGACGTTGAAAGTGAAAGCAAGCAAACAGGCGAACACCAAATAAGCCATAAAGAGATTTTCACATTTTCATCGAGGCCTCGATCAGCTCCTCATGGGAAGTCCCCAAATATGTCGCCAGAAGGCTTCATGTCTCCTTTGGATTTAAATGAGGACAGTGATGGGTTCTGTAGAGGAGCCCAAATGGAAGATGACTTTTATGGAAGTGACAGCAATGAAGAGGTGAGCCACTCTATACATGCAATACTTGATAAAGCACGCTTCATCCTAAAACTCTGAGGGTGAGATTCTGCCCTCAGGCTCATGGTTATACAAGGGAGTGAAGCCCTCCCCACCCCATATCCTCTCCTGATCAGCAGCAAGTTAATCTTGCTCAGTTTGTGTCTGTGAGGAGGGTGGGGAAGCTAGAGTTCTGTCCAGTTTGCAAGTTGGGCAAGGGAAGAGAATAGAAGGATTCACCCCTCCCCATCACCCGCAACCTACAGGGCTGAGCCTAAGAGCTTAATCTAGCTCTTTATACATGTATACAAAGTATGCATAGGAATCACTTTGCTCACCATTACTTCAGAATGCAGCCAAGACAGCTCAGTGGTTTAAAGGCACTCAGCAACACTGCACAGCGTTTTAGGTAAGGAAGTGAAAAACACTTCTTACAGCAAAAATTACAGGGGAAGTTTAAGTAGGCAGCACGTGATTTAACTACGCTGAAATTTGACCAGAAAACTGGGTCTGATGCTTGGTTTCACTCACTGGTCACCACTTCAGTTTTACATCTCATCTGAAATGTGGTAATGCCATGGATAGTTCTGGGTTTGTATTCTGTTGCAATGTGAAAAATTTTGATCACGTGTATTAGTGAGAGAAAAGAAAAAAATCATCAGCTTCTAATATATTTATAAAAATGAAGCAGATTGTCATGTCAGTGAACAATTGCATCAAGTTGTTATGGTAACTGCCTTTATTAACATTCCAGTCTATTTCATTTTTAATTAAAGAACTGTTTCTTATCATTCTAATCTTTTTCTCACAGACTGGGAAGGAAGTACAACAGAGTTATGTGATAGCAAGACAGATGAAACTTTGCAAAAATACTGTTCCATTCCTCCTGGGAAATTATTTTACAGATGCTAACTATAACCAATAGAAAATCTCAGAGGTGGTTTGTTTTTGTTTTGTTTTTTATATATTTTGTTTTCTTTTCACCTTAGACCTGTGAGACCTCATTATTTCAAATATGGTCCCAGAATTTCAGGGTTAAACCAATTAAAGTTGAGATAATGAATCATGAACAATGAGGGGGTCTTGTCTCTACCATATGGTGTCTGTTTTGGAACTCTTTAAAATCCATAGAGATTTTCTATGTCAATTACGCTCAAGAAAAGTCAGACTGGTTACTAACTGAAGCTAGATTAAGAAGACAGTTCTAAAACACTTCATTATGGTAAACTTTTCCCTGTGTTGTAAATCTTGGTATTTGATTCCTACACACTTTTATAACGTGTGTGTGTATAACACAATGAAGAGAAATTCTTTTCTTCTTAATTTAAACCAAATTGATTGCAAGACTCGTATATTCCAGTTCAAATATCTTTTCAATGTACCGAACCAGTGTTTCTGCTTACTCTTATTTAATATTTTGTATCACCATAGTGCTTAAAAACCTCTAATCCCCTGGTTCTGCGAGGTTTTTGTGCTCTCTCACACCTTTGACGTTAATATTAGAGGAGGATACATGGCACTGCTCAGGATCAGACTCGTAGCTCTTTATATAATGTGAAATAGACCTGAGGGCATATGGCTAACAAGAGTGTAATGAAGGAAAATTTCATATATTCCCATGTATCCTTGAGCTTTCAGTTCATATGCTAAAAGGCATCATTGGCTGTGCTTGCAAAGGCCTTACACTCAACTTAATAGATAAGGTGAGTGAGGCACTTCTGTGTTTGTATGTCTGTATGTAACACATTAACTTTGAATGCCACTTCTGTAATTCAGGAAATGTTCTAGGCATCAGTGACAAAACTCACTGATTTGGGGAAAATTGAGAAACCAAAAAGAGGGGAAATGGGGGACAGTGGAGCCAATGCCATCTGATTATCACATCCCCAGATAATTGCACGGGTGCTTGAAGCTATAGATCAGTGGTTCTCAACCAGGGGTATGTGTACCCCTTGGGGTAAACAGAGATCTTCCAGGGGGTACATGGACTCATCTAAACAATTGTCTAGTTTTACGACAGGCTACATAAAAATGACTAGCAAAGTCAGTACAAACTAAAATTTCGTACAACCTGTTAATACTGCTCACTATATTATATACTGAAATATATTCCAATTTATTTATTTTGTAATTATATGGTACAAATGAAAAAGTAAGCAATTTTTCAGTAATAGCGTGGCTGTGACACTTTTGTAATTTTATGTAAGCAAGTAGTTTTTAAGTGAGGTGAAACTTGGGGGTACACAAGACAAATCAGAGTCTTGAGAGGGATACGGTAGTCTGGAAAGGTTGAGAGCCACTGCTATACTCAAACAACTGATAGATGGCGCCCATTAATGCTTTCTAACATAACAATGTCCTGCTCTTCCTGTAGTTTAACATGTTAATACCCTGAATGTCTTATCTCCCAGACAAGGTAATGGGGGGGTATGCACACAACCCTTGGCATGGGGGGGAGAATGGGGGGCACTGGGAAAAGGGGAATTGGGAGGAAGGGGGAGAATGGGGTTGCACATAAAGCCCTGCCATGAGAGGGAGAATGGGGAACTCTGGCATGGGAGGAGGAGAGATTGGGGGGAGGTGCAGGGAGTCCTGAAACAGAAAGGTTCAGGGAGCTTGTGGGGTGGAAGGGAGGGATGCAAGGCACCACTGTGGTGTGCAATGACCTTGGCCTAGAGACACTACAAAGCATTCAACCCCCTAGTCCTATTGACTGGTGTGCAAAGTTACACATGTGTAAGTGTTTGCATGATTGGGACTTAATACTATAGGTAAAGGCTTAATTGTTAAATATCTCTGAATACTGAACAAAATGATTAGCTCGGTAAGATGAAGGTAGATTTCAACATTTCATGTAATCCTGCTTTATACAACATTGCTAAACTTAAAAACACCTAAAAGAGGGTGTGCTCTGGGAGAAATTATGTGTGATCCAAAAGCTTGCAGCCACACCATTGTGTTTGATCTTGTCTGTTCTCATGAAATAAGCAGGAGAGGAGATTGTAGGTCAATACTTAGAGGAGAGCTCACTAAGGTGCTGGAGGAGGTGTGGGTGATGATTCAGCCTCACTCTCAGAGCCTGTACTTAACCATTAGAATCCTAGAATATCCGGGTTGGAAGAGACCTCAGGAGGTCATCTAGTCCAGTCCCCTGCTCAAAGCTGGACCACCAACTAAATCATCCCAGCCAGGGCTTTGTCAAGCCGGGTCTTAAAAACCTCTAAGGATGGAGGTTCCACCACCTCCCTAGTTAATTGTCTTCGCAAGGTGCCTTTTTGTTCAACTCAGATAGAAAACTAAGGGCTGTGGTCATTAAAAATCCCATGTCATGTTCATAAGAAGGGAAGTTATCTTTCCTAAGAAATATGGTTTCATTTGGTTCCCTGTAGTAACCTTAATAGTAACTGTTCTCACTGCCCAAAATGACATACCAATAGTTATTTTTTACTTCCAAAGAATGAGTCTATCTTAAATACAGTTAGAGAATTCTATATGCTGCATAATGTTTCTCATTATATCATCATAATCATTGTGTTTTCCGGGGTGTGTGGCAAATGATCAGTTAGCTGACAGGTGCATGTACAATTATTCATGATCCCTTTAGAAACTGGAGGTTATCCTTTCTTGTCAGGAACAGAAGCTTTTAAATAGTGTATGAACCAAAAACTACCGTATTCCAGTAACTACAGAGAAGGACTTTCAATTCATTTATTATCTAATGTGGATTATGTTAAATAATGTCAATATGACAGCTAGCAAAGCACTACATGTACAATGCTAAAAGATAATTTAAAATAAACAAACCTACATTACAATAACAATTATAGTTTTTGCTTAATTTCACTACCAATTTACTAATTCAGAGTTAAGACTTTCTTTCACATGAAAGAAAAGTCAATGAACTAGATAATTATTTAGTGTTTATATTTTGCTTGTATTCTTGCACTAATGTATTTTATATTACTTCTGTAGTCAGCTGTATATTGATATTCTAGGGGCTCATTTAATTTTTCAAATCATTCTCTAATTTGCACTGCAAAAACAAACTACAGAAAAATGTTTTATAGTGGGCTGTAAAGTCAGGACTACCACACCTGATCCTAAAATAGGACACAAGACTGCTGACTTATAGTACCCATTATATTAGCACAATCTAAGACATCCTTGCAAAATCATCATGAATATTTCTTAACCCCGGGACAGTATCCGTTCACCCGACTTTGCCATTATTATAATAAAAAAATTATATTTACGCACCCAGTTAAGCTGCATTTTTCCAAGCCTACTCTAAAAATATCTTGAACCTGATATGCTGAAGATACTAGATGTTTACTGTTTTTCGATATGTTTGAAAATAACATATAGTAAATTTATATCTAATTTAAAAAGTCACAGAAAAATATAAATGCAAATAAAATATATTTCTTATCTGTGGGTCCATGACTTCTAGCCTTCTCTTTTTAGATTAGTTGTTTTGGGCATGTCATTTTTGATTGCTTTGTACTGTGCCTGGTATTCTGATTCCTCGGTTTGTATGATTTTATACTCATTAAGATAGATTTACTGAGTGCACCTATGATGCCAGCTAATACCATCACAACAGGATAAGTAAGCCAGTTATAATAAATTGCTTTTTCGTGAAAAAAAAAAAAATTTCCAGTCATGTTTATTTTACAGTTGGTGACTGTGGATTGTAAACTCATAGACACGTGAAGCCAATATTGGCAGATAGCTGGGTATTAAGAACAGACTGCTAAAATAATTTTCTGTTTGATAGTTCTTATAGATTCTGGCTCCTGATCTCTCACCTGGATTGAAACATTTGGGATATACTAAGCAGCAGGGGGAAATTATGCCAGAATAAGATATAGCTAGGATAGAAAAAAGAATGTTCCCCCTTTCCTAAAATTACTGGCATTAATTGATTTTAGGACCATCACTTTGAAGCCTCTTCCTGACAAAGAATGTTTCTGCTGAGGAACAAAGGTCAAGCCTGTAGTGCTTTGTAAAGAATGAAGCTTCTGCACTTCTGTGCAGTCCAGATGTCTCAGGCTGGGAGAGAGGGCCGTTCCAGAAAGGAAATCATCAGGTCACAAATTTTCCACTTTAAGTTCTAGGGACCAAATTCCGATCTCACATCAGGGTAAATTTGGAATCAGTGGAGCTATTCTGGCTTTATACCAGTGGAAGTAAATCAGACTCCGGCCCCAAAAATTGTATGTTTACGGAAGGGAGTTATGAACTTGCGACTCAAGTAGTGAGTATCAATGCATAAAGACTCACTAACCTACAAGTAGGGCCCTTCATTTTTGTTTTTTATCAAAATCCTCCAAAAAATTACTGGATTTTTTAAAACCTGGGATTTGGATTTTTCTGATTTCTGCCCACATTTTGTACTGGCTTGAACTCAACGGACCTGGCTCCTGCCTCAAAGACTCCCTATTGGATGGCACGACATGCCTGTACCCATCCTCCTTTCCCCCCACACACTGCAACCATGAGTATCTGGCACCCCTATTCCCACCAGGCATCCTCTCTTCCCCTGAATGTCCCGCCATGAGTACTGGGCACCCTCTCCCACCTGCTGCAACCATGAGTACCTAGCACCCCCATCCCCCACCAAGCATCCCTTGCCTCCCACCTGCTCCCCCCCCCCATGATAGACCTAGTGTCACCGCCCAGAGAGGAGCCAAGGGCACAGAGCCCCTTCCACTTCAGCCACCAGACAGAGCCCCCATCCAGCCCCCAAGCTGCGAACAGGTCACTCCAATCTCCCTGCGACCACAGAGGAGCACATGGTGTGGGCAGTGTCCCACCTGACTCAGCTGATGTAGAGAGAATATTTTTAAATTCAGCTACATCCAAGACCACAGTAGAATGCGCCTTGGAAAAGACACTTTGAAAAAGCTGCTGGGAGCCTCTGGAATTCGCCCTGAAGCCCCTTGTATCAAATACAACTGGGCAAGTCACCAACAGTAAACTGGTTTTGTTTGTGTAATGGGGATTAGAGAGAATGTTTTCAGAAATAATGCACTCTTCCTTTTTTTCTGTTTGTTGCTTTTTTTTCTGTCCCCCCTCTCTGATAATATGTGCAATTAATTTTTCATTGATTTGTCACCCGTTTTTTAATTTTTTGAAATAAACACTGATAAATTCCCAGGAAATTAATAAAATAATCCCAAAAACGAAGGGCTTTACTTAGGAGGCATGTGAAAGCCGGGCCAAATGGCTCTGCTGTGAGCTAAGTTTCAAGGAGAAGGGATCTTTGAATCTCCTTATGCTGTGGGCTGGAGGCCACGGAACACTCAGGAGTGCCTATCCATGCATAATAATAACTTTAGAGAACCTACCATGTATGGAACTTTCCCTTCTCTGCCATCCGGAGGGAAATATTTGGGTTTGCAAATTAGTTTTCAAGCTGGAAAATGCAATCATTTATAAATACCGTTTGTGGGTAGCTAATTAGTCATTGAAACAGTTAAGTGCTGTTATTAAACTGCCAGTCCCAAATGATCAGAAAACAGCAGAACAGCTTCTTATCTTGCTGCAGCTTACCACAAGTGACTTATTCTATATTTGTTCAAGCGGCCATACTTTCAAACTGACAACTAAATTCTAATGTATATCTCTCTTCTGTCATAGACACTGTCTAATTAGACTCAGCTGTTGGCATCCGCCCATTCAGTCAAACCTAGAGCAAAAGTCAGAACTCTTGCCGGTTTACAACACAGCATAACAACGGCAGTATCATACAGCGCTATCCAAAATGTTTTGGATATAACAGATGAGCTCATCTGTGAAGCCTTCAATTGAGTCAGGAAATTTTCTGCACTTACATAAGTAAAAGAGCCAGCATAATACAATTAAATAAGACAGTGTACTCTTGCAAAGAGTACAAATCAGTTTTACCCTGACTTTTTGACATTAATACTCTGCATACAGAAGGCCTGTGTCCCATCTGCTCCAAGTAGATGGCCCTCAAGAGTCGTTAGAATGATCTTCTTAAAATTACAACCCAGCAAGAGCAATCAATTTTAAGTATCCAGAAATTATTGTGCAACTGCCCATCTGCATGTTCTTTCAAGGAATGTAGTACAGCAATAGACATGCTAACTCCTCAGGGAAATCATTCGCGTCTTCAGTATACATATGCTGTGCTAGAGTTAATCAGACAAACTTTATTGATAGTCCTGGCACAATTTATTACTGAATATTTAACAAACAAAATGATTATAAAACTCAAGTTCAATAGATAGGTGGGAGGGATTTAAGTTTAAGTTAAATCAGGATTATCCATTTGTCTCCAATATTTGAAAATAATGTGACATTTCCTTTAATAATCTGTCAAATTACAATAATGTGACTTAATAGTGCAGGTTTATAGCATAGCTTTTAAAATAACTGTGGTGTGGCAAATAAAAGTCTGGAAAAAAGAGAAATGTGTCTTTGTGCCCCAGTGAAATCCCAAACTAGGGAAATAAAGTAATATTTACAACCTTCCAAAATGCATATAACTTTAGCAGTAACAAAAACAAAATGAACAAAAGCAGCATATTAAGTGTTTATAAATTTTAAAGGCATTTCATAGAACTGTAAATCTCATGTTGTGCATGTAAAACCTACAAGAAAAATAAATATTGTTGAAATGGCTACATGTGTGAAGTTTCAGATTTCTTCTATAAAAATAGTGCATATTAATCTCTTTTCCAGTTATTTGCAAGCTAGTAGGGTCAGTGATGCTAAACTAAGATATTGTTATAATCAGAGTTTATTTTCATTTACCCTTCCTTATACATTCTGTACCTTAATACAAAGAGAGAGATTTTCAAGGTGTTAAAATGGCTTATGCCATGGAATACATTAATAAAATATTATGAAGTGTTGTGCATACCTCCATAGCTCATTGATTCATGCAGGTGTTTCACAAATCACATTTAGAAAGTTTAGCCTGAATGCATTACATTCAGCCTACTTCTCTCATAGGGTGGTGGAGTCTGTCCTCCTTAATGTCCTGTTTGCTTCCCTGCACGTAGCTCCTATAAGCCTTAGTTCAGAAAAAAAGCTTATGCACGTGCTTAACTTTAAGCTTGTGCTTATGTCCCTCTAAAGTCAATGTGCGTAAAGCATGTGCTTAAGTGCTTTGCGGAATTGGGGCTGTCATCTGATTTTAAATTGAATTCCACCCTTAAATAATATACATTATTATAAATTTGGCTTTCACACATCTTTCAGGATGAATTGGGAAGACTGGTGATTATGGAAACCATATAGAACATTAATGTTTGCTTCCATTCGACTGTTTCAGGGTTTATGTACTTTCTCATAGCACTGAGCTGATTTAACGCATCCTCATCGTAACCTTCACTTTCATATATTGCTTCCAAAAAGATGCTGGATGATAAAACAGGAAAATAGGAGCCGTCTGTACAGAGATTGGGGAAACGGAGCGCATTCTAATTGCATTTTTAAATTTATAGTCTGAGGAGATAAAAGAAAACCTTGCAGCCAAAAGGCCTCCAAATTTATTTCCTGCTTCTGTTATTTACTTTAACACTTCAGTGTTTTATATTTGCAGCTAACCTACTAATCTGCTTATAAAGTGTCATGTACATTTACAGCACTGGATAAAAAGGTTTAATAAATAATATAGGTCCCCTTTTTTCTGGATTTTTATCCTTTAGAATTCTGTTCTTAAGGGAAAACAAATACTTTGTGACTTGAGCACCCTTGATAAAAATATTCATGAACAATTGATTGTTTTGGTCTCGATGTGGTTGCCGAACAGCTGCTTAGCTCACTTTATAGGGAAAGTCCTGTGTGATTGTGGGGGACGAGAGGAGAGACCATTCTGCCATAACGCTTTTTTCTTTTATATTAAGAACAAAATCATACAATAACAACAAAAACCCTATAATTGAGAAAGACCTGTAGGTAATCATTATCCTCTACCCACAACATGTTCGCTGCTCTTGTCTTATGTAAACCCACTCAAAGAAAACGTAAAACAAAATAAAGCAATAGGAGAGAAGTGTATTCTTCATGAAAATATATAATACAATGCTACTATATTTCTTGGAAAGATTATTATATAATGAAGGGTTTTCTTTTAAATATGAATTTCCCCTTGTAGGGTCTAGTCCTGGTCCCAGTGAAGTGAATGACAAAACTCCCTTTGATTTCAGTATCAGCAGGATTGGACCCTAGAAGGTGAAATATGCATATTTAAGGATGCAACATTCATGTTGTAGCCATCCTTTCAACAAATACAGTAGTACTGTGATGTGCCTGTGGGGGAGAGGAAGTGTGGCACCTGATTGGATAAGGATGGGAGGCCTCCATTTTCCCCTCCCCTGTGTCAATAAGGACCATGGGGTGACCATCCCTAGTTTACCCAATCTTTCCTCCTCCCATAACACATGATTTTCTGCTTGCTGTTTATTTTTTAATTGAAATTTAAGGGAACATCGGAAGTGTAATTCTTGGATGTTTTGTATAGACCTTGTTTGGAAGAGGAATAATGGATTCATAAAGTATTCTTAAATGTTATTTGCTAAATTATTTTTTTAGTAACTTTCAAAGCAGGGCAAGGTGATCTCTGCAGACAGATATGTTCAGGATTTATATACAATATGTTAAAGTGTCACCTACCACTACAGTAGTCGAGCAGATATCAACATTGTAGACTTTTCTACCTTACATGTTATTGGTCAGCACAAGTTTGTAAACCACCTTACACTAAGAAGTATATTTATGATGTACAGACTTTTGGGGTTTCCAGCAGTCTGAATTAGAACAGGAATTTAGGCCTACATATTCAAAGCAGGCTGTCATTTTGGGGTGCCCAACTTGAGATACATAGACCTGATTTTTGTAAAGGTCCTGAGCACCCAACGCTCCATTCTCCTTCACTGGGAGCAGGAGATGCTCAAAATCTTTGAAAAATCTCAAGTTAAGCCATCATAATTAAAGTGCAATTTTGAAATCTTAGGACTAAATATTTGCAAACAGATCTTAAACAAGTGGAGGGTAGTTTCCTCTCAAAATCACTGTTGTTTTCTTTCCCAAATTTAGGATGACCCCAGTGAATTCATCCAAAGTGCTTCAAACCTCAAGACCAGCCACAGTACATCAGGGTCATCTGATTCTGCAGTTTTTAAAGTGATCCCATTAAAGATGATGTCAGGAAGTCCTGAGCACTGGAAGTATAAAGAATATAGCAAACATAGCCACCTGGAAACACTATCATCAGCCCCACAAGATTCGGTTGTGAAAAAAGTAGAGCCTGATAATATTCCAAGAAGCTGGATGCCTACCCCCTGTCTTTCTCCAACTGGAAGTAAACCTGAATTCTCTAAGGAAAGCCCAAGCACCTCTGAAAAAACAAAGGATACATCAGTGAGTCAATTAAGAGCATCAATATGTAAAAAGTCCCTCAAAGAAATCTTAAGAGAGAATTCAAATCTGAAAGCTGAGACTACTGTAAGTGATTTTGCTTAGGAACTAAATGATTTACATTGTTTGAACAGAAAGGCTGTAACAGAGTCCAAACCTATACTAATATATATCTAATCTATTGGTTTTTAGTAAGGGTTTTGACACAGTCCCACATGACATTCTCACCAGCAAATGAGGAGAATGGGGTCTAGGTGAAATTACTATAAGGTTTGTGCACAACTCATTGAAAGGTCATACTCAAAGAGTAGTTACCAATGGTTCATTGTCAAACTGGGAGGATGTATTTTGTGAGGTCTAGCAGGGATCAGTCCTGTATTGTTCAATATTTTCATTAGTGACTTGGATAATAGAGTGAGAGAATATGCATATGAAGATTGCAGATAACACCAAGCTGGGAGGGGTTGCAAACACTTTGGAGTACAGCTTTAGAATTCAAAACGATCACGACAAATTGATGTGGACACCGGCGAAATGAGGACAGACACATGCATGGAAATAAGTGCCAGGCTGCAACTTTATTAAACGTTAACAAAGGAGCAGGGTGCTACCAGCCCAACTCCCATATTATCCTATACCAGGCATTTAATTGATTCCAGTGCAGGGGTTACATATATGGCTCCGTACCATATACCCAATAACGCATGGTAGGCTCTCCTCAGCCTCGCCCCCTCCCCCAGGTCTCTGCTCTCTGAGTCTTAGCACCCTTCTCCCCATGAGGGGGACAAAGAGTGCAGCGGGGTGGGGACCTTGGCCCACGAAGGCCACAAGGTCTCACCCTATCCCATGAGCCCAAGGCCCAACACCAAAATCCCATGTCTTTTACCTCTGGGAATCGTTCATTTTATTCTCTTAACCGGACTGGAAATTGGCCATGAGTTGCAACGAATAAACATCTCTGCCCCGGTATGGTGGTTAGGTAATAAGTGCATCCCTGCTTAACCCACTGTGGCTTGAAAGTGCCGCAAAGGAGGCAAAAAAACTCCCTGGTCTTTTGCCAATTGGCCCATGATTGGCTAGACCCGCAGCATCTGCCAGGCCAGGTTCCCATTCCTAGTGCGGGTGGGTAGAGCGGGCTGCTGGAATGGAGGCTCCACATGGCCCTTAATGCTGGGCTAGATCCTGGCAGCTGCGGACTGCTGGCCAGTCAGCATCCCTCTCTCCCAGCTGGCCAATGGGTGCCAGAGACTCCCAGAGAGAGGAGATACCTATTGTCCCTTGGCGAGTGTCTCTCTCCCTTGCTACTGGCACTGTCCCCCTTTCACCACTGGTCCCATCAAGTTCCCTCACCCATTCTTGCAGGTGGGTGGCATTTGGAGAATTGATCTGACTGAAAACAAGATGAAATTCAATAAAGATAAGTACTAAGTACTTCCCTAAGGAAGGAAAAATCAAATGCCCAACTGCAAAATGGGGACTAACTGGCTAAGTAGTAGAACTGCTGAAAAGGATCTGGGGGTTATAGCGACTCACATATGGAATATGAGTCAACGGTGTTGTGCAGTTGTGAACAAGGCTATTGTCATTCTGGGGGTGTATTAACAAGAGTGTTGTACATAAGACCTGAGAGGTAATTGTCCCGCTCTACTTGGCACTGAGACCCCAGCTGGAGCATTGTGTCCTGTTCTGAGCACAACACTTTAGGAAAGCTGTGGATAAACTGAAGAGAGTCCAGAGGAAAGCAACAAAGATGACAAAAGGTTTAGAAAATTGGACCTATGAGGAAAGGTTAAAAAAACCTGGGAATGTTTAGTCTGAGAAAAGAAAACTGAGGGGGGACCTGATAACTGTCTTCAAAGGTGTTATGGGCTGTTCTAAAGAGGATGGTGATCAATTGTTACCATGTCCACTGAAGGCAGGACAAGAAGCAGTGGGCTTAATCTGCAGCAAGGGAGATTTAGGTTAGATATTAGGAAAAACTTTCTAGATATGGTATAAGGTAGTTAAGCAGTGGAGCAGTCTTCCCAGGGTGCTTGTAGAATCTCCATCATTGGATGCTTTTAAGAACATATTGGACAAACATCCGTCAGGGGAGGTCTAGGCGTATGTGGTCTTCACAGGGGGCTGAATTTGATGACATCTTGAGGTCCTTTGCTGTCCTACATTTCTATGATTCTATAAATCATTAGTGTCAGTTGAGAAATAATAAAATAGTATATTTTTCATCCAGATATACGCAAAATATATTTCACCACATCAGTGTTTAGAAAGAATATTTCAGTTCCCGAGTTTGGGTTCTTAAAGTTGCATTGCATATAAAATAGCCCTGTACCTACAAACAGAAATCATTGAGGTTTACAAACAAAAAGCTAATAGGCTTGAATAGTCATACAACTCAAGTTCTCAAAGTGTGTGAATTACAAATGCAGGCATAGTTTTGGGCAGAAAGGCTAGGAAGGAAAATTGATAGAGTTTCAATAGCAATCTACAGGAAAAACCATAAAAAGATCACTAGTCTGTGCACTTCATAGTCTCTCTGCAGCAGTCCTGAACAGTAATCAATGATCTGATTGAAGGCTAACAGTAAGGCAGTGTCAGAGACTAAATCCCCAGGCTACTTTGGGGACTGTGTTCAAGTCCATCAAATTGATTTTTTTCCCCCATGTGATTTTATTTTTTTCCTTCTTGTATTCTCCTTATGGCTACATGCAGTGATTTGAGAATAAATTAGCCTGTTTCACACAAATGACAGGACATTACTTAAGAGTTAAGGATTTTCTTCCCACGTTATATATTAAAAAGTCTGCTTTGAATAAGAAATTAGAGTTTTACTTTCAAGCACATTCTATAGGCAGCAGATCAAAGAGCATGTTCTTAGGACACCCTTTGGGCAGTGTCATACTTTGCTATTTGGAATATAAGGCTTCTTTTTTTCCCAGCTCCCGGCCCATCCTCCGTCCATTATAAATGGGTTGCACTTCTTCCTGAATTTACTGGGGGTAGTCCAGACATGTTACTCAGGCTTCTGAGCATGGTCTCTCTCCTTTCTTCACCCACCAGAACTTCCGCCACTGGAGGTGAAGATGTGACAGTGGCACAACCCTCCTATTGATCATCTCTAAAACCCAGCGATACACTTGATTTGGGGACTATCTATTTTCTAGTTCCTGCCCTTCACAGAGTCACAGAATCTTTCATGAGGGCATCTGTGTATTCCCACTTGTGGGATCTGGCACCCCAGTGTCAAATTACAGAACTGCCTTAAAAAGCCATCTCTGCTGGGGGGCAGGGGGGTTCACAAGAGATCTTGCATGAGGGGGGTGGCATTGTCCCATGGTGTATAAGGTAGTGCCGCCACCCCCCCAAACAACTCAGTCCTTCTCCCTAATTGCAAATTCCTAATGTCTTCTAGCGTGCCAAGCTATAGGGGAAGGAGGACAGGTAGTATGAATGCACAGAGATTACTCTGGAAGAACAATAGTTTCTGCTAAGTAACTTCTCTTTCTTGTTTGAGAATCTCTTTGTGTGAGATTTAAACTAGGTTCGACGGGGACAGGTGAGCAAAGCCCACAGGTAAGTGGGGAACATGGAGACCGGGGAGATGGGTCGGAAACGAGAGGGAGTGTGGGCTATATTGGCAGAGAGAAAGGAGAGTCAGGACAAAACTGGGAGGAAAGATCAAACCAGTATCTTAGATGCCTATATACAAATGCGAGAAGTATGGGGAATAAGCAGGAAGAACTGGAAGTGCTAATAAATAAATACAACTATGACATTGTTGGCATCACTGAAACTTGGTGGGATAATACACATGATTGGAATGTTGGTGTGGATGGGTACAGCTTGCTCAGGAAGGATAGACAGGGGAAAAAGGGAGGAGGTGTTGCCTTATATATTAAAAATGTACACACTTGGACTGAGGTAGAGATGGACATAGGAGACGGAAGTGTTGAGAGTCTCTGGGTTAGGCTTAAAGGGGCAAAAAACAAGGGAGATGTCATGCTAGGAGTCTACTACAGGCCACCTAACCAGGTGGAAGAGGTGGATGAGGCTTTTTTCAAGCAACTAACAAAATCATCCAAAGCCCAAGATTTGGTGGTGATGGGGGACTTCAACTATCCGGATATATGTTGGGAAAATAACACAACCGGGCACAGACTATCCAACAAATTCTTGGACTGCATTGGAGACAACTTTTTATTTCAGAAGGTTGAAAAAGCTACTAGGGGGGAAGCTGTTCTAGACTTGATTTTAACAAATAGGGAGGAACTCGTTGAGAATGTGAAAGTAGAATGCAGCCTGGGTGAAAGTGATCATGAAATCATAGAGTTTGCAATTCTAAGGAAGGGTAGAAGGGAGAACAGCAAAATAGAGACAATGGATTTCAGGAAGGCAGATTTTGGGAAGCTCAGAGAGCTGATGGGTAAGGTCCAATGGGAATCAAGACTGAGGGGAAAAACAACTGAGGAGAGTTGGCAGTTTTTCAAAGGGACGCTATTAAGGGCCCAAAAGCAAGCTATTCCGCTGGTTAGGAAAGATAGAAAATGTGGCAAAAGACCACCTTGGCTTAACCACGAGATCTTGCACGATCTAAAAAATAAAAAGGAGTCATATAAAAAATGGAAACTAGGACAGATTACAAAGGATGAATATAGGCAAACAACACAGGAATGCAGGGGCAAGATTAGAAAGGCAAAGGCACAAAATGAGCTCAAACTAGCTACGGGAATAAAAGGAAACAAGAAGACTTTTTATCAATACATTAGAAGCAAGAGGAAGACCAAAGACAGGGTAGGCCCACTGCTTAGTGAAGAGGGAGAAACAGTAACAGGAAACTTGGAAATGGCAGAGATGCTTAATGACTTCTTTGTTTCGGTCTTCACCGAGAAGTCTGAAGGAATGCCTAACATAGTGAATGCTAATGGGAAGGGGGTAGGTTTAGCGGATAAAATAAAAAAAGAACAAGTTAAAAATCACTTAGAAAAGTTAGATGCCTGCAAGTCACCCGGGCCTGATGAAATGCATCCTAGAATACTCAAGGAGCTAATAGAGGAGGTATCTGAGCCTCTAGCTATTATCTTTGGAAAGTCATGGGAGACAGGAGAGATTCCAGAAGACTGGAAAAGGGCAAATATAGTGCCCATCTATAAAAAGGGAAATAAAAACAACCCAGGTAACTACAGACCAGTTAGTTTAACTTCTGTGCCAGGGAAGATAATGGAGCAAGTAATTAAGGAAATCATCTGCAAACACTTGGAAGGTGGTAAGGTGATAGGGAACAGCCAGCATGGATTTGTGAAGAACAAATCATGTCAAACCAATCTGATAGCTTTCTTTGATAGGATAACGAGCCTTGTGGATAAGGGTGAAGCGGTGGATGTGGTATACCTAGACTTTAGTAAGGCATTTGATACGGTCTCGCATGATATTCTTATCGATAAACTAGGCAAATACAAATTAGATGGGGCTACTATAAGGTGGGTGCATAACTGGCTGGATAACCGTACTCAGAGAGTTGTTATTAATGGTTCCCAATCCTGCTGGAAAGGCGTAACGAGTGGGGTTCCGCAGGGGTCTGTTTTGGGACCGGCTCTGTTCAATATCTTCATCAACGACTTAGATATTGGCATAGAAAGTACGCTTATTAAGTTTGCGGATGATACCAAACTGGGAGGGATTGCAACTACTTTGGAGGACAGGGTCATAATTCAAAATGATCTGGACAAATTGGAGAAATGGGCTGAGGTAAACAGGATGAAGTTTAACAAAGACAAATGCAAAGTGCTCCACTTAGGAAGGAAAAATCAATTTCACACATACAGAATGGGAAAAGACTGTCTAGGAAGGAGTACGGCAGAAAGGGATCTAGGGGTTATAGTGGACCACAAGCTAAATATGAGTCAACAGTGTGATGCTGTTGCAAAAAAAGCAAACATGATTCTGGGATGCATTAACAGGTGTGTTGTGAGCAAGACACGAGAAGTCATTCTTCCGCTCTACTCTGCTCTGGTTAGGCCTCAGCTGGAGTATTGTGTCCAGTTCTGGGCGCCGCATTTTAAAAAAGATGTGGAGAAATTGGAAAGGGTCCAAAGAAGAGCAACAAGAATGATTAAAGGTCTTGAGAACATGACCTATGAAGGAAGGCTGAAAGAACTAGGTTTGTTTAGTTTGGAAAAGAGAAGACTGAGAGGGGACATGATAGCAGTTTTCAGGTATCTAATAGGGTGTCATAAGGAGGAGGGAGAGAACTTGTTCACCTTAGCCTCTAAGGATAGAACCAGAAACAATGGGTTTAAACTGCAGCAAGGGAGGTCTAGGTTGGACATTAGGAAAAAGTTCCTAACTGTCAGGGTGGTTAAACACTGGAACAAATTGCCTAGGGAGGTTGTGGAATCTCCGTCTCTGGAGATATTTAAGAGTAGGTTAGATAAATGTCTATCAGGGATGGTCTAGACAGTATTTGGTCCTGCCATGCGGGCAGGGGACTGGACTCGATGACCTCTCGAGGTCCCTTCCAGTCCTATAATCTATGAATCTATGAGATTAGCAAGCAGTGCTATACCAGAAAGATGGTAGATGAGGAGTTCTAGCTAAATATGGATGTCTTGTTATTATTTATTATTTTTATTACCTAAGACCTCTAGTCATTATGCTAGGTACTGTACAAACAAAACAAAACACAGAACAAAAATACAGTCCCTACCCCCGAAAGCTCTTGTGGCATGGGTCTTTAAACCAGGATATACTTCATTCCTGGTTACATTTTAGCTATGTTCTGTACATCTCGGAATACAGTGAGAGAGTCTCTGGTCGGTAATGAGGTCTCCCTGGTATCTATTTCGATATGCTACAGATAACTTGGATTTTTTAAAGAGCTTGGTCTTTTCCAGGTACAGACAGAGTGCCCTCTTTACATCTAGGTCATAGAGGCAAGTTTCCCCTGGGTGGGATTGGGGACTGGGGAAGAACACACAGAGAGAAATACATTGAGATAGGAGGAAATCCAAGACCACTGTAGTTGTGAAGCTGTGATGGGGCCTCATGATGACATTGTCCTTGTGAACCACAGTATAAGGTGCAGTGGCTATCCAAGCACAAAACTCATTCACTCTTCTATCAGATGTAACTGCTGCAGTTGATAGAATACAAATCAGCAGTTAGGAAATGCAGACAATTGATGAGGGGAGCTAAAGGTATCAGTGAAAAATCTATGGCCAGTAGTCTTAAGGATAATAATAAGAAATTCCTTAAATATATCAGGAACAAAATCAGGAATCTTCTCACATGAATGTGGGAATGCATTTTTTGGAGCATCTGATAAAGCATTTTTAAACCTCTACCATTTAACATTCACATTTTTATGTTTAAAATTTTCTACCCATTCAGTTTTGCTCATTATCGATTTCAGCTTCAGGAAATTGTTCCTTTTAATGCACCAAGTAAGTATATTACTGGTCAGAACTATATTCTGCTGGCAAATAAATTAATTAGCTCATGATCACTTACTAGTGGCTTTAGTTTTAGCCCTTGCTCCATGGCTAATAGCCTTGTCCATTACATCCATCTGTCTATTCACGGCTGTTAATTTGTACATGAATGAAATAGTGCACATTCATATATGCCAGCTGGTCCCTTCAGGAGTGTTAGTTTCTTCTAATGTATAACAAAGTGCATGGCATCTGTCACCAACAGGCATGTGACCCATTGTTCTTACAGCAGGTCATCGATTCCAGGTATTCCCAGCAGGAAAACTAGTGGATCCCACAATTGCTGTATTGAGATAATATAGGAACAGATAGATTCCCCAAAAGGTTGTTTTAGTGGTATTCCCACTACGTGTGGGCAAGGAACCTATTGCTCCATAATTTCTCTAGCAGTTTTGGGGTTATTTGTCCTATATTGTTTTCAGACTCCCTGAAGTGATAGGCTATTAGTATAATGTTTTGTAATGCCTTTTCTGGAATATAATGCAGATCGTGGACTTTTTTTTCAAGATATCTTCCCAGTACATCATTGTAATTCTTTTTCTACAGTCCTTTCCCAAGCTACCATGTACCATAGATCCCAGGGCCAGAAGGGCCCATTGTGATATCTAGTCCAAACACAGGACATAAAACTTCCCCGAAATAATTTCTAGAGCAGATTTTTTAGAAAAACATCCAGTCTTGATTTTAAAATTGCCAGTGATGAAGAATCCACCATCCCCCTTGGTAAATTGTTCCAGTAGTTAATTACTCTCATCGTTAAACATTTACGCCTTATTTCCAGTCTGATTCTTTACCTTCTGGTACTTGACAGCTACCTGCTCTGTTTCAGACTCGGAGGGCTTTGATGCTAAAAGGAAGTGAATTCCTTTCTATGACTAGCGCTCCTGTACAAGTAAATTGTTGGATAAAACCTAGAATCTAAATCTTAAAGAGACCTAAATCTCTCTTTGTTTTTTTGGCTCATATCAAACTTGCAGAGTGTTAGAATTTAAAAAATATCATTCTTCTCCAAGTAGTGGTCCTATGGGTGCTCCAATATAGGTGTGCTTGCATCCCTGTGCTGCTGATCAGGGAACGTTGGTAGCAGTTAGGTCTCGCCACAATGCTAGCCAGTTCGCATGGGCTAACCCCCCCTCAGTTCCTTCTGCAGGGATGGGGCAACACACGCTGGGCAACTCTCTCCTTCCCTGGGACAGGGACCTTCTCTATGCCCTTCCTCCATGTCCCCTACTGTCGAAAGTCCTATTAAAAATAAAAAGAGAAGGAGAACATGTCATACTGATTGTTCCTATTTTGCCAAAACAGACTCGGTACCGTTACCTGTCACAACTCGCGACATGCCCACTGATCTCTCTCCAAACTAGTCCATACCTCCTCTCGCAGAATGAAGGATGTACTCTACATCCCAACCTGGGGATTCTCCGCCTCAAGACTTGGCTCCTTTATGTTTCCAACACATAGAAAGCTCCTGGTTGGATGAGGTACAAGAGGTATTACTATACAGTAGAGCAGGGGAGGGCAAACACTACGGCCCGTGGGCCAGATCCGGCCCACCAGGGCTTTCAATCTGTTATCAGGGTTTTCAGTCAATGTTATCAGGTTCACAACATGACATCTCCAGCTGGTATTTGCACACTCCCGAAGTTCCATCTCCACATCAGTCACCTTCCTCAGGAATGGCCCTATCTCAGAAACCTATACAATGGTGACTTGGGCATTATTCCATCCCTTCGCAGAACAGTATGCAATCACTGGGGTCTCCGCCTCTCATGCCATCTGTGACTCCACAGTATTGTCCTCTGTAACTGACTGGACTCTGACGCTCCAGCCCTCTAGTGGGGATACCACTCAGGAGTCACCAACAGTGGAGCACCTATAGGGACACTACTCGAAGAAGAAGAGGAAGTTACTCACCTTGTGCAGTAACAATGTGTGTCGCTATGGGTGCTCCACAAGCCACCCTCCTCCCCTCTACGTCAGAGTTCTTGTCTGTGACTGCGGTAGAGAAGGAACTGAGGGGGGTTAGCCCACGCCCGCTGGCTAGCCTCATGGCGGGACACGAGGAGAGACAGCACATGTGTGGGCCTAACAGACACTGCTACCAAAGTTCTCTCAGCAGCTGCGCAGGGACGCAAGTACACCTACCTTGGAGCAGCCAAAGGGAGACATGTCTCAAAGAACCGTGGTTACTTCCTCTTTCATGGTCCTGATCCTCTGTAAGGTGGACTCAGTGAGACAATTAAAAACGGTAGCACTCAGACAATGAGCACATGTAGTCATCGGGGCACTTCAAGTGCAGTGAAAGAGGAGTCATGCTAAAAGGAGAAACAACTGAAAAAACAGGACAGTTACATCGGGGGTGGAGAGTGAAAAAACTCTGCTAATCGTCCTTCCTCCCCAATACCTGCTTGCTGCAGCTGAGAGTAAGAGTGGTAAGTAGGAGAAAGTTGTGTAGGTCCACAGCACGTTGGGGCAAACTGAGGAATCTTGTGAGACTGTTTTTATTTAACTGAAAATTTCTTCCCACCAGGAAGGTTTTTTCAAATTCTCAATGCCCTATGAAACAAGTTAATTTCTGCAGCTTCAAAAAGTACATACGTGTTTTTTGTTGCCTGAATTGGTTAGTTTTTAAACATGGAAGGGAAGAGCTGTCATTTTTCCTTTGCTTTCAGATGTTTGGTTACAATTTCAAACAGAATAGTTACACTCTTACTGAGTACTCCTGTGTCTAAAGTTAACAACATGCCTAAGTGTTTGCAAGATGGATGGGATGGTATATGGATGGCTGAGATGATTTTTTTTATTGCCACAAAATATATGTATAGCGGATCTGACAGACTTACTATTATTTATTATTATTTGCATTACTGTAGCACCTAGGAGCCCATTGTGCTAGGCGTTGTCAAACAGAGAACAAAACGGTGGTCGCTC
Organism: Malaclemys terrapin pileata; assembly: GCF_027887155.1. Taxonomy (NCBI): domain Eukaryota; kingdom Metazoa; phylum Chordata; order Testudines; family Emydidae; genus Malaclemys; species Malaclemys terrapin. The sequence continues at coordinate 2,142,776 of NC_071511.1, read as the reverse complement.
CCCAAGGGTCGTACATTCTAGGTATAAGACAAGAGACAACAGATGGATACACACAGAAGGGGGGAGTACAATGAGACAATACTCATCAGCATGATAGGCAGTGGCTTTGACAGACTTATGTGTATAGTATTTGATCAAAGTTTGAATATATTTTTTCCACTCGGAAGTCTTTATTTGGTAGTCCTCTGACGCGTCTTTGTGGTACTACTGTTCCACATTGTGTCCCAAAATTGAAAAGATGCTGATTCGCTTTCAGTATTGCCTTGTTTCACCATTAGAAAACAGGCTCCATTAGCAAATAAAATCTTATATTTTTCCTGATATTAGAGTATTATAAAAATATAGATCATTCCAGGCATTCTAAAGCTAATAGAGAATCATAGACATGTAGCCCTGGAAGGTCCGCCCACAGCCCTGAGGCAGGACCAAGTAAACCTAGACCATCCCTGATAACATGTTTGTCCAACTTGTTCTTAAAAACCTCCAGTGATAAGAATTCCACAACCTCCCTTGAAAGCCTGTTGCAGAGTTTAAATACACCTATAGTTAGAAAGTTTACCTGTTATCTCATTGATATCTCCCTTGCTTCAGATTAAGCCCATTCCACTTGCTGTACCTCCAGTGGGCAGGGAGAACAATTGATCACCATGTAAGGCATACATTTTTAACAGTGAGAGTAATGAATCTTTGGGATGAAATTGGATTCTCTAGGAGTTATTTTGGGAGAGGTCTATGGCAGTGATACTCAGACAGACGGTCATGAGCCATAAGTGGCTCTTTAATGTGTCTCCTGTGGCTCTTTGAAGCACACGTGTGATGAAACCGTCCTCTTTATAACAGCCTGAAACATATGTGCAGACTGTTATTAGGTCCCCTGCGTTCTTCTTTTCTCAAGACTAAACATTCCCAGGTTTTTTCATCTTTTCTTGTAGGTCAGGTTTTTCTAAACCTTTGTTGCTCTCCTCTGGACTCTCTTCAGTTTATCCCCAGCTTTCCTAAGGTGTAGCACCCAGAATTGGACACTTTACTCCAGCTGAGGCCTTACCAGTGCCGAGCAGAGCAGGACAGTAATCTCCTGTATCTTACATACAACACTCCTATTAATACACCTCAGAATTATATTAGCCTTTTTCGCAACTGTATCACATTGTTGACACCTATTCAATTTCTGAACCACTATACCCCCAAAATCCCTTTTAGCAGTAATGTCACCTAGCCAGTTATTCCCCCTTTTGTAGTTGTGCAGTTGATTTTTCCTTTCTAAGTGTAGTACTTGGCATTTGTCTTTGAGTTTCATCATTATGTTCTCAGACCAATCCTCTAATACAGGGGTATGCAACCTATGGCACGCATGCTGAAGGCGGCATGCAAGCTGATTTTCAGTGGCACTCACACTGCCCGGCTCCTGGCCACCGGTCCGGGGGGGGGGGGGGGGGGGGGGGGCTCTGCATTTTAATTTAATTTCAAATGAGGCTTCTTAAACATTTTAAAAACCTTATTTACTTTACATACAACACTAGTTTAGTTATATATTATAGACTTATAGCAAGAGATCTTCTAAAAACGTTAAAATGTATTACTGGCATGCAAAACCTTAAATTAGAGTGAATAAATGACGACTCGGCACAGCACTTCTGAAAGGTTGCAGACCCCTGCTCTAATATGTCAAGGTTGTTTTGAATTCTAATCCTGCCCTCCAAAGTGCTTGCCAACCCCTCCCAACTTGGGTGGGAGAGATAGCTCAGTGGTTTGAGCATTGGCCTGCTAAACCCAGGGTTGTGAGTTCAATCCTTGAGGGGGCCACTTAGGGATCTGGGGCAAAATTGGTACTTGGTCCTGCTAGTGAAAGCAGGGGGCTGGACTCGATGACCTTTCAAGGTCCCTTCCAGTTCTAGGAGATAGGATAACTTGGTGTCATCTGCAGATTTTAAACGCATACTCTCCACTCCATTATCCAAGTCATTAATTAAAATATGGAATAGTTCCAGACCCAGGACGGAAGGACCCCACTAGGTACGTCCTCCCAGTTTGACAGCAAACCATTTATGATTATTCTTTGACTCCACTCTTTTAATTAGTTGTGTACCCACCTTATAGTAATTTCATGTAGCCCACATATCCCTAGTTTGCTTTTGAGCATGTTATGTGGGACTGTATTAAAAGTCTAACTAAATCAAGTAGGGATGTGAAATGTTAAACGGTTAACCAATAAGCATTAGTCTCACTGTTAATATATTGCAGTTAATGTTGAAAACAGATTGGTAAAATAGTTTGGTGATGTAATACCTAATGTGCACATTAAAAACCCCGCAGCAATACCCGGGGGGTACTGGAGCTTGCACGGCTCTCGCAGCTCGTGGCACCGCTGAATCAGCCTGTGCCCGGCGGAGAGGTCACTGCTTGGGGCAGCCCAGCAGCCCCCCGCCCCCCAGCTCTGCTGCTCTTGCAGATGGCTGCAGCGGTGGGTCTGCCCAGGAACCACTGGATCTGCCGGAACACCGCTGGTCTGGTCTCCCGGCAGCGATCTGCCAAACTAGCTGCACTAGGCCGTGTCTAGTAACTGGGAGAGCAAGGGGTGGGATCAGAGCACGCCCAGCCATGCACACGCAAACGATCCCCCAGCCCACTGTACTCTCCCAAGCCAGGGGTAGATTGTGAGCTTGTTAGTGATTAAATGGTTAACCGATATAATGTTTATAGTTTAGGTTTTTAAACGATAGTTGCATCCCTAAAATCAAGATGTATCATGTCTACTGCGTCCCCTTATCACCTAAGCAAGTAACCCTGTCAGAGAAGGAAATTAGGTCTGTTTGGCATGATTTGAGATGAGAGATGATTTGAAATTGACTTTTCTGTACATTATTTTAAAGTCAGAACACAAACAGTCCTAGAGCTAGGAATGTTTTTACATTGTATACACCAAAAACCTAGGCTCCCATTGAGTTTCAAGAAAACATACTGGAAGGGAGGCATTGCTAAGTGTAACCAGACAGTCCCATTTTAATATGATTGTCATTGGTCACCAGTCTTTATATATTCCATGTTGAAACATGTTTCCGCGTTCTGAGAATCCAAAAGGAAGTGAAGTAGCTTTATGACACGGGTAGTTTCATGTCAAAATGAGAGTTTACATAGAAGCATTCTCTTCTGTTCACCTCATACAGAGCACTGGTAAAAATGCTTAAGCAACTCTTAATGAAATTGATTTGAAAACTACTTAGTAAACTTTAAGGACCTGGTTGCTTGCAATGTTTTATTCATGTTTTAATAGAGTTCTCTATTATTATGTTCAAATATTTTTTAATTAAGAAAGAAGTACAGCCCTCTGGGTAATATTGAAACCATGTAGATAGCTGGTAATTAAACTTTTCCGCACGTATAACTGCATTCAAATAATACTGAATAAATCACATGAACCTAGTACAATGCAAATGTCATTACATACATCTTTAAACTGAAAAAATGCCTTTAAATAACAGGTTTTGTCAATCCAGCAAAAGTTTAGGAACTTAATAAATGTTTCATATCAAAAGGAGAGGATATACAGAAACACAAGATAAACTTTTAATTACTAACTGAAGTATTCAGCTTAGAAAAATGTAAGTACATGGCAAAAATATTTTTACATCAAAAATGCCTTATAAAATACAAAGTGAACTTCATTTCAAATTCAATTTTCAAATTCTCTCTTTGAAAATCAACTAAGAAATTATCAATCCTATCAAAGTATTATGTGGTAGGCATCTGAAGCGGCAAAATAATTTCCCCCCAACTTTTTTTTATTTAATAATTTATAGGGAAGGATAAAGGAGAGAGAAAATGGGCCGGTCCTCTCTTCTCTAAACATGTTATTGGCCTGAAAAATAAGTGTATTACTGGGAAGGGAAACCAATTGCCAACACCTTGATATTTTCAGATAAGCGCAATAAGATTCAAAAGGCAAAACTGTGCTGTGTGTTTTGAATTCTTATCAAAAGATTCCAATGTAAGCTCTTTCTGTCTAGACTTAAGAGAAGAGGCAAATGACAGGACAAATAGCAGTTTCCCCTTAATTAAAGGGGGAGTATAGTGACCATTCTATTATTTGTGCTCTGAAAGAGACTGCAGGTGTTTCATGAGTTCATGCCATCTGAATAACTCCATGCCAGTCAGTCATTACATAAAAGGATTGACAAACATGGTGGAAGTTCCTATAAAATTATCAAGTGATATAAACCAAAAAGTTCATCAATGGGAGAATCGACAGAAAAGCAGGTTTTTTCGCTAATGTCTTGATGTTCAGATTCTTGCATATGTATTATATTCTGTAAGAGTCTAGAGAATCTGGCTTGTGCTATTGTAGGATGAGAGCTCAAAATACAATGTTCAGGACAAAGCAACAGAGGGTCCTGTGGCACCTTTAAGACTAACAGAAGTATTGGAGCATAAGCTTTCGTGGGTGAATGCCCACTTCATCAGACGCAAGAATGTTCAGGACAGTTGTTACCCAGAAATCGTAAGAATGGATGCCTTTAAAAATTGTTTAGAAAGACTATCAGGTGCAAAAATTCCTGGATTAAAATGTGTCCAGATACAGCTAGTTCACAAAGGTGAGTAGAGGGCCAGCCCTAGACCAAATAGCGCCCCAGGCAAGGAGCATCTTCGGCAGCCCCCCGTCCAATTGTTAAACTTTTGGATACCTTATTTTTATAGCATTTGTAGCCTATTTCACGACTTTGCATGCTTTACATGCACAATTTACATGCCTGACTTATCCCTGTCATATAAGATGATAAATTTGCATGCTAGGATCTGTACATCTGTATTTATATCTCACTGACTGGCAATGCCCCGCCCCATATATACCCAGGAGGGAATGGCTGGCATCATTCCAGGAGGTTCGAGGAAAATGTAGTTCTCAGAAAGCCTGGAAGGCTCCATGAGATTCTATAAAGGTCCAGAATGTTCTAGGAGGTTAGTGAAAAATGAATCCACATACGGAATATGTGAAACATGTTACTTCAAACATTCTATTTTCCCTTTTGTCACTAACAACAAAAATAGGTTGCCTGGGTCGTCTGCCCCTAAATCCGGCCCTGGGTGAGTATCATCTCCTCAGGTAGGAGACCTTATTCATAAGTTCATCAGAGAAGTATAGAGAAAATTGATTCAACTTCTGTGCAATAGTATGAAACCAAAGTAATCTCCCCGATCAGGACAAATATAGCTAGTTCTGCATTGATTCCTAAAAGTCACTGGTTAACCATAAATGTTTGAGACATCTGACTATTCTGAACATAGAGAAGATTGTTTAAGTCCCATTACTTTTCCACATTGGACTTAACAAGGGAATTCTTGTAGATCACATTTAGCCTCAAGTGATAACAGTAATCTTGCATGTTCACATCCCTGACTCCTGGATTCCACAGATTCTGCAATGATGTAAAATCCTATGGACCATGGAAGACTTGGCTGTGTCAGAAAATAGTGTCCCAGTGTTTAAGACTATTTTGTAGGAAAATCTGTTAATCCAAAGACGTGTTCTCTGCAGAGGAATATGGCAAAGGGCTTGAGATGTGTGATAAAAAAATGGAGAATTTTTAGCAGTAAGGCTTTAGAATGAGATGTCATCCCCTAGTGCCCTTCCATTATAAACCCTGTATTGCAGTAATATCTTGACCACCTCAGATCACTTCAGACTGAAACTTGGCTTGCTGGTTGTCAGGTTGCAGGCACATTTATTTTCCCCCTTTCAAAAATTGTTTAAATTGATTCTGCTATTTTGATGCAAATCTCCTTTGGATCAGAGTGTCAAGCAGTTCTTGACAGTGATGAAAGAGGCTTGGACTGAAAAAACATTTTAATACAAAATTTACACTTTTTAAAATAGGTTAACATAAATTTATTCCTAAAACTGCCGTTCCCAACTGCAAAAGCTACTACAGGTGCTTTACAATATAAAGACACTTTAAAAACAAACACTCCATAAAAACATTGATAAATTGTATACAAATGAAACAAATTGAGGTCGTCCAACAGAAGACAAAAGGCTGGCAGAGGTGGTGGGTAAATAGATAAGGGTAAAAAGACAATAAATACAATAACAGGAGCAAAGGTGAAAGACACAAAGAAAGCCAAAATTATATAATTGACTATAAACTTGGGAAAATGGACAAGGCTTATTTGGTTGTTGTATGTTTCGGAAAAACTGCAAAATGTGTGTATACGTGCACTTGAAGAATCAAAAAGCTGAAAAACTCTAGATCAAAGTATTTAAAATGCTTTTTGGGGCAGGAACTTTGGCTTTTTAAATGAGGCTGGAGGGATACCTGCTTCCCAAAAGAGGAAATCTAAGAACTAATGGGGACTTCTAAAGTTTTAATTTCATTCAAAGGTGGGTTTTCGTTTGATTTTTTTAAAGAGCTGTTTGTTGGAGCTTCAAAAGTGACTGAAAATTTTTTACTTAAAAAGTGAATCCAAAATAAAGGCGAAGATTTCAGGTACTTCAAATTCCTACAATATGGCATAGTGCTGCAACCCGCTTCAGTGGCTGCACCACGAAGTGAGTTAGTAATCGTAGTGTAGTTCCTATGAACAGATCTTAACATCAGAAGTAACAATTGCTGTCATCCTTACTAGTCATTTCACCAGTGATATTTTGGTAAACTCTCACATGACAGGCAGTCCCATCAGGCTGGATTTGAGGCACACTGGTGAGACAGTGCAAGGAAACTTGCCTTGACACTTATATTGTGTTTGTTGTGTTGAGAGATATATCAGCCTCCAATGCCATCAAACTGGCACCTTCAATAAGCTTCACATTTGCTTTTAAACATTTCTGTAAACATCTAAGGGCCTGATTTATTAAAAGATGATGAAATGGGCTCAAGTACTGGGCTCTGCAGATGCCTGAGATATACAGTACAAGTTTCAAAAGATTTTGCACACTGTCAGCAACTTTCCCTCTCTTTAAAGAGATCAAGAAAGAAAGGGAAATTGGATCTCCTAGATTTGTACACATGCTGCTTAGCTTTTCACATGCAACCAACTGTAAAATGGATCACTTTCACTAGAGATGATTACATGTCACTCAACAAAGAAAATGACTTAGAGCTCCATGTGGTGCATTCCTCTGTCTTGGATGATTACCAGTACCTCTGAAAAAGAGTCCTTTATGGAATACAGGGTTGTTGCCAGGAACAGCATTATTGTCCCTCTGCTTCCCTTCCATTCTAGGTTTTATTGTCCTCAGGATCGATTAGCTCAGTGCAGAGCCAGATACTGCAGGATTATGGGGATAGTACACCACTGCCTCATAAAAATGAGTGCTGGGATATGGCCCTGTGTACTGAAGCACAACTACACAGCATGCAGCACACTACACAACAGGGGTAAGGGAAGTTTGGGTGAAGGACACAGGGACAAACCCTTTTTTTACAAAATGATCATACAGCAGACATGGCCTTACTTTTAACTCAGTTTCTAGAATGCTATTGCTTTAATATTCAGTTTCAAAGACAGTAGGTACATAGCATTGTGGTCACCATTAAAGAGTCAACAGCTACCACCCAATGGTGTCCAAGATAATGTTGTTTCCTATTTTAATTACAGTGAAGAAATTATGGTCTCTGTTGGCAAACGAAACATTTTTAAGGGTGATCACTGTTTTACTATTATAATATGGAAAGTCTGAGCTAAATCTTTTGTAATTTTTGGATGCTATGCAACAGTCAAGCTCAAAAACTAGAGGCAAATAAAGAGAACCCATTTATTATTTTTTTAACACCTCATCTAATTAAGCTAATCTTACCATTTTTTGAGCCTGACTGTTGCATTACCTCAAACTTTCCATATAATAACAGTTTAAAAAAAAAAAAAACATCCTACAGTGCTCTCATCCCATTGATGGATCACAGTGCCCCAAATTATGCCCAGCAAAATGCACCCAACTCTAAAAATCACAACGGCAAAAAGCTGAAATATATAAGACCAAATATATTTCAGAACATCAAGATCTTGTTGAGTTGACAACTAGTTATTTCCTGGCAGTTCGTTCTTGAAAAAAGCTTTGTAAGCTGGAACATTTAAACTTGCTGCCCCCTCAACTTTTTCAAACACAGCTAGTAAGTCAATGACAAACCTTTGATATGTGTCTCTTTGCTCGTTGTTATTATTATTATTATTTATGTACAAGTAACACCCACAATGTGCTAGGTGGTATTCACATACAGAAACTTTAGTTTTCTCTGAAAAGCCTATTTCAACACAGGTAATGGTGAGCTTTCACATTTCTATCAGATTTCCACGTGTGCCACAGGTCAGCCTCACGAATGTAGTGCAGGCCACACAATAGCTAATGGATGTTTGCAGCTCTTTAGAAATCCTATGAACCAACCTTTTAAGTAATTAAAAATATGATGAACTAAAATGTACATTTTAAAATAAATGTCACTTTATGCTACCAAGTGGCCAATATATCTTTCCAGAATCCAGATCTGTAATAAAAACCCTGTGCTTGCTATAGTTTGTGTCAAACGACATACATTTTCATTTTTGTGACCTTTATGACATCATGGTAAACGTGTGGTTGAGTCCAAGTTAAGATTGGAATGTGGACATTTTAGATACCTTGATTTTTCTTGTCTAAACCTTATTGTAGTCTATATGAGGAACAGCAGATTCACCACGCACTATATGAGGAACAGCAGATTCGCCACGCACTGTTGATTCAACTTGCCCTCCATAGCAGTATTTGTTTTTCTGTTGCTTCTTATCTATGAATCTGTGGAAGTATTTATGCTTGATCTTCAGAGTGGAACCAGGAGTCTGTTCATTAACCCTGTCTAAGAAATATTTTGCTTTTCTCCTTCTAGGTTAGTTTCTTCTTGAAAATATATTTGATGCTTATCCAAACGATCTGTTTTGTTCATGTATTCTCTTCCATTATCCTTTCTAGATTATTAAGTGTTGCATGTGCAATTTTATTTTGCAGGAGTATGACTGGAGAAACTACCAGCCAAGCAGATTGAGTGCATCTGAACTACAGATGTTGGCTAGTATGAAGAGACAACAAAACGAAGAGCTAGAGGATAATGGGATCTCACATGGACTGAGTGCATCTCAGATTGACAACTGTAATGTCAGCATCAGTACAAGCAGTGATGACACAACAACATGGAACTCTTGTCTCCCACCAGTAAGTTTAAACCGATCTTAGAGTGCTCTAAAACGTTTATATGAATGTTCAGTAAAAGTCTCACTAATTTTGAGGTACAGTAGACTTTCTTAATTAAAATTCCTGTGGGTATCAATACAATGGTATCTCTCTCATACTTTAAGCGCTTTTGGCGCCCATTTTAAAAAAAATCATCAAAATGAACCAGCAGCCAACACACCAGCACCCTCCCCCACAAAAAATAAACCCATCTCTCTCCAAAGCCTGAGAAAATAAATAGCCTTTGCAGCATGCCATGATAGTGGGAACAACCTGCAGATGTGCAATATGGGTTCTTAAATTCAAAACTGGTTTCAGAATTCAGACCCAAATATACCAGCCAACAGCTGGCTTGCATCCTGAACAATGGCAAACGATTATATTTTTCTGATGGCACAATCTAATCACTCAGCAATGATCTGTTTAAAGGACAGGACATCATTTGTGTAGTCACAGAACAACATTTCAGCAATCATACAAAGATACTTACAGAAGCTACATAAAGTTAGACAACTTCTTAGTCCACTTATCTAAACACTTCTAGTTTTTATTTAATAGACTCGTAGACTTTAAGGCCAGACGGGATCATCATGGTCAGTCCAGCGGTTCACAGCCCGCGGGCTGCATGTGGCCCAATTAGCACACAGCTGCAACCCAGCTCAGCTGTGTGCTAAAGGCCAGCCCAATGGCCCCCCAGGGTTGGGTGTCTGGGGCTGCCACCCAGCCCCACACAGTGGGGATCTGGGGTCTAGGGTTCCCGGCCGGCCCCATGGGCTCCAGGATCCAGTGTTGCCGCCTGGTCCCGCAAGCTCCAAGATCCAGGGCAGCCAGCCGGCCCCATGTGGTGGGGGTTTGGGGCTCCAGGCTGGCTGGCATCACAGGATAGGAGGTCCGGGGCTGGCAGCCTGCCAGCCCTGTTGGTGGGTGTCCAGGGTCAGGGTTTGGACTGCCACTGCCCTGCCACCCAGCCCCTGTGGCCCAGGTAACACACTGTGGCCCGCTTGTGTTCCTGGCTGCCCGGCGCAGTCAGGTCTGGGCTGCCCCTTCACCCAGTGATATGCGGCCCACAATGCTAAATAAGTTGAGAACCACTGATTTTAGTCTGACCTCTTGCACATTGCAGGCCAGAGAACCTCGCCCACCCACTCCTGTAATAGACCCCTAACCTCTGACTGAGTTACTGAAGTCCTCAAATCATGGTTTAAAGACTTCAAGTTACAGGGAATCTACCATTTACATTAGCTTAAATCTGCAAGAGATCTGCTCCCCATTCTGGAGAGGAAAGCAAAAATCCTCCAGGATCTCCGCCAATCTGACCTGGAGGAAAATTCCTTCCCGACCCCAAATATTGCAGTCAGTTGGACCCTGAACATTTCGGCAAGACCCAACAGCCAGACACGTGGGAAAGAATTTTCTGTAGTGACTCAGAGCCCTCCCCATCTAATGTCCGATCACCAGCCATTGAGGATATTTGCCACTAGCAGTCGCAGAACGGCTATAGGCCATTGTAGGCAGTTTCATCAGACCTTCCCCTCCATACATTTATCAAGCTCAGTCTTGAAGCCAGTTAGGTTTTTTACCCTCACTGCTCCCCTTGGAAGGCTGTTCTAGAACTTCGCTTCTCTGATGGTTAGAAACCTTCATCTAATTTCAAGCCTGAACTTGTTGATGGCCAGTTTATATCCATTTGTTCTTGTGTCCACATTGACACTTAACTTAAATAACTCCTCTCCCTCCCTGATATTTATCCTTCTGCTCTATTTATAAAGAGCAATCATATCTCCCCTCAGCCTTCATTTGGTTAGGCTAAACAAGTCAAACTCTCCTCTCATAAGGTAAGTTTTCCATTCCTTTGATCATCTTAGCGGCCCTTCTCTGCACCTGTTCCAGTTGAATTCATCTTTCTTAAACACAGGAGACCAGAATTGCACACAGTATTCAGATGAGGTCTCACCAGTGCCTTGTATAATGGTACTAACACTTCCCTGTCTCTACTGGAAATACCTCGCCTGATGCATCCTAAGATTGCATTAGCCTTTTTCATGGGTTTATCACATTGGCGGCTTATAGTCATCCTGTGATCAATCAATACACACAAGTCTTTCTCCTCCTCTGTCATTTTCAATTGGTAAATCCCCAGCTTATAGCAAAATTCTTGTTATTAGTCTCTAAGTGCATGACCTTGTATCATCCACTATTACATTTCATCTCATTTCTATTACTCCAGGTTTCAAGGTCATCCCAATCTTTTTATATGATATTCCAGTCCTCCTCCATATTGGCAATACCCCCAATTTTGTGTCATCCACAGATTTTATTAGCACAGTCCCACTTTTTGTGGCAAGGTAGTAGTAGATGAAACCATAATAAACATTGAAAATGCCCCGTGGATAAGAAATAACTCAGAACAACCCTCAGGTGCAGACCCAGTCTTGCATTAGGTGCACTGGGGCCAGTCCCCACCATAAATTATTGAGACCTGAGTAATGCTCTAATTTATGTAACTACCAGCGACCACACGGGGCATATATGTGGACTGGGATTTGCCAGAATGCAGAATCATTGTAGCAGACTTCCATAATGAATGATCAATGCTGCATTATAGCTTTGTGGTGGACTAGAGAGTAGGGTTTTAAAGTGAACAGAAATGTATTGATAAATTTGTTACTGTCCTAATAAAAGTCTGATTTACAAACTAGTATTTTGGGGGAAGGCAGATAAACATAGCTTTTGTCTAATTGTGTGTAGCACACTGACACGGTGCACTTCCTTGTGTCCCAAGTCCAACATTTAGTTTTCTTAGTATTCACTTGATTAGACCCATGCAAAGATCCTGATCCTTAATTGCCTATTCGCATGAGCAGTCCCATTGAGCTGAATGGAACTGCTTGTATGAGTAAGTCTGCAGGATTGGACCAGTCGGTTTCAGGTAAATGAAGAACATATAAAACTCATTAATTTTTGAGTAATTATCAGGAAATTGATAAGGTTATTTAGACATGTGAAGTTTGGTTTTACGTGTATTACCATGTGTAGTCGTTCCGGGGTGGGGCTCGTCCCTTCCTGGGGCGCCTGGAAGCCAGGCCGCCCCGCTACAAAGCGAATAACAGTTCTGAGCTCAGGCCCTTTGGGCAGGGGCTGAGCACACAATTAACAGTCCTGAGCTCAGGCCCTTTGGGCAGGGGCTGAGCACACAATTAACAGTCCTGAGCTCAGGCCCTTATGCAGGGGCTGAGCAGACAATTAACAGTTCTGAGCTCAGGCCCTTATGCAGGGGCTGAGCAGACAATTAACAGTTCTGAGCTCAGGCCCTTTGTGCAGGGGCTGAGCAGACAATTAACAGTTCTGAGCTCAGGCCCTTTGTGCAGGGGCTGAGCAGACAATTAACAGTTCTGAGCTCAGGCCCTTTGTGCAGGGGCTGAGCAGACAATGAACAGCTCCGGCCCTGGGTCAGGGCGGGGCAGCAAACCAATAGTCAGTCAGAGGCCCAGGCCTTGTAGCAGGGGCTGGGTCAGTTTGGGTTAGCCCAGGCCCTAGGTCAGGGCAGGGCAGCCAACGGATAGTCTGTCACGGGCCCAGGCCCCTTGGACAAGGAGGAGGAGAGACTGCCACCCGGCGCGGGGTGGCAGGGGGGAACACAGGCCCGCCCACTCCACTGTGTTCCAGCCCGGGGCCCTATCCGCAGCAGTCCGTCTGCCGCGCAGTCAGTGGGGATCCTGACCGCAACACACTGACATGGGTTCGGGGTCTGCTATCCCCGGGCCACTTCCCATCTCCTCCTCCATGGGTACCTGCTCCTCCTGAGTTCCGTCTGCTGGGTCACAGATCATGGGCTCCTCCGGGCCCCGAGCACCAGGTAGGTCTGTCACTCCCTCTGGGCCCTCGGCGGGGGGAAGCTCAGACTGCTCCTCAGGATACCGGGCTCTCGGCAGGCTCGGCCAGTCCTCCTCAGGGTACCGGGCTCTCGGCAGGCTCGGCCAGTCCTCCTCAGGGTACCGGGCTCTCGGCCAGCTCGGCCAGTCCTCCTCAGGGTACCGGGCTCTCGGCCGGCTCGGCCAGTCCTCCTCAGGATACCGGGCTCTCGGCAGGCTCAGGTCCGCGGGAGCTCGGGCACCAGCGTCTGTCCTCTCCCGCTGCCGGCCAGCTACTGAGCGCTGGGGCCTGGCCTTTATACTTCCTGTCCCGCCCCTTGACTTCCGGGGGGCGGGGACAGGCCGCGGTGGCTCCGCCCACTCTGGCGGCTTTTCTGGCTCATCCCTTCCTGGGGCGCCTGGAAGCCAGGCCGCCCCGCTACACGGCCCCCCCCTCAAGGCTGGCTCCCGGGTACCGGGGCCAGACCCTTCCATACCTCCTAGGCGGGAAAGGAAGTCGGCGTTTGCGTGGTCTCTCCCAGCCCGATGGCGAACGGTGAAGGCATAAGGTTGCAGCGCTAAGTACCACCGCTGCAGCCGCATATTATGGTCCTTCATGCGGGCCAACCACTGGAGAGCAGAGTGGTCGGTGACCAAGATGAAAGGGGCTCCCAGGAGATAGTACCGCAGGGCGTCACAAGCCCACTTCGCGGCTAGGGCTTCCTTTTCCACCACGGCATAGTTCTTTTCTCGGGGGAAGAGCTTCCGACTGATGTAAAGGACCGGGTGCTCTTCGCCGCCAACCTCTTGGGAGAGGACCGCCCCGAGACCCACCTCCGAAGCGTCGGTTTGCAGGATGAAGGCCTGCTTGAAATCGGGGCTATATAAGACTGGCTCTTGACACAGGCTTGTCTTGAGGGCTTGAAAGGCTTCGTCACACTCACGGGTCCAGACCACTTGCCGGGGGCTTTCCTTCGTTAAGAGTCCCGTCAAGGGGGCTGCGATCGCCGCAAAGTGGGGAATGAAGCGTCGATAATACCCCGCTAGCCCCAGAAACTGGCGTACTTGCCGTTTCGTGGTGGGCGGGGGGCAGGTCGCAATGGCCTGCACCTTGTCCACCAGCGGTTTCACCTGGCCGTGCCCGATAGCGTACCCCAGATACTTAGTTTCTTGTCGGCCGATGCAACACTTCTTCGGGTTGGCCGTTAACCCGGCGGCCCGCAGGGATCTCAGGACGGCGGCGACCTGTTCCAGATGGTTTTCCCACTGCGGGCTGTAAATGACTACGTCGTCCAAATAGGCCGCCGCGTAGTCTTGGTGGGGGAGGAGGAGGCGGTCCATCAGGCGCTGAAACGTGGCCGGGGCTCCGTGGAGGCCGAAGGGCATTCGAGTAAACTGGTATAGGCCCGTAGGGGTGGCGAATGCAGTTTTCTCCCTTGAAGTAGGATCCAGGGGGATTTGCCAATACCCCTTGCTGAGGTCCAGGGTCGTGATGTAACGAGCTCCACCTAACCGAGCCAACAGCTCGTCTATCTGGGGCATGGGGTAGGCATCGAACTTGGAGATGGCGTTCACACGTCTAAAGTCGATGCAGAACCGTTGGGAGCCGTCGGGCTTCGGTACCAATACGATGGGGCTTCGCCACTCGCTGTGCGAGGGTTCAATCACGCCCAGGTCCAGCATCGCCCGTACTTCCTCATCCACGGCGCCTCTCCGGTGATAAGGCAAGGGTCTGGTCGCGCCGCGAATCACCACCCCAGGCTCCGTTTGGATCCTATGGTACACCAGGGAGGTGGCTCCTGGTTGGGCAGTGAAGGTGTGACGGAATGCTCGTAGGAGGCACCGGGTTTGCTTGAGTTGTTCTTCCGTCAGGGTCTCCCCAAGTTGGGGTTCCTCAGGGTCCCGGGTATGGGCTACCTGGGGCCCTAGCTCGGGCTCTGGTGGGTAGGGGTTAATCAAAAGCCCTTCTCGTTCCCGCCAGGGCTTGAGCAGGTTGATGTGGTACTGCTGTATCCGCTTCTTTCGGTCGGGCTGGTCGATCTCATATGTAACCGGGCCCACTTTCCGGACCACCTCATATGGTCCTTGCCAGCGAGCCAGAACCTTCGACTCACTGGAGAGGAGAAGGAGTAATACCCGGTCTCCGGGTAAGAAGTCCCGTGCTTGGGCGTCCCGGTTGTAGGCCTGGGCTTGCGTCTCCTGGGCGGCTTTCAAATTCTCTTGGGCCCGGTCTCCCGCTTGCTTAAGACGCTCCTGGAGCTGGATCACGTACTTTAAGAGTCCCTGGGCCGGTGACGGGGTTTGCTCCCAAGTTTCCCTCACTAGGTCCAATAGGCCTCGCGGTCGACGGCCGTAGAGCAGCTCGAACGGCGAGAATTTCGTCGACGTCTGGGGGACCTCTCGGACCGCTAGGAGCAAGGGTGGGAGTAGCTGGTCCCATCGGCGAAGGTCTTCCGGGGGGAACTTACGGAGCATGTCTTTTAAGGTCCGGTTAAACCTCTCGACCAGCCCATCCGTCTGGGGATGATAGACTGACGTTCGCAGTTGCTTGACCCCCAGAAGCTCACACACCTGGCGGAGCAACCGCGACGTAAAGTTTGTCCCTTGATCCGTGAGGATC
This sequence comes from Malaclemys terrapin pileata, assembly GCF_027887155.1. NCBI lineage: Eukaryota > Metazoa > Chordata > Testudines > Emydidae > Malaclemys > Malaclemys terrapin. Next base: position 2,127,112 of record NC_071511.1, on the reverse strand, counting down.
TCGCGGGGTAGGCCGACACGGGCAAAAATCTTCACTAGCTCATCAGCGATGGTGCGGGCTGTAATGTTCCGGAGGGGAATTGCCTCGGGGAACCGGGTAGCATAGTCCAACATCACCAAGATGTATTGAAACCCTGCACTGCTTTTGGGAAGGGGCCCCACTAGGTCCATGGCCACGCGCTCGAAGGGTGTCTCAATCAGGGGCATCGGGATCAACGGGGCCTTGGGAGTCCGGGCCGGGGCAGCCAACTGGCAGCGCGGGCAGGAATTACAGTAGTTCTTCACCTCCTGGTACACCCCTGGCCAGAAGAAGCGTCCCAAAATCCGGGCCAGGGTTTTCTCGTGACCGAGGTGCCCAGCCGCGGGGACGTCATGGGCCAACTTCATGACGGACTGTCGATGAGGCCGGGGAACGAGGAGTTGGGTTCGGGTCTCCCCCGTGTGGGGGTCCCGCTCGACCCGATACAGGCGGTCTTGCCGCAACTCAAAGTGTGGCCACTGGGCCGCTCGACCGGGGTCGAGGATAGTCCCATTCGCCATGGCCAATTGTTCGTATGCTCGCTGAAGAGTGGGGTCGGCCCGTTGGTCCCGGCAGAAGTCCATGGTGGCCGAGGAATCCGTCGCCGCCCCTCGGGAAGCATCCTCTGGTTCTCCGGCCGAGCTGGTTGGCTCGGGGGTTTCCCTTTCCTCTCCTTCACTCTCGGGGGTCTCCCCTTCTAGGGCGGGCATGGCCCGCGGGTCGTCTCCTGCGTGCCGGCGGAGGAGTGCTGGAAACTCCGGCCAGTCTCGGCCCAGGATCACGGGGTATGCCAGTCGTGGGGCCAGTCCTACCACCATTGATCGGGTGACCCCCTCGATCGTCAGCTGGGCCCGGGTACTCAGGTAGGGCCGTACGTCTCCATGGATGCACTGCAGGCGAATTTCACCCAATCGGGCGTCAGCCGGGGGACCGAAGCGTTGGCGGACTAGCGTCTGTCCGCAGCCCGAGTCGAGGAGGGCCACTGTCGGGTATCCTTCAAGGACCACCGGCACGGTGATCTTAGCCGCCTGGGAAGGACGGGCCCGAGCCTCCCCTGCACAGACCTGGCCAAAGGTACACTCCAGCCCTGGGCAATCCCGCTGGAGATGGCCGTACTCCCCGCAGGAGAAACAGGGCCCCGGGGTGGCCCGCCCCGTCCGGGGCCGGACGCCAGGGGAGGGTCCCGGCGGACTTCGGTGGTCTTTTTGCCCTATGGGGGTCGGGGTCCGAGCGGGTCGCCCGGGTGCCACCGGGGCCCGAGTCCCACCCTCGGCTCCCCGGGACGAAATCCGTGAATCTGCTCGAGCGGGTGTTCCTTTCTTCTCGGGGGTAGGGCGCTCCGCCCCGGGTGGGGGCCCTCGGAGTCCTGGGCCTATCGGCGTGTCAGCCGCGAGGAAGTCCTCCATTAGGGACACGGCGGCGGTCAGGGTCGCTGGTCGGTGCCGGAGGACCCAGGCCCGCCCCCGTGGTGGAAGAACATGGGTGAACTGCTCCAGCAGCACCTGTTCCATTACCTCCTCCGATGTCCGGTGCTCGGGTTGTAACCACCGCTTGCAGGTTTCCCGGAGTTCCTGAGCCACCTGCCGAGGTCGGGCCCCCGTGGGGTAGGTCAGACTCCTAAACCGCTGCCGGAAAGTCTCGGGGCTCACATCCAGGGCATCAAGAATGGCAGCCTTTACTTGGCTGTAGTCTTGGGCGGCTTCCACCGACAGGCCTCGGTAGACCATCTGCGCCGTCCCAGTCAGGTATGGGGCTAATATGGAAGCCCATAGCTCCGGGGCCCAACCGGCGACAACGGCCACCCGCTCGAAGGTGACGAGAAAGGCTTCGGGGTCATCGCCGGGCACCATTTTCGTCAGCCGGATCGGGGGGCTGGGCCGCGTAGTCCCGGCCGCGCCTCCAGGCTGGGCCAGCGTCGCTGCGAGTTGCTGGAGACATTCTCGCTGGAACTCCTGCTGCTGGGTGACCAGGTCTTGCACGAGCTGGTTCCGTTGAGTTCCAAGCTGCTCCATGAGCTGCTGCTGCTGTTGCAGCTGTGCGGCCTGCTGCTCCCTTTGCTGTTGCAGCTGGGCCGCCTGCTGCCGCTCCTGGGTTTCTGTCACCAGGGCCAAGAGCTGGGACAGATCCATGTCTCGGGAGGGGGATCTTTCTCCCCCGGCCCCTCTCTCCCCGGAGTCGAGGGTTCGCGCCCACATCCTGGGCGGAACTCCTGCCTGGCTTGCCACGTGTAGTCGTTCCGGGGTGGGGCTCGTCCCTTCCTGGGGCGCCTGGAAGCCAGGCCGCCCCGCTACAAAGCGAATAACAGTTCTGAGCTCAGGCCCTTTGGGCAGGGGCTGAGCACACAATTAACAGTCCTGAGCTCAGGCCCTTTGGGCAGGGGCTGAGCACACAATTAACAGTCCTGAGCTCAGGCCCTTATGCAGGGGCTGAGCAGACAATTAACAGTTCTGAGCTCAGGCCCTTATGCAGGGGCTGAGCAGACAATTAACAGTTCTGAGCTCAGGCCCTTTGTGCAGGGGCTGAGCAGACAATTAACAGTTCTGAGCTCAGGCCCTTTGTGCAGGGGCTGAGCAGACAATTAACAGTTCTGAGCTCAGGCCCTTTGTGCAGGGGCTGAGCAGACAATTAACAGTTCTGAGCTCAGGCCCTTTGTGCAGGGGCTGAGCAGACAATTAACAGTTCTGAGCTCAGGCCCTTTGTGCAGGGGCTGAGCAGACAATGAACAGCTCCGGCCCTGGGTCAGGGCGGGGCAGCAAACCAATAGTCAGTCAGAGGCCCAGGCCTTGTAGCAGGGGCTGGGTCAGTTTGGGTTAGCCCAGGCCCTAGGTCAGGGCAGGGCAGCCAACGGATAGTCTGTCACGGGCCCAGGCCCCTTGGACAAGGAGGAGGAGAGACTGCCACCCGGCGCGGGGTGGCAGGGGGGAACACAGGCCCGCCCACTCCACTGTGTTCCAGCCCGGGGCCCTATCCGCAGCAGTCCGTCTGCCGCGCAGTCAGTGGGGATCCTGACCGCAACACACTGACATGGGTTCGGGGTCTGCTATCCCCGGGCCACTTCCCATCTCCTCCTCCATGGGTACCTGCTCCTCCTGAGTTCCGTCTGCTGGGTCACAGATCATGGGCTCCTCCGGGCCCCGAGCACCAGGTAGGTCTGTCACTCCCTCTGGGCCCTCGGCGGGGGGAAGCTCAGACTGCTCCTCAGGATACCGGGCTCTCGGCAGGCTCGGCCAGTCCTCCTCAGGGTACCGGGCTCTCGGCAGGCTCGGCCAGTCCTCCTCAGGGTACCGGGCTCTCGGCCGGCTCGGCCAGTCCTCCTCAGGGTACCGGGCTCTCGGCCGGCTCGGCCAGTCCTCCTCAGGATACCGGGCTCTCGGCAGGCTCAGGTCCGCGGGAGCTCGGGCACCAGCGTCTGTCCTCTCCCGCTGCCGGCCAGCTACTGAGCGCTGGGGCCTGGCCTTTATACTTCCTGTCCCGCCCCTTGACTTCCGGGGGGCGGGGACAGGCCGCGGTGGCTCCGCCCACTCTGGCGGCTTTTCTGGCTCATCCCTTCCTGGGGCGCCTGGAAGCCAGGCCGCCCCGCTACACCATGATTAAAAGAAAGAAAACTTTTACTATAAAATGTACTTTTCCGATATTTAGCAAAGCATGGCATAAATGCAAAGAGTGTTCTTTGATCCCACTACTTTGATCATCTTCTGAACGTTTCAGACTAATGTCTTCAGTTAAAAAAGTGTTTAGATATAATTAATTAGTCATTTAAAATTGTAATTAGATATAGCTGTAGTTATTCAGAATAGTCTTTTGTAGCCATCTCTGTCTATGTAAATCAAACCTATAAGGAAATGTATTGAACTTTGGCAGAGACAGATTTCTCAAGGTTTCTAAATGAAGACCAAATTCAATTAAAAATAATATTTCAAACACCTGAAGCATGCAAGACCCAAGAAATGAATTTGGGAGTCTTATCTGTGCAGCTTTGTGTAGTCGTCTGCTCTACTCTCTGCAAACTGGGCAGTGGGGTTTTAAGGTTGTTAGATTGTAGTGGGAGGTTTTCTGTTTTGTTTTAATTTAGAAAGTGGATGTAATGTTTCTGAAAAATGACAGCTGGACATCACTAGAAATTTTATGCAGTGTTGCTGTAGCCATGTCAGTCCCAGGATGTCAGTGAGATAAGGGGTGCGAGGTCATATCTTTTATTGAACCAGCGTCTGTTGGTGACAGAGACAAGCTTTTGAGCCATAGCTGAAGGAAGAGCGCTGTACGGCTTGAAAGCTTGTCTCTCTCACCAACAGACATTGGTCCAATAAAAGAGATTACATCGCCCACCTTATATCACTAGAAATTGAAAGTCTTCATATACCCACCCAGCCCCTTCCTTACACTGCCCTAACAACATACCTCAGCCTGAGCCTAGGGGAACATCCTGTAGCAATAACATGGTAGTTTATATCCGTGCCCATTCATTCAATTATTGTTGCCTTTTCTGAGCTAGCTGCCAGGGTGCCATTTAGTGCCAATTTTGATCATAGCTTTTGGGGTGTGGACTTACATCTACTAGAAACTGGTCAGAAATCATCGACTGTTATATACTTATGTATTTGGAAAGAAGGATAATGTACTTGTATCACATGAGGATGATGAATTACTTTCCAGTCCATTCGAACTAAGGAGGATGTTAAACAGCACCACTAGGGATAAACATTTTTAAAACATAAGGTCTGGATAGCTTGCACCAATACACCTAAAAGAGTTTGTTGAAGAGATCTCTGGCCTGCTGATGTTAATTTTTAATAAATCTTGGAATATTGGAGAAATACCAAAAGGCTGGAAGAGTGCTAATGTAGTGCCAATATTCCAAAAGGGCAAGCAGGATAATCCAGGTAATAGGCCAGTTAAAATCCCTGGCAAAATACGGAAAAGCTGTTACATGATTCAGCTGATAAAAGAATTAAAGGATGGAAATATAATTAATGCCAGTCAATGTGGTTTTATAGAAAATAGGTGTAGTCAAACAAACCTGATTTAATGCTTTGATGAGGGCACACTGTCACAAAATAGGGAAGATACCCCAAATTGGTGGTATATTCTATAATTAGATTTCACCAACCCGGTAACAAGTGAGAACTCCTGGATTACTGTACCAGTCTTACCATGGAGTCATAAACAGTCCCCTTAGGCCCTCCAATCTATCTTGCCACCTGGACTGAGTGATAATGATCACTTACACCAAAAATCACATCACATTTAGGTTGCTCCCAGACCCAAAGACTACTCATTTGCCCCAGATTGATTGGTGCCTTAGATTTGACACCAAAGACAATTCTATAGTAATCTAACTAAAAGTTTCTTCGCTAAGAAAAGGAAATGAGAGTTATTGAGAGATTAAAGCAGGTAAAATATATGTACAGGTGAGTCACAGTCTATAATTCCAAACGGCAGCAGAGATGTAGTTATCTGCCAGTTTCCCAAAAGTCTCTCAGGCTACCCAGAATAACTCTTTGTTCAGTTATTCCACCCTGTTAGAATCCAAACAGTCCAGAGATGAAGGATCTTTCCCTGAATCCCTACTTGTAGCCTCTTCTCACAGAAAACAATCTGACAGGGTCACCGCCCACGTTGGCTCTTCCTTTGATGACGGAGAATGAGGAATGCATTTAGAGTCTTTGACCTCCAGTTATATCACACAATCACCACTTGCTTTGAAATTTAGCACTTTTCTGTTAAAGTTTTTCGTTTGAATTCCACAAGGCTTCTTTCTCGTTTGATGGGTTATTTAATTACAGGGGTATACATAATGTAAATGATTGCTACTGTATTATAATAGGATACAGGTACATGAAAACAATGCAAGTAACATCCCATTAGTTTTCATGGAGTTTAAACACCAAATACACTCTTATCCATTTAACAATCACTTTGATTTATGCTAATAAGTGAATTGGCCTGGCTTCCAGACATCGTTTGTAAACATTCCGTGAGGCCTGGGGCTTTGGCATGAGCTGACACCTAGTTTGCCAGCGTCACAATGAGATTACATGGTTGGTTGATCAAGTTGTTTTGTAGCAGTTATTAATATACTTAGGATTTTGTACAGCATTTGATTTAGTACCGTATGACATTTTCATTAACAAATTAGCACTATACAATATCAATAAAGCACATTTTAAATTGATTTAAAAACTGGCTAACTAACAGATCTCAAAAAGGTTTCAGAGTAGCAGCCTTGTTAGTCTGTATCCGCAAAAAGAACAGGAGTACTTGTGGCACCTTTGTTAGTCTCTAAGGTGCCACAAGTACTCCTGTTCTTTTTGCAGATCCCAAAAAGTAGTTGTCATCAGGAAATTATCAAATGATGCAGGGATCAGTTCTAAGCCCCAGGCTGTTCAACATTTGTATCAATGATCTGGAAATAAATATAAAATCACTGTTAAAGACACAAAGATTGGTGGCATGGAAAATAATGATGAGGGACAGGGAAGTTAGTCAGAGTGATTTAGACCCGTTGGCAAGCTCAGCACAAACAAAATGTATTTTAATACAACCAAATGCAGTCTAGGAACAAAGACTCCAGGCCATATCTTCGGGATGGGGGCTCTGAAAAGGATTTAGGGATCATAGTGGGCAAACAGTTGAACATGAGTTCCCAGTGCAATGCTGTGGCAGAAAGGGCTAATGTGGTCCTGGGGTGTATTAACAGTGGAATGGTGAGTAGAAGCAGGGAGGTGATTTTACCTCTGTGTAGGGGATTGGTGAGAGAGATATTAAAACATTGCATATAATTCTGGTGTCCACATCCTAAACAGGATGTTGAAAAATTGGAGAGGGTGCAGAAAAGAGCCACAAAAATTATTCCAGGGTTAGAGGAAATGCCTTACAGCAAGAGACTTAGCATCAGTCTGTTTAGTTTATCAAAAAGAAGATTGAGAAGTGACTTGATTACAGTGTATAAGTATCTTCACAGGGAGCAAATACAAGGTACTAAAAGCTCTTCAGTCGAGGAGAGAAAGGCATAGCAACCAGTGGGGGGAAGCTGAACTCAGACAAATTCAAATTAGAAATAAGGCACACATTTTTAACAGTGAGGCTGATTAACCATTGGAACAAGGTTAATCTCTTTATATCTCCAGATTAAGACTGGATGCCAGCCTGGAAGATGCTTTGGTCAAACACAAGTTACTGGGCTCAGTACAGGGGTAACGGGATGAAATTTAATGGCAGTATATGCAAGAGGCCAGGCTAGATGATCTAACAGCTTTAACATCAATTAATCTATGAACTAATATCATTTACCTACTGGACAGAGTTGTCATTGAATCCAGACATTAAGCAAAACTCAAGTGTGCAGTATACTTGTGCTACTCCATGGTCACTCAGGGTAACTGACAGATCAAAATTCAGCCTATTTGGAGTCCATGTGGAGCCCCCTTCTGAAGTGAGCAGAAAGCGTTTGCAGACTGTTCTCTCTTCCTTGCATTGTTCTGCTGTATGGCTACAGGTGAATGTCACCCTACATGAATAAAGGCCTTCATTTCTTCAGCTTCCATTCTGTGTTGAAATTCAGAATTTGTATAACTAAAAGCTAGTTCATATTTACACGGGGATTATTTTCATTACTGAAAATCAGTCCCAGAGAGTCAGGGGGAGCTGCAGATGCTAACAATCAGGACCTTAATAAAAATTATATTTATGTGCAAACCACAGAAAAGCTACAGTGTACCTGCATCCATCTTCCATTAGTACACATCAGCAGGGTTCATCTGCACAATGTATAGGAATCAAATTAGAACTAATCTGTACATTATACTTTATAAAATTAAGGACAATCTGAAAAATTGTCCCTAGCCATGATTAACCTTGAGAGATTACTTCATTTCTAGGTAGTCTCCTTCTGTTGATTTAAAGCATTAACATCTTTTCCTCTCTATTAAATTGATAATGTTTTTTGCAAATCATATTCCCCCATTAAGTCTATTCTTATTTTTCCACAAAAATTATCAACAGTTCTTCCCCAAAAGGTAAGCCTTTTTGTTCTAAATGCTGGGTAATTTTATATAACCTCTTTGTCCCTTGATGTAATCTATAGCAACAGCACCACCAGAAGGCATATTTTATATCCTTTCATTTTTGGAATACACCTTATTTTCTATAAAGTAGTATAGCATAATAGTATGTTACCTAGCAAATGTATGTAATAGTTTACTTGTAACGTGTTTTTTGTGACTTTAAATTTTCCATCATTTTGCATGTTTTAGTCTGATTTTCAGCTTCATTTAAAAGATGCCCACCTATTTTTGGCTTTAATGAGGTTCAAAAAAAACCCTTCTGAACTGCAAAGATATATAGATCATATTGCTAAGCTGCAGTTAAAACAAATGAACAGATGTTCTTATACAACTATAAAATTGATCTACTAAAAACTGAATTTTATGGCTAATGATCGTTTTCCAAGAACTGAAATGTAATATCTATGCTGTGAAAAGAAATTGTTGAAGTATAAGTTGTTTAGCAGCTGTTCTAAACTGTGACAGCCCAAAAGGAATAAAATAGTTTTAGGTACTGTACATTACCCAGCATAGCTGTCAGATGTAGATATTTTTTTAAACATTGAATTTTACCTTGAAGGTGATTTGTAAGGCTTTATAAAATATGAAAAATTAAAAATTGCTTAGATTCCAAATCAGTAATAGAATATTGATGTAGAATTAAAAAATATAAGTATTTTGAAAATGAAAATATTGTACATTGCATCCCGCTTGACCTTTTCAGAGAGATGAAATACACATAAAGGTGTTGCACAATCCTGTGGAATATTTGCAGCTGTACACTTCAGCCTCCTATTCCAAAAAGTCAAAATGTCTGTATCCTGCCTGCCTCCACCCAAAAATAGGCCTTGCTGGCAGGATACCCCATTTCTCAGACAGTTGGTGCCAGTCAATTTTAGACAGCAGTGCAGCATTCGCTGTCTAGAGATCCTCTACATCCCCTTTGTCATTCTGTCTCCAACCTTGGGAATTGACAAGTACTCAGCCAGATTGAAGAAGCTTTCTTATCTCCTAGAAATAGCAGCAGTCGAGCTTGTCTCTCACAACAAAAGATGCTCAGGGCTCTACTCTGTATTCTTCATCGTAACAAAAAAAATCCGGGGAGGGGGTCTTGGCCATCTGATTTCTCAAAAGCCAGAAAAGGTTGATGAAGATGAAATTCAGGATGGAGACTGGCTTGCACTATCATATATATGTCCCCAGCATATACTGATGTACCTAGCAGAAGCTTATCTGGATGAGAAGTGCTATATTAGAGCCTCTGCTTATCATCTGTGTATTCAGATCCAACCCAATAATCATCCATTTTTTGGCTAACCAATTAAAATTGACACTATCACTACATAACCATGCATCTGTTCTCCACTCGCTCGCCTGTTCACAAAGGTATTGGTAGTGATGTTTGCTATTCTTAAATGACACACTTACCACAGCATCTCCAGGGGCCTCTCAAGGTCTCTAGGCACGGAAGTTCACAATAAATTTAAAGCAAAGCTTCCTCATTCCCTCTGAGGTCTGTTCGCCTAGGAGTTGAGTTACAAGAAAAGCTAGTGTTCTCAACTCAAGAAGGGTTCGGCAAGATGCAGTCCCTGATCTCTAAGGTGTCACGGAATTGAGTATCATTAATCCATCTTTATCATAGTTACAGGGCTAGCTGGTCTCTCTGACTGCACCCCCTCTCCAATGCTAGGTCTCTTGTTCTTACCTGTGTCAGGACAGAATCTCACAATCCTTCCATTCTTAGGGTATGTCTACACTGCACACGCCGTACGGCAGTGTGTAACGTAAATACATTGCATGCCTCCCTAGCACTGATAGAAACAGTAGTGTAGATGGTGAGGCATTGCTTAGGCAAGTACAGTAAAGACACACCTAGGCTCTAAAGCAGTCGTTGTCAACCTGTTGCTTACGGGCCGCTTGTGGCCCAATCAGCCCACAGCTGCGGCCCATGTGACATCATCAGGGCCATAACTATGGCAGGTGCGGGAGGAGCACTTGCCTCGGGCGCATAGCCAGCAGGGGATACAAAAATGGGGCAGTGCAGGATTGGACCCAGTGTCAGTGCCCCCCCTTCCCAGGATCAGGGTGCTCAGTGCTCCCCACAGGATCCCGGATTCAGTGACCCTGGCTGGAACAGGCACCCCGGCACTAAGATCTCAGCAGCAGGCAGGCAGGGCAGGCTGCACAACTGAGCTCTGTGCAGCAGAGGTAGAAGACCAGAGGGTGCAGGGGTCTAGGGCCACGGGGAGGGGGATGCCACTGGTATATGGAGAACAGACTTTAGGTCGGGGGACTGTTGGCTGGAGGCAGTCCCTGGATGCGGGGGGTTGAGTGGTGGAGGGGGCAGTCCTTAGGGGACTGCGTGCTGAGGTAGGTGCTGGGAGGCAGTCCCTGGGTGGGGGACTGGATGTTGGAGGCAGAAGTTCCTGGGGGTGGGGGGCGTCATTCTGCCCTGGACAGGGCACCCTGTCTCTGCAGGGACACGTGTGCCAGCCCAGTGTTGGGGGGAGGGTCTGGATGCTGGCAGGACAGTCCCAGGAAGGTTGGGTGATTGAGGGCAGTCTGGGGAGGGGCTGAGGGGCAGGCCCTGAGTGGGGTTGGGTGCAGGGGGTGCAGTCTCTGGCGGGGGGGGAGGGGGCTAACATCAGTCAGGGCTCCCTATCTTTGGAGGCGGACTCCAGGAGCTCAGCCCAACCATGCCGTCAGCAGCAGCGCGGAAGTGAGGGTGGCAATACACCACGCCATGCCACCCTTACAGTAAATTAATTAATTTTAACAGTTAATGTTTTGACTGACTTTGCTCATTTAAAATGCTCTTGATAGATATTTGGCAGTGTTGTAATGAAAGGTACGATATCGATTTGAATCGTATTGCTGTCATATAACAAGCACTAAACTTTTTTTTTTTTTTGTAAATGTACAACTACACCTCTACCCCGATATAACGCTGTCCTCGGGAGCCAAAAAATCTTACTGTGTTATAGGTGAAACCGCGTTATATCGAACTTGCTTTGATCCGTCGGAGTTCGCAGCCCCGCACCCCCGGAGCGCTGCTTTATCGCATTATATCTGAATTTGTGTTATATCAGGTCGCATTATATCAGAGTAGAGGTGTAATATAGATATACAGTAGAACCTCAGCGTTATGAACACACACACAACTACACACCTCATTTGGAACTGGAGGTACACAATCAGGCAACAGCAGAGAGAAAAAAAAAGCAAATACAGTACTGTACTGTGTTAAATGTAAACTAATAAAAAAATTAAGGGAAAGCAGCGTATTTCTTCTGCGTAGTAAAATGTCAAAGCTGTATGAAGTCAATGTTCAGTTGTAAACTTTTGAAAGAACCACCATAACGCTTTGTTCAGAGTTACGAATATTTGAGTTATGAACAACCTCCATTCCCGATGTGTTCATATCTCTGAGGCTCTACTGTATTGTGCATCCCACATAACACAGAGGGAGCTGCATATGCAACCCACAATGGTAAATACATTGAGCACCACTGCCTTAGAATATGTATCCTACATTGCTGTCTACACAACCAAGCAGTGCTTCCCTGTCTCCACGGTTATTTTTAGCAGTGTAGTGTCCCACTGCTGGAGCCTTTCCCGCTGCCTCCCCTCTAGCAGAGCCTTTTACTGACGCATACATGTAGGTACATACAGTTTTCTTTTAACTGGGACCCAGGCACACTAACCTATCTAAGCCTACCACTTGTCACCCTGTAGAGCTGACATAGTTTCAGGAACCTCCATTTCCTCTCTTTGGGGATTAAATGGCCAGAGAATGAATATTCCCAGACAGCCATGTTCCTGAAAGCAAAGAAGTAAATGTTTGGCTAGGAAGAGAGTATTTTAGAAAAAGTATTGTATGTGTATTCATCAGGATGGGCAGAGATGGTGTCCCTAGCCTCTGTTTTCCAGAAGCTGGGAATGGGCGACAGGATGGATCACTTGATGATTCCCTGTTCTGTTCATTCCCTCTGGGGCACCTGACATTGGCCACTGTCAGAAAACAGGATACTGGGCTAGATGGACTTTTAGTCTGACCCAGTGTGGCCGTTCTTATGTTCTTAAGAATGTGGGAATTTTAAAAATGTTTTTGTGATCCACATACGAACCTCAGTCTCCCTGTGGGCTTTGTACAGCCATACTTTGAGTGGAAAGAAAAGCAATGGGGTGTTTGAGCCACCTATGTGTCTGGATGGAAACCAGAATCATTAACAAGAACTGAATAGAACCTACACATGTGAATGATGGATTTGGGACTGATAGACAAAGGGATGGGGAAGAGCGAAGATGGAGTTCACGGAAAGAGGGCCTGAAGAAGCCATGGCTTCCCCAATATACACTCTGTCCTAAGCCCACTTTCCTGATGCTAGTCCAAAGACTTTCAGACATGCAATTGAACATGAGCTCCCAGTGCAACACTGTGGCAGAAAGGGCTCGTTTCAGAGTCATGGAGACTACGGACCTGCTCTTGCAGAACAGCGTGGATCTCTGGGGTCCACTAAAGGGATATTCCCAGGAGACTGGTTGAAGGCCAGAGCATAGACCTGACCCTGTGAATGCATGACAAGAGGCATTTAGGAATAATGCCTGAACTATAAGTGGAAACAGTTAAGTGACCACCATGAGACCTCTTTTCCTTCCTGCCCTGACTACCCCAGTTGGTCCCCTATGGAAAAACACTTCCTCAAAAATATTCATGCTAATATATTATGCCAGTGGCAGATGCAAATACTGATTCAGATACACCACCTCTATATCTGTCACCTCAGCACTCCTAGACATTCTGGGCTTCCTCATATGTGCCTGCAGCTGTTCCCAACAAGAGATGAAAAGGAAAATGATGATTCCATTTACACAGCTCAGTCACTCCCTTGATGGAAACAGGAAGCCCACCTGATGGTAGGATACTCCAGGCCAGATTTTAAAGATACTTAAGCACCTAGTGAGATTTTCAAAAGCACCTTGGCACGTAAACACGCATTGATTTCAATGGGTGCTAGATACCTAGATACTATGGAAAATTCCACTGGGGCACCTAAATACCTTTAAAAACCTGGCCCTCCCTCTGTAATCCATACCCCCAAAATATTCTGACCACAAATGCCTGCCTTTCAGGAGGGAAGCACACCTGGGCCACTCTAATAAACTACTTCCAAAACATCCCATTTCTAGCAAAGAGTAGTCTGGTTGGCTCTTTGAGATTTCAGGGTCACTAGAAAGAGCATGTTATGGTTCAATCAGACAACTCTCTGTGACTGCATCTGAGGTGCCACAAGAAGTTCATCTATAACTTCGTGACTCTTAGCTTCCATCATGGCGATACACAGAAAGGAGCCACTGAACACAAAAATACTCCCATCCTCTTCTCCTTGGTCTGTCTCTCTCCTCTGGCTCTTCCCCCTGACAGTACATGCATGCTCTAGTCTCTCCGGTCTTGAAAAAAACCACACTTGACTCCACTTGCCTCTCTAATTAATGCCCCAGCTCTCTTCTCCATTTCATCTCTAAGATAATTTAACACACTGTCTACAATCGCAATCTCCTCCAATTCCATCCTAGACCCTGTCCAGCCTGGCTTTCAAAGTCTCTAATGACCTCTTCCTAGTCAGATCTCAGAATCAGTACTCCATCCTCATCCTCCTTGACCTGTCAACCACCCTTGACATTGTTGACCACGCTCTTCTTGAAATCTTGTTCTCCCCGGTTCTCCTCCTACCTCTCTAATCACTCCTTCAGCATGTCCTTTGGAAGATCCTCCCCTACTGCTTTCTGCAGGGTCTCCACAGGGCTCTGTCCTTGGTCCCCTTCTCTTCTCCTTATTTCTGGATAATCTCATCCACAAACACAAATTCAACTACCATCTCTAGGCTGGCGACTCACAGGTATACTTTTGTATTCCAGACCTGTCTCCTTCTGTACCAACTAAAATCTCAGCCTGTCTCTCTGTCATCTCCTCGTGAATGTCGAGCGACAAGCTTAAGCCAAACAGGAATAAAACTGAGCTCTTAATCTTCCCTCTCCCACCAAGCCTTCCCCAGTACTTCCATTCTCCGTCAAGACCACCACCCTGCCTGCCGCTCATTATTTCCTTGTGCTCCCCATTGGTCTGTCTGTATCCATGTGTTGTCTCTTGTCTTATACTTAGATTGTCAGCTCTTTGGGGTAGGGACTGTCTTTTTGTTCTGTATTTGTATTGTACAGTGCCTAGCACAGTGGAGATACTCATCCATGATTAGGTGCTCCTAGGAACTATGGAGATGCAAATAATATATAATACATTATAAGATGTAAGCAGACAGACAACAGAAACTGATCTTTAAACCCAGACATATCCCAGCTGATATCTTCACTAGGTCATCCCAAGGCGGATATATTCCCATCCAGTGAAAATGTAAAACCCAGGCTACTCTTTACTGGAGAACCAGATCAAAGATCACTGGGAACAGATGTTATGATTCATAGATAGCCTGACTGGGTGCTCTGGGTTTTCCCTTCTCTCCTACTACCCTTTTTTGGGATGTTCACGATCACAGTTTGATCAGTGATATGAACATCACTCCCCAGGGACATCTGTTTGATCACATCTCTCTCCACTTCCAAAAATCATGGGAACACGCTCATTTTGTTAATGTTGGTCCCTGTTTAAGACTCTATTCCTTTAATAAAGCTGCATGTTTGTTTTTAGTATTTCTCATTTCATTGTGTATTGACAATGTTTGTGTATGGTTATGTTTTAATTTGTCTGTGTCATGCCCTGAGTGCTTTGGGTGGAGCTGGGTGCTTTGTAAATATAATGATTATTCTTCTGTTACCTTGCACTGAGACAAAAATATATTCCTAAAATTTAGAGCTCTTGGATTTTTTTATATCAGTTTCTGAACATTCGTTTTTTATGTTAAATACACTGTTTCTTTTAACTAAAAATGTGATCCACATTATATAACATTAAAACTGAGTAGGACACCATCATGGAGATAAACATTGATAAACTAGAGTTAACAACGTTTCATAGGATTTGCATCTACTTTGTGCAAGGTGATCAAATCTCATGTAAATGCTTATACTGTAACTCAATGTACAATGATGTATAGGCATATCAACCACGAAAATCATCAATTTAAAATGTACTTTTACAAAATTGGAACCTGAATACCATTTTTGAAATTCCACCTCAGTGATGAAGACCATAGAATTCTAATATATCAGATACTACAAATATATTGTTCACAAAGGATTCTCTCTTATACCTCTAGATATACTGAAAAAATATTTGCACAGTTACCTTCTCACTACTGTTTTTTGTGTTTTCCACAGCCTGTCAATCAAGGTCATCATTATCAAAAAGAAATGAACCCACTTCCTCATTCCAATCCAAGGTAAGATTCTGTTTAGGGGCCAGGCAGTGAGAATTCAGTTAGAATATTCTGGCTAGTAAATGTGTCTTTTTTTGATTTCATCTTAAATCGTTTTTTCAATTGTTACCTCTTCATAGCGTTTTCCCACCGCTCTTTTTCTTCAGAGTTCTGTAACATTGCAGTGTGACCACATTATCCCAGGGTGCAGGACAGAACTCCACTATATGAAATAGCCATATGCACATAGTGTCATGCATGTAATGTAAGCGATGTAGGCCCTGATCCTGTGAAGTGGTGCATGACACAGTAGGACTTTGTGTGCACATCACATTGCAGGACTGGGGCTACAGTCATTTAGGGGTGTGGGTTGGTTTGTGTTGGGGAGGGCGGATTACATTCCTTGTAGTCAAGGAGCCCCATTCTTCACAAATGATACATGATTTTAACATTATGGAATTAGACAGGCCTTTAGTTACACAGCACTTTCAAGAGTAGAGTATTATGTAATAGTACTGGGGCATTTGCAGATTTAGTCTGTCTATAACGTATATAAACTATTCAAGTTTGAAGTTGTGTCTGTTCCCATTGTAATCAGGACCAAAACTCCCCTTGGCTTCAATGGGACCTTTTGAAAGAGAGAGAGAGAGAGAGACTTGTCCACCATCAGAAACCTCTTAAACTACTTTATCTGTGAAATCTTACGATCCTTTTGTCACCCCACCTGTCGAGCCTCCATATTGAACTGTAGTTCAGACAGACAGCTGTGTCTCATTTTTCATCTGACCCCAGTGATGCTCTCTTTGCTTTTCCAATGCTTGGCCAAGACTGTTTTCAGATGAAAGCAAGTTGCATGAAGTTTAATCTATCTGTAGGTGATGCTGGTGAGGCAGGGAAAAGATCTTGAGGGTGTGATATATTCCTCTATTACTGAAGAGGTCTGTTTGCTTTGTTTCAGGATATTAACAATCTGGGGATGCTTCTGGTGTCCAGTTGTCAGTAGTAAAGCACCTTTTCCATTTCTGTTCAGCTAAAACCTTGCCTTGTAGGTAACAATCAGTGAACTCCAGTTCCCGAGAGACGTCTCTCTGGAGTGTCCAGTCCCTCTCACTGGATGCTGTTATTAAGTTCACTGCCTCCAAAGAGATGGTGCCCACATTAGCTTGTTAGGTTAGCTGAAGATCAGCACTGAGAAAGTTTTGTAATAACACATGAATAAGTTTATTAACAAAGAACATAGGTTTAAGTGATTTCAAGTAAGAGTATGCTGTGTTGTTGTAGCCATGTCGGTCCCAGGGTATTAGAGACCTGGTGGGTGAGGCAATATCTTTTATTGGACAGACCTGAAGAAATGCTCTGTACGGCTCAAAAGCTTTTGTCTCTCACCAACAGAAGTTGGTCTAATAAAAAATACTATCTACCTTGTCTCTTCAGGTAAGAGTGAAAGAGATATGAAAGGTTACTAACAAAACATGCTTTCTAGTGACTAAAACTTAATGTCGGCAAGTTACAATCTTTGTCTAAGCGGGTCTCTCACCTATAGTCTGTTCCCAGCGACATCAACCCCCTTGGTTGAAGGATCCACCTTTCTCAGATTTCTAGAGCTCTGGCCTCTTGGGTCCTTTAGTGGCCAAAATGTTTTTTTGTTTCTACTTATAATTCCTAAAGTCCATTGTCTCTGTTTCAAGAGCCAGGCAGGCGTCCTAGGGGTATAGCTTCCATCCCTCTTGTGAATGCTAAGTGGTCATCCCCCCTGCTTGCTAGTTTGATAGCTGCGTTTACTGTATGTGTAAATGTACTTCCCTTGTTTCTGGGTTTATCAGGCTCAATTTACATTGCAGACGCAGTCAAGCAGGCAAAACAACGTTTCTTTGTCTAGGACAGGCTGGGCTTATGCATGCTGGACAAACACCTTTTACAAACATATTTGCAGCACACATCTATAATTCTTTATACTCTGCCTGTATGGGGGGGGAGGGATTGCTCAGTGGTTTGAGATTGGCCTGCTAAACCCAGGGTTGTGACTTCAATCCTTGAGGGGACCATTTAGGGAAGTGGAGTAAAAATCTGTCTGGGGATTGGTCCTGCTTTGAGCAGGTGGTTGGACTAGATGACCTCCTGAGGTCCCTTCCAACCCTGATATTCTACAATGAGGTGTTTGTAACCATTCGTTTCTCAGGCCTGGATTTCAGCACTGTCATCCATGCTTTTGTTATCCTAACGTGAAGTGCATGGGACTACTCTTGAAGATCCCTCGAAAGCATCAGCTGGTGCACTTGGCAGCTACCTGCATTCTTGGTGGTCCTTGTTCAGAGAGCATATTACAGCAGTTATTTGTTAGCAGGCCTGGCTTCCTCTTCTCTTTCATGTGTACATCAAGGTGTTGACTTTGGTCTACAAAGGCCATAGATAGCTTGAGACCTGCTTACCTATCCCAGCTCCCCAGATATAAATGCCAGGTAGCTAGTATGTGGGCATTCTGGGTGCAGGGCCCTTAATTCTGGAATTGATTTCTCTCTCTGGTCTGACAGTGCTCAAGTCTTCTATCTTTAGGGCATGGCTCATGGTCCATCTCTTTTTGCAGGCTTTTTCCCAAGGGAAGGATGAGTAGTTCATTTGTTAAACGTCATTGTTACAGTATATGAAATGTTGTGCATATGCTCAAACGCTTTAGTGCCAGGTGCATTTTATATACTGAAAAACTTAATAAACTCCTTTATCATACACATAAGATAAACATTTGAACATACCAGGTCAGGTTAATATGTTCAAGAAAGTTAGTTTGTGTTTTATATACAGATGCAAAGTCAAATTTTCTGGGCAAAAATTACTACCAGCTTTTGTACCGCTGTTTAATCTATCACACAGTAATCTTTAATTTTTTTACAAAATCATTTTTGACAAATGTGGGCAATCAAAATACCTGTAAAATACCTGACTTGCAATTGCCTCATAAATTCAGTATCCCTTCTGAGCTCCCAGAAAGGCATTATTGGGCTGTAAACATAGAAGACAATATTTTGAGGTCAGCTTGCATCAGGATATAAAAACTGGAGAAGATTTACGTAATGCAGGAGTATTTTATAGCCTGTGACTGAAAAATCATGATTCATATTGTTACATTTTATTTGAAGATGGAAAACTTAGAAATGTTGTTCACCATGGAGGAAAGGGGGACAAGTGAATGAGAAGAGAGATAAAACTGATGGTGATTCTAAAATGAGTGAGCTCCTGAACTATTCTTTAAAACTAGTTTTAACAAGCACTGTAAGAAAAAATGTGCATGTAACCTATGTAGAGGGGAGGCAAGTCAATTTACTTACCAGTCCTTTCAAATGAAAAATATAACACAGGCCTAACCCCAAAAATGGTTATAAATAAATACAGCGATTGGGTCTTCTGACAATCCGGGATCTTCTGCTGTCATGTAGGCTGAGCCTGGGTATTCTATTGACAATTAAATAAAGCATTTAGTTATACTGCATAACCAGTTGTTTCAGCATCCATGACATTGAGCACATACACAACTTCAAATAAGAGAAAGAAACTTGACAATTACTGCAGCTGTTAGGCTCACACGCTGTCGTTGGTTCAATGACATAACACACCTCACAAAGCCCTTTGGCCTCTGATCTGCGATTGTTCCTTTACGGTGTCTTCCCAGTCTCAATCTCACTGACTTCTGTAAAATTACAGGAAACCATATTGAGCTCCAACCCACAGATTCAAACTGGGTTATCCCTGGCAGTTCTCTCTTCTCCCTACAGAGTTGGGGGGGAGGCTGTGTGTGGATCTGACGGCTGCTCTGCCGGTCAGGACACAGGGCCATGCTTTGTGTCTCAATAACATACATATTCACACAAACACAAGCACCCGATTTACTTAATTCTAAGCTTGCTGCTTAGAACAACAAGACCAGGGCAGGAGCCTTTTAGGCTAGTAGCAAACTTCCCTATCCCTTTAACTATGACCCAGTGCTATATTTAAAAAAAAAATACTTATTTTCCTTCTTGGGTCTAAGGACTTTAGAGATGCTTGAACATATATCTGCTGCAGACCAATAAGGTCCAACTAACCTGTAAAATTACAGGAAACTGTATTGAGCTCCAACCCACAGATTCAGTATGGGTTATCCCTGGCAGTTCTCTCTTCTCCCAGCTGGGCTAGATCTGACTGGTGCTCAACAGGACTGACAGTTTTGTATCCCTGACAGCGCTCATTATTGATTGGCCAGGAGCTTCCAGCTTCTAACTAAAGCCAGGAGGATAGGGGCATGGGATGTGTTCACAAGCAGGCGTGTCTGCCCTTAAAGAAGTCTTCCACATCAGCTTCAGAACAGCTACTGAGCATGATTAACAACTTGCACTCCCTCTAGTGGGCTGAAATAGCAACTCCTTTGGATCACTCGGTTGGGGAATGTTTCGGTATCCGCTCAGAGCAAGTAGAAACGGCAGCTGTGATTACAGCAATAAGTTATTAGCTGAACACCATGAAATAAGAAAAAGAAAAGGGGGCTCCATCTGGACAGTTGGGAACTATCTAAATCCTCCTAAGCAGGGAGTAGCTGTTGCAGAGAAGCAGGTAGAAGAATATTTGAAAAATGGATCTATGCTGTGTAGATTAGCGGATGTGAATGATAGCCAACGTAATGGTATTGAGACAATCCACACAAGCAGTTTCCTTTTGAATAGTCGTGGACCACTGAGGAGGTACCAAATGACTGGGAAAAAGCGTGGGTGGTAATGTTATTCATAAAATACAGAGAGAGTGATCACGGCAGTTACTATCCAGTAAATTTAACTTCTTTCCCTAACCAAGTTAAGGAACAGATAGGAAAAGGAAACCTCTTAAAAGATAATGGCACTGAGTGCAATAAACAGAAAGGGCTAGAGCTAGACTCAGAGCCCAGGTCAGAAAGCCACCCTGGAATATCAGTACGGTTACACCAGACTGTGCTCCTCTGTGGGGTTCAGAACCTGCTAGCACAGTGAGACTGGTTGGCCGGGAGGGCCAGGCCCACCTGGAGAGATGCTGGATTCCAAGCCCGAGCCAGGCAGTTTCCATAAGTGGGACTCCTGTGACGTGCTGGCTGGATTTTAAAGTTGTTCTCCCCCAGCTGAGCCCAAAGAGGAAAGCAGTGGCGTTGCTGCCACTACCCTCACCTAGGAGTGATATCTCCTTCTAGTGCAGAGGGCTGCAAATTGCGACCCACCTTGCATGCAGCTGGTACTGCTTCATCCTCCATCAGCTTCATGTGGCATGGAAGGTCTGAAAGTTTTATAAAAAGAAATGCTAAATGCAGAGAAATATTGTACAGGCTTTCAGGCCCTGCAGGGCTGTAAAACCTGGCACAGCTCTCAAGAAGGCACTGAGAGCCAAGCTGTAGGCACTGTACGGACAGACTTTTTGAAGTTTCTACAGACTCTTTTCAGAAAATCTGTTCTTTCCAAAAAAGAGCCGATTTTCTGTCATGTTTTTTATTAAAGTTGAAAACGATTGCTATAAACACTGGCTATGCCTGGGACTCACCGGTTGTCACAACATTGGCATGGTGGCATACCAGGCTCTTCCCAAGCCACCTACTGAAATTTATGCTCTGAAGTTCAAGCAGTTGGTTTCCCAAGTAACTGCATAAACAAGCTAAGATGGGACATAAATATTTCAGCACTTAAACAGGGCTTCCTGTAATAAGAAACATATTTTATACCTCAGTAATCTCATACAAAAGATGCACAGCCAGATTTTCAGTCAGGCTTCAGCTGGGCTTGTGACTTTGCACCTGTCCAAAATAAATAAATAAATGTACCCACAATAAACTGGGGGCACAGATATTTGTAGTTAGATGTCTACCTGCTGTGGATTGTGGCCGCAGCATGAAAGGCCAGCACTTAAAATCTGACCCATGCTGTATGAGAGAGTTCTCTGATTAGGGTGACCAGACAGCAAATGTGAAAAATCGGGACAGGGGGTGGGGAGTAATAGGAGCTTAAATAAGAAAATGACCCAAAAATCGGGACTGTCCCTATAAAATCGGGACATCTGTAAGTAAGGTGGCTGGTCCATATCAGCGAGTTATGGGTATCGCACCTTTAAAAAGCATTTATGTGAAAAACCAGAGCAAAAACTAGAATGTTCGAGAGCCAGGAATTTAGGAGTGAGGATTCCACTTCTCAAGCAAGGCACTGAGACTCTCTCAGATAACTACCACAGCTTTCACTTTGCCCCAATATGCACCGGACAAGCACACTGACAGCTCAACACCTTAATCCCAATAAAACTGCAAGATTTAGGAAGTTTCCCAAAAGTCCCCAAAAGCCTAAACAGAATTGTCAATCTCCCAAAGACCCTGCTTAGGCTGTTTGGGGAGGGCGGGGGAGCTGACAAACGTCCCTAGACTAGTTGGGATCTCCTGGGCTTAATAAGGCTCCCATTGACTGGGAGTGATTTTGAAGGGCTCTTCCATGCCCCCACTAAGACTTGGGGGTGGGGTAAGGGCTCTGACCCCTAAAGATCCCAACAAGTCCAGCTGCTCTCCTTCCTGCTCCACGTCTCTTCCCACTCAAACTCCATGTTCTCCCCAGCCTGCCAATCCACCTTCCTGCAGACAGTTGCTATGGAAAGTATCTCTTTTGTAATTACTCTGTTGACTTTATAGTATTCAGTCCTACCCTCAGATATGTGGGGATAAAGGCACGGTAACTGATTGAGTAAAATAAGCAGCGGTTGCATTCAGTAGCACAGCACCCACAATCTGTGTCCTCTTTACTAGCATGTCTTGTGTTTATTTCGGCTTTGTTTGCTAACTGTTTACAAAAAAAGAAAAAAATGAAAACTAACCAAGGTTCTAAAACCCTGAAGAACTTATAAAGTATTTACTAAAATACTAACTGGAAATGGATGATGCTATCCAGGCCAGCATTTCGTTTAGATTTCTATTTTATCTATAAAAAGTGTCATTGCTGTGCTGTGGTTTAAATTCTTTAGAGCTTTGCCACTTGTGGTTGTGATATAAACATCCTTCTATCTATAACTGGCTGATAAGGGCCTGCAGTCTTTGACAAATGATTAATAGCCACTGACCTCAATTCACATTGGTTCAGTATAGGCTGACTGACGCAAGCTGTCTTGTCATCATAACCTACATGTATTACATTGGACTGATCAGGATGTCATCATTTTTCTTTCCTTTACAATCTCAAATATTTTTTTGCAACCAGTAAGCAGGATGTTTTCTCTCTCTTTTGGTGAATGAATCTTTTCAAACAGAAACAGATAAAGTGTACAGATCAATAAATTACCAAACAGAGGTTACATTGTATATCAGCTTCAGTTGTTTAATGGTATAATAAAATCTCAATTGATATGAAATTTGTACCATTCAGAATTATTTTTTGTTTCAGTGACTTGCAAATCAGAACATTTTAAGAGATTAACAACTTCAAAAGATTAGAAAAAAGTTATGTGCTTCTTCCTGAACATAGCAGAACCAAAATCCTTAATTATTACTTAATCACAGCATGATTTTCTAATTTTTGTTATGTCTGTCTACAGTGGGTAAGGTAATGAATCATAAAAATGGATAAGCTGCTTTCTGAATTCATTTTTTAGCTTAGTTTCAACCTTGAGGCCCGGAGGCTCAAATAAATGTATGATGTTGAAATCTTAACTAGAGAAACTTTTAAAAAGGAAACACACTTACTTGCTCACTCTACCGTAAATTTATTCAGATTAGGGGGGCACTCCTGCTACCTGCAGAGGAAGAACAAACTAGTGATTAAATCCCACAATAATAAAAATCAGGAGATCTAGTTCTTTCCCTGACACTGCCAGACTTCTTGTGTGATTTTGGATAAATCACTTTACCTGGAGGCCCTGGTTTTCCTCATATGCGAGATGTGAATAATTAGGGTTACTATCCGTCCGAGTTTCCCCGGACATGTCCGGCTTTTTCAGCTTTAAATGGCCGTCTGGGGGGGATTTCTAATAAGGTAGAAATGTCCGGGATTTCCCCCTTCCCCTCCTGCAGAGTGCGGTGCGGCTGATTGGACGGCTGGGCCTGATTGAAAGCCGCTCGCAGCCACTGGGGACTCTAGCAGCCAGAGTCCCTCCCCCTCCCCCGCTCCCTCCTCCCCCGCAGAGCAGCGCGGCACAGTGTTTGGCTGCACGTGGCGCCCGCAGCTCTGCCTCGGCCTGGTGGGGGGGGGGGGGCAGGCAAGGGACAGGGAATGGGGGGGTTAGATTGGTTGGGGGTTCTGGGGGGGCTGTCAGGAGAAGGGGGTGTAGAGAGCGGCTGGGGCAGGCAAGGGACAGGGAACGGGGGGGTTAGTTTGGTCAGGGGTTCTGGGGGGGGCTGTCAGGAGAAGGGGGTGTAGAGAGCGGTTGGGGCAGGCAAGGGACAGGGAACGGGGGGGTTAGATTGGTCGGGGTTCTGGGGGGGCTGTCAGGAGAAGGGAGTGTAGAGAGCAGTTGGGGCAGGCAAGGGACAGGGAACGGGGGGGGTAGATTGGTCGGGGGTTCGGGGGGGGGCTGTCAGGAGAAGGGGGTGTAGAGAGCGGTTGGGGCAGGCAAGGGACAGGGAACAGGGGGGGTTAGATTGGTCGGGGTTCTGGGGGGGCTGTCAGGAGAAGGGGGTGTAGAGAGCAGTTGGGGCAGGCAAGGGACAGGGAACGGGGGGGTTAGATTGGTTGGGAGTTCGGGGGGGGGCTGTCAGGAGAAGGGGGTGTAGAGAGCGGTTGGGGCAGGCAAGGGACAGGGAACAGGGGGGGTTAGATTGGTCGGGGTTCTGGGGGGGCTGTCAGGAGAAGGGGGTGTAGAGAGCAGTTGGGGCAGGCAAGGGACAGGGAACGGGGGGGTTAGATTGGTCGGGGGTTCGGGGGGGCTGTCAGGAGAAGGGGGTGTAGAGAGCAGTTGGGGCAGCCAAAGGACAGGGAATGGAGGGGTTAGATTGGTCGGGGTTCTGGGGGGGCTGTCAGGAGAAAGGGGTGTAGAGAGCGGCTGGGGCAGGCAGGGGACAGAGAACAGGGGGGGTTAGATTGGTCGGAGTTCGGGGGGGGGCTGTCAGGAGAAGGGGGTGTAGAGAGCGGTTGGGGAAGGCAAGGGACAGGGAACGGGGGAGGTTAGATTGGTCGGGGTTCTGGGGGGGCTGTCAGGAGAAGGGGGTGTAGAGAGCGGCTGGGGAAGGCAAGGGACAGGGAGCAGGGAGACTTAGATAGGGGGTAGGGTCTCAGGGGGCAGTTAGGGTGGGGGAGGGTCTCAGGAGAGGGCAGTCAGGGGACAGGTAGGGGGTAGGGGGATTCTGAGGGGGGCGGGAAGTGGGACGGGGCGGGGCTTGGGTGACACCCCATGTGCTCTTTTTTGATTGTTGAAATATGGTAACCCTACAATAATAAAACTTACTTCACAGAGTTATGGTGAAGCTAAATATATTTAATGGTTATAAGCCACTTGGAGATCCTCAAAAAGAAGGCACTTGAGTACAAAGTATTTATTATGGTTTATCTGATACATCCTATCAATAATGTTGTGACATTTGCCATATGTTAGCTGCAGTTTTGATTATATAACCCAATTTTTGAGTTTATAATTCAATACAAAAATGAATTCTGGCATGAACTGTTCCCACTCAATCACAGTAGCAGTAAGGTAGCTCAGAGATCAACAGGTAAGTGTTTTTTACAAGTATGTAAAATAAAGGAGGAAATCAGACTGATTATACTCAACTAACACATCTTTCAGTGCATGACTCCTGCCCACCCTCTGTATTTAAGTTGACTAAGTAAGCATGTGGCTTCTTCTCGGTTTCCTTTTCCTAAATCTCTCTGTTACTGAGTTCTCTTCACAACTCCTCATTTCCACAGGCATTCAGCATCTGCCCTTAACAGACAGCCTGAAATTTGTAATGGACATGCAAGATTCTGCTGCATGGGTCAGGTGCAAACTCCATGTATTGTCTTGAAAGTAAAACCTAGGGGCTGATTAAGTGCTGAGATTGCAATTCAAGCACTCTTGTTTGCCCCAGCTAATGAAAACCAAACAGACCAGTCCCTGGTGTGCACTCCCTGTTGGTTTGTACCCTTAATCTTGCTGCATCGTTCAAACGTCCTTAAAAGACAGTGCAGTCACAAAAGGATTATATATATATATTTGCACTACAACCGAATTTCACTAATCTGCATACTGTCCAATTCATACATAAACAATGGCTGTCTCACCCTCTTCCAAGCACAGATTTAATAGCAAAATAGCTCAAGGTTGAAAGTGTAAGTTAAAAAAAATGAGTGCAGCAATGCAATCAAAGAAGCATATTCATTTTTATGATTCATTACAAGAGCAAAGTCATACAACTTCATTGCTTTTACCAAACAGACAACATTACATTATGAAGTATTATAAAACTACACTGCAGCTGTCAAAATAAGCAAACGGGGATAATGTATCACAAAATGTACTTTGCTTTTTCATTAGGCTTGTTCACTTACTCACTCATTCACAAAATTCAGTAATTTACAGTGGGTCTCCCAGTCGTTAATCTGAATTAGTGAAATTCTGCTGCACTTGTCAGGCCACAGTATGCACCAAAGGTACCATGACAATAAATGTGGGTTATATAGAACACACCTTATTAAAAACTACCTTAGAAAGTTTCGATAATGCTGGCAAAACAGCTGGCTGCCAAGGGGTTCTCAAGAACTTGGTGACCTACAGGTATAGAATATGTGAGCGAATCCTGGTGAAAAACACATGGCTTCCCATTGTCTGAGTCTATATACTCTGTCTTCCACTTCCCCTCCTTCTCTGGAAGATTTGACCAAGATTTGTCAGGCTTCCCCAGCTGGAGTATTCAAAATTACTTTACCATGGAATCCACCTTTTGCATACCATGTGCAGCCGAAGTATCATCTTTTAGTCTTGTCTCCCACGCTCCAGGAAGCAAGTACATGTATGTTGCTTCCTGCCTTTTCATACCTCTAAATAAGCTTGACCAATATTATAGAAGATTAGGGTTGGAAGAGACCTCAGGAGGTATCTAGTCCAACTCCCTGCTCAAAGCAGGACCTAATCCCCAACTAAATCATCCCAGCCAGGGCTTTGTCAAACCTGACCTTAAAAACCTCTAAGGAAGGAGATTCCACCTCCTCCCTAGGTAACCCATTCCAGTGCTTCACCACCCTCCTAGTAAAAAAGTCTTTCCTAATATCCAACCTAAACCTCCCCCACTGCAACTTGAGACCATTACTCCTTGTTCTGTCGTCTGGTACCACTGAGAACAGTCTAGATCCATCCTCTTTGGAACCCCCTTTCAGGTAGTTGAAAGCAGCTATCAAATCCCTTCTCATTCTTCTCTTCTGCAGACTAAATAATCTGCTAAATAATAAATAAGCAATCAGGTTGGTCAGGCATGACTTGCCCTTGGTGAATCCATGTTCCTGATCACCTTCCTCTCCTCCAAGTGCTTCAAAATGGATTCCTTGAGGACCTGCTCCATGATTTTTCCAGGGACAGAGGTGAGGCTGACCAGTCTGTTGTTCCCAAGATTCTTCTTCTTCCCTTTTTTAAAGATGGGCACTATATTTGCCTTTTTCCAATCGTCTGGGACCTCCCCCGATCACCATGAGTTTTCAAAGATAATGGTCAATGGCTCTGCAATCACATCAGCCAACTCCCTCTACACCCTCAGATGCATTACATCCAGCCCTATGGACTTGTGCATGTCCAGCTTTTCTAAATAGTCCTTAACCTGTTCTTTCACCACTGAGGGTTGCTCACCTCTTCCCCATACTGTGCTGCCCAGTTCATGAGTCAGGAAGCTGATCTTGTCTGTGAAGACCGAGGCAAAACAATCATTGAGTACTTCAGCTTTTTCCACATCCTCTGTCACTAGGTTGCCTCCCCCATTCAGTAAGGGTTCCACACTTTCCCTGACCACCTTCTTGTTGCTAACGTACCTAAAGAAACCCTTTTTGTTACCCATCACATCCCTTACTAGCTGCAACTCCAATTGTGCTTTGGCCTTCCTGATTACACCCCTGCATACTCGAGCAATATTTTTATACTCCTCCCTAGTCATCTGTCCAAGTTTCCACTTCTTGTAAGCTTCAGTTTTGTGTTTAAGCTCACCAAAGACTTCTCTGTTAAGCCAAGCTGGTCGCCTGCCATATTTGCTATTCTTTCTGCACATCGGGATGGTTTGTTCCTGTGCCCTCAATAAGGCTTCTTTAAAACACAGCCAGCTCTCCTGGACTCCTTTCCCCCTCATATTAGCCTCCCGGGGGATCCTGCCCATCAGTTCTCTAAGGGAGTCCAAGTCTGCTTTTCTGAAGTCTAGGGTCCGTATTCTGCTGTTCTCCTTTCTTCCTTTTGTCAGGATCCTGAACTCGACCATCTCATGATCACTGCTGCCCAGGTTGCCACCCACTCCTACTTCCCCTACCAGTTTTTTCCTGTTTGTGACAGCAGGTCAAGAAGAGCTCTGCCCCTAGTTGGTTCCTCCAGCACTTGCACCAGGAAGTTGTCCCCAACACTCTCCAAAGACTTCCTGGATTGTCTGTGCACTGTTGTATTGCTCTCCCAGCACATGTCAGGGTAATCACCTCTCTCCTCAGATAAATCCCTGGCTCCCTGTTCATTTCACAATGCAGTACAAAACTTCCCACTTCATACAGCCATCCTCGGACTTGTCCTATCTTGTTGCACAGACCTTGGCCCTGATTATGAGCAGTATCCTGGATCCTTTGTGCTGCTCCAGTGGCTGACTGCCCTACTGAGGATGACCCACTGCCTGAGGGAAATTATCTAATTGCAAAGTACCCCTTGGGGCTGCTCGAGCTTGCACAAGGAGCTCACCTGGCTCCTGGCAGCCCGAGAGATCCAAAGGATGAGATCCACAGGAGATCCAAAGGATGCATAAACCTGAGGTCAGCTACAGGCCAGAATCAGCGCTCTTAACAATTTCTACCCCCTTTCCCTGCTCCTGCCTTTCTTCTAGCATCAGCCTCATCTCTGTCCCTTCACTTCCCACTGCCCATTGCTGGGGTGAGCCTTTCTCCTGCGCAGCTCCTGTCTACTCTGAAACCTGTCTAGACATGCTTTTCTCTGTCCCTCTGCTGCCACCCCATTTCTTCAGAATTGTAACGTGACATGGAACGTTGTCTGCCCTGCTGAGACCTCTTCAATTCTTCGTCCCGCTGCTATTTAGTACTTATCTCCGAGAAACATTTGGACACACAGTTGATCTGTCTGCAAGACACTGTCAAAGTGAAGCTGTACTTCATTGTTTCAGTAACTAGTTGTACCCTAAACAGCTTATTCTTATAGATTGAGCCTCTTATTATGCCACTAAACCAGTGTGCAGGTTTAAGCTAGCCAGTGTCAACACTGTGAGCTATAGCGCCAGAGACCTACAGTAGGTTGAGGAGTGACCTCTCACTTCCCAAGGCATTGTTAAGTTCAGTCCATGTCATCCAGTTGACACGCCTAGGTTCCACTGAGATCCAGCTGCTCGCAGTACACAAGCATCTTTCTAGCAAAATAAGCCCATTGTTGCCCTTGCAACATAAGAGTGTCCCGGTGGGTGTAGGGGTGGGATTCATGGGGTTTCTTTGAGTCTCCATTGAAGCAGACTGCCAGCAGCCAAGGCAGAGCAGGAATTCACTTACATCCTGATCCTGAAGTTGTCTCCACACAGACATAAGGATCACCCACACAGAGACAGTTACAGGATTAGGGTCCTACGTCCCTCTTTCCAGGATGACATCAGTCTCATGTAACTTCCAAAGTTCACTTTCCTTTCAGAAAAGCTATTTCTTTTTATAATTTTCTCTTTTTTTTACAACGGTAAATTATACATCTGCTCTGCTACACAAAAGCGTTTATTACTCAGGATTCCTTTGTAGTTATCCTATTGTTACTGGAAAAACTTGCTACTTTTAAAAACAGATGACACTGCAAAAGCATAGTTTTTGCCACATTGATTAAATTTACAGCTTAATTTTACACTGTTGTTATATCAAAATAAAACCAGGGCAGTGTAATTATATGCCAAAAGTCCAGTGTTGTCTTGAGTGTATTTGTTTAAATGATTCCTCTCACAGAGAAGGAAAAGTAATTTTCAGGTTTTGTTTTCAGCAGCACACCTGCTAACTAATTTGATTATATTAATGTTAAAGTTATTGTTCCATTGAGCTGGACTTGTCCATTGATTTTTAAAAGCCCTGAGCTCCCTAGTCATCCATTAAGAATAAATGGGATGCAGTCTGTGGCACAGGACAGCAGAATCCTGCTGGGGGTTGACTGTATGAGAGAAAGCAAACGATGTTAGCTGCAACAAGACTAGTTAGAAGGCGTTTTATGAATTGATGAAACATTAAAACGTAATTCTTAAAATGAAGGGTTTGCTTGTGTTCAGCCTTTTAGCTCTATAAAACCCCCACTAATTGACACTTTGTTAAATGTTTGGGCATTTGAACTAGCAGACAAGTGAAGACAGTGGATAATTGATATGCTTTATTACCGTCTATTTGACTGAGATTAAGTGTGAATATGCAGGAATTTTGCCAAGTAACTTATTTCCCTTTAAAAATTCCTTACTGCAAGTTATACAGCCAATACACTGATAAACAAATGAATCAAAGTTAACAAAGAAGAAAGGGCATAATATTTTTAGTTAAATTAGGTAATAAAACATTGTTTTTCTCTGTTGGCATCATTTATAATGCCAAAAGAGCAGGGAACACCAAGTTTGAAATCTAGCCAGCAAATCACCAGTATAATAAAATGGAAGTTTAGTCTTTAAGTAAAATTGCAATTTAGCTCCTACTAAACGTAAAACTTAATGGGAGTTGTGCGTACTTCCTTAAGGAAGATCTGACCACCAAACAGCAAGATCTATTAATTATTAAATGATTATTAACCTGCAAGTCAGGTCTTTCGCTACTGTTTTCAGCCTAATGTAAATGAATATGCATGTGTTCTTTTTGCTTTTAATAAACTACTAAAATATATCCATCGACGGCTGACATTGAAAGAAAATCCTGTTAGTTTAATAGGCTAGATTCTCAACTGCTGTAAGCCAACTGATGTCAGTGTACCTACGCCAATTTACGGTGTTTGCACCAGCTGAGGATCTAGCTCCGTGTGTAGCCCCCCCGGCTGACACCCTGAGAGCGAAGGGCTATGAGGTGCAGATGGACGCCCTGATTGTCGGAGCCCTGGGAGCCTGGGACCCCTGCAACGAGCGTGTGCTGTGGACCTGCGGGATCGGTCAACGCTACGCATGTCTCATGCGGCGCCTCATGGTCTCAGACACCATCCAATGGTCCAGGGACATCTACATCGAGCACATCACCGGCCACCGACAGTACCAGGAGGCGTGAGCCAGAGTGACATCGTTCTCCCACTACGAGAAAGGGACCAAGTGACCACCTCTGTTGGATCATGTGAACTGGAACCATAAACTCCCTAAACATTAAATCTCACCAAATCAGGGTCAATTCATCCTCATCATCATATCCACTCATTATACTCCACACCCGAACACAACCACTCTATGAACTTCATACCCTCATATCTCAATGCCTGTACTTTGACCCATCAAACTTTTACCCCCAATCGGGGATATTGCAGACTATGTATTCTTCATGCCACCTGAGCGTAAACCAAACTTTGCACCCTCGATAATCTGTATGTTATTCCCTGATAACCAGAAACTTCTATGCTCAAACTTTGTTCACTATTTATTTTTTTTAACATCATCTTAATAAAATTTTTAAATCTGTTCATGACTGCTTTACTCTGTCTGGACCTGACACTGCTTCCATGGAAGCTAATGGAAAGATACTTTAATAAGAGCTGAATTAGGATCTCCATGTACAATCTCACTTGTACTTTTATCGACCTCTTCTTTAATTAGTCAGTCATTAAAAATTAAATTAGTCAGGTTTAAAAATAAAATCTCTTTGCTTCCTTTAGGATTACTGAGCATTTAGTTGGCCGTGTAACAGACTGACAATATCCTGTAATATCCTGAACAAATCTTATGGAATTTAGATAAACTTTATTGAATTAAATTAAACCTTATTGAATTAGTCTGAATACCTTTGGGGTCCATTTTGTTAAAGATGCAATTGTGTATGTGTTATTGTGGCACTGTATGTACCTTCTCTTCCCTAGTAGGAGGGGGTATGCTAATTTGCTACCTCCTGGAGAAATGTGCATATACTAATTTTAACTGGATTCTCCAGCGACCAACAGCCAAAGAAAGGGGTTTGGATAAATAGCCTGGTTTTAAACAGTTGTGGGGCCTTTTCTTCCTGATCCAGCAAATAGACAGGACCCCTGGTCCATGGAGGGCCCCAGTCCTCAGGGTATGGTAAGGACTGGGGGCTTGTTCTGAGCTGAAGCTGTGATGAACTCATGACCACAGTGGACGCCCCGTGAGTGGGGGGTTGAAGCACTGATCCTACCATGTTAGGGTTGGGGTCCGTTCTGGTAAACTTGTTAATATGTGTAGTTTCTTTTATCGTTTTTAATGTTTTCTTTGTAGTACCTTTTACCTTAAGAATAAATTAGGCTTCACTAGGAAGTGCTGTGTGGTAATTTACATCTGTAGCAATTACACCTGTTAACCGTCTCTAAAGAGAAAGCCAGTAGGTGTCCTTGGGCAGCTTGTCTGTGCTGGGAAGTAGACGGTAAAGACAGGGAGCTTGCAGCCTGGAAATACCCCAGTCAGAAGGGAGAGGAACGCAGGTCTCCACCCAAGACAGGCAGCAGCTGGGGATCTAGAAGCCCGAGATTGGGTGCCCTGTCTGGTCCACTGAGGGGAACTACAGGTGCAGTTGCCCTAAACTGTGACAGGCTGGATTTGCTGAAGTGGTGGATAGCAGGCAAGAGGCAAGACCAAGAGCTTGTGACATTCTGTAAATTTGCTTGTGATTTTCTAAATCTTTGTGCTAGCAAAATAGAAAGTTCCAGTAAGGCATACAGTAAATGAAGATATTATGTATTAGGGATGGAATGAATCTGTCACTTTGACGGATTGTGAGGCAAAGAACAGATTAACAGATTACTCATAGTCAGAATGCAGCTCCCTGTGAAAAATGTGCAGGAAATGATAAGTGTTGGTTTGTGCTGATTTAATGATATTTTAAAACTACAATAACATTCTAGGAGAGTAATAAAATATAGCTCATGCCTTGCATTTTTTAATCATCAACATATTGCCAGTTTGACCTTAAAATAATTGTGATATTTCTTTTTGAAATATATCTTTCAAGTCATACAAACTTGTATTACAAAATAAAAATTTGACATACCAACATATGTATTTTAGTCCTGTTTAAGCATTCTATTAAAATGTACACTAGAAAATCTTTTTCCTTGATTTGTGAATATAAATATACTATGTATCTTTGTAGGTAATGCATTCTATTATTCTTCGGCACATTCTCTCTATTATCCATCATAGAAATGTTGTTTTCTGACCTGGAGTTGAGAAAAAATGAACAGTTATCTCAATTAGGAATTTGTTTATAAACACTATTGAATTTCTCATGGTTTTATGGCATTTTTGATTTAAGTAATTGTGAGAATGTTCAAATAGCAAAACTGAAGTGTTTTTAGAGGCAGTAATGGACAGTTTAAGACTAAGATGACTGCAGCATTATTATTGACATAGCTGATGGCAGTAACTGAAATTTGATTTCAACATTTTGTATCCCCAGAACAGAAAAAGATGAATCAGAAGTTACATACACAGCACCAGCATCTTTTCTTGTTGTTCATTGTTAATGGACTTCAGAGCTCCTAAAGTCACTGTAAAATTAGTTTTGAAGAGCACACATTTGTTATTTTAATGGAACTGTTACCATAAAACAAGATGACTTCTCCAACTACATGTACATTATACATTGCAATGTAAAGCCACAGTCATCCAAATGCTTACACGTGTGCTTAACATTACGCACATGAGAAATCCTGTCTACCAAGTGCTTTATGGATACTAACCAGAGACATAGACATTTTGTTTCTGTATTTCTTCAAAATATTTTTGTAGCTTTGTCCCACAAATTGGGGTGTTTTGACCTCATGTAGAGTTAGTGAAATTATTCATTGCTAATAAGTTACTCGACAAATTCAGCCCTTTTCATCTGCTTGTGAATCATTCATGAACCTGTCCTCATTTGTTGTTCCTAAATATTCACGAAATAGTTTATGCAATTAAATATCAGCCTATCAGTTATTCCTACATACGTCCTCTTCAACTATTTACTGTTCATTATTGTCAGTGTTTGATTGGTCACATAAGTCAAATGATATTTTTTCTGATTGGACAACTCAATTTTTTTACGCAGAAGAATAATCAATAGCACATAATAACTAACACACTTTCTATTTGGATTTTGAGACAAATGTGCTAAAACTTATATAAAGTTTGGGCTTTACAATAATTTTGAGCAAATAAACCAGTTTTCTGAATACTCATAAAAACAAATATCCGTGGAACAAATATGCCAATATTCATTCACAAATGTACTTATTATTATTTTTTACTATTTGACTAGCTCCAGCTTCACGTCTATGCAAATCAGGGTATGAAGCTATGAGGATCTGGGAAATCTGTCTGTACAATTTCTGAATTTTGGTTGATTCTGTGAGGTGGTTGTTATGAGGTTGCTGTATCAGCCACTGCGTCTCTATCTGTTTTGTATCCACCATTACTGACAAAGTTTAAGCACATCCCTCCCTGACCAGGTACAATGGTGGGTCATTAGAACTGAGCGACTGCCTGTCCAGAGTGAAGCACCGCAGGACAGTGGGTTAGCTGGAGCCTAGGAGAAGCTATTTCCTCCTGGGGAGAGTGAAGTGTGGAAAGTTCCCAACAAGACAAAGAGACAGAGGCAACAAAGCAGGCATTTAAAAAAGACACGCAGAATTACCAAGGAAGCTTTGGGCAAGAGAGAGAGAGGGGATGGATTAGTCAGAGAAAGCTGACTGGTGAGAGGAAGTTCAGAACACAGACCACGTGTTGCAGCAGAAGGATCCTGAATGCCGCTAGACAGCTCTGCCCTAGCCCAAAGAATGCTTTGGAGTGGTGAGGAACCATGTTTGAAGGATTTATTTTTGTATAGATATTTATATTCCTCGGGTGATTAAATAAAGAACAACGGTGTTAGAATCCTGTGCAAAGTGTCTGCGTTTTCTGTGTTACACCGCTGCATGTGCCCTTGGAGAGTTCCCTTGGAACCCAGAACATTCACACAGCTGGAGCTCTGGGATAGGCTGTGCTTAAGCTACAGGGGAGGGGGTCAGCCTGGTTCCAGGGACTGGGCAGTTGGCAGCATGGTTGTAGCTCTCAGGAGGGGTTGCTAAACAGAGGGTGTACACCCCAAGAGTGTCTAGAGACCCTGGACAACAGCAGAGTCTAGTCTCAGTTCAAATTCTGGAGGTTTAAAACACACAGGATCCATCTCACCGCAAGCAGTCTGGTGAGTGTTCAGGAGGGGGAGCTTGTCCGGATCTGTCTACATGGCGTGAAATAGGTACCTTTTAGAGCACGCCAACGGGGTCTACCTGGGACTGTTAACTTTACAGATCACACCCCTGTGGTGCGCTTTCCCACATCGTGTCGGCAAGCTCTAACATTTCAAGAAGGGACCTGCAGTGCTCCTGAATTCCGCTATTGCTAGCAATTTATTGTTAATGGTGACAATTGTGATATGCTACTGTTACTGTCACTGGCAAAGGCTTTGTATCCATGCTAGTTATAAAGTATTGGCAAGGTTTCCCAAGCATACTTTACTGATCGGCACAATTTGTTGCAAAGATTAATTAAGTTTGTCACATAGCTATAACAGAAGCTGTTTACAGAAATACAAATGATTATGTTCATTTTTAAATGCTGCTCAACTATCTTGTGATTTTCAATATATTATAATTACTTCCTGAATCTATAAGACAGATTTTCTGATGCAAATATTGGAGGAAAAAAGGAACGAGATGGTAAAATTGTATAGTGCATGCTGTTACGTACCTTGACATGAAAAATAAGTTACAGAATAACTGTAAGAATCTTAATGCCAAAGTCAGTGCTAAACCTAACTTTGAATGTTTATGAAAACTGCCTCTTCTGGACCGTCACATAATGTGACTCACAATGTCAAAGAGTGTACTGTTTAGCATTCAACTTTGTTATCAAGAAAGCCATAGATAGGTCCTGGCATGTTGATAGTATTGATTACAGCTTGAGGTCTTGATAATAGCACAAACAGAGGGTGTCTCTAATTAATCAAAATGCTTGATTAGTTTTTCTGTTTTGAGGAGATAAACTGGCTTCTTTAAGAAATTCACCCTAAAACAATTCTTTCTTCAGTCAGTGTGAGATGAAGGATAAATTAGACATGCAGCCCACAATCTACATTGCTAAGCATTCCAATGACCAGTTGTCTGCTGGACTTCTTATTTTATACAAAGATATAAAAATGATTTCAACAAGGAATGTTATAAAAAATGTAGCTCACTTAGGCTACATCTACACTACAGGGGGGAGTCGATTTAAGATACGCAAATTCAGCTACGTGAATAGCGTAGCTGAATTCGACATATCGCAGCCGACTTACCCCGCTGTGAGGACCGCGGCAAAATCGACCTCCGCGGCTTCCTATCGACGGCGCTTACTCCCACCTCCGCTGGTGGAGTAAGAGCGTCGATTAGGGGATCGATTGTCACGTCCCGACGGGACGCAATAAATCGATCCCCGAGAGGTCGATTTCTACCCGCCGATTCAGGCAGGTAGTGTAGACCTAGCCTCATACTCTCTCCCGCTCACACACACATGCTGTCTTAGGTGCTTCCTTGAAAGCTGGGCCCCAAGAGGTTACAAGTTTCCTGTGTGCCTAATGCCTGTCTTCACTGCTAGAGCAAAGCATCTGTCAGGATCTCCACTAGAAACCCACTTTTTAGAGGTTTATCAATCAATTGCAAATCTTTGCTTTCTTCTGAAAGTTGGCAGACAAGATCTCAGCACAGATATGAATTTTGTTTACCAATTTTGGAAAAGATTGGGTTGGTCATGTGTGGAAATATGAGATCAGTTTTTAACATGCATTTCAACTTTAAAAGTAACGGTTGGCCAACAAGAAGTCCATAATATTAAATTGAAAAGAAAACAAATTAAAAGAGCCAAGATATTGCAGTTTAAAAATTGGCCATTGCACCAGCATAGTATGAATAGGCACCTGCTAGAGGTATTGTCTTTCAGATGAGACACAGTCTAGTCCTATCTCTCTCTGGATCTGACCCACCACTCTTCCTTAAAGGTTTTGGGGTGGTTTTTTGCTGGTGTAGGGTATTAACATGCATGTTCCAGCAAAACATTGCATTTTATATTCTTTCGATTCCCCCCTGTAACTTCTCTTGGAGCTTGTCTTCACTCAGAACATAATGGTGTTTGAATGTGATTGTGAAGAGTCAAGTTAGCTGTCATGATGCTTGATCGTGACTGACCACACAGCACGAATCTGGTCAAATCTGAGATTAAACATCATGTCAGCTAATTATGATTAAACCCTGGTCCCAGCAGTAGCACAAAAACTCAAGAACTTGTGCTCGAGGTAGATAATACCAGAAATGCAAATTGCAGCAACTGAAGTGTTTTTAACTGTGACTCTGTGGGTTAAAGTGCACTCACCTCACTGGCATTCGGTGACACTTCGGACACTTGGGTAGAACTGGATACTCTTTAGGGTGTTTTTGAAGAACGTGTGTGTGGAAAGTGGTATAGAGAAATGGTCATGAGCGTGGACTGGTCCTCACGGCCAGTAGCTGAATGGTAACAAGGACTGGTTGTGAAGTTGGTCATCTAGGTGCAAATACCAGGATGGTATAAAAGAACATTTCAAATTTTATTTTGTACATATTAAAATGATGGAAAATTCAATATCTCTCTTTAAATCCTCTATCGTACTTGGTGAAGTTCTGCCCCCGCAGTTGTGTTTTCTGAGGTGGAAAATTAGGTTTTTTTCATCTTGGCTGCAAAAG
Source organism: Malaclemys terrapin pileata (assembly GCF_027887155.1). Classification (NCBI taxonomy): domain Eukaryota; kingdom Metazoa; phylum Chordata; order Testudines; family Emydidae; genus Malaclemys; species Malaclemys terrapin. The sequence goes on along the minus strand of NC_071511.1, from coordinate 2,089,650 downwards.
AGCAGGTGTATGTCCCCAGATTCACCCCAGATTGTGTGTACATACCAGCAGCAGATGATGTGGAAGCAATAACATGCACCAGCAGCACAAGAACCAACTGAGAGAAGGAAAGCAAAAGGCATATTTTAGCAGCCACAGCATCTGAGTTCTGCCAGGTTTCTCTTTCAGAAACAAATCCCAGCCTGTGTTATCTCAGGTCGGCCTGGGTTTGCAGAAAGCACTGTAAGCACCAGTATCTTACATATTTATTAGGTGCCAGATCATGGGCCCCAAGCTGGCAGCAGAAAGTAGTGAAAAACCAGCAGATCTGGCTGGTTTCATGAGCATTCCCCTAGCCCAGAGGAATCCTCCTCCTCGTGGCCTCCGGCATAGGGACGTGCCCAGGACATCCCTGTGTCTGGCTGCTGGAACAGCCCATGGGGACCATGACCAATAATGTATTAGTTACAGCAGCCCTGAAATTGCTCTGACTTATGCCAGAAACCCACCCAGTCCGAAGCCAGCCCCAGCATGAGGCAAACATAAGGGGGGCACCTTTAAAGGCCCCCTTGTCCCTTCCCTTCCCTCCCTCCCCCATTGCCTTCAGTTTTGCACTGAGCACAGCTTGACCCAACAGGAGGGATCTAGGTTTATGTCTGGAGACATGGCCTTCATCTAATAAAGTAGGATTGGTTACCAAGGTCCACATCAGGATTCCGTGTTCAAATGTCAAGGCTTCTAATGCATTTAAGGCTAGTTCATGGTTTATGTGGAAGTTTTGACAAATACCAGAGATCTGCAGTAAAAACGGATGGGCCAGTTTTCTTGTAGCTGTTTTTCCGTATTGAAACATGGCCCCCTAGTGGTGTGCAGGAGCTGGTTTGATTGAAAGAACTGCCCTGGTAACCGGAGCATGCTGATGCTGCGACTTCTGCCCAAATGCTGTTGGTGAAAAAGTCTGCAGCTCAGTCTGCAACCAAAAAACATATTTCCCTAAAGGACTGTTTTATTCTCCATTACCTGAAATATGAGGCTTTCTGTCATACCACATTCAACTGCAACAAATGGAGTGCCGTATAGGAACACATGATAACATGAAAGTCATTTCACAAAGCTTTAGAAAATACAAAGTGCAACAAAGGCATAAAAAGCAGGTCAAGTTAAATAAGGGATAAATAAGCCATCCGTGGATTATCTGGCCCAGACTCCCTTCTTAATTACAGAAGGCCCACCAAATCTTGTGCCACCACTGCAGCAGCTGGGGCCAGGGGAAGTCTTTCTCCAGAGTCTTCTAACTCTATATATTCAGCCAGTAAACTCTGCATTTCTTAGCTCTGTGGTACAAAAAGGTGTCCTAGTGAATGTATGTGTACGAATTATTGTTTGTATTGCAGTAGCTCCGAGGGGCTTCAAGCCCATTGTGTTAAGCTTGGGCCCAACACGTAACAAAAAGCTGGGCCCTGCCCAGAAAAGCGTACAGTCTTACTGTGATTGTGCTACTACGCTCTCTTCCTCTGCCATCAGGGATTAGGTAGGTAACAAGACTTATGCTACTGTTGTATAATTTTCCCATTTATAGGGGTCTGGTACATGTTATTATTCCTTCCCCCACCCCCTTTTTTTTTTTTTTCTTTGACTACACTGAGCATTCTTCTTCCCTATCGCTTTTGTTGGATATATTCTGGAAATAATAATGCAGGAAATAAAAACAAATGTTCCTTTGAAAATCAGACCAAGCGTGTATACATATGTAAATATGTGTGTGTATATAATTATGCAAGTATCTTCATAGAATGAACTAACTGCGTTGCAGTTTAATATAAACCTGTAATTTGCTGCCATATAGGAATTTTTCTTTCTGCTATAATTAGAGAAACAAAATCAAATGTTGTTAGAAAATGCTCCATTAGCAAGAAAGTCCATGAGAAGTCTTCATAGATGTGTTGTTATGAATGTGTTTTAATGTGTATTTGTCTGTGATTATGAAATTTCATTATATAGCATGTTAACTGTGCTTATTTCATTAGTTTTGGTTTAGTGCTTGGTGTTAGCAGTGTCTCAAAATGCAATACACATAAAATGGGCAATTTTAAAATAGAGGTGGGTTTTGTTGTTCAGATATTTTCTGTTATAGTTAAATCCCCATATTCGTGAATGTGTTTACTTGAAGGAAAATTACTTTGTGAGCTTTAGGGCTCACTGTAGAACTGCTTAGAAATTTCTATCTAGGAGATACTCGTTTTGCTGCTAAGCCCGCCTTAATTTTCAAACTTTTGAAGAGTGCTGCTATTGAGTTTATTAATGTGAAAAGCACATAATTTATTTTGTTTCACCACACCTAAGATGTTTATGAAAAGTTTTAACCCTAATTGTGAGATTTAGGGAGGAACAAAACAACTTTGTTCAGAATGACTGACATTTGGATTCATCTTTTTCAGGGACTGGTTAAATGTGTTCAGCCCCCCCATAATTCTTCCAAGCCAAGAGCTAGCAAAGCATATTGAATCTTCAGCAAGTCTAAATATTCCAGGTAGGAATTTATAAAAGTGGGTCAGTGAGGAGAATATGTGAAGAATGTGTAATAATTTACGAATTGTAACAGAGATGTATTGCTCAATATTGTTCTCACACTGCTGTTAAATGCTGACTTCTGCAAGGAAGTCAATGTGGTCATTTGGTTGCACTTCCATGGAGTAGATTCTGGTCTGACTCTTTTAAGTCCTCTGATTCTTACCATCAGCTCAGACTGGTAGAGTCAGCCAGGGACACTTTCTGTCTCTGATAAGTGGAGAATTCATTTGCATAGTGACTGTTGTCTGCTAATCAAGAGCAGTATGGATTAGCTCTGGAAGGAAATGCACCCTGTTCATTTTGAAAGAGGACGTTGCTGCTGGGGGAGAAGGAGGTGGGAATGGAGAGTCCATGAAGGAGAGATGTGTAAACGTGAGGCTGCAGCCTTTACTCATGCAAGTAATCCCTACACACAAGAATAGCTCCATTGAATTAAACGGAACTACTCTGATGAGTAAGAATTGCTTATGCGAGTAAAGATTTCAGATCATGTCCTAAATAAAAGCTTGGTGTGGTTCTTGAGCACTGTTAAACAGCGGTGAGTCATCACCTACAATGATAGCAGCACCCATATGTTACGGTTCTTCACTGGACGCAGGTCTGGTCCGAGACCAAATGGTGCTCCCAGCGAGAAGCGTCTTTGGTGCCCACCCTCCATTTGTTAAACTTTGACATACCTTATTTTTATTGCAGTTGTAGCCTATTTCACGATTTTGATGCACAATTTGCATGCATAATTTATCCCTGTCATAGGCTGTGTAAAATTTGCCCCTTGCTGCAAACTAGATTGCAACTGAGCTTTTCGCTTCCTATACTGAGCTCCTGAAGGCTTCTTTGGGGGCATCTTTTATTTTCTATGGGGAAAAACAGACAGTATTAGGGAGAGCAAAAGTCTGTGTTCCACAGTCTTAGAAAGTCATCAAACATTACATGTTAAGTATAGCAAAAGAAGTAACAGTATTTCTTTTATATTGCTGCATAGACAGCGGTTTGACAGATACCTCTGGCGTCTCATTAAATATGTCCTTTATTAGTTGCTACTTACACTCTTCAAATCTTAAAACACAAGTACACTTTCACAATTACACAATAAAACAAGGTTCACAATATCGCAGCTGGGCTCTCACTTCATTCTTATGCCTCACTGACTGACTAGTGACGCCCCGCCCCTTAGATACCCACAAGGGCATGGCTGACAGCATTCTAGGAGGTTTGAGGAAAATGTAGTGCTCAGAAAGGCTGGAAGGTTCCATGAGATTCTACAAAGGTCCAGAACATTCTAGAAGGTTAGTGAAAAATGAATCCACATACGAAATACCTGAAACATGTTACTTCAAACATTCTGTTTTCTCTTTTGACGCTAACAACAAAAACAGCACTCCAAGCCTAGCATCCCTAAATCCGGCTCTGGCTGGAGGATGACAAAGAATGTGTCCTGAAATAGGACAGTGAACAACAATAGAATTAAAATAAATACATCTCTTTCCACAAAGGTTCTTTTTTCTTTTCTCCTACCCTAGGGAATAGAATAGGTTCCTACATTTTTCACCAGGTACAGAGAATTCAGTGTGAGATCTCATAAATCTCAGCTGTGTATTTTGGCTGCCCAAGGGATGAACATGTCTCAGTGATTTACTGTCTAAAATAGATTATGCCCCTCAAATTGGGAATCTTTTCATAGGTGTACATTTGAAATTGCTTATGACAGCAAAATAGAACTCTGCTGTCAAGAGGGAACCTTGCTTTGAAGAATCGAATAATATGTTATGTTAAGTGGCCTAAATAAACCAAAGAGAATGGGACAGTAATCCTTGAGTTAAAAGCATGTTAGACATATATTTCTGATAGGGGCCTGAGATGATTCTTGATGTCAGTATTATGGAATCCAAAACTTGCTGCAGTAACCCTAGAATTTCCATAAGGTTGAAAATTGAAAGATTTAGTTCAGAAAGTGGCACAGAAGTGTTGCCAGCCTAGAGGGCCCCGAGGGGGCAACAGGGTTTGTTGCCCGGTGTGCGCCGCACCAATAGACACACCAGGGTGGAAAAGCAAACAAAGTTTATTTGAGATCTCAAAGTGGTGCAGGGAGACAGGCACGTCTCAAATCAAGCACAGCACATACAAGCAAGCTTTCTCTTTTATATTCCAAGCTGTTTCTGTGTAAGTCTTTTGTTCTGTAAAAAGCAACAGAGGGTCCTGTGGCACCTTTGAGACTAACAGAAGTGCTTCTGTTAGTCTCAAAGGTGCCACAGGACCCTCTGTTGCTTTTTACAGATTCAGACTAACACGGCTACCCCTCTGATCTTTTGTTCTGGTTTCTCCCTCATACCCCTCCCTACCCGATAGCAGTTACAGCAGGTACATATTGTGCATGTTAGAAACATTCCCGTTCACATGCTTATCTTTGGCCTTGCAAGCTCCATGCACTAGGTCTTTCCCTCCCCTTTTTCCCCCGCATTATCACTCCCGTTTCTGTTAGTGCAAGCAAAACTGCAGCTGTCTGCTAGAAAAAGCGGACTATTACATATTCTGCTTCAGCATAGGCTGTGAGCATGTAGATAGGTGAAAGTTCACAAGATGGAGTCACTGTGGCTCACTTAGACCCAGAGTAGGGGAGTTTCATCGGCACTTATGGCCTTCCACTCCCCCGAGTTACCTGGTAGCTATGCCTAGTGATGTCAACAGAAGCATATTTGCTAATTTGTTGTTTTTTCCTTATTATTCTCACTAGAATCTCTGACCAAGGTAATTTGTGAAATGCTCATAAATTAACTTGCTTTAATGATAAAATATTTTATATGTGTGTGAGTCAATAGTAGTGTTTAAATGTACTTGTAGCCATCTTGAGTGGACAAACCCCTTACAGCTGAAAAAACAAGACAAAATTTGACCTGTAAGTGGTAACTGGGTGTTTGCAGTACTTTGTATGAAAGACATTATACAAAAATGTCCTATTCTGTTTAAACCTGTTAGAGCTTTAGTGCGATGCGTGTTTTTTTCCCTTAATCCTTTAACTCAGGTTCACTGACAAAAGAACTGCGTGCTACTACTTACCCTTAAATTCCTGAACTGCTTGGTGAATCGGATCAGAATGTTCCTACCAACAACCTCTGCTCTGCAATCTTTATTTTAAACGACACATTAGTTTAACAGTTAATGTTCTAATCTATCTTGGGAAGTTGTACAAATAGCAACGCCCAGTCTTCAAAAATTTATGACTCTGAAATCATGAATACCCAAGTGCCAAAGATAACAAAATCATATCAGTAATGAACACCTGTAATTATTTATAACTCATACAAAATATCCTTGTCATCTTTTATATACTTCTTTAACAGTATCCTAAAACAAAAAAGTCAATATAATTTTGCTCGTGTTAATAAAAAATTTGGAAGATATTCTTTATTTTGGGCATAACGCAAGGGAAATACCCAAATGGCCAATATTCCATAAAAACCACTGCACTTTAAAGTTTACAATACATTCTTAAGCATGTGCTCCTTTAGAAACATATCCAGAGAGGTATCCAGGCGTCACAAGAAATAGACTTCTAGTCAATAGTGTTGCAGAGATGTAATTGAGAGCAAAATTTGAGCCAATATGTTTGATATCTTTAAAAGTTTTATTTTCCTTTGGTCGTTGATGCTTATGATTTAGAATCCATTACATTTTATTTGATATCTTTCATATGAAAAAATGGGTAGTAAATGACTCACATGTAAAACTCTTTGGAACTTGCCTCTTTTTTCATCAGTTTACTTGCCTTAACTGCTCATAAAAGAGAACTCTAAGGACCATGCTAAACAGTCTTGTTGCTCAGGCCGCAGCTCTTGGCAGTATTTATAAATTAACTCTGAAGCACATAATTACAATACAGATCTGAGCACCTTGCCTATTGTCAAAGATCATATTGGACAAAACATTAGGGATATTCTGCTAAATGTGCAGCTCATCTGACAGAGGGTCCAGTAGAGTTACAACCACAGAGACCAGGTCAAAATTTGGCCCATGTATGCCTATAGTGATGTCCAGATTGTGAGCAGTTTTCAAGTACTAAAACCTGGAATAGAGTGAAAACCCTGTTCTGTGTAAAATAGGAGGCTGTCTTTATACCCATGCTCTAGGCTATGGTAACTGGATAAACATGGCAGCACTACTGTAATTCAAACAATAAATAATGAAAATCTTATGCCTCTGAGTTTAGAGAAGAATTAAAGCCAAATTTTCAGAAATGGCCTCTGAGCACCTCAGTTTTTAGATGCCCGACTTCAGACATGTAAAGGGAGCTTGACTCCATTAAAATCAGTGGCAAAACTCCCATTGATGTAAATGAGGCAACATTTCATCCATTCAGCCTCGTTTTCTGAGATGCTGACCAGCTGGAGATCCTGTTCCCTTCAGTAGGAGATGGGGGAGCTCAGGACCTCTAAAATCTCCCAGTGTGTTTGGATGTGATTGATGTTGTCAGGGAGGTCAGAGAGCCTCTCAATGTGCTGTTGCTGAAGGGTTTCGTGACTAGCGTGATTTTGAAATGCCTTGATGTTAAATCTCTTTCATAGTCCTTTTAGTTGTTTACAGTGTTATGGTGCAAGCCGCATGTTCATGATTGATCTGACTAAATGATAGTCTGTCCAGCAGTCATCCGTACCTGTCATGGCTCATGTAATATGGATGATTACAGGCTCTGACAATGACAGTCAAGAAGATGCCAGTGTTCGGAACATGGGTGTTTCCAAGTGGTCTTATATGTGTCCCTCTTTCTAAAGATGGTTTTGTGATAAGCAAATCATGTTGCACACATTTGCTGAGGAGAAGAATGCCATTAGAGTTAACTTTCCCCAGCCCGTCTTTCCCAATGGTGTCTCTCCAGAATTCAGGATGTCACCCATGAAGTCACCTATGAGGATAAGCTTGTCTTCCCTGGCTGTGGCAGTGAGAACTTCATCAAGAGCACAGTAGAACTGCTCCTTGTTGTCTTCGTCATCGTCCAGTTTGGGAGTGTACACACTAATGACCTTGGGATACTGGTTGTTACTGAGTTTAAGATGAAGAGTCATGAGACATTCGTTAATACCCATAGGGAGTTCTAAAAGCTGGTTAGCAATTTTGTTCTTGATGGCAAAACCAACCCCATGAATATGCCTCTCTTCAGATGTCTTTCCTTTCCAAAAGAGGGTATAGCCACCTCCATCTTCTTCCAGTTGGTCTTCATCTGCCCAACGGGTCTCATGTAGGGCAGCAATATTGATGTCAAATCTTTCAAGTTCTCTAGCTATTATGGCCGTTCTTTTTTCGGGACAGTCACTGTTCGGGGAATCCAAGAAAGTGCGAACGTTCCAAGTGGTGAACTTCATTATTTTGCTTTGGATGTTCTGCGCGTAGGTAGAGTAATCCCGGTGGACATGGCCATCCAGCCAGGAGAGCATTGAGACAGCCTATATTCAGGGCACCTTTTCTAGCCCCTTCCCCTTTCGGGATGAGCAGATGGGATCATGAAGAGGACTGCTCAGTTACAGCGGCAGCTGCCGAAATTGCACTTCTGTCTCACAAGTCCAAGTGCAAGATGACCAACACACGGCCGCCACCTGCATGCACATTTGTGAGTAGGGACTCCCAAAGCTCAGTGCTCCTGTTTCCACCACCACAGGACTTTGATAGTGAGAGATGTTAACACCCTTGGCAGAGGCCTCTGCATGACATCTTTGAACGTGGGGGAGCCAGTGTGCAGGCAACAACCTCACGAAACTTGACAGGAAGGAGCCCTGGACCCAGTGGCAGGGGAGTCTGAGACAACTGGAGGTCTCCGTCCTGCTGCAGCCCTCATCCGCCTTCACAGATGCAGAGAACTGACAAGTTCTCAAATATGCCTGTTCCACTGTTGTGGCCCTCAAGATAGTTAAGTCCAAAGCAAACTGCAAAGAGTTACAAAGGGATCTCACAAAACTGGGAGACTGGGCAACAAAATGGGAGACGAAATTTAATGTTGAAGAAGGAGAGGTTTCTTACCTGTACAGTAACTAGAGTTCTTCCAGATGTTTTGTCTCTAGAGGTGCTGCTCCACCTGCCCTCTTTCCCTCGGATGCGGAGTCCTGCTGCTGGGCTTTGTAGCTGAGAAGGAAGTGGAGCGATGGCAAGACTACACCTCCCTATATGCCCTTTTCCAGACCACAAGGCTGTGTGGGGTGCAGGTGCAGACTCACTGACACTGTTGATGAAAAATCTCTCATCAAGTGTGCCCTGATGGGGAGCACCCACGAGGACAAACATCTCAAAGAACTCTAATTACCGTCCAGGCAAGTAATCTGTATTTCTGTGCGCATCTAACACACCAGCCTATTTTTTCGGCCACCTGATCATATAACCTATATATCATACTGCAATCCCAGCTGTAAATAGATTCTGAGTGTTGTGAAACTGGTGCTGTTAGCATAACAGGCTATTACTTATTATGAGGTAGCAGCGCATACAAACCACATGATTTGCATTACTGTTCTGAGCAAGAGGTAAACATTTAGGATGAAATGCAAGATACAGATTGCATTCAACTGTGAATTGTTTCCTATCAAAAAGTTATATATCATAACTTACATTTAGCTTTTATAAAAGACAGAACTGAGAAAAGAACTTTACTATACAAAATGTTTATAGTACATATCCATCTTTAGCGCTATCAGTGTACTTGTACTTGGGGCTAAGAATTGATTTCCATATCCTAAAAATATTCTGGCAGTTAACATAATGCTCAAAATATTAGATTTAAACTGATTTAGTAGCTGACTGCATCCTATTAACTCTTTGGTGCTGAGAGTTTTCATACACCCTTCGCCTGTAATGGATGATGGGCTAGAAAATCTGACTCCTACATTACAATCTTGTACATCAGGGTTAATGTACGAACTGACATTCAAGAAATAGAAATGTTGAATTGCCAGAAAGCAGTAGAAATATTATAAAAATGTACTAGAATTCCTCTGTACCTTGTATTTCAGTAGTTGTTGGAACTGAGGTAGACCCAATTCTTATTGGCTGTTCTGCTACCTGGAAAAAAAATCACTAATGGCGTTATCTTGCAAGATGCAAGTTTTTCTACAAAATGTCTAACATGCTGTAAAGTCTAGGAACCAGGAAGTTGTAGTAAGGGTGCATATTGCTTGTGTTAGCAGTAACAAACTTCTTTAGTGTTAGTAGAAACTGAATTGACCTTAATCCTTTTAGTGAAATGAAGCATTGCTAAATTTTCTTGCGTGTCATCTGCCATGTTCTCTAGTAGAGTTACTGGGTGAAAATCGGGCCCCATTGAAGCTAATAGCAAAAGTTCATAGAGGATAGATCCATCAATGGGTATTAGCCAGGATGGGCGGGGATGCAAAACCTGGGATGCAAAAACTCTGAAGTGGCCCTAGTCTCTGTTTGCCAGAAGTTGGGAATGGGCAACAGGGGATAGATCAGTGGATTCCATCCACTATGTATGTATACGGCGTAACTGACATCAGAATTTGGCGCACATGATCACCAAACTTTTGTTTTTCCATTTTAACTTTGGTTTCCAGAGACTTGCACTGACATCTTTTTACTGTTATAACAAAACTGTAATGAACTGTAATGTCATGATGTAATGACCAATATGATGTCAAGACCATGGGAAATGCAGTCATTATAGTGCATGTGTAGAAATTAATTTTCGGTTACATTTCTTGAACATTTCATAGTTTATTTGCTGTGGGGTTTTTTCAAAATGGTGCACTGCCTCACTATACTTAAGGACTAATTACTTACAAATTTTATACATTTTTTAAATGAACCCATTTTTGGTTTAGGGATAGCAAAATCTGGAGCAGATCTAATTTGTTATTTCTGCTGCTCTATACATAAAAAAGATTTATCAGAATAACACTATCTCTGGTTCCCAAACCAATAACATTTTGGATAAGTTTGTTTACCAACTTGAAGCATGATCCAATACACAAGGAGTTTATAGTCAAAGAAATGCCAACTTTACCTATTACAGCACTACTGACATTGTAATAAATTTGTTAAATTAGTTTTGACACAGAATTTCTCCACCCACCTGTTTAAAGCCAATTAATGAAATATTTTGTACATACTTAACTACTTATATTTAATGCATTTATAACTTTCAACAACAGAAATCTGATCAAATTAAATAATAAGTTAGCAAGCTTAAAGGTAAATTGTCTGAGACAAGCATAGCAAGGATAAAATCTCTAAATCAAGACCTTTTGCTTTACGTTAGATTATCTGATTCTTTCATCTATAACATTTTCATGGTTAATGCAATTTCATTTTCACAGATTAAAAGCTGGTTCACTGTACTTTTTTGTGCATACTATTACACAATTATTTAAGCAATTCTTTGAGAAAGATCTCCGTTAGGAGTACTTTGACCCATTATCAATAGATAGATTTTTAGACCAACTTTTAATATACTATTCCAGCAAACTGTCTGTGCTTTCAGTTCTTAGGCAAACTTTGCATTATAATTGTACCTCAATAAATATAAAACTTTAGAAACACAAATGAAAACAGGAATAAATGTTAACCTCAACGGTAACAATTTTAGTATTTTGCACAAAAGCCAAGAGATTACACCCTCCTAAAGAGGCACTCTGCCAGATTGTCAGCTGTGATAGAAGGGTGCTTTTGCTGTGTTTCAAGAGTGACTAGCAGGGTAATTTTACTCTTATTTTTCTCCCTTCACACAGGTGAAGATGACTTCAGTGCTGAGGAGGATGAGGAAGTTCTGACTCTTTTGTATGATCCATGTCTAAACTGTTACTTTGATCCAGAAACTGGAAAATACTATGAATTGGCTTAGCTAATTCCTGGTTGAGAGAATGTTGCTCTCCATCAGAACAGAATTAACATCTATTTCTCTGTAAAGTAGTAACCAGAATGTAACGTTTTATTGCGTAATTTAAAAGTTTGAATCCGTAAGTCATTTTGCAAGCAAATGAATATATTTAACAAATAATGTAACATCTTATTTTTGTAGTTTTGTATTGTTATAATACAGTAGAACATCCCAGTGCACAAGCTCTCGTGGCTTTGACAGTTGCTTGTGAGACTAGTTTGTTTTATATTAAATATTGAAAGATTCTGCGTGTGAACAAATTAGGTGGAATCAAAAGGTTTTTCAGTGTTAATATGTAAATTATGGCTTCATACAAAGAAAATGTATTTTTTCATTACTGCTTATCAGATGTTCGTTTAAATGGATTCCATGATACCTTAACTTTGTACTCCAGGAAATGGCGTGTGATGTTCAAAGGCATGTGCTCCATGGGCTCTCTCTCCTTATTCACCAGAAAGAACATCATCTTCCTTCCTCTCCAGGAAAGTATCCGTACTGATTAAATGGCATTATAGTAACTGCTTTTGAGAAATCTTATCCACTTATAATCGTTATAAGTTTACTGTAATACACTGGATTACTGCTAGCATATTTAAAGCCTTTTCGTTTCATATTTTTGGGTTGTATGAACGTTTCTTGGGTTTTGTCACAATCCCCTCATTCGACTGTTTGGCACAGAGGTACAGAATCCAAACACTCGAGTGGTATAGTTCATACAGTGCAATGATGTTCAAAGCTGACCCAGCATGTGCATGGTCAAGCTGTGACTCCAAACCACAAGAGAGATTTAATATCTGACTGGAAAGCTCCCTGATCCCGAAGTGTAGTGATGAATCTCACTTCACGGATTCCCTCTTCCAAAGGGTGGGGTGGGAGTGGTGTTCCACCGGAGCTATGGATAGACGTGGGTTCATAGAATCATAGAATATCAGGGTTGGAAGGGACCTCAGGAGATCATCTAGTCCAACCCCCTGCTCAAAGCAGGACCAATTCCCAACTAAATCATCCCAGCCAGGGCCTTGTCAAGCCGGGCCTTAAAAACCTCCAAGGAAGGAGACTCCACCACCTCCCTAGGTAACGCATTCCAGTGCTTCACCACCCTCCTAGTGAAATAGGGAGGAAGCTGTGTGTAGCACTCGTATGTAGAGATGCACTCTGAGCACACCTTTCAAGTGCACGTACAGCTGCTGTGTTACACCTCCCAGCAAAAGATGGGATCTGATTAAACCAAATTGTACTTTTTGCTCTGTAATTACTCTGGGGAAGTTCTCCGGCCCGTGCTACACAGGAGCTCAGGCTACGTAATCACAACGGTCCCTGCTGGCTTTGAAATCCCTTAAAAAGTTATTGTTTTTGATCTACCCACATTTTGCACTTTCTAGCTTAAGTAGCCATGTATTTTGATTACTCTTCCTGCATCTTCCCTCCTGTTGTGTGTTGCTCACTTGTTTCACCTTGCCTTAAGTTAGGTTATAAGCTTTCAGATCTGGATGCCCTGTCTGCATGTCTGAATTTGAACAGCACCAAGCACAAGGCGCCCCCCAATCCTGATTGGGAATGCTTTACTCCCTGGGCAAAAGCGATCTACAGGCATTTCTAGTGTTCTGCCCCTCTGCTTGATTATATCTATTATATCTAACAGTCATTTGCAAGATGATTATTCTGTGAATGTTTGCTAAGAATAAAGCATTCTAAGGTCAGGTTTAGGTTACAACTGGCAAGTGACGGAAAATGGTATGTCTCTAAATTATTTTAATTATGGATCCCAGTTAATGAACATCCTGGCATCAATAGAAAATGCAGTTGTTAATAGGAGCTTGGCATAAGATCAGATCATGTAGTCGGCTTCCTTGGCAGGCTTAAGCATACCATCACAAATGGATTCAAGTAAGCGTGCCAACAGAATCTGCAGGAAGACAGATACTGTACTGATGTAATTCACTTACTCTGCTTCCACCTATTTCTGCCAACCAGTTTTAGACCCTTTTTTGTGACTCCTATAGTCAGTTTAAATGTACATTCAAATCATGTTTCTGACCTTTGAGAATTGCCTTGGCTGATCCTCACTTATGGGATAGTCACTTCCTTCTAGGCTATAAAAGGTTGTGCAGACCCAACCTCCCTCCTTCCAGCACCATTTAGCTCCGGGCATTCTGAGTCTCTCTCTCTCTCTCTGTAGTGCCCACTGTATTTCTGGCAATTGTTCTTAGAAACACATTGTTCGTTTCAGGATAATTAGAGGGGGTTATGTTGATCTACTCTCTTCTCTGGTGGTTTTTGAAACCAGATCTTTTCTGTCCCTTGTATTGCCTGCTGCCAGGGCTGCCTTGTGATCAGGCCTTGTTCACTGCTGGTTTTGAAGCAGGGCTTACCGTGGCAAAGTGGCTGGCTGTAAGAAGTGTCCATCGTGCAAGAGTCAGAATCTGCCACGGACCAATGTATTTGCTGTGTTCCATGTATCCTGGTGAGAGTCACTCCCCAGCAAGGAGTGTTTGTAACAGCTGCACTCAGCAGGTGCTCTGTGACGATGCAGTCCTCAAATATTGTTGGATGGATACAGAGAATATGGAAAACCGGAAGAAGTATCTGAAGGCCTTCCATTTATAGGAGGCATTGATAGCTCCATCCTTAGATCCCTGACTATCTAGTAAGGCCATACTCAGAGTGAGTCGTCCTTTCTTCTAGGGGTTCCTGCCATGTTACCCCCATCTTCAGAGCTAGCCTGTAGGTATAGGTATTTGCCAAGGACGGCATAGGTATAAGTTAAGGCAGGAACCCAATGAGCCTACAAGCCTCCGGGCCTCTCAGACATAGTTTAGCTAAAACTGATCAAGGCACAGGGCCCAAAAAGCCTTAGCATAAGCAGCTAATGAGAGGTAAACATGGCTCATAAGTAAGGCTAAGATTTTGTCATGGGTATTTTTAGTACAAGTCAGGGACAGGTCACGGGCAATAAACAGAAAATAACAGAAGCCTGTGACCTGTCCCTGACTTGTACTAAAAATACCCGGGTGAGGGGGACAAAGAGAGCGGTGCTACTCCTGCAGCAGGGGCTGACCCAATCCCAGCTGCTGCTCCTGCAGGCTGGGGACTGCTCTTCCGGCAGTCCCGGGGCTGGCCACCAGACAGCTGTTCTGTTGGCCCCGGGCTGGCCGCTGATCAGCTGTTCTGGCAACTGCTGCTCCAGCAGCCCCGGGGCTGACAGCTATTCCAGCCCTGTCCCAGAAGTGGTCCTCGAAAGTGACGGACACCAGGACCTCCGTGACAGAATCGTAGCCTTGATTGTAAGATCTCACCAGATAGAATGCTGGACTGTCTAAACTGCTGACCGGTAACCTCACAATGTCCGTTTATACCAGCTTGAGATATTTTCAAGTTGGAACATCAGCAGATGTCTGAGCACAAGAATGCCATGGCAACTAATGGACGTACATGCTAATGAACTTGAGATAAAAGGCCTAGTAACATATGAAAGAAGGGCATCCCAACATTAGTGGGGTGTGGAAGTTCAAATAAGGAAAAGGGGCTGAAACCGCTATTGAACATGCATTAGCGATAGTGGTGTCTGCATAACCCATTATAAAAGTTTTATCCTGACCTGTGTGCCTTGGGAGATGCCAAGGCAACGACCACTAGTGGTGGTGGTGGTGATGGTGAGGATGACGAGGATGACTTTCAGGTCTTTGTGCAAGGGATGGTGTGAATATATAAATGCTCAAATGCTCATTCTGTATTATTTCTATCTAGCCTTGCTGGGTAGGAGTGTTTCCAAATTTGCTAATACTGTTAAAAAACCTTGCAATTACAGAAGGCTTTTCCTAAGTGTGAGTGTTGCAACCATCTATGTCAGGGTTCCCCACGTAATAGTAATTCTAACACTGGGCCTGATCTTGAGATTAGACCCTACCAAACCTCAGTGTTTCCTGATACTGAGATTGGGATTAACCTGGTCTTTTGGATTATAGGTTGATTCTGCTAATCATAATGTACTGGAATGGAATGTTGTGGTGTATTGTCAATTCATATGTGAATTGTATTCTTTTTGGATTCTGTTTGGGTATATAATGCCTTTATAAAATGTTTGTCTTTCTGGTATTTGAGGGTTTGCCTGCTCAAATGGTTCCCCTCTTACACATCCCGCTGTTCTGTTGTATTAGTGTTTTAGCCTCTTGCCCAACCAAGCCCCTTTATGTTCTCAAGGTAGAAGGTCGAATGGACCCTCTGTATGTCCAAATAATAAAGCTAATTTATTCTCCAAAAAGGGATCATATGGGTGTGATGTAAACAGACTCTTACATGTTTGTGATCCAACCTGTTACTCCCATTGATTTCTTTGATTAAGGGAAGGCAAAAGAACTTAATCCCTAATTTTAAATCCTATACAAGGAAAATAAAATATTGTAAAACCAACTTTGCAGTTAAAACTCTCGGTGTAAATGTTCCCTTTGAAAGACATCAGGGGACCAATTAAGCCCTCTGAATTGATTTTGTGGGACCATTCTCTCTTACACAAAAGGTAGGAGGTAGTGGATCTCTTTCAAAGTGGGTGAAAGCAATTCCCTTAAAAGGTTAACACACCTGTTCTGCCACTGCTAAGGCTCTGGTAGAAGAGATGTTTCTTCACCAGGGACGTGCCATCAAAAATAAAAACACACCCATGTATTTTTTTTAGTTAATCGCATGAATTAACTGCGATTAATTGACAGCCCTATTAATAACCAAGATATGGGATAGTTCTAAGTTTATAACCTGGACTAATGAGACTACTTTAGCCATAGATTAGGTGTCAGTTCATAGATGGGAAAAATTTCCCCCTCTCCAGAAGTACAATCAAGGGAGCCAGCCCCTAATAAGCCCTGTTGTAAAGGCCATAATAGGCAAAAGTGTGCTGCTCGGCTGTGAGCTAGTGGATGTAACCACATCACCTTTGGTAAATTGGAAAAAGGTCTTTCCCCTAATCAGTAACTCCAGGCGAGGAGGCAACTACACCTATAGCAGGAGTATTAATCAGCCGGGTTCAATTTATGCACATTCCCGTTGGGCTCAATTTGTCAAATTGGCATGGGGTGAATTTAATTACTGTGGCTTCTTTCTTCTCAGTGCTCCTTGGATCAGGTTACTGCTTATCAGCAATGTTGAGAGAATAGTGGAAATCATTTGTTCTCCATATGGTAAATGTGTTAAACACCATCAGGAACTCCCTATAGTATTTAGAATTGGGAAAAGTCCCACATTTAATCAAAGATGAGCACATCTTAAATGGGAATTGACCAAAATATTTTCATGAATTTGTTTAAAATGCTTGTCAGAAATTGTTGTGACCTGGGGGTGGGCTAGAGTTCACTTCACTGTCTCTCTCCTAGAGCTTCAACAGAAGATGTCCTACAGAAAAGCACATGGAGACCCAGCATTGAGGGTTTCAGCAAAGATTGCACAGGAATTTATTTAAACTGAATCTTGTCTCCATCCACCTAAAATTGCAGTTAAGTTCACTGAGTAGCAGGAAAAGTGAATGAGGAGTGTCTGGGTACGGCTCAGCAGCTAGATGCTCAGATACTATGCTGCTGGCAACAATATAGAGCCTAAATAAAGTATAATTGGGCCAGCGGAGGGAGGAACTGCATACAAGTCTATTGCTGCTTCAGAGGGGGATGTTGGCACATTGTTTGTGTTTCCTGTCACTATGACATGTATTTTGCGTGTGAGGAATGCACCCCAATAGCATTATGTTGGGATGTTGGTTCTTTTTGTCTTAATGAGCAGCATTGTCTGTTTGACATCTTGTGGGCTGCATTACCATCATAATGGGAACTCCAGCACCGTGTACAGACCCACACAAGGCGTAGCTTCTGTTACTGACATTCTTCTTCATCATCATTCTAAGAGCCTCGAACTAAGCATTACTAAGGTGGAGCATGTTATTGATTCTTTTCTTCAGCCAATTTATCAAAGTCAGGATTTATGCTGAAAGTGGCAAGACTTAAGGAAACACATAGATTTGCTCCTAGCAGTTATGTACAATGTTTTGATTTGTGATTCATAAGAATTGTATAATTCACACTAGGGTGTGCTTCCAAACACATAAAAACTGTGATGGGCATAAGATTTCCAGGCTATCTGCAGGCAGCCCAACAGCTGATCCCTGAGCATAGAGAAGTTTTGAAATGCAATCAGTTTTAATAATGCCTCATCAATGCTTTCTAGATGAGCTGTGAAGTTGCAAGAATCAGCTAGTTTGGTAGATGCTGTCTGCGGTTGGCAAGTCTTGAATGAAACTCATCAGTCAAAGACCTTGGACCCTGTGTCTATAGCTTGTACATGTCACGTGTGGGCTTGTTTCAAACTGGTACGGTTGGCAACCTTCCTTTCAATCAACCAGCTTTTAAAGGGGTTGGGGATTTTTTCTTTAAGTTCTTGTCCATATATATATTCCACTCTTGGTGTGGATGTGGCCCAGGCACTTGAGATCAGAGTCTTTGCACCTCCTCCTCTATTCAAGGGGAAAACTTCTGTTGCCTCAGATGACAATGTCACACCCCAATGGCCCCCTCCCTTAAGGGGTCCCCTGGGGAAGGCGGATCAGCATTGTATATTGCTAACACTGTTGCAAGCATCACGTTTTGGGAAGGGTCACAGGTGTGAGTGAGTGTGGAATGGAAGATTCCCTTGCAGGGAGCAAGAGGCCAAAGGGGGGAAGGAGGAAAAGAGCAGAGAATGGGTTAACTCAACACTCCAGCTCGCTCAGTCAAAAGATAAAGCACCGACTCCAGCCCAAGGCCGCAGCTCACAGCCAACGCTCGGCTGCCTGCCAAGAAAGAGGGGGGCCTGGATCCCCCCCCTCAACCAGCCGTGAGAAAGGAGAATTCAGCTAAACAGACAGACCTGCGGAAGCAGCCCAAAACGAACGAGACAGCGAAGGCCAACACGGGGGGAAACAAAGTCCCACCGGTGTGTCTGGAGCCGATGTGTTTTGGAAAAGTTGAGGAGATCACAGAAAGCCGGTTTGGACTGGTACAAAGAGCACTGGGAACAGAGGTCGCAGAATGAAACACCCCCAAAGGAACCCTGGACTTAAAACCCTCCTGAGAGCTGAAGCAATTTGGAGATCGCAGACAACCTGGGCCCAGGACAGAACTCCCGTCCACCCTTCCCCCTCTTCTTCTTACGTTACACCCAGGCTTGGCCAGCCTACGGTAGAGCGTGTATGAGTATGAAAGTGGCTTAGGGCTTGAGGCACTAACGCTTTCTTCCTTCCTCTGAGTGACATGGGGAGCGCCCCTCACTCTCCACTGTTATTTTATTATTTTATTAATAAAGCTTTAAACTTAGACCCTTGGTGTGTTTCGTCATCTCCTCCCCTAAAGAGCCTGTGGCTTCAGCCTGATCACCTGACATCTCAGGCACATTGGTAACAGAAATCTGTCACAACAACACATGATCCGTAGCCATCAGAGAAAATTTCCTAGAAGGAGGAACGAACTCAGAGTGGAGATTTACAAGTGCCTATGACTGTGTCGTCCAAAATAATTCCTAGAGCAGAGCTTTTGGAAAAACATCCAATCTTGATTTCAAAATTGTCCATGATGGAGATTCCACAGCGACCCTTGGTCAGTTGATCCAACAGTTAATTACTCTGACTGTTCAAATTTTTTGCCTTATTTCCAGTCTGAATTTGTCTAGCTTCAACTTCCAGGCATTGGATGGTGTTAGACCTTTCTCTGCTAGATTGAAGAGCCCATTATTAAATATTTGTTCCCCATGTAGATACTTATAGACTGTGATCAAGTAACCCCTTAACCTTCTTTTTGTTAAACTACATAGATTGAGCTCCTGGAGTCTATCATATATGGCATGTTTTCTAACCCTTTAATCATTCTCATGACTCTTCTCTGAACCCTGTAGGTATAGGGTATTTGCTGAGGAAGGCAAAGTTAAGGCAGTAACCCGATGAGCCTACAAGTCGGAAGGCCTGTCAGACAATAGTTTAGCTAAACTGATCAAGGCATAAGGTCCATATGTACAGCTAACCAGGAGTAACTTAGATCATAAGATATCACAAGATAGAATGCTGGAATCAATAAGTATGACTAAACTGCTGACAGGTAACCCCAAGATGTCAATTTATACTTGCTTGAGATATTTTAAAGTTGTAACGTCAGCAATGTCTGACCACAAGAATGCCATGGCAACTAATGGACTTGAGGTAAAAAGCCTAGTGACCTATGGAAGAAGGGCATCCCAACATTAGTGGGGTGTGGATGTTCAAATAAGGAAGACAGGCTGAAACCCCTGCTGAATATGGATTAGGCATATTGGTGTCAGCATAACCCATTATGAAAGCTGTATCCCTGCCTGCATGCCTGGGAAGATGTCAGGGTGACAACCACTGGTGGTGAGGAGGAGGAGGAGAAGGAGGTTGACTAACATTTTGGGTTTTTCTGCAAGGTATGGTGTGAAGATATGAATGTTCAGATGCTCATTTTATATTATCTCTACCTTCTTTCCTGGGTTGGAGCGTTTGTGGCTTTGCTAGTTGTGCTAAATACAATTATTATACAGACAGAATGCCTTTCCTAAATGTAATCTCTCCTTCGTGCACACCAGGGACTTCATCATTGTAATAACTCTAATCCTTCTGGGTGTGATTACAGGATCCTGCCAACCCACAGAGCATTAACTGGGATTTCTAGTTGATCAATATAATTAATAAACAATAGATCAGGCAACAACCCTCTCCAGTTTATCAACATCCTTCATGAATTGTGGACACCAGAACTGGACAAAGGATTCCAGCAGCGGACGCACCAGTGCCAAATACAGAGGTCAAATAACCTTTCTGCTCCTACTCGGGATTCCCCTGTTTATGCATCCCAGGATCATGTTCTCTTTTGGCCACAGTGTTGCACTGGGAGCCCAGGTTCTGCTGTTTATCTGTCACCATCCCTCAATCTTTTTCAGAGTCACTGCTTCCCAGGATACTGTCCCCCATCCTGAAATGATGGCCTGCATTCTTTTTTCCTAGATAATACATTTACATTTAGCTGGTGAGGGGTATACCTCTGCTGGGCATGCTCAGGCTGGAGGCAGAGTATAAAAGGAAGCAGCCCAATTCAGTCTAAGCAGGCTACTGAAGGGGGAGGACGCTAACTGCAGGCTCTCTCCGGAGCTGCTACAGGCCCCGACTACAGGGCCACGGCACACAGAGCTCCAGACAGACTCCAGGCAGCCTGATGAACCCAGAAAAGGGACCGCGCCGGCAGGAGCTACGCCACTGGAGGACCCCAGAGACCCGGGGGAACCGTGGAGCCTCGCCAAGGGAGAAAGGGTAGGAAGCAGCCCAGGGGACTTAGACTTTTCTCCAGTGATTGAACCGGGGAACCAGTGAGCATGTTTCAGAAGGATCCCTGCTGACTCGGAGGTGAGCACCGCCACCACCGCCAGGGCCCTGGGCTGGGACTCGGAGGAGCAGGGAGGGCCCAAGTCCCCCTACTCTGGTCGCCACACACCCCTACTCTGGCCTTCAGGCCACACTGCCCTGAGGAGAAGGGCCACCCTTATTGACTCCGGCCATTAAGCCGTGCTGCCCTGAGAGGAAAGGCTGCTTTATTGACTCTGGCCACCAGGCCATACTGCCATGTTTTATAGTCAGGGTCATGAACACAGAACCTAGTTGGCTGCTATACAGTTTTTTTCCTTCTTCTCACCGTACGTGACCCGGCACCCGGGACGGAGTGTTACCTACCCCGCAACACCCATATTAACATGCATGTTGTTTGCTTGCGCCAAGTTTACCAAGTGATCCAGATAGCACTGAATCAGTGACCTGTCCTCTTATTTATTTACCATTCCCTCAGTTTTTGTGTTATCCAGAAATTTTATTAGTGATGATTTTATATTTTCATTCCAGTTTTTTAATCACAATGTTGTGTGGTACCAAGTCAAATGCCTTACAGAAGTCTAATTATATTATATCTCACTATTACCTTTCTCAACCACACTGGTAATCTCAAAAAAAGATATCCAGTTAGTTGGACAGGATCTATTTTCTATAAACCCATGTTGATTGGCATTAATTATATAACCCTCTGTAGCAAAGGGAAACTCACCGGTGCAGCGCCACCTGCTGGTTGTCATGGGAATTATCTCAATTCCAGCCCAGAGCGCCCTCTACAGGCCAGGGGCTCACTTGTCTCAGGCCCTGTATCCCTCCCAGACCCCGGTGCCCCTTACCCTGGGGTTCCGCCCCCGCAGTAACCCCACGCTCTGGGTCTCCCTTCCCAGGGGAACCCCCAACCCTGTAAACCCACCTTGCCTCAGTGGCTACTGCCAGTCACCATCTAGCCCCCGCTCACTGGGGCAGACTGCAGTCTGTCATGGCCACTCATCATTGGCATGGGGGTTGGACCTGCTGCCTTTGTCTATTCCCGGGCTGTATCTCTTCACCAAGGCCTGCAGCCTGGGGGTTTACCGGGCTGGAGCTCCCCAGCTCCCTTGCCCTTTTCCCCAGCACTGCTCCAGTTCAGGTACCCTCCTCTCAGGCAGCTAGCCCTTCTCCCTCCAGGACTGGAGAGAGACTCTTCAGGCTTCTGGCTCACAGCCCTTTTATAGGGCCAGCTGGGGCCTGATTGGAGCATGGCCCCGGCTGTGGCTGCTTCCCCAATCAGCCTAGCCTTTCTCAGGAGCGGGATAACTGCCCCGCTACACCCTCCTTTAATTCTTTGGTGATGCTTTATTGGACCCTACAAAGCATATCTGGCAAATACCTGTGATTGTAACCACTACCCCAAAGAAAGCTGGCAAAAAGGTACCAAGTGCTGGCGGTTGAAGTAGAATATCTTTATACACACGGTGGTTGTGGCAGCTAATGAGAGGAGCAGACAGGGCCAGCCAAGACTCTGTGCAAAAAGGAACAAAAATGACTTAATTTATTTGGTCACAAATGTGACTCTCTTGCCAGTTTACAGTTCAGAATTTCAAATTACTAGGAATTGTTTGCACTTTATGATTTTCTGAAATACAACCAATTCATGGATTTTATAAGAAAATAAAGAGTTTAAATCTCTCGTTTTACAAGGATAATTGCTCGGCCATCCTTACAGCCAGCTCTAGACACTGCTGCATAAACTATGGCAAAATCAGCAGTTATCAGGTGGGCATCTTGGCTCCAGAGTTTGGACGTTCCAAGAGAAGTGCAGTCAACGGTGGAGGATTTTCCTTCTCAGCGCTTGGTTGTTTTTTTTTTTTTGCCTCTAAAACTGATGTTCTCCATACGTTGAAAGATTTTGGAGACACACTTCATTCTCCTCGTTTTATACACCTGTTACAAAGAGAAAACCAGGGAGACATCGTGCATATTCTAAACAGAGAATATCAGTGCCCTTTGATGAAAGAAGGTGCCAGATGGAGCTCCCTAGAAAGAGGCATTGTTGCCAAAGAAGAGGACCTTCTGCTTCAACAACAACTATGTCCCATCCTGCATATACAAGCAAACAAGTGTTTTGATGTGTTAGTCAGGAGTCACACCACAGCTGTTCTTTTGAATCTAGATCTTTTGTCTCTTCTCTTTGGAAAATGTCTCCAGTTCTTTGAGGAGTCATGGAACTTGTGGGGGAGGGATAGCTCAGTGGTTTGAGCATTGGCGTGCTAAACCCAGGGTTGTGAATTCAATCCTTGAGGGGGCCATTTAGGGATCTGGGGCAGAAATCTGTCTGGGGATTGGTCCTGCTTTGAGCAGGGGGTTGGACTAGATGACCTGCTGAGGTCCCGTCCAACCCTGATATTCTATGAACTTGATAATAACAGAGTGCTGGGTCCTGGAGATCATCTCAGTACAATATGCTCTATATTCCATTCTACACTTGCCCCACCCTTTCCAGGGATCCCCTCTCACAAGAGACTGACAGTAGGAAGTAGATTCGCTTCTGTTTCTTGGTGCAATAAAGGGGGAGAGATTTCTACTCCAATGATATCCTCAACTTTTCCCTACTGAAGAAGAAGGGAAGTTGACATCCAGTTGTGGATTTGAGAAGGCTCAACACCATCATCTGACACTTCAGATTCAGAATGATGATCTTAGGCCAACGTTAGGGCCATCAGGTTTCTGGCTCTCAGCCTGCAGGATGCCAACTT
This sequence comes from Malaclemys terrapin pileata, assembly GCF_027887155.1. Taxonomy (NCBI): domain Eukaryota; kingdom Metazoa; phylum Chordata; order Testudines; family Emydidae; genus Malaclemys; species Malaclemys terrapin. The sequence goes on along the minus strand of NC_071511.1, from coordinate 2,066,099 downwards.
CCACATTTCCATACATCTGGCACACAGGAAGAACTTAAGACTCCAGATGGGACAAAGCGGCTGTCAATACAGGGTCCTACCCTTTGGTGTCTCTACAGCACTGAGGGTGTTGACCAGGGTCCTAGCGGTCGTCGCTGCTCATCTGAGAAGACAAGGCATAACATGTACCTGGATGACTGGCTCGTCTGAGGAAAGTCTCCACAACAGGTGAAAAGCTCCACCCATCAGATTCTTCAACTCTCCATGATGCTCAGCCTAAATATCAACAGAGAAACGTCCCCTTTAATACCAGCACAGCAAATACAATCCATAGGGGCAGCATTAGACTCTACAACAGCCATGCTTCTGCTGCCACGGTTAACAGGTGAGAAAACATAAAATGTCATTGCTCTGAAAAACTTCCTGTTTGGGGGCAAGTCCATCAAAAGGCAAGATTGTGAAGACTTCTTGCCTCTTGAGAACATTTTAGAAAATCATTTTGCATAATCATATTCTATACTAAGAGGACTTTCCCCGCTGTCTTTGTGGTATGTGTTGGGCTGACTGTTTTAAGCAATGCTCTACACGTAACAAAAATAAAACCAATCTGTCCTATGTGGCATCATTGCTAATTTCCACTTTCTCCCATGGTTGCTATAGTAACTTGGCCTCCTCAACTGCCACCTTTTTTGGCGCTAAAAACTCTAAAATCAGCCCCCTACTAAGCCAATGGCTCTGCGTCGAGGCACAGCAGGGGCTGTGTAACACCAGTGCCTGCAGTTTTCATAGCTGGGGTTTAACCTGCTTTTTAGCAGCTGTACAAACAGCTGGAACTGGGATGTTTCAGACCCTGCCCCAGATGTTCAAACCAGTACACGCCCTGGAGCCATGAATGAAGCTTTGGAAACTGCCAGGAACTCCCCTGAGCCACATTCGCCAGCCTGAAATGCTGAAGACTGGCACAGGCTGACCAAGCCGAGCCTTTTTCCATCCCAGGGCCCCTTCAGAAGCAGCCCGGCTTCCCGGTTTGCTAACCGTCAGGAAGGGCAATGACTTGAGGACATTCGCTCTCTGCTGTTTGGTCCGTTTTATGGCAGCTGGGTTAGAAATATGGAAGAATCGGTGCTCGCTTTAAACTTCCTGCTCTATTGGGCATCCCCTGCCACGTACTCGTGCCTTGGAAAGCCCAGAGTCGGTAAGGCCAGCTTTTCTCGGGAGCTCTGCCATGCACTATGGAGCCCAGCTAAGGGGAAGCTGGATGTGGGCAGCACCTCAGAGCTCAGTGAGGGGCTGGCCCAGACCTGCTGAGCCCTGCAGCGGGGCTGGGGGATTGGACTGACGAGGGAGTAGGGCTGCTGCCCTGGACTGGAGCATCATGGCAGCCCAGGGCAGGAGCAAAGGCTGGGTTTGTGGGAGCCTGCCGCGGTGACAGAGCTGAGGGCTGGGTCATAGGGCTTGTGTAGTGATATCAAGGCTGGGCCTGGATCATGTCTCGGAGCCTGGACTGAGTGCAGGGCTCCCACCAGAAGGGGCAATCTGGGTGCTAGCCTTGGGCGTCTGGGCTTAAAGCAGCAGTACAAAGCACACTCAGGGGACGTCTACACTGTAATTAAAAACCCGGGGCTGGCCCATGCCAGCTGACTCGGGCTGCGGGGCTGGTTCAGTCGAGCTGCAGGGGAGAGGGGTCGCTCGTTGTGAGAGGGCAGCAGCCAAGACTAGACGTGCTGGACAGGATGGGTTAGTTCCTTGGTCATGTTCACAACCTCCAGAACGATTCTAACCAATTCGGTGTGTTGGGTCCACCTCCCTGCTCTCAACCCCCGCAACAGACTCGAGACCAGAGCACAGCCAGTTCTAGCCCAGTCCAGCGTTGCCTCATTACAGAGCTGAGCAAGCAAGTGGCACCTACACCTGACTAGCTATTCGTGAGGCATGGGCTACATGGAAAAGTAGTGACCCTGCTGAGCTCCCCCCAGCATGGGAAGTAGACACAGAGCTTTGCGGAGGGTCTGGAGTTTCTCTCATCATTCAGTAGGTCGGCTTTCTTGATAACCATTGTGCCAGCAGGGAGCAGACATTTAAACTCTAGCTCCCCTCTGTAACTTTCCACTTGGATCCGCAATGCAAAACAGTTACAGGGTCTTCCAGAAATGACTGATCCCAAACCAGGTGTTGGTGCCAGATCACAGGGTGGGCTGCACACCTGTTCCCCACTCAAGCGTGTAGGTGGGGAATGAGAGGATCTTTGCCCCCCGCCCCAAACATTTCCGCTGGCGCAGCTGGGCCAGCATGCAAGGAATTCACCTGACCTGGGCCAACAGCAAATTGCCCTGAGGCATTGCTCTGTGAATGACACGCCGATGTGGTGCCCCTAATCCGGGCTCAAAGGAAAGAGACACCGTTGGCCTTGGTGTGGTGTGTAGTTTTCATGAACTCCCAGCAGGATCAGGCCCGCAGTTTTCTGCTTTCTCGTATTCCCAGTTGCTAAGAGTCCTGAATTAAGAGTCCCGGTAGCAGACTGGCTGGAAAAGGGGGACGACAGTTTTTTAAAGACAGACTTCTTATCTCCGATAACAACTGTGACTAAACTAGTAACGCAGTTGCACATCGAAGAATGTTTACGTTACACAGCTTAACTTTTTGCTATTAAAAAGTTTAATATCGGGTGATTGTGCAGTTTGTGTGGGAGATAAAAAAAATCGTAGCTCTCAGAAATTGCAAATGTAGTTTTAAAACACTGCATATTTATTAGGCCATCTGCTACCGCAGCATTAATGGCAAAAATCTTACTAGAGGCAATTTATTCACGACTACAGTTTTACCACCTGATGTGCAAAATAACAAAGCTCTACTTGCATTTATTATTGTGCTGAGTAATTTTCAAATGAATTCATAAAGCTTAAGAGAGCACCAATGTGAACATTTCCTTTAAGGTTGGGGGCTCCTTCTTCACTGTAAGAATGACGCAAATAAGCCAGGATTTTTCATGCCTTCTATGACCCAATCTTGGAGCCTGGAAAGGACTGTAAATGCTGGAATCCCATTGTATGGGCAAGTTTATTGTGCCCTGCACATGATCGGCTGGGGTTGAATTTTGAAATTCTAAATTTTGCAAGGCAGCTTTTGGTTAGGTTGTCTGGGTATTGAGGACAGGAATCTGCAGCATGTTGCTAACAGGCCAAGGGAAGCCCAAGTGAAAATGGCTGGTGTTTTGCCAAGAGAGAGAAACCGCATGTAGCTTTTCAGAAACAACTGCCCCCAAAGTACCAATTAACGTCTGGGTGACTTTCAGGCAAAAGAATAACAAAAAATTATCAAACTTTTTTTTCCCCCTCCTCTTTTCCAATAACCAGAGAAGTCTTTAGAGCGTGTGTCTGTCACAGCCACGTTTCTAGTGCTGACCTGCACACTGCGCCCAGCATCTGTGCATATTTGCAAATGAACAGCCCGTGAATCTTTATCCAGTTTAATTACTGTGCCGCCTCTGATTTGTTTGCACCCTGTTACTGGAGCTGGACTCACAGAGGGACAGAATAACAGATAAGTGGCTGGGTTCAGAGATATGGAGGCCTCGCGATGGAATTGAATGAGAGGAGAACAAGTTTAATGGCAGTCTCTAACTCAGGAATACACCACAACTTTTTTGGTCTAGCTGCTAATCGTACTAATCATTTGTACTCCCCCTCGTCGGAGTGCCATATCCCACTCCCCCGCCTTATCCGCTTCTGCCTTTGTAGAGTGTCAGCTCCTCAGGGCAGGGATTGTCGCTATGTCTTCATACAGCACCCTGCACGTTGGAGCATTATTGTAGGCTACCAGTCACCGGAATCCCGAAGTGCTTAATGGTAACAACCCCCAAGTGCTTAACAAAGGCAAACCTCCAGGTTCCAGCATTACATGAATAGTGGCTGAGGGAGAGAGCTCTTGAGAGGGACAAGAAAGGGAAAGGAGGTGGAGAAACAGTGCGTGGAGAAATATAGAAAGGCTGCTCCAGACGGCAAGAGCAGCAGAGGAGAAACTACTAGGGAAGACTGTGGGAATGGACAGAGAGAGGCCGGTCTACAAGGGTCCAAAGTCCAGGGAGGTGCTTCAGTTAACCCCATGCTGGACTCCAAATAATTCCTCCTCCAAAGCATTCCCCAGGGCACAAAGAGTGTTAGGGGATTCAGGCAGAAGAACCTGCCCCGCGGTCTCTGGTGCCCCCCTGAAGCAGCTGAGAGATGAGGCGCCCACCACAGGAACAGCAGTCGTCACACAGGGAGCCAGCTTTTGGGAAGGGGGTTCTCTGCCAGGAGGAGACGCTTCCTCTTGTGTCTGCCGAGGCTCAGCCTGTCTGTTATGCCAGGCTCCCTCCAGCCACTCTCTTAAGAAAACTATTGAGGAATCCTTTGCTTCACCAAATGTCCAAGCTGGAATGGCTGCAGGCTGCCTAGAACCTCGGCGCCGCCTGTGCCTGTGGCGAGGGCTCGTTACCTGTGTGCCACTGACCTGTGATCGTACCGCGCCCTGGGCTCTGTCGGTGCAACAGACAATTTAAAGTAAGACGGTGACTCCATGTGACCATGGAAAGCAGTGCCTGGCGCACATCCCTGTGGGTCCTCCGGGACAGTCTTTCTCTGATTGCCTTTCCTTGGCTTGCGAACCACCAGCAAAGCTGAATCAAGCAGCAAGGCAGGACGCTGGTGACCTGCCTCATCTCTATCCCTCCATCTCCCACTGTGTCTGGTCCCTACACGCTGCCGGGTGCTCCATCTCCCCAGCTCCCCGTGGCTTCTCTCAAACGCACAGCGAGGACAGCGGGTGGTTGTATCTATTTCCAACCACCGCCCAAAGGAGAGGTATAAATGTCTTCCTCAGTGGGAAGTGTGGCGTTTAATATTCCTTTGTGCACTAATTACGCTGAATGTTATAGTGGGAACACTTCGACACTGTAAAGTTAATGACCCGTTGCTTAAAGAGGAAAGGCACGTTTATAGTCAGATTTATAGTGTGAGTCGTAACGTCGAACCATATTAACCAGCCCGAGGAGCCTGTTTCGAAACGCCCCGAAGCCCCAGCTTTGAAATTACAATAACGCTAGGATGGCAGGAATGCCCTCTAAGTAATTGATCGTTTGCAGGGAAATTCTTCCTGCCTTGGCCCATTCCTGCCTCTCGGTGAGTTACTAGGAGTGGTTGCTAATACGGCCTGAAGGTGCTAATTCACAAAGCCATTTTAGCTGCACACAGTGATGAACTCGCCAGTCGGCCAAGGAAACCTTGACGGGTCCCAGCAGCTGGCTGGAAAGGTGCAAAACCAAGCAGTGTTTGCTAGCCAGGGAGGGCAGCCTGGGATGCGGATGATGTGAGGAATACCAAGGAACATGCCAGTGTGTGCCCATTTAGCCTGCTGGCCACAAACAAAAAGCTAAGGGAATTTGACACCCAAATGGCTTAGGCGTGGTGAAAATGCCAGCCTAAGAAGTATCATCAGAAGGGGATAGAGACAGGTTGTGCCTTGAGACGCTTGAAATAATGCCAGTACATGTCTAAGTGCCTCATTGAAACCTGTCAGAATGCCATAGCAGGCCAGTGGCATTTGTAAACTCCCAGATTCACATCCAGCAGCCTTCAGACCTTACCTTGGGCCAGCTCACTTTGCACTAGAGTCAATGAGAATTTTGTCTGCACAACGTCTGCAGTTTGACTGCCCGAGTGCCGCTGTGTGCTTGGTATCCCACGTTTCTGACAGTGCCTCTGTCCTTCTGGGCAAGGAAGCTAAACACAAGAGGAATGTCAGGCACCAGCTTCACTGAGCATTAGAAAAAGATCCCAGGAACTGTGATTCAAATGACCAGGGTGTCTGTGGGGAACAAACGTGCCATTCTGTTCAATTCCTTCAACACGTTATAAAAGCGCAATAATAGTCTTTAGTCAATCTTCATGAGTTCTTTACAAGATCGGGAGGCAACTGGTGCTGTCTCTCTCTTCCGCTGCTGTAAAATTCCAGCTTTTTCTTTCTCCAGCCAGGTTACAAATGGCCTAGGGCAAAAAATACACACCTGGGACAAATTCTGCCTTCGCAGCACAAGGCTCCAGTTATCTCAATGGGAACTAGATCTAAAATCACATATTCAGAAACATGTTCCCTGTAGGTGATGGTGAGTCGTGTTGGCTGATAATACATAGCAGCAGTGTAGCTTCAAATTCAATCTCAAAACATACCTGTAGGGTCGATACAGGCACACAGTACTGTTATCCCCATTTCACAGGGGACAAAGCTGAATCCTGGAAGATAAGTACCGTATATACTCGTTCATTAACCTGTTCATTTATAAGCCGACCCCCCATGATGGTTAGGTAAAAATAGCAAAAACTGTATGACCCTTTCATAAGCCGACCCTATATTTCAGGGGTTGGCAAACTTTGGCTCCTGGCCCATTAGGGTAAGCTGCTAGCAGGCCTGGACGTTTTGTTTACCTGGAGCGTTCACAGGCACGGAGCCCCTCGGCTCCCAGTGTCCGTGGTTTGCCACTTCCTGCAGCTCCCGTTGGCTGGGAACGGCGAACCGCGGCCACTGGGAGCTGAGGGGCTCCGTGCCTGCAGACACTCCAGGTAAACAAAATGGCAATGTATTAGATATTCAATTCAATGATTCCATAGAGTTTAAAATCATCAAATTTTGGTGTAGACCCATTTATAAGCCGACCCCCGCTCTTCGATGCATCACTTTTTTACCAAAAATATTCGGCTTATGAACGAGCATGTACGGTAATTCACCCAAGGACACAGAGTGTGGTTGGTGTCTGAGCCAATTTGAACAGGCAACACCCTGTCTTCAGCTCACCAGGCCTCACTTTGATGTCAGGTAAGTGACCCAATTTCCACATCCAGACATTTCAACTCCTATCACTTAGGCTGGCGGATCTCAACTCGCCGCATGCAGCCCAATTAGCACACAACCGCGGCCCAGCTCAGTTGTGTGTTAAAGGCCGGGGGCTCCAGGCTGCCCCGCCGTGCAGTGGGCTCTGGGCTGCCAGCTCGGCACAGCGGGGCATGCGGCAGGCTCAGGGTCTGGGGTCCTGGCTGCCACCCGGCCCGGCACAGCAGGATCAGGGTCCCGGCTGAGGCACGTCCCGCACGGCACGTCCCGCTACTGTCCCGCACGGTGGAGTCCAGGGTTACGGCAGGGTCAGGGGTCCCCGCCCCGCACCCCGCTTTCCGCTCCTGACCAAACTCTGAGGAGGGGTCTCTGGGCGGAGGGGTTTATGGGGCGGGTTGGGGGCCTGCATATGTGGCCCACGATGATAAATAGGTTGAGAACCACAGACATAGGTGGTTATACGCTTCCCTTTCCAAGGAGCTTTGTACTTCTATTTTTCCATGTATATAACACAACCATTGTTTAACTCCATCTGCATTTACCATGTTAAAAAACATCTTGCATCAGCTAAACCAGTATTAACAAAGGACAACAAAATAACTGCCCCGCACCCAGCAGCCCCCACAGCCTTTGAAAGCGTTTACACATGCAGGCCTTTCCCTGCGGTCTGTCAGAAAGGAGATCGACAAGCCAGGGAGTGAATTGCAGACCGGGGGGCCTACCCCTGACTCCAGGCCATGCAGATTTCAGCTGTGACATTTGATTGACATTCATGCATAAACAGCTGTTTGGTTTCCAGAGTAGAACCGTTGAGTTAAATGAGAGTGACCAGTGGAAATGTGTGCCTTTGATTTCTGGGATCTGTCCCCAGCCACCTCCCCTCCTGCAGTCCTCCTCCCTCTGTGCTCCCTGTGCTATAAACTCTTCTCTGTGCGGTTTAAATGTACGCTATTTGACGCCTTGTAAACCACATAAAATATGATCTGACAAGGCCCCTTAACAATGAAGGATTTTGCACAAAATCTTCAGGCACTAATTCAATTTCAGGGCTCTTTTCCCATTAAAATCGGTGCACGACGCCACCAGAAAGCCTTGACTGAATTATAACCTTGTATTTCTTATAGGGCATTTTTTCCTATGGGCAACAAGGTTTTTTATTTGAATCAAAGATTAGCATAAAAAAGCTGAAGAGATTCCCATGTGCTTTAATGCTGGCTTTGTTTGCTTTGGGAAATATGAAACATTGTGACTCCAAGAGAACAACCGTCTTCTCTTCCAGGGATAATAGAGTATTATTATTATACTGTGGAAATTATTTTCCAATAAACATTGAGTTTAGTTTTTCTCTCTCCCTTTGCCAGTGGTTCCACGATCCTCTTCTCTTGTATCACCAGTGAACATTCAGGGTGAATCGCTGCACTTCTGGTTTCTGATTCTTGTGTAACATTTCTGAGGATTGTTTCTTATGTCCTGTATAAATCAGAGTAACACACGGCAAAGCCCAAATGCATTGAGTGGCTTTGAATATTTAAGCTACGGTTTAAGCTTCCTGCAGTAGCCCATAGCCGCCTTTTAAGAGCGGTGACGATCATCTCTCAAGCACATGTACTGGCAGTTTTTTGTGACTGGATTATTGATGAGACTCTCCCAGCTCTGAAACAGCTTTCACGGCCTGTCATCTAAATCCTTCTTAATTCACGGCTTATTGGCCATAATGGTTCTAAATAAATATTTTGTGCCAATCTCTCTCATGTGGGCACCAAGTCACCTGCTACAAACTATCCATAAAAATGTCATAAGTCACACGCTCCTGGATAAGACGACCTTAACTGTTCTACAACGTCATATTCTGTTAAAATGTCAGCTAGATTGCATGGGAGTGTATAAAGGGAGCCCTGATTTCAGCTCACCCCCCACCCATGTAACTAATGCATACCGACTGCCTAGTAAAAATGGAACTTTAGCTACTGAATACAGGCACTATTGGCAATTTTCTGTATTACCACAGCATCTAGCTGCCCCAGGACTCCCTTGTGCGAGCTGCTGTATGCACAGCTAGTGAGAGACAGCCTCTGCCCGTAGAGCGGACAGTCTACATTGACAGCACGGGTGGGAGGTGAGCATTGAACGCACCTCTCCGGGGTCTATGTTCCCTCTCCACCTGGCCACGCTGCCTCGGCAACAGCGGGAGCGTTCTCAAGCCTGACATCACTAGGGTAAGTTGCACTGCATTGTTAGTGTGATTCCTCCAGGTCGGTAGTTGCGAGTGTGAAATGTGCGTCACCGTGCCGAGGAAGTCGCCCTGGTCCCTGCCGGGCAGTTTGTTTGTGCAGGCCCCACGCACCTCTGCCAGAACCAGTGCACCCGCGTGGCAGCTGGCTGAAGGCATCCCCTGCCTGGGTGGGGGAGGGTGCGGGCCACCCAGCGGGTGAGGGGATCATGTTATCCCCTTAGAGAGACTCCGGATTGCCACCGGGCGGGGGCAGGATCATTATCCCGCTGGACCTGTATCAGCTGAGCCCCATTTCAGCACTAGCAGCTGGGGGTGGGGAGACTTATTCCAGGCATTACACACCTGAAGATCCCTCCCTTGCTACCTGGCTCCGGGCGGGAACAATCCTCTGCCTGCGAGAACGTCAGAGGAGCACTGAGCACGTCTCTTCTGGCCTGAGCATGCTGAGGGCTTCCCTGAACCCCGCCACCTAGAGCCCAATGGCAGGCGGTGGGCTGGAGTCCCAGACTCATCTCCTGGGGAAGTGGAAGTCACCGGCTGACACATAAGAACACACATGACAGTGTCCAACGGGAACACCCCATGGGCACGGGCCCTGTAGAGCTCTGGAGGTTCCCGCAGTCGGCACTGGATAGTAGCCACAGAAGCCATGTATCGAGTCGCTTGTGTTTAATGGCATTGCCCTGTGTCGGGGGTGAAGGGGCTTTTGACTCACTTTCCGCTCTGGATTTGTGGCCTGTTTACTTAGATGCTTTGTCCTGGTTGCTAATGTTGTCATTAAACCTTGTGAAAGTGCCCACAGCCTTCAGGAATGTGGTATTAATTTGTTTAATGACTGTGCTTATTCTCAAAGGGGCAGATAGTGCCTAGAGAGGAGGAATGGTAGTCCCCCAGCCTACGGTTCCTTCTCACGAATGCCTGGTCTGTCTAATGAACGAGAAGGGGGATTTTATTCCTAAATCAAATTGTAATACTAAAAATTTCAATTGCTAATTAATCCATGGAGAAGATAATTTGTAGCAGTGAATTCCGTCACAGGCTGATTGATTATTAGCCATTCATTAAGATATCAACGACAAATGTTCTTGTGGTGGTTTGATGACGAGGTAGTCAGGGCCAGGACATAGCTTAGCGCAGGATGCGGGGGCTGGCTCCCCATGCCATCTGGGGTTCAGAACCAGAAGGGCAGGAACCGAGGTCAGGAACCAAGAGTTGGATGTCAGGAATCAGGAGTTAGGGCCAGGAGACAGGAGCAGGTAGTGCTGGGTGAACAGCTCAGAGCAGCGGCTTGCCCAGTTGTAAGGAGGACGCCCTGTTCCTCCTCCTGACTTAAGCAGGGTGAGGGGGCCAGTGAGGGGCTCTGGTGTTGCACCAATTGGGACCCCGGGGCAGAGCCTCCTCTCTGATCTGGGCTTCATGGAGCCCTGGTTCCAGCTGTCAGGTGGAGGGTTGGAGCGTGGTGACCCTGCAGACCCGGGTTTGAGACCGGGGGGTCATGACGGGAGAGCCGCACGGTTCCAATGCACCATGAGATCCTGCTGTGTGGGCCTGATCCTGCCAATGCCAATATTAGCGGGGACTGCTCAGGTGAGCCCCATTACTCACTCTCACCTAGCCTAGCAGAAGGCCTCAGCCCCCGAACACGCTCCTTGGGCTAAGTACATTATTATACATTTCTAATAAAAGAATAAAATATTTAAGAGTCTCCATTCTCTAGGCCTGAACCCTTCCGTCCACCTCTCGGAGATGAGTGCAACAGAGCGCTCTGCATGAGCCCTGGGGTCCCGGGAGATGGCTCGGGTAGCAGAAGGGGAAGGTGGAGATCAGATGGGTTCAGGCTCCTGGGGTCGCCGGGAAGAGGACAGCAACGGGCCCTTGGCCGGTGCAGCATAACAAAGAGTTACAAGTGATTTCATTGGCTCATTCTTTCACTGCAGTGATTGCGGGTCTGACCTTCTGGCCCTCATCTCTCGCCCGTTCCTTCGTGGCTGCAGTAAAATTGCCAGTATCAATAACTGTCTGCAGGATAAATAGCGCAGGGTTTGTTACCGAAACAAATGGCAGGAATTATTCAGAGTAGTTAACCGAGAGCAGGCTAAAGAATAACAGCCTGCAATAGGGACGGGAAGGTTCGAGTTCGCCATGGTGGGGAAAAGTCTCGACTCTGAGGTCAATCGGGCAAGGGGAACGTTCCTCCAGGAGGGTCATTCAGGAGATAATGAGATGTTACATCTCAAAGAAGGGAAACAGAGCAGAGTCCGGATTTACACTGAGCCGCGGACGTCACTTCTTCACCGCTGTGCGGTGACCCTCTCATAATAACACCGACACCGACTGCCCCCCTGTGTTAACTGAAACCAGAACTGGTCAAAATGGAGACGAGACTAAAACTGGCATGTTCCGTTCCCCGTCATTCCTGGGTTCTGAATAGTCCTGTGAAGAAATTCCCTCCTGCGCAGAGGGCCGCTGGTCCCAGGGTTACGCTCTGCCCCACTTCGATCCTGATGAAGCCATATGGGACAGGCAGTGCACCAACCCTCTGCACGGGGTGGAATTGCAAATATTTGGACAACTGCCAGGGGTGCATGAAACTGTTTGCAAAGCCCCCTGTAAGGTGCTAGCTTGTCCCCAGCCCACGAAGGACCCACTGCCAGACCCAGAGTCTCTTTCCAGCCACAGGTTTATTTTCCAGACATAGACAAAACCCCAAAACCGTCCCTCCAGGGCTACAGCTCCCGGGCGGTTTTCCCCTTTGCCCCTTTCAGGGCCTCCTGCCGGATTCTTCCCAGCTGTGTTTGCTAAGACCCCCTGCCCAAGGCTGTCTCCCTGGAGTCCCTTTTCCCCAGCAGATTCCCAGTGACTCCCCTCCCAGCGAATGCCCTGCAGCTCCCGCTTCCCTTCTTACTGACAGCCTGGCTCCTACGAGCCCCAGCTGCTCCCCTACCCTCTGAGTTGGCGCAGCTGGGAGCAGCTGTTCTCGCACGGGGGCAGCTCCCTGGTTACACTGGTTTCACACAAATGAGTGTCCTAAAACCCGTCTCCGAATTGCACCACTGGCCGGTTTAAAATGTGCTCGGCGTCCCCCAAGGAGAGGACACAGTGATCACCCATCCACTGCCCATAGCCAATACCTGAAGTGGGCCAATCCCAAGCAGGCAGGCTGCAAACGACTGGGCAAATGCTTCAGCCTGAGCCTTCCTGAATGTTTGTTATTCACCAACCTAATCAGGGGCTACGCTCCGCAACAAACTCTATTAACGCCGAACGGTTCTGTCAGCTCCAGCTAAAATCCGCAGCATCACCGCTGGCTATCGATCACTGCCACAGCCACTGGGATTCTGTATGCGACGGTATTTTGTGCCGTGACTGCTTTCCACCTGTGCCGAGGCTTGTTTCTTTGGTACGAGTAACAAAACTAATAGTTACGGTGACCCAATGCATCTTTTCTCTGTTGTTGTTTTGATGACGATTTGACTGTGAAATTTGAATTACAGCTGAAAACGAAGCAAGTGCCTTGCACTGGGATCACAAGCATGTACAATTTCCAGGGAATATTCAGTACTAATGCAAACGCTTTCTGGGTTTTCTTCTGTGGCCATCACTGGAGTAGCTAAGTGCTAGTAGAGTTTTATACTGTGTCCCAGCCCCCATATTGATACAGCCCACACTCTCCCCTTGTATCAGAAAATCTTTGAGGCACTAATCGAATGTAGGGAACGAACACTACATCCGTTGAAATACGGAGCAAGGACAAGGTCCGTTACCAGAGGTAGCTGATGAGCTCAGTGGAATATTGGAAGAAACAGCATATGAAAATATTAATAATGATTTTCATTATTCATGCTATTATCCATGGTAAGGCATCGGACACCTGAAACAGCCAATTGATAAGACACAGCATTTATTAATTCCTATCGGGGAAACCAATACGGCGCCCGCTTCAGAGAAATACTTCCCGTGAGCTAAAGGTATTTTAGCTTTTCAAAATCCACCAGATCTAGCGCAGGAGAGTCAGCAGTAATTAGCTCCCTGGTCCGTTCCAGGAGGGACTCCACATTGATGGTCAGAAAGAACAAAGGCATTATCCTATAGCCGGGGGAAGGGACAGTGCCCTGTACTCTGCAGCGCTCAGGCTCACTGGTTTGTAATTACTTAGGGTTGAAACTCACCCCTGGCAGGGGGCCACATAGACGTAAATCCTATTGTGGAAGTTTAAAGGCTCCCTGTGCTAGCCCTCTGCACAAAGGCGCTTTCCAATAGTGACACATCGCAGAAAGCGTCCACAGCAGCTGGGTGAAGAAGACCTCTTCAGTGGAGTAAATAAGGGTGCCCCAGTCTCTGAAGAGAAACAGTAGGCCACGGTACCACCACATGAATTATACACTACAACAGAGCCGCAGAACCTTGTCCTGGCTTGGCCATTTATCCAGGTGAGAGAAAACAAGGAATGTTTCATCAGACAGTATTGATTTTTTTGGGTCAATATCAATATTCATATCACTAATTCATGGTTGCATGTCATGCAGACAGATGAAAAGCTCTAGCCTGCCGGTGTTCAAAAATGGCTTTAAATCCCGGGGTGCTCGGAGGCCATCCTGGTAACAGATCGTCATGTCCACGTTCGGTCAGATGGAAAGAAAGAACACCATAAAATAAAACATTCTTTGATGTCTGGTGTGGGACAGCGACGACGTGCCATGGCTGAGAGCCCTTTCTGTAACTACATTCAATCCAGGGCATTTCAGACAGCACCTCTCCGGATTATTTTGTTTTTATGTTTAAACTTTAGGGGCCTAAGAGCGAAGGCAAAGATGCTGTCTGGAGGTAAGGGTATGGCTCAGAGGACGTGCTTTCTGGGACAATGGGGGTGAGGATTGTGTGGGTGATAAGCCCAGATACTAACATCTGTACAGCCAGACACCAAAAGCCGTGCAAAGTCTTTCCAGGAACACACAGCTGAGCTGTAGGCTAGACGTTGCCCCTCCGGGCTGTGGGTGGGTCGAGGAGCCAAGACCCGCACCTACCTGCCACACGCTGGAGAAGAGATAACCAGAGCAGTTTCCTAAGGAAACTCACTCGGTGAGTCCAGCCTGGGGCAGACGTGTTTTCCAAGCCACACTGGGGTTTGCAAGGAAACCTCGTTAAGGCTTTGAAAGGCCAAGTGAATGACCTCGCCTTGTTGTTCAGAGCTCCTCTCTGAGTGTTGTGCCATGTTTGATGTAGCCATGTGTACATAAGACAGTAGCCAGGTCTGTGTGTGAACTGTACACCTTGTATTATATACATCAGCAGTGTCCTCAGTTGTCTTCTCTTGCCCTCCCCTGCCTCCTCTCCCCCCCACCCCCCCCCCCGCAGCCACAAATTGTCTTTTAGGCTGCTCCTTCATATCTGCCTTTTACCCCAGGCCTCTTTTTGCAATTGGCTAGCAAATACTTCACTGGATGTTGATTGGCCTTCCAGCCATGTAAATTGCTTTGAGCTCACCTGGTCAGAAATCCTCACACTTTGACAATGCTGTGCTATCTCCTTTCAGCCGCTGGTCTTTGTGTCGCACTGTAGACAGTCGCACCATTCTCCTGCAACAGGAGAGGCACCTATATGATTACAGAATGGACTCAAGATCAATAACTAACCAGCTCTTCTCACAACCCAACAGGCGTTGACAAAGCCGAGTGGATATCTGTGCTGTGCATCCTAGCCCACGGATGGTAAAGTATTGACAACTCAGTATCATCTGTTACTTGCATTCTGCAGTTTTACTCCAAGTTTCATTTGGCTACGATGTTAGCTGTGCCCAGGGCACCCTAATAAGCAGGAGCATAGGCACTCGATATTTCAATTAACAACTTTGACTGTGCTTTAAAACTCCTGCCCTGTCTGAGCACAAAGGTGAAATGTTAACTCGAGCATCTTAACAAACGGTGAACACAACACAGTGGCTTTGTGAACATGAATGTTCTAGAGCATCCCTGAATCTGGACTGTCCCCCTATTGCTTGACGCTAAAATCTGGGTGGCAGATCCCTGACAGTCCTAGCCAGTTGTCTAGCCCCGACCTGTAGCTCTCTTCACACCCTAGGTGGGAAATGTTGCCTCCAAGAGTTGCACTTAGAAAATAGTTTTTGGTCGATATGTATGTCGTGTACACAGAGTGTGACTGTCAGCTGCAGAAAGGAGGGGGGAGGCAAGTTACTTTTTCTGAAGTTAGTCTGAAAGTGTTTCTTTATAGCACTTTTGGGGCAATTAACCAGCAGTATCAATGGAATTGTGGAACCTAGAAATCCTAGAAACAAACTGGTTTGATGGCCAAAATAGAAGTCAGTGAATGTTAAAGCCCACAGTTTTCAAATCGATGCATGCAAACCTGCATACATATTTTTCAGCTTGTCCCGTGTTGGTGTGCAAATCCCCGCAACGCGTGTGTATGTGTGTGTACATTCCCTCAGCTGCATGTACACATCAGGGACATGTATACCTAAAGCGGGCACATGCAGAAGTGGATGCACACTTTTGAGCATGCGCTTTTGAAAATCAAGCCTATGCATGTAGCAGTAGTGTCATGTTAGAGTCACTGAGCCTGCTTCTCCTGGCACATACCGTAACTCACCATGAATCCAGCCCCCCGGGCACAACGGAGTTACTCTAGTGAAATCCAGTGAAAGTGCAAGGAAAATTATGGCCACTGCGTTTGTGTGAGCTAATGGAAAATGTAGCAAAGCAAAAACCTTAGAGACCAACTTAAGGGAAGTTCAAAGAAGAATGAGAGAAGTTCATGCAGGACAGTCCGTCAATGGCTACTAGCCAAGATAGTCAGGGATGCAACCCCACGCTGCAGGTCTCCCTAAACCTCCAACTGCCAGAAGCTAGGACTGGATGACAGGGGTGGATCACATGATGATTCCCTGTTCTGTTCATTCCCTCTGAAGCACCTGGCATTGGCCATTGTCAGCAGACAGGACACTGGGCTAGATGGACCTTTGGTCTGACCCAGTCTGGCCACTCTTACGTTCTCAAGTTTAACCACAAGTTATTGAACTTGATAGTGTCATTTACATAATAGGGAAGAAAAGCTTCTTCCACTACCAGAGTTATGGGTGAACTTTGAAGCCCTGTGTTATGCAAGAGGTCAGATGAGATTATTGTAGTGATTGCTTCTGGCCTTAAAACCTATGGGGGAAATTGAGGCCAATGGGAGTTTTCCATTGACTTCAGTGCCACCTGGATTTCACCCTATGGGCCAAATGATCTGCTGTCAAAACTCCCGGGGTGTCAGTGAAATTATTCCAGCAGAGGAGTTTTACCCTATGAATGCCGACTGCAGTCAACAGAATGACGAACCTTCAGTTTTGTGCGGTGAGTCTGTGGGAAACCAGTACAGAATTTAAATCACAGGCAGAAGAGAAGAACAAAGAATCTGAGGTGACCCCAAAGATCATTGCCACCTCAGGCTGTGGTGGGAAGGATAAACCACCATTCATTTAAAAGAACTTTTACAAATCAGGAAGATGAGATTTGCGTTCATGCAAAAGCTCTGAGGAGCCAAACTCAAGATTGTTCAGGTACCTGTCCCAAGGGCCAGATCCCCAGCTGGCATAAATCCATTGGTCAACGGAGCTTTGCTGATTTTCACCAGCTTCTGCAGGTGTGTGGCCATTTATCCGCTCGCACCGGAACATTGTTCTGAATTCTTTTTTTCCTTCTGAAACGCCCCATGTGTTGGGCCCAGCAGAGTCTATTTCATGTTGTTTATTAGGAATAGCTTTCAAAAAGTTAGCAAAGAGACAACTCTGTTTTCTCTCTTTTTTAAAGTCTATTTTCCCCTCCCAAGATATTTGTTTTACACAAGAGTAAAGGCTAAATAAACATATCTAAACAACTGAAAAACATGTCAACATTCAACTTCAAACTAGAACTCACTGAAGTGTAAAATTACACCCCTTGTTCCACAAATCTCTAACAAACACCGCAGTTATGTAAGCCGCTGCGCACTTTGTCATGGCAGAGTTTAACACACCGTGCAAGCCACACAAAGTAATTACACTGCATCTCAACAAAGCAAAGACCTGCTCAGTCAGTCTTTCCACCCGCCTTCCATCTCAGAAAGGATCAGAGGCAACTCAGTGGGTGCAGCTTTTTTTCGGGTGATCAAACGAAAGCAGGTCACTGATGAAATGATAACGTAGGCTCCCAATGCAGGAGATGTAGAGGGGAAAGAATCAGAGACATCATTGAGATGCTCTCCAACCTTTGATCACCCTGGTAAAACTTTTTCTCTTTCTGAAACTTCCTGTGATTTATCTTCTGCCAAGAGAGCTTTAAAAATGCCAACTTCACCTTGAATGGGGCATTCCCCTTTTGTAATGGCCACTGGAGGGGTTACGTGCCCTGCACCCAATCTCCAGCCAGCGGCTAAAGGTGAAAGAGCTCTGGACGGATGTGCATGAGCGAAGTTTGAGTATGTGAGTGACATTCGCCCCTGTGCTGAGTCCGCACTACTCCTATCCTGTGGCTGTGGAAAGACCAAAGGGACAATAAAGCCGGCTTAACCAGCCTCCTGAGGATCCCCGGAGGCTCCTGTGTGTAGAGCCATTCTATACCTCCCTGTCTGCTCTATCCCTGAGCGCGACTGGAGACCTCTGCACTCCAGCCATCCCCAGCCACTGGCGTGACCCCATGGGACCACACACGGCTCTAAGTTGCCCTAGGGGCTGACCTAGCTCCATGATGACACAAAGTCACCTTTACCCCTCAACCCCTCCCCATCACAGCCCCGCTGGTCAGAGGAGCTAACCGTAGAACTTGATCATACTTTAAAACGACGTTCCCTCTCCTTCTGCTAGGTTTGTGAATGAATTCTGACTGCTCAGATGCTCTGGTGAGTCAGAATGAACATGTTATTTTTTAAGCAGGTCCCCTTTCAGCCAAACTAAATTTATCTGTATGCCCAATAAGGACCAATTAATTTAACTAATTAATCTATTGGCTGTCCCTGAAATAAACTTCCAAACCTTAATTAGACCATTGTGATTGACTGTAAGAAATGGAGCCCCGAAGGCAAGTCAGCTAGGAATACATTTACTCTCCTTGATTGCCAAAATCCAGAATGGGTGCAGGAACAGACAGCTAAAGTTAATGGGGAGAGAAGTTTTACCTTAAAACACACCATGTGACTAAGACACAACGTACCATCTGCCAAACCAGGCACCACAAAAGAGGAGAAAATAGAAAGACAAGGCTGTAAAGAAGGTGAACGAACGAGCAAGAGACTTTGCAGAGGAGGTGAAATGAAGAGAGATCTTAAAAAAAATATATACAATCTTTAGACCATAAAAATGAGGGTGCAAATTATTGTCTGCAATGTACTGTATTTATGGATCGCCTCAGAATGGTATTAGAATGGAACTGGGCCATTGGCTCTAATGACGTTTCAGGGAGTTTCGTCACAATGGGAAGCTTGCTGATGTTAGTTGGTAAGTTCAGTGTTTTGTCTTGATTCATTTCAAGTTGTTGTGTCTGAGTTCAATTTTCTTTTCTTTGTTTATTTGGGTCTCAGTCTTGCACTCCCTTCTTAGTCAAGCAAAACCGCCCCCTGATTTAAATGTTGGACTGTGAAATGCAGTGGGCAACGCATTCAGGCAACTGTTACTGCTTCCTAAAGTGCAGGCCAGATGGTAATGCGGAAATACTCCGCTTTGTTGGATCGAAACTTCTTGGCGTGGCATGTCCCATGTGCTCTGCTTTTATACCTGCAGTGCAAATGTGTGTATTACACAGCTCCCCGGGCACCGTGCCGAGCTGGAGATCTGGGGCACTGCCTTTTCTAATCCACTGTGCACATAGAGGTTCAAACAAAAAGATCGGGTACGTGTATGGTACAATGGTGTCAGTGGCTGGCGTGGCTAAGAGAGTCCAAGTACCAGCCCAGCATAAACTGGGCTTTGGTGCAAAACACAAGATCTGACTGGGGATGATTGTGTTGTCTGGTGAAAGCTAGTCTGAGGGATATTGGGGGAGCAAAACAAGGCAAAAGCAATGAATCAGGGGATCAGAATGTGCAGGAGAAAGAGTTTGAGGCTGATGTGGTGGACAAGGGAAGCAAGACAGAGATTTGTTTTTTGTAGCATGAATCACAGAAGTGTGGAGGGAGCCTGCCCTGGCCACGGTGCACGGTGCTGCCACCCCGGAGCCACGCTAGGTAAGCGGCGCCAGGCCGGAGCTCGCACCCCGCACCCCAACCCCCTGTCCAGAGCCCCCTGCCACATCCCACACCCTCCCGTACCCCAACTCCCTTCCCTGAGCCCCCTCCTGCACCCCACACCCCAATTCCCTGCCCTGAGCCCCCTGCCATACCCTGCACACCTCGTGCACCTCAACTCCCTGCCCTTAGCCCCCATCACACCCCGCAGCCCTCCTGAACCCCCTGGGGGCAGGGAGGGGGCAGAGTTGGGGTGAGGACTTCGGGGTAGGGGTTGGAATGGGGGCAGGGAAGGGACGGGAAGAGGCGGGGCAGGGCCGGGGCCTCATGGAAGGGGTGGAGTGGGGGCGGGGCCAGGGGCAGCAAGGGGTGGGTGTCAGTGATGTGGCCCTCGGGCCAATGCACTAGTCCTCATACAGCCCTCATGGTCATTTGAGTTTGAGACCCCTGGTCTATGCCATTATCCAAGTCATTGATGAAGATTTTGAATAGAACCAGACCCAGGACAGATCCCTGCAGAAGCCCACTCAATATGTCCTTCCAGCTTGACTGTGTGAACCATTGATAACTACTCTCTGAGTATGGTTTTCCAACCAGTTGCATGCCCACCCTTTAGTAGCTTTGTCTTGGCTATAGTTCCCTAGTTTGCTTTTGAGAAGGTCATGTGAGACAGTATCAAAAGCCTTACTAAAGTTGAGATATATCACATCTACTGCTTCCCCCCATCCATAAGGGTTGTTACTCTGTCAAAAAAGGACATTAGGTTGGTTTGACACAATTTGTTCTTGACAAATCCATGTTAACTGTTTATTTATCACCTTATTATCTTCTAGGTGTTTACAAACTGATTGATTATTTGCGCCATTATCTTTCTGGGTACCAAAATTAAGCTGACTGGTCTATAATTCCCTGGGTTGTCCTTATTCCCATGTTCATAGATCAGTACTATATTTTCCCTTTTCCAGTCCTCTGGGATCCCCCCATCCTCCACAACTTCTCAAAGATAATCACTAATGGCTCAGAGATCTCTTCAGCCAGTTCCTTAAGTATTCTAGATGTATTTTTCAGGCTCTGCTGACATGAAGAAATCCAACTTGTCTAAGTCATTTTTAATTTGGTCTTTCCCTATTTCAGCCTCAGATCCTAACCCATGTACACTGATGTTCACTAGGTTAATAGTCTGATCATTGCTAACCTTTTTGGGGAAAACTGAAACAAAAAAGACATTGAACATTTCAGCCATTACTGTGTTTTCTGTTATTGTCTTTCCCCCCTTACTGAGTAATGGGACTACCTGTTCTTGGTCTTTCTCTTGCTTCTAATATACTTGTAAAATGCTTTCTTGTTATCCTTTATTTCCCTAGCTAGTTTAATCTCATTTTGTGCCTTGGCCTTTCTAATTTTGTCCCTACACGCTTGTGTTATTTTTTTTATATTCATCTTTCAAAGTAATGAAGGAAAAATCATTCTAATTTCTATGTAATTTAAAATATATCCTAAGAGCCCGGTCTTTTTGTTCCAGATTCTGGTGATCTCACCTGCACTTTCTACTTTTCAACCAGAGGATGAAATTTTAACAAATTGAAATAGTGTTTCTTACTGGTAAATGTGTGCAGATTTATATTCCGCAGCAAGTTGAAGTAAAAAGTGGATTCCTTTAGGGTCAGCTACTGTATACTGGCCACAGAGTTCTCCGGCCACAAGAACCGCGTTTGACATTAAAAAGATAACAGTTATTTCCTATTCTGTGTATAGGGGCATCAAAGATACAGTAGCCCTGTCTAGTAACTGTCAGCAAATGGTGACAATTTAATGCTGATCATTGTGTAGGTGATGCTTTCTGAGTTTCCTTCTTTTATCCAGACACTTAATAACTTGTACAAGTGTCAGAGAGCAGCGTATGTCTAGCTTTTATTTCCTTAGCAAGCTGAAATCTTCTTTGAGTGTCTAAGATACAGCATGGGAGGAAAGATATTCTCTCTCAATAGAACGGTTCTGTTTGACAAATATTATAGACTGTCATACAAACAATAGACACAATATTCTAGGGGCTCTGCTCCCATGAGAGGGTTAATTTCTGTTGCGCTTTTGAACAACAACCTGAGCTGCACTGGAATGTTTACTGGAATGTTAAGTTTCATTAGCAAGGAAAGGACAAAACTTTATTTTCCGAGCGTCGGTGCAGCACGAGGGGTTCCGAAGGCTTTTAACTACTTGGATTGAGCTATAAATAAATACAAGTAATGGGCTGCACTAACAAACGTATCCACTCGGAATGGTTGTCTATGGGCTTGTGGGACAGCCTATATCCTGCTGATGGGAACCTCGGTGGAAAGTATTTAGTGCCCATTTGAAATAATGGCTAGGTCCTTAATGGAGCCAGCAATATAAATAAATTTCACTACGATGTATAATTTTCTTTTACTTATTTATTCATTCACTTTATTGCCTAGCAATCTAGGGCCCATTACGAATTTTGTGGCCGTGTCCAGTGTTTGGAATGGCCTGGAAGTTGGATGCAGGCTCGGCCTAGGTGGTGTTTGGGCAGCAGTCAGAGTTTTGATTGCTAGTCACAGAGAGTCGGATGTGATTGAGCGCTGCCAAGGACTGACACACACGCCTGCTGCAGCAATGGACCCCAAGCGCTAATTACTCCGGCAGTGCCTGGTTCTGTGGAAAATCCAGGGAAATCGATCCCGGGAGTCACGCAAGACATTTTCACATTCTGAGCATGCTCAGGAATGCCGGCCTTAGTGCAGCTCGGGGAAAGGGAGAACGTGAGGAGAGCACCCCAGCAACCGCAGGGAGAGGACAGGCAGGGGAAGGACTCAAAAGCCCTAAAATGAAGAGCTGAGAGGATGCAGGGGAAATTGCCTGGGTCCCAAATAACCGTATTTCCTAACTATACACAGCCACGCAAGGCCTAGCAACAGACACGCTGCAGCTCTGACTGGTTTCTGGTGGCTTCTAAAACCCAGCGAGAGCCACTAGAGGGGTCTCAAATTATTTAAAGGGATACTACTGTATTGCCCTACAGTACTGTAGCAATGTGAGGGGTGCATGGGGCCCTGGGGTCC
Source organism: Malaclemys terrapin pileata (assembly GCF_027887155.1). Classification (NCBI taxonomy): domain Eukaryota; kingdom Metazoa; phylum Chordata; order Testudines; family Emydidae; genus Malaclemys; species Malaclemys terrapin. The sequence goes on along the minus strand of NC_071511.1, from coordinate 2,043,755 downwards.
CTTTCTCCCTTCCTTGAGCAGCATGACAGGGGAATGAACACGGCGGGTAGGAGCAGCTTCTGCAGCTGGCACCCAGCTGGTTCCCCACTGTTTCTCCTTCACGGGGGAAGCTATCGCAGGGGAGCAGGAATCGCTGCATCTGCCTCTCCTGGCGAACTGCAGCCAGATACATGCAGCTTTGGCTCCCAACAGAACTGCAGCATCCGTTCCAGTTCCGCCTGAAACCCTGAGCTAGCAGGGGCCTCTCTAAAGACTCTGAGAAGGAAGTAAAATTACTCCACAATCATGAGACTCTTGAAAATCTGATGAGAGTTGGCCAGTGGGAGTTCCTTTTCAGACACAAAAAGCTCATAGCAACAAGAATTGCCTTCCTCGCAAAATGCAGACATTAAACCTGGAAGGTCCAAAAGCCAGTGTATAGGCTGTGCACTGGGGGATTTCTGGGGGCTGCTCTTTCTTTATCTGTGAAAGGCGTAATACATAAAAGCCGCATTTGCTACGTTTACCATATAATTAACTTCTCCTCAGCACTGAGACAGAGTTCCTCTACATGTGGATTGTTGCATAAAAAGACACAGGAGGACACGAGAATTCTCGATAGAAGGAACAAAGCCCGGCTAGAGCCGAATCTCAGCCCCGAGACCCAGACAGTCCGTAGAGTTTAAGGTTTGTAGATTCTTTCATCCTCTGAGTCAAAACAAGTTACGCTTTACAAAGGACTTAGTGGCTGGTTCATTCTATATCGATTGGCTATAAAGCTACAGTTTGGTTAAAAACTCTCTTGGTAGCGTCATGCTGCCTGCTTGTTCCCGTGCTGCCCGCTCCCTGGAGTTGATCCCCAGCCTTGCAATACTTGGGTGTTTTTCGTAAAGCTCCGGTTGCTGGACTTGGGTTATTACTTGAGAACCCCAGCGTTCATTTGGGGATGGGCAGGACGTACATTTCTAGTCCTCATGCCTGGGGAGGAAAGCTTGAAAACGTGACAGCCCAACGGAGGACAAGAGAACCCAACATTCGTTGTTTAAACCTCCTGATTTTAAAGCCCATCTCATGATTTTGGGGGCCTGACGCATTGGGGGGGTGGGTTGAGCTCCGGTGAGTGGCCAGGAAAGTGGGTGAGAGACTGGGGGAAGCTATTGATGGGCTATGGGGTTAGTAGGGAGTGTGGGGGGGTATGGGTCTGAGGAGCAGGGTGAGTTCTGGGCGGGAACTGAGGATGTTGGGGGTGGTGGGCTTGGGGGCCAGGATGTTGGGGGTGCTGAGGAGATGTTGGGGGGAGGTGGGTAAGTTGGGGGGGGTTGAGGGGCTGTGGCTGGGGGGGCTGAGGTGTTGGGGGCTGCACTGAGTGGGGTTTACGTCAGGGCTGCTGGGATGTGTGCAGGGGCTGTCAAGAGAAGTGGGAGCTGGTGGAGGGCTTTGGGCTATGTGGGTGGGTGGGAGGGGCATTTGGGTGACTGTGAGGGGTGGGGAATGTATGGGACAGGGGCTCTTTAAGGGCGGTGGGGAGGTCCCCAATTTCCATATGCACAGGGCCCCAGAATTCTGTGCTCTAGGCCTGCCTCGGTCAGTACCGAGTCCATGGTCCAGCAGGGTGAGAGGGGGTCACTATCCAGGTATCGTTCCTGTGAGGGCTATTACTGAAGCTCTGACTGGCCAAGATGTTTAAAGATCCCATGACTTTTTTCATCGAAGTCGGGATGTTAACCCCAGGCTAACTGCAACTGCTGTTTCAACCAGTGGTTGTGTTCTTCACTTCGTCTCCAAACTGTGCGTACATGGCAGGGCTATGTGCTGTTAAACACCTGCTGGGTTCTACCCCAGAGGAAGCTGCATTTTAATCCTGGCTGACATTTAATCCACCCAATCCCTTCCCTATCTCTCAGATCAACAGCAGGGAAAGGTTGTAAAGCACTTAGAGAAGTGCTGATGACAGGCCCTGTAGAAGGGCTAAGAGTTATTTGAAGGAGGGTGTGATGGTTTGGATCACAGAAACCCCCTTGGGGCTGCCAACTGATGTGCCAAGACTACTTCTGCCCCTGCTTTCCTGCCCTGGCAGCTTAGGACTCCAGCACCCTGTCTGCTTTGAGCCAGACCCGCTAACCTGCTGCAAACCCGGACCCAGGATCTGAACCATGTCCCCTAACAGTTGTAGGCTTACCTGAAAGCAGCTAACAGAAGTGTTCCTGTCTTTAACACAGATGCCCATCTCCCAATGGGGTCCAAACCACAAATAAATCTGTTTTACTCTGTATAAAGCTTATACAGGGTAAACTCATAAATTGTTCGCCCTCTATAACACTGATAGAGAGATATGCACAGCTGATTTCCCCCCCCACCCCCCCAGGTATTAATACATACCCTGGGTTAATTAATAAGTAAAAGTGATTTTATTAAATACAGAAAGTAGGATTTAAGTCGTTTCAAGTAGTAACAGACAGAACAAAGTGCATTACCAAGTAAAATAAAATAGAACATGCAAGTCTATGTCTAAGAAACTGAATACAAATAACACCTCACCAGTTCCAGTAAGCTTCCTTTTACAGACTAGTCTCCTTTTAGCCTGGGTCCAGCAGTCACTCACACCCCCTGTAGTTACTGTCCTTTGTTCCAGTTTCTTTCAGGTCCTGGGGGGTGGAGAGGCTCTCTCTTTAGCCAGCTGAAGACCAAATGGAGAGGTCTTCCAGGGGTTTAAATAGACTTTCTCTTGTGGGGGGAGACCCCCCTCCTCTCTCCTATGCAAAGTCCAGCTCCAAGATGGAGTTTTGGAGTCACCTGGGCAAGTCACATGTCCATGCATGACTCAGTTTTTATCAGCCAAGCCACATTCCTGGGAAGGCTCAGATGTGGATTGGCATCTTCAAGTTCATTGTTGGCTTAAGTGGTTTTTGATTGGGCACTTAATTTGCACTTTTCTCAAGAAGCTGACCAAATGCTCTGCTAGGCTAATTAAAATCAAGCCAGTACACAGCCAATATTCATAACTTCAAATACAAAAATGACACAGGCATACAGATAGGATGAATACATTCAGTAGATCATAACGTTTGCATGAATATGTTACATGGCCTATGTAGCCTAAAACATATTCCAGTTATGTCACATATACATTCATAAGCATATTCCATAAAGCCTTATGGGGGGCACCGTCACAGAGGGTACCTGAGTCTGTGATCTTTGCCACTAGCGATGTTCATTAACCAGGGTGGGTCTTCAGAGACCACTGCATGGGGCCAGGCAACACACAGGACCCAGGATTCTCCTGCTCTTTGTGGAGGTGGCTTGTGACTGTCGGTTGAATTGTGCAGCTGCAAACTACTGGGGATGCATGTTCCCAGCTCACGGTAACTCCCCGTGTGTCACATGCTTCCTTTTATAAGCAGAGGAAAGGCACGTCTAGCAATTTATGGCATTATTACACCAACCCGCTGCTCATTTCTCCCCATCCCGTGGGCTCTGCATCTGCTCGTGGGTTAATTCTCACCCCTTTACTCACCGGGCAAAGTCTTTAACCAGAGAGGTTGCCTGAACTTTGGATCATGGCCTGTGCCTGGAAAGTTACCTTCCTCTGCAGCCTCAGTATGCATCCAGTTCCCAGGTGACTTTATTCCTGCTGTGGTTTATTCCCCATAAAGGCAATGCAGTGATATCGGCTGTTGTGGAGAGCCGTTTCCCTCCAGAGTGAAGGAGGAGCTGGGGGCTGTGATTCCCTCCAGGGGGGGCAGGGTGATACCATCATAATCCACCAGACTTGCCCAGTAATCAGCAATGGGGCTGTTGCAGTCATTTCCACTCGTCCACTGCAACTTCCCCGTTCCCGAGCAGGTCCCAGGGCCCTTCTCAAGAGATCCTGCTACCCATCTGCTGCTGCATTCCTTAGGCAGCTCTGCTTTTCACAGGGTCCGCGCAGTTTTCTATCCCTGCCACTCCAGAAGTGGCGACTGGTTGAAGTCTGTGATTCCAAGGAGCGATCTCTCCGTTGTGTGAAAGGTGCAGGGCCTCACCATCGTCTTCCTGGGAGCGGGGACGGACCCAGAGAGGTTCTGGCAGCCCAGCCTTCTGAGCAGGGCAGGAAACCGCCTCTCCTAAGGGCACCGATGCGCCAAGATCCCCGCGGAAAGCTGTGGCAACCCCTTTGCAAATTTCAGCATTGCCCAATCCATAATCAACCCTTAACGTGATTTAGCCTAAAGCCCTACGCCACGCTAAAGGAGACCCCCGCCTCTGCCTGTCTCTCCCGTTCAAACCCACAGGCCTCCGCGATCCAGCTCCTGCGTCATTTTGTTTTGGTATTAATCAAGGTTCCTCTCCTTCCCAAATCTGTAGGGCCGTGCCAAATTCATGGTCCATTTTGGTCAATTTCACAGTCATAGGATTTCAAAAATCATAAATGTCATGATTTCAGCCATTGAAATCTGAAATTTCATGGAGTTGTAATTTTAGGGGTCCTGACCCATAAAGGAGTTGCGGGGGGGCACAAGGTTATTGTAGTGGGGGTGGGGGGAGTTGTGGTACTGCTACCCTTACTTCTGTGCTGCTGCTGCTGGCGGGGCGCTGCCTTCAGAGCTGGGTGCCCGGCTAACAGCCGCTGCTCTCCAGCCGCCCAGATCTGAAGGCAGTGCAGAAGTAAGGGGGGGCAATACTGTGACCCCCCCAAAAAATAACCCTGTGCCCCCCCTGCAATTCCCTTTTGGCTCAGGACCCCCAATTTGAGAAAAGCTGGTCTCCCCGGTGAAATCTGTATAATACAGGGTAAAAGCACACAAAAGACCAGCTTTCATGGTCTGTGATGCGTTTTTCATGGCAGTGAATTTGGTAGGGCCCGGCTCACCCGTCCGTACAGCTGGTTTGGGTCATGTAGCTAGCAGCAGAGCAGGGCGTCGGTGAGTGAGGGACACACCAGCCCAATGGTGATTTGGAGAGCGGTGAATCCATTCTCAGCCCAGCGCTCGGTGGGTTGCTTGGAATATATGGGTTTATTCCTGCTCGCACGGCGCAGCCTAATTGCCCGTTTCCCAGAAGAGAGCTGTGGTTCATCGCAGAGAGAAAACAGCCACAGCAGTTGCCTGTCTGGCTTGCGTCGTTATTTATTTAAAATGTTGCTGACTGAGACGCGTGTTTCATTTTCCCTGGGCTCCCAGGGGAGCGCAGTCAGACAGGCTCCTCTCCAACACGCATTGTACAAGCAGCTTTGGCATAACTGAGACAGCACCAGTGCTGGGAACACACGGGGCCTGACCCTGCGTGGTGCTGAGAACATGTGACCCCAGTGGGGTTAGGGCGCTCAGCACCTTTGAGCTGCTCTCCACCAAGGCCTGTGTGTGACCTGCTGCGGTTCTCTTTCATGGCAGCTGACGCTGCTATGATGCTGTCCTACACAACCACCCTTTGAAGGGACGCTGCTGGTGGGATTGTCTGGAGATGGCGGGAATGAACGTGCCATCCTGCAGCATCTAACCACTAGCCCAGGGCAGACCTCTGAAGAAATGGCCGGCTCCAAAGACATGAGGAATGGAGCTAATGCTACATGTTTAACTCCTGGGAGAGAGCGCTGAGTCCATGAGTGTCTCTTTGCACTGGTGCTATGCACAGCAAAAGACAAGACTCAGTTGTCTAACCCAGCTCCCAGTCTACACGTCAGCTCTCAGCACTGGTGGCACCTGGATGGGAGAAACAGGAGAGGGAAGTTTTGTGGCAGTGAAAATATTTTCACATGAATTTTACAATGGAAGCATTTGTGTGAGAAAGAGATAGCCAGAGAGGGGTGTGCGAGGGGACTGTGTACAAAACATCATCACGGGACCCCTTGCTCATCTCACAGCATATCAAGGGGAGCATTGAGATTAATATAATTTTTTAATCAAGTTTCATGCTCTAGACAACAAATGCAGAGAGTTATGGCTCCACACGCAAAGAACAAACCATGAATTATCAGCCTAAAAATGACCAAGAAGAGAGAACACAAGCGCGATCTGTCAGACAGAGCACAGGGGGTGTTTCTCCAGCCTTACACATGGTGGCAATGCTGAGAACAAAATGGCTCCCTCCCGTCTTTGCAGGCAGGCAGTATGGTTAGAAGTTTAAAGGTGCAGTACACAGAAAACACCACCCTGATGACTGGGCATAATATTTTGCACTTCCATAGCTGGCTCTTTTCACCAGTTCTCATCGCACATTCACTGGCTGATTCTAATCACATCCCCCAAGGGAGGCAGGGATTACACCCATTCCGCAGATTAGTAACTGAGGAACGAAGAGGTTAAGCTGGCTGGGTGCCAGTGAGCTGCACAGGATCAGACGAGGAAGCCACCTTGCCATGGGCTATTGGACAGGTGTGGCACTTCTTTGCCTCAGCTCCTCGGGCCTGGAAGCTGGAGTAGATCCCACGGCCTTAGCACCTCTCTCTGCACCCAATACAGGGAGAGGATTGGAGCAACAGGCCACCCCTCTACAGCCTCACTATAACGGGTTCTTAGGGTCCCCCAGGTAGCTGGTCTCTGTGCTGGGCAGGGAGAAATAAGGAGAAAATGGGAGAGGTTGACGGAAAACCCGTCACCCCGCTCTGTGGCACGGGGACATCACAACCAGCTGGCTCGGGGACGCAAGGGCAGTTCCTTACACGGCCCAGGCCCCTGCCCAGGCCCCGGCTGTGCTGCAGAGACGCTGCGGGTCGGACACTTGCTCTGGCGGTGGCCACATGCCCTCAGGCTCTAGGTGGCAGGACCCTGCTTCCCAGCATCAGCCCCCTCCCCCCCAATTGGCCTGCAAGGCCCCTTGGCTGGGGGCAGATCCCTGAGCTGGGCCCGCTGCCCCGGGTCCCCCCTTGCTCTCCCCAGCTGGTCACCGCACCCGGCTCCGGACGGCTCCAGCCCCAGTCCCAGCTCCACTCTGCCTCAGCACGGCTGCGGCTCTGCCTCCAGCTCAGTCCCTGGGCTGTTCCTCTGGCTCCGGTCAGCGCGGCTCTGCTCCCATCTCGGCTCCGGCTCCGGCTCCGGCTCCGGCTCGCCCCCTAGCTCAGCCCTGCTCTGGCTCAGGCGGACCCTGCTCACGCGGAGGATGGGACCCACTAGGTTTCAGCGAGCGGCCAGCAGTCCCCTTACACAAATACTGGAAGAAGAAGGAAAAACCAGCAAATTTTATCAAATAGTCAGTGACTGTTCCTTTCCACCGTACACCGCACAAAGAGTGGGGGGGAGTGTACACATTTACCCAGCCCTAACTCTGCCAGGGCGGAAGGCCCTCGCCAATGAAAGGTTAAACCAAACTCTGCACTGACTTCATGTCAGTTGTTTTATTTCAGCAGAACAAGGCAAGCCCGGTATTTGGTGTCCCCAATACACAATAATTGCTACAACATTTGCTGCCTAATCCTCAGCGCTCATAATACCAGAGGTGTCATAAGTGAAAAACCCTCGCACATCAAATGAATTTTAGGATGTTAAAAGAAATGTGAAGCGTGTGGAGATCAAAGACTTCTGAATAGGCAGGAATACAAAACACCCTAGTCTGCCAGCTTTTAAATCATTAAGAGATATTTAAATGAACCCAAAGTTATTCATACTGAACACTATGGGGTCTTATTGCAAACATAGGTTGTTTCACCAGCTGCCGACCACCCAAGGGTGGCTGAAAGCATTTAATTTAACCTCCTGCCTCACAGCTCATCGAAGATTGTGTAATAGATAATGAAATCTCATCCTCTTTTTCTTTTTCCTCTAATTATGCTTAAATTGAGCATGCTACATTGCTTTACCTGAATCAACGCTCAAGTTCTAACCTTGTTGGTGTTAGATCCACTGATGACACATGCCAGGGCAATTTGCCCAGGGCTGTTAGTTCTGCCGTCTCTTAAGGGATCGGTAGACACTTATAATGCCTCCTGAAGCCAGTTCTATTATTGTCTCTTCCAATCGTTTCAGAATTTGGGATGCACGTGGGTTAGGGTAATGGGGACACATGCTCTAGATTATGCTCTCATTCACATCAAGGACCAGCGAGTGAGGTTAATAGGGCACTGGAGTCCGCTGACATCAGGAGGGTTACCTGTATCTAATTCAGGAGAGTAGCATAGAACTTTAGAGGTATAGGACTGGAAGGGACCTCAATAGTTCATCTACTCCAGTCCCTGGCACTCAAGGCAGGACTACGTAATAACTAGACCATCCCTGTCAGGAGCTTGTCTAACCTGTTCTTAAAAACCTCCAATGACGGAGATTCCACAGCATCCCTGGGCAATGTATTATATGTGTAACCCTTCTGCCCATCTAAGTTGGCAGCAACAAGGGCCGGGTTCTGTATCTAGGGGTTCCGTTTCAATAACACAATGCAAAACTGGCTCGAGCCCCCACCCAGTGACCTGGGACAATTACATACCACCCCCTGGGCGCCTCTAAGAGGCAATACTTCCCCTCTCGCAAGCACAGAGTCTGAGTGTAACAGAAAATGTTTAATAACATGAGGTAAACGACATCAGCGTTAAATTGGAAAAACACCACAAACAGGCTTCATGAGCAAAAAACTCACCCCAGCAAATTGGGCTGTGTCCTTTCCCTTTGGTTCTTGAAACCAGCAACCCAAGGATCACTAAAGTCCCAAAAGTCCAACAACCCCCCAAAGTCTCTTGGGTCCAGCAACCCAAGGATCACCAAAGTCCCCAAAGTCCAACAACCCCCCAAAGTCTCTGTCCCTGGTCAGTGCAGCCCCAGAGTTCAAGCGGGGGGGGAGGGGAAGAGGCACGCAGGGTGTTAAGGGGCACCTTACGTGATCCAAGGCCGACCGGCTGCCTCTCCGTGGGGTTCCGCCGCAGCCTTCTCCACGAGCCGCTCCACTCCACCAGCTGTCCCATGAGCCGCTCCCGCCGTCCACGAACTGCTCTGGCAGCAGCTCCGCTCTGCTCACCGACCTGTGAGCCACTCAGCTCTGCTCCACTTCAGCCGTTCCTTGGGCCGCTCCCACAAGGCTCCACTCTGCTCTGCTCTGCTCGCTGCTTCTCCAGCCGCTCCGCCCTGCTCACCGACCTGTGAGTCGCTCAGCTCCGCTCCGCTCCGCTCCACTCCGCTCCAACCGTCCCCAAGAGGCTCCACTCTGCTAGCTGCTTCGCCAGCCGCTTAGCAATATAGCTTCAGGCTCCCCCACTAGTTAACACAGCCTCAGTGATCTCAGCTCTTTTGTGATTTCAGCTCATAGTAGGGGAGCCCCAGTGCTAGTGCACCATTGGCCCAAAGTGAATTCAGCTCAGCAGTCTGTAATTAGACTTCTAATGGAATCAAAGTTAGCTTTGACATTCAACAGTGGAGAGAGGAGGTAGTGCAATTGGTGTTTCAACCCCTCAGGGAGGGGGCCATACCATCAGGTACAAATACCTGTCCCCATCCTCTCTCTCCTCACTGGGTTTTGTAACCCATGCCCCTTGTCAAGCAAGTGCTACTTAGGTAATGGTGATGGACTCACTCAGTCCTTCTGTCATACAACAGGTTCACTGCCCTTGATTCACAGAATCAGGGTAACAAAACTTTATTCTTCCTGCCCCAATAACAAAGAAACTGGGGATCCCACACCAGCCAAAGTAACCACTTTGAGTTGCTGCTGTTTCATGCCAGGCGAGTGGGTGTGCCTATGCAAACAAGATCAGCCCCTGGAGTTCTTTTCCACACTCGCCATAATTCACCACCAGATGTCAGGGTAGAGCTCATCCTGACTCTGCTTACATCTGGATCTTTTCCCATATTTCCCCAGTCCTTTCTCCAGTGGGGATTTGCCCCAATCCACGCCGTCAAAGGCCTGGCCTCTACAGCAAAGTCCTGGCGTAGACAGGCCAAGATGCTATTTACATTGAATGAGCTTGCCCTGCTTGAAACCAGGATATGCTGTACCAGTTCGGAGAATGCAGAGAGGATACGTCTATCCAGCAAAAGAACCCGACAGCTGGCCTGCCCTGCAGGGTGCTAGCACCCAGTACCAGCCTGAGCCCGGAAGTCTAGGCAGCAATGAAACACCCTGCGCTGGCACGGGTCAGCTGTGTAGACAGACCCAGAGTAACTGCTCCGGGCCATGGGTTGCTGGAATTGGGACGACAGCAGTGTGATGGAAGACGGGAGCAGCTTTTTATTAATACATAGAGTAAGGAGTTACAGAATTAATGGGAAAAGTTGAACAACAATTTGGACACTTCCCCCAGATCTTTTCTCCATTCCCCACCGCCCCGCACTCAGTTCCCTGTGCAGGGCGAGGGGCTTTGTACCTCTCTGCTAGGTGCAGGGCCAAGCCGTACAGGAGGTGTCCCTGCCGGGTCATGCAGGGTGAGTTGTGGGGGTGTATCTGTGCCCAGCTCCGACCCAAAATGCCCTGGCCACACCCTGCAGCGAGGCAGAGAGGACACTTCCGGGGACAGGTTGGGACCACAGAGCAGTATCGGAGGGGGAAGGGAGGAAGTTTCCATTGTTCGGCCTCCTGCCATTCATCCGGTTCTTCTGTTGGCCCCACTGACCCCACCGCACGTGTCTCTTGACCTTGGAATCTCAAATTGGTTTCATTCTGGAGAAGCGAGTGACAATCGGGAATGCCTCGTGCTCCCTAATTGCACCGAATAGCAGGCAATTTCCTGGCATTCAAAAGATCCATCCTCACCGTCCCACTCTGTCTGAAACGCTAAGGAAATCTGGCCAGCACAATGTTCTGCTCATTTGAATATATCTTTTCAACACAAAAAGAAAAAAAAATCCCAACTCAATTCGCCCGGTTTAAAAGCCTCCAAGGACAACAGCCTGTTATTAACATTTACCGGGCAGTGGTTGCAGAATAAAGAAAAGCTTCTGTGTGATTTGTGCTAATGTAACAGTGATGGCACTTAAATTCAGTCGTGTGAGGAAAACGGTAGGCACCAGAATGGTCCTCGAGAGGAAACGGACAAGGACATTATGCCGGCCCTTTTGTGGTGCCAATGAGTAAGTTGGAGATAAACTTTCCGTTCCTGCAGGGTGTCTTCAAGGGCTCTGCCTCGCCCGCAGAAGAAGGGACCTCGCTGGTCATTCTCAATGGGAGCTGCTAAGCCCAGCTGATGGCACAATAGAGGTCTTTAGAGTTGGTTACATTTTTGATGTGGCCATTTCCATGGTGAGTTATTAACAAGCTGTTTGTGCAGAAATTGTTACGCTTGGCAACCAAACGAGGGTTTGAAACGGTCACATTTGCAGCACGATGCCAGTATTTTTTGTCTCGCTGCCAAATTATTCTCTGTCCTACACTGTCATTCCACAGCTTTATTTCTGCACGTCAGCCTCATTGGTAAAGAAGGCGAGAAATCCTCTGGCAACGGGAAAATCTCCCAATTAAAAAATGTACAACATGCAAAAATGTCAGAAAAGTCTCGAGAGCGGTGGTAAAAGCGGTCACCTCTTGTCCTCAATTTATGCTATTTCCTTCACCCCGGGCATTATATTTGTGCTGACAAGGATCAGTTTAACCCCTGTCTGCAATCTAATAAAAGCTTGCATGTGGGAAGCATGCATAATCTTTCTGCGGTGTCTGAGGGAACGCGCACGGGAAAAAACTGCTGCCGCTGCTACGTGGCCAGAACTCTGGGCTGAAATAAACAGGACCCTGCCTGATGCAGACAGTGAGACGTGCTCTCAACAGGAGACTGCTCCGAAACCCCTGCTCACCCTGCGCTGGGACAAGCCCCCACGTGGGGGAGTGGCAGCACCACGAACTGCAACTCATGCAGCTGCCACCTGATTCCCCTCCTGAGGAGTGTAGCTAGCCTCTCCCCCTGCGCCCTAAAAAGGGGGTTCAGCCCCCAGACCTGCCCAGCTTGGGGGAATCTGGCAAAGGGCATCTACACCGAGTCCGCCTGCCCGCCCCTCGCTGGAAGGAGCTGTGCTGCCCTGTCCCCCGGTGCTGCTACCCTGATGGGCTTCCCCGGCTTGGGAGAACGCCCACGGGTTGCTGCGGGCTAGGGAAGGGCAGTATGCGGCCTGCCACGCAGGCGCTCAGGTACCGCAGCAAGGTGCATAGGAGCCAGGCCTGCTCTGGAACAGCGTCGCAGGGCAGCCTCCCCCCACCACCACCACCGTCCCAGCACCACGGCCGCAGGCTCTGCTCCGCCCCCCACTGAGCTGCTAGATTTCCCTCCAAAAGGCTGCGACGTTTTCCCTGGCGCTCCGGAAGCCACGGCGTAGGGAGAGGACAAAGGGGGGTGCGGCTCACCCTTGCGCTCACCAGCGCTGCGTTCAGTCCCCAGCTCCTGCCCAGACCCTGGGCAAGACACCTCACCGCCCTGGGCTTGCTTCCCCGGCTGTAAAATGGGCTTCCTACTCCTCCCGCCCAGTGGCTGACGGGTCTGGTTAGCCTGCCAGCTCGCCTGGGCAGGGGCGGTCTCTTGCCGTGTCTTTGTCCAGCGCTGAGAGCAAAGGGGTCCTGGTCTCTTGGGGTGCAGCTCCCCGTCCCACGGCAGCACCCGTCCAGCCCGGAGACGCCGATAAAAATAGCAGAGCGAGCTGGAGCTCGGGCTCTGAAGCCTCAAGAGGGGGGTGGGCTTGGCGCCCGAGCCGCAGCTCACTAGTGCTATCTACGCCATTGGTTTTGGTGCAGTGGCACGGGCCTACCCTTGGTGCTGCTCCTCTGATACCCTTAATAATCCACAGCGCTGCTTCCTGCTGCACCGCGCTCTCTTCCCAGCCTGACCTCCAAGCATTCGGCTGGCAGGCCTCGCCCCGCCAGATTTCCCATCGTTACTACCCCCAGCAAAGGCAAACGCGCGGTAGGCGCTGCCCTTCCAAATGCTGCCCTCAGGAAATGGCTGGCCAGTTCCCATTCCTTTCCCCCTCATCATTAATTGACCAACACCAGTGTTGCAGTGTTAGCATTGTGCTCTGTTACGCTCTGCAATAAAAACACTGCCTGTGCATAAGAAACAAATTTAATGATATGATACTAATAGGGTTAGAAATTTCCTGTGCCAGCATTAATAATTTATAGCTACATTCATTTTTTAATGCTGTTTGTGCTTCTGTACCACGAAAATGCTGCGGCGCTAGTCGATCAATCCCCTGTTTATGTTCTCGTCCAGGGGAAGAACAGTCGCCAACACAACGGAGATAAAGGGCCCCGGAATGAAGCCACTCGAGGTGCAAATTCGCCATTTGGAAATAATGTGAATTGCCTTGTCCGTAGTTTAAAGGAGAGACTGTGTTTAAAATGTGAACATTCCCATTATTGGCCTCACGCTAGCTACTTTAAATGCTGGATATTCATTTGGTCTGAATTCACTTAGGAGCTGCTGGGATAGTTTGGGGTTTGTCTATTATTGGCTGCATTCGTTAGTGCAAAAATCACCGTCTGAATGCTGCTGCTTGGTGCGCGGCTGATGGACCGGCTTGTCAATGCCCTGCTTTCCCCACAGGAATGGGGCTTTTAAGGGCAAATCCTGCAGCCTGGACTCAGCTTGGGAGGGCTTCGAGGCAGGTACTATCTTGTTAGTGCCTGTCTGGCGCCTGGGGCAGTGGGACTCTGGCCCCTGATGGGGGCTCCAGGCCCAGGGAGAGATGAATTATCATCGTCACAAATAACCTCTCACTGAGGCTAAGGAGGCTTTGCCTGGCTGCTCCCTTCTGCCGCTGCAAGAAGAGGGTAAAGGCAAAGCCGCAGCTTTGCAGCACGTTACCTCCCATTTCCATCCATCCGCTCCACAGGGACCAGGCTGCATCTGGTGGCCTCCGGGCTCTCCGCACTCCTCTCTTCCTAGTCTGAAGGGCGCAGAGGCTAGGAAACAGCAATCCGCGGATTTGCAAAGGAAGTGTCACAGGATACTCAGGGAGCAAAGCGTAGCAGGAAAGGGTCACAAACTGCTGCATGGCTCCCAGCGAGAGACGGGCCCGTTCTAGTCTATTCTGTTGGATTCTCTGTCATCTGAAGCCTTTAAATCAAGGCTGGAAGTCTTTGTAACGGTAAATCTAGCTCAGGCCACGATTATAGACGTGATGCAGAAATCACTTCATGCCCTGTGCTTTCCAGGAGGTCAGACTGAAGGATGGCAATAGACCCGCCTGGCCTTAAAACCTATGACTCCATTGTGTGCTTTGTTCTTCAGGTCTTTCTACAGCCCTCCTCACCCCTGGCCGAGCGCCTGCCAGAAGAGCAGGAAGTGAAATGACTAGCAGCTGTGCCACAGGTGCTTCTAAGCCAGAAAATCGGGATCCAGGTTTCAACACTCCAAGCTGGAATCTGCAGTTCCGGGGTGGCCCATTATTTGATTTGATTTGATTTGATTTGATTGGGGCCATTTGCCCAGCCCTAATCCAGATCTGGGTCTGAACTGTGAACACCCCCAAGGACGATTGCATCCAGGGTGTTGAGTCAAGCCCCGCTCTGCCATCGCCATCAATGCTCTGGGGCCAGGAATGATCACCGACAATGGGAAATAGACAGCAAGTATCACAGCTGTCCAGAGAGCAAATGGAAACAAAGCTGCAGCGGCTGCTTGTTGTGCAGCGTGCTCAGTGGCCACTGTGTATTTTTTCCAGTATCTTTCAACTGGATCTGGGGGGAGATTCTGCCCCGGGCAAAACTTCACCAGACCCCGTCTTAGACTAACTGCTGAAAACTGGGTAAATAGGGTGTGGCACTGCCGGTTACCTCCAGACGTTCTCCTTCTATGCCCACCTCCCCCTCGGTGCCACTTCGGCTGCGTTTAACTTGTCACCAGCACCCAAGATGCCACTCACATCACACCTGTGGCAAGGAAAGTGAGACATCCATCCTGCTCTTGGAAAATGCCAGGCAAGCCCCTCTTGTAATGAACTAACTACAGCTCTAGAGGCTGAAACACATATTGACAAATTCAATGTCAAATTAGGTGACCGAGAGGAAAACCAACAAGAATTCAGAAGATGCAGGGCCCAGAACCTCAGCTGAACTCAGAGGTTTGCAGCACAACTCAGAAAGGGGCAGCTGCCTCCAATAACCAACCTCCAATAACCCCAGAGCCAAGGCATCTGTCTAGGGCTGGTTCAGCCAGTTCTTGGATTCAGGCCGGTTAAAAACACGGTTGAGTAAATCTTACAGGTCTGTGGATCTTTTGTACTCAGGTGAAATTGCTCCTGTCCAGCGAGGCAAACCCGAATGTTACAAATGCCATATTAAAAACCTTGTGTAAGTGCCAATGTATAATGAAGGTTTGGAGGCATATGGGATGGCACCTAATTTCCCCTCAAACCATGATCAAACCTCCAGAATTGCATAGGATGATTCTCAACTGTTGTTCTGTTGTGTCGGTCTGGAAACAGACCCATTGTCTGTGGCATAGTGGGAACAGTGCAATCTCAGTCTTATAATGTGCATGTTTTCCATCAGAACAAAGAAATGACGCCAAATTATTGACGTCCAATGTCTGTGCTCAACCCAGTATTTCCTAGACAGTGAGAAACCATCTCAACGAAAGAATTATAGCATCTTTTCTTGGGAAAACTCTTATACTAGAAGCTAACGCAACATTTCTTGCTCTCTTTATTTTGTTTTGCGAAGGCTAACTCATAAACTACTACTGGACTACACTCCCCAGGCTCTCTCAAGAATGTCAAGGAACCAGCAATGTATTTTCTATGCTTTTCAACTGTTTGTGCCAGAGATGGGGAAAAGGCACTTAAAAACAAACTTACGGGAGGTCTCCAAAATGGGGTCAATACCCGTCTTCTACCCACAGGCGGGTGTGAGGCTAAACACAGTAAAGCTTGTGAAGCACTTTGAGATCTGTTCTATAGGTCACCTAAGGGCTAGGTATTATTATTTTCCATAAGAAGCCATTTGGTATCCTGGTGTTAGCGTGTGTTCTGTGTAATGGGACGTGGCGGTTACGATGACAGTTTAATTGCATGCTGCAAATGAGAGCTAGTGTCCCTGATTCTCCACCGCTTTGCACCTGACATAGTCACTTACGCTTGTGCATGGTCACATGATAGTATTTTCCACCCACTTTGCACAGGTATAAATGGCAGGATGGGGAAGCATCTCAATAGCTCAGCAGCACTTGTATGTTGTAAACAGAGACGGGGGTGTGCTGTGCGGGTGCCTGGAAGAACCATTCAGTTACCCAGGCCACAACCGTCAATCTTAACTTCATGAAGTTGGGCATCTAAGGCCATAGGTTGGCACCTAAGTATTAGTGACCTGCAAGTATGAGCCCCTGCATCTCTAGGTGCTTCAGTCTGACATTACTGGTAAGTGCCTATATGGGCAAAGTCTGGGCCTCAATGACTGAGTGTCTCCATAATTAAACTGGGTAGGATAAAGCTGTGGCCTACTGTTTGGAGAACACCTGGTCTCTGTCCGTGGCCTGACGCTAGTCCTCAGCAAACTGAGCAGAACTTGGCTGGGGTACATAGTAGGGATGTTGAGGGGGGGGATACATTGAAAATAACCTTTTGGGAGTAAGCAACATAAATACAGGGTGACGAATGAGGGTTTGATAAAGTGAAATGGAAGCTAATTTCCTAGGACGTGCATAATTGCAGCAATTCAAAATGTTAAAAATGCAAAATTAGTAATAATCAGTGGCTGTTTATGATCTGTGTCTATATTCTGTGAATCCAACTAATATGGAGTAATTACATTCCTCTAATTCTAGGTATTTATCATCTTTTGGTTGGAGAGGACTCCTAAGAAACAATGAAAACAGATTGCTCTGTATTTGGCTAGCACGGCATACTGTGCGGTTGGTGCGGTATGGGCTAATTTCTCTTTTAATGGTAAAACTGTTATAATTTGGCTTTACTTATATTTCTCTTTTAAGGGTAAACCCGTTATTATTTGGCTTTGCTCACATAGCTGTTACATACGTGCGTTCAGAGCTCCTCTAGCGTGCAGCAGTTGATCGGTTGCACAATAGCACCACCAATGGACAATATCATGGTGTTACAGAGAAGACACTCAGATGTTATCTCTTGGCTGCACAAGTTAAGACTGCTGAGTGTGGTGCAGAATAATACTTACACTTTATTTGTCTACTATCATATATTTTTATGGAGCATTTGCCTTTACTTATTTTCCCCCTTTAGTCCATAAGGGGACTGGGATCGCTGTGCTGCTACCACTCGCAAATGTTTGCCAGCAGTATGAAGTTACTGCAAAGAGCCATTCCAGCTGTACTGCGGTAATGCTCGATGAATGTGTGATCAGTTTGCTAATGTGGGTCGTTCCTTAGTTGAATTAATCATTCAATTTTCCCCGTTCCGTATGCATGTACTCCAAAAGTGAATCAGAGAGCTAAACACCTGAGCGGGCTGAGGTTTGCTTTTAATGGATGATGTTCGTTCTCAGCCCCGGAAGTGGTAATCAGAGGTGTTAATTATCAGAGGCCTGTAGCAAGCCTGGATGGTGATGAACCTATCTCTTGAATGTGTGACTCACAGGGTGATGTGGAACCAATGATGTGGTTGTCTGGCTTATGAGCTGCTGTTAATTGGCATGGGTTACCTAGGGAGGTGGTGAAATCTCCTTCCTTAGAGGTTTTTAAGGTCAGGCTTGATGAAACCCTGGCTGGGATGATTTAGTTGGGGATTGGTCCTGCTTTGAGCAGGGGGTTGGACTAGATACCTCCTGAGGTCCCTTCCAACCCTGATCTTCTATGGTTAGTCTGAAGGGTCCCGCTGGTGGAGAAGTGTTTCTGTACCTTTGTCCTGCACTCGGCAGCCTGAACCCACATGGTTGTTTTTCAGTCCCTGTGACACGGTGTTTGTAATAAGTAGGGCTGCTCAAACTATTCTTTACAGGTGGTATTTGTTAGGCCTTTAGCACATCTCGGTTAGCAGACTGTTAGCAAAGCAATGCTGCCGGTGCATGCTCATTGAATCCTCTGCACAAAACAGTTCACAAGCTCTGTTCTTTGCTGCTTGTCTCACAAGGTTTGTCTCATGGCCCGGTCTCCTATATTAACGTAGATGAATATATGGACCCAGAGGTCTTAACATGACCGTGTAACTGTCCAACATTAAGCAGTTTTAAACAAGGTTCAGGGTTTGGAATACAGAGACCTCCGCCTGCTTCGTACCATGGCAAACACGCCTTAAAAATCCTTTTAACCATTTATTAAAGATACAGAAAAAGAAGGAAAAAACATTAAGGCATATGAAATGTAAAGTATTATGTAGAGCTTTTGTTTGAACCATAACCCTTGTTCCTTTCCCTTTAACTGGGGAGTTTTTCAAAAGAACCTCCCCTCCCCGCCCCCCAGCGCCAGGTCTGAGAGTCTCAGAGATGGTATTATAGAGGGTAATAACTGTCCTCATGGGGAATAGAGAAGAAGTTAGTTAAGATGGGCTGGAGCGCTCCTTGTTGCTGTTGTTAAAGTCTGATCCCATTTCCTAGAAGACAAACACACACACACAAACACACACACACACACACACACACACACACACACAAAGGGAAAGAAAAGAACAGCAAAGAGGGAAAATGCAGCTTCTGTCTCTCACTTGCAGCCTGCTGACTCTCACTTGCACCCTGCTGCTGGAAAAAGACAAGCACAGCACACGGTCTGATCAGCAACTCTGAGACCTGGCAAACTTGGACCAGCGTTGGGCTGTTTGAGGTATTACGTTTAGCTGCCTCCTTCTGGACACAGACTTATAGCCGTGTTGCAAAATGTGCCCGCTTGGCTGGCGAGCCAGACACTTAGTGGGTAGAAGGGAAAAGGAGACAGGAAAGAGCAAAGTAAGGTGGGCAAGGAAAAGGACACGTGGGGATGGGGAGACAAGGTCTCACATCCCAGGTAGTGTTCGGGATTTAGCTGGAGCCGGTGGACGTGGCGGTGTCAGCTGGGTCCGGACATCTCTCAGGATCAGGATGAAGAAGGCATTTCAGGAGATGGTGGGGGTGGCAGCCGGGATGGTGAAGTTTGCTCCTTTCCCTTCTCTTGTCCTTCATTCAGCCAGCGTTTGCTTCCAGCAAGAGCAGCACAGAGCTGAGCCGAGCTGCGCTGCTCTGGTGAGAGGCCATGGCCAGCCCAGCGATGCAGGCTCTTTGGAGAGGTGACGTGCAGCGGAGGGTGCACTCAGTAATGACGAGCTGAAGAGCCTTTATGGGGCCTAACCCCCCTGGGGTCAGGGGTAGCTAAACCCTGAGCTGAGGTGCAGCCATACCTGAGGGTGGGACCAGACCAGGCAGCTGTCACGGGAAGAGCCAGGACCGGCGAGGGAAGCTGCTATTAAGACGGCACGTTGTTGTTTGCATGGCACATTATTCATTCCCCTGCCTGGCAGCTTTTCAATATCACCTGTATTTATTTATTTTTAATTCCTCCTTGTCCTTAAGAAGCGTGAAGGATTCTCCCAATGGGAAGATTGCAGCGTGAGCCTGATGCCATTCCATTCCACGGCTCTGGTTTATTATTTGCTACGTTGCAATCAAGTTAACGATCTGCTCCCGCAGTTTGATGTATTGACATGTTGAGTAATGTTGTGCTTCATTTTAATTGTACCTTGCTGTGGGTCACTGCAGTACAAGATGGTGCCTGAGCTCCCCAGGCGCAATCCTGGATATGAACTTCCTCCACCAGTTTTGAGGCATCAGATGCTCAGGATTTAGGGTCCAGCCTTTCCCAGTGGGACTTGAGAAGAAATTGGACAGAGTTAATGCAATGTAATCACTTGACGATTCCCTGTTCTGTTCAGTCCCTCTGGGGCACCTGTCTTTGGCCACTGTCGGCAGATAGGACACTGGGCTAGATGGACCTTTGGTCTGACCCAGTCTGTCCGCTCTCATGTTCTTAAAATAGGGGAGAGTTGTGCCCTCTTTTGCTTCCTTATGATGGCTACCGTCGGTCTGCTATGAAGGTCTTTGCATTTTAAGTTTTTCCTCTTGTTCTTGCCCCTGGAAGTGTCTGGTGCATTCAGGCTAATCCTCTCCCTTTTTTTTGTTGGAGGGCCTTTTGGATGACCCAGAAATGTGTTTTGGGAGCTGTCGGAGTCCTCGGTGGAAGGCAAGGGGGCGGGGGAGGGAGGGGCAGTCCCTTAGAAAACAAACTCCTCTCCCAAGTGTGTCCAATAAACCGGCGGCAACCAAAACTAGAGCCGTGCAGTCTAAACACACTGAGGACTTGATCCAAACCCCACTGAAGCCAGCCCCTTGACTAAACTGCTTTCACTTCCTTGGTGCTTGTGATGCCTCAAGTGTTCTCCAGTAGAATATAGAGTCTCCTGGGTAGTTGAAAACTGAATCTCTGCCGTAAGAAGCAGAGGGGGAAACAAACGCTGTTTTTGGAAACCCCTTTCAGATCTTCATTCTCCACCATAAAGAAGCAAAACTGGGTCCGGGCCCCATTTCCGTTAACTTTGCAGGTGACCTTTCAGCTGGTGATATTTTGCCCTGTGATGTCGTTGATCGTGGATGTACGTTTCCTGCCCATTCAATCGGATGCTTTCGGTGTTTAAGCAATTTCTGCTGTCGCTTCAATCGTCCCCCCACACCCCGTCCTCTCACACCAACACGATGCGGCCTCTAGCCGCGGAAGTGCCCTCAACCTTTTGCATAGAGACTCCTTGGCCTCACTTTCTTCGCTCATCTTGTTCAGCCTCATTTGGGCCCTTTTCCCTGTTACAGGCAGACAGAGGAGAGGAGCTGTTGCAAGGACGTCCTGAGCGTGCTCAGTGAACCCTCTCACGCTCTCGCTCTCAAGCATGACTTCCTCAGGTACGAAGAGCGGCTTGGGGCCCCAGAGACTCAGGGCTGGAAACCACCCAGCAGCCTCAGGCCTCCTTCAGCCAAAGCCAGGCTTTTATCATTACAGCTTCCCAAATTAGGCCGCGTCTCAGATGCTGCTGAGAGCCAGGGAGGCCTGTAGGGCTGCAGCATGCTGGGGTCTCTGAGGCTGTTTGTTATTGAGCAGAGCCAGTTATTACCAGCAGCTAAACAAACTAATAGGAAGGATATTTCCCTGGAGAGGGAAGAGGCTGCTGACTGAGAATGTGCTGTTTAAGCCCAGATTCTCGCTGCAGCTAAAATTTCCGTCTGAGGCCGACGAGCATCAAAATGCAAAGCTCAGGCCTAGATTTCTGTTCGTTAAAGCGATCAGTGTGAAAAGAGCCGGGACGTGATTTTACAGCCCTGCAGTTAGGAAGAGGGGAGGGTTCATCCCCCCAGCCCCGAAGGCCCAGAAGTCTGTGCCTGAGCCCATCAGATCATAGAATCAGAGACGATCAGGGCTGGAAGGGACCTCAGGAGGTAACTCCTGCTCAAAACAGGACCAATCCCCACCTAAATCATCCCAGCCAGGACTTTGTCAAGCTGGGCCTTAAAAACCTCCAAGGAAGGAGATTCCATCACCTCCCTAGGGAACGCATTCCAGTGCTTTACCACCCTCCTAGTGAAATAGTGTTTCATAATATCCAACCTAGACCTCTCCCACTGCAACTTGAGACCATTGCTCCTTGTTCTGTCATCTGCCACCACTGAGAACAGCCGAGCTCCATCCTCTTTGGAACCCCCCTTCAGGTAGTTGAAAGCAGCTATCAAATCCCCCCTCACTCTTCTCTTCTGCAGACTAAACAATCCCAGTTCCCTCAGCCTCTCCTCCTAAGTCATGTGCTCCAGCCCCCTAATCATTTTTGTTGCCCTCCGCTGGACTCTTTCCAATTTTTCCACATCCTTCCTGTAGTGTGGGGCCCAAAACTGGATACAGAACTCCAGATGAGGCCTCACCAATGTCGAATAGAGGGGAACGATCACGTCCCTTGATCTGCTGGCAATACCCCTACTTATACAGCCCAGAATGCCATTAGCCTTCTTGGCAGCAAGGGCACACTGTCAACTCATATCCAGCTTCTCGTCCACTGTAACCCCTAGGTCCTTTTCTGCAGAACTGCTTCCTAGCCATTCGGTCCCTACTCTGTAACAGTGCATGGGATTCTTCCGTCCTAAGTGCAGGACTCTGCACTTGTCCTTGTTGAACCTCATCAGGATTCTTTTGGCCCAATCCTCTAATTTGTCTAGGTCCCTCTGTATCCTGTCCCTACCCTCCAGAGTATCTACCACTCCTCCCAGTTTAGTGTCATCTGAAAACTTGCTGAGAGTGCAGTCCACGCCATCCTCCAGATCATTAATAAAAATATTGAACAAAACCGGCCCCAGGACCAACCCCTGGGGCACTCCACTTGAAACCGACTGCCAACTAGACATGGAGCCATTGGTCACTACCTGTTGAGCCCAATGATCTAGCCAGCTTTCTATCCACCTTATAGTCCATTCATCCAGCCCATACTTCTTTAACTTGCTGGCAAGAACACTGTGGGAGACTGTATCAAAAGCTTTGCTAAAGTCAAGGAATAACATATCCACTGCTTTCCCCTCATCCACAGACCCAGTTATCTCCTCATAGAAGGCAATTAGGTTAGTCAGGTATGACTTGCCCTTGGTGAATCCATGCTGACTGTTCCTGATCACTTTCCTCTCCTCTAAGTGCTTCAGAATTGATTCCTTGAGGACCTGCTCCATGATTTTTCCAGGGACTGAGGTGAGACTGACTGGCCTGTAGTTCCCCGGATCCTCCTTCTTCCCCTTTTTAAAGATGGGCACTACATTAGCTGTTTTCCAGTCATCCGGGACCTCCCCCGATCGCCATGAGTTTTCAAAGATAATGGTCAATGGCTCTGCAATCACATCCGCCAACTCCTTTAGCACCCTCGGATGCAGCGCATCCGGCCCCATGGACTTGTGCTCGTCCAGTTTTTCTAAATAGTCCCGAACCACTTCTTTCGCCACAGAGGGCTGGTCACCTTCTCCCCATGCTGTGCTGCCCAGTGCAGCAGTCTGGGAGCTGACCTTGTTTGTGAAGACAGAGGCAAAAAAAAGCATTGAGTACATTAGCTTTTTCCACATCCTCTGTTACTCGGTTGCCTCCCTCATTCAGTAAGGGGCCCACACTTTCCTTGACTTTCTTCTGGTTGCTAACATACCTGAAGAAACCCTTCTTGTTACTCTTAACATCTCTTGCTAGCTGCAACTCCAAGTGTGATTTGACCTTCCTGATTTCACTCCTTTATGCCTGAGCAATATTTTTATACTCCTCCCTGGTCATTTGTCCAATCTTCCACTTCTTGTAAGCTTCTTTTTTGCATTTAAGGTCAGCAAGGATTTCACTGTTAAGCCAAGCTGGTCGCCTGCCATATTTACTGTTCTTTCTACACATTGGGATGTTTTTTTCCTGCAACCTCAATAAGGATTCTTTAAAATCCAGCCAGCTCTCCTGGACTCCTTTCCCCCTCATGTTATTCTCCCAGGGGATCCTGCCCATCAGTTCCCTGAGGGAGTCAAAGTCTGCTTTTCTGAAATCCACGGTCCATATTCTGCTGCTCTCCTTTCTTCCTTGTGTCAGGATCCTGAACTTGACCATCTCATGGTCACTGCCTCCCAGGTTCCCATCCACTTTTGCTTCCCCTACTAATTCTTCACGGTTTGTGAGCAGCAGGTCTAGAAGAGCTCTGCCCCTAGTTGGTTCCTCCAGCACTTGCACCAGGAAATTGTCCCCTACACTTTCCAAAAACTTCCTGGATTGTCTGTGCACCGCTGTATTGCTCTCCCAGCAGATATCAGGGTGATTAAAGTCTCCCATGAGAACCAGGGCCTGTGATCTAGTAACTTCTGCGATCTAGTAACGGATGATTACATCTGTCAGCCCTGCCCAGCCACAGCACTGCACCCTGGGCCCCGATCCTGCAATCGGATCCACCCTGCGCTCCTGCCCATCAGTGGCCAATGGACTCACCCAGCAACAGATGTGCAGTGGCCTTCCCCCAGCCTCTCGCCTGCCTGCCTGAGCCCAGCAGCCCCCGGCAATCAGTGAGTATTAAGGCCATTCCAGCCCCTCAGCAGTCCTGAGGAAACTCCGGGCTGTGGATCGAGCCCCCGCCATAGCACAGCAAAGGGAGACCAGCAAGGAGAACTGCTGGAAGGAAAGGGGGACAAGGACACAGGAAGCAGGGAGAGGAAACCCCTCCAGAAGAGGGGCGAGGAACGGAGAGCTGGAGTGGGCTCTGGGAAGGGGGGGGAGAGGGCGCCAGATCCGGGGGTGGGGGAAAGACTGAGGGCAGCAGTGCAGAACATTTCCTGGCTGGTGCTAGACTAAATCAAGACAGAGAAGGACGAGGGGCTGAGGGGAAAGGAGCGGGAGACAATGAGCCCAGAAAACCCTGAAGGAGCAGGAGCGAGCATAGAGAGAGGCGTGCGGCAGCGCCCAGAGGCGGCAGGGCGATGACGGCTGAGAGACACACAGCCAGCAGTTGAAGGGGCAGGTGGCGCGGCCGGCTCCAAACCTTTCATTTGCAGACTGGTCCCCTGATGTGTAGCGGCCTCTACTCGAAGGCGCTCAGGGTCACAGAAGCCCAGCCAACCCCTCACAGAAAACAGCTTATGAAAGAGAGGTGAAGACAAACGCTGGCATGAGCTGGGCTGTTTAACCATGCTAAGAGGGGCTGAAGGTGCCTGCTAAAGTCACAGGTTGCCTGGCCATGGCCTGCAGAGTCCAGAATGGGAAGCCATGTGTAGTGGGGCAGTCACCCCGCTCCAGCCCTGAAAGGGTTAAAAGCCAGCCCTTGGAGAGGGCTGGGGCAGAGAGCCAATGAGAATAGGCTGATTGGGAAGCAGCCACAGTTGGTGCCAGGCCCAATTAGGAAAGAGCTGGTCCTATAAAAGGGCTGCTAGCCAGGAGCTGGGTCAGTCTCTCTCTAGCTCTTGGGAGAGAAGGACCTGGCTGCCTGGGAGCTCAGGGTACAGGGAACAGAGCAGGGCTGGGAAAAGGCAAGAGGAGCTGGGAAGCTCCAGCCTGGTAAATCCCCAGGCTGTGGGCCTTGTTGAAGGCCAAAACAGGTACTGGGGTTGTACAGGCTGCAGCCTGGGGTGGGGCAGAGGCCTGGTCCAACTGCCTTGCCAATGATGAGTGGCCATGACAGACTGCAGTCTGCCCCAGTGAGCGGGGGCTAGATGACGACTGGCAGTAGCCACTGAGGCAAGGGGCGTGAGAGGGTTGGGGGTTCCCCTGAGAGGGGAGACCCAGACCGTGGGTTACTGCTGGGGGCAGCACCCCAGTGCGCAGGGGCACCAGGGTCCAGGAGGGATAAGGGGGCCCTAAGGCAGGCAAGACACCGGCCTGCAGAGGGCGCTCTGGGCTGCACAAGAGTAATTCCCAGGACGACCAGCAGGAGGCGTCGCGCCGGTGAATCTCACTTCACTACACCATGTTTATAGTCCAGTCACCACAATGTGCTTGCTTGGTTCATGCTAACGGGCGAGGCCCCTCCTTGCACGCCAGGTGTCTGGGGCACTGGCTCTCTGCTGCTTCCGCAGCGAACGTAGCATGAAGGAACCACACCGGCACCGGGTTCAAATAACTGCGTTCACGAAGGGCTTGTCTACACTTGCAGTGCTGCAGCTGCACCTCTGTAGCACTCAGTGCCGACACTACCGACGTCGACAGGAGAGCTTCTCCCATGGGCGCAGTGACTCCGCCTCACTGGGGGGTAGCCATGTGGACAGGAGAAGCTGTCCTGTGGACATAGCGCTGTCACAGGGTGTTAGGTCGGTATAACTGCGTCACGCCGGGATGTGGATTTTCCACACCCCCGAACAACGTAGTTACACCGGCAAGTTGGTAGTGTAGACCAAGCCTGACTGTTCACAACATGCCGGGCCTAGCTACGTACATGCACTGCTGTGCTGCCGGGAGTCTAGGCTCAGACCACAGACCGCACGGCTAGAGGGCTCACAAGCTATTTAAAGGGATAATACCCAATTCCTCTATACTATGGGGGTTGTTACATGGGAGCAGTGGGAACCACGGACGGGAAAAAGTGAGCTTTGTCCCTTCATGGCTGCCACACCATCCTCTCCTGGGACTCTAGGATGCACCATGACACCACTGGGCCCTGACTGGCCTCAGCATGAAAGGCATCCTGACCCGACCGGGCCTGAGAGTGGGAATCAATGAAACTGTCCCCGGCTTCAGCAAATCCTGACCACCACCAGGGATGTGAGGCTTGGGTCCCTGCTCCCCTGTCTGTCACCTTCCTTCCCCACCTTCTTTCTCCTCAGTCCAGCCGCTCTCGTTGCCTCTGTTGAACAAGGGGTAGACAGCCAAGATGGCGTCGCCTTCTGCAACACTGCTGTGAGCCTCTGACTGGGAAGGCTGCTAAGGGCAATGCCGTGAGCCCGGTCGCGGTGTGCCAGGCTTCGGCACGAGGCTGCAAGTGGAAGGCAGCCCCAGAGACAGAAGGGGCCTTTGCTGTCCCTGCTGTTCTCTCCTCTCCCCTCGTGAGTGAGTTGGCCTTGTGTTCGCTTAAGTTTCATCAGCCCCAGGCCTTGCGCACCTTCCTCGTGCAGGCCGAGGGGACCGGCAGAACCACGCCGCACAACCATGGGTGGGCTCAGAGCACTCCCGCTCCCAGCTGAGTCCGATTAAAGTTGGATTTTCCCGCCCTCCTCATGCGTTCAGCTAACGCCATCACTGATCCCTGGATGCTGTGGTATCCGACGGGATTATTGCCGCACGTGGGGGGCTAGGTTGTGCCTGAGCTTTGCGATAAGGGGCAGGGTAGGGTACAGGCACAGGTTGCACTCCATGCCCACTCCTGCCCGTCAGTCTCCATGTTGAGGCCTGTTGTATACAGAATGCTTTGACTGTGGTTGGTTTTGACAGTGTTACAGAGCACAGGGACGCCGGAGGGGTTTTCCTGTTATAGTCCTGTTATTTCAGAGCTGTCCTGCTGGCAACTTCGGGAGGGGTTCTGCCAGAGTCCTGAGGGGTCTTGTGGGACATTCTGAGCCGCAGATGCCTTGTACAGAGCGAGAGCCATGTCTGGGAGTGAGGTCACCAAACATTCAATATTCTTGTGCTGCTCTCCCCACTAGACCAGAAATCAGGTGTGATGAGGTCACAGGAAGAGATGAAATGGTCGCTTTCGCTCTCATCCGGTGTGGGGAAAGTCTGTTCATCTGAGCAGCAGACTGTTTCTTAAGTGTCACTTTAGGCTGTTTCTGCCTGATGCAGGGAGCAGGCCTGATTTTTAAAACATCAATCAAATAAACCCTTTGCTGTCTAGAACTCTCAAGCAAGCAAGAAATCATTTGCCTGCTGCTGTGTTTTTCTGGTGATATCCATGTGCGGTCTGCAATAGTTGTGTCTGTCTGCTGAAACCTAAAACCAGGCCTCTGACCGCTTGTGATCATCCAAGCTCCTCTGCCTCCTTTTGGTAAGACCAAGGGTGTTAACCTCAATATCCTGGCTAAATTCTGCCTACTTAAAATCCCCATGCAGTTGCAACTCGATGCTGTGTTCTTTTTAACTACCTATCCCGATACGGTGACCAGATGTCCCAATTTTATAGGAACAGCCCCGATTTGGGGGGGGGGGGTGTATGGGCTCCTATCACCCCCGGTCCCGATTTTTCACACTTGCTATCTGGTCATCCTATATCCCGAACTCTTGCATGGTGATTGAAGAGCTGCTGTATTTCACTTTAGGGGCAGCTGCGTTTCAGGCCTGGCTGCTGTGGTCCCTGTATATCAGGTGAGGTTTGAGATCCTGGAAGATGAAAGGTGCTATATTATTGTCCGTTGGCATTAGGACCTCGTCCAAAGCCCGCTGAAGTCAGTGCAAGTTCTTCTGCGGGCTGCAGTGGGCTCGGGATCAGGCCCTACTAAGCAACTCAACCAAACCAAAGAGAGAACAAATCGCAGAGCTAACATAAATGTCAGGAATACGTCCACAGGCGCCCTCTTGCTGTGGTCTCCTTGCACAGAAGGGAAGTCAGTTTATGGGGAATAAGAGGTCAGGAAAACAAAACTGCCCAGCAGATAAGAAACTGCTTGTGTTAACCAGGCCGGCTCAGCAGTTCAGGCAGGCACGTGCTCACCTGAGCAGCTCCCATGCTACCTGCAGTTATCTCCCTAGGGAACAGCAGCAACCCGCTTTCTGCCCCGTCGCTGTGAGCTGGGATGCAGAGTGGGACATCTGTCAGCCTGCCTGGGGCCTGCCCCCTCTCCCTCTGAGTCTCTCCGGCTGGGCAGGGGGTGAGGAGCTCACTTTCTCACGGCCACGCGTTTCCTGCAGGTGAAGGGCTAGTGCAATCTGGGCAGCCACCGGGCGCGTCGCTCCATGCTGAGCAAGGCAATGCAGGTTGGAAACCTGGGATCTAATGCCATTCCCACTGAAGTCCTTGGGCTGGAGTCTCACTTACACTAAAGCCCCTTGACACCACTCTAAGGCGGTTTGCACTGCCCAAGGCTGGTTAATGAGCCTTACTGTGCCCTTTAATGGGGGTTGGATCAGGACCCTGGTGGTTAACTGTATTGATAAAGTATCCAGGGCTGCATTTGTTCAGGGGAAGGAGTGCAAGACGACTGTACGCAAAGGCCCTGGATCAACAGGGAATGCAAAGAAAAGGGGAGTGGGGCAAAAATCTTTCTGCACAAAGCAGAGAACCCTTAAAGTGCTAATTAGAGCTGAATAATGTCCGCCACAGACCAGGTGCTGCTTCTGACCTCAGACGAGTGGGGGCCTCGCTGTTCACATTTCCCATTACAGCCCGGCTGGAAGTGCTGCTCTTGTTAGGGTTACGTCAGCAGTATTTCTATTACCAACCGGCTTTTCGGCTGTAAAGCTTTGCTCTGGGTGATATGTGGGATCTAAGTTGTCATGCTGAAAATTACGTTTTGAACCTCGAAGATAATCCATTGGGCTCTAAGTGGTGGGAATGAAAAAGGAAAAGGCTCCATTCACCATGTGCCAGGTGAATGGGGCCTGGATCCTGAAAGATGTATATTGCATACAGCGCAGGGTGGAGAACCAGCCCCTCCGAAGAGCTGTTCCTGGCATCCGGCGTATAAAAGTAACAGCTGCTTAAAAGAAACCTGCCTAAATACATATTTGCTGTTAACTGTGGGCTCCTTTGGAAGCATTATAGTCTTTTGGAGAAATAGGTGCTTACCCAAGACAAACGGTAATGTTTCATGTGAAGGTGGCAGGCTGGATTCTGCTCGCAGTTACACCTGTGTACATTCAGAGTCACTCAGGTCAGCAATTGGGGTTACTCCAGATTTATACCTCTCTCAATGAGAACAGAATCCGGCTGATCTATTTTATAACCATCTGTCATAACTATAAAGGGAAGGGTAACAGCTGTCCTGTGCACAGTACTATAAAATCCCTCCTGGCCAGAGACTCCAAAATCCTTTTCCCTGTAAAGGGTTAAGAAGCTCAGGTAACCTGGCTGGCATCTGACCAAAGGACCAATAAGGGGACAAGATACTTTCAAATCTTGGCTTTTGTTTGTGTTCTTTGTTTGGGAGTGCGTTCGCTCTCGGGACTGAGAGGGACCAGACATCAATCCAGATTCTCCAAATCTTTCTGAACAAGTCTCTCCTATTTCAAACTTGTAAGTAAATAGCCAGGCAAGGCGTGTTAGTTTTCCTTTGTTTTCTCAACTTGTAAATGTACCTTTTACTAGAGTGTTTATCTTTGTTTGCTGTACTTTGAACCTAAGACTAGGGGAGAGTCCTCTGAGCTCTTTAAGTTTGATTACCCTGTAAGGTTAATTTCCATACTGATTTTACAGAGATGATTTTTACCTTTTTCTTTAATTAAAAGCCTTCTTTTTAAGAACCTGATTGATTTTTCCTTGTTTTAGATCCAAGGGGGTTGGATCTGTATTCACCAGGAGTTGGTGGGAGGAAGGAGAGGGGGATGGTTAATTTCTCCTTGTTTTAAGATCCAAGGGGTTTGGATCTGTATTCACCAGGGAATTGGTGAAGGTTTCTCAAGGCTTCCCAGGCATGGGAATTCTGGGGATGGTGGCAGCGGACCAGAGCTAAGCTGGTAGTTAAGCTTAGAAGTTTTCATGCAGGCCCCTACATTTGTACCCTAAAGTTCAAAGTGGGGATACAGCCTTGACACCATCCAAGGACACTTTCCTTACAGATTTCTGTAACTAAAGACACCAAATGATGTTCGACTAAGACGAAAAGTGGCACAAAAGAAGGAACGGTAACAAAGTCCAAATTAAGGCTGACACACTGTCCATGATGCCCACAGCATCTTTCTTACCCAACTGTGTAAGTTTGGAAACTGCAGCATGAGGCCACCCAATTTAGGCTTGGTCAATTTTCACCTTTATTCATAAATTTTCAGACAGAATTATTGTCCCTTATAGTTTCTGATCACATAATGTGATAGACCATAAACAACTAAGACGGAGCAGGTAGGAGTTCAAGTAACCGAGTTCTGGGGGACTGGGAAGTTCTCCTGAACTTCATGATGGTCTCTGGCCTCTGAGCTGGTGTTTTCCTGCAGTCTCTGGTCTGCTATTTCCCTGACTTGGGCCTTGCTCCCTTGGATTCTTATTTCTTTCCATATTACACAGTCATTAGATTTCTTCCAATCAACCTTATGTAACATGACGCATACCCAGTTGTACATTCACCCCAAACTTTCATAATTTGTTTTTCATGCTCCAGTCTATGTTGTTATAAATCATTAGCATTACACCAGCATTAAACACAGCCTTTATTTTCTACCATTCAGCCATTTCCTTTATGTTTTGATGTCATCGTTCAGTGCAGGTGGATCATCAGAACCTTTAATTGCTATTAAATAAGAATAGGAGAGTTATGGGAACAATATGACCTGACCTTAATGTCAGCATTTTATTATCTTTTCCAAACTGCGTCTTCATAGAATCATAGGACTGGAAGCGACTCGAGAGGGCATCTAGTCCAGCCCCCTGCAGTCAACGCAGGACTAAGTATTACCTAGACCAGGGACAGGCAAACTTTTTGGCCTGAGGGCCGCATCGGGTTTCGGAAATTGTATGGAGGGCTGGTTAGGGGAGGCTGTGCCTCCCCAAAAAGCCAGGCGTAGCCCGGCCCCCGCTCCCCCTCCCCCCACTTCTCGCCCCCTGACGGCCTCCCCTGGGACTCCTGCCCCATCCACACACCCCTGCTCCCTGTTCCCTGACCGCCCCCAGAACCCCCACCCCTGACTTCCCCCTGCCACCCCATCCAACCCCCCCTCTCCTTCCTGACTGCTCCCCCTTCCCCATCCAACCACCTCTTCTCCCTGATTGTTCCCAGAACCCCTGCTGACTGCCCCTCACTGCCCCATCCAATCCCCCTCCTTCCTGACTGCCCCCCAGGACCCCTGCATCCATTCAACCTCCCCCCCGTTCCCCACCCTCTGACCGCCCCAACCCCTATCCACACCCCCTGACCACCACCCCGAACTCCCCTGCCATCTATCCAACCCCCACTGCTCCCTGCCCCCTTACCGCGCTGCCTGGAGCACTGGTGGCTGGTGACGCTAGAGTCGCGCTGCCCAGAGCACCAGGACAGGAGCCTGGCTGGAGCCATCCACGCCACCGCGCAGCACAGAGACCGGGTCAAGCCCCAGCTCTGCAGCTGCGCTGCCCCAGGAGCTCACAGCCCCGCTGCCCAGAGCACTGCACCTGCGGCAGGAGGAGCTGAGACTGCGGGGGAGGGGGAACAGCAGGGGAGGGGCTGGGGGCTAGCCTCCCGGGCCAGGAGCTCAGGTGCCGGGCAGGAGGGTCCCGTGGGCTGGATGTGGCCCGGAGCCGTAGTTTGCCCACCTCTGATCTAGACCATCCCTGACAGGTGTTTGTCTAACCTGCTCTTAAAAATCTCCAGTGTTGGAGATTCCACAACCTCCCTGGGCAATTTTATTCCAGTGCTTAATTCAGGGGGACTTTTTGCTCCAAGTCTAATATCATGCTTATAAATTAGTAAAAAAAAAAAAAAACTGGTTGGTAATTTTGCCTGTTGTATTTTGAGGTGCTTTTTATTTTGCGGCCTTGATGATCAGTTTTTTTCCCCAACAACTGCATCAGACTTGAATGTTGTGTCAGCCGTCCCTTTGACATTGTTTGCTCCCCTGGTACGTCTTATTTCCTATGTAACAAACTCCACACGTGCTCCCTGCACGGGGGGCCAAGCTCCGAGGGTGGACGATGGTGTAAATGAGATCACCCCCTCACACTAACTTAGCCCCCACTTGAACAGTGGTTCAACTACATTATAAAGTCACGGAGCGTCTCACAGAGAAAATGTTGCTTTATTTCTCTGCCGTAATTTGGGGCCTGACCCTGCAAAGTTTTACTTAGGCAAGTAGCCCAATGACTTCAGTAGTAATATTGATGTATTGGCAGGTACATGCTCATATCTCTCATCTGTTGCAATTGCTATGTGAACTACTTTAAAACTGAGCAGTAAAGAGGCACATGAGATTCTGGGATAGGTCCTGCATCTTCCTGTGTTTATATGCTGAGAAAGAAATGGGGTGGAGACCAGCTAAGTATGAATAAAAGGCCAAAAGGAGGAAATGAACTAAACAAAGGAATTAGCCACGTTTGAGCAAGATCATTATGACTGATCCCTTTGTGTGCACACGGATTTTTTTATCAATGCAGAGCTGAGCTTCCATGTGAATAACCTCACAGACTTCCTTGTTCTTGTGGTTTGTTCTGAGCCGCTGAGCTGTGTGTAGTTGATTTAACATTTTACTAGACCAGCAGCACAATGCACACGGAAGGTGTTTGCGGTGATTCACAGAGGGGCTGGGCTATACCATGGACTCAGCCCAGTGGATCACTAGACTTACAAGCGTTAGTCAGAAGGTGTCCTGTCCTCTCTCTGACAATACCCCATTTGGAACGCAGCCTTCCGAGTGAAGAGGCCTGTCGGACGGTTTCCCTGGTATGTACATTTGAATTCAGTCCACAAAAGAGCTCTGATACCTTTGTGTGGCTGGAAAAATGCCTGGGAAAAGGGGTTTTTATGTATAACTAAAATAATAGATTTTTGTCCTTTCTTTTGGTTACCATTGTAGATGTTTTTTACAATTAAATCTGGCTCAAGCAAGGGTGATTTCAGTAGCTGGGTGTAAAATAAAACACAGCTAATAGCAACCATTTGGGACACATATTTATTTATTATCCTTTCTTATAACATGGGGAAGTTGCGAGAGAAATCGGATTAGCTGGTGTACTTTTTACAGTCTATAACCTGGGGCCAGGTTTCCTTCTTTCTACTCCTCTCTCTGTTCTTACCCTTCTTTAGTTCTATGTATCTGCTTTTCCAAAAGACAATTTTCCAGTCAGGGTTACTTGTACAACACTGTTTATGGCAATAGTTAGTTTTAAAGCCCTGAGCAGTTTCAGTTTCTGCGTGTCCATTGACGAACTGGCGATAGAACCTGTTGTCTGATGTGTGTTCTGTACCAAACGTCTATCGTTTACCGCTGTCAGAATATTGCTAGATGTATTTCTGAAAGAAACAGGACTTTTTTTTAGTACCAGCGCCAAATGCTGTGGCTAATAGTCGAAGGGCCAGTTGTTATTGCTGAGTATTGATCGGTTGTTTTTTGATAGCACCTGAAGAGATCCTTCTGGTCAGGCCCTCCTAGTACTGCGTGCTGTACACACATGTAACAGACAGCTCACAATTTCAGCACATGACAAGGAAACAGGCAAAGAGAAACAGGAGGAGTCGAAGAAGACAAGGTACCCATGTAATGATCAGGTTTAGTGCAGATCATGTTTAGCTCTCACAGGCTGGATAATAATGAACTCTTCACTGTCCGACAAGCGAAATCTTTTAATATTCTTGTTCAAAAACCCCAGAGCTGAGCTGATCATAGCTGTACATAAAGCAAATAGGTCTGTAAACGGTAGATCTGTGCAAGCTTCAGTGCAGACTCTTTAATGCTGATCTGACTCTGATGTGCTGTAGGGGAGGCTTTGGGGCCGATGTATCCACACATTTTATTATCTTCATTAGCTGAGTTTAAATTCATCCCCGGTGCAGGCAGTTCTCAACAGGGCTGTTGTTAACAACGAGGACTGCCAACATCGTCTGTTGGGTTTGGTTCTCCTCCCCACTAGTGCACAGCTAAGCCAGGTGTGCAGGAACATCTGGGAGCCAGTTCCAGCTCCTGGTTTGGCCCTGCTAAGAGTTAGGGCTCTTTGAGTCATTGACTCTGGGTCCTTAGTGGCACAAAGCCTGCGGCCGTACTTACACAGTGCGGGATTCTACCCGGGAAAGCAGTGACCGTGAAAAAGCTTTAGGGATAAAACATGAGTTCCATTTGCAATGCAGGGCCAAAGGTCTATGTGATCCCTGGATGCATAAACATGGGACTCTTCAAAAGGAGTAGAGAGGTCACTGTACCTCGGTATTTGGCACTGCTACGGCTGCTGCTGGAATACTCTGTCCAGTTCTGGTGTCCACAATTCACAAAGGATGTTGAGAAATTGGACAGGGTCCAAAGAAGAGCCACAAGAATGATTAAAGGATTAGAAAACCTGCCTTATAATGATAGACTCGAGGAGCTCAGTCTATTTAGCGAAGAGAAGGTTAAGAGGTGACTTGATCACAGTCTACAAGTACACCTCTATCCTGATATAACGCTGTCCTTGGGAGCCAAAAAATCTTACTGCGTTATAGGTGAAACCGCGTTATATCGAACTTGCTTTGAGCCGCCAGAGTGCGCAACCCTGCCCCCTCCAGAGCGCTGCTTTACCGCGTTATATCTGAATTTGTGTTATATCGGGTCGCGTTATATCAGGGTAGAGGTGTATCTACAATGGCCTCTTCAGTCTTGCAGAGAAAGGTCTCACGTGATCCAAGGGCTGGAAGGTGAAGCTAGAGAAATTCAGACTGGAAATAAGGTGTCCATTGTTCACAGTGACGGGAATTAACCACTGGAACAATTTCCCCAGGGTAGTGGTGGATTCTCCATCACTGGCAAAGTTTCAATCAGGATTGGGAATGTTTTGAACAGGTCGGCTCTCGGGCTTACGGGGCGCAGGTCTCTGGCCTGTGCGATGCAGGAGGTCTGACGAGACGATCACAGTGGCCTGGGAATCGATGAATCTCTGGACTCAGCACAGTGGAGCATAAACATAGCACAGTCGCCCTCTGACAAACCCCTCCCCACACACACACACACACACACACACCCATGCCCCTTACACGACAGGGGAGGAGAGCAGGTTGCAAAGCCACTGCTCTCTGGCTGGTCTGAGCCTGGAGGCCACAGGCAACTGGGCATGAATGAGAGGACCTCTGAGCCTGCTCTGATGCCAGGAAGGGGGAAGCAGTCTGGCCCTGCATCTTTGTAACCACCAGCCTGCTGTATGCTGCTCTTTCCTCGCAATCTTCATGGCCATTCTAGAATCTGCAGCTGTCCAGAGCGACCCTGGCCCCTCGGCTGCTTGTCACATTGGTCCAAGAGCTCAGTGCAGTCACAGCAGCAGGGTACCGCCTGGCCCAGACAAAGGGCAGGGTAGGTGTGAGAGCCACCTGCAGCGTGCCAACACTGTGCGTCAGAGTCCTTTATCTCTCTGTTTACCTTGGTTTCCCACCTCTTCATTTCCTCCTCTCCGTGTTCGTTGCTCTTTGATATTTGTTTTCTCAGCCTGCAGAAATCGGTGGCTGTGCTGAGGAATTGCAGTAGAACAGGTTCTTCCAATTGACCTGCCTGCTGCTTTAGCCCCAAGCCTGATCAACTTAGGGCAGGTCTTGGAGGGTGGGTGCGGGTGCCATAGGAACACAGCAGCTGCCAGATTGGGTCAGAGCCAAGGGTCACTTAGGCCAGTAGCTGGTCTCTGATGGTGGCCAGCACCAGCTGTTTCACAGGAAGGTGTAAGAACCCTGCAGCAGACAGCTCCGGGAGAAATCTGCTGCCAGGGAAAATTCCCTCCCAAGCCCCAGTAATTAGTGGCTGGCTTATGCCTGGAGCGTCAGGTTTCATGTCTGATCCCTGACGCGGGAGGGTTTTTTAGCACGTACCGTTCTAATTCTGGGTATGCTTGGTATCCATAGAACTGTCCGGTCTTTTTGTGAATCCCGTTGAGCTCCTGGAGGGACTGACGTAGCTTTAATTTACCTCCAGGCCCCGCTGCAGGGCTTGATGAAACGCACGGTGAGGCTGCGTTCATGGTGGTTTGGGTCTTGGCTCCGTGATGGGCACTGAAACTGGACCAAAGGCTGAAAATCAAGGATAAGACAATAGCCACATTCTCAGCCGCTGGGAATCACGTAGCTCCAGCTGGAGTCAGTGGAAGTCAAGGTCTAGCCCAGTGCATTGAGCTGGGGATAGCTGTCTAGTGGGACATGGTGGACCTTCTGTTGAGTCCTGTCACTTGCAGGCAATCCTCCTAGGCCCTGCCTGCCGACCCCTTCTTCACTGAACCAGCTGACCAGCCCCATCAGGGTAGGAGAGGAACAGCAAGAAGGAGCAACTGGACCCAGCGCAGAGAGAACACAGCAGAGCATGTGGTACTGGAAGCCACGGCCCGTGCCCCATTTCCTCAATGGCCCCATCACCACCATAGGGATCAGTGGGTCCCAGATGTTTGGCTTCCAGACCCTTTCCCAGCTCTGGGCCAGATGCTCAGCTGGAGCGGGCGGGCACTGGTCCATTGACTTCCACTAGAGCTGTGCTAACTTACACCAGCTGTGAATCTAGCTGCTTGGCTCCGACCTTGGCCTTCAACCCTGACACTGTTCACTGAGTAACTATTAACCTACCACCGCTGTAAATTCTTCAAATGACTCACATCTCGTAAGCCTTTGGCCAAACATCTTTATGAGCTGAACAATATATATATTTTAAAAAAGCCATCTAGCAGGTAGCATTTGCCTATGGACTAGCCCAGCTAATCACATTAGCCCCCACCCTTATCACAGGTAAAAATACATTTGTTCCCTGTCATTATAAAACAATCCAGCCCCAGCCCTCTTATCAAATTAGTTTCGATGCATTTGGTTCGGTTTTGCCATACAAATATCAGTATTTAACCTCCTCGGCATTCTGCAACTCAGAAGAGCCTGGGATTGATTGGGCCAGGAAGTCTCCTTAGAGACCCATTTGTCAGCCAGGGTTTTCCACACTTCTGCCAAGCAAGATTGCATCCCCCCTCCTTGACTTGCAAGAAGGAAAAAGGTTTAAACTGACCACCCTGAGAGCAGTGGTGCTGACGCCGGAGGGGAGGCTGCCTCCTCTTTAATACACAATTAAGGCCTGAACACAGGCTCACTCACCTGCCTGCGTCTCTGAACTGCCAGGTATTTCTGACGTCAAAAGCAAATACATTTGGCAAACGCTCTGAGCATAACAATGATCGTTTCAAAGCAAATTGCATCTATCTGTTCAGCTAGAAGGCCCGGTGCCGGATCCTCAGCAGGGGGAAATTGGCACGGCTGCATTAAAATCAATGGAGCATTGCTGATTTACACCAGTTGAGGAGCTGGCCTCATTTTTTCCAAAGCTGCACAGTGAATGTGAGAGACAATTCAGGATTTGGGTCTGTCTTTTGTCTGTGCTACTTTTCTTTTGATTTCTTTGAAGGGAAAATCCTTGTCTTCTATGTTTCAGTCCGCTCAGTAGCTAGAAATGTCTAATGCCATGAGCGTGGGTGTGAGCGTGTATCTAAAGCCAGGTTGCTGAGCTGAGGTCATCAGCCTGCCAGGAGAGAGAGAAAAGTGCAGCAGTGAAATGAAAAGGAAAGAAGAGAAAGCGGTGTTTTCCTTGGGACGCTAACCTGAGTTTTTCTCCACGATTGAGAGGAGAATGTGAACATTCATAAACTGGAAAGTGCTGACACTCTGAACCCCTCTCTAAGAATATGCACATTTCATGACATTTCTCTTCCAAAGGACTGACTGCTGCAAACAATATCTTGGAAAGATCCAAGATCTATTCTAACAGGTAGTTTCCTTTAACGTCAGTGTCTGCCAGGAGTCCTGTAAAGGAGGAAAAGTGTTGCCTGGATAATGTTTATTAAGAAATCGATTTGTTCTGGGAAAGGTTTTTAATTGCTTAGCCAAACAATCTGTACATTTCACACCCCCACCCCCACTATCTTCCACAACTTCTTCCTTTCCTCTCTCTCTGGCTAGTTGCTTCCTCTTCCATTGCATTTCAGTGGATCTTCCAAAATCAATCCATACAATTAAAAGGGAACATCTTAGAAATAGTGGGATGAAATGGTCCCTGGGATATTGCAGTGATGTGCCGGGGATTTCACCAGGGGCAGATTTGAGCCAATGAGTTTCATTTGGGGTTACATCAGAGACAAAGGGCACAGACAAGTAAATGATTTGCTGAAAGATGTATTACTTATTGGCTTATATGCTGTTTGTCTCTCTGCAAACCTGGCAGCAAAATCAACAAGAGTAGAGATGAATACACCTTGTGTGAGGGATAACAGCTGGCCAAGGGGAGGAAGCAATTCCCTAGATTATTTTCCTGGGAGTGGTTCGTCTCCTGTTAAGGTAGGATTTGGGGCCAGTTAGAATGGGGTTGTGTTGGGTGTGAAGCCACTGCCAGTGCAAAGGGGAAACGTGGGGGGGAAAAGCCGCCTTGGAAACACTCCTGCCCCTGGCCAAACTCCTAATTCATTGGAAGAAGGAGCTTGATCATTTTATGAAGAAGATGAAAGGACAAGGTTGCCTGTGACAGCAGGGAATTGAACTTGATGGCCCAGAAGGTCCCTTCCATCCTACGTCCTTATATTTTCTGCACCTCCCTTTCCTGGTTTCTTTCGTTGCTAAGGATATTGGTGTGAAAACAAGCACATGGATTTTCAGGGCTCCATCCCCTGTTTTATGTTAGTGGTGCCAGCAGCATCCTGGCTTCTGGCAATACTCACAGCAGGGAGAGGAAATCTCCCCTCACGGAGAACCCCCTCCCCCACATTGTCCCAGAAAAGGCTGCATGGCCCAAAATCTGGCAGTGCCCCGGGAGGGTGGAGTCATCTCCCCCCAACCCCATCTGACTCCCTGGCTTCATGCTCCTCTTCGTAGACACAGAGTTCTGGTGACTCAGTCATGGGCTGGGCAGGGTGGGAGCCCAGAGCTCAGAAAGGCTGAGGGTGGAGGAAGCACACGTTGTGTTTCCAGACACGGCTGAATTGGAGTCGGGGGGAGAGCGAGGAGCTGCAAGCCAGAGACTGAAAGCGGCGTAGGCCCAGCAGAGCAGGTCTGACCGTTCATGGTGCCCGTAGCAGTCTCCAGGCCTAGGTGCTATTCCTGGGACACTGGATCGGTCTCATTCTCCTGCGTGCCTTGGACCTATGCGGCTGCCCAGTGAACTGCAGACAGCTGGGCCAAGTGCCAGAGCAATGGATTGAGGCTCCAAGACAGAAGAGAAGGAGCTGGACAGCTCGGGCTGACGCTTCTGCCCCATAACCCCCTTTTCCTCTTCCGGGCCTGGCTGTGGCTGGCAGCTGCAATGCGGGCCTGGTTCTGATCTCGTGCGCCAGTTTATCGCCACTGGCAGACCGAGCAGGAGGGCTCCCACAAACGGAGCCATTCTGGAGAGGGGCCAGTCTGGCTGCCTAGACTGGTAACTCCCCGGCACATGCGGTGGTTGCCACTGAGATCCTTAGAGCCGTCCATTGGCAAGTACCCTATGCTTCGCCAAAAGGGCTTGACCCAGCCAGCTCCTGGGTGCGTTTGAAATCCGTGCGGCTCCCGGTGAAAAGCAGGACTATTCGTGAGGTTAAGCCTTGGCCCTTGGAGCTCGAGATCCTGGATAATTAGCTGGGTGAAAGTGTGCTGACGTTAACAGCGGTGCAGAAGACAGGCTGAGAGGTTTGTTTCAGGCTTTCAGCAATCTGACCAAACTACCAGCCTTTGGTCAGGGACCAGCAGTTCTAGCCAGGGAACCCAAGGAATTGTTGA
This sequence comes from Malaclemys terrapin pileata, assembly GCF_027887155.1. Lineage (NCBI taxonomy): Eukaryota > Metazoa > Chordata > Testudines > Emydidae > Malaclemys > Malaclemys terrapin. Next base: position 2,004,026 of record NC_071511.1, on the reverse strand, counting down.
GCTTTGTCTTTCTGTTCCAAATTCTCCAGCATCCAGTTCAGACATCTCTGTGCTCTAGTCAAGCACACGGTGCTGGGCTGGATGCAGGAAGCACTGGCTGCAGTTTTGCTGCCTGTGAGATGCCGGAGGTTCTGCATCAGCGGTTCTCAAACTGTTAGTCACGACCCCATTTTAATGGGGTCGCCAGGGCTGACATTAGACTTGCTGGGGCCCACACTTCCTGGGGTAACAGAGCTCGGTCTTCGGCTTCAGCCCCCCGGCCCGGGGTGGCGGGGCTCAGGCAGGCTCACGCTTCGGTCCACCCTCCTGGGGTTGTGCAGTATTTTGTTGTCCGAAGGGGGTCACGGTGCAATGACGTTTGAGAGCCGCTGAACTAGATGATCGTAAATGGTCCTAAATGGCTCGACCTCAGCTAACAGCTCATCCGGTGGACATGCTAAGAATAGGCAGCCAGCTAAAATCTGGCAAAGTCTCTTCAGTTTCCATTGTCTAGCGATTACTGTGAATCAGAGATGGATCTATGGGGGCAGTTCTCCAGTTTCTTGGTTTCTCCCATTATAACAGGACTCCAGTAAAACAAGTCAGGATGGAATTTCCTCCTTTTTCTTTCCTTGAAGGTTGAAGCTGTAGAGAGGAATGTGTCTCCGACATTAACGCCAATCCAGAGAAACACCTACAACCTCGATACTGGCTGAAAAGAAAAAAATTGTGACTTTGGCCCCTGTTTTCCTTGATTCATATAGTCAAGGCCAGTGGCTGGGGCATGAACAATATTTCACTGGAGTAAATTAACTTCCAGAATATTATTATCTCTTGTAAATAAGGGCTTCTGGGGTCAGAAAGCCCCACGGTGCTGCTAACTGCCAATACATTGCTTAACAAATATTTATCATGTTAATAATAAACCTAGATGTGAGGCAACCACATGCAGAGCGAGCGTTGGAGCTCCTTGAAAATGCGGCTAACGAAAAGGCCAATCTTTTGTCCCACATCATGACTTGGGCTAGTAAGCACAGTGTCATTAACTCTTCCTTGGCATGCTTCAATAGTCGCTTCAACTAAAAGTAAAACCAATACAGCCTTGTAACTGGGTTGAAACCCTTTGGCTTAGCAGAGACTTGGGGAGGGACAGAGTGGGCAGAAGGGGCAGTAATTTGCTAAGAATATAAGAACTTGCCCATCCTAAAGGCAAGGTCTTGTGGGTAAAGGCACTCGGCTGGCCGGGGGCTCTGGGCTCATAGCTAGGCCAAGAAGGCAGGGCTTCTCTTTCCCTCCAGCTCATCTCCACTCTCCCTGGGCAATATGGAAGTTCCTTCTCTGGGATCCGATTGTGCATTGGTGGGGCACTCCAGCCCCACACTGATCTCCTGCAGGAATGCAGCTTTGGTCCTTAAAGGACCTATCTCTAGATCTTCGCCAAAGGCCCAGGGGGTGTAGTCCTGGACAGGCTGGTTTCTGGGAGGCACCACCAGCTCTTAAAAAAGCATGTTGGGATGCAAGCAAAATCATTTCATACATGCTCCGAGGGCTGGACGGCGCCTTGTAGGCACAGAACCACATTGGGAGGTGGGCAGTGGAGGCCAGAGAGGCAACGAGCTTCAAGGAACCACAGCGTCTCTGGGCGCTCACTGGCTTGCACTCGGGGCATGCATGCCCCTCTGTGGGGTGCAGAGAGAGGGGCCAGGCCAGGCCCCTCCACACCCACTTTGGGGGGTTGGAAACACTTGCAGTACCAGCCTGAGGACTGAGGTAACGCTCAGCCCTTGCGCAACTATGGAACCATTGTCCGAGTCTGAGCAGGCAATGAAAGATCCGGTTTGCCATTAACTCTTTGGCCCAGTGATTACATGACCTGTCAATCAGGTTATGGGCGGGTCAGTGGAGAAAAGGGAGCGACTCGAGGGAAGGATCTTTTTTCTTCCCTCTTTACATAAAAAAGAAACGCACTCTCCTTCCCCCCAGCCTGGCAGCAGCGGTCATTATGTGCCCGTCAGACAGGAGACACGGAACCTACCACAACTCGGGTATGATATTTTCCAAGGGAGAGTTCACAAAAGTAGCATTTGCTCCTTTAAGGCTGAACAAAGCAGAGCTGGGGGCATGTGTCAAGCAGTTAAAATTAGCCTCCCAGCTCCAGAGCAACCACAAGTGGTAAAGCAGGAATTGAGGTGAGGGATCCGTCCTCCACAGTCACCTGCATTGTGTGTGTCAGATCAGAAGCAGCAGGATGGGGATAGGCGGCAGCACAGGAGGTAAATGGACCCTTTCAGGCTTCCTTTTACCACTGATAAGGGGTTAGCTTTGGAATAGACAGGCCAGACAATCCCATTAATTGGGGACTGAAGGTGCTCAAAGAGAATGGTAGTGAAGGCTTATAGGAGTAGACAGATAGACCATGCTCAATCCCTACGTAGGCAAAACTCCCAGAAAAGCCAGTGGGACTTGTGTTTCAGTAAGGCTAGATAATCTCATCGTCGGGGACAAACACTGATCTTAGTCACTCCACTGCAAATCCAAAGAACTTGGCAGACTTCTGGTGTCACCCCAGGGCAAGTAAGAATCGAATTTGGTCCTGTGTCTTTATTTACAGTAGAAATGATCCTAATGAACTTTAATAACTTCTTCTAGGTATAGGCCCCATTTGGTGGGTAGCCAAAAAAAAAAGTATCGAATATGTGATGCAAAGAATGGAGATCTACATGAGTATGTAATATTTGCTTGTTACTGTTTTCAGTTATTCAAATATTGCGGTTTCTTTGATGGTATTGATTTGTGACAATAAACTTTCCCTAAGCTGTCAAGGCCAAATCTTGCCATGTCCCCACCTGGTGGTTAGCACTCGTTAGGATTAGAAATGCACTTTGCATTATCCAGCTATGAAATGCAACAAAACGGTGATTTGAAATATTCTGTAATGAAGAATGTGCTATACAATTTTCAAGTAATTTTAAAACTCATTATTCTTATTCTAATCGTCAACAGATAGAAAAAAAAATTGATCCATTTTGAAGTAGAACATAAAACATTACTGGCAGGTTCAAAGAATAAGTGGCAAGTAGCCAGGGGTGGTCTGAAAAATGAAGTAAGTTTCAAACAGTGTAAGCTAGTCTCATATAATTGAGCCCAAAATTATAAAAATTCTGAACATTATAAAAATGACTTGCAATAGCTCCAGAAGAACCATCACAGCTGAATCAAGTCTGTGTGTAACTATATATAATGGGATGCTGCTTTGGTGTGACGTCTTGTTGCAAAAATACTCCAGTAGCATTACCGTAGCAATTAAGATCTTTAATCTAACACTCATCTATTGCTTCTGGAGGACAGTTACATTTTCAGATACTTTTTCTGTTTCAGCAGGTTGAGCTGTGAGCGTTGATTAGAGCCCAGATTCCGCTGTCCCTGAGCGCTACAATGAGGTTGACAGGTAAGAGGCCAGAGGATATTTGTCTTTTATAATGATTATTAAGAATGCTCTTTGTTCCTATTCGTTGGGCCTGTTTCTCGTTCGCAGGAAGACTCTACATGACCGTATTCAGCCGGCGGGGGCTAAAAGGATCTACATGTCAATAAGTGTGCAGCCTTGTTTTTAATAACTTTTATACAGTTCAGTCTATTGTCCTTTTTCCAATGAAATCCTCCAGACTGGGGAAGAGGTGACCGTGGAGAGGTTCTTTTCCAGAAGCGCCATTCACATGCAATATCAATGTTTTCTGCAATCATGTTTCCAAGGCAGGGAAAGCACATTGTGCTCCACTGACCATTGCTTTAAAACCAAACCCCAGTCAGATTGATCTGAACAGCTGTTCAATGAGAGCTAGTCACTAGTTGCGGGGGTCAGGAGCCTCCCAGCTCTGGGAACTCAAGCAGGACTTGGATTTACGTGGCTTTTGAACGCCTCAGGTTTACTCTAAGACAGAGAAGAACGTGGGTGATGCTTTGCAGTTATGTAGCATCTTTCGCCCACGGACCTCAAAGCACTATAGAAACGTGCATTAATAGAACCAAAGATTTTTAAGGCCAGAAGAGACATTCTGATGATCTAGACTGACCTCCTCATAGCACAGACCAGCAGCTCCACCCAGTGAACCGAACCCAGCCCCAGGAACACGGGCTAAGCCCCATGAGGCGCATATTATTTGTATGTAAGAATGGGGAAACTGAGGCACAGGGCGACCAAGCGGCTTGCCCAGAGTCGCACAGTGGGCCAGTGGCAGAACGTGACTCCCAGTCTCGTGCGCTCACCACTCGATCTCTTGCTACATGCAGGCCCCATTAAGCAAACCCACTGGAGCTTGTGAGGGCCGTGCCCCGAGCTCTGAACACCCCCGAGCTCTGGAGAGGGTTGGCTCTAGATGTTGTGGTTCGGGCTCATAGCTAAGTAGAACCCACATATCGTGACATTGCTGTTGCCAGAGCACCCCACCTTTACAGCCCCCCCATCCCTTCACCTCAGGGGGGATGAGCAGAACTCCCTTCCCCGCCTTCCTGCCCCTCTGCCGTAGGGGATTTGCCAGTATCTGCTCTTCTCCCCACGTAGCTGTCGGGGGTATTGCTTGTCTCTTCTCTTGCCTTCTCCCTCTGCGGCTGCATGGGGACTGGCTGGTGAACGCTGCTTGGCCAGCCCTCTGCAGCACCGTGCTCTAGGGCCGGGGACGTGGAGGGCAGGCACAACCAAACATCGGTGCTGGTGGCCTACCTAACCCCCAATGCTGTGGCCTACCTAACCCCAACTTGGGCCCCGGCTCCACGGGGGTGGATGTCTGCACCAGTGCAGGACCACATCAAAGGGGCTCTGCATGGGGGCAGAGGTCTGCCCCCCTGGCTCTGACTACGGGGGGGGGCTCTCGGGAAACTAAAGAAAGAGAGTCACGTTTTACTTCGCCAAAGGTCGGAGGAGAATTCTACCAGGGACTCGCTTCCTTCTCGGAGAGTGACCCGTGGTCCCCGGCAAGCAGCGGGAAATGAGCTCCCCCTGGCCCTGGCGGGTGGCTGTGCTGCTCCCCTCTCCAGAGCGCTGCGACTTACCGCGCTATTCTCTGCTCCCATTGCAGGGCTGATCCGGATAGTGACCGTGCTGTTTTCGCTGGGCACCACCTGGCTCTTCGTACAGACGTATTTCAACACTGGCTGGAAGGTCGTCAGTCTGCGGAGCTGGCTGGGTACGGTGATTTAGCAGGACAGCTGGGGCCAATCTGGAATACGTCGGTGGCTTCCCTTTTGAGGAAATAGGGGGCTCCATGGGATCTGTAGTGATATTGATCCTATCAGCCGCCGTGGTCCTGCCTCTGGCTGGACAAGGTATTCTGCCGCCCGTCCCCTCCACGGAGCCCATTTACTCGGGGAGCATGATTTGCCTTGTAAGATTTCGCATCCATCTCTGCAGTGGGTCTGTGTGGACAGCGGGCTCGCCACTCTGCTTGCCCACCTAGATCACCTGCACCGAGTCCTCCAACTCTGCGTCATGTAATGCCCACAGCGGGGCCATGGGAGTGGCACATAGGGCACGTCCGCCCAGCAGGAAAAGACCCGTGACAGCAAGTCTCAGAGCCTGGGTCAACTGATTGGGGCTTGCGGGGCTGGCACTGCAGGGCTATAAGGAGCAGTGTAGACATTCTGGCTTGGGGCACAGATGTTTGCCCCTGCCCGCACTGGCTCTGCATCCAGGGCATCCGGTCAGTTTATTCCAGGATTAATCATCTTTTCTCATTTACACTCATGGACGTATTTCTATGAAGTGGGTCTCCCCAGCCGGCCCCGTTAATCCAGAACTCTGGGTTGGGCTTTGTTTAGCCAGACCCCCGCCTTCCTCCTCCAATGGCTTCCTTTGCTGCCCAATCCCTCTTTCGGCTCGGCAAAGGGGCGGAGGGTTTCAGAGGTGTAACGCTGCTGTTTGTGTCTCCCCAGGTTCCGATCCTGACCTGCCCAGTGAGTATACGAGTGCGCCGTTCTCATGGCAGCCGCACAGAGCTCTGAGAAGTGCTGGCAGAACGAGGGAGGCAAAGCAAGGGGTGAAATCCTGCCCCGCTGAAGTGCCTGGGAGTTTCTCCGGTGACTCCAGTGGGACCAGGAGTTCAAACCCGGGGCCTGACTTGTTGCCAAAGATTCACACCAAGGCCCCAGTTCTGCCCCCCTTATTGCTGTCAAGTGCCCCCCTCCTAGGCGAGCCGTCCCACACGCACTAACTCCAGGCTGGGTGTCTTTGCACTCTAGCTCACACCGAAGTGCTGGGCTGGACGTGGGAATCCCTGGGCGAGGTTGTCTGGCCCATGCGATGCCGGAAGTTAGACTAGAGATGCTCAGAATGGTCCCAGGTGCCCCTGCACGACAGCTCATGACAATCGCAGTGATAGCAACAGCCTCTGCTCGACGGACATGCTGTGTCTGTGACTCGCCTGCCTGTTGAGACAGCCGCTGGGGGAGGGAAGCAAACCCCTTCTGGACGCTGCCCTCGGCTAACGATTACAAACGATTCACTCTGAACAAGCATCATACAAGCCTGCACCAGGGCCTGCCTGATTCACCCCCTCCAGATACACCGATCCCACGTTAAACCGTCAAACGGACTCAGCTAAACAAGCCTTTTCCTCAGCGACCTCCATTTCACTGGCTACTGGAGCTTACCCCAGCCCGTCTCTTTCCTTAGAGATGCTGCAGTTATTTCAGACACCCTTTTCTGCCCAAAAGAGTTGCATGCCAATATCAGAACAATAAACTCGAGTGGTGCTCTGCCACGGGGATGCCCCCACCCCCCCCTACAACTGTGCAAGGATGATTTCACCCAGTGCCCCAAACTCTGAAATCTCTGCTCAGGTTAGATGCAAACGCCCTCTGGTGTCTAGAGAAACTGAGTCAGTCCCCTCAGGATTTGGCCCATGTATTTCAAACCCTCGCCAGATTACCTATGTTAAGAAATGTCCAAAGGCTGCCTGTGCAAGGCCGTACAATTTACAGTCTGCTCTTCATTCCCTTCAGAGACCCAGCCCCTGCAAAACAAGTGTGGTAATCACAAAAGTTGTCCCGAAAACACTTTTGCATTTAAAATCTCGAGTGGAGCAGCCAATGTTGTTGGGCCGTCTATGTGCTTTGAAAATACGATGTAAGTACTGACCCAAAAGGCCATATTACACTGGAGGTAGGAGGGACTCTCTTGGGAGAGGACTTGGGGGTGGGCTGAGCAGCCTTGAGGGAGGAACCTTAGCAGCAGCCAAGCCTGGGGAGAGGGATTCAGCCACTCTTTGTTATGTTGTTAATTTCTTTGCTTGATAAAGGCAGACTCAGGCAAGGGACAAGTTTGGACCCTACACAGTAGGTGGGCTGTGCTTGGGAACCAGCGGGGAAAAGCGCCTGCTCACAGAACAGGGGAAGAAAAAACTGCTGGGTAACAATGGTGACAGGTATAGGTATAAATGAGGTTGAAAATCCTTTGACAATAGGCCTCCCTGCTGCTATGTTCATGACTATTGCAGCTGGCCTAAAACGAACCCCGCAGATGCCCTTTTCGAACGTCCCTTTGGACGGACATTGCTAGCAGGATGCTACTTGCCGTTTGATTCTCTGTGCTTTATTTCCAGTATCATGAGTGGCGTGAAGAACAACGTTGGCAGAGGGTTAAACATCGCACTAGTAAACGGTGAGTTCTCAGAGTGGGAATCATTCTCCTTTGTACACAGGGTGCCCTGTCCCGCACCGACTGCAGTGGGAAGATCGCCGACAGCAGGGCTGCAAGCGCCGGCCATTTCGATGCATTTGAGCAGCTACTTATCTCCATGAGTGACTGCGGCAATGGGAGGGAAATGATTGTATCCGTGAGATCAGTAATGACTCCTGGGGCTCTAGGTTTATAGCTAGTTACCTATTTAATTAACTAATGCTTGCCCAGCAACTATCCCAGCTAGTGGAGGTCAGCCCAGGTCCAATGACTTCAGCTCACACCAGCCGCAGATCTGGCGCTTGCATGGCAGAGCCTTAAGTAACACTCTATTGGGCCCACTCCAGAAGTCCTTCGTCAGGCAAACTCCTGTTGAACAGCGTTCACTCCGTTTTCATCTAGTCTTGCTGGGGCAGGGACCTCAGGGTTTGGCCCCTTACTGGCTGCTGACCAAAAACATATTGATTCCTGGAGTAAACCTGCCTGGCCATGTAGCTTTTCTTTGGACTCTCCCTGTGAGTCCCAGCACCCCCTGCTGAGTTTCCCAGAGTGGGCAAAATCACTGGCGCGATGTCAAATTTGGCACAAGCCCCAGAAACGCAGACCCACCCTGCTGGCTGGGCACTGAACAGAGCCAACTCCCTCGTCCTGCCAGTCTCCAGAAAGATACTGGCAATGAGAACACGGCTGGGAGGTTCAGAGCTCCCACATAAATAACGACCCCACTAAACGCACAGAGCTTTAACCAGGCGGCTCCCCAGCGGGGAGGAAAGCAGGCTAAGCAAGCAGCGCCCTGGCAGAGTTAATGGAAGCGCTCGGGTATCAGTAGGTTTGCCCTGAGTCTCTCCTACTGCTGGACATTACACGGCACCCCCTTAGGATGTAGCAGGAGCTGAGGCATAAGCCACTGGGGCAGACAATAAAAGGCACCGTAGCTTTGTCTCTGCACTAACTGGCTGTCCTCAACCCGAGAACTGAATTATCCGGTCAGCATTTCAGGGAAAGGGCCCAGCTCCGGCTGCCATCCCCCCCAATGGGAGCTCAGCTCGGCATCTTGAAGTCAATCTGACAAAAGGTGTCTCAGGTAGAAAGAGAGACCCCGGGGGCATCACTGTTACTCTGCCAGGGTGGTTAGACTGTCCAAGAGCCTTCAGTTCCCGCCTGGTCTAGTTTGTTGCTGCCCGACTGGGAGAGTGGGCAGCGGTGTGATAAAGACAGAGATGGAGACAGCACGAGCCTGGCTACAGACACCACAGATGGTCAAAATCTGCCCACATGTCCCCCTAGCCCCACACATGTCAGGGGGTCGCATGGGTGTCAGAGCAGAAGTGGGTCCAGTGAGGAGGCCAAGGGTTTAACGTAGGGGGTTGGTCTTAGGGAACCTTGCATTCCTCCAACGTACTGAGAACCTTCCCTGTCATTTATTAGCAGCATCTCTGCAGATTGACGGACTCTGCGGGCTGTGAATTTTGCACTTAATAATTCCTAGGAATCGCTCAAGCAGGCCTGGGACAATCCCCACTGAGCTTTTCCTAACAGAATTGTGTGAGATCAGCACTCCCCGCTTTCCTTCTGCCGCTGTCATTTCTCCCTTTGGCAGCTCGGGCCATCTCCCTCGGATCGGGGGTGCTGCCATTGCCTGAGTTCATGTTTTCATTCCACATTATGGTCCCAGTCCTGCAATCGGTGCCCCCAGTTCAGACCGTTCTGGAGCCCCATTGGGTGTCCCCCTCTGTGGCACAAGGATCTGTTCTAGTTGGTCCCTTTTGTTGGACTGGGACCTAAAATGAACTGATGGCCATTCAGCCGGGTGTCACTTATTTTAGCAGCTCCGCTCACTCATCAGCACTAGATCCTTTCCTGACTACTAGATGGTTGTGCTGATCCCATCGCTCCAGTCATAGGCAGCGTGTCCTTTACAAAGTGCAGGATTGCATCAAGGAGCCATTCTGCACATAGTCCACTGGATACATGAGCTGAACAGGACTAAACAAGGCATTTCTGTCACAACGCTTACATTATAGAAAGTAATTGCTCTATTTCATTTGCCACCTTTAGGAACAAACGGCCAGCTCATGAAAACAGACTTCTTCGACATGTATTCTGGAGGTAGGGCTTTGCTTTCACTAAACACTCAGCATCTACCAGTGCTTCCAGAGCATTGCGAGCAGTATTGATAACTAGCTCCTTCTACCTTCTCCTCTGTGTTTACTCACTAGTAAAATGAAGTGGACCTAAGCAGTGCTGCCAACTCTTGCTATTTCTTTTGGTGTTTTCCTTAAAGCCCCTATGCCTGGAATCATGTTATTATGTGAGACTCTCGGGGTTTATTTATTTTTTTTAAAAAGGACATTTCTGGCCCTCATGGCTGTGGAGAAAAGCTTGAAAACGTGCCCCCAGATGTCTTGATAGACAAAGCACATAAAAAGATCCAACTTTATTATTTTTAAAGCCTTATGATTATTAAACCAATGAGACCTGACTCATGGTTTGTGAACACTGAGGTTTGGCAATCTTGTTTATGTCGCCTGTTTTCTTCCCCTCCTATCACAGAGTAAATTACAGATTCAGTGTATGGAGGCTAAGTAGCTTTCTGCATTAATCACATCCAGCTAAAAGCATGTTTAAAAAACAGTCTTTATCTTCCTATAGAAACTCCTCTCGCTCTGCTCACATGAATTATTCTGCTGGTTTGAATGGGATGACTCTTGTGAGTGAACGGGACAGGACTGGGCCCACGTTTTGTGTCATGTAGACACTGCAGTGCCCAGATGCCAGCTCTTCTGAGACATGTCTCTAGCAGTTGGCCAATCACAAAGCACAGAGTCCGTGTTGTTAGTGCGGTAAGAAAGCTCATCTGTAGGTTGTAGGCTGAATCCCAAAGGATCTGTTCTCTGTCAGGAACGCCATTGCTCAGTGTCTTCCAGCCAGAGACCCCAACCTGCAGTCCAATGGGGGGAAATCACTTAACTGCCACCACACTATTTGCTTTCAAACATGGTTATTCCACCTGTCAGTATCCGAGACACCAAATTCTGCATACAGGTACACCGCTACTAACCTATTGCAGACAGCAGAGGGCAGGATTGGGCATTGCCGGGCCAGACCCTCAGCTGGTGTCAATCAGCGTAGGAATGTTAACAACCGTGGAGATGCACCACGTTACACCAGCTGAGGTGTTTAATTTTAAAGCGATGTGGAAATAACAGAGGGACAAGTCACTTACACTCTGCGAGGGCAATTCACGCTGTGCGGGGAGACAGCACTAGGGACAGGCACCACTCAGAGGGGCTTAACTGGCTGTTGGGGCTTGTTTCTGGCCTTCTGCATTGGATGCCTATCACTCTCGGGGGGTAAGGGCTCGGTGTCTCCCCTCAGCCCTCCTGGACGTCTGGGTGCTCAGCAGTGTACAGGATTAGACCCATCCTGCTCAAGAGCTAAAGACATTGCAGTTTTCGGCGAGGTCCCTAGACAGAGCCTTATACTGAAGAATCTCAGGTGACTAGAGTAGGTACCGGTAATGGTTGCAATGGAGTCACAGGGGGCCAGCTAATCTGCACCAACTTGATGTCGCTAACTAGGGTCTCAAACATGCACCTCGATGTTCCATGTGCCATTAATCTTAATTTCCATTGCTACCACCAGACTCATGCTAGGGAAATGGAATTCCACAGTAACCATAGATGCCGGCTTCCATCGGTTCTGCTGGCAAAGACGGCTTTCCATGCCAGGGTAGTGGGAGAAAATAGCTCTGCACCATGGTGCCAAGGGCCCAATCCTGAAAAGCGCAAGGGACCTTCTGCAAATTGCTGAGTGTCTTTGAACCCATTGAAGATAAAAGGCGCTGAGGGGGCCTGCTCCGATCCTGCCCGGAAATGTGGAGAAATTAATTTTCAGCTGGTTTTCCTCAAGGCAGAACATTCTGTGCGCAGTTGTTGTGTGTCTGAGGCCCAGTCATTAACCCACTCCATGGAACAGCCCAGTGGGTATGTGAGGGGGGGCAGTTGTCTTTGATCCTAATGCGTTTAGCCCAATCGCTTTTAGCTGATTGAGCAGCAAGGCGGTATTTTATTAATTAGCCGAAACGATGCTGTGTGATGAACTTTGATTTAAAGCAGGTTGGATAGGAAAACTATAAATAATACTTTACAGAAATGGGCTGCTTTGGCTCACAAGGGAAACCCAAAGGAGAATAATTGAAAAGGAAATTATTAGTGGAATTCAGACACCATCTTTCAAAAACCATAGCCTTTCCATATGGTCAGGACCTCAGGATCCGAGTAGCTAGTCAAACAACTTCAGGTACATTGCAGTAAGATCTCTGTGCAATATTTTTCTAACATAAAGCATGATTAAATGAAACCTGTCTGCATGTTATGCCAGGCAAGTGTAATTGTGTGGAAGTTACATGGCTGTCTATTGTCTGAAACAGGTCTGTTCTCTTAACGTCAATGTGCTGCGAATTCAGTCTGACTTGGAAAATGCTGTTGTACTCTATGGGTGTGTGGTGTTTAGATGCTGCATGTGATTATTAGAACTGGGAGCACTGGCTGCTGGGAGTCTGAAAGGACAGGAAACAGGAAGGATCTTGGAGTCATCATGGATAGTTCTCTGAAGATGTCCACATAGTGTGCAGAGGCGGTCAAAAAAGCAAACAGGATGTTAGGGATCATTAAAAAGGGGATAGAGAATAAGACTGAGAATATATTATTGCCCTTATATAAATCGATGGTATTCCCACATCTCGAATACTGCGTACAGATGTGGTCTCCTCATCTAAAAAATGATATACTGGCACTAGAAAAGGGCAACTAAAGTGATTAGGGGTTTGGAACGGGTCCCATATGAGGAGAGATTAAAGAGGCTAGGACTCTTCAGCTTGGAAAAGAGGAGACTAAAGGGGGATATGATAGAGATATATAAAATCATGAGTGATGTGGAGAAAGTGGATAAGGAAAAGTTATTTACTTATTCTCATAATACAAGAACTAGGGGTCACCAAATAAAATTAATAGGCAGCAGGTTTAAAACAAATACAAGGAAGTTCTTCTTCATGCAGCGCATAGTCAACTTGTGGAACTCCTTACCTGAGGAGGTTGTGAAGGCTAGGACTATAACAGTATTTAAAAGAGAACTGGATAAATTAATGGAGGTTAAGTCCATTAATGGCTATTAGCCAGGATGGGTAAGGAATGGTGTCCCTAGCCTCCGTATGTCAGAGGATGGAGATGGATGGCAGGAGAGAGATCACTTGATCATTGCCTGTTGGTCCACTCCCTCCGGGGCACCTGGCATTGGCCACTGTCAGTAGACAGGATACTGGGCTAGATGGACCTTTGGTCTGACCCGGTACGGCCGTTCTTATCTTCTTATGTTCTTAAAGAGTGGGGAGGAGTTGAAGAGACTGGGTGAGAGTTACAGAGGGTGCAGCAGCTTCTTGGTAAAGAGGTTTCCACTGTAAAAATAAAGTCCTGTTAAGTTTGTTCGTACCTTGCCTGATTGATACAACAGGATGAAATTCTCCTCTGCAATTCACGCTGAGGGCTCTCCCAGGACCGTAGGGGGTACAGTGCTTATGCTGGGGTGAATTTCACCCTATCCCTGTACAACATCTGTTGGGAAACTGGTTGTGGCTGGGTACCAGGCAGGGCCGCCCAGAGGATTCAGGGGGCCTGGGGCAAAGCAATTTCGGGGGCCCCTTCCATAAAAATAAGTTGCAATACTATAGAATACAAATTGCCCCACTTGCTCCCCCTTGCCCCCCCCCACCCCCCGGACGGCCCTGGTACCAGGTCTGTTAGCAGAATGTCTCTGTTGATTTTCTTTTCTTTACCAGATATCAAGCTGCTACTGGACTTCCTGAAAGCCATCGACAGTGGCACCATAGTGATAGTTGCCTCCTACGATGACCCAGCAACAAAGTAAGTACAATCCAAGGAGGTGATGTTTGATTTCCAAGGGCCAGTCCTTCACCCACAGAGTCAATGGCAAATCTCTTGTTCGGTTCCGGGGTAGCAGGATCAGACCCCAAGTCTATCCAGACAGTCCTTGCATTGCAATCAGAACTGGATTAGGATAATGTGCTCTACAGGGAGCTACCCCTTCAGACCATTCAGAAGCATCAGATGATGCAGAATGCAGCTGTCTGCTTGCCAGTCACCATGTGTCAGGGGGAGAACACATCACGCCATGTGTCGGGGGGAAAACACATCACACCATGTGTCAGGGGGAGAACACATCACGCCATGTGTCAGGGGGAGAACACATCACGCCATGTGTCAGGGGGAGAACACATCACACCATGTGTCGGGGGAGAACACATCACACCATGTGTCAGGCGGAGAACACATCACAGCATGTGTCAGGGGGAGAACACATTACGCCATGTGTCGGGGGAGAACACATCACACCATGTGTCGGGGGAGAACACATCACACCATGTGTCAGGGGGAGAACACATCACGCCATGTGTCAGGGGGAGAACACATTACACCATGTGTCGGGGGAGAACACATCACGCCATGTGTCAGGGGGAGAACACATTACACCATGTGTCGGGGGAGAACACATTACGCATTACACCATGTGTCAGGCGGAGAACACATTACGCATTACACCATATGTCAGGGGGAGAACACATTACACCATGTGTCGGGGGAGAACACATCACACCATGTGTCAGGTGGAGAACACATCACGCCATGTGTCAGGCAGAGAACACATTATGCCATGTGTCAGGCAGAGAACACATTATGCCATGTGTCAGGCAGAGAACATATCACACCATGTGTCAGGCGGAGAACACATCACACCATGTGTCAGGCGGAGAACACATTACACCATGTGTCAGGTGGAGAACATATCACACCATGTGTCAGGCGGAGAACACATCACAGCATGTGTTAGGCGGAGAACACATTACGCATTACACCCGTGCTCAGAAAGCTGCACTGAATGTCCAACGAAGTCCCCCAGGAGCTACGGACCATCACGAACCTCCCCACCTTCTGCCCCAAGTGCAAGACCTGCCATCTATAACAAACATATAACAGGTGTATTACCCAATCATTATAAACCTTATAACGATATGGTTTTAAAAACTCCAAACCCAGCACTCCCCTGTACACACTTCTCCCCCGGAGGAGACGGTGAAGGAACAAATAGGTGACAGACGTTGTGACAGACGTTCGTCATGTTGCTTAATGCCCAACGGGAAGGCTCCGCTCTACGCTGATGAGCATGTCGCACTGATCCAGACCCTGACTCGCAGGGCAGTGCGGGCTTCCCTGGAGAGGGTGAGGGAGCTGCCGCCCAGCTCTCCCGTTTTCCTGCTTCTTAGGCTGACCGATGAAGCGCGGACGTTATTCACCGACCTGGGAAGTAGCCATGCGAGCAAGCTGGCCTTCCGAGACAACTGGACTTTCGTAGGCGCGAAAGGGCTCAAGGATAAAAGCCCCTATGAACAGGTATTTTCCCCTCTCCCCCAAGAGTAAGCCTGTGGCCTTGGTTCGTATTTGGGCCGCTTCTGCCTGAGCTGCTACCATTCAGGCTGCCCTGTCGCCTGCTGGTATTCATCTGACTCGGACAAATTCTTTTGAAAAAGTGCCCGGCTCCGGCTGTAGTTCAGCGAGAACATGTGGCACACGTGGGAGCTTGCGCTCCCTTCCCTTGCACTGCTGCACAGCCGCACGGAACGGGGGAACCCGCCGGGCCTCGCATGCCAACAGAACTCAAACGTCCCCTTCTGCTGCCCAATTCCTGTGTCCCACACTGAGACCAGGCGCAGGGCTGAACGCCAGCAGGGCTCTGTTCACACACGTGCACTGGAGAAGCCAGGGCCATAGGGAAAGTGTGAGGCAAAATGCTTCTGTCCTAATTCCAGCAGTAGCCAAAGCTGCTGATTGGCAAGCCGCTGCCCGGGCCTTGCAGTGACCGGAGCTGTGCAGGAGCAGAGACCGGTCCCGAGTGCCCCAAGGCATGACTGTCTCCTCTGTATTCCCCTCTCCACGTAGCTGTGTGCTGCTCCCGCACATACAGTCTGCACAGGCAGACGGGAGCCGGGAGCCACTGCTGTTCCTTCCAGCACACACTGGTGCTGCTTTCACATGTGTGGGCAAAAATGTATAGAGTCAGAACTGGGTTAATAATTCTGTAATGGCATAATCTTTATACCCTACGTGGTGAATGGACAGCACCTGAACTTTCTACACTGGGAGCAGTTCTCTGCGCTGTCTGCTGAAAATGTACCCTTCATCTTGCATATACAATTCACTAACTAAATGGCAGGGCCACTAAAGGACAACAGCCTACTACCGCTACCAGCTAATGGAGCTTCTCCTTTAGCTCAAGTGGTAGAGCTCTGTGCTGCAGGGCTGAACATCCATGTTCCAAGCCGTGCTGACAATGCATGTAGGGGAGATGACATTATACCCACATTATACTGATTATCTGTCGTCTTGTAAATCTGACATTCCCTTCTGCCATGCCAAACCCCTCTGCTTTATTTCTTTTTCCCTCCTCCAAAGCACTTAAAAAATGAAGCGGCAAAAAACAAATATGACGGCTGGCCTGAAGTCCTGGAAATGGAGGGCTGCGTCCCAAAGAAGATGGATTAGCAGTGCGCTGAAGTCAGAACAACGTCCGCATCGAGCCTTATTTAACAATACATTCCTGTTTGGCTGGCAGAAGGCATTTCCGACTGAATCCGGCATATGGACTGATCCCCGCTCCAGGACAGCACCAGCCAACTGGCTGTTTTCAAATCCTCAGCCAAATTACACCGGTGTCTGATTGCTGCTTTAAAACCCTGTAGGCGATGGTACTACACCGGCTACAAAGCCATAGCAAATGTCTACGCTTTCAGCCTGCTGCTCTATTACATTACTCAGGCACATGTTGAGGTGAAGGCAGTAATGTCAATATCAGGCATTTCATTTTCCTGTCTGTCTCAAAACAAGAAGTGCACACCACCACTTGGGAAGAAATTGCTTCAGCTTCTGCTTCTTGAGTTGCTAAAAGTGATTTTAACAGTTTAAATCCTCCCACGTTGTTTCCAAGAAAAGAGATCAGAGACCAGGGGGCTTTTCAGCCTTGCTGACAAAGGCAGAACAAAATCTAGTGGCTGGAAGTGGAAGTTAGATCAATTCAACCTTGAAATAAGATGCCGTTTCCTAGCAAGGAGGGGGATTAAACATTGGAACAACTTGCTGGGGAGGTAGTGCACTCACTGTCACTTGGAGTCTTTGAGACAAGTTTTGATCTCTTTTTTAAGTATACACTTTAACCCAGCTTCTAGGAGAAATTTGAAAGCATTTGCGGGTGGGGGGGGGCTGGATATCATGGTGGCCTTGGAATGTGGGAATCCTATGACTCCCCCTGTTCGTTCCCTTCCTTCATGGGCCACGGGGAGGCCAGGAAGCTCTGCACTGCCCTCAGTGTGCTCATAACCCTTGCAGTTCTGCATTATGAGAATAACTGTAATCAAATCTCATGCTTCAGGGCTACAACCGGTCACCTGCAGTGGTCAGGAAGGGATCTTTCTGCCCAGTGAACAGTTGGACTGATGTGTTCTGAAATTTTTTTTTTCTCACCTTCCTCTGAAGCATCAGGGATGGGGCACAGCCAGAGTGAGGACACCGAACAGGGTTCACCAGTGCTCACGTGGTCCAGAAAATCCTCTTTCTTGGCTGCTTGGCTGGTGAGTCTGGCTCACACGTGCAGGGTCAGACTGATCCCCAGATCTGTGGTCAGGAAGGAATTTCCCCCCAGCTCAGTTTGGCAGGGATCGTGGGGGGTGGGTTTCGCCTTTCTCTGAAGCATGGGGCTGGATCACCTGCTGGGATCGTCTGAGCATGTGTCACCTAATCAATTCCCCACCATTGCAGTAGCCTCAGGCACTGGTGACACCGCGGTCCCTCCTTTACCCTGCCTGTGGCACCCAACAGTTTAGTCTCCTGATGAATAAACTCCTTTAGCCTAACTAAAGTCACTGGGCTCAATACAGGGGTAAGTGAGTGAAATTCTCCGGCCTGTGATGTGCAGGAGGTCAGCGGAGATGGCCCAATGGTGCCTTTTGGTCTTAAACTCTAGGAAACTATGTAACACTTCAATATTCTATGTTCAAATAGGTTCCAGAGGGGTAGCCGGGTTAGTCTGTATCCGCCAAAACAACGAGGAGTCCTTGTGGCCTCTTAGAGACTAACCAATGTATTGGAGCTAGAACCCACTTCATCAGAGGCCTGAAGTGAAAAATACAGTTAGCAGTATATATATATGCTGTAATATATATACGGTTTACTGTATTTTTCACTCCAGGCCTCCGATGAAGTGGGTTCTAGCCCATGAAAGCTTATGTTCAAATACATTTGTTAGTCCTTAAGGTGCCACAAGGACTCCTCGTTGTTTATGTTCAAATAGTTTTCTCAGGGCATGGTGTTGTCTTCCAATATATGGTACCCAGTCCTGTCACTCAGATCCCAGTCCACACGCACGCTTGCACACCAGTGGGTGTTTCTGCAGGATACCTGCATACCAGAGGGTGAAGTCAACATTTTAGATTATTAGCGTCTGAAGGAGTCATCATCCAGACAGCAGAACTCCCAGTGAAGTCAATGGGCCAGTGATGAAATCAATGGCCCATTGACTCCAATGGGACAGTTTGCACTATGTGCAAAGTTACCTTCATGTGCACGATTGAAAGGCCTTTGTGGCAGGCAGGGGTCAACTTTTACTCTATGGACAGCATCCAGCA
This sequence comes from Malaclemys terrapin pileata, assembly GCF_027887155.1. Lineage (NCBI taxonomy): Eukaryota > Metazoa > Chordata > Testudines > Emydidae > Malaclemys > Malaclemys terrapin. The sequence continues at coordinate 1,985,625 of NC_071511.1, read as the reverse complement.
CAATGGGAACTCTGTCTTGGTTGTCTCACATGGACCATCAGCCTTGGGACAAAGTACTGGGCACTGCTGGGACCCCAGGTCTCACTGAAGTGCCTGTCTCCCCTCCCCTGGCTGGGGAACTTGCTGTGTGTGACGTTTTTTGCTGGTGTTCCCTGGGTTTGATTCCCGCCTGCTGGCGAGGCTTTAATGCCTGCTCTGGTGTCACAGGGCTAGAGAATGGGGAGTCCAGAGAGTCCAGAATGATTGGCAGGGAGGGGTTTTGCTCTTCTGCGTCACACACGCAGGGATGCAGGTTTCTTGCTTTCAGACATTTCTCAGAAATCAATTGTCTATTTTATACGGGGTCTCTGGTTCTGGGAATATCAAATCGCTGAACGATGGGGAGTTTGGGATTTTTTGAGTCTCTAATAAAATTTCTAACCAATGATGCTAACCAGCTCATTTTGGGGGAGAGTCACGCTGGGGAGCTGGGGGGGGCAGATCGGGCAGTGCAAGGGCAGATGAAGTGTAACTGGGATAAAAGCCCGGTAAAAATAACCTCGGCTTCTCATTTCAAATGACCGCAGTTGAGCTTGCAGAGTCCCCTGAGAATAAAGCCCTAAAGGTCCTTGCGGCGTGTGCAGTGAACAGGTCAGCTGACCACCTGGCTGGGTCCTCAGGGTGCTCACTTCCTCCCAGGGACGCTAACACCTCTCAGCACAGGAGCTCACGGTGAGGGTTACGGTGACTTTTACAGCAAGTGCAATGAGAGCTGACGGGTGAGGGAGGCAGAGGGGTCTAGTGGTTAAAGTCAGGGCTCTGTGCCCAACTCTGCTGCTAACATGCTGTGGACTCTGACTTCTAAGCGTGGGAAAGATGCAGTTGGAAGCTACTTTTTCCCTTCTCCCTCGCTCATTGAACAAAGGGGCACTGCTGGGAAGGAAGGGCCTGAGCATTTAAAACCATACGAAAACCTTTCTTTACACAACACCAAGCAAACCTCTGGAACTCACTGCCACTGGAGCTCGCTGAGACAAACAGGGCTGGAAGGAGGAGAAGGGAGCCACTTCTGGCCCCCTGTGGCAAGCTAGTCCTAACACTGCAGTGCCAGACCTCCAGGGTGAGAGCACCACTCTGCTGGGAGAGAGAGAGTAGGGTTGCCTTTCAGAAGCTGGCAACCCCATATGGGCACCAGCTGGGGAGCAAGACGCCCATGGAGGTTTGCGTTACATAGCATGCCTTGGCCATCCATGCCCAGAGAGGGATTTCGGTGCAGGGATCTTCCCAGGTCTGCGTGAAATGGGGGAAGACATGGTGCTGTCAGGGACTGGACACCGTGCTAGATGATCCACTGGACAGAGCTCGTATTGAACTTCCTATGAGAAATCTGAGCAGGGCAGGGACTGAGCCATGCACCAAAATGAGCCGAGCATTTTGGTGCATTTGAGGGGGGGGAGATAGCTCAGTGGTTTGAGCATTGGCCTGCTAAACCCAGCATTGCAAGTTCAATCCTTGAGGGGGGCCATTTAGGGATCTGGGGCAAAAATCTGTCTGGGAATTAGTCCTGTTTTGAGCAGGGGGTTGGACTAGATGACCTCCTGAGGTCCCTTCCAACTCTGATATTCTATGATTCTATGTCCCTGACATGCCCCATGGAGAGAAATCAGGATTGGATGTTTCTCTGAGCTATTCTCAGCCAGAAGTGAGGAGCTTGATGCAGGAATTACTGGGTGGAATCATGTTATATGAGAGGTCAGATCATAACAATCCCTTGTGACTTTACAAACCTATCAACCTTCAGCTTCATGCTTCTCTATGGCTGGAGCCACCGGACACCTGCAAAGAGCACATGGGGGGTTAAACTCCATGGGCTGTGGGCAGCACGAGCGTTGTTTCACTCAGTTCTCTTCCTGGCTGCAGATTTTCTTGCCTACTCATACGTGTAAGCAAGAGCCAGCATGCAGCCTGGGATGTGAGTGACGGGGAGAACTGTGACATGACAGATGTTGGACCCCAGGGGTTTGATGCTCCTCTCACACGAGTGGAAATCAGAGTGACTCCAAAAAAAAAAAATAATAATGGAGATATGCTATCTCCTAGGACTGGACAGGACCTTGAAAGGTCATTGAGTCCAGCCCCCTGCCTTCACTAGCAGGACCAAGTACTGCTTTTGCCCCAGATCCCTAAGTGGCCCCCTCAAGGATTGAACTCACAACCCTGGGTTTAGGAGGCCAATGCTCAAACCACTGAGCTATCTCTCCCACCCCAAACTGGCATTTCCTCTGTAACTCCAGGGAAGCAAAGTTCCAGTGGAGTTACAGGGGAAACGCCAGTGGTTAAAAAAATAAAGGAGTCGGGAGAGAATCCGGCACTGTTCCCCTTCACTGAGAGACACACTTGTGGCCATTGAGAAATGAAAAGTCTGAAAGTGATAAACCTATTTAACAAGTTGTAATTCTAGGTTCGAAGCAGTAGGTGGAAACCTTCCCGCAGGAGAGCTGGGAACACAGGCTGTCTGGATCTCTACTGGAAAATCAAAGCCTGCTGTCCCAGTTCACTAGTGATTCATCTTGTGCTTCAGAGTCTCACTAGACATCTGATGCTGACTAAACTTCACCAGGGTCCCCACTAAGAGAGATTTCATGTGGAGACGTGACTCCCTGTGTTTGTGTGGATCATATGCATGGCAGAGCTGCGCAGAACGCAGGGCTGCCTTTGTCAGAGCCCCGTTGGGAGCGCGGCAATGTCTGTACAAGTTCAACAGGAGCCCCAAAGCCCTATTTCACAAACACATCCGGCAAAACAGGCCAGCCCAGACGTGGCTCCGCTCAGCTCTTGAGCTGAGCCACATTCAGATCTGAAACACCCGTGTGCATCAGGTGTCTAAAGGCTGGGAAGATGTCTGGCCTAAAGCCTCTATCAGACTGCCCTCTGCCTCTCGAGCATGGTCCGGGCTAGGAAATCGAATGGCAGGTGAAAACGGTTGTCAACAATCAGGTGAGCTGGATGGGGGAAGAACATGGGTTACCTGTAATTGTAACCCACGACAAACTGGGTTCATGATTCTATAGTCTTTAATTTCATGATCACATCTGATTTTTTCCACCGGTCCTTGCCTCATTCGGTGCACAGCAGTGGTGTTGGAACAGCTTTTGGAGTGGGGGTGCTGACCTACACCCCTCTTACCCCATCCACGCCCCTCACCAACCCCTAAAGCTGGGGCCAGGAGCAGGGATGTGGCTCTGGGAGAGGGGGGCATGGACAGGGGTAAGGCAGCGGAGGCTGGGCCCACGGGGGGGGGGCCGGGGGGGGGGCCAGTGGCCGAGCAGGACCCTGGGGCTGGCAGTGGAGCCCCCGGGCACAGGGTCGGCGGGCGGGACCCTGGGGCTGGCAGCAGAGCCCCAGGGCCCCGGAGGCCGGGACCGCACAGGCGGGCCAGCAGCCGAGCGGGACTCCAGGGCCGGCAGCAGAGCCCCCGGGGCCAGTGGACGAGCGGGACTCCAGGGCCAGCAGATGAAATTCAGTGTTGATAAATGTGAAGCAATGCACATTGGTAAACATAATCCCAATTATACATACAAAATGACGGGGTCTAAATTAGCTGTTACCACTCAAGAAAGAGATCTTGGCGTCACTGTGAGTAGTTCTCTGGAAACATCCACTCAGTGTGCAGTGGTGTCAAAAAAGCGAACAGAATGTTGGGAATCATTACGAAAGGGAGAGATAATAAGACAGAAAATATCATATTGCCTCTATGTAAATCCATGAATACTGTGTGCAGATATAGTTGCCCCATCTCAAAAAAGATATATTGGAATTGGAAAAGATTCAGAAAAGGGCAACAAACGTGATTAGGGGGATGGAACAGCTTCCACATGAGGAGAGATTAATAAGACTGGGACTTTTCAGCTTGGAAAAGAGACGACTAAAGGGAGATATGACTAAGGTCTATAAAATCATGACTGGTGTAGATAAAGTAAATAAAGAAGTGTTATTTACTCCTTCTGGTAACACAAGAACTAGGGGTCACCAAATGAAATTAATAGGCAGCAGATTTAAAACAAACAAAAAGAAGTATTTCTTCACACAACCCACAGTCAACCTGTGGAACTCCTTGTCAGAGGATGTTGTGAAGGCCAAGATTATAACAGGGTTCAGAAAAGAACTAGATACTTTCATAGAGGGTAGGTCCATCAATGGCTATTGGCCAGGATGGGCAGGGTGCAAAACCATGCTCTGAAGTGTCCCAGCCTCTGTTTGCCAGAAGCTGGGAATGGGCGACAGGGGATGGATCACTTGATGATTCCCTGTTCTGTTCATTCCCTCTGGGGCACCTGGCATTTGCCACTATCGGAAGACAGGTTACTGGCCGTTCTTATGACTGCAGGAAGGGAAGGTCTGTTCTAGTAGATAAGATAGTTGAGTGTGACCCATGAGAAGTGGGGTCTACCCCTGGCTCTGCCATATGTTCCTGTTGAAATTGGGCAAGTCACTTAAACCAGCATTTTCCACTGTGTGTGTGTCTCATTTCCTAGGTGCCCAGTGAGAAACACCTGTGGTCTAATTGTCAGGCGTGCTGAGCATTCAGATGTGTAACTGATGTCCATAAGAGAGGAAAAAATCAGGCACTCTGTGGGCTTTTCGGAGACGGCCATGCAGCATGTCTACAGCCTGGCGTATGCTTTCCTGCAGGCGGCTCTGCGGCATTCCTGGGTTTGCTGATGCTCAATCACACAGAATTAAGGCAATTTTGTTACATTACAGAGACGCTCTTTCTGTTGCCTGGAAAAGAGGCCTAGGCCAAGCAAAAAGAATAAAGGGCCACAGATCAATGCAAAATACCGAATCCCCTTCTTAACAACCTAGCGCAGGGGGCGCACTCGTGAGCCTGGGCCTTTGGCCTCCGCTTCAAACCCTACATCCCCTAACCCTGAAAACAATTAGGAAAAGGAAGCTGCAGTTTCTTTTCTTAAATACAAATAAAAGCAAAATTCCCTTTAATAACTTTCGAAGGTTATTGCAAAAGCAGAGAGAGACTCATGAAAATATTTAAACCGTCAGGCGCCTGCCTGGCGTTTACCCACGTACCAAGAGCCCTCCGTGCTTTTACAATACGTTTCAGGAAGTCGTGATTTCTCACAAATAGGTCCTCAACTGTGCTGTAAAAACACTGCTGTTAAAGCCAAGTGCTCATGCACCCCCCGTGTCAGCGCTGAGAAACACGGTCCGTATAACCACCGCCGTAGCTTTGCAACTAACACCCGCTTCGTGCCTTGCCAGTGTCGATAGGCCAGCTGGTTTACTTCCCATCAGCAAGCAGGGACTCCATGCTAGGGCGGATAAAATTCAAGCTGTAAATATTTCCCACACAGCCACAGTGTCTCATAAAAATTCTATTCAGCCCTGCCGTCAGCACTGGGGTTGTGCTGGTTGGATGGGAAGGTTTTCCAAGGGGCCCTCATGTTTCAGGCACTGTACGGAGACTCTACGTTGGATTCTGCGACTGAGCAATCAGTCAGGCAGGTCAAAAAACTGGGGCTTTAAAGTCAGGCTCCTAAATCCATATTTCGGCAGCCCGAGGAGCAGGCAGATTTTCAGCAGTGCTGTGAGCAAAGCAGCTCCCCCTGGAGGCACTGGACTCTAGTGATCACCCAGCACTTTGTAAAATCTACCCATTTCTTTAGGGGCCTCCCCGGGGCCTTAGGAGCCAGTCACTCGAGTCACCTTTTTTACAAAAACATTTGGCTTGGTAGCTGCAAAAGGGGTAGGGGGGTGCCCCATGGCCTCCCGTCACTAGGATTCTTTATGACTGAGATCTTCCCTGGTGAGTTTATTAAAGCTCATTGACAAGTCTCCGGAGTGGAACTGAGCCCCCCCATCTCACACAGACTTTAACAGAAACAGAGGGTGTTCAGCACCCCCCTGGATTGGCCCTGGGTGCTGATTTAGCTGGGCAGAACTCCCGTGCAGCCGGAGCAAGCGTGTAGGACAAGGCCTTTGCCCGGTGCAGTTCGGCGGGGGGACCCACTGGGGCTAAGCCACACACACACGTCACGTTATGTAACATCTTTGTTTAAGATGCTTGTTTGTGAGCACTTGCAGAAGTTGAAGTGCTGCCTGATCGGGAGTGCCGGAGCCATAGCCTAGCAGCTGAATAATAAGCCTGCATTCTTTCTCGGAGAAGTGGGGAAATGGGCTTATTTTTCAAGGCGTCTCCGCCAAGCCATCGCGCCGTGCAAGACAAATGGCTAGAGAGGATGGCACAAATCCACGAGCAAACAAGGAGCTCCTAGTGCTAGGGCCCAGCCGAGCCCAGCAGGTCGAATTCTTTCCCAGATCAGCTCTGCATTCTGTGACATCTTGGTCTGTCAAGTACAATTACTATAATCTTCCACAGCCTTTCAGAGTAAGGAACCCAGCTTAGAAGCCAGGCATCTACAGGATGAAAGCCGCCTTTGTGCCTGGGCAGACCCTGGGTGCAAGTCGGACATTAGGTATACAGAAGTGAGTTCTTTACGTGGCGGGAGAAGAAGTCAAAGGAAAACTTCGATGCTCATCTCCTTTAAGATCCTGCTGATTTTTGCCTGCGTTGCTCTGTGGAATAAACTGGAGCTGTCAGGGAGCCAGGAGCCGTGAGCCCATGCCTCTCCACAGATTGTGTGGACAACACCACAGAACAACACAGAGCCTGCGACTCCCCGCAAGCGCAAGCCAATTGGACAATTCGGAGGGACTGCCGGAGATTTGGGGGAGGCTTTCTGGACACTGAACGTGTACTATGGGAGCAGCTCACGGGAAAAAGGTAATGGGATGCCTTTATTCTTTGATGCTTAAGCATTGGTGCCTTTGAAGAGATGACCCTTGTCTGCTCACATGTAGCTCTGATTAACCCCTTTGTGCACTGCCCAATCCTTTCAGGAGTTCAGTGGTGGGTTAGAGACAAGGAGCGGCTGGTGTGGACACAGGTGTCAAACGCTGTCAGCTGAATGAAGTCATTCGATCTGATCAGATTGATAATTGGCCTTCCTTTAGGGAGCTCTCTAGGGCCAATGAGGAGCGTGGGGTGGGGCTGAACAGTGATATGTCCGGAAGCTGGAGAGCTGCACACACGCACACACACACACCCACAAACCAGGCTTAGTTTTTGCAGTCACTGCCAATGACAATGTTCACTCACATATCTGATGTTTTTAATCTTGTCAGGCAAGGTCAGCAGGGTTTTACCGACTTCACTTGTGACAGTTCTAAGCGACGTTAAAAGCAGGGCAGCATTTTGCTTTCTGGCGCATTGGGGAGATGTGTAAAGTGAATGGGTGTGCAGGTCTGTCAATTGCATTCTCTCTAGATCTACAGCATGATTCCAGGGGTCCATCAGCAAGCCAGTGCCAGAAGCGAAGGAGACCTCTTGGGATTGTTCTACTTGCTAAACTCAGCAGCCTGGCGTCTTGCGTCACTAGGAGCAGCTCACTGCATTGTTTTTTCATTTGATTAGTGTAAATAAAATGTGAACTTATTCCCCTGTAGTAAAAAGCATTCCTCTCTGGCCGGTTTGGCATGCCTGCCTTCACGTTTCTGATCAGAAATGATCCTCCACCTTGAGAAAACATGTTAGAGGCTACAGCTGAGCAAATATTCATCGCAAATCAGTTCTTTAATGTAGCCTCTTGTCTGTTCGAGAATCACCTGCAAGCAGCTCAGAATTTCCCAGAATGTATTCACTGGGCAAAAGCATGACTGGTTCTCAGAAATATTTCTTGCCCTGTAAATTGTTCACAGCTCACTCGCCACCAAGTATGCAAGGCCGGATTCCTCTGTCAATGAAACTCAGCTGAGGTCTCTCCCTCCCCTCATCTGCCAGGAGGACGTGTTTGTTTTTCTCCCTTTCTCGTCTCCCATTAACTCCCCTTCCCACTAAGGGCACAGTCAGCATCAAATGCCACTGGCAGAGAATAAAGGCAGCAGCAATTACAGATTCATAGATTCCAAGGCCAGAAGGGACCGTTGTGATCATCTGCCTGATTCCCCGTATAACACCGGCCAGAGACCTGCCCCAAAACAACCCTGCAGCAGAGCGTCTCGGAAAACGTCCCAGCTCGATTTCAGAACTGCCAGTGATGGAGATTCCACCACAACCCTCGGGGAACGGTGCCCATGGTTCATGACCTTCACTGAATTGTCTAGCTTCAACTGCCAACCATTGGATCTGGCTAAACCTTCCTCTGCTAGACTGAAGAGCCCATTATTAAATATTTCTTCCCTGCATAGGCACTTATAGACTGTGATCAAGTCATGCCTTATCCTTCTCTTTCTTCAGTTACATAGATGGAGCTCATTGAGTCTCTCACTATAAGGCAAATTTTCTAATCCTTTCATCATTCTCATGGCTTTTCTCTGACCCCTCTCCGATTTATCAGCATCCTTCTTGAATTGTGGGCACCAGAACTGGACACAGGATTCCAGCAGTGGTCGCACCTGTGCCAAACACAGAGGCAAAATAACCTCTCTGCTCCTACTCGAGATTCCCCTGTTTATGCACATTAGCCCTTTTGCCCTCAGCATCACACCCGCAGCTCATGGTCAGCTGATTATCCAGCATGATCCCCAAATCTTTTTCCGAGCTTTCCCTGGTAGAGTCCCCCATCGTGTATGTACGACTGACGTTTACATTTAGCTGTATTAAAACACACGTTGCTTGCTTGCGCCCAGTTTACCAAGCGAGCTAGATCACTCTGAAGCAGTGACCTGTCCTCTGCATTATTTACCACTCCCTCAATTTTTGTGTCATCTGCAAACTTCCATAAATTAGCCTTTTCCTAACCTATCCCATACGCTCCGCCGCTGTGACACAGAGTATAGCTGCATTCGAGCTGCACAGTGGAACTTCCTGCTCGCGGAGACATACCTGTGTTAGCTCTGATTGAGGGGAGCCATGGTGCTGGGAGGGGATAGCCACGCCAACCATGATACCATCGGAGCCCCTCCTGCTGCTCAAGCCCCCGCGGCTGTTCTTCTAGCTCCATCAGGGATGTCTCCTGGAGTGGGAGTTTGCACCTGGCTTGAATGATGATGTACCCGAAGTCTGTGGGATGGAGGGCTGAATTTGTACCAAAGACCCCTGAGACGCGCTTCAATGCCTTCTATGTTACACCAAGCCGTGCGCTAGGAGCTGAGTGGGGACAAGGTAATTTAACGATAAAATCCCCCTCACGAGTGCTGCCATGGGGCCAGTCCCCCCCAATCGCCTCCATAACCCCTGCACTGTAGCTGGTGGATAGCAAGGCCCACAAAAAACGAGCGTTTCCAGTACAGCAGGCTTGGCTCTGACACGCTTCTGAAAGATGCTGGTTTGGAGACGACTTGACTTGGGTGGGTACAAACAAGGTCAGAGATTTCACTTGCATTTCAACAACCACAACGTTGCCTGGTTAGACAAAAGAATGTGGCCCTGGGTAGTGGCCGTTAAGCAGGAAGAGCCGTTAGAGACTAATGACTTGTGGGTCCATTTTTTATTGTCTAGAATGAATCTGATGGCGGTGGAAGGGAAAGCCCCTTTTCTCCTGTTTCCTAGGTACGGTTAGGTTGTGCGTTTCTCCAGCACTGAGTTAACGTCTATGTGCCCGAGCAGAAGCTAGCCTGGCTGAGGGGCTGTAATCAGGGGTTCCCGAGTGCCGACCTCCTTTCTCTGGCGTCCTTCGCAGGCATTTACAGACTCCCTGCGTGTGTTCAGATAAAGTTTCGCCTGATACATACAAGCGAAGGAGGAGAGCCGGATTTAACACGGCTGCCGCAATGTCTAGTGACTAGCTCGGCCCGGAAAACAGAGGAACAAAGGACAAGGGAGAGGCCTAGCCAGCTATCAGATGACTGGCCCAGGGCCGGCGTAGCAGCCCCTGTATGCCATGCCTCTCTGCAGACAGTATCGAGGTGTGGCCAGGATATAGCGACGCCCCATTGACAGCCCTTTGTGCGTCCTGCCAGCTAGCCCCAGTCGTTTGCTTTGTGGCGAAGTTTGGCCCTGGTTATGTAGGTAGGACTTTCATCCATCCCTGCAGTATCTGAGCCCCATGCCCGCGCTGCTGGATTCAGCCTCCCAGCCGTCCTGTGAGGCAGGGACTTCAGCCGTCCCATGTTATAGCTGGGGAAAGTGAGCCAGAGAGGAGAAGTGACTTGCTCAGGGACACACAGGGTGTCTGTGGCAGAGGTGGGAATTGGGATTCTGGCTTGAGTCCCAGTCCAGTCTCTTAACCACCTCACCCTCCTCTCCGGCTCTGATTTACACGGGTGGACCGGCCCTGTGCACAGGGACCTCGTGAACAGTACTGTGTGCTCCTGGCTGCAGCCCAGGACTTGGGCCGTAGCCTGTGCTCCTTGTCTCAGACCATGAGAACCAGGGGATCTGTGACGCGGACAGCCTGGGTGGAAGCCTACGCTGAGGCCCGCAGCGGGAGCCACGCCAAGAGGTTAGCAGTGTTTGTGGACCCCAAGGAAAGACATCTGTCGCCACACACGAAAGGCACAAGGGGGACTAGGGCCAGCACAAAGAGCGAGCTGATCGCCTGTGAGAGTCAGGGAGGAATTGTCCATCCTGGCACGTTGGTGCTGTGTGGGAGGAGCGTTACTGCCCAGTGAAGCGTTAGCACTGGTCCCTCTGAACCAGCTGCGTCTGCTCTGCCCAGGTATGACATCCCCTGTGTGAGCTCCTCCTCCCCTAGCTGTACCTGCCGGTCCTGGCCAGGTTGTGTTAACAGAAACTGCGTGGCGGTTTTGTCCAAGCCCTCACAGGCGTCATTAAGAGCTGCATTGAACACGCTGCTGCAGAAGGGATGGGTTCCCTCAGCCAGGCCCAGGCCCAGGAAGTGCCGGTGAGGGGCTACACGTACGTCACACCCAAGCTAGGGCTGAAGTCAGGAACTGTCCCAGCTTCACACCTTTCAGATTTAGAACAGAACAGCAGCGCCGAGGGATTAAAATAAGTGGATTGTGATGTACAGGACATCAGCAGAACAATAGGGCTTAGCAAAGAGTGCTGGCATATCCACAGGGAGCTTCTAGGGCTGCAGCTGCTTCACCATCGCTGCCTCATGTGGGGACACCAGCTCCGCACAGATCCACACCAGCAACTGCAAGATCGGGGCTGAAACAGGGACAAGATGCAACAGGAGGCGCAGAACACGGCCGAGGGCAGGAAGGGGGAGATCAGGGTGAAAAGGCCTCAGGGCCAGGCCCTCTGCCCAGTGCTTTGCAAAGCACAGATTCCGCCGTCATCAGTGAGATAGAGGGGAGTAAAGGCAATGGGGGGTTATTAGATTTAGAGCAGATCAACAACCTAAGCTAATCTAGCTCTCCGGCCCTGTCTGGGAGTGACTCCAGAGACTGATTTGCAGTTCTGAGGAGAGACCGCAGGTAGAGCCATGGGAGGGACGTGGAATTGCTCTTTCATGTCTCTGCTGTTGTGTCCGGGGTTTCCTTGCACCTCTTGCTCACCTGCACATTTAACACGTTAGCAATGCTGGCCTCAAGCTTCGCTGGCAGAGCCGGCCACCTTCTCAGTGACGGTTCTGGCCACACACATTCTCCGGAATGTCAGGCTTCCACAACACTGCAAAGACATACCCTGGTGTCAGCTCATCTTCCCTTGCAGCCGGGAGCGTGGCTTGTGGATATGAACTACTGAAGGCAGCAGTCCAATGATTTAGGAAGAAGGCCTTCAGACAATGACCGGGGGGTTGCGTAAGCAAATGAAGCATGCTGCACCAGCCTGATCGTCTGTTTTAAATTCTCCCTGTGGAGAGGTTTAGTTATAGTCAAGGGGAAGGGTCTGGCCTCTCTGGGAACGGGAGCCTGAAGATAGGCCATAGGTCAAGAGTGTTAAACTGGAAATAGCAGCTGGAACTGAAAACTCCGCCAAAGCCGTGAAGTCAGCCCGTGTCACTCAGTTCTTTATGAACTGCCATGGTGCTCTCCTACTTGGCCTGTCAGTATTTCTAGTCTGTCATAGGGCGAGCCCACCTGCAGTGCCCTCCAGTGGCAGAACAGGCATGCTGGCCTCAAATTCCCTCCTTCAGAGTCCCCATTAACGTCACACAGGCTTTCTTGCCTCAACAATTCCCTCCTTTGGGACAGTTTATTACCAAAACATAGTTCAAATATTCCATAACAAAAGCCCTAGACTAGGTCCACTTCTCCATAGTCGCCAATGTATATAGTCCTTAATATCTCACATTGTCTAGTCCACTGACCTAGCATGTACCATGTGCCCGCGTCTTCCACCACACCCAGATTCTTCTTTGGACCTTTCAGCAAGACAGCCACCCAGCCCGCACAACTAGACTGTAACCCCGCTCTTCCCAGCAGGAACCCCCACATCCTCTCTGCTGGGAGTTCTGCCTCACCAAGGGAGCACCCATATCAGCCCCCTTTTCCAGCTCCCAGCACTCAGCTGCCAGTGGGTAAGCTCCTCCACTGCTCACACATTCCCAGAACATCGGACATTCCCGCACTTCCAGGAACGGCATGGGCCTGCCCCCGCCAGCGTGACCTCACATGCCTGGCATGTGCAAGGTCCTGCCACATGGGGGATGCCATTTTCTAGAGTGCCCTGGCGCCACCAGCCTGAGCTGCATGAAGCGGGCAAGGTTAGGACAGAGGGGTGGAGTGGCGCCCTCTTCAGAATGGTGCCGCCCATCCGCTACTGGATAAAACCACCTCTGGTTTTCTCCTAGGACTGGACAGGGGACAAACCCACCAGAGAGAGGCCAGGCCAGTATCAAAAGAGACGAGTGGCCTCCCTATCCACTGCCCCTTGCCTTCTGCCTTCTCTGGCCCTTTGCTCTGGCTCTCCAACTTGAATACCAGGAGGCAACTCCCTCAGCTGCTCTCCTGCCTTCAGCCCTCTCATCTTCTGCCTTCCACCAGGAACCACCTACAGCTTCCTTCAGGGACCTCCTGCAGTCTCTTGATCTCTGGCCTTCCAGGCAGCTCTCGCTGCCCCTTCCTGACCAACTCTTCTCTTTAAAGCCCAGGTGCTTTTCACTCTTGTAATCAACTCATTCTGTCAGTTCCACTTATCCACAGACGACGACACAGTCCAGTGATGGTGACATCAGCCACTGGTATGGGAAACTGGTTGTCACCAGGCCCCAAGTCCATAGGAAGTGAAAGCAAAGCAGCAGGTAACCTTTCTGTACTGAGTGATAGCCTGTAATCTCTGGAGGGATGTGCTACTCCTGATTTAGTGTAACTACTGTTACAGCAGTAAAAGTATAATACCATGCGCTATGCCAGTCGTAGTATAACTGTACCTCTGGTCAACCTTACATTCCATCCCTTTCAATTGACATGGTACATCAGGCTATTGGTGAGATCACACTGCAGCTCTACAGAAGTTAAAGAAAGTTGCATACTTCAGCTCTTTTCTATTTAAGAAGCTTTGGAGAAGAGTGAGCTCTTCCTACTAATTTCTTCAGATTTTTACCTACCTCCCCCTCCCACATATAAAGGAAGCTCCCCAAGAAATGAAACTGTGCCTTGATTTTCCCTGCAGCTCCCATCGACGCAAACACAAGATAGATAAAAGATAAAATAAAGACAAGATAAAATAGACCTGTTGTTTCAAAATGATCCTGCTTCCTGCAATTTCAAATAAAATATGGTTAGCCATACATTCGTTGCAAGCACGATCATTTCCCCAAACCAGATGATTCATCCTGCAAAGGTGACGAATGCTACAAAAGTCAATATTTCAATTTTAAAATACAAGCTACGTCCTGGAATAAAATCCCTAGAAGGAAAGGGGCTAATATTACTTATGCTGTACCTCTCCTCTAACAGGAGAACGGTGCATCGATAAATAACAGGTCCTTTGCCCTTTTCATTGGCTTTGGTGTAGGTAATAGAGTAAAGCCATTGGCTATATATTCATAAGCGGTGTCTCTGTCAAAGCTAGTCATTTTATCCATTGTAAGGTTGTCCCAGATTATAAGCATCTGCCTGTTGATTCTGCCACTGGCACAGCAAGGGTAGCAAGTAAAGAACTAAGTAGAAGTTGGGTTTCTTTTGGTTCTTCTTCCTCCAGTTCTCAATATAGCAGCAGGCAGTGATGCCATTTTTATCAGTGTCACCAGACAGCTGAACAGGGGAATTCTCTTCCAAGCTTCACATGTGGATCAGCATCTGAACACAGGCACAACCTCAAGCATTCTAGCCCAACCAACCCTAAAACAAAGGCTTCGTTTTCTGAAGGGCATATTGTTAATGAGCCTCTGTTTGCCACAGACTGGACATTGGGTCAAAGCAGCACCTGGTATAATTCCATTTGTTCCAGTGGAGTTTACACCAGGGAAGAGTTTGACCCTTTCTCTTGAACAGTGCCAGCTGTGAAACGGCAAGAAGCTGGCAGAGAGCAGAGCTCTTAAATGCTAAGGGGAAGTTTAAAGGGAAAATCTGTGTCACTAAATGGAAAATTCACATTGACCAAAAGCCGCTTCTCTCCCTTGGAGCTTTTGGAAACTCTTGTCCTGCCCATTCGAATGCTGGGCCCTGCTTTTGGACAGAGAAGTGCAGAGCAAAGGCAAACAAGAGCAGCAGTGTTTGTGGCTGGCAGGACAGAGAAGAGCTTTATCATGCGAGCCAGAAACGGGCCCGTTCATTGACTGCAAGGCAGAGTGCAAGGAAGAAAGAACTCCAATTTCCGGGGGATTAGCATGTCATGCCAGCCAGCCGCGCCGAGAGCCGGAGTGTGATTCCACCAGCGCTATAGATCCGGGAACTTCCATTTAAAGGGAAGAAATGGACCCGGGGTCCCAGATGTGATTACTCAAAGACTGTTCTGTTCGTTCCCCAGCTCAGTTCCCATTTCCTTCCTTCTAAAGCTCATCAGCCTCCGCCGGCATCAGCTGGAAAGCAACAACCGATAGCAAGAAGAGCCTCGGGAATCAAACGGGAAAATGGAACGGAACGGGCCAGATCCCCAGCTGCTATAAATCAGGGTCGTTCTATTTACATCAGTGGAGCTTGTGCAGATTTGCAGCAGCTGAGGATATGCCCCAAATGTATTTATGTGAACATACAACTATCCCCACGTTAGTCAATAATCCCAATTAAACTGGAACCGCCAGTTCTGAAAGGCAGAGCAAAACTCACTGGCTGGAAGCTGAGGTCTGTGCTCCAAGGCAGAGATGTCGGGGAAGGCAGGAGCATCTGCACGGGAGGAGGATAGAGCAAGGGGGAAAGAGCATTTGCTTAGATTCAGAGACCCCATGGCCAGAAGGGACCGTTGTGATCATGTAGTCTGACCTCCTGTATCGCACGGGGCAGAGACCGGCCCCGCAGTGACCCCTAGAGCAGATCTAGGCAAACAGCCCATCTGGATTTCAAAATGTGAGAATCCACCACAACCCCTGAGCAATTGTTCCAGTGGTTAATGACCCTCACTGTTACAAACCAACACCTTATTTCCAGTGTGACTTTGTCTAGCTTCAACTTCCAGCCATTGGATCCAGTCAGACCTTTCACCGCTAGACTGAAGAGCTCATTAATTAAATATTTGTTCCTTGTGATCCCTTCTAGGCTGTGATCAAATCACCCCTTAACATTCTCTTTGTTAGACTCACGGAGCTCAATCTATGTAGTTTATCACTATAAGGCAGGTTTTCTAATCCTTTCATCATTCTCGTAGCTCTTCTCTGAGCCCTCTCCAACTTATCAGCATCCTTCTTGAACTGTGGGCACCAGAACTGGACACAGGATTCCAGCAGCAGGCCCGCCACTGCCAAATACAGGAGTGAAATAACCTCTCTGCTCCTATTTGAGATTCCCCTCTTTATGTATCCAAGGATCGCATTAGCCCTTCGGCCACAGCATTGCACTGTGAGCTGATTATCCACCATGACTCCCAAATCTCTGTCAGAGTCGCTGCTTCCCAGGCTAGACTCCCCCATCCTGTAAGTGTGACCTTCAGTCTTTATTCCTAGATGCAGGGCCGGCTTTAGGCCGATTCAGCCGATTCGGCTGAATTGGGCCCCGCGCCAAGAGGGCCCCGCGCTGCAGCTGTTCACCCCGCCCACTTCCCCCTCCTCCCCTGCCCTGCATGCCCTGCCCCCTCCCCTGCTTCCCGCGAAGTCTGAGACTAAGCAGCAGGGGCGGGCCGGCCGGCAGCACGAGGTAAGCTGGGGTGTGGGCGAGAGAGGGGCTCCGGGGAGGCGCGGCCCGTTCCCGCAGGCCCCAGCACGGCCCCTGTGGCCCGGCTCTGGCCCGGTCCCCGCGGCTCGGGCCCCCCCATCCCCCCCCGCGGCTCGGCTCGGGCCCCCCCGGCCCCCCTGCAGCGCGGCTCGGGGCCCCCCCGGCCCCCCTGCGGCGCGGCTGGGCTTGGGGCCCCCCCCCGGCGGCGCGGCTCGGCTCGGGTCCCTCCCCCTGGTGGCGCGGCTCGGCTCGGCTCGGGGCCCCCCCCCCCCGGCGGCGCGGCTCGGCTCGGGGCCCCCCCGGCCCCCCTGCGGTGTGGCTGGGCTCGGGGCCCCCCCGGCCCCCCTGCAGCGCGGCTGGGCTTGGGGCCCCCCCGGCCCCCCGCGGCTCGGCTCGGGGCCCCCCGCGGCTCGGCTCGGGTCCCCCCCGGCCCCCCGGTGGCGCGGCTCGGCTCGGGGCCCTCCCCCCCCGGCGGCGCGGCTGGGCTCGGGGCCCCCCCTGCGGCGCGGCTCGGCTCGGGGCCCCCCCGGCGGCGTGGCTCGGCTCGGGGCCCCCTGCGGCGCGGCTCGGCTCGGGGCCCCCCCGGCGGCGCGGCTCGGCTCGGGGCCCCCTGCGGCTCGGCTCGGGTCCCCCCGGCCCCCCGGCGGCGCGGCTCGGCTCGGGCCCTGGGGGCGGGGCTTGCTGCAAGCCCCGCCCCCAGGAATCGGGCCCCACTCTTGCTAAAGCCGGCCCTGCCTCGATGGATACATTTACATTTAACCGTATTAAAATGCACATTGTCACTTGTACCCAGTTTGCCAAGAACTCGGTATCGAGTGACCTGTCCTCTGCATTATTTATCACTCTCCCAATTTGTGTGTCATCAGCAAACTTTAGCAGTGATGATTTTATGTTTTCTTCCAGGTCATTGATAAAAAATGTGAAATAGCGTCGGGCTAAGGACAGCTTCCCACAGACTCTGTTAGAAAAACGGCTGCTTAGTGCCAACTCCCTGTTTTAACGCTGGTGGTGGCAGCAAATGCTGGTTGTGGGGGAGAGACACTGTAAGCCGATGAACAATTGCCCTCCGTGTGCTTTTCAAAGGCTGCTTACAGGCTATATTGACCTTAAAGAATGTTACTCGTCTGGCCAGAAAAGCATGCAGTGTGAGATGCTGTATGACTGATGGAAATGACTTGTGCTGCGGTGTGAAGGCCGGGGGCCCCCAGGCATTGCCGGGGACACTGACATTCAGGCCAGAGTTCTCAGGAAGGACCCACACTTTTGGATTGTCCCTAGCTCTTTTTTATAGCTATTGTGCAAAACCCAGTTTGGACGTTGCCGACTCTGCGAGTTCCTCTCGGCACAGGAACACACCCATCCTGCTAGAACAGCGGCGGCCTTCGCGTCGCAATCTGGGCATGACACCCCCCCTTCAGGCAATGGGACCATCGATGGTAAGGCCCAAAAGGCAGAGCAAGCGGGGCTGGTGGTCACTAAACACTACCAGGGGTTTCGTGGCACTGGTGTTTTGAGAGAAGATCTAATCAGCTGTGGGAGCAGGACAGAGAGTGGGGGTTTCCCTTGCGTTGTCCATAATAAACACGTCTGTTCAGGCATCAGAAGAGTTTCGCTAGAACGACTGGCCTGGCCAGTGCTGAAGCAACACCTATTTGTGTCTCCTAGCACTGGCGAGCTTGTTGATGAGTGGTTGGCTCTGACGCACAGATAAGCGCTCACGCTCTCTCCACGCAGTGCTGGGGAGACTATGGGCAGTGTGTCCACCCTGGCATGTGGCAAGGTTGGCGTGAGCTGGGGGATGAATCCAGTGGCTGTTTGTGGTCTGAATGTCCACACAGCTCTGTCCACAGGCATCCCTGCAGCCTGGTTCATGATGCCACATCCCCTGCCTTCTCCTCTTCCTCCTGTGTCCTCTTTCGGACCCCGGCAGCCTTTCCAAGCTGGGTTGTAGCCCAAGCGCTCCCGGGAGGAGCCTGCCTTTCTTCCAGCACTAGAGCCAGGCAGAGGGACAATTTCATTCCCAAAGGCTTTCCCACCTCATCTGTGGGCTAATTTCAGCCACAGTCAGCTCGGCGCCACATTTGTGCCTTTGCACAGAATACCCAAAGGCGAAGGCAGCGCCCTGGCCTTGCAGAGCTAACAGGTTGGGAGCTGTGGAGTACTAGCAATCATGGTTTGCAGTGGCCAAAAAGTGATGCCTTTTGCTTTACTTGGTGGAAAGAGGTTCCCCAGCCTTTCCTTCCCTCCAGGCCCTCATCTGCAGCTTGCTCCCGCCCTTTGGCTCCCATCAGCAGCAGTACGTCAGCCAAAGGGGTCAATGCAGAGTGACAGGAGGGGCGCTCTGCCCAGGGGTCTGCTCTTTAGGGTACTTCAGCTCTGACAGGCAGCAAAAAATGGCCAGTTCGGAGCCGTATTCCTAACCACGGAGCTAGTGGGTTAGCCCTACATGCTGGGGTTTCTGTGCCAGCTGCAGGGTTGATTGCCCTGCTAAGATGTACACTCTGACACTGGACCGTCTGCCTTTTGTAATTAGCGATGTGCCCGAGCCAGACACCATAGCCACAGCCAGGGCCGGCTCTGGCTTTTTTGCCGCCCCAGGCAAAAAAGCCTCCCGCCGCCCCCCCCCCCCCCCCCCCAGTGCGGCAGGGGAGGGCGCCGAGCCCGGCCTCCGGCCCGCTCTCCCTGACCGGCCAGAGCGCCGGAGGGAGGGTGGCGAGCCCACCGCAGCTCCGCTCTCCCCAGCGGCGAGCCCGCTGCAGCTCTGCTCTCCCTGGCAGCCGGAGTCGGAGCGCCGCGCCGCCCCCCTCCAGGTGCCACCCCAAGCACAAGCTTGGTGGGCTGGTGCCTGGAGCCGGCCCTGGCCACAGCCCGGCAAATGTCGTTGACATTCAGACTCCGAAACCAGACCCACACCCAAATGCCTGGCTGCTCCAGCTCAGCGAGACCAAACCGCTATTCTGAACAACCCTGAATTGTGGGGGTGGGTGTCAAAATCTGGGCTTGACCAATGAGACTTGGGCCCTTCGCTATTTTCCAGATTTCTTGTGGGAACCGAGAGCTTTGAGCCTTGTTAGCAGGAGCAAAAAGAAAAGCAGCTCGGTGGTTTGTGAAGCAAAGAAAGCCCGAGTGTAATTAAAGAGCCCAGCTTGCTGACAGGCGTCAAACTCTGGGCTTTCGCTGCCGCCGCAGTCGAGGAAGGGAGAACAAGCTCAATGTCACTCCGACATGCCCACAGAAAATGCCCTGACGTACAGCTGAGCGCACTGGGCAGGAAGCAAGAGAGAGCTGCTGTCTTCCAGCCCTAAGAGACCATTTGAATAGAACTAAAGGGACTGAATTCTGCTGACACTTTGGCCAAATGCCACCTGCGGTGTTAGGGAGGCTGCAGAAAGCATTTCTAGACAGATCCCTGGCCCACGGAACAGAGTTCCTTGTAGGACTTCTTTGCACAATTGTGCACACACATGTGCATGCACACACACACACACACACGCACACGCACACGCACACGCACAATCATTCTAGCTCTTTCAAGCAGACAGTCCCAAATGTATTATTGCTGGGTGAAATTCGCCCAGCAGGGTAAGGCACCCGAAGAGAGTCTGAAATGCAAACAGAGCTGCTATAATTCCACTGAATAGCGCGGGAGCTGTGGGAGAGGGGAATTTCGTATCCCCGGTGTGCAGAGGAGCTGGGCTCAGCATCACTGCCTCAGAAACCATTTACTTCCCCAGTGTGGAGTCAACAAAAAACAGAACCGCTGAAAAATCTGGGTTTTTTCTTTTGCTCTTTCTCCTAAAACTGTTTCCTTTGGGACTGACAAAGGCCCGTAAAAGCTCAGCTGGGGAGCAGGCTGGTCTGCGGAGTAGGAGAGGCAGGTGGAGTCGTTAGTGGGAAAGTGACCAGAGCGATCACTGCCCGGGAAAAGCACTGGCTGACAGATCTGTGCCAGCTCGCTGACGCCCAAATCAAAACTGATTCAAGTCTTTGCTGGGCTGCTGCTGCGGCTTTGTTCCTTGGGGTTTGCATTTGGATTGAGCCACTCACATGTCAAGGAAACTTCAGGAAGTAGCAAAATAAGAAGAATACTTTGTGTGTGCTTGTGGGGCCTGTCATCCCCACAGGATCCTTGAGCTCTTACTGCTGTGATCTCTCCATAGCCAACTACTGCTATGCAGCCACCTCTGGGGTGGGACTGTGGCTGTCAGGTGAACAATTTGCTCAGCTTCTACTGTATGGAAGTCTGGACAGGGGAAGTGTTGGCCAAGGATGCTGGGGCAAGCCGCTAAGCTAGCAATAAAAACGCTGACACAAAGTTCACAAACAATCTCTAACGCATCTCCTCTGCCGAAAGCTGTGAATGGACGACATAGGATGGATCACTCGGCGATTGCCTGTTCTGTTCATTCCCTCTGGGGCACCTGGCATTGGCTATTGTTGGAAGACAGGATACTGGGCTAGATGGACCTTTACTCTGACCCAGTACGGCCGTTCTTATGTTCTTCTCCATGTTTTCCAGTGACTTTCTATCTATCGCTTTTGCAACATTACTTCTACATGTACCAAGTCATGTAGGAGCTGCAGTGAGCATACTTCATTCTAAAATCAGCGTTAGTCGAACATGGGACTAGAGAGAGACTCGAGATGGGCTGGGTTGTGAAGCTCAGACACTCGGCAGTAGCTAAACTTGCTCAAAGTCCAGATGATTCAGATCCAGGTTTTTGATTTCGCTGATCATAGAGCCACAAAGACAGACCTGAATGTCTGCCACTGCCTTCAATTGTTCTTTGTAAAAGAGCAGCAGAGAATTATTCAGCATTAATGTCTCAGCTAGGAAGGCTTCCTTGACATCTAAAAATGTCTTCTTCAGTACAGGTGATGCTAAAACCCGCTGGCCCCATTAAACTCCAGTGTAGATCATGATTCATTATTTTATGGCAACCACAAGTGTGCTAGGCACTGCACAGAAAACATTCAGCGGGAGGTCCCTGCCCCACAGAACGTACGGCCTGTAGGAGTGGCTTGCCAGGTGACGGAGGGCGTGCCACACACCAGCAAGGGGAAGGGCATGGGAGGACACGCCCACATGGCTGCCTGTCTAGGAGCCATATGTCTTGGTAGTTCAGACATGAGAAGGTTTTTGTTTGTGCCCACATCAGTGCCTTTTTAGCTTAGGGCGGCAAAAAACCTAGAGCCGGCCCTGGGAACCAGGGGGTGGCGGTGTGTTTGCCCAGGGCACGCTTTGTCCCGGGTTTTAAGGAACTGTCCCTGTTTTCATTCCCAGGCCAGTGGTGATGTGTCCAAATCCTACGCTGAAACCCCAACAACCCAAACGTTGGGGCTGGGAGCCAGACATCTAGGCCTGGATACAAATTCTGCAGTTACCACCTCTCCCTAATGGGCTGAACCAGACCCCAACATCTGATCAGAGCCAACTTTGAGATTGGCCCAAACACAGGCTGGCTTTTTCTGCCAGGACCCATCTCCTGTAGGCCTGAGGCAGTGAGGTCAAGTGGGAAGGGGCCCATAGTGGGCGTCAGAAGAGCTGGGTTCTGTTGGCAGCTCTGTCCTCTGACCATGAGCAAGTCAGGTAACGTTTAGCACTCTGCTTCCCCATCTGTAAAATAGAGATAGTGGGTAAGATTACCAGGGCCGGCTCCAGGCACCAGCGCAGCAAGCAGGTGCTTGGGGCGGCCAACAGAAAGGGCGGCACGTCTGGCTCTTTGGCGGCGGGTCCCTCAGTCCCTCTCGGAGGGAAGGACCTGCCGCTGAATTGCCGCCGAAGAAAGAAGCAGCGGCGGTAGAGCTCCACCGAAGTGCTGCCGATCACGGCTTTTTTGTTTGTTTTTTTGGGGGGGGGGTTTCGCCGCTTGGGGCGGCAAAAACGCTGGAGCCGGCCCTGCATGAACACCAGCTGCATGTCAGAGCTAGGTATTGTTACTCGTGAAGTTCCTGTGTGATGAGTGTCATTTGTTGCAAAGCCCAATTCTATTTGGCCCCGTAGTGTTGCTTACCATGTTCTCCTCCGTGTGACAGCAATCCAGCCTTGAATCTCTCTGGGCCCCTTTTGTATCTGCCATCAAGGTAAACTCTCAACACTCCCCGGAGTAGCCAGGAATATCATTTGCATCCTTCATTCAATGTGTCTGGTACAATGCACAGAGTACACACACTCGGGCAGAGCAAGGCAACTTGAATGGCCCGGCGTTTCCATGGCCGGTACGAAAGGGACACTAATAGCAGTTAACAAGGTTCTGCTGAATGGTGTGAATGTAGCCAACTGAGGGCAGTGCAAGAATTTGGCTGTGTGGGTGTGCACATGTTACACACGCAGCGCACCACAAGGGACTAGATGAAAAGTGACCCATTGCTGGTGAGGATTTGGGGGGTCCTTTGGCATAGTGTACTGCATGGCATAATGTTGTGCTTTGTTTTGTGTTAGGTGGCACCCAACCAAGACTTTCCTTGTGGTCTTTGTGTTGGAGTGTCAGATTTGACAGTCAGTGCTAATGCTTCCCAAATTGTCCTTGCATACTGATTGGCTGGGCTGTGGGTAGTGTTTTACACTGTGTCCGGCTATTCATTGCTTTGGTTAATTTGCAGGCAGCCTGCTGTTCAGACCTGTATAAAAGCAACACATTACGCTTGATCTCACTGGTCTCTGTAGTGTTTGTTTTCAGACTCAATACGCAGCATTGAGATTGGACATTTATTGGGGCCGAGTCTAACTCCCATTGAATTCACTAGTGGGTTTTTCCACTTGGATTGAGCCCTGAGGCTATTAGCTTCCCTTCTTTATCTTTGCAGTTATATTTTGCCGGGGCAGTTGGCAAAATGGGCCTGATTCATCAGTGTTTTAAAACGTGTGGCCCTCTCTGCAAAACCATTGTTATTTCCTTAGTGCAGAACTTGCAACCAGAGCAGTGCAAAGAGTAAAATCCAAATGAACCAGCGAGACAGGAGTCCCTGCTTGGAACAGATCCCAGCCTAGAGACACAAGTGGGTACAGTACAGACGTTCCCCGGGTTACGCAAGACCCGACTTACGCAAATCCGCACTTATGGAAAAAATTCCGTAAGCTAGAAATAGGAGTTGTTGTTTTGGGGGTGGGAGGGGTGCATCATGGTCGGAGATACGTTAAATTTGAGTTACGCAAGGCGTTCCGGAACAGAACGCTTGCGTAAGTCGGGGAGCGTCTGTACTGCAAAGAACACACCCAGCAACTGGACTGGAGCTAAATTGAATTAAATCCATACCTGCTGTCCACTACACCAGCATCATAATATGACAGTGGGCCAATCAGTCCAACAACACACCCTTTGCATAATGCAGAGACAATTCACTAAGGAAACGTGCTTTTCTTTTTTTTATGTTGATGCATTTATTGTCCCTGAAAGTGAAGCATCACACTGGTTAGAAGCAGGTATCCTGCTTTTCCAATGCAGGTCCATCCTGACCTGCAACGCCCTCTTCCAGCTGCTCGGACTTCTCTGGTGCAGTGGCAGCTGACTCCCCTGTGCAGAGCTGGTGTCTGGTGCTGGGATGCGAATGAGAGTCTGTGGGGAATGGGATGAGGTCACCAAATCTGCTTCCATGTCAGGCCTAATCCAAACCTGAACCCTGCCCTCCCTCCAGAAATGAAAAGCGCAGGCCCTGAGGCCACAGAAAGCCTTAGGGAGGAAAGTGCGGTGGGGACAAGTCTCCTGCCAATAGCTCAGTACAGGCAGCACTCATTAAGGACCCGCGCAGTGTCCTGCCACCCTGTGTTAAATATGAGTATGGAGCAACTTATACTCGATCCAGACTTTGGCCATGAATTCATAGGGTGGATTCATGGTGTGATGGCCATGCCTGTCCTGTGAGCAATGAGCATGACCTCTTGGTATTTCAGGTCAGTGTGGGCATTTGCGTTAAAGGCCACCAGGGAAAAAAAACCAAAGGGTGCTTGATTTATGAATAAAATAACACAAAGGGCTATTCCAAGCACTGGCAACGTTCTACTTGAATAGCTAGTAAAGTGGCCACCTGTCTGATAGTCTCTGAGCACAGCCTGTGAGCCGCAGTAATGTGATAATAGTACAGTAATGAGATCTCGGGACTGGCCTCACTGTGTAAGCTTGCCATTTTTCGCCACAGTTGTTGAAAAGTCATTAGGTCACTGTTCGTTTTCCTGACATCAGCCAGAAATTAAATCTCACGGAAGTACTATAACCCTGAGCCTACCTTTAGCCCCGGTGGAATAGGACAGATTTTTAAAGGTCGGAAGATCAGTAATGAAATGTTACACCAATCATTTGATATACTGGAAAGCACTTTGCAATATGATAGTGAAATCTACTATGTTATGGGCAGGGAATAGAGGTAATATTATCTTTGTGCTTTGCTTAAAAAAACTAATCAGATGCTGTACAAACCCAGCTATGCATATGAGTCCCAGACAATGGGAACTGGCATAAAACAGCAATGCTTATGGTGTATTGAAACCAAGGTGAGATCAGGTATACAAAATCAAACAACCCGGCTCTGTGCTCAGAGGACAGTGTGTGAATTTCCCATTAACTTGTTCCTTATGTACATTAAAGGATTCCCATTACTATAGAAACATAATATTATGTCCTCCCTGGGTTAATGCTCTTTTCTGGAAATAAAGAGGAGGCGCTATCAGAGAGGGAGGTGTTAGAAGAAGAGGTGTGTTGGCAAACTGGTCATTAAAAAAAGCATTAAGCCACTAAGCCCACATGGTCCATCCAACAGTTCTGAAAGAACTCTGAAAGAAAGCAGGTGAGCTGCTGATGAAGATATGCAATCTCTCATTAAAATCAGCGACTGTTCCACAGGACTGGATGGTAGCAAATAATAATAATAATTAATAATAATAATTAATGGAGATATCCCATCTCCTAGAACTGGAAGGGACCTTGAAAGGTCATCGAGTCCAGCCCCCTGCCTTCACTAGCAGGACCAAGTACTAGTGTATGTTGAACCTATATTGAAAAAAAGGCTTGAGGGTAGTCTGGGGAATTACACGGCAGTAAACCATACATCGGTACTTGGCAAACTGGTTGAAACAATGGTTAAAAGTTGAATTATGAAACACCTGGAGATCATGATCTGATAGCATCTATCCAGCCTGGTTTCTGTGAAGGAAAATCATGTCTCACTAATCCTTTAGAAGTCTTTGAATGTGTCAATGTAGTAATGGTTAAAGGAGAATAGGCTGACATTATTTAGACTGCCAATATGCCTTTTACAAGATCCCTCACAAGAGACCATAAAAGAAGCTAGGTCATCATGGGGTGAGAGGCAAAGCATTGTCAGCTGCTAGGGGACTGTAACAGAGTGACTTGCCCCTGGGCTGGAGAGCTTGGGGCTAAGCCAGTCCCGATTACAGGATGAGTCCACCTGAGGGGAATCAGGTATTTCAAATACAAAAGGCAGCTGGAAGCTGCAGGAAGCGGGTTTGGTTGAGATGGCCAGAGGCAGGATCCTTGCCCGTAAGCAAGGGAAGAGACTGTGTGGATCCTAGAGCTGCAGAAAGATTGTGTGTTTGTCTGGGGACTTCTTTGAGTTCTGTTTTGTGTGTTTGTCTGGGGACTTCTTTGAGTTCCGTTTTGCACAATTATGTTGCCAGATTGCTGACGAGTGAATTAAAGGATCTGGGGCTGAGACGGCAACTGGAATCATTGTGAGTTCTTAAAGGGGCCCTCGTGAAGGAGGAACAGAGGCGGATGGTGGCCCTGGCACGACAGAAACAAAATGCAAAGAGTGGGATTCAATGGGAGCACAATTTGCAGATGACACAAAGAAATGTAGGGTTCTCAGGACCAGAGAGGACTGTCAGGAACATCAGAGATACCTGAACAAGCCAGGAGAATGGGCAACATCATGATAGATGAAGCTCGTTGTCAACACATGCAAAGTAATGCACATTGGAAGGGAAAAAATTAATCTGCTCGTACATCTGACAGGGTTCTACATTAACTGTATCACCCCAGGAAAGAGACCTGGTGATCATTGGGAACAGCTCAGTGCAGACCTCTGCTATACAATATTATGGTACGTAAGGAATGACAGGGAGACTAATACAGAAAATCGTTTATGCCCTTACACAAATCAATAGGCAGCCTTGCTGGGATACTGTGTGCAGTACTGGTCAGCCCATCTGCCACAGGACATTGCCGAACTGGAGGGAGGTCAGAGAAGGGTGACAAGAATGAGCAAGAGAGTGGAAAAACTCCTCTGAAGAAAGAGTGAAAAGATTGGAAATATTTACCTTAGAAAAGTATATAAAATACTGACTGATGCAGAGGACGTAGATCAGGAGTTTCTTTTCTCCTGGTCTCAGACCATAAGAACTAAGAGACATTTAATTGAACTGAAAGGTGGCAAATTCAAAACTGATAAAAGGAAATACTTTTTCACACAATGCATAATTAGACCGTGGAACTCACTGCCACAGGAAGTCATTGAGGCCAAGAACATAGCAAGATTCCAAAAGAAACTGGAGATCTATGTGGATGTCAAGAATATCTGGAGTTATAATTAATGACAAGGCCTAAAATCATAGAATCATAGAATATCAGGGTTCGAAGGGACCTCAGGAGGTCATCTAGTTCAACCCCCTGCTCAAACCAGGACCAACGCCAACTAAATCATCCCAGCCAGGGCTTTGTCAAGCCGGGCCTTAAAACCCTCTAAGGAAAGAGATTCCACCACCTCCCTAGGTAACCTAGCTGCTGAAGCATCTGCCGCGCTCGCCTCTGAGTCGCAATACAGCTGGCACACTACCAGCACCCAAGGGGTTTGGTGTACTGAGCAACGCCTCCCACCCCCCCCCCAAGAAATACTTCACTCATCATCAAAGGTCTGATTTCAGTGGGCTTTGGACCAGGCCCCAGTTGCTGAGAGGCAGCATAATAGACAAATTATTCAGAATTCAGATGTGAGAGGAGAGCAGCAGCTTCAGGTAACGTCTTAGTATCTAGGAGCACCCAGCTACATGGTCTCATACAAGGCAACGGGAGCCAGCAATGGGAGGGCGTCTCCAGTTTAAAATAACCAATGTTCACCTCGGATTTGGCTGGTGTGCTTCTAAGTCTCATACGATATGGTTTCACCAGATGGAATTGCTGTGTCTCTTGGATGTGCCTGTGGCCAATGTGTTGTTTCAATGCATCAGACCTCCCTTTAAGGGTTATTGTTGAAGCATTAACATTGTTTTCATTAATCAGTGTGTTCATTCACTGACCATCCGTGTAAACAGATCCTATGTCAACTTATGGGAATTAATTACCTTTTCTCTGATCTCACTTACATTAGAATATCTTGAGCAAACTCCAGTCAAGTTAATGGGGTTATACTGGTATGAACCGTGTGTGTGAGTTCAGAACCAGGCTGTAAATGTTCTTGCACTTGGTGGCATTTTATACACCTTAATATTTCTTAGTTACCATGAGCTGATTGCAGCAATTCCTTTCCTAGCTCATTTACTCCGATGGCAACATAATACTCTGACTATAATGCTATAAGATAAGGGCTTTGATATGGACCTAAATCCATCTGACATCATACTTATAAAAGAGCAATTAAATTTGCATTATTGCTACTTGGATTGTGCCCGTGTTGACAGCTGGCTTATCTAGCAACTTTCATCAACACACGAACACAAGTAAAGATTACCGAGAGGATGAATTTTGCTGAACGCTAGCGTTATGTTATCCAGGTGTAGGACAAGTATCACTTGTTCGAAATGTTGTATAGGAGGGCTGGGTAGGGGCTTTGGCAGAGGCGTGGGGTCCCTGGAGCAGACTCTCGCTCACCGGGCTAGAGATGGAAATTAACAAGTAGGAGGAAGAGGAAGAAGAAGGAAAGATAATTGATGTTTGCTCTTACCAGCCAGTTAATGGAGGTCCCCTGGCTTTGGCTTCACCTAATTTATGGTGAAGTTCCCCCGTCAAGCCGTTCAGAACTGAAGTAGCTCAGGAAATACAGGGGTTTCAGGGTGAAAAGGTGGGGGAATCCTTGGGATCTGGCTCCATGTGAGAGCAGGATCCAAACTTGGGGACTGTACAACACATGGGAGCAGAGCTGGTGCTGTATATGCTGACTATGAAACAAAACCATATCAACAAAAGAGCAAATTCCCACTCGAGCCAGTCTTTATAAAATAAGTCATTTTCCCAGTTTTCTCTGTGACATGCAATGCCGCAGCCTAGCAGAGAGACTTGTACACTCCCAGGAATATAGCCGGCCTAGTGTGGTGTAATGATGGAGCACCACTCCTGGAGGTAACAAACGAAAATCCATGTCCTAGGGGAGGGCATTCGCGTTTTCCATAAATACACGTTATTATATTTTAACTAACTTTTAAAGAACAGAACAACTCCAGTACGTAAGCTAGGAAGGGGAGTTTAAAATGGAGGGCTCAGCGCGTGTAAACTGAGGTCACTGGAGCGATGCCAGTCTATGCCAGCTGAGGCCCTGCCATGTAAACCGTAAGTGGGTGCTTGGTGTTCCCTTCCACAGCAGTTGTGTTTGAGAACCTCTCTCCATCGATGGGGAAATTTCCTGGCTGGATTCATGCCTGGTGGATTTGTTCGTCTCCTGTGGATGTAGGGAGCTCGGGGGAATTCATCCATCCTTGGCGCAGCTTCTTAGAACGGACTAGGAAGGCTAGTGATGCCTTATGCGCCTGCGCATTATGACTCCAGGCTGTTTGAGGTTCACTGGTTAGATCTCACACCCGAAGGCATGTGTGATGCTGACAGTGCTTCACCTGAAATGTCACAGCAAGCAGGCAGCTACAAACTGACGAGAATATAGGGCTCTGCCTGGAAGATGCTAAGAGCCCTTAGATCCCATTTACTTCAATCAGGATTAAGAGTACTCAGCACTTTGCAGGAGGTGCTCAGAACTTCACAGGATGAGGCCCCCAGTCCCTTTCATTTCATCTGTTAAGCATACCATGGCCTTCCTGCCTCTAGATTAGCTAGTTCTGAACCTAACAAAGAAAACTCTTCCCCATCAGGTTTTCTGCTTTGGGTCATTTCCCTTTCTCTTCATGTTCTCCTCCTGACACATCGCTGTTTTCCTCTGACATCATATCCCTGTAGGAAAGCGGCCATGATAAGGTTAACTGGGTAACCCAGGGTATTATGGGATGGAGCCAGGTTCCAGCCGGTCCCTTGCTTCCTGTTTAGGCAGTGGGACTTTCCCCCCAACTCTGGCATGATGCAGTGAAATAAAGCAGCAAGTTCCCAGCCTGCAGTGCTGTGAGTTGACTTAGTTTTGTTGCACTGAGCAGGCTCTGCAAAACTTCCGTGATTTAACTATCTAATTCTCAGAGGGAACCTTCAGCCCATATCCAGTGATGGCATTGTTCTGGGATAGCACAAGGCCTATGCTCTGACTTACTGCTCCCCTCCCCATGCAACTGCCCATCTGGTGTTGCCATCTCTAAACCGTTCCTACATGAGTCTCACAATAATTGTGGGTTCTCCATAAAGCCCCAGCTCCTGGAGACCAGTGATTACACACGAGACTCCAGCTTTCCTTTAAACAAGTAGTAAGTTTCTAGCCCTCAGGGTTGTAGAGAAAAGATCAAAAATGTGACTCAAGTGTAAGCTAAAGACTCAGAAACCAGAAAGCAAATTAAAAAAACAATTTAAAAAAAATACTAAAGATTTTTAAGCCAATCTCATGATTTTTTTGGAGCCTGAGTCATGATTTTTGACCATTTGGGGTTGGCAATATTGTAAATCTCAGCAGAATTCAGCCATTGTTATGTGAAGAAATCCTCTGCTGAGCTCCCCTACCATGCACAGCAGCCTTTGTAATCTCACTGTGGCACACGTGTTGACATTGGGCGTGTACCTCTGCATTTTTTCCCTTTGGGGTGTGTCATTAGCAGCCGTGTCTTTCTGCTTAGCCCTGAGCCGAGTCCACAGTTATACAGCAAAGCACAGGACATGACTTTTTGCTGATCAGTCCAGCTAGGCATGTTTACCGTTTTGACACCGGAACAAAGCAGTTCTTTGTTTGTAGCCTGACCTGCATGTCACTACTGGTCTGTTGCCGTTTGACGTTCCGAGGTCGTTTCAGAGCATTTTGGTTCCTCAGCACGTCAGGGCCTTTGTCTTTCTACACAATGAGGAATGCATGTCCTAACGAGGGGAAATTCACCTCAGCCCAGGGTCCAGCACTCCCACCTGCAGTTTCAGCCCTGGCTGCAGCGGGGTGAATTCCACCCAGTATGAGAGCCCTTCCAGTAAAGACTCTGCATCCTTTTTCCTGACCTGTCTCTATTAACAGAGTAGTAGGAAACCCACCTGACCCCATAATGCCAATAGAGTCAGTGGGGATGTGAGTTCTCTAAGCACAGTTGCAGTTACTGACCTTGTTGAGTGTGCATATTAGTAACAGTTATTTGGGGGGAAATAGATTAATGTGGCAAACTCATTCCCTTGTAAAAAGAAGAACAGGAGTACTTGTGGCACCTTAGAGACTAACAAATTTATTAGAGCATAAGCTTTCGTGGACTACATTCCCTTGTCTTTCTCTCTAAAGAAAAGAAAGCAAAAGAAGCAGGTCTCCAAATCTGCAACCTGGCCTTAGGGAACTGCTCCCCAGAGTTACACACTGCACCAAGCTGACACTTGCCTGCCTAAGGCCTTGTCTACACCACAGAGCCTTGGCCCGAACAAGCAGAGCCCCCTACTGCAGATGCAGCGTAAGCCGCACCACCTCCCGGAATGACACCCGCCAAGCTGACAGACGCGCTTGTCTCTCGGCACAGCTGCATCTAGAATGCGGTTTTGCCGGCATGGATACATCCGTGGGGGATTAGCGTGGTCGTGCAGACCAGCCCTGCAGGGTTTGCCTTGAGTTCTATCAGGCGGCGTCACCCACCACAGCAGTGCTGCAATTCACCATCAGAATACGGGCTGTGGAAAGTGCTCTGATGCCTAAGCGTGAGTGGCTGCCACACAGTTGTGCAAGAAGATTCTGCTCCTCTTCTGTGCTGTGGAGCTGGGATGGGGCCAGGCCAAGGCCACAGGGTCCGTGATTATAACCCCTTGAGGGAAGGAGGGCACAGAGGCTGACTTGATTTATGCCACACTTGGGCTTAGTGTTGTACAAAGAGGGAAGAACAATAAACCATCATTCCAGCCCTGAAGGCAAAACAGCTGCAAGTAAGAGGCTGTAGCACTGCCCTGTACCCTACCCGCAGGGTGCGGATAAGCTCCATACCCCCAGTCCATGCGTACTGCTCCACCCAAAATCTGTCATAAGCATAACGGGGACGTACACTCCTGGTGTTAACCCATTGAAGCTAGTGGGTCTGGTCCTCCACTCACCACCTTTTTACACCAACATAACTCCCTTCAATAGAGTGACTCCTGATTCACGCCAGGGTAGAAGAGAGATTTGTATTCAAGATTTGTATTCATCACGATCCCCCTGCCCCGACCTGCTGGAGGACTGAAAATCATGTGTCAGGACACGTTTTCCAAACAATATAATATTCAGTCATGGTTTATTTCCCCTGGAGCAGCGTGGCATTGAGACAGTGATACCGGGTGAGTCATGGGTGTCCTGGCTCCTCCTGTCACACTGTCTCCCTCAGTCCAGGAAGTCTCAGAGCGGTCACAGATCGATTACGTTTTAACAAAATAATACGTTTTCCCACTTAACCACCATCTTTTACTAACCTTGACAAGATTCTGCTCTAGCTGCCTCTGGCAGGGATTTACCCAGGAGCATCGCCAGTTTCTGGAAATGGCCGAAGCACATTTCTCAACCCATCGCTGCAATGTTTTTTCCGGGTGTCTGATTTGATCTGAAAAGCAAATTCCTGTCCATAGATCCCGCTGGATCAAGCAGAGGCACCCATTCCCCACTTCCACCCATCTGGAGCAGGAAAAGGTCGACTTGTGGGTAATTAACTGCATCCTGAGGGTTAGAAAGAAGCACTGAGGAGAGCTGCAGACCTTGTAGTGACTCAAGTGGAACTCACCCGTATTGTTGGCACTATTCTTTCTCTGGTTTTGGTGGGGGAGGCAGTATTCTAAGGGAGATATAGGCCCCCATACGGAGCGAATGACTTCACTAGGCCCTTGACTTTGATATTGCTGACCAAGCCCTAGATCCGCAGCTGGTGAAAATCAGCATAACGTCTTGGGCGTCCATGGATCTACACTGATTTATGCCTGGTGAGGGTCTGTCTCCTGTTGTTTATCTGTAGAGGAGAGGAAATATTTGACAGGTTTTGGAAGACGATCTTCCAGCATGTGGAGTGAAATCCAGGCTCAGTTAAAGTCCAAGGCAAAATTACCATTGACTTCAACAGGGTCAGGATTTCACCTGTGGACTCTGAAAGACACGACTGTGCACAACATTACCTCCACCTTCCTGCAATCTGTTCTCAGTGGGCTGAGATTCAAATGAGGTTTATGAAAGACACATAGGGGCCAGAAGGCGAAGTCTTTTCAAAGTGACCTGAGCCGTTCCCAGTTTATTTTGGAGCTTGCATACACGGTGATGGTTCACTAATGTCACCACCTGGCTGAATAGGGAATAGAGCTGGTCAGTCGGTTCGTCCCCTTGCCATGCATGTGGGAAAGGATAGTTTCATGCCATCCAGAGCTTTGGGAAACTGAGGGTCTGGCCTTGCTGATGAACCGTCTAATTTCTGTATTGATTATTCAGCTAGGTAGTTTTAAATAGCAATGAACAACTGCCACGCAAGGTGCCCTAGCAATTAATTAGCCAAATGACAACCACCCAGCAGCAACAAAGAACCCAATAATGAGTTAACTCCACCAGCTAATAAATCAACGCAGCAAACAGCCTCTGTAACTCCCACACCTAGGAACAGCCCCTATCCCTTCCCCCACCACCCTGTCAAATTAATGGCTTTTGAGAGTTAATATTCATCATTTGTTTTATAATAGTTCCTCATCTACTCCATAGGTGCAGTATTCAGTGCACTGACTGAGTCTCTGAGAACGTATTTAAGTAAAACCTAAGGCCAGATCCTCAGGAGGAGTGAGTCCGCTTGGTTCCCCAGAAGTCAGCTCACCGGGAGGGAAGACTGGTCCTGTGTTTAAGGAGCTGGTCTGGGACACAGGAGATCTAAGTCAATCACTCAGTTTCTGGCTCTGCGACAGACATCCCTGTGTGTGCTGCAGTTCTCCAGCTGTACAAACGGAGATCAGAATCCTTCCTCCAACCCCACGCCCCGCCCTACCCTGTCTTGTCTATTAGTTGTAAGCTCTCTGGGGGCAGGAATTGTTTGTACAGCACCTAGCACCATGCGGGTCCAATCTCAGTGGGGACATCTAGGCACAGCCGTACCCCAAACACTAAGGATAGCTTAGTGGTTTGAGCATTAGCCTCCTAAACTCAGGGTTGTGAGTTCAATCCTTGAGAGGGCCACTTAGGGATCTGGGGCAAAAATCTGTCTGGGGAGTGGTCCCCCTTTGAGCACAGGGTTAGACTGGATGACCTCCTGAGGTCCCTTCTACCCCTGATATTCTATGAAGTGATTATTCTCCTTTCCGCCTGAGAACAGCCCATCTTTTCTTTGAGACGCTTGTTTTCATTTTCCCATGAGTCACTCTGAAATTACAAGACCTGAACAGCTCAGGGTCACAACATTAAGCTACAAAATTGCTGCATAAGGAACATGGCCTACTAGGTGCCTGCTTAGGACTAGGGATAGAAGAAGTAAGAAAAATAACCAATAGTGCTGATAACATGCTGGATGAGTTGTCATCAGATTTCATTGTCTCAGGGTATCAAGTAGAGGAATTTCAGCTTTGCCAGTAATATTGGGCGAATTTGCAAACCATGAAATGCATTGTCCGAAGGAGCCGCTCCAGATAAGTATCACCTAGCAACCAGCGGCATTGGCACAGTAACCTTCAGGGAGCCGTGGAGAAATACAAAGGCTTTTTGTTAGCCCCGAAAACTTAAGAGCACAGGTTGAAATTGTTTACTAATTTAGATGCCAAAACGAATCGTAACTTCAGTAACTCCTAGGAAAGCAGGTTTGATGTGAAACTCCATGGCCCCCTTTGGCTCCACTGAAGTTCTTTACTCTCAGAAAGACTCATCCATCCCCGTACAGAGCCTGTACACCCCTACCATGTACAGGAGAGAGTAAACAGGCTGCACAGCAGAGAGGAGTCTGAGAGGGGGAGCTTTACGCATGGGCATGGGAGGCTGGGAGAGTGTATCAGACACAGAGCAGCATTTCATTTCTTCTATTTTTACCAGTTATCTAATGTTATCTGAGGCTGAGCTGATACAGGCTTCCTCAGGGGCCCACATCTGTCCTAGCAACAAGGCACTTGGGAGCTGAAGGCAAGTTTAAATCCTGCTCTTTTCCCCTTAATATGCCCCCGTGAACTTGCTGATCCAGAGCTGACCAAAAGCCACTGGCTGGTTCAAAAGCAATATGGAGAGAGCAGCTGCACCCATCCCTTCTTGGACAGAAAGCTAGTCGTGTGAATTAGGAGCTTGAGTATGGCCAGGATAATGGGACTGAGAGGAGAATCCAAGAGAAACTTGAAGGCCCATTCTGAGGGCGAAGAATTCCATTTGGGCTGTCACTCTGTATGCAGTTTAAACAGAGAGCCGGAGATTTCTGTAAATAACCCTGAGCAAAGTGCTGCTGTATCATGGAGGTGACTGGCCTGAAGGCAGTGACCCTGTATTAATAACCTGATACTTGATGTTAGATCCACATATTGCAAGTATTTTAATAGGAAAGGCGTGTTGCCTGATGGTTAGCACAATACACCAAGGGCCAGGAGGCCTCCTGGGTTGGAGCTGACTTGCTGTGGAACTTTGGGACAGGGACAGGGACTTTGGGTGTGTACCACTTTACGGGTTGTCACCAAGTGGTGTTGCCGCTTCAGAGGAAATAATACGGCCCTATCAGTGTAGCAGGCCGGTTGCTTTTTAGGTCATTGTTCTCATACAAGCTTATTCATATCTGCCTTTATTTGCGGTCATTATCTTGAGGCAGTAAGAGCCCCCAGGGCACATTTGCCTTGTCAGGAAAATGCACCATCCTGGGGCATCTTTGCAACAACACAGAAAATTAAGTATCAGAGGGGTAGCCGTGTTAGTCTGAATCTGAATTAGTAAAAAGCAACAGAGGGTCCTGTGGCACCTTTAAGACTAACAGAAGTACTGGGAGCATAAGCTTTCGTGGGTAAGAACCTCACTTCTTCAGATGCAAGTAATGGAAATCTCCAGAGGCAGGTATAAATCAGTGTGGAGATAACGAGGTTAGTTCAATCAGGGAGGGTGAGGTGCTCTGCTAGCAGTTGAGGTGTGAACACCCAAGGGAGGAGAAACTGCTTCTGTAGTTGGATAGCCATTCACAGTCTTTGTTTAATCTGATGATGTCAAATTTGCAAATGAACTGGAGCTCAGCAGTTTCTCTTTGGAGTCTGGTCCTGAAGTTTTTTTGCTTCCTAGACACCACCGTACAAATAAGCGATGGCCACATTAACACCACCCTATACCGAAAACCCACCGACCACTACGCCTACCTTCATGCCTCCAGCTTCCACCCCAGTCACACCAAACTTGACAGTCACTACGCAAGAGGATAAATGGACACAAGTCAGCTATCAGGAATGGTAATATACAAAAACCTGTAGGAGAACACTTCAACCTCCCTGGCCACACAATAGCAGATGTAAAGGTAGCCATCTTACAGCAAAAAAACTTCAGTTAGTCTTAAAGGTGCCACAGGACCCTCTGTTGCTTTTTACAGAAAATTAAATATTTCCTCTTATTTGTTCCACTTCTCGGCAAATGAAACAATGAAGGTTATAAATGTCAAAGGAATTGTAACAGAACAGTAATAACTAGCTGGACAGACAGACATCTATGGATCGTAGTAGGTCTGTGACATCCCAACTCTCAGCTTTCATTCTAGAACTTCTTGCTTGTGCTGAAAGTTAGCATGGCTCTGATCCATTTAAGGTTCGCCAGTTTTCCTGAGGTTCTTCTGGAACTGTCCATTTGAATGTATCTGTATGTCTTTGCTGCTGTGCAACAATTACTGTGGATGTGGAGTTCTGCTGAAGTGCCCGAGGTCAGAGAACCCAAGAGAGGTTTGCTTTAATTGTGAATTGTGTAACTGTGCTGTTTAAATGGAGGGCACTCACTTTTCTGACGTGGCTTTGTTCGAGAGAATGAGAGTCCTTCTGTCTACGTCAGAACGGCTCTTTTCAAATTTAGCACACACACACGCCCGCACGCACGCACGCACACATATATAGGTACCATGTATAGGTATTGAAATACATACCAGGTAATTTCTCCACTACACCCAGAAATATTAAAATCCAGCATTTCCCCCAAATCCTTGGCTTTCTGTTTGTAGCCTGCTTTACAGTTCACGGTTGTGCCACGGGTAGCTTAGAAGAAAACTCATGCCCCTGCTCTCTGGGGCCCTACTGTCTTCGAAGTCCATTGACAAGTCCATTGGCAGACTCTTTCCACTGATGATGAATTCAGGGCCTAGGCCGGTGAAGCTAAGGCATACGGCAGAGGTGATGAATTGGACTCTAGGGCTAAAGGAGGTGATAGGTCGTTGCTACATTATTCCTCCTCCTTCCTAATGCCTGGCTTGGCTGAGAAGACGGCCAAGTCCCTCTCCCTCTCTGCTGGGGGGAGCAGGCTGAGGTGAGAGAGTGTGAGGTGCAGACTGCGAGTGTGAGGGACTGGCGCTCGTCGCGTGGGTGAGATGACTCAGACGGAGGCAATGGAGACAGGCCCCCCGAGCACACAGAAAGGTCACCTCTCGCATTTCTCTCTCTTCTCTTTCACAGAAAGAATATTCTCTTCAGTCCACGTTTCCTAATGGAAGTGGGAAGCATGTTGTCAACGGCTCAGGTGAGTGTCTGGGGCGAGCCACACCGGGGTGGGAATGGCACGTTCTGCTCAGCCAAGCAATGGGGTGCTTCGAACGGCAAATGGGGCAATGCCCATTGTTCTGCACAATCAGTGTTCCGGGGGCTACCCCTTGCTAGCAAACACTGACAGGCTGGGGGGGCCAGGGGAGGGAGCTCAGAACATGGGTTCCAGCCAGCCACAATCTTGGTCCTCACTCAGGTAGGAGGAGTGTTACGGAAACACAGTATTTCATATAGGAACATCCGGCTGGTTCTGTGCAGCAGCAGAAGTGGGGGAGAGGGTGCAGGAAACCACCTCCCCCGCAGAGGGACCTGCCACAACCTCAGTAGGGAGCCCCAGGAATATGCTAGTCTAATGCCATTGGTGCAGCTAGACTGTGGCCTGGTACCCAGGGCCCATGGTCTTGTTCCTCATCTGCACTAACCAGTGCAGTTGAGCGGGTGAGGCGGGACGTGCGCATACACTTGTAAAAGGGTAGCAACGCTCCCCAGAATCCCTGGAGGAATTCGGGTTGAGCCAGCCAGCCCATCCCTGAGACCCCCAGCTACAGCATGGCCCCCTCCCGAGCAGGCTGCCGCCTTCCCCTGACTCTTCAGCTCCATGGTTAGTAAGTCAATATTACAGCCAGCAGGAAATCCACCTGCAGCTTCCCCTTAGGCTCCCACACTGCCAGGGTCACACAGGGCAGCCCGCAAAATGGCTCCCCTATTTCTTTCCAGGTGGTAAACTCCCCCACAGATGACAGCTCTGCTGCGACTGAAACGCAGCGATCGCAGGGCACCAGAGAGGAGCTCGGACAGCTGGCTGGGTTGTCTTGCAGAGCCCCCCCCTCCCCCCAGCCTGAACTTTCATCCAAACCCCAAAAGGAACCGTTCTCGGGGCGGAAAGTTGCTCACCCCCCACATCCCTCTCACCAATATGTGTTTGTGACCCCTGCTGAGACTAAGTCCCACGAGATCGTGGAGCTTGGGGTATACTTGCCCCCCCCCCATCATGAACCTGCTGAAGTCCCCCCCATGGCAGCCTCAGTCCCCGTCCCCCCCTATGCTTGTCATGCTACTCTCCCCTTCCTCCCTTCCCCCTCCATGATCCTGTTCCCTTCCTGTTCTTTACCCCCATGCTCCTGTGAACTCATCCCCTCGTGCCCTTCCCCCGCCCCCTCTCTGTGAACAGGCTGCATGCCTGGTATGGCCCTGATCCTTTTGTCTGTGTGATGCACTGACGTGGAGCATGTGAACATGCGTGTCTGGGCTAAGCGACCACGCAGCCTCCTATTTTCTCCCAGTCCAGAGAGTTTTTATTTACTGCAAGTTGTGGTTTAGGGGCCAACAGTCCCGGGTTCGATCCCTGCTCATAATCATGGTGTCGGTACCTTTATGTTGCTGCGGTTTGTGACACCTGTACCTTTTTGTCTTGTAGACTGTAAGCTCGCAGGGGCAGGGACTGCCTCTTCCTATGGGCTCGCCCAGGATCTAGCACGTTTTGGGCCCCACCCGAGTAGGAGCAATAATCACTCGAACAGTAACACTGCTGCCCCAGATTCATGTTGCGGTGGATTATCCCGGGCGGTGGGGAGTGTGGGCCCATCTCTGGACAGTCTGGCTGTCCCTGTCTGCGTGTGCAAGGCAGCTTTCAGAGCAGCAATCGCTGCTGGAACCTGGGCAGGGATTCTGATGCCTGTCAGCTCTGTGGGTTGCTGTGAGTGTTCTTGCTTCAATGGTTGTTCCGATCATTTGTCACACGTGAAGCTGTTTTCCTCCCCTGAAAAGCATCAGCTCGTCCTGAGCATGGAGCTAGCACTTGCTTTAGGAAGAATGTCCCCAAGCTGAGCAATTAACAGCAAATAAACCATTTCTGAGTGGAGCTGCCAAACTCCTGCAGAGGAGTTAATACTGCTCCCCTAAGGTGTGGGCGGCTCCCCTCGAGTCGCACAATAGTAATGTAATATCACAGGAGCCCAGCGGAATGGTTTTGTTAGTGCAGAATGTGCTTGTCAGCAGGGGAGGGCAGCAGCTATGCAGCAAGCTCAGATCACGTGACTTTATTCTCACTCCCTCTGAAAAGATCTTACAGAAGTGAGAGAGCTTAGCAGTACAGAGCCAAAAAGTCATGCACACTTAGACCTGCACAGCACTGAGAAGAAGCTAACTCAGACTACACACTACTGAGAAGCTCAGAGACCTGGCTCTCATGTCTCAGAGGGTGGAGGACCAGGTGAGGGTACCACCTGGAGCTACTGGACTCTACAGAGCAATGCTGGTCAAATCAGGTAAGCACAGGTGTCTCTGGCAAAAGTCTCCCAGGTGCCCTCCCAGGCAGAACCAGAAATTTGATTAACTTGAAATTTCCATTTGACCTTCTGCCTGCTCTTCCCCTGCATTGGCTTTGACAGCAGCAAAGGTGAAGCATTTTATGAATCCTCCTGGAGCTGTGCTGTCTCTGAGTTTCCCTAATAGGAATACTCTGCAGCACATCTGTGTTTATTTAAGGGACTATTTTACAACTAGTTTTAAGTCATGTAACTCTTTTGAGATCTCTTTCCTTTAAACCTTCTATAGTTCACAGGCTTCTTCCGCCTCTCCGAAAGGACCCATAGGCCACTGTGTATACCGTGACCAATCCTGTGCTGTCACTCAAATGTTCTGTTTGGAAGGGAATTATGCTGGAAGAATACGTGCTAATGAAATCCCTGCTGTTTAATTTTGGAGATTTTTCTCTGTGTTCTTTTAAATATCTTTGGGGTACCTAAAAACATTTTCTGGTGATTGGGACAATGGGATCTTTTTATTATGAGTATGCCAAAAGCAGAGAGCAAATATGCGATGATATATTAGTAGTGAATGTAGGATTTCTAGGCATCTGTCACTTCTTAACAAAAATAACTAAGCTGGTGCATTGGCAGATTAGCAATATGTACATTAGAGAGAGAATTCTTCTATGCCCATGAAAAATTTCAA
This sequence comes from Malaclemys terrapin pileata, assembly GCF_027887155.1. Taxonomy (NCBI): domain Eukaryota; kingdom Metazoa; phylum Chordata; order Testudines; family Emydidae; genus Malaclemys; species Malaclemys terrapin. Next base: position 1,945,570 of record NC_071511.1, on the reverse strand, counting down.
TTGTAATGACCCAAAACCCTGCCATCACATTATGGTTTTGACCACTCCCATAGAATACCAGAGCATGTTTTTATAAGTGTCGAGTGCTTGGCATTTCTGAAAGGCATTTCACTGAGACAGCTTTTTGCGGATACAGACTAACACGGCTGTTACTCTGAAGCTTGTTAATTGTTAATCGAGGCAGGACTCCAAGGACTGTCATGTGTATTTAACTGTCACAATCGGAGACATTTTAAACTCAATTGTTAACTAATTTACCAGATTTCACCTGCTGCCACCACAGCAGGGCTTTGGCTGCCGGGATAACTTTATAAGCAGTTTCAAGCTTAGCTGAAACACAGTCAAATTTGCATGAATTGTAAACACCTTATAACTCAGTTTGTTGAAAAATAAGCCAGGGTTTGTTTCACTTGGAAGATTTGGTGATTCCCTGTTTTGTTCATTCCCTCTGGGGCACCTGGCATTGGCCACTGTCAGCAGACAGGATACTGGGCTAGCTGGACCTTTGGTCTGACCCAGTACGGCCGTTCTTATGTTCTTGAGAAATTAGCTAGTGAGCAGGATTGGAGCAGTCCCAGGTGTCACGTCCAACCCTTTTGGATTTGAACACCTTGTGAAGGTATCGATACTGACAGCTCATGTTCTCAGCAGACAGTGCTAGCAGCTGGTTCTCAGTAGGCACTGGACCACGCTAAGTTACACCGGTGCAAATCTAGAGGGACTCCATTACTTTTGAGTTTCTTTTAACTTAATTTGCAACAGTGCAGGTGACAGCAGAATTTGTCCCCATATTTTCAAGAATGGCACTAAGAGTTGTGCTGGGTGGGTACATGGGAATATTAGTGAGTACCAGCACCTAGATGCCATGAAACAGTGTGTTACTCCTTGCACAGCTGTTTGGGGACGTAGCAGGGTGAGTCTCGTTCTCAGTAACACTGGTGTAAATCCAGAGTAATGCACCGCCTATTTGCAGATCAGAAATGGCAGGCTGCGGGAGGGGCTGGATGGCTTAGGAGCTTGGTAATGTGCTGTGGAGTCTTTGCCTTTCACAACAGGTTGCTGGATCAATCGAGCTTAGATCAGTGGTAACCCAAAGATGTTACCAACTGAGAGCTGTTGACCTACATGGAAGTAAAGGGTGTGGTCTCCTCCCCGTGGAGGGGCACCCACCTCCCAAAGTTGACACTTCCGGGGACCCTCCGGAAAGCTCACACTACTGCTGGCTGTGCTGCACTTGCTCTGTGGATGAACAGAGATCTCCATTCCCCAGGGCTGTCGGCCTGGAACCCTTCACCAGCACGAAATTCATAGAACGATCTATCAGGTCAGAGCAATTTTACAGAGCACAGAACAAAATATAGGCCTGCACTGGCACTAGGGAAGGACTAGGCAACCCAGCCGTCTTTTCAGTCTCTAATTTATGAATACATCTCCGTGGGGCCACCATGTCAGAGCTAATAAGTAAGACAGGGAAGCCACCAGCCCTGTGATGAGCGGGACACTCTGAAATGTTCCTTGTATGTTCTTTATCCCTGAACCCGTCTTCAGGAACACAGTTAAAAATCCAGGTGACAATAGGTACTGTGGCCCCAGTATAAAAACGTGAGCAGATACTGCTGTCAAGGTTTCTTTGCTTTCCTCCAGAAACAGTTTGTACCACAAAAGGCCATTTTCTTCCACCCTTATTCATGGTGAGAAGTACCTTATTCTGCGAGCAGTCCCTAGAGAGATTGCCTTTGCTATAAGATGAGCTTAATAAATTAGTGGAGAACAGTTTCTTTCCACACCCAGAGTGACATATAGCACAGAGATTCACGCACTGCACCTGGTCTGAAATCACATGGACCTTAACTGTAAACAAAATAAAAAAAACTTTCCTTCCCATAAAAACAACTTATTGCATTTGTAATGCCATTCATGTTTTCTTTCTCTTCCCGACATTGTGCCCTTTGTTCTGTGTTTTGTCCCTGAATTTTAGCTTAGAGAACCTGCAATGTGTGCATTTGCTGCTCTCATTCAGAGAGTTACGAATCATTTCCCAGGGTGATCACATCAGGTTACATTTGTCCTATTGCATTATAATGACCAGAATTAGGCTTGGTTAATTATTTAAAACTATAGATTAAACGGGGACAAAGGATTTTTGTCTTCCTTTTGGAGCATGCCCTGTTGCTCCTCAGAGATGTGACTGCGTAACCCAAGGGTGAATGATGAGGAGGGGAATGTCTGCCAGGTCTGTCTGTGGTTAGACCCCGTTTCCCCTGGATGGCATGCAGACAAACCAGAGCAAACGCCATGCACAGCAAATTCCAGAAGCTGCCTACGTGGCAGAGACTAAGAACCCAGACAGTTAAGAAAATCATAATGATGATGCCAATGATGCTCTGACAGTTATGATAATTAGCATCTGCCAATCATAGGGCTTTCTGTAATGCTAATTGCAATGTCCATCACCACTGCAGACACTAAGCTAATGTAAGGGAATCAAGTTGTTGTTTTGTCCCTAAAATGATCCTTGTTAATAATGAGACTCAAAATGGTTACTGCTCTGAATCACATATTGTAGATTCTGATCCTTAAGAAGCATCTGTCTAAGGCATTTCTAAACACCACTGAATCTCTGGTAGATTCTAGGATGCATTCACTTTTGATCATATAAACAAGACAGTTCTGCATTTGGCTCTTTTCAGTTCACACCTCAGGGGATAGAACAAAACTTTCCAAATCAGTTCATTTTCCTGGGGTTTGGAGAATTCAAGAGGATCAGGCCAGGTCAGCATTCAAAATGCTTCTTATTTGGAAGCTAGGTTCGTATTAATTTCATGCAAGACACATATTCCCACTGGCTAAAGAATACTGGCTGTGCTGCTCATTACGGTGACAAACACGGGACCAGTATGCGGCTGCTGTATTGGTCTGTGTCTTCAGAGTAATGGCCAGGAGGAACTGTGTCAGGAGCAAGTCCATTGTGTCTCTCTAGTCAGGATCCTTTTGCAAATCTAACTCTGCTCTGTAAACATGTAGGGGCAGAGCCTGGCATAGCATCACTGACTTCAGAGGAGCTGTGACAATTTACTCTGTAGATCTCCTCCAAAGACCTTACTATGGGAATTATCAAGCAAGGAGAACTCTAGCAAACAGAAACTCATGACAGATTAACGTTTCCTTTGTGTTTGTGGAACAAAAGTCAAAACAAATATCTGTCCCTTTCCCACAGCATCAGATTATACCAAAGTCATTGTGCATGTCAGCAATGTTGGGAAACAAAACAACCGATCTCTGGATTCCCTTGACATGGTTGGAAACGTTACCTAACGCTCCTCCAGAGATCTGAGACGTTACCGTTACTTGTGCAGCGTGGGTCAAAGGGACGGTAGAAGGATTCAAAACTCGCATGACTTCTCCAGTGTAACCTCAGGTTAAAAGCATAACAAAGAGCCTCCTGTTGATTTGTTACTGTATCTTTTGTGTCTTTGTATGACTTTGAGTACAGGATGTTGGGATACAGAACAGCCTACACCTAAATATTTCCAATCTTATCTCTTTTTAGTAAAGTAGCAAAAAAATAATCTAAATAACTGCAGGGTTATGATATAAATTGCCAAGAGGCAAGAAATTCAAACTGAATGATAATCATAGAATTGTATTCACCCACAAAAGCTTATGCTCCAATACTTCTGTTAGTCTATAAGGTGCCACAGGACTCTTTGTTGCTTTTCATAGAATTGTAGAATCATAGGTCTGGAAGGGACCTCGAGAGGTCATCTAGTCCGGTCCCCTGCACTTATGGCAGGGCTAAGTATTATCTAGACCATCCCTGACAGGTGTTTGTCTAACCTGCTCTTAAAAACCTCCAATGATGGAGATTCCACAACCTCCCTGGGCAATTTATTCCAGTGCTTAATCACCCTGATAGTTAGGAAGTTTTTCCTAATGTCCAACCTAAACCGCCCTTTCTGCAATTTAAGCCCATTGCTTCTTGTCCTATCCTCAGAGGTTAAGAACAATTTTTCTCCCTCCTCCTTGCAACAACCTTTTATGTACTTGAAAACTGTTATCATGTCCCCTCTCTGTCTTCTCTTCTCTGGACTAAACAAACGCAATTTTTTCAATCTTCCTGTAGGTCATGTTTTCTAGCCCTTTAATTATTTTTGTTGCTCTTTTCTGGATTCTCTCCAATTTGTCCACATCTTTCCTGAAATGTGGAGCCCAGAACTGCACACAATACTCCAGATGAGGCCTAATCAGCACAGAGTAGAGTAGAAGAATTATTTCTCATGTCTTGCTTACAATCCCTTTGCTTTAATTCATTCTTTAGGACATGCATATGGCATAACATATAGTGTCATCACACCACATCTAACACCATATATGGTGCCAGATTCAAAGTCCACTGAAGTCAGTGGAAATTCCCCCATTGATTACAATCACCTTCGGATCAGATCCAGAGATTGCCTTCCCGCACTCATCCGAGACCCCCTGCAAATTGGCTCAGCGGAGTAGTGTCAGTTGCGTTGTCAAGGGCCTGCAGGAAGCAGAAATGCTGGGTCTTGCTGTTCGAAATGCACACATTAAAACTTCTGGAAAACACATATTTTCTTCAAAAAATGTGCAGAGTTTTTAAAGTTCCTAATTCATCACAAAGGCTCCCTTGAAACTATAGTCTTATGCTTTGTCCTGGCATCTCCCTAGGACTCTTTATGTTATACGGTGATAAGTGGAACTTCTAGTACTTTTGAGTGTGTGGATTTTGAGATATCAGGTGGCTCCTTCAGTCAACAGGGACTCTTTCCATTAAGATTTAGGGATTTTTAATATGTGGATACTGAAATACTAGCCGGTAACAGGTCCCTTGTGTTCCATGGTATTGTCAATGTAGATGCCATTTATTTTTACGTGAGACTGAAGGTGCTCTAGGTTCATGCCTTAAATTTCCTTGTGGAATTCGGACTGACCAGCGGCAAGTGGGCATTTGCAGCCATCTTTCTTCTAAACAAACAAACTGTAAACTGTGAACTACGTTTTTGAACAGTCACATCCACGTTTAGAGACGTGAAGGCCCCAAGAGGTGCCTGCACTTCTATGTGTGCTGCCGTAGGCACACACACAAACCCTTCATGTGCTCATGCAACAAAGGGTAGTGTGGGGCACGTAGACGTGTACACACGCTCCAGCCTACCTTAAAGTGCTTAACTTTAAGCATGTGCTTAACTCCCATTTATTTCATTAGCAATGAGTGATGCAGCAGGCAGAGTGGAGGAAAGAGATCTGAATTCAGCATGCACAGAGGCCAGTTTTATATATCCTGTGTTTGTCTGGTAGCTGCCTTGCCCATCTTGCACTCCTGCGCCCCTGGTGACCCTCTTCCTCCATCTCCACGCGTTGTAGTGCACCTTTGACTTCAGTGTTCAAGTTAGGTGTGTGCTTTGCTAAATTGGGGTCTCGGGGGGTGTACCTCTGTAAAATTCCAGCCTCCAGCACAAACTATACTGATACAGATATATCACTAAGTTCTGATTCTTGTTTAAGCCGGGGTGAATTTTGGCGGCCAGGTTATAGACTCCTTAAAATCAGGGAGCACTGCTGACACATCTGATGCAGCCCTGTGACGAAGTGGGACTGTTCTTAATGTTTTCCTCAGTTTCCCCTATGCAGTTCTTAAGTATCTAGGTGGTGGGATAAGGGTGTATGGTTGCTGCAGAGCAAAGGGCCAGGATACATAAATGCCCGACCCTCTGTCTCCTAGCAACTGATGGCCTGGGCCCCTCCTCTGCAAAGGTGCCAACTGAAGGTGTTGGAGACAAAGGGATCAGGTGACCTCCTGGCCCGGGAAAGAGACAAAGCACAGAGAAGGAGGGGCTGGACGGGGGTTGGAGTTTGGAGCTAGCTAAGGACTGAAAGGGAGGGCGGCCGGGGATCTGCCTCGCTGGGCCCCAGAATGGACCCGGCGGACGGGTCCCGTTTGCTGGACCTACAAGCTCTGTTTTAGACCGTGTTCCTGTCGTCTAAAAAACTCTGTTTTACTGGCTGGCCGAGAGTCACGTCTGACTGCAAAGTGGGGGGTGCAGAACCCTTTGGCTTACCCAGGACCCCGCCTGGGTGGACTCGCTGTGGGAAGCGCACGGAGGGGCATATGCTGAATGCTCCCAGGAGAGACCCAGGAGGTGAAGCCGTGTGAGCTTCTTGCCCTGAAGACAGTCTGCTCCGAGGGAAAGGAGGTTCCCCAAAGTCCTGACTGGCTTTGTGGGGAGCAGTTCCAGAGCATCTCCCGGGGACTCCGTGACAAGCCCTAACTGTGGCAATGTGAATGATGACATTGTTCCATTTCACCCAAATGCCCAATGTCATTTCTGCGGCACAGACATTTGCTGGTGGTGCACAGTCAAGGCCTGCCAGCACTACTGCAAACTGTGGTACTAGCTTGAAAGAAAGAGCTTCATTTGAGCAGCTCGGCAGGTTAGCCAAAATCAGCCCTTTCGTGTATGAATACAGACCTAGCTGAGATTTCTCAAACTCTTTCTACCCTCTGGCCATGTTAGAGCCAGATTTCCACGGGTTGGGGAACCGAACATTTGTAGCCGTTTGGCAAAGCATCACACTTCAAACATCTTTGGGAGCAGAAGGCATTCAGAATGCTGCAGAATTTTCCATCCACCCAGTGAGTGTTAAGTGACCATTGCCAGATCCTTTTTTCCCTCTATGCAACAAAGGAGAAGGAACTTCTAAATGAATTAGCAAGTGCAATGGTATCGCAGTGCAAGAAAAGGCCAAGTCGGCTATTCCTAATTGTAATGGAGGTTTTTTAAAGCTAACAGAGAGAGCTTTATGTGTCTTTGAATATAGCCTTAAATATCTGCTTGATACTTAGTTTCCTCCCTGCCTTAACTTATCTGTTATTCAAAAGATATTAAAGCTGCTGCTATTTTTTTAAACATCTCTCCCAGATCCCATCCAAAATTGCTCCATACAGATGGGTTTTTAATATAATTTCTGCAGAATACAGCATTTTGGGGGTTGGGTTTTTTTGGGGGGGGGGGGGTTAAGTGTAGCAGCTCCAGAGTTATACCAGGAGTTGGCTTGGGCACTGGAACCTTGGTGCAAGTTTGAGTTGCCATAGAGACGTGTTGTGTTTGATATTTGTGCTTTGGCAGATAAAACGCTGCTTGAGTTTAGAACGCCACTGTGATGCCAAATTCTTGGAAATGACTATAACCTCAGCAGTGCTGCAACTGAGCGTGTGGAGTGCATAATGTAGGTTATTTCATAGTGTCAGATCAACAACTGAACCGTTCCAACTAGCTGTGATAAGCCACATTGCAATACAGTATATTGAGTTGTGGCTTTTAGATGACTCATGCAATGCATATTCTCCCACTACCCTATAAAAGTGTTGATATTACACCAACCCAGTTCAGTAGCCACCATCTCTAATTCGCTATTTTGCCGTTACTGTACTGAGATTTCTTCTTTTTGATCACAATAAGATACAGACAGGATATGCAAATAAGCAATGGGTTACTTCCTAGAGCTGTATTCATACATCACCATTCAGGAGAGGTGGATTGTTAGAACACTCTATTCAGCCAGTGATTTTAAGAGCCCTGAATAGCCACATTTATACCCAAGCTTCTGGAATCTTGGTCAAGTTTTGACTTTCTGGCCAATCTCCAGCAGGAACAGGGTTTCCTAGAATTATGAACATTAATGCTCCCTCCATGTGCGTCCTGACTCCAACCCCAGAATCATGCTTCAGGCCTCTAGTTTTACACTGGTGCCCTGTGTCCCAATCACCTATAAACAGAGAGAAAGGGGAGGAGGAGGAAAAGCGTTTTATTGATATAATTTGTCCTGAAGCAATCCCATAACATATAGAAGAATGAAATAATGAAATACAGCGCACATTCAGTCCTCCCTGAAAATCCAGCAGCAGTATTTCAAGACCCTGTAAGAGGGATAATAGGAGTTTGTTTGGTGCCCTTGAATATTTCCCATTCCCAGTATACATGTGTACTGCCGCACCCACTGTAGTTAAGGTCGGACTATTGTATTTAACAGATACCACCTGTTGTAGATATTTTCTAACTTTCATCTAAGCCCCCTTTTTCAGTTGTTCCTAATTTATTTTAAAAACTCCTTTTGGGGCTGAAATTTTCCATGCTTGGTCTCTGCTCAAAGGTGAACTTTTGTGGAAAGATGGAGTGAAATCATTTTGCAATTATTCGGTCATGAACAAAAACCTTTTCCCCAGATGTTCTAGCCAGAAAATTAGTACTCAGATAACTCAACCATCAGAAACTAGGAATTGCAAACTTGGCTTGTTTTATAGAACAAAGCTTAAAAATCAAAGCACTCTGAAGAGGAAAAGCTCTATAGCATTAAAGTTATACCTTTCGAAAGTCAGCACTTTTTGCATGTGTGCATTAGAATTTTTCCACACATTTTTATGAAAACATACAAATAATTTATATTGGTATATTTCCAGGTTAAGGGGGCATCTGTTAAGGTCATCCCAGGTAAGGTTGCATTAGTCAAGGATGCCCCAGTTGGCAACATTAATCACTGAAACATCTGTGAAATTATTTTGTTCAAATAGTGATTGATTTTTAAGTGTCAATGAGATCAACCAAACCAGCTAACTTTGACATTTCTAGCTTCAGCCCTTTCTAAATTTTCTAAGTTGGAATAAAAACAGCAGAATAGCAGACACCAGTTAATGGAATCCACTCGTTAGCGAAGCCAGCAGAGCTTGTGAGCGCCACTGGTTGAGAGTTCTATATCAAGAATATTGCAAGGTTGGCCAAGAAAGGATTTCTAAAGGGCTGCTGACTTTTGAAGGATAGTGCTTCAGCCACAAAGCCCAAGAGTCTGCGGAGCTCACTAACACTGCCAGGGAACCGTTAGCCTATTATTTGTATTATGATAAGCAAGATGGGGGGGCTATTGTTCTATTTGTCAAACACAGAGCGAGAGGCAGTCTCTGCCCTGGAGAGCAACAATCAAAATAGAGACACCAAAGAAAGGGTGGAGGGAAGGGACCTACCATACAAGTAAGTGAACAATGGGACCACTTGTAAATGCCGTGCGGAGTGGGGGAAGGCTGTGGATGGGTTGGTTTCCTGTTTTCCTTTTTGGGGGGGTTGTTCAGAGGGAAGAGGATTATAGCTATGGGGCGGGGCAAAGTTAAAGGGGAATTGAGAAGGGAAGCACAAGTCAGGCAGAGTGATGCTGGGGAGGAGAGACTGTCAGGGAGGGAGCGGGCAGCCAATCAGCAAAAGGGAAAGAATTTCAGCATAAAATCTGTAAAAAGCAGGTAGGCGCTGAGTCCTTGGGTCTCCCCTGTGCAGCTCTGGTCTGGGAGTGCTGGGGCGGAGCCTCAGCCCAGAAATAAAGCTTCTGAAGCCTAATAGCCCTGGGTTACTTTCTTTCTTTGCTTTTGTTTTTAGTCATTTTCCCCCCTCAATCCCTGGACCCAGCCTCAAGCTGTAACCAGCCATTGCACCTGGCCACTGAGTGATTACTTTCACTGCCCTTTAGCGGGGAGCTAATCCACTTAACATTCCTTGAGATTATTCTCCTGCATCCAGACTGGTAGACAAGGCAGCTAGAGCCCTTTAACACCAGCACCCCAGGCACCAGCATAGCAAGTCTCTGCCAGGTATGGGGATATATGGTTCTGTGGTCATGGTGCAAGGCCGTAAAGTGATCCATTTTTCCAAGACGGGGCATTTCCAGAGTGAATCCTTTCTAGTTAGAGATAAGTAGAAGGACCCCAAATACATGCTCTGTGACATGCATCTCCTGTCTCGTAGGGAAATGACTTCATTGTGACCCAAAGAGCAGAAGCAAATGAGATACAGGGATGGGGTTCACAGCTCGATTCACCCTCTGAGTTTGGGTTTCCACCCCAGTCCAGAAAATATAACTTGGCCCTGAAAGAGAGTGATGCTAGTGTCTGCGAGACCAGCTCACAAGGGAAGAGAAAGCATCATGCCACTCCAGAAGCCATCACCCCTGCCTGGATAGTATTCAGAATAAGAACATAAGAACGGCCATACTGGGTCAGACCAATGGTCCATCTAGCCCAGTATCCTGTTTTATGTTCTTATAGGCAGCAGGTTTAAAACAAACAAAAGGAAGTATTTTTTCACACAACGCACAGTCAACCTGTGGAACCCCTTGCCAGAGGATGTTGTGAAGGCCAAGACTATAACAGGGTTAAAAAAAGAACTAGATAAATTCATACAGGATAGGTCCATTAATGGCTATTAGCCAGGATGGGCAGGGATGGTGTCCCTAGCCTCTGTTTGCCAGAAGCTGGGAATGAGCGACAGGGGATGGATCACTTGATGATTCCCTGTTCTGTTCATTCCCTCTGGGGCACCTGGCACTGGCCACTGTTGGAGGATAGGATACTGGGCTAGATGGACCTTTGGTCTGACCCAGTATGGTCGTGGTTATGTTCTTATGTTCTGTCTTCCGACAGTGGTGAATGCCAGGTGCTTCATGGGGAGTGTACAGAACAGGGCAGTTGGAATGATCCACCTTGTCTTCCTCTCCTGGCAGTCAGAGATTTAGGGTCAGCCTGAGCATGGGGTTGCATCCCTGACCAGCTTGGCTAATAGCCATTGATGGACCTGTCCTGCATGAACTTCTCTAGTTCTTTTTTTAACCCAGTTATACTTTGGCCATCACATCATCCCCTGGCAACAAGTTCCACAGGTTGACTGTGGGCTGGGTCAAAAAGTAATTCCTCTTGTTTGTATTAAACCTGCTGCCTATTAATTTCATTGGGTGACCCCTGGTTTTTTTTATTGTGGCAGCAAAAGCGGACTGACAGTGTGTTCCATAACACACATCAGGCTGGGACTGAAAACAGCCTAAACTGGGAATGGCTCGGCTATTAAAGTGTGGCTGGAAGCCCTTGCTGAAAACAGACACAGTCAGGCTGAGCAGAGGAAGGGCATGTATTGTTCATCACCCGGACTTTGTTTCTTTGCCCAGGCCAGTGGGGGCCTCACACACTTTGGTGACCCTTGCAAACATGCAGTTCTGTCACAGAACACCGGGCCTCTGACAGGGGCCCCAAAAAGGCCAGAAACAATTATCCACTGATGCTGTAATGTCAGTCAGAGACAGCAGCCTGCAGGGGCTGCACGGCTGAAAGACCTCAGTCTGTGGTGGGTGCAGGGATATTAATTCAGTATAGATCGTGGCAATTAGATAGAGACCTGACATTTTAGCTACGTCTTGCTTCGTGGGGCTCAAAGGCAGCATCTAGCAAACTAACAAGTATGGGGAGCTACAATTTTCCTGATGTGGCAGAGTTTCAAACGATGCATTTGCAGTTATCTAACACTCCAGAGACATCATGCTTTTCAAACGCCAGCTAGCGCTTTTCCAAAGCATTCTCCCATCCTTGTTTTAAGGGGAGGCAATCAGTGCTCCACATTGGGCTGGGCAGAATGATCATGAACCCCCTCCTGGAAAATGCAGAGATGGACCAGAAAGGAGCCTGGCTTCGGGTCCTCAAATCTGATGGTGATTTTAGCTCTGGATTCCATTGTAACAACAAATGTTTGGGGCAGTACTTGGGCTCAGATAAAAGGTTCTGGTTTGGGCCCCTTGCTAATAAAATATGTGTAAACTCGATAGTAATGAAACTATAACTATGCCAAACCCACTAAAGTTGTCCATCCAAACCTAGATCTATACAAACATTCAAAAATAAGGAGGGAGAAATGTCACCAAGCTCCTCCCCTAAGTGAGCCGTATGGTTTAGAAGAAAAGTCTGTGTCCTGTAACGTCTGGCCCGGCTGGGTATTCAGGGTCACACATGATGGTGCATATACTAGATATCTGTGTATTGCTTATTAAGCAGAACTTCCCCGTTGCTTTTGAAACAGGTGATATGATAAAGGCTCACTGTATTTTTCTTGAACGAGGTGTCCTGCATGCTAGACACAGCACAAAACATAAGTGAAGCAAGAAGTTGCTATAGAAACTTCCTTTATATTGATACCAGAGTAAATATTTGCTTAAAACTTACCTAACTTGTTGGCATGCCTGTTTCAAGTACTGGAGATCTGCAGTGACTTTGACTGTGGTCTGAAATGCAAAATTTAAGGCAAGATTCTCCTTTAAGATCCGCTCAGCAGTGAGATCTGCACAGGTCAGGCTGCAGAATATGCACTCTGTGCCTCTGAGAAGAGAATTTCTCCCTTATTCTTTGGGCCTAGGCATTGCCTTGGCTTGGTAAACATTTCAAAGGGAACTCCTCCTTTCGCCACTCCTATCCCTAGGAGTGTTAACCTTGTTCCTTTACAAGGAAATGGCTTTCCCCCTCTCATTCCTCACTTCCTCTTCAGTTTGAGGTCTTGGTTCCTATTTCACCCCAATTTCTCCCCTGTTTGACCTGCATGCTGCCTAGGAATAACAGCCGGAGGTGAGCACATGACTATCTGCTACAGAGAAAGCTGGCCTAACCATTTCCTGGCAGCCAGTGCTTTAGAAATCTCACATTTTTATTAAAATAAGTTGGTTCCTGACTCTAGAGCTTGATTATGCCCAGCTGGACTCTATCAATGTGTTATGACTGTAAACATTAGGGGCCCAGTCCCCCACCGGTGTAGGTCTGCACAGCTCCAGGTTTGATGGGGCTTTGCAGATTAAACCAGCTGATGATTTGGGCCTAAACCAGGCCTGGTTTACATTCTGCAAAACCAAAACCAGTGGTGGTTTGGAACCTGGCCCTCTGCTACCCAAACCTCACCCCACCAGGTAGGGCATGACTGGAAGGGTTTGGGTTTGGCCCATTGCTAACTTAAATGGTCACTGGTCATTCAGCCATCGAGGCAAGCAGGAGTAGGGCCCAGTATCTGCCATGCAGCCTCTCTCCCTATACGTATCATAGCAACAGCGCAAGAGCCCCACGCCACTGTCTGTTCTGTCTGGCGCAGGTAGATGCACCGGCCACTTGACCGGCTCTGGTAACTCTCCAGGCAGGCGGCCAATCCACCCCAGAGGCTTTTCAGCCACAATACTCTGTTCCTTTCTCTGGAAAAACAAAGTGAAGGCAGCTCCTCTCAAGGACTGAAATGTCACATGAGGCTTCTCAGACTAATAACAAAGGCTGTGCCCTTCTCCCTCAGAGCCGCATGGACGCCAGGTGTCTCTGTGCCTCCAGCTTCACCCCGGAATACAAAAGGGAACTGCCACTAAGGCAGAAAGGCGAGAGAATTACGACAAGGCCAGGAAATGCGGGTGTCAGGTTGTCATCTGGGTTCCAAGCCTTTTGCTTTGGGCTTCTCTCTTGTGTTCTTTGCAAGCTAGAAAGGAGAAGTACTTTCCAGGGTGGCCTTCCAATTCTGTTTGTCAATGATTCTGACATGGGTCCCATAAAAAACTTCCGTTCTCTGCTTGTCTGGCACAAAGACAAGGAGCTTCAGTCTGAGGTACGGATAAGGCACCCAGAGCTCCCCCCTGCTGCTCCATCAGCGGGCTTCAGCCTGACCTGTGGGACCCCCTGTACCCGGGAGAGGCCGTTCAGGCTCCAGGGCTATCCTGTCTTCACCTCTCTCTGAAGCTGCCCTCCGGGGCGCCAAGTGGCGTCTCTGAGTCTCCTGCCTGCTAGGAAATGGACTGAGGCCTCCACTCCTTCCACAGCTCTGCCTGGGTGGGGAGGAAACTGCCACATGTGGAGCCCAAACCAAACGCCCTCCAATGTCCATGGCCTGTCCCAGATCTACGCCCTCTGGCCTTTTTCACCCGGAAAAGTGTCTTCCCTAAAAAGCCTCAAACATCTAGACATGAGGAAAGGGAACATATGTGAACAGCAAGCCAATGGCTTTTATAGGTGCTGGTAGGGCTGCCAACTTTCTAATCGCAGAAAACCGAACACACTAGCCCCGCCCCTGCCCTGAGGCCCGCTCCCACTCACTACATCCCCCATCCCTCAGTGGCTAGCTCTCCCCCACCCTCACTCACTTTCACTGGGCTGGGGCAGGGGCTGGGGGTCAGGACTCTAACTGGGGGTGTAGGCTCCGGGTGGGCCAGAAATGAGGGGTTCAGGGTGCAGGAGGGGGCGGGAAGGGGTGAGGGTGCCGGCTGGGGGTGCTGACTCTGGGGTGGGACCAGAAATGAGGGGTTCAGGGTGCAGGAGGGGGGTCTGGGCTGGGGCAGGGAGTTGCGGTGTGGGAAGGGGTGAAGGTGCCGGCTGGGGGTGCTGGCTCAGGGGTGGGGTTGAGGATGAGGGGTTTGGGGTGCAAGAGGGGGCTCCAGGCTGTGGGGTGGGACTGAGGGATTCGGGGTGCAGGAGGGGGTTCTGGGTTTGGTGAGGCTCGGGGTTGGGCAGGTTTACCTCAGGCAGCTCCTGGTCAGTGGCGCAGCGGAGCTAAGGCAGGCTCCCGGCCTGTCCTGACTCTGCGCTGCACCCCGGAAGCAGCCAGCAGATCTCCGCGCGCTGCTCTCGCCCGCAGGCACCGCCCCACCACCTCCCATTGACCGCAGTTACACGGGGCCAGATCCCACTGACATATGACTGAACCTTGCAAAAACAGGCCCAGTGCTGCTGGGAGGGAGCTTGGGTTACAACACAAACCCCTCTAAATGATGATACTAAGCAGGCTGATAGCCATATGGCTTTGATATTAGTTACATGCAGGCCTGAAACCTTTGGCTGAGCTCCACTAGAGGCATTTCAGGACATTTGGCCATAGGGTGCCCGTCTGGTAGAGTGCAATGGAGGAGACGCGTGGGTCCTGAACCCACAGGTAAGCCCTGAGTCGTGTTTTAGGGAACACGGGCACTTGTTACGTATTTACTTTTCATTCTATACTCCACCCTGAACTGTGTCAGGCAAAGGACCCATGAAGATTTATATAAGAATGGCCAGCCTGAGTCAGACTAAAGGTCCATCTAGCCCACTATCCTGTCGTCCGGGAGACTCCACCAGTGGTGTAGCTAGGAGTGGAAATTTGGGTGGGCTCCGACTTTCGGGTGGACAGGCAATGATAGCCTGTGCTAGCCAGGGCGACTCCAGGCACCAGCCGACCAAGCACGTGCTTGGGGTAGCACCTTGTAAGGGGCGGCCAATCTTGGGGTGGCGGGGGGCGCTCAGGGCTTTGTTTTTTTGTGGGTTTTTTTGGTTCGGCAGGGCGGCGCTCGAGGTTTTTTTGTTGTTGTTGGTTTTGTTTCGGCGGCGTGAGGTGGCGCTCGGGGGGATGTTTTGGCGGTGTGGCACTTGTGGGGGGTGTTTTGGTGGGGCAGCGCGGCGCTGGGGGGGGTGTTACGGCGGGGCAGCGCTCTTTTTTTGTTTTGTTTGGGGCAGCAAGAAAGTTAGAGCCGGCCCTGGTGCTAGCTCAGCTTCTCCCCTGACACCACACCCTGTTCCTAGCCCCGGTTCACAACCCTTGGGGTTTTGGTATTTTCTCCCCTAGCTTTCTCATCCTTCCCCTTGTTGCCTCTGGAAAAGGGAAGAAACAAAAGAAATTAAACCCAAAAGTGTGCTGACCGACTCCCCCCCTCCACTGCTGCAAATCAGTGGGCTCCACTGAAGCCTGATTTTTCCCCAGCTGAGGATCGGGCCCTAGAAGTATCTGACTCAGCCAGGCATTTGTCACTGAACGGCTGCACCCAGCCATCTTTCCCGTCTGCCAATAGTAATGTATGATTCCAATGGAAAATAATTTGCTATAAGAAATCATTGGCCCAGGATTCCAGCAGCCTTTAAATGTGTACTGAACTTCTCACCCCAATTACGCTGATGTAATGGGTTGTGATTTGTTTTTCTTCATTCCCAGAGTGCTGGGGCTCCAGCCACATTAACATGCAATGGGAAGCTGTTCAGAACTGAGTCATTTTCCTCAGCAGTATTTGTTCGTACACAATTTTAGTTGCTAGCAACCCACTTTAAGTTTGGTGAACACTTACTGACTGCGGAAGAAGCGGCCTAGCCGGCCTTTCCATTGATTGCTCTTTCAAATGGATGTTAAAGCTGAGAAGAGAAAGATGTTGCAAAACAACAGTTTGCTCTGTTGTTCCCCACACCCAAATGTAAAAGAGACAGTTCCTGATGTGGTGCTGCCTGCATGCACCTGCTTCCTGAGGTTACGCTGCACTGATTTATAAATTTCCAAACTGTACACGCATGTGGTTGTGAGTGAGTGATTAAGAATGAATTCCTCTTTACAGGCCACTTCAATTCCTGCATGCATGCAGCCTGGCACAACCGTCATCAGCCTGGCTGTGCATTGCACTAAAAGACACTTGAAAGTTTGCGTACTTTATCTCTCAGTCTGTGGTTTTGGTCATTTTGTATAAAAAAAAATTTTTTTAAACAGCATTACTGAACCTTGGACAACATCAGCAGGCTTGTTTGACATCCAAAATACTGTCAATTACAACATCACAAGCACATTTTGACATATTAACATGTGCAAAAGTATTATATGTGTGAACTGAAATATTGACGCTCTGGGGCACCGGGTTGGGTACAAAGCAGTAAACCAACAGGGTATCACTGAAAGTTGAAGATTTCATACATTTCATACAACTTGTAACCATTTCTTTGGAGCAGTTTATGGAGTCACGTCCTGTCGTCAGGGGCCCACTTGGAGCTGAGCACGTTAGGGTCTGGATGCACTAGCAGTAAGGTGCAAAGCAGCTGCACGGCACAGGAGTATCTGGGCCAATGTTTGTCTTTTGTTTTATTATGACCTATTTCGTTGTCATAAACGATTACAGCGTAGCGACTTGCATTAATCAATCAATTATCATTAAATGCTGTAGCCAGTGAACTGAGCGGCTGGCACTGTTTAACAAGTAGACTAATTCATTTGTATAAAATTCACACTATCATGGGGATTTTCCGAACAACATGATTTTTTGCATGGGTACATATATGCACACCCACGCACACCCACACACACCAAGCCACACGCATACACACACTTAGATTGTAAGGTCTTTGGGAAAGGGACCCTCTTTTTGTTGTGTTTGTACAGCGCCAAGCGTCCTGGCCCTTCACTGGGGGCTACCTGCTGCTACTAAAAAACATGTACATCAACTAAAACACACACATACATATGGGCACACACACACACAGGATGGGGTGGGGTGAAAGGAAGGTGTACCTGTTGGATTTTGACCTCAAATTCAGTTTGTTCCTGTCAATACTGAGCCTTCTCTTTTCTCTTCCAGCGTCTATGTATTCAGAAATACAGAGGGAGCGTCCTGAGGTTAGGAATTTCATGTCTCACCCAGACTACGTAGATGGAAATCCGGATCTCATCAGACCTAAGAAGCTCCTAAATCCTGTAAAAGCCTCGAAAAGCCACCAAGAGCTCCACAGAGAGCTGCTTATGAACCACAAAAGGTGAGGCAAAGATGCAAACACCTCTTCAGCTGCCTTTGCATTGGGCTGGACGAGAGAGACTGTGGTTTCTGGTGTCACTGTGGTTTCTGGTTCAGCTCAGGAGTGACTCGTCAGAAAGCCGCAGTCTGGGGTTTTTGTGGTAAAGCTCTTTATTGTTATGGGCAAATAGCAAAAGGTGTGAAACAGGCTACGGTGGGAGGCGGCGTCTCTCTGCCATGCTGTGACCCAGATTGTAAACGAATCGCTCCGTCATTCGGAAAAGCTAGGGAGTTCCTAAATGCCGGGCCTGCTTTTCAGAGCTGCAGAGAGCTCACCAGCCACTCCAACAGAAGGCAGTGGGAGCTGCAGGTGCTGTCTTGTGTCCCACAAACATGCCCCCCTCCTGTCTTACTCCCCCACCCACCAGGCAATGCCGTGATTTACAGCCCTTCTATGCCTCTTGGAGTGTTTGATGTGAATTTTGTGCTGGGGAAAGGTGGCCTGCTCTGTTTATTGACAGTGCGGATCATATCAATGCAAGATCCTGCACACTGGGAAAATGCTGACACCTGTTTCCCTACAAGCAGACTGCTGCTAGATTAAAGCTTGAGCTAGCATTCAAGGGCCTCATTCTCTAGTGTGTTACTTCAGTGTAACCGTATTGTAATCAATGGAGTTACACAGCAGTGTAAAGCTGGAATATGGCAATAGGGAATCAGGCCCAACAGGTGCATGGGCATTCCCGCAGTAACGTGGAAAGTGATGATTTCAAAAGCACATTTGGTACAGAGCCCTTTGAGCAAGGAGCGAATTCTACTGACTCTCAGGGGGATGTTTCCTAACCGTCTGAACTGTTTGCAAATCTGACACCATCAAACATGAACCATTGGAGAAGAGTGAGGGGGGATTTGATAGCTGCTTTCAACTCCCTGAAGGGGGGTTCCAAAGAGGATGGAGCTCAGCTGTTCTCAGTGGTGGCAGATGACAGAACAAGGAGCAATGGTCTCAAGTTGCAGTGCGGGAGGTCCAGGTTGGATATTAGGAAACACAATTTCACTAGGAGGGTGGTGAAGCACTGGAATGTGTTACCTAGGGAGGTGGTGGAGTCTCCTTCCTTGGAGGTTTTTAAGGTCAGGCTTGACAAAGCCCTGGCTGGGATGATTTATTTGGGGATTGGTCCTGCTTTGAGCAGGGGGTTGGACTAGATACCTCCTGAGGTCCCTTCCAACCCTGATATTCTATGATTCTATGAAATAATAATAATATCCATTTGCTTGGCTAGTTATAAACAGCAGGGAGAGTGAGTAGTGACGGCAGTAATCATAAGAGACAAATCAAGGTATTTAATTGGCTAACAATCAAGCCTTCCGAAAGCAAATTGGCGTCATTGATATTGACACAACCTGGACTTGGACTTGACCCTGACATTACAGGTGATAATGTGGACTTAGACAGGTCACCTGCGCACACCACGCTGGGAGAAGAGCAGAGAATGCACTTTGTTTAGCTAAACTTTTCACTGATCAATGCAAAAGTGAGCTGCAATTTGATGTTAGAGCGTTGGGCGTGCTGCCTTATGTTACTTCCACTTAGCCCACTAGATGTCACCAGAATGCAGCCTATACTACCACGAGCTCGCTCTCTCTCTCTTGAGAACCTCAGACATCTTTTCTTTAAACTCCAATTAGGGTTCTCAAAACGTCAATTGTCCCCCTTCCCGCCCTCCCCCCACGCCTCCCACACCAGGCCTTGTGGAGACTAAGAGCTGAAAAGTGACCAAGAAAATCCTCGTTCCAGAAGAATGCGTGGAGCCCCAGACCCTTTAAATTGCCACCAGAGCCCCACACTAGAGCCCTGTGGTAGGGCTGCGGGGCTCTGGGGGCTATTTAAAGGGCCGGGGCTTTAGAAGCAGGGGAGCCCTGGGCCCTTTAAATAGCCCCCAGAGCCTTGGGATAGCGGGGGGCTCCGGGGGCTATTTAAAGGACTGGGGCTCCAGCTGCCTCTGCTGCACCCCCTGCCCGCACCAGCCCCGCACCCCCTGCCCTGCCCCTGTCTCCAGCCAGGCCCTTCTGCACCCCCTGCCCTGCCTCCAGCCCTGCACCCCCTGTCCTGCCCACACCAGCCCCGCCCCCCTGCCCTGCCTGCAGCCAGCCCAGCACCCCCTGCCCACAGCCAGCCCCTGCCGCACCTCCTGCCCACAGCCAACCCTTGCCGCACCCTCTGCCCTGTCTCCAGCCAACCCCTGCCGCACCCCTCTGCACCCCTGCCTGAAGCCAGCCAGCCCCACACACACCCCTGCCTGCACCAGCCCCGCACTCCCTGCCCTGCCTGCAGCCAGCCCCTGCCGCACCCCCATGCCTGAAGCCAGCCAGTCCCGCACTCCTCTGTCTCCAGCCCTGCCAACCCATGCCGCACCCCCCATGCGGCCCTGCCTGAAGCCAGCCAGCCCACCCCACACCCCGTCTCCAGCCAGCCCCGCACCCCTTGCCCTGCCTGCAGCTAGACCCTACCTCCAGTCAGCCCCTGCCCTGCCTGCAGCCAGCCCCATGTCCACTGGTGCCCTGCAGTTCCCAGGGCAGTAACCCTGCACACCTGCTTCAATGAGGGGGGCAGGGAGCAGCTGGGATCCACACATGTGCACAACCTAGGGTGACCAGACAGCAAGTGTGAAAAATCGGGACAGAGGGTGGGGGGGTAATAGGATCCTATATAAGAAAAAGACCCAAAAATCGGGACTGTCCCTATAAAATCGGGACATCTGGTCACCCTAGCACACCCCCAGGGAGTGGCGGGGACCCACACATGTGAAACGGAGCTCATTAATAACCAATCAACAGCATATATGACACAATGTACATATTATATAATTTTATTATTTATATAGTTATGGAAAGTAAATAATACATGGAAGAAATGAAAGACTTTAATTTAAACATGTTTTATTTTTATTTTTTTTTTGTTAGTCATCCCTGCCGGGGCCCTGCCGAAAATGTTCGAATTGGGCCCCGCACTTCCTAAAGACAAGTTTCAGAGTAACAGCCGTGTTAGTCTGTATCCGCAAAAAGAAGAACAGGAGTACTTGTGGCACCTTAGAGACTAACAAATTTATTAGAGCATAAGCTTTCGTGGACTACAGCCCACTTCTTCGGATGCATATAGAATGGAACATATAATGAGGAGATATATATACACACATACAGAGAGCATAAACAGGTGGGAGTTGTCATAAGCTTTCGTGGACTACAGCCCACTTCTTCGGATGCATATAGAATGGAACATATAATGAGGAGATATATATACACACATACAGAGAGCATAAACAGGTGGGAGTTGTCTTACTAACTCTGAGAGGCCAATTAATTAAGAGAAAAAAACTTCTGAAGTGATAATCAAGCTAGCCCAGTACAGACAGATTGATAAGAAGTGTGAGAATACTTACAAGGGGAGATAGATTCAATGTTTGTAATGGCTCAGCCATTCCCAGTCCTTATTCAAACCGGAGTTGATTGTGTCTAGTTTGCATATCAATTCTAGCTCAGCAGTCTCTCTTCTGACCTGTGACTTAGGGCTTCATGTGGCCCATTATAAAGAAGGTTGGAGGCATTTGCAAAATCGGAATCTATCTCTGGCTGGATTTTGAACAGCCCAGTGGTGGAAGGTGCTTGAATCTAGGGATTTGCTTCAAGACCTTCTCTCATGTGCCCACAATGCATTAATACACAGGTGAAAGCTCCAGACATGTCTCATTTCCAGTGAGCCCATCAGGTCGTCTACCTCGGCTGCTCGGACCAGCACTGCTGTATTAATACGCATCCCAAGGATGAAACTCCTCAGTTATTGACAGAAACGTCTGCGTTCAGGAGAAGGGCCTTTGATTTTGGCCAAAAGGCCCAAACGCTCTCGGTCAGGCAGGAGCATCGCTATATTAGCTCCATCTCTAAAATCCGCAGAGCCAGAAAGTGAGTGGAGGAGCACCTAGACTAGATACAACGAGGAAATAATCTGCTTGAGGTTTAGAGGGAAACCGCAGGGCTAATTGCTGTCACTCACTCCCTCTGCTGGTAAAAAAGAAAAAACTCAGGCACTTAAACAGCCCCATAAAGTTACACATGATTACAGCTACGTTTTAGTCACGGGTAGTTTTAGTAAAAGTCATGGACAGGTCACAGGCAGTAACCAAAAATTCACGGCCGGTGACCTGTCCATGACTTGTACTATATACCCCTGACTAAATCTTGGGTGTTCTAAGGCAGTAGGTGGCCCGGGGGTGCCGTGGGTGCTCTGGGGCAGGGAGTGGCTTGGGAGCGCTATGGTTGATCTAGGGGGGGACCGGGGGCACCTCAGATGCTCTGGGGGGGCAGCGCTTGGCCCACGGGTGCTGGGGGGGATGGGCGGCAGTGCCCGGCCTGGGACCCCCGCAGGTGCTGGGGACAGGGGGGCTGGGCAGTGGCTGCCAGGGACCCCGCTGCTGCTGGGCTGGGGGGCGCAGTGGCAGAGACCTCTGCTTCTGCTGCTGGGGGACGAAGGGGGCGGTGGCCTGAGATTGCCTCAGCAGCAGCCGGTGCAGCTGGCCCAGGGGCTGCCCGAGATATTTGGACAGGCCCGGAGCCAGCCGCACCGGCCACCGCAGAAATCACGGAGGTCCCAGAAAGTCACAGAATCCATGATCTCCGTGACAGACTCACAGCCTTACACATGATCCTGGTTTAGAATTTAGCTACAAATTAATAAGAAAGGCCACTCCAGACTGTCCCACTTC
Source organism: Malaclemys terrapin pileata (assembly GCF_027887155.1). Lineage (NCBI taxonomy): Eukaryota > Metazoa > Chordata > Testudines > Emydidae > Malaclemys > Malaclemys terrapin. Next base: position 1,923,461 of record NC_071511.1, on the reverse strand, counting down.
CCCCAACTCACAGGACTTGACGGTGGCAATGGACCAGGGGCACCAGCTCTGGCTAGCTTTCTATGCCCATGACTCCCAGCCACTCACTGTAAACAGCACACATTTGCCAGGATGCCCTGCACTCCAGTATGCACCGCTGCATGTTACATATCCCCTATTAATGCATTCATGAGTTAAGAGCAGATACAAATCGCTACATGTTCCCAGCCCATAAACTTCATTAACCTGTAGCTAAAGTGTAAAATCTTCATTATGTTAGTTGAACGTTGCTTGGGTTTTGCATGTCGTTTCGGGGAGTGGATGAGCTCCAACCCAGGAATAAGTGAGTTTCCATTTTATTTACTGTGATGTCTTTCGATTTCGGCACCAGGCCTTGCGTCATTATTCAGCTGGGTGAGGAAGGGCCATTTAGAACCACATCCAACGCCCACTGAAACGGTTGGGAGTCTCTCTGACGATTTCAATGGGCTTTGGCTCAGGTCTTCAATGTTCCTATTTGGATCTGAAGACTGGGCCCCAGCTCTCTGAACCAGCAGGCTCCGCACACGTCGAACGGCAATGAGATTCTGGGCTGAAGGCAGAAAGGGCTCCAGCTCAGGGATACTCTGCGTTCTGTTCACAGAGGCTTGGGCGTGGAGAGCAAGCCGGAGCTCCAGCGCGTGCTTGAGCACCGACGGCGAAATCAGCTGCTCCGGCAGAAAAAGGAAGAAGAAGAGGCAAAGAAATTGCAGTCTCCATTTGAACAAGAGCTCCTGAAGCGACAGCAGAGACTGGATCAGGTAGAGACTGAATTTTAAATCACTCCCGATGTTATCTGAAGTGCCCCGCACACGGGCTGGAAGGTGCTTAAAATGGAGCCAAGTCCAAAGAGAGGGTTTGCTCTCCATGGCCTTATTCCTACCCCGAGTGCGAACTACAGTGGCTGAGTAAAAACAACAAGGCGTCTGGTGGCACCTTAAGGACTAACAGATTTATTTGGGCAGAAGTGGCTGAGTAGTGGCACTCCAAGGCATCCTGTCCCCAGTGGGCAGCCTCTGGCAAAACACCCCCCAGAGACTGCCGGAAATTGTCGACATAACATTTTTTCACCAGAAAATGCCAATCGCTCTAAACCAAAACCTTCCCCGGGAAAGTATTGGGATGGGCAAAGCTTTTGCTGGGAAGGTTTCTCGGGTCCAGGATGGAATTTCTGGTCAAACCCCGAGAGAGGAAGACCCACCCGGGAATAGCCAGTAATCCAGGGGTTAGGGTTATTGCCTAGGCCATGCGGAGCCAGGTTCTGGTCCTGGCTCTGCCTGATGCAGCCTCTCACATCCCAGGTGCACGCCCTAACCACTCGGCTCTTGGCTGGTCTCTGTCTCGCTCGCTCTCAATTTCGGGGTGTAAAATTTCGAAAGGTCTCAGTCTGTTCTGGTGCAGAACGAAACCTAATGGCAACACCATGACATTTGTCACAAAACGGTATTTTTGTTTGCTGGCCAGGCCCACTCTATAGCATTCCATACACCTGTGCTGGCAGGAACCAGGGCCTCCCTTCAGACCTGCTGCCAGCCCAGGCGACTGAGTGAATTTCATTCTGATTTTACTGTCTAGTTTCTCAAACTACATACAATTGAAATCTTTAGCTGTTCCAGATCTAATAACTACATTAAAATAATAGTTTATAATTATCCATTGTTTATTTATGTAGGGACAGATTTGCTCCCCTTACGCACATTAAATAGTACCTTACTCTGTAAATAGCTCCACTGAAACCAACAGGACTAATAGCAGAACAAGATGCTACTCAGTGTGAGTAAGAGCTACAGAATCCGGCCAGTAGTAATTAAGTATGAAACCTGCAACAATGTAGTGAATGGATTGCACTGCTATTCCCTAGCAGACAAATAACATTCACTTTCTTTCTTCTAGCTGGAGAGAGGACAAGAGAAGCATGAAGAACATGCACCAGAATTTATTAAAGTAAAAGAGAACTTGAGAAGAACATCAACGCTAACTGGGGAAGAGAAAGTAGTGTAGCATCTGCCAAACCTAAATGGAGGATCATATCAAGCTGGCGCTAATACCTACACACTGACAGCTTTGTATGTGGTGGACATTTACAGCCATGTCCTTGGGGCTACTTACTGTTACTAATGCTTGCTCCAGTAGAAATGCATAAAAGGGCTTTCCCGTCCAGGACAGGGTATTTAAATGGTAAAGCTGCGGTATTTACCAGTAGAAGTACACACATGAGGAGATGTGGAAGCAGATGATGTCATTCTCCCCTCAACTTGTGGGTTCATGCTAACATCCATCCCTATTAACTCTTGGTTAACCCCTTGAGATACAGCATATGCTCAAGACAGAGGCATTTATGGAGTGACAGCTCTCCAACAGGTTTGGGAGACCCTCCTAAGTAATCATACCAGATGATCTCAGACCGGGTGGCTGCTGGTCCTGAAATCTACAGGATAGCAGCTGTAGCTTGGGAGGGCTTCCTGGAAACCTGCAGGTGACACCTTAAAGGGATGATCCTGCATATTGCTGGGAATGGCCTCGGTGACGCGCAGGGGCCAGCTGGGAGAGCTATAGGGTGACTGTAAGATTTAAGCCTTAGAGAAGCTGTGTGTCCTCGCAGTACTCCCACGTTTAGCTGCTGTGAGAAACTCAAGTCCCATATCTGCGTGTTACTGAATCAGCCTTGCCAAACAGGCTGGGACAGCTCTTTCCCGGTATCGGTCCTGAAGTTACACCGAAAATCTGTTAACGAACTAGGACATAGCTACATAGCAGGGAGCACGTTGGGCTGCACCACAGAGGCCACCTGGGGTTTAAGGCTAATGTTAGACACTTAAAGCAAAGACTGGGAGTTCTGAGCATTACCGTTAATCAAACTGCACCCTGCCCTGCCAGCAGGTCCCCTTGGACCAGAGAAGCTCATACCGGGAGAGTCAGAGTGGCAGCCTCATTGACTCTTCTCTCCAGATTGTTGGGCTTTGGGTCCCCTCCCACCCGCTAGGCACCTGTTATTTTAACAGCTCTGAAAAGCGTGTTCCTGGTGCATTGCTTGACAGCTGGTGTAGGCGGGGTGGGGGAGGTCAGTATAGAGCCCCTCAGACCTAGCAGCTGCTCGACTTAGTGCTACAGCATAGCTGGGACCTGCACCAGTTTTTGTGATCTGTGGATCACTGCAAAATACTTGGTCATGCTCCTTTGTTATCCTTCTCCCCTGGAGGCCTGTTAAGGGGAGAGCGGCCACGCTCATTTGCCATGAATGCAGAGTATCCTCTCGTGTTCATGGTGGCAGAGGCCAGTGTGTGTTGCCATGGAAGGTGGCGCCTTTGCAGTCAGAACTGCCGCACTCCTAATCAAACTTCAGCTCCCCCCATTCCTGAACTTTGGGGACGTTCCGATCTGGAGCAAAATCCTCTGGCTCGGGCCCATCTTGGTTTCTTATCATTCACTGTTTCCCCGATAAAATGCCTTTGGATACTGACCGTCTGATCGCAGCAGTCAGTGGCCATGGCCTGTGACAAAGGCATCAGACGATTAACCAATATCCCCGGCGTGAGCCCCAGCGGCGTCACATGCCAAGTCTATATGCACTGGGGATTCAGCACATCTCTCTTAAAAAGTGAAAGCAACCCCCACAGGCACATTGTCTGGTCTCCCCACGCTCTGCTAGTTCAAGAGACTGTTGCTTATTCAGGCAGCAAATGTTTGTTTCCAAAATCTATTGCCTCTGGTCAACATAGAGCCAATGCAATAGCTACTCCAGCCTTTCTGCTCAAGGCAGCTTGTTGGGCAATCAGTGTGTTGTGGTTTTTTAGAGAGAAATTTCTCACCGACACAGAAGGGGAGCAGTTGGGACCATTTTACACATGGCTGTGAAGAACAGTGTGTTACACCTGCTAAGTAGCATCAACTTACCTAACATGGAGTCCTGTGGCACCTTATAGACTAACAGCTGTATTGGAGCGTGAGCTTTCGTGGGGGAATGCCCCTTTGTCAGGACTCTTTGTTGCTTTTTACAGATCCAGACTAAAATGCTACCCCTCTGATACTTGACTAACACTGTTATTAGCCAAACCTAACTGAGCTGGGTTTCTGATGGCTACATTGCTTTCCTCCCAGGGCTTACACCACTGGTTACGGTGTCTTAATTAAATATGGCCAAGAAATGAAACAAACTAACATGGCTCCTTGAAGGGTGAAATTCACCCCAGTGCAGACAGCCTGCACCCGTTACGCTCCAGGCGAATCACTCACCCTAAGCAGAGCACAGGACCATACGTCAGCTCCTTGCACTGCAGTGAATTCCACCTAAAAGAGCTAAGCGCTTGCATAAAGGAAAACCTGCAGTACTGGTAGCAACCGTGCCCTTTGAATCCATAGCATGAAATCCAGCAGGGCCAAGAACAACATGGGCACGTCTGTAAATCCCTATCGGTGGAATGGTTGAGTAGGCTCACGTCGGCTAAGACGTGGGGTGTGTCACCTTTTGACCAAGGATCTAGGTTATGGGTGATGGTAAAGCATGAATGCATCCTGGCAGGAAAAAGGAAGAGAGGGGCCAAATCATGCCGTTCTGACTCGGGGTAAGTTCCCCAGGGATGCCAGAAGAAATGTGCCTGCCTGTGGAGAGACAAGGGCCAAACTACAGCCGAGCCGAACGGCACAGTGGGTACGGCCCCACAAGGTTGACCCCACATGCCCCTGTGCACTATGCAGCCAGGCTCCATAGCATCAGGCTCCCTGGTGGAGACTGGGCGAGGCGGAGGGATGGCCAATGGGTCCACACACAGACCAGAGCCACCGATCTCGCCATAATCCATGACAGCCCAACTGCTAGAGTAACCCTCGCAAATCAGTTGCCTGGTTCCCTGCTCCCTGTTCCATACTGTGGAAGAGGGTTCCCTCCTCTCTAGTCCCTGCATTTGTCCCCCAACACAGGGTGGGAGCGAGGCAGATGTTCACCCTGAGCAAGGACTGCAGGCTCTAGCTCTGAGGGGTTGTACATTTGAAATGATGCTGTGAGTATTTAAGGGTTTACTGGCAGGTTTTAAAGTGCATCATTTTCAAACACAAATATCCTCACCTGTGTTACCTGGCAACCGGTTAAGGTGTTAAAACTGATGCTCCGTTCACCACAGATACCGTCTGTATTTCACCCGCCACTCTGCTTGGCCTAGAAAAATGTGGGAGACAAGTTTCTAGTCAGGTTCTGGCCCTGACCCTGGAGTCTGGCCGCACTGTTCGGATTGTAAACACTGCAGGAAATGTTTAAATCCAAAGAAATTAAAACCAGTTGTCACTGAATTAAAAAATACTGATCAGTGACAACAGTTCTATCATTATTACCTTACTAGGTTTTGTAAAACCTTTTTTTTTTTTTTTTTTGCCTTCTTTTAAATAAAAACCTAAATGATGGGCCTAAACTTCCTGTTAGATTCCCTTTCAAAAGCTTCCGTAAATAAATGTGATTTACCCAAATGATGCACAGTCCCAATGTTACTGAAAAGACAACCTTTTGCATTGTTTATGCTCTCGAATGCTCTAGGTAGTATACATACTGTATGTGTGTATGTATATGCACTTACATATTATGCAATTTTATTCAAATTAACTGTTGTTGTTCACATTATTTAATGCACACATTTCTGAAGAAAGATGATCAGCAAATAAATCAAGTGATGATTGTATATTTTGCTCTTTTCCACAAGGAACTGAAAAAGCTCCATGGATGAAGGCAGACAACAGCCAAATAAAATGATTTCAAATTCAATCACTGAAGTCCGACAGTTGATTGGTCCATTAGTGCTGCAGTGTCAGGCTCAGCAAGAAAATGTTTTCCTCTCCCTGGGCCCAATCTTGCCTTCCTCGCTCACCCAAAACTCACACTGAATTTGCTGCAAGTAACTCTGCAAGAGCAGGCCCTATATCTGTGCGGCCCTCCCAGGGTCGGCTCTAGGCACCAGCAAAGCAAGCAGTTGCTTGGGGCGGCAGATTTGCAAAAGGCGCAAGAATCCAGCCTGGGAGCTGAGAACCAACAGGGGGCCCTGGGAGCTGTAGTTCCTTGGTTCGCTCCCTGCCTATAGAGCCAGCCCTGGAGCAGGGAAAGAACTACATTTCCCAGCATTCCCTTGGCAGCTATCAACAGGAAAGGGAAGGAGCATGGAACTGAAATCTGCAGCTTGCTGTGAATGGTAGGAACAGAGACGCTCTAGGTTTTTTGCCACCCCCCCCTGCCCTGGGCTCCCCCTGCACCCCTGTATTGCCCCAGCCCTGGGCTCTCCCCCCCCCGCACCCCCTGACGCCCCAGCTCTGGCCCCCACCTGCACCCCCTGCTCCCCCAGCCCTGGGCTCTCCCCCCCACGCCCCCTGCCGCCCCAGCTCTGGCCCCCACCGCACCCCCTGCTGCCCCAGCCCTGGGCTCTCCCCCCCGCACCCCTGCTGCCCCAGCTCTGGCCCCCACCTGCACCCCCTGCTCCCCCAGCCCTGGGCTCTCCCCCCCCCCCCCGCACCCCTGCTGCCCCAGCCCTGGACTCTCCCCCCCCCACGCCCCCTGCCGCCCCAGCTCTGGCCCCCACCGCACCCCCTGCTGCCCCAGCCCTGGGCTCTCCCCCCCCGCACCCCTGCTGCCCCAGCTCTGGCCCCCACCTGCACCCCCTGCTCCCCCAGCCCTGGGCTCTCCCCCCCCCCCCCGCACCCCTGCTGCCCCAGCTCTGGCCCCCCCCTGCTGCCCCAGCCCTGGGCCCTTCCCCCACCCTCACCTCTTGCCGCCTCAGCCCTGGGCTCTCCCCCAAAGAAGGAACTGGGGGGACTAAATGGATGGTGCACCTCTCTATCTGAAGCCTAGCAAGGGAGATATGTGGATCCCACTAGAATTTAAAATGAAAAGTAAGGGAGGGGAGGCTCTGGACGTGGGCAGCTTTAGATACAGTACCAGGCACGTAGGAGGATTTCCACTTCTGAGCCATGGAAGCAGAAATTGACTTTTCCTTTCCAGATATAGCTAATATTCAGAAAGGGAATCTAGCACCTGCCTTCCAGATTTGAACACCTCAAAATTCAGGAGTGCTCAAGCTCAGTTTGGGCGGCTGTTACTTCATTTCTCCCAAATCAAATATACTGATCCACTGTAACTTGCTGTAGAAAAAGTAGAATAAATTGAGCAAGAAATGCTTCCCAGTGGTTATTAGGATTGGAATTTCTATTTTCAACAGCCATTGCCTTTTGTTTGTTTGTTTAAAAGGAAGACAGTGATATTGCATTGGCAAATTCCCCATAGAAAGAAAGAGTGGAACAAAAGACTAATAAAGGCACCTCAACTTTTCCTCATTTATGTAGGACAGTCTTATAATATGCATCCAGATACCCTCCAATCACACACGCTGAAAATTGTTCCACTTTACTGCAGTTCTGTAACCATATGGGAACCAATCCTGTCTGTGTTCTGTGCTCATCTAAAATTCCTGCTGAATGACCTGCCCTGGGAGCAAGTTACCAGTGACCCAGGGCTGCGGCGGAAGGAGGGTGCAGGTCGGGGGGGGGGGGAGCCCAGGGCTGGGGCGGCAGGAGGTGTGTGTGGGGGGCAATGGTAGGGGGGTAAAGGGGAACCCAGAGCTGGAGTGGCAGGGGGTGTGGGGGGGGGGAGAGCCCAGGGCTGGGGAGGCAGGGGGGTGCATGTGGTGGGGGAGAGCCCAGAGCTGGGGTGGCAGGGGGGTGCATGTGGTGGGGGAGAGCCCAGGGCTGGGGTGGCAGGGGGGTGCGGCGAGGAGCCCAGGACTGGGATGGGGGGCAGCCAAAATTTTTTTTGCTTGGGGCGGCAAAAAACCTAGAGTCGGCCCTGTCTACGGTCCTCTTCCTCGGACGGCTTTTACATTTGTCTGCGATGGCTTCAGGCAGCTTTTGTTTTAAAGGGCATGGGGGGGAGGGTCTGTAAATGGACGGCATGATACTGCTCTCTTTTTCCTAATCACTACTAGACGAGAGTCTTCCTGTTGCATGTACATGCCTTCGTTGTGCGTAATGGCACTAGATACGCGGGTCGCTACATCTTCGGTTATGTGTTTCGCAGCCATTTTCATGTGAGGCTTAATCATTTCTAGCTCCTTCTCAAAAGTGGCCCAGCTTTTCTAAAAAGACGTTTTGATTCTGGTCTGTCTTTATTTCCGTAGTGCTGGTTCTGACGTGCTGTTTACTCTCAGGAACATAATGAAATAAGAAGCGTAATAGGAATGAATAGTGAGGCTGGGCAGTTGAATGGTGAGAGGGGGGCAGGGTGAAGCCACTCCTGGGGATGCAGCAGGTGAGGGGTGGGGAAAGGCAGCATCACTAATTGTCTTTCTTCCCTGCCCAACACTTTCAGACCCAGTTCCACCCAGTGACAGAGTTCTATTGAAAAGAGTTAATTTGGAAGGAAAACAATAGATAATTCTTTTGCCTAGGGCCTCAAGGGCTGCAGTTAAGTCCTTAAATTAAGTAAGTAAGTTCTGAAGCATCTCTATAAGGCAAGTATTAATACCGCCATTTTACAGGTGGGGAAACTGAGGAACAGAGCAGTTGAGTGAGGAATACTGAAACCTGGGAATGTGCTGAGCCCCTCTGAAAAGCAGCTACCCAGCAAACCAGCATCAGAGCCTAGAACTGCGTCTAGAAGGTCCACCTGTCAGACACACACACACACACACACACACACACACACACACACACACACACACACACACACACACACACACACACACACACACACACACACACACACACACACACACACACACACACACACACACACCTCTCTGTCGTGCCCGCAAGCTGCTTCCCTCACAGCTACACACGCCAGAGAAGATACTGACTGACTCATTCCCAGAAATGTTCATTGCTCAGGTGCCGAACCACTATGCATTGATAACCACTATGTGTCATTGCAAATTCGCTGCTAATAGAACCCCAGTACATTCACTCAGAAACAATTACACAAAAACCGATACCTATTTCAAAGAGCCACTGTAGCCCTATCCTTTTCCATCAGCAACCTGTTTATCAGCATGTCACCTACGCACCATAAGCCTTGATATGAGAGCCACTGTGTCAGTGATTTGCAGCTGTGCATGTGAATCAGATAGGAAAAAAACTCCACCCCAATCAAATCTCACAGAGGCTGGTTTTACCTTCTTTGTGCTTTATTTTAAAACTAAAGCATGGAAACTCAAATCCCACCCAAAACATTACAGTAATGTTGGCTGCACGGTCTAGTCTAGCCTGAGAAAAGCAAAAAATTATGATAATACTAAATTGCACCCCGGACAACATTCTGGGTTTGGATAATTTATAAAATGATTTTTAAAATATCACAAAGGTGACCAGTTTTATAATAGTTGAAATACAAGGCAAGACCATCATATAATTGAAATATACTGAAATCAAGTCAATACAAAGAAACACTTTCTATTGAACTCTCTGCTCAAATATAACATTGAGTCAATTGTTCCAGTGAGTCAAATATTAAATTATGTCAAATTCTGTTCAGAGGGTTTCCTATCTACACCCCTAGCACTTTTGCTGATAGGAAAAATTGTGTCCAGAATAATAAATACAAGACCGTGACATGTCTCCTTCCTGTCAACTTTGTAAAAGTTTTCTTATATTTATTCTCCAGCTGCTTACCAAGGGCTACCTGCCCACCCCACATGCATGGTTGTGACTCCCACTGAAGTCATGGGAGTTGTACCTGTTGAACTGGGGTACCTGATTTAGTGTCGAACACACTACTGTGCGTGTGTATAAACTGTGTGTATAAACTGGGATTACATAGACAGCCCCCTTTGTGCCCTGGTAAAATGCAATTATACCTGTGCACTAATAATGAAATGACTGGCATGCTGCATCCTGTTGGCAGGATGGAAATAAACCACCCACAAACCTTCGCTGACATTCTGCATTTCTACAACGTGTTTCTATTGTAATGCGGTACGCAGTGGTGTTGTAGCCGGGTAGGTCCCAGGATATTAGAGACAAGAAGGGCGAGGTAACAGCTTCTGAAGTTGATCCAATAAAAAAAATAGGACTTCACCCACCTTGTCTCTCTCTTGTAAAGCAGCACATGGGATTTTAGGATTTGACAGATGTTCTACATTAGAGCCCTCTGAGCTCCAGTTGTCTATTAGTCACATCCATCAAAAGCACGTTGTTTTAGATCTAGGAAACTGCTACGTTAAGAGAGAAGGTCTGGATCTGTGTTCAGCTTGAGGTCATTATCAGTCGCAAATTAAACAGCTGGCAACGTTCTGTAGCAACCACAACACAGCATTCTGCGGTGTAAACAGAGCAGCTACATGCCCAAACGAGAAGCGGTAATGCTGGGACACTGCAATCCAATGCAAAGCAAACTGATCGAATCCCTTGAGCCAGAATGCACGAGTCACCCGCTGCTCAATGTGTGTCGTGCATCCTTCTCTCTGCCCCATCCACACGGCTTGTCAGTCTGTTACAGGGCTTCTCGAGACACACTGTTTCTTTAGCCCAAGTTGCAGAGACTCATGCTCTTACCTCTGGAGGTCACTGATTAATCCTTGGTGTTGGCCATGATAACAGCACTCACATTTGCACTATTGAGGGCATCCAAAACATGTGGAAGGAAGAGCTCTCTCTTCCCCCAACCTTCATAACAAACAGGAATCTGCCAGCATATGGAAGTCCATTGGCATAATGGAGGGTTTGGAAAAAATGCAAAACCCCAACTCCTACCTTCTGGCACGAGAGGAATTATTAAAAGTAAAATGTGAGGAATTGTTCCATTTGGGCCACGCTCCTTAAGAGAGAGGTCACAAGACTGCTGTTTAGAGCAAGCTTACCCTTGACTTTCCAAACTGGTTACTGCATTAATTGTTGGTCTCTTGCAATGGCTAGAGCAAGATGGCTGCAACTGACACAGAGAGCAAGGACAAAAAGACGTAGTTACAAATTCCAACCAGGTTTTGAGTTGCTGTTATAAGACTCTTGGCCTGATTTGTAGAGCTCCTTAGAACAAGGGACCAAGTTATTTCTCAGAACTTCACCTTTGTTCTCTTGCTCCCCGGAGGTGGATTTCCAAGACTCGTTAGTACTGATACATGTCATTTTAGATGGTCTCACCTTTTAACCCTCATGACCTTACTTTGTGGAGCTCATAAATTATTGAAACGAGTAATATTCTCTCCCTGCTTAAGCCCATACTTATGGTGTGCTCGTTTTCACTCACCGCCAAGTAATTTGGTAACTGTGAACAAAGAGATTTTTTTTTACATTGTGCTGTGAAATGGGACGTCTGCGCATGATCATGTTCTACCATAGCTTAAGCTTTCCCCTTTCTGCAGCATGAACACGTTGAACATTAAACTTCACCTCTACCCCAATATAACACGGTCCTCGGGAGCCAAAAATCCCTACCTCATTATAGGAGAAACCCCGTTATATCAGGGTAGCGGCAGCAGGGCTCCAGCGGTGATTTAAAGAGCCCGGGGCTCCGGCCGCAGGGAGCCCAGGGCCCTTTAAATTGCCAGCGGAGCCCCACTGCCAGAGCCCCGGGGTATCGGCAGCAGGACTCCGATGGTGATTTAAAGGGCCTGGGGCTCCCCACAGCGGCCAGAGCTCCGAGCCCTTTAAAGCGCCGCTGGAGCCCTGCTGCCACAGCTCCAGGGTAGCGGCAGGGCTCCAGCGGTGATTTAAAGGGTCCGGGGCTCCCTGCAGCAGCCGGAGCCCTGGGCCCTTTAAAGTGCTGCCCGAGCCCCGGTGTCGGAGCCCCGGGGTTACCACACTATATGCGAACCCGTGTTATATCGGGTCGCGTTCTATCGGGGTAGAGGTGTACCTTGCAAAAGGTGCCCCTAACAGAGATGGCTTTAACTGAGAGCTCAGTTCTGCAATGTGCTGAGTGCCCTCCACATCCTAATAAATCTTAACGCCTACATGACACAGAGAAAATTAAACAAAATAGTTAAACCTACAGTGAATGCTTTTGTGCATTGTTCTGACCTGAGCTGGATGAAATGCAATGAAACCCAAATCTCTCCTGGCTTTAGATTTTGCAACTGAGCCTCATCCCAGATATGGTGAAGAAATTCACTAAGACTACGGCTACACTACAGATTAAGTCAACATAAGTTGTGTCACTCAGGGGCAGTGCTTAATTTGTGCCAGGGCTGAGCGCCGGCACCTCTAGTCTCCGCAGTTCATAGCCCTGGCTATGAGCCCCGGCATCTCTTTCATTACAAATTAAGCACTGCACAGGGGGTGAATTAGCCACCACCCTGAGCAACATAATTTATGCCAACTTAAGCGCCGGTGTGGACAGCGCTATGTCCGCAGGAGAGCTTCTCCCGCCGACATAGCTACCGCCGCTCGCAGGGGCTGGCGTCATTACGCCGATAGGAGCAGCTGTGCCGCTGGAAGCTCTGTGGTGTAGCCACAGCCTGGGATTCACACACCTTCTCAGTGACCCTACGGCTGATCTTTGATCACACATGTGACGCTCATGGGTTTAACATGAAACTAGTAGAAATTCTGAGTGGACCAAAATGTTTGTATGAACCTCTGTAAACCAAAGGTGTTGAGTTTCACACCGCTCTAGTTCTAATACTACGCAATGTATTCTCAAGGGTTCTGTTGACTCTAGCGTTAAAACAAATCCATGAACTCTGTGTTTGTAATTATGCTCCGTACCACGGCAATATAGAATTGCCCATTATGGAAGTGACAGTGGGGTCCGGCTTCACGAGGACAGAACTGCTTGAGCTGTAGGAAGCTCGCAGTTAGCAATAGTGAATATATTACACACACTGCTGAGCCCGTCTGATTCCAGCCAATAGAAAGCAGTGGAATAAATGCACATTTCACAGCCAGCTCTTTATTGAATATACAGATGGCTTTCAGTAATGTGAAAAGACATCTCTGAGTGAGAACTTGAGATCCTAGCTGCATTAAACCCTATTTAACTCAATCTCATCTGTCATCAGAAGACACTCGCCTCCTGAAAGGCATTTTTAATAAGTGGAGTGAAACCTGAAATCACAGGCTTACTGCCAGCCGTGGCTTGCCTTCCTCTGAAGATGCTGGAGGGTGTGTCTTACGGCAGGTAGAGTATTATAAGGGCCTTAAAGTTAGAGGGGAAGAAAGGACACACATTTGAGAATAAGGAGAAATGAAGTTAGTATTTGTTATCTCCTTATTTGCAACATTACTTACTCTCTTTGGTGCAACGGATTCAGGTAAGAAGTCAGATACATTTCTTTTTGAACTTTTGCTTGGAATGTCTTAGCTAGGACAATTCAAGTGCAGCTCAACTCTTGAAAAGTGACTATGTAAAAATGATCAATTTCTTGCTCAACAGATCTAGTCCTTGAGTGTTTTGCTAGTCATAATTACTTCTAGATTTAAGGCTTCTCAGCCCTGCAGGTAAGAGAAAGAGTGCTGGATTCTTTTCTCCTTTTTTGTGCATCATCACCAGAAGTGTTCACTAAGGTTTGAATTACAGAGTCATTCCGTTTATAATGTTCTGAACAGGATGGGCATTCGGAGCTGTGTATACAGACAGGGGTGAGGAATTTATGTATTGGCATGTATAGAAAACTGTGCTCAGAATTTGTGCTGCAACCTTCAATTCCTAGGGACTCCCTCCTCAAGCAGATCGTGGTGCACAACCCAGGAAAAGACAAACGGTGGGCCTTTGAAACTGACAGCTCAGCCAGCATTTCCCCACCCCGACGAACCAGGAGTCACCATGCTAGAGACAAAAAGAAAAGAAAACAAGATCTTTTTAAAAAGGAGCCTGATATCAGACTGAGGGGCAGTCGCTTGATGAGTACTGATTGTGAAACGCTGGATCCCCTCCATGGGCCGGGGGGGGGGCACATTGGGAACTTGTCCAATGGCAAGAGATAACTTGTATTAGACGAGGGAATTTCTCTAATATAGAAGTGGAACACCTGAAGTTGCGCCTTTCTGTTTATTTTCTAGGTCACTTGGCTGTGTGGCGTTCCCTTGCTATTTCATCTCTGACTCAGTGATTTTTTCCTATTAAATAAACTTTTTCTTTATTTTGCCCCTAGGCCAGTCTCTGTTGTGCAGGCTGTGTGGAGTGTGTGTGCCAAAGTGACCGGATATCTGGGGAGCTGGTTTCATTCTCCTGGGAGTGATGAACTAGAGGGGAGAAACCCAAGTGTCTGGCAGTTCAGAGCTCGGGAAGGACAGATTTGGGGACACACGGGACCAGAAGGGCTGTTGGGGTCACTGGAATACCCTGGCTGGTGGAGTCCCTCATGCGGGTGGGCTGGTTACCAGTGGGGGGGCTTTGAGCCATCACAGCCAGCATTGAGTCTCCGCAAGGTGACAGAGGGTGCTAAAGGAGTTGGCGGATGTGATTGCGGAGCCATTGGCCATCATCTTTGAAAACTCATGGCAATCGGGGGAGGTCCCAGATGACTGGAAAAAGGCTAATGTAATGCCCATCTTTAAAAAAGGGAGGAAGGAGGATCTGGGGAACTACAGGCCAGTCAGCCTCACCTCAGTCCCTGGAAAAATCATGGAGCAGGTCCTCAAGAATCAATTCTGAAGCACTTAGAGGAGAGGAAAGTGATCAGGAACAGTCAGCATGGATTCACCAAGGGCAAGTCATGCCTGACTAACCTAATTGCCTTCTATGATGAGACAACTAGCTCTGTGGATGAGGGGAAAGCAGTGGACGTGTTATTCCTTGACTTTAGCAAAGCTTTTGATACGGTCTCCCACAGTATTCTTGCCGCCAAGTTAAAGAAGTATGGGCTGGATGAATGGACTGTAAGGTGGATAGAAAGCTGGCTAGATTGTCGGGCTCAACGGATAGTGATCAATGGCTCCATGTCTAGTTGGCAGCCGGTTTCAAGTGGAGTGCCCCAAGGGTCGGTCCTGGGGGCGGTTTTGTTTAATATCTTTATTAATGATCTGGAGGATGGTGTGGACTGCACTCTCAGCAAGTTTTCAGATGACACTAAACTGGGAGGAGTGGTAGATACACTAGAGGGTAGGGACCGGATACAGAGGAACCTAGACAAATTAGAGGATTGGGCCAAAAAAAAATCTGATGAGGTTCAACAAGGACAAGTGCAGAGTCCTGCACTGCTACAGACTAGGGACCGAATGGCTAGGTAGCAGTTCTGCAGAAAAGGACCTAGGGGTCACAGTGGACAAGAAGCTGGATATGAGTCAACAGTGTGCTCTTGTTGCCAAGAAAGCTAACGGCATTTTGGGCTGTATAAGTAGGGGCATTGCCAGCAGATCGAGAAACGTGATCGTTCCCCTTTGTTCGAAATTGGTGAGGCCTCATCTGGAGTACTGTGTCCAGTTTTGGGCCCCACACTACAAGAAGGATGTGGAAAAATTGGAAAGAGTCCAGCAGAGGGCAACAAAAATTATTAGGGGTCTGGAGCACATGACTTATGAGGAGAGGCTGAGGGAACTGGGATTGTTTAGTCTCCAGAAGAGAAGAATGAGGGGGGATTTGATAGTTGCTTTCAACTACCTGAAGGGGGGTTCCAAAGAGGATGGAGCTCGGCTGTTCTCAGTGGTGGCAGATGACAGAACAAGGAGCAATGGTCTCAAGTTGCAGTGGGGGAGGTCTAGGTTGGATATTAGGAAACCCTATTTCACTAGGAGGGTGGTGAAGCACTGGAATGCGTTACCTAGGGAGGTGGTGGAATCTCCTTCCTTGGAGGTTTTTAAGGCCCGGCTTGACAAAGCCCTGGCTGGGATGATTTAGTTGGGAATTGGTCCTGCTTTGAGCAGGGGTTTGACTAGATGACCTCCTGAAGTCCCTTCCAACCCTGATATTCTATGATTCTATGAGAGCGGGCGCAGCTAGAACCGCTTACTGGTCTGGGTGATCCCCAAAACATCACAATTGCTTTTCCCGTTGGTGCAGACAGAGAGATATAGAAGCCTTTACGTTTACTTTCCCCCCGCAGACCAACCGCACCTTCATCGCTTCCCACTTGTAATTGAACTCAGCTGTTTGGAATGAAAATGGAAGTTACATGCGTAATGTCGCCAGGCATTGTGCACCAAATGTGTCTTGGCACCTTTACGGCAGGCCTGCAGTTGGATAGGTATCAGCAACCCCGTTACCGTATTTATGATGTGTTGTTTCTGTACGGGATATATATACACTGCACACATCACAACAGCTGCCAGTGTTTTCTGGGAAGGTGCAGCGGTGTTCCTAGTGTTGGCCAAGCTGCAGAAAAGCCAGTAACCAGATAGAGCAGATTGCTGGAAGGAAGCTCTCTGCTAGACATATGTCATCTTTAAACAATAATCTTCAGGATCTTACAGTTAGAGTGAAAGCAAACCCAAGGCAAGCACAATAGTAGTGTGGTGTTATACCTGAGAATAAAGCAATGCTAGGCATCACTTTTCAGCATGATAAGCACTGTGAACATCATGTTCTGAACATTATTTTAAAGTATTAAAGCTGTAGGCTGATTGTTCTTCGTAGTAAACAGGAGATTCCCTGCATGATGCTGCATCCTATCTTCTCTGACTCTCCATTAACGTGCTACAATGATTTGTCCCTTTGTAGCCTTCTTGAAGAAATCAGATGCTCTTGAGTTCTTGGGCAAAATCCGCAAGCGCCGTGATGTGGACGGAGGCTGTGCTGGTGGGAGATGCACCTTTGAAGAAGACAATGATGTTTTTGATGATAGAAGCTTTGGGGTTAGTAGATGGCATGCTACATGGGAGGGCTTGAATCACGTTACCATAGTAATATGCGACTACTTCATTTGTTCCATGAAGGGTCACTATGATCCTTCATTGCCTTAATTCATGTAGGGCTAGAAAAATGTAATCATAGAAATGTCGGGCTGGAAGGGACCTCAAGAGAGCATCTAGTCCAGCCCTCTGTGCTGAGGCAGGACCAAGTAAACCTAGACCATCCCTGACAGTTGTTTGTCCAACCTGTTTTTTTTGCTGTGCAGACATACCCTCTGATGAGTTTAGATTAAGACCTTGTATCATCCTGGTACATTGCATAATTTGCAGTGATGAAATTCACCCTTGTGCAGAGGGTCTGCACAAAGATATAGGCAAAACATGAGGGCCTCTTAAGCCTCCAGGGTGACAGCAGTGTTCACGTCCTTGTACAAGCTCTCTAAACTTCACCGGTGAATCGTGTTCTTGCTCTGCTCCAATGATCACCACTGCTCCAAACTCCAATTGGGATTCAATAGTCACTAACAAGGTAAAGGCACAATCCGTTATTTCTGTTGTAGTAAAGGGATTGCTAGTGCCTAGTTTATGAGGCAGGGCAACTGATATGGCAACTGTCCCTATGGAAAAATATTTTGAGGGAAAAGCAACCAAAGCAATGCAAAGTCAGCTGGATTTCTGTTTGTTTGCCAAGTGTCACCCAGGTTGACATATGTACTAGAGCAACCTAAAAAAAGTCTCTCTTTTTGTTTCCCAAGGAAGAGTTCTTGAATTTTTATCTCTTTAGGAGTTTGTTACAGCGCCTTCACTACTCTGGGAAATATCAGGTATCTAGATATTTATACCTAGATCTACATTTAAAAGAATGAAATAGGTTATTTTGCATTTCTTCTACCAAGTCTGACCTATTAACTATCGTAGGCAGTGACTCTATGGTCATGTTGGTCCCAGGCTATCAGCGACACAAAGTGGGTGAAGTAATATCTTCTATTGGAGCAACTTCTGCTGGTGAGAGAGACAAGCTTTCAAGCCACACAGAGCTCTTCTTCAGCTCAGAAGCTTGTCTCTCTCGCCAACAGCAGTTGGTCCAATAAAAGGTATTACCTCCCCCACCTTGTCACTCTATTAACTATCAGCCATTTTCCTGGTTTTGAGGCCAAAATGGACCATCCATAGTGGTCATCTACTCTGATCTCCTGCATAGCACTGGCTGTAAAATTTCATCCAACAATTCCTGTATCGAGCCCAGTGACTTGCGTTTGAACCACAGTCCTCAGTGCCAGTTTTCCAGGCTGATATTCAAATAAAGTCAAGTCCCCCGTTCAGATCGTCCACAATAATGTATTTATTTGCATTCTTCTACAGCCCCCATTTCCAGACCATCTGGGTATCACACATTCAACTGAAAAATGGACCAATTAATCTTCGGCCCAATGTTTGACACAGGCCCTATCTAGGACTAGTATTTATATTGTGATAGAACCAAGAGGCCCCAGTCAGGCCATGAGGTCTTATTGTGATAGGTGCTGTACTGAGAGAAAGGAAGACAGAGATCACACCCCTAAGAGCCTACAATGTAGAGATAAACACCAGAAGGGATGCAACCAACAGGCAGAAGGATGGGGTGAGGGCGGGAATGTCATATTAATCCCAGGACTTCTTGTCTTTACTGTATTTGTTTTATATCTCTTACAAAAACTGAAGAGTCAGGGGGACTGTGGGGCAGTCAGGGTTGCAGCACGGGAGAGGGAGGAATTGTGGGAGGAAATGGAAACGGAAGAGCAAAGACGAGAAGGGTGGTGGGACATAAGAAGCGTAATAGGAATGAATAGTGAGGCTGGGCAGTTGAATGGTGAGAGAGGGGCAGGGTGAAGCCACTCCTGGGGATGCAGCAGGTGAGGGGTGGGGAAAGGCAGCATCGCTAATTTTCTTTCTTCCCTGCCCAACACTTTCAGACCCAGTTCCACCCAGTGACAGAGTCTCTACCGAAGCCCACCATGACGCCGCAGGTACTTTGCTGTTTGACAGGCTGTATGGCTCGCTGGATTGCTTTGACCCGGAAGCACTTTCGGGACCACAGTTCAGAGAGGTTTTTGATGAGGAAGGAGAATTAAAAGTTGCTGTGGTCTACAGACTCATCAAGCCAGGGCAGAAGAGGGCAAAGATGAAGCACTTGTAAAGCAGATGATAAATCTCATACGCTGGTGCTCATGGGAGATTTTAACCACAGAGAGAGAGAGATACAGCAGTCAGCCTTAACAACTACTATCACTAGCTTTGCCATAGACACACAGATTAGTTACCTCCGAATTAGCAGTGTCCTCGTGGTAGTTCTTCCAGTCAGCACAGGGAATGTTGGCAGGTCAGAAGTAACATAATCTGTGTACCTAAGGCAAAGTTAGCAAATTTTAACGGTGATCATCTCTCTCTCTCTCTCATTAATTACAACCTCCCGCAAGCACCAGGCCATGAGACTTGTCACCACTACTGCTTATGATCACTACCTCTGGTGGACTATATTTATTTGTTTCTCTATCGCCCCACTCCAGCCCCAGCCCACTTATTTGTCTCGTCCACCTGTTACATCTTGTCTTTAAGACGGTAAACTCTTTCAGGGCGGGGACAGACGTTTATATCCTTATACAATGCCTAGCACTATAAAGCCCACCCTGGTTGTGGCTTTAAGATCTTACTACAGTGTAATTAGGCTTGGAAGGATTAGATTTTTATCAATAAATGTCAATAAATGTTGATTTCACCATACATGCACAAACCGATGAAAAATATCTCCATTGGTAATTGAAATTTGCAGAGAGGCAAAGTAAGAAAAATGCTTCTTAAGACCTTATTAGAGTTTGATTTTAGGATATTTACTTTGTAAATTTTGACATGTGATGTTGATAGTTCATGTTGTGATGGCTATAAAGCTTTTTGAATCTCAGTATCTACAGTCATTAAATAATTATTGTCTGCATAATTGCCTGCAACTGTGAACTTTTACATTGACAACAAAATACTTAACAGCCATAATTTTGCACAAGTGTGAATATTTACATTAATAAAAATATTTAAAAAACAAATCAATATTATCTGTCAAAATTATAAAAAAATAAAAATGGAATTCTTCCAAGCCTAAAAGTAATATTAAATCATAATTTTCATTTGTCAGCTGGTCTATCTGTTCTACAGCTAGAGCTGGGATAATTTTATGGATGAATAGCTTATTTGCCAAAACACGTCATTTGGGGTTTATTGAATTCAAGTTGAATTTGGCTACTAATTTTGGTAAAAAAAAAAATTCATTTTTTTTTAAAGAATATAAATGTTTTGTTTTGACATTTTCAAAATGAAACATTTTGACGTTTGTAAAAAAAAATTTAAGGGAAAAAGACACCTGACAACTAAACAAAACATTTCATTCTACCTGAAATAATGTTTTCCATATTTCGTTGCAGTAAGAAAAACTGAAAAACTTTCATTTCAGTTTGATCCCAAACAATTTCCCCCTCAATTCTTCGGTTTGGCCACCAAACAAACAAACACAATCTGTTATTCACTCAGCTCTAGTGACCCCTCCTGACACGAGGAGTCAATAGACTCAATTCTTTTCTTATTCTAAACCACAGGATTTCACTGCTTCGACTGACATAATTCTCCAGATGTGCTCCTCTAGTACAATACCCAGCTCCTGCAGACAGATCAGATACACAGCCTTACCACAAAGAATAAATGTAACTCTGCTCGGGTTAACTATCTGGCCAAATATACTACTAGTCAAGTGCAAAGTGAGGGTCTGACTCTTCAAAGCCTGTAGGTTTCCATTCATTTCATTAATTTGCAGGCGTCTTCACCACCATCATCTGTTCCACCTGAAACTCGTCTCTTCGACTGATGCCCAGCTGGAGCGAGTGGATGGATTCACTGGTGACTGCCCAGTTGTGGTCAGAAGAAACCCAAGGAACATTCAGTCATCGCTCTTCGACAAGTAGAAGAAAAAGTAGCAGAAATTGGCTACTTGGAAGTTGTCTTGTCTGTATTAACTCTGATTAATAAAAGCATGCAAATAACGATGAAACGCAACACTCCCTGACTCAGATAATACAGACAAAAAGACACCAGGCTCCTCCCTCCTCCCAGACCCCCAGCTACGTTCATTCTAGCTACATATGTATAAACACAAGTACCCAGAAATGCATTTACCAGCTTTAACTATCAAAGGTGATGCACAAAACAAGTAAGACAGAACCTAGACCTAAAGGTTCAGAAACAATAAAGCTGAATATTGATTAGAATTTAAACACCCTTTATTTCAGAACTAAGAATAAAAGTGCAGTGTGAGAAACACAAAGAGTGTCAACAGCTGTTTATAGATACCACAAATTACCATTTATTTACTTTGCTTTTAAGACTTGGTATTTGAATGTAAAATATTCTGCTTTGCTCTGTATTTAAAAAACAACAGTGTTTTCTTACATATACAGGAGTCCTAGAGTTACATTGGTCAGAAATGATAAGGCTATTAAAGAAAATATATTCTTTCCTGGAGAGGTTGGGAGTGTTGGAGGCATGATACCCTTATTCCAGGCTACTAAAAAGCATGGTAAAACTCTGAGCAGAAAGCAGTTTGCAGCCTGGTTTATAGATTAAGATGCTTGCGCCCTACATAAACCAGCCAGAATCAAGTTTAAAAGAAATAAAGTGATTGTGTCTAATGTGGACACACAATAGCAGACTGATCTGGTTAACATGGCTCCCTGCTCTAAACACCATGATGGCCGTAAGTACATTTTAACGGTGAGCGACATCCTGTCTAAATACACCTGGGTGGAAGCCCTAAAGGATAAGGCCGAGAAAGAGGTGACGAGGACATTTAAAACTATTTTCAATCTAGTCAAAAATTACAGATGGACTGTGGAAAAGAATTTGTAACCAAAGCTTTAAAGAATTTGTTAACACAAATACTGTTTTGTTATCAATAATGAAGTTAAAGTAGGGGTCATGGAGAGATTTAACAACACTTTAAAATGAAAGATGTGGAGGTACCTTACATCTGAGCACCTATTGATACAGCGACATGATGCAGGCTTTTATACAGAAGTTACCACAGAACCATCAGTGGGCGACCGATCGATGTGAACAGTTCTGACGCGCTGGCTGTGTGGAGAGCGGTCTAGGCGGCCAGTTTTAAAATAAAGTTCACACAATCTCTTTTTAAAATCACGTATGGTACCTAAATCAAAAGGGGCATCAGTTAATGGGGGACTGCGAGGTACTGCTGTTGTGCTGCGTTCACATCTGCGGCAGCAACAATGAATTTATCACTATCATGCATGGCAAACTGCTGTGTCTCTCTCTCTCTCTCTGGTTAAAATCTCCCATGAGCACCAGCGTATGAGATTTATCATCTACTTTACAAGTGCTTCATCTTTGCCCTCCTCTGCCCTGGCTTGATGAGTCTGTAGACCACAGCAGCTTTTAATTCTCCTTCCTCATCAAAGACCTCTCTGAACTGTGGTCCCGAAAGTGCTTCCGGGTCAAAGCAATCCAGCGAGCCATACAGCCTGTCAAACAGCAAAGTACCTGCGGCGTCATGGTGGGCTTCGGTAGAGACTCTGTCACTGGGTGGAACTGGGTCTGAAAGTGTTGGGCAGGGAAGAAAGACAATTAGTGATGCTGCCTTTCCCCACCCCTCACCTGCTGCATCCCCAGGAGTGGCTTCACCCTGCCCCTCTCTCACCATTCAACTGCCCAGCCTCACTATTCATTCCTATTACGCTTCTTATTTCATTATGTTCCTGAGAGTAAACAGCACGTCAGAACCAGCACTACGGAAATAAAGACAGACCAGAATCAAAACGTCTTTTTAGAAAAGCTGGGCCACTTTTGAGAAGGAGCTAGAAATGATTAAGCCTCACATGAAAATGGCTGCGAAACACATAACCGAAGATGTAGCGACCCGCGTATCTAGTGCCATTACGCACAACGAAGGCATGTACATGCAACAGGAAGGCTCTCGTCTAGTAGTGATTAGGAAAAAGAGAGCAGTATCATGCCGTCCATTTACAGACCCTCCCCCCCATGCCCTTTAAAACAAAAGCTGCCTGAAGCCATCGCAGACAAATGTGAAAGCCGTCCGAGGAAGAGGACCGTAGACTGGGCCGACTCTAGGTTTTTTGCCGCCCCAAGCAAAAAAAATTTTGGCTGCCCCCTGTCCCAGCCCTGGGCTCCTCGCTGCACCCCCCTGCCGCCCCAGCCCTGGGCCCTCCCCCACCACAGGCACCCCCCTGCCACCCCAGCTCTGGGCTCCCCTTTACCCCCCTACCATTGCCCCCCACACACACCTCCTGCCGCCCCAGCCCTGGGCTCCCCCCTGACCTGCACCCTCCTTCCGCCGCAGCCCTGGGTCACTGGTAACTCGCTCCCAGGGCAGGTCATTCAGCAGGAATTTAAGATGTGCACAGAATACAGAAGGATTGGTTCCCATATGGTTACAGAACTGCAGTAAAGTGGAACAATTTTCAGCGTGTGTGATTGGAGGATATCTGGATGCATATTATAAGACTGTCCTACATAAATGAGGAAAATTTGAGGTGCCTTTATTATTCTTTTGTTCCTCTCTTTGTTTCTATGGGGAATTTGCCAATGCAATATCACAATCTTCCTTTTAAACAAACAAACAAACAAAAAGGCAATGGCTCTTGAAAATAGCAATTCCAGTCCTAGTAACCACTGGGAAGCATTTCTTGCTCAATTTTATCCTACTTTTTCTACAGCAAGTTACAGTGGATCAGTATATTTGATTTGGGAGAAATAAAGTAACAGCCGCCCAAATTGAGCTTGAGCACTCCTGAATTCTGAGGTGTTCAAATCTGGAAGGCAGGTGCTGGGGGGGTTGGGGGGGCCTGTGGCTCCGCAGGGGAGCACAGCAGCATGCATGCAGCAGCATGTCTGGCGCTGCGCGAAGCCAGACGCACTGGTCTGAATGGCACGGTAAGGGGGCTGGGGGGTTGGAGAAGGGGTAGGAGGTTCCGGGGGGGGGCAATCAGGGGCAGGGAGAAGGGGGGGGTTAGATGGGTCAGGGGTTCGGGAAGGGCAGTCAGGGGACAGGCAGCAGTTGGATAGGCATGGGAGTCCCAGGGGTTTGTCAGGGGACAGGTAGGGGGTGGGGTCCTAGGGGGGAAGTTGGGGGGGTCCCGGGAGGGGGCAATCTGGGGACAAGGATCAGTGGGGCTTAGATAGGGGGTGGGGTCCTGGGGGGGCAGTTGGGGCAGGGGTCCCGGGAGGGGGCAATCAGGGGACAAGGACCAGTGGGGCTTAGATAGGGGGTGGGGTCCTGGGGGGCAGTTGGGGCAGGGGTCCCAGGAGGGGGTGCTCAGGGGACAGGGAGCAGGGGGGTTGGATGGGTTGGGGTTTCTGTGGGGGGCAGTTGGAGGGAGTGGATGGGGGCAGGGTGGGGCTACCCTCCCTCCCCGTGGAGTGTCCTATTTTTTTAATGTTAAAACATGGAATCCCTACTCCCAGGGCAGCGCTCCATTCACTGCAGGCTGCAGCATGAGGTCTCAGCTTCCTCACTCCCTCCCTCTTTCCTGTTGATAGCAGCCAAGGGAATGCTGGGAAATGTAGTTCTTTCCCTGCTCCAGGGCTGGCTCTATAGGCAGGGAGTAACCAAGGAACTACAGCTCCCAGGGCCCCCTGTTGGTTCTCAGCTCCCAGGCTGGATCCCTGCCGCCCCTGCAAATGGGCTGCCCCAAGCACCTGCTTGCTTTGCGGGTGCTAGAGCCGCCCCTGACCGTAGATCACGGGGAAGGGGATCTAGACTCCCTGGGGGCCGCGAGCAGGTTTCCAGGGGGCCACCAAGCAGGGCAGCATTAATCTCACTGGAGCCCAGGGTAGAAAGCCGAGGCCCCACTGCATGGGGCTGACGCCCAGGGCCCTGAGCCCCACCACCTGGGACTGAAGCCTGAGCAAGCCCCAAGCAATGGCCCTGCTTTCATTCATGGTGCCCTGAAGAATGTGCTGAATCCCGGCTGGATTTATTTCAAATCGCCCCTCATCTAACCAGGATTGAGCATCGCTTTTCTGGTGAGGTGCCACCTTGGCTGCTTGAATGGTGAATGCCCCTCGAGCATGTTTTGTTTCAGGACACAGGGATCATTACTTAGACCTCACTCAGCAGCACTTTGCAGTGCATGCGCTGCAAGACAGCGAAAGAAGACGGTTCCGACCTTGATGACAATGCCAGGATCACCCCATTTCCACCCTTTTTACCAGCTGGCTGTCACTCTGGGTGACTGACTTATCAGCCAGACAACAACGCTTACCCTTACAAAGCCTTTATAGAATTGATTTTAAACTACCACAATGAAATCTTCTCTATGCAGGTGTCCCCCAGAGGGTTTCAGGAAGACACAGAGGGAACTCACGAGACCACCACCTGGCTGGTGTGGGTAGCAGAGGGTTTACACCGCAATTTCATTTTTCAAGAAAGATGCTGCTGAACGGTGTGGATGTGAAAATTAAACTCACACGTAGCAAAGATACTTTTTGCCTCATGAGTGGGAATGCCAGTCAGAATTATAAAGTGCATATTTAATGCTGCGACTCTCTTTCTGAATCGTCTGAAAGCGGCTCCGGGGGTCCTTTTGGGACATGCAGAGGCTCTAATGACAGCCAACGCAAAGCGCCCTGTGGACTGGTTGGGGATGAAAGTGTTTAATGTTCCAGCCAGTAGTCACATCAGTAACCAGGAAAATCTCTTTCTGGGGCAGTCACCCAAGCAGCTCGTTATTGGATTTGCAGATAATGATGTTTTCGGTGGAAATTATGCTAAAAACCCTTTCAACTTTAAACATTACAATGCTGCCACAAAAATTGTTGCTATTTTCAGCCTCCACTTATAGACAGTTTGTAGTGTGGTTGTCACTTAACCATGGCCTGGCTACCCCCAAAAACAGCTGTTCTTGTGCAATTTTTCTAAAGCCGCAGTTCTCTTTGCTCTTTTGAAGCTGGTTCCCGAGAGCTTTCTTCTTCTTGCTGTTGTTGGGTATCTTGGTAGATAGCAAATGATGCCTCTGCTAAATAACACCCATAAAACCCAGTTTTAGGATCCAGTAACAGATATTTTTTAAAGTTTTAAACAAAATCCTAGATTTTTAATGAAAAATGATTGATAACAATAAATTGCTGGATGAGGGATTTGAACTTCTGCAGAGACACAGGCTACTGGGTCTTAAATACAGCAGATTAACCACCCTTGCTCTAATCAGGTTAGGATACAGCTTGGCAAATTACTGTACGAATGTTTCTTCAGGATGTAAATGCATAGCAGAACTGTCAGAACTAACCCCTTCTTTATACTAAAAGGGATGATAATTATCTTTGAAAAACTTTACCTATGCACTGTCATGTTTATTTCCAATTACTTTTGAGTGAGATCAAAATCTTCTGGTTGTGTATGGAAGGCGGGGGGAAGAGCAGGGATTCTGCATGGTTCATCTCTCCTGAAAACTGCTCTCTGATTACTTAACCAAACAGTCAAGTCATCAGTGTTTCACATTTCACAAATCTCCACATATATAATGTCAAAATAGCAGTCATTTCTAATGGCAGCAATTTTTAATTCACTTTAAGTCTTGAATATGTTTAAGTTAAAAGCAAATTTTAAAAATACAGTTATTTCAAAAACTTGCCACACTTACAGCTTCTCAAAACCGTTGTGTAAACAGAATCAGAAACCCTTAACCTTCGCAATTGTACTAATAATCACAAATAACAACTATACCTATGGTCTTGGGTATTATTAGGAATAAGGCCACTTTGAATGCTGACTTGGTCTAAATTCCACCATATTTGGGCAAAAATAAAACAACAAGCAAACAAACAAAAAATAGACCCAGCTGATCTTTAGGAGTCTGTTTTTTTCTGGGGGGAGGGGGCGGGGCCGTCATTTCTGTAGCTATGCTCAGTTTGTCTTTTTTGGCACCAACATACACATCTACAGTCTCTCTTGTACTGATTACAATCAGAACAAGATGCAAAGAACTAAACTTCAGTGTTATCTTCAGCCTGTAGGTGTCCAGGGAACAGATTCCTGGAGCTGTTTGGAACTCGCAGTTTTCAAATGAAGAAACAGATTTTCCCATGAATTTAGCAAACTATGTCAAGGGCACCATTGCTTTCAGGAAACCAATAGCTAAGTTTTCAGACTCCCTCAGATACCAAGGCATAGAGAAAGAAAAGGAAGGACCCAGGCAAAATGTCACCATTTCTGCAGAGAAACTTTTTACATTTTTATTATGAAAATGACGAGTTTTAATTTTCACTGAAAAGGCTGAAACATTTTAAATTAAATTAGCAAAAGCCCCCGCACAGTTCCTGGCCTGCACCCATTTTTAAAGAGGTATCCGAAGAAGCTTGCCTTTAGGATCTGTCTGAGGGGGACTGAACAAAGATCTCCTTTGAGTGTCTTCCCAAATGCACTCTTCATGCGTAAGGGAATTTTCACAAGTGCACATTATAAAAGTATGAAAACCAGGGGTTCTCAAACTGGGTGTCAGGACCCCTCGGGGGTCACGAGGTTATTACATGGGGGGGTCGCAAGCTGTCAGCCTCCAAACCAAACCCCGCTTTGCCTCCAGCATTTATAATGGTGTTAAATATATAAAAAAGTGTTTTTAATTCATAAGGGGGGGGTCGCACTCAGAGGCTTGCTATGTGAAAGGGGTCACCAGGACAAAAGTCTGAGAATCACTGGCAAAACCTTTGGTGCTGAACTGTTTCGCTTCAGTTAGGAATTGCCTTAATCTAAAGTGAATAATTGACAGCGAGAGATAAAGCAAATATTAACTGTTCTATTATCAGAGTAAATCTGCATTCCCATGACCTTCAGTCACACACAGATCTTCGCCCTCAGACAGTCTCCTGTTGCATTAAATAATGGTTCACTGCTGAATCTCCGCGTCAGCCGTGCAGTTCAAACCAAAGCTTTACACTTTTGCTTTTGTGAAACAAGTACTGACCCCACAATATTTCCTGTTGCCTCCTTTCCTGACTTTTCTGGGCGGGGTAATGGAGATTGAAAGTGGGGACAACTCCTCGCTGGAAAGAGGCTCTTTGCTGAAGCTCTATTGCCCAACTTCAATCCAGACTTTGCTGCACACATAACAGAGAGTGTGGGAAGGGGGCTTTGAAACAGTGTCAGGCCTTCCTGCTCTCACTAATAATGCCGCTAATTTCCTAGCACCAGCAGCCCACAATGGAGGTGGCTGCGACAGGGAGCCTGCGTGGGGCGAAGATTCAGCCACCTAGCACAGTAGGGAGTGTGACACCGTTTCAAAGACGGCTCTCTTTCCCTCACTGGCTCCACGCTGCCACTGCCTGCAGCATGCTCAGGCCCCCAGAGCTGTCATATGCCAGTGTGTCAGAGAGACCCCGAGGGCAACCTATGCCAACCAAAGTAGGTGGGTTGGGAGAGTGTGTATCTGCCGGCCCTCAGCAAACATGGTGGCCCCATGCTGCCGGGAGGCAGGGCGGCCCTGTGAGGTGATACAAAGGGAAAATGTGGTGGGGAAGGGTCAGGGATAGAGTGCCTGGGGGAAGCACCCTTGGGTGTAGGCCTGTGTTCTGCTGCAGCTCAGAGCAGGCAATCGTAATGGTCCCTCCTGGCCTTACAATCTGTGAACCGTGGACGGTGGAAGAATTGAGCGGGACAGGGAGGATACTGGGAGGCAGAGAGGGAGAGGAAGGGAGATGGTGATGGGGCAGAAGTCTGAGGGAAAAGGGAACATGAGTGGGAGGGTCAGGGAGCAGATGAGGGTCTGAGATGGAGGAAGCCAGAAGGGGGTGATGGGGCAGGAGCTTGAGGCTGGAGGAAGAAGAGAGTGATGGGAGGGGGCATGGAAGGGGACAGAGAGCTGGGAAGGGGATGCCAGCCCTCGCCAAGCGGCTAAGGAGCAGGCCTGTGTTTGTGTGTGCGTGCATTTACATTGAATTTCCACCCCAAAACGATCTCACACCCACACACGTTGCAGGACTGGGGTGTCCCCCAAGGGGTGAATACTCAGCAGGCCGACCAAAAACAAAACCATTTTTAAAAATCAACCGCCTGGTGTTTTGGGGGGGGATTGAGCCTGGGTTGTGAGCTCTTGGGATCAGCCGTTCTATTCTCTGCAGTCGTGTTCTGACACCACTGGAGCAAGTGTGACGGGCCACCCACTAGAGGTCAGTGGTGGTGCACAGCTGCCAGTGTGCACTGCACCACAAGGAGTTAATGACAGGGCGAGTCCTGGGGAATGGAGTTTGCAGTCAGCTGCTGAGGAAGTTGGGACTGGACTGGAGGTGCTACTTTCCCTTCGAATGGCTGCCAAGGGGAAGGTGAGTGTGTGTGTGTGTTCGCACGGGTGAATGAAGTGCAGCTAAATCAAAGTAGGAGCATGAAGCTGAAGGTTTCTGGGTACCTCTAAGCTGCCACGTTTGCTTTTCACTGTACAGCTAGGGCAGTCGATTCCATTGGTTTTATTGGGCTGCTCTGGGTTGAGCAACGTTTCTATGCTAGACGATAACAGGCCGACCCTGAATTCGATGCCTTAAGATCATGCCAGGTGCTACGATACGTCTTGCAAAGGGCATCCAAAATTGAAATAACTAGGAATGACAGATAGGTGGATGAAGCCAGACAACCTCGTTCATCAACTCCGGCTGAACGGGGGTCCTTTTACTCAGCACTAGAATTGTACGTTTGGGTAGAATTACGGTTAAGTGTAGACAGATTTTAAAGCCAGAAGGGATCATTAGGATCATGTAGTCTGACCTCCTGACAGAACAGGATATAGAATTTCACCAAGTGATTCCTGCATCAGTCACATGTGGTTGAACTAGAGTGGGTCTGGGAGAATAGCTGCAATTCATTGAAAGAGCGTATTCTATTTTCCTCTCCTTTCCCTTGAGTTAAATGATTCTGCAGTCATGAAATCCTTATTTTTCAGCAACTCTGCTAAACAGCTTAATCTCAATCCAAAATTAAAGTACTATCAACACATGCATCTCGTTAAAAACAAAAAAAAAGTGTCCCAGCTACAACTGTGCTTAATTGTGTTAAGTAGTCAGGAAGCCTACTTCTCGCTCAGTCATTACCTGTCAGGGTTAATAAGCAACATGTTGGATAGGGGGCGTTAACCAGATAAAAAGCAAAACCTAACGACCTTTTATCCCCCTGACTTTAACCAGAAAGAGGAGTGGGATAGTTTTACGGGAAGAACTTCTGTTTTAAGGTAAGAGATTGTTGATGGCCTTTTTTTATGTTCAACATGTAAAGGCGGAATTGTGAGTTTGCTTCGGATATGTTGTGGTCGTGGAGAGGCAACTTTTCAAATTGCTATACAGTGTATGCACTATAGCTGCAGGCCTGCAACTGGATCTGTGGGAGCAGTCAAAATGTGTTCACACATGCCTAGGCATTCCTCAGCAATGTTGCAATGTTTTGAGTGCAAACACTCCCAGGCCCATTTAGAATGGGGGATGGTGAAGGAAGAGTAGTTTTGATCAGGGCTGGCTTTAGGAAGTGCGGGGCCCAATTCGAACATTTCAGCAGGGCTCCGGCCGGCAGGGATGACTAACAACAAAAAAAAAAAAACATGTAAAGAAAAGCCTTTCATTTCTTCCATGTATTATTTACTTTCCATAACTATATAAATAATAAAATTATATATTATGTACATTGCATTATATATGCTGTTGATTGGTTATTAATGAGCTCCGTTTCACGTGTGTGGGTCCCCGCCACTCCCTGGGGGTGTGCTAGGGTGACCAGATGTCCCGATTTTATAGGGACAGTCCCGATTTTGGGGTCTTTTTCTTATATAGGATCCTATTACCCCCCCACCCCCACCCCCGTCCCGATTTTTCACACTTTCTGTCTGGTCAGGCTAGTGGTGTGCACATGTGTGGGTCCCAGCTGCTCCCTGCCCCCCTCATTGAAGCAGGTGTGCAGGGTTACTGCCCTGGGAACTGCAGGGCACCAGTGGACATGGGGCTGGCTGCAGGCAGGGCAAGGGGTGCGGGGCTGGTTGGAAACGGGGTGTGGGGTGGGCTGGCTGGCTTCAGGCAGGGCCGCAGGGGGGGTGCAGCGGGGGTTGGCAGGGCTGGAGACAGGAGTACGGGACTGGCTGGCTTCAGGCAGGGGGGTGTGGCGGGGGTTGACTGGAGACAGGGAAGGAGGTGTGGGGCTGGCTGCAGGCAGGGCAGGGGGTGCAGGGCTGGTGCAGGCAGGGGTGTGTGTGGGGCTGGCTGGCTTCGGGCAGGGCCGCTGGGGGGTGCAGCAGGGGTTGGCTGGAGACAGGGCAGAGGGGGCAGCAGGGGCTGGCTGCGGGCAGGGCAGAGGGTGCGGCAGGGGCTGGCTGTGGGCAGGGGGTGCAGGGCTGGCTGCAGGCAGGGCAGGGGGGCGGGGCTGGGCTGGTGTGGGCAGGACAGGGGGTGCAGGGCTGGTGCGGGCAGGGGGTGTGGGGCTGGAGGCAGGGCAGGGGGTTCTGCAGGGCCTGGCTGGAGACAGGGGCAGGACAGGGGGTGCAGGGCTGGTGCGGGCAGGGTGTGTGGGGCTGGAGGCAGGGCAGGGGGTTCTGCAGGGCCTGGCTGGAGACAGGGGCAGGACAGGGGGTGCAGGGCTGGTGCGGGCAGGGTGTGTGGGGCTGGAGGCAGGGCAGGGGGTTCTGCAGGGCCTGGCTGGAGACAGGGGCAGGACAGGGGGTGCGGGGCTGGTGCGGGCAGGGGGTGCAGCAGAGGCAGCTGGAGCCCCAGCCCTTTAAATAGCCCCTGCTGTCCCAGGGCTCTGGGGCTATTTAAAGGGCCCGGGGCTCCCCTGCTTCTACCGCCCCGGCCCTTTAAATAGCCAAGGGAGCCCTGGGGAAGCGGCGGGGCTCCAGCGGCTATTTAAAGGGCCGGGGCAGTAGAAGCAGCGGGAGCCCCAGACTTTTTAAATAGCCCCCAGAGCCCCGCAGCCCTACCCCAGGCTCCAGCAGTGGGGGTCTGGTGGCAATTTAAAGGGCCTGGGGCTCCAGCCCCTGCTGGGAGCCCCAGGCCCTTTAAATTGCCCCCTGGGGAAGCTGGGCCACCCCAGTACAACACACCAGCTCTTGCCGGTACGCCGTACCGGGGCTTGGGCGCAGGGCCCTCTTAGGGGCGGGGCCCGATTCAGGGGAATTGGTTGAATTGGTCTAAAGCCGGCCCTGGTTTTGATAGGAAATTTTAAGTAAAAGGTAACAAGAATCGCTTTCCTTAAACTCTTACATTTTGAGTCCTAATCCAAGATGACCATGTGCCATCAAGTGCCCTAAACATGAGCCTTCTATGCTGCCATATGGTGGGGTGTAAGCAGTCATGCAGATCCACATATTCTAGTAAATTGTCATGAAAAGTTACCTGCCTGGGGACAATATCTACTCCCGCACCTTGTGTGTTGATGATGGATGCCAGTGACAGAAAACGCACAGTATTCTATTTGCCAATTCATAGGGGGGGGAAGAAAGTGACTGCCCTGCACACGTAGGATTTTGCCAGGCTGAGTTAGTGTCTGCTTAGCCGTGTTAGTCTATATCCGCAAAAAGAACAGGAGTACTTGTGGCACCTTAGAGATTAACAAATTTATTAGAGCATAAGCTTGGGCTGTAGTCCACGAAAGCTTATGCTCTAATAAATTTGTTAGTCTCTAAGGTGCCACGAGTACTCCTGTTCTTTTTGTCTGCTTAGTGGAAACCAATCAGCTGGTGCTTTTACAGTTCTTTTGGTTGCACAAAACACCACATGATCAGAAAAATCCAGCCAAACAGCGTCAGTCCTCGGGACTAAGCAGAATTCATCCTCCTTGTAAGACCAGCTCCAGACTTGCAAGTAGCTAATGAAAATGCTGCCATAGGGGATGCTCACCTGGGTTTTCGAGGGCTGACTCACTAATTCACCATCTGTTCTCAGGGCTTCCAGCAATCTCAGATGGCCCAGTGGAACAGGAGTGGCTATTTCAGGAGCCCTGGTAGCAGAGATGTGAATCCCGACCTTGAAGCTGAAAGACAGACTGCCTCCTTCAGCGTGGAGAGGCTCACTGCCATATTGGATGGAGGTGCTGACAACACCAGGACACGGAGGGCAGTGGGTGAGTGGGCTTTAAAAACCTTGATGCTTCCTGGATGAGAGAGACACTTCCATGTCCTTGGTATGTCTGGTTCTTCTCTGCAGTGGTGACTCTTCTATCCCGTGAGGAACCTTCTCCTCAGATCAAGCAATAAAAAATTCAAGCAAAGGAAACATCATAAGGGGCTTTTAGAAAGAGAGAGGCTTGAGCCCAGGATTCTCAGCTGATGTAAGTCAGCCTAACGCCACTGGAGCTACACAAATTTACACCAAACTTTTTGCCCCACTTTTCCTCCTCCAGATCTCTGGCTGACGTCATAGGGTGCAATAAATTAGGCAAAACATATAATTAAAGTTAAGATTTTGTCATGGATATTTTTAATAAAAGTCAGGGACAGGTCACAGGCAATAAAGAAAAAAATCACGGAAGCCGTGATCTGTCCCTGACTTTTACTAAAAATATCCATGACAAAATGGGAAGGGGCCAGGCAGCTGCAGGGTGGCTGGGAGCTCAAGAGCCCCCACCACCCATAGGGGCTCAGAGCTCCAGGGATCCCCTTGCCCCCTCCCCGGCAGCCAGGGAGCTCCAGGGATCCCCCTCCCCGGCGGCCAGGGAGCTCCAGGGATCCCCCTCCCCGGCGGCCAGGGAGCTCCAGGGATCCCCCTCCCCGGCGGCCAGGGAGCTCCAGGGATCCCCCTCCCCGGCGGCCAGGGAGCATGGTTGTTCCATGATTTTTGTGAGGAGAGCGGTGGGTAAAAGGGGCAGCTGTGGAGGGAAGGCTGAGATGCAGCGACAGCAAGGGAGAGGGTTGCAGCCAACAGCCAGTCAGCACAGAGCAGAGACAGTCCAGTCCAAACAGCCGATAGTTCACTGACTGTCCAAAGGTCCCTGCTTTAGCTGCTTCAAGTCTCTGGCTGGCTCCTCTCTGCAGGTTTATCGGTTGGGAGGTGCATTCAAAATTGTACTAAAGGTCACAGATTCATAACCCCAGTCTGTATATGTATTTCACAATGACCACCAAGTTCAGAACATTACAAGCTTTCATAGAAGACCAAACAACATATTGTGCAACCAGTTGATTCAATTACTTATTCTTTGGGGTTCAGACCCCTGTTCTCCCCGACTGTCACACTTCCTCACTACAAGTGTGTAACTGATTTGGCTGGTCCTTCCTCCCGGGCCAGCTCTCTGTGCAGCAGGGTATCCAGAGGACATTGCTCCACATGATGCACATGTCCCCTGGGCACCGTTCCCCCGCTGAGTCAGTATAGGACAACAGCCAGGGATAGTCCCAGGATGCACGGATACAACGAGAGTAAAGTAGCATGGTACGGGTGGGCAGGATACCTGGCTGTGTTATGAAACACCGGTTGTGTGGACACAATACAATGCTGTGTGGTAACCCTGCCAAACAGCATGTCATGACCAGGTTACCATACCGCTTGTACTCACCAGATAGACAGGACTCTGCAGGTAGCCCGGCTACAAACAAAGCCTGCAGCCGTGCCAATGCCAAGGAGGGGGCCAGAGCAGGAGCACGTGTGGTCTGGAGGAGGTTTCTGGCCTGGAGGGCTGGAAAACGGATCATGAAAATTAAGCTGTGAAGGGAAGAGGGGGATTCTGTGGGTTTGATCAGGTTGAATCCTTGCCTGGGTAGATCACATAGCTCTGCCTCACCTGAAACCGAGGCTGGGACCAGGGCTGTCTGCAGAGACCTGTGCCAGGTGAGGCTTTCCCTGTGGCCAGCCACCACTGGGGTAAAGCTTTCCGTGACTCCGGGTTTGCTGAGAGACTGATCGTACTGTGGCAGCGGCACCCCGAGCCGCACTCCCGCCGCGCGAGCCCGCCCGTTCCGCTCCACACCCGAGCCGCACTCCCGCCGCGCGAGCCCGCCCGTTCCGCTCCACACCCGAGCCGCACTCCCGCCGCGCGAGCCCGCCCGTTCCGCTCCACACCCGAGCCGCACTCCCGCCGCGCGAGCCCGCCCGTTCCGCTCCACACCCGAGCCGCACTCCCGCCGCGCGAGCCCGCCCGTTCCGCTCCACACCCGAGCCGCACTCCCGCCGCGCGAGCCCGCCCGTTCCGCTCCACACCCGAGCCGTACTCCCGCCGCGTGGGCTCTCCTGTTCTGTTCTACAGAGGCAGTTATCTACAGCGACCCTGGCTTTAGCAGAGAAAACCAATACTTCCAGAGCCAGAATGAGAGGTATGAAACAGCAGTCAGAAAAGCTGTGTACCTCAAGGAGAAGATGCATCAAATGGGATGGACTGAAGACGGGCCTGAAATTAAGTACTGCTACAGGTAATGGCTTTAGTATTGTTAATATTATTTTTCTTTTAAAAAAAAAAATCTGCTTAAATCACCCCTCCCCCAATTAAGAGGCTGGAGGCTGCAACTGTTAATGGACTGATTAACAGGGGTCCCCCCACAAGCATGCTACAGATTCTTACTTTAGCCCTGTGCCTGGGAGAAAAGAAAAACATTGGTATAAAACTGCAAGGGAACCACTCAAGAAGTAGCACAGCTGCTCCTGCAGCGACTCAGCACGCTGGAAATGACAGTGATCCAGCTTCCTCCTGCTGTCCTTTCACACACACCCCCTTCCCTCGAGTGCTGCTTGTGAAGACAGATGCGGCCTGGACGAACTCAGGCCGGGCTCCCAACTCACGTGGTCCTTTTAAACAATCCACCAGGACAAACAGAAACACGTTAAAAATTCCGAGTTAAAATGTGAGAGTGGAAGGTAAGCGTTTACCAGTGAGGTGGTGGCATGAGACCCGGAACGATAACTCCAATTCCCCATGAAAAGTTCTCATCCCCGCAGCTGAAGACAGAGAATGCCGCCCCAACTGAATTTTTAAGTCTCTTCCATATGATAAAACGCTACTCAAATGAGAGGCCAGTAGTATGACAATCTGACGACGTGGTTTGCAAACAGTCACTGCAGCTCAGCTTTTGAATTCATGAAAAAGGCAGGGAATTTACAAAGTAGTTGGAGAAGTTCAGTTTTTTAATAAAAAAAAGTTTGGTT
The DNA here is from genome assembly GCF_027887155.1 of Malaclemys terrapin pileata. Classification (NCBI taxonomy): domain Eukaryota; kingdom Metazoa; phylum Chordata; order Testudines; family Emydidae; genus Malaclemys; species Malaclemys terrapin. Next base: position 1,887,611 of record NC_071511.1, on the reverse strand, counting down.
CATGTATTTATTTAGTTATATGCATAAAGGAGGAAGCTGCTATCCTGGGCTCTAGGCGCCTTTGCTATCATTTTTAAATGCAATGACAAAATAACCAGTGGCTTTCCCCAAACCAGAAAATAGCCAATGGCACTCTTATGATACCCACCATACCTGCTTTCATCAGCCCCTTTCCCCATTGACATCAATGGGACTAGTCATGTGCGTCCAGTAAGCGTGTGCATAAGTGCTTTGTTGAAACAGGGCCGGAACACAGAATGCCTTGCAGGAGGACCGAGTCCCTGGCCTGCATCTCAGATACAATCACTTGGCAAGTTCTGCAAAGAGCCCAGTGACTCACAGTGTGGGAGATACTTGCCACTGTTTCACTATCTCTAAAAACTGTTTTGAAAATTCATTTTTAATAATGTATATTCCTAGCTAGCTAGCTAAAGAGTGTATCACTGCTGTGCTGTGCAATCTTCCTTCACGCATTCCCTTACACACATTTCTCCCTCTCCCCTCCCCCCCACCTCCCACCCTAGGTGATCGTGAAGCTCTCCGAGGTCTTGTATAACAGGACAGGGATGATCATTTATTAAAGAGAACAGGTGTCCATCAGTTTTTAACAGAGGTGCCTCTGGTGGCACTGCAGTAAAACAAGGGGGTGCAAATAATCTAAGGCAGTGGTCCCCAACCTTTTTCCTCGGGCGGACGCCAGACGACGAGCCACGGAGGACCGTGGCGGTGGACGAGCATCCGCCGAAATGCCACCGACAAGCAGCAATGTCAATCGGCGGAATTTCGGCGGCGACGCATCTGGATGACGCTGCTTCTCGGCGGTATTTTGGCAGATGCTTGTCCGCCAGCCAGTACGTGGGTGCACTTAGACGCCCCGCAGGCACCGCGTTAGGGACCCTGATCTAAGGAGATAATTCTGATCAATCAGCTCCACTGAGCAAAGATTTCTACATGTGACAAAAGGTGAGCTACCCTCTATGCAGAAGGAGAAACTCCAGAAGGAAGGTTTCAGCGTGGTAGCCGTGTTAGTCAGCAAAAAGAACAGGAGTACTTGTGGCACCTTAGAGACTAACAAATTTATTTGAGCATAAGCTTTCGTGGGCTAGAACCCACTTCATCGGATGTATGCAGTGGAAAATACAATAGGAAGTTATATATACACAGAGAACATGAAAAAATGGGTGTTGCCAAACCAACTATAATGAGAGTAATCAATTAAAGTGGGCTATTATCAGCAGGAGAAAAAAAACTTTTGTAGTGATAATCAGGGTGGCCCATTTCCAACAGTTGACAAGAAGGTGTGAGTAACAGTGGGGGAAAAAAATTAGCATGTGGAAATAGTTTTTACTTTGTGTAATGACCCATCCACTCCCAGTCTTTATTCAAGCTTAATTTAATGGTGTCCAATTTGCAAATTAATTCCAATTCAGCAGTCTCTCATTGGAGTCTGTTTCTGAAGTTTTTGTTGTTGTAATATTGCGACTTTTAGGTCTGTAATCTAGTGACCAGGGAGACTGAAGTGTTCTCCAACTGGTTTTTGAATGTTATAATTCTTGACATCTGATTTGTGTCCATTTATTCTTTTACATAGAGACTGTCCGGTTTGGCCAATGTACATGGCAGAGGGGCATTGCTGGCACATGATGCCATATATCACATTGGTAGATGTGCAGGTGAACAAGCCTCTGATGGTGTGGCTGATGTGATTAGGTCCTATGATGTTGTCCCTTGAATAGATATGTGGACAGAGTTGTCAACGGGCTTTGTTGCAAGGATAGGTTCCTGGGTTAGTGTTTTTGTTGTGTGGTTGCTGGTGAGTATTTGCTTCAGGTTTGGGGGCTGTCTATAAGCAAGGACTGGCCTGTCTCCCAAGATCTTTGAGAGTGAGGGATCGTCCTTCAGGATAGGTTGTAGATCCTTGATGATGCGCTGGAGAGGTTTTAGTTGGGGGCTGTAGGTGATGGCTAGTGGCGTTCTGTTACTTTCTTTGTTGGGCCTCTCCTGTAGTAGGTGACTTCTGGGTATTCTTCTGGCTCTGTCAATCTGTTCCTTCACTTCAGCAGGTGGTTATTGTAGTTGTAGGAATGCTTGATAGAGATCTTGTAGGTGTTTGTCTCTGTCTGAGGGGTTGGAGCAAATGTGGTTGTATCTTAGAGCTTAGCTGTAGACAATGGATCGTGTGGTGTGGTCTGGATGAAAGCTGGAGGCATGTAGGTAAGTATAGCGGTCAGTAGGTTTCCGCTATAGGGTGGTGTTTATGTGACCATCGCTTATTAGCACTGTAGTGTCCAGGAAGTGGACCTCTTGTGTGGAGTGGTCCAGGCTGAGGTTGATGGTGGGATGGAAATTGTTGAAATCTTGGTGGAATTCCTCAAGGGCTTCTTTTCTATGGATCCAGATGATGAAGATGTCATCAATGTAGCACAAGTAGAGTAGGGGCGTTAGGGGACGAGAGCTAAGGAAGCGTTGTTCTAAGTCAGCCATAAAAATGTTGGCATACTGTGGGGCCATGCGGGTACCCATAGCAGTGCTGCTGACTTGAAGGTATACATTGTCCCCAAATGTGAAATAGTTGTGGGTGAGGACAAAGTCACAAAGTTCAGCCACCAGGTTTCCCGTGACATTATCGGGGATACGGACCCATGGAAAAGTACTCATTCTTTTTTCCAGAAGGAAGGTATTTCAGACTCCTTCTACCTCTTCTCACTGTTTCTATTTTATAAAAAAAAATAAATATTTTACAAAAGAGAAATTTTCACCATGTGCTACTGAAATGACATTATCTAAGTTCCTATGGACTGCAGAACTTCAGAACGTGCCATTCTGGGATGGCACCATGCAGTTGAGCCGGCTGGCATGTCATCAGAGGAACTGACTAGACATTTTTAAAAAAAATTAGGTACGTTCAAAGTTGTCTAAGTCCTAAGTGACAGCAGATGCAGTTCAGTCCGTTCCAGCTAAAATCAGTGATGTTTTTGATTGTGATTTAAATAGAAGGAAGAGGAAAGATGAAAGGGGGAAAAGAGAAGAAAGGGTTAATAAACATCAAAGAAAGTTTAGGGGTTGGATGGTATTTTTTAGAATCTCAGTTCAATACTACTAAGCTGATCCGAAAAGAGAGAGAACACCTTTCCACATTGCCAATTAAAAGACAAGGGAGGTGTAATTATCAAACAAATGACTCTCAAGCAAGGTATGCTATTAAAGACAAAATGGAACCCGCTTTGAAGGATTATTTTTCTCGCACTTCCTGTGTAGATGCGTTATGTTACAAAATTAATTCAAAAGATCAGTAACAATGGGAACTCAGAACTGGTATGTGCTGAAGATTGTTTAAAATGCCTTATGCATTTGCACTGTTGCATTAACAATATTCTTGGAACGAGCACTCATGCAGAATACTGTCCATACGTTCCTTCCAGGGCACTTGGCGGAGACCTAGCATTTAACATCCACCGAGTCTTTAAGAGCAGTATCTTGGCCCTGGGAACAGATGAACAGATTGCCAAGTGGATCCCACTTGCTGACAAATATCACATTATAGGAACCTATGCTCAGACGGAATTGGGACATGGTAAGTCTACAGAGAAAATGTAGCATGTCCTTAGGAAGAAAAACACTGGCCCAGATGTTACAATTGGGGTAAACTGGCTCAGCCTCATGGACTTCATCTTAGGATATGTCCGAAGATTGTTTACAACGTGAGGCACCTTTTGGGGAAATGAGCTGCTCCCACCCAAAACATTTCAGAGACTTGAGTTTAGCGGTTGTGGAGCTGTTCATCTGTGGATTGCATGAGAGTCCCAAAGGAAGAGGGAGGTGGTGGAGTCTCCTTCCTTGGAGGTTTTTAAGGCCCGGCTTGACAAAGCCCTGGCTGGGATGATTTAGCTGGGAATTGGTCCTGCTTTGAGCAGGGGGTTGGACTAGATGACCTCTTGAGGTCCCTTCCAACTCTGATATTCTATTGTTCTATGAAGAGGAAAAGCCTCTCTCGCTTTATAGAGATGGCAGGAAAAAAATGAGTGTCAGAGAAAGTCTGCTGAGCTGAGTTTTGCTTTTTGATTCTGAAAAGTTCAAGTGGTGGAAGGGGAAGACTTGGATGCCAGAAAACTGGGATCCAAGAGGAGCACCCTCATCCCGGGAGTTGGTTGGGAGGATATATTTGGTTCTACATTTTCTATTCCTGGGAGAGGGATTTGCCAAGTTGCATCAAGGGTAGATGCGCCTGGAAGATGGGTTTTAGGGTAGCACTCACCAGAGAGTAAACCACAAACATTTGGGGAGTGTCCGTACTAGTTTCCAGAAAGGTGTAACTACTGCAGGTTAAGTGGCAAACTTAACTTAAGGAAAAATTGTCGTGTAAAAAAACTCCAGAAGTCTACAAGTTGGGCCCAGCCGAGAGCTGCAAGAGCCCGCACTGAATGCACAATCTCTTGCAGATCCTTCTCCAAGAGGAAGGGGTCTGGTAGGAAGGGGGAGCTAACGATCTACCAGAGGTCCAGTGTCACTTTTCTGCAGTGAGGCCTCGAGGACGGGGTGTCTGTCTCTCAGATGACCCTTCTGACACACTGAGGGATTATGTCCATTTATCTTTGTGCAGGGACATTTCTTCGGGGTTTGGAGACAACAGCGATTTTTGACATTTCCACTCAGGAATTTACACTGAATACACCAAAGATCTCTGCAATGAAGTGGTGGCCTGGAGACTGTAAGTACCAAACTCGGAATTACACTCTAGTGTTCCTAGTCTGCACCGTTCAGTCACTATCCCCTCCCGCTGCCCGACTTAACTCATCATGTGGGTGTCAAGGCTGCCTTTGCTTGCCCCCTAAAACGCATTGGGATTACATTTTAAAGCTGAGCTTTGTGACTGAGTGAGCCACGTGTTGTAAATATTTATTCATATTTTTAAAAGTCAAAATGGACCACTATGGTCTAGACTGACCTCCTGCACAACAGAGGCCAGAGGGGCCCACCCAGTGACTCCTGCAATGCAGGGAGTCATTCTGCTCTGCTCCAAGTGACACTGCGAGCCCAGTGACTTGTGGTTGAACTAAAGCAGATCTTGGAATTACTTCCAGTCTCAATTTAAAGACTCAAGTGATAGTGAATTGATCACCCCCATTGAGAAGTTGTTCCACAGGTTAATTATCCCCCACTGTGAAACGTTTCACCCTCTCTCCAATGAAACATGTCTAGCTTCTACTTCCAGTGCCTGGATCTTGTTAAGCCTTTGGGTCAGTCTACACTGCAACTGGAGCTGTGATTGCAGCATGTGTAGACACAGCTCAAGTAACTTTAACCTAGCACTTTTGGGAAACTGCGGTAACATGGGCTGCAGCATGGGCAGTTCCATCCTGCCTGGGACCCTGGGTACTCACTTGGTTGGCTACTCCGCGGTGCCATGGTGTCACTGCTGTTGACACTCTTGCTAGCTTGGGTACATCTACACATGCTGCAAGCGCTCCTCCAAATGCAGTGTGGAAATGCAGACCCTTTGCTTGCTGTAGCAAAGAGATCCCTCCAGTGGTGTGCAGTGATCACTCAATGCTTAAGGGGCTTGCAAGAGCTCTGCTTTATTCTGTGTCCAGTTCCAACTGACGGTGTTTAACAAGAGCTTCACCAGCATCTGTCTGAGACGCTCAGCCCTGAAAGCCACAGTCCCCAATACCACAAGTGGCAGATGTCTTCTCCCTGCGTAGGTACTCACGGAGCACAATGAACCCTGCGGTCAGTTTGCTACCAGTAGGTGGCAGGCTTTCCCAAAGTACCTGTAGAAATTAGAAATCAGCGAAAGGACCAGGCTTTGTCCCCTCAGTCCACATGCAGAAGGAAGGAAGGAAGGAATAGTTTTCTGGTTACAGAGAAGGATGGAACCAGGAGCTGTAGGATCAGGACATTCATTTCTTGTGCTTGTTTCCTTACCTGCAACACTGGGCTAACACACACAGTACCCCCTCTGCAGGGTGTTGAGAGGCCAAATTCACTAATGTCTGGAAAGCTACAGCGGTGCAGAGAATCAGCACCTGTACTCACAAGCCAGTGTCTCAGGTTCCCCTTGGTTTGAGGATGGCACATTCCACACACAACTACAGAACCCAAGGCAATTATATAAAACACTTAGCACTTCAATAGCATCCTGCATGAGCCTTAACTATTTACATAGATGAGTCTCCTCATTCCAAAGGGAAACTGAGGCAGGAGGATTAAGTGATTTGCCCAAGAAAATCCAGAAAATGAACAGTGCTAGGAGAACTACTCAGGGACTTCCTGGCTCCCACAGTCCCTGCTCAATCCACTAGATCACATCTTCCTCCAGGAACCATTCACTATCGACTACTCCATGTGTTACATCAAAGAAAACCAACATCTGCTACATTTAACTGTAAAAGCATTTATTGTATCTAATCTTAGAGAAACCTGGTATTCTTTCCCCTTCTAGTGGGCAGATCAGCAACCCACGCTGTGGTTTTTGCCCAGTTGTATATTAAAGGAAAGTGCTACGGTTTGCATGCCTTCATCCTGCAGATCCGCAGCCTTCATGACCATTCACCTGCACCAGGTAATTTACTCCAGATCCTACAGTGGTGCTTCAGTGTCCTTGTCTAGTTCACTCTCAACATATTTTCTAAACACTGGGCCTGAATTGTGAATAGTCCTACCTGGACACCAGACAATTGTCCCAATGTAGGACCAAGAACTTATAAAGATATTCCTGAATTTTCAGGGGGGGTCACAAGCGATGCTTGTCAAACATTGTCAAACATTGTCCCAGCATAGCTATAAATATGCCAAGCCCTTTAACTGAAGAATCATTGGTAATGCCCTTTGGCAGCTTTAATGTAAATCTACTTTCAATTGTGAAATGTCAAGGCTCCCAGGTGTGCTGCTGTAACCATTTTTGGTATTCAAACCCTATTCCCCAGGCAGCACCTATAAATCGGTAGATAGGTAAGGTGGGCAGACAGCCCTTTGGGACTCAGTTAATTTTCCCCATGGTGTGAGGGAGGTTTCTTCAAGGGAAGGGCCAGGGAGTTGAATTTTACCTTGTGCTAGATCTACAAACCTACTGAAGTATTAAGAAAAATAAAGTTCCAGTGGAAGTAAACAGGATCCGTTTTCCCATTCTTTAGGGGTTATTGTGGGAGACATCGGTCCCAAAATGAATTTTGAACACATTGACAATGGTTATCTCATGCTGCAGAACATTAATATTCCTAGAGAAAACATGCTAAGCAGATTCTCTCAGGTACGTGATGCATTAAATTACAAACACCTCAAGTAGATCCTATAACATCTAGATTTATGGCAAAATTTTACACTCAGATGTGCATGCAACTTCAATTGAAATCACTGGGAATTATAGATGAGGATATTTACCTGTATCCTAAATGTACTCTGTACATCAGGAGTCACACGTTAGCGGTTAAGGCAGCAGCTCCCGAACATTTTCCCTGCATGATCCCGTTTTTAGATGTATTGCCTCCCGCAGCCCCAGACAGGATGGAGGACGCCATTTAAAAATGGCAGCCTCTGTGCAGCGTGATCTTGCACACACCGTACATGCCAAGTCATGCTGGCATCCTCTGCACAGTGTGACTCCCACACGCACGGTGTGTGTGTGAAGTCATGCTGCATGGAAGGTGTCATTTTGTATAGCAAATAGCCTCTTCCATGCAGCATGACTTCACACGTACGGTGTGCGAGAGGTTGTGCCGTGCAGAGGACTGCTACACACATGCAGGATTGCTACGACCTCATTCGCTGATGGAGTGACCCCGCTTGGGGGTCACAACCCACAGTTTGGGAACCGCTGAGATAAGAATTATGATGCAGGCAAAATATATTGGTGTCAGCAGAAGAAAGAGCATGTGTATCTTAAAATGGGTACTTTAGCCCTTAGATACTGGAATATTTAGCTCCATGTTCATTTTGCTCAACACAAAATGACCACAGAACCATCTATTTTACTGAAGCCAACTATTGCCCTCCGTGGCTGCTGTTTTATTTCTCTGTATTTCAAAGTCTAGGTTCTACCAGATGGCACCTACATGAAACAAGGGTCCGATAAGATTAATTACTTGACCATGATCATAACACGTGTTCAGATTCTTTGGACTGAAGTTATACCCATGCTGTTGAAGGCCTGCACCATCGCCATCAGATATTCGGTGGTTCGCCGGCAGTCCAAGTTGAACCCGGGGTAATGGCATGTGGATAAACAAGGGGGACAGGTGCAGTGTCACAGTGTGTCCCCCTTCTCTATTTTCTGCCTTTATTCTGGTCTCCTTTCACACGTGATCTCATCACCATGCCATCAGTTTATTCACCTTTCTATGTGAGGAAGGAAATCAACATCTTCCATCGCTATTTACACTAACACCTTTTCAGCCAAATCCTAGAAGATCCCATTCACAATTATTGTCTCAGATAAGACCCAAGCTTTATGTTTATATAATCCAACAGCCAGGAAAGATCACTTATTTTCTCCCTGATTGGCCGCCCTTCATGATTACATAATCCAGCAGAATCCTGAAAGAGACACTGATGGGATAGAGAATTCTTCTTCAGTCCCATTCTATTAATGGATGAGACATTAAACTGATTCCCTAGTGAACGCAGTGTAGCGATGTCATTTCCAAACCTGAAGAAGAGCTCTGTGTAGCTCAAAAGCGTCTCTCTTTCACCAACAGTTGGTCCAATAAAAGATATTTCCTCACCCACTCTGTCCCTAGTGAATAGCTACGTTGTACGGTGCAGAATTTTTATTAGCATTATAAGTCCCTGTGTAATGACTGCATTAGATGGCTATTGTCCAATTGACTTAGACCCAAAACTTTAAACACTTTCATGATTTCTTTCTTTCTTTTAGAATTCCAGTGAAAACAAAGTCTCCTTCAAATGTGCAAACACTGCACCACTTTGCTAATCGGAAGCTGACTAGTTTAGTTTCATTGACAAGCTCAATTTTGGGCAAAAACTAAATACAGAAAAAAGTGAAGAATAAATTAGACTATTAAAAAAAGCTGTAAGGTCCAAATATTTTCATAAGAAATGCAGGGTTTGACCCACAGGAAAGGCATCATATGCTTTTATAATCTTTAATATAACAGTGCACATTAAAAAAAATACACATTCTGTATTCAAGAGCTTTTGAAATGTAATAATTTGGATTGGACTGTTAATACTGCTAATAACACAAGACAATCTGTAAGTGTGTGTCTCTGTGTAAGGAAGTTGTTGCTGTTACTAGGGCTTTTCCATTTTTTTTTCGATTATTCTTTCCCCCAGTTGAAGAAGAAATTTTGCTAAAGCACCTTTAACCTTCTGTGCCTTTATTACAGAAACATCGGCAGGAGTTGGTCAGTTTGAGCTGCTTTCAGACCAGAGGATCCTGCCTTAGGGTGACCGGATGTCCCGATTTTATAGGGACAGTCCCAATTTGTGGGTCTTTTTCTTATATAGGCTCCTATTACCCCCCCAACCCCTGTCCCAATTTTTCACATTTGCTGTCTGGTCACCCTATCCTGCCTGCAAAGCAAAAATACTTTGGGCTCCTTAGATTACAAAGACATTTCAAACTAAACTAATAATTATTGCTGTCCACAGCTTTCCATACTTTATAATCATAAATCATCTTCCTGCAGTGACCCAGAGGCAAAAATCCTAAACTACCAGACTCAGCAACAGAAGCTACTACCTCTGCTAGCAACAGCCTATGCCTTTCATTTCATGAACGCCTACGTGAACAAGTTCTACAACAAAGGATACACAGAGATCAAACAGGAGAATTTTGATTCACTACCTGAGGTAATTTGCAACAAAAATAATAAAATAATCATTACTATTATTTGCAGACTGTGCATTTTAATCCCTAGATCTCACAACTAATTTACAAAACACCTCACTAGACAGATGGGAAAATGAAGGACTAGGATGTTAAATGATTTGCCCAAGGCCCACAGTAAGATTACAACTCAGATCTGGACATCCAGAGTTATGTGCATGCAAAAGACAACATTTGAAAGGTTTTTTAGCTTGAGAAAACATTGTTTCAATGATCCGATAGCTCAACATGGCTCAGATTTACTTCAGTCTTTCCACACTCACAAAAAATTCACTTCTGGGCTAGGGTTGCTAAATTTGGTTGCACATATTCCTGGAGGTTTCATCACATGACAATCTTGAATTAAAGATTAATCTTTAATTCCTGGAACCTCCTGGAGGGTTGGCAACCCTGTTCTGGGCTGAGAATCAGTATGTAACTTTTGGGGCAAACCAGTGAGTGCCTGTAAACTGGGGCGAGGGGCACACTCAGGGCAGGTGGAACAAGGCGTGAAGAGGTGAGGCGAGGGCGGAGCAGGAGCAGAAAGAGGCAGACCAGGCCTGGGCCCTTGGGGAAGGGGGCGGGGGTTGAGGAAGCCGGAGCCTGAGACTCCTCCATGTGAATGCTGCGGCATGAACTAAAAGGTATCTAGTTCGCATTAACGCACTCCTCTTGAAACAGGACTAAGTTAATGCAAGAGAGTTACAGCGTAGGAATGCTGCAAGTCACCTGCCCATAGTCCAAACTGCAGGGCCACGTAGACATAGCCTATGAATCACCTGGCAGCAGGGTTTAGAAAAAGTGGACATGGTCTAAGCATGTGCAAATTTGCAAGGACACAAATGGACAAAAATCGGGCCCTTGAGTTTGCATGTACATGCAGCCAGAGGACCGACACTAAAGAAGTCAGATGTACCAGAGAATACCGTAATTTAGCTTTTTGTAAACTTTTAATGGCCTTAATCACATTAATTGTGTGGCCAAAGGCCAAACTCCTTCACTGTTAACAATGTATCTGCTTTATACAGCTTCATGCGCTTACTTCAGGCCTTAAAGCCATAATTACAGAGTACTGCACGGCAGGAGCGGAGGTCTGTCTCAGGGCCTGTGGAGGACATGGTTACTCTGCGCTGAGTGGACTCCCTTTTTTGTATACTAAACTAGCCGCTTCTTGTACTTACGAAGGGGAAAACACAGTTCTGTTCCTGCAGACTGCCAGGTAACTGTTCAGCCCTGTTTGTTTAATAACCTGCCTCCTAGTCCTCTCGCTCCCTACAGCATCTTCTCCAAAGCAGTTAAGGACATCAACAGCTTTCCTATAATGCAAGTCCAAATCAAACCCATTTCACAAATGATTCAGTTTTCACTCCCACAGGCAGGAAAGGAGGGGGAATAGTCACTGTCCGTCCCTAGCGCTTGGGATCTTGAGATTCCATGGGGATGGGGGTTGTAAACAATTGGCTACGTTGTACCTACCTCAAGATCCTGTCATTGGGAGGTGAAGTGAAAATACCCCTCCACCCGATAAGTTAGGGAAAGAGTTTTCAATTGAATTTGTTGCCTTTTAAGGTAATTTTAAATTAAGCTTAAATTTTGAGAAATTAAACTTGTTCCACTTAGACCAGGCTGTGGCATGATGTTGTTTTCCCTTGGATACATAGTCTACTAATTATCTGCAGTGAATAAAACACAGTAAAGGTGTTTTACTAATTGGAGTAATAAAACATGCACTTAGCTAAAATGGGAAAAATCTAGTCCATGTCCTGAGAGAGAGAGAGATCCACACCACACCCCCACCACTACCCACCCGCAGCATTTGCTGGCAGTACCAGCAGCAATGCCACAGATAGGACGGACTCAGAAATGACCTCTGTACTGTAGAGTATTACTCCTGGAGATGGTCCATCCAGGTCAGGGCTGAGCCACATCAATGGGACTTGGTGGTGAAGCTCACACTGCTTGTCTGTTTGTCTACCTGTCCGCGGAAAAAGAGCTTCAGTATTTGGGGCTCTCATGCCAGCATCTTTCATGCTCATGCACAGTTTTGTTTTGTTTTTTATTAAGGGGATAAATGCACCAAACACAAATTGGTTTTAACTTTCCTAGTTTTGTGGCTCATGCAGTTTTAAAGAGAATTATCTAATTATCACACAGATAGAATCATGTTAACAGCAATAGCAATTCTAAGCATTCATCAGGACTCAAACATTAGACAGACCCTGTGGAAAGCCAGGCCCATCACATCAGGTTACTGCAAACAGCACACAGAAAACAAAATTCCTGTTAATGGGTGGGTTTTAGATTTTTTGACGGGACACGTAACTCACTGCTTCTCCCTCACCACACAGAGAGGCTCATGACACCTTCCAGTAGTTTGCACAGAACAAACAGGTTCAGTGCAGCCTATTGCAACAGATTCTTTAAGGATGCGTGTCCTAAAATGACAACTAAACTAAAATTCGACCCGGGTTTGAAGTCCACTAGTTAAGCCAGACTCACAAAGCCATGTTCTTTCTCCAAGGTCTGTGCACCACTGAGGCGGAGTGTGTGGCTCCCGTAGAGGAGTGGGGAGCAGCTTGGGTTAAGCAGCAGCAGAAAGGAGTCATTGCTTAACAAGTGGTGGAGGGCCTGTCCAGCCCTGCTTGGTTAGCTGGATGTCAAATGTGATGCAGTCTGGGTGGGGATGCACAGGAGGAGACAGGAGCTTGTGACAGGGAAATGAGGAACTTCTTTCCCCACCTCATACCAGAGGAGAAAGGGTCCTACATTTTGACAGTGACTCCCCAGATTTCCAAACCATGACCCGGTATGTATTCAAATACACTTCCCAGGGTTTGCATCTGGCTTCAGCTGAAGAAGCCTCAGGTCTCCTCAAGAGGGGTCACTTTCAGGACATGGTGCAATTTTGGAAACATCCCGCGATGAGGACCCATTCTGTTACCCTGTTGTCAGGTTTCTGGTAAAGTGCCTTGCAGCAGTTCACTCCGGCCAGCCCATCCCTCCATCGGCTGCCTATTTGTATTCAGTGGACTCTGGAAAGTGTCAGGCATGGACCAAGATGGACTTTCTCAGATCAGACATTTACGGAGAGGCCTATCGGCACAGAGCAACCAGGTCAGTTGGGCTGGAGGAGAAACTTTTCCAAGTTTAACATTCAAGTAGTCTTTGAATTCAAATCCTTCATCACAAATAAGGAAACCACCAAAATCGGCTTCTTAGCTTAAAAAAGGAGATGGTAGTTTAAATTCAGCAAAAACTTGTCTCATGCCGTTCTCACAGAAATGAAGATTCCGCCCTTTCCTCGTGGTACCCTTGCAAGTGAGTCAGTTTTCCCTGCTCCAGATCCCACTAATATTAAACTTCTAATGCAGAATAGTAGGATTTTTAAAGCCATGCATAATACGTAACAGCTAGCATATTCTGAGCAGCATTGGGCTCTAAAATAAAAATAAAAATCACTAAAAATACACGTCACCAAATGGAATCTCTGCCATCCAGAGAGACTGCTGGGCAATTTAACTCTGTGCCATTCTAAATGTTGCCAAGAAAAATAAAACATCAGATGCTTAGGAAACTAATTCCTTCTCCAAATTGTGTCTAGCACAATGGAGCTCCAACTCGGATTCTAGCCATTGTGTACTACACCAAATTAATAATAATGCTACAAGTCCACACATCTATCGGTTATACACATTTACAGATCGAGTGATGTCACGGGTCTCTGGAACCAGGAAAACACTGCAAGCCAAATCCTCCTGTTTACACCAACATAAATGCAGAGTACCTCCCCTGAAGTCACTGTAGATTCATACTGTAGGACATTAGAACAGTATCTGGCCCCGTGTACTGAAGGCAGCAGTGTTGGAGACAATCAGTTATAAATACTGTCACAATTTCTTTAAATCCATTGCTCGCTCTCTCGCCTCATTCAGAAGCTAAAGAAAATTCACATGGGTCCCAGCTAAACAGAGATGTGAGCTGCTCTGGGTGGAGGTCCTTTAGTGGAGGAGTTACCCGAATGCTTTTCTCTGACTTGTGGTTAGATGGCTTCAGTTTCCATGGCCAAAGCTCTTTGCCTTCCGGGTACCTGAAATGAAATTCATTTAAAATACTCACTTCCGACATGTCTTTTTGACATGGTGGGTACATAGAGTGGAGAATAGAGAGTGTGTTTATAGACACGTATAATAGAAATAATTTTCTTCCCAGACTCCTCGGAAATGCCGCAACCAAACTACAGGCTTTGGTTCAGTCAGGAGCCGAGCAGCACGAGGCATGGAACCAGTGCACAGTACAGCTTGTACAGGCTGCGAAGGTCAGTACAAATCAGTATTCATTAGCCCTACTGGGTATGGCTGACCGACAACAGGAACCCATGGTCAGCTTAAACAGATTTAGTAACATTCCCAGTTATTTACTGTTCATAAGACAGAAGCACCTATTCTGTTCCATACAGCTTATACCTAGAGCTCCCAGCTGAGATCAGAGCCCCATTGTGCCAGGCACAAAACAGAGTGAGACACTTCCTGTCCCAAAGAGGTTACAGTCAAGAAAACAAGAGGCAGGAGGGGAAACAGAATCCATAGAGAGGTGAAGTGACTCACCCATCATCACACATCAGCCAGTAGCGAAGGAACTTGCTCCCAGTTCCGTTCTTGCTGCACTGAAACGCACTATCACAAATCACCATTTAACTCAATTGCCATTGAAAATGTTCATTCATTTCCTTTTAAATTCAGTGCTAGAATCAGAAAAAGTTGTAGGTTCATTGGGTGAAATTTACCCCAACAGAAGTTTATTGAAGTCTCTTAGAGTAACACCCAGGGCGAATTAGGCCTATTATTTCCTTTTTAGCTTTAAAAGGGTATTTCTACTACCAAAAAACAGGAACAGTGATATGTCTGATACTGTAATTTCCACCTTAAAAGAAGGAAATGGAATAAATAAGATCAATTTAGCGAGACCCGAAAATGACAGTATAGCCTGATGAAACTGATGTGGGAATTAAGGCAGGCAAAATATACATTCCTCAAACTGAAATTTGCCAAGACAGAGTTAACACCCTCTATGCTTCAGCTCTTTAGTGGAGCACACCAGGGGAACCATTAGAGAAACCTCATTCAAGGGGGAAATGAAAACACTTGGAATTTCATTACAGCTCTAGTAAGCAACAGATAAAAATAAGTTATCTGCAAAGTTTCAAACTTTGCTGCAACCATGTTAAAAATAAAGTTATCCTCTTGTTTCCTTTTTATCTAAAGGAGAATGTTTTTGAAAATAAAGATCTATAGCTCATTTGTTTTACTAAAATTAAAAAGTTTAAAATCTAATTTCTTCTGAAATGTGTACTTATATCTCAGCTTCAGCGTGAGACTGTCCAAATTAAACTGGAGGAAGTATAGCTCCCTCACCGGGGTTGTGTATAAAGGAAACTGACCACTCAACTGCAGCAGAATTGCTTAGATGTCCCTTAAACAGGAAACTGCACCCAGTGTGCTTAATCCAGCAGCCAAAGTTCACAACAGTGCAAGTGCTTCCCATCAGGAAAATAGGGCCCAGTGCCTTTGAAAACATGAGAGGTTATTCCTCTCCTACTAATCGCACTTTCAAAAGAAACTGTGCGCTATGATCTTCCAGGTCAACGTAATCTTTCAAAAGCAGAAGTAACTAAATCCACTTTGAGCAATATTGGCTCGCTCTAATGGCATTACAGTCCAGCCAGCTGCCCAGCGTATGTGTTTTCACCCTTTCTGGTAGATGGAAGAGCTGCAGGCAGCCTCAGTGGAGCAGGGTATTCAGCATGGATACGTAAAAAAAAGTGCCGCATTTATTATTAGGGATGGTTGAAAAATTGGAATTATTTTCTGTGAAACAGTTTGAATAGAACAAAGTTTTTTTAGTTAGAAGTTTTCCAAAAAATTGTCCAATGAATCAATCTGATACATTTCAAATGGACAGAAATTTAAATAAAAGCTTCCATTTTGGAGCCTGTCCTCTCCTCTCCTGACCCCCAGAGAAAGGGATCAGGGACAATAAACAAAACATTTTCATTCAGCCTTCTCTGTGCACAAATCTGGATTGTAGGCTTGATCCTGCACTCATTCAGTGACTGAACCCCCAACCCCCCATTGACTTCCATGGTCCATGAGCTTGGCGGCAGGCGGGGCTGGGAGAAATGGCCCATGCATCATAAATAAGGGCCAGGAATGCCCTACCAACTGTGGAATGGGAGTTCAGTCAGCAGAGAGAGAGAGACAGACAGAATTTGATCAGGATTTGTAAATAAACAAAACACTGATTAAAGAACGAGGAGTACTTGTGGCACCTTAGAGACTAACAAATTTATTTGAGCATAAGCTTTCGTGGGCTAAAACCTACTTCATGAGATGCATGCAGTGGAAAATACAGTAGGAAGATATATAGACACAGAACTTGAAACATATATATCTTCATGTTCTTTTTCATGTTCTGTGTCTATATATCTGCCTACTGTATTTTCCATTGTATGTGTGCATAACGATGAAGTGGGTTTTAGCCCATGAAAGCTTATGCCCAAATAAATTTGTTAGTCTCTAAAGTGCCACAAGTACTCCTGTTCTTTTTGCTGATACAGACTAACACTGCTACCGCTCTGAAAACACTGATTGTATCAGGTGTTTATCAAAGGAAAACCCAGTACTGAGTAAAGAGAATGGCAGAGCAGGAGTGAAAATGAAGTGAAGCTCGAGTTCCCCAGGTCCCTGCGAGTGACCCAACCCAGGGATGGAATTAGAACCCAAAGCATGGTCATTTGTTACTTTTCCCACCACACTTCCTGCTTCACTGAAGACAGCCCTGAACACACATCATTCTGTGACATCTTTAGCACACTAGAAAATACCAAGAGGATTTCAGAGGGAGAAAGATATTTGTATTATTTCTGGGCAGAATTCACCCTCTCCACTACTCCCATGTAGACTGCTCAGGTGAATCATTATGCACAGAAGTCTAATATTAACTCAGTTTGCCTATTTCATGTTGGAGTTCAGCTGTACAGCTAATTATGCTCGTTAGCAGGGATCATTTCTTTTGCTTTAGGTCAGCAGCCCAAAGGATTTCCATCAATTACCTAAAACAACAAAAGCATTGTAAGCTCTTTGGGGCAGGGACGCCTTTTGTTCTGTTTGTACAGCACCGAGCACGACAGGGTCCTGGCCCAGGACTAGGGCTCCTAGGCACTGTAGTAATATGAATAATCAATAATAATTCATTGGAAAGATGCACATTCATTTGTCGCTCCCTGACGAAAGACTGAAGCCTCCTTAGCTCTGAGCTCCTGGGAAGGTTGAGTGCTGCATGCTGCTCCAGTGTGACATCTGCAGTTGAATGGATTTGTTTTCCCCTCTCAGTCCACACATAATCAAACAGCCTTGCTGAGGTTCAGTGCAATGGGTTTCAGTGTGTTTCTGCCATTCAGATTGCCTGGAATGCTCACTGACAATATTTTGAATAAGAGTAAGCCAAGACTGGAAGCACTTTTCTAAGCTTTATCACAGTGGTTCTCAAACGGTGGGTTGTGACCCTGTTTTAATGGGGTCGCCAGGGCTGGTGTTAGACTTGCTGGGGCCAAAGCCCGAGCCCCATCACCCAGGGCTGGGGCCAAAGCCGAAGCCCAAAGGCATTAGCCCTGGGCAGCGGGGCTCAGGTTACGGGCCCCCCGCTGGCAGCTGAAACTTTTGGGCTTCGGCTTTGCCTCCCACCCCCGCCCAGGACAGTGAGGCTCAGGTGGGCTCAGGCTTTGGTCCCCGCTCCTGGGGTCACGTAGTAATTTTCATTGTCAGAGGGAGGTCGCAGTGCAATGAAGTTTGAGACCCCTGCTTATCAGTATCACAGTGGTGATTATTACTGTCCCCCCTTCTCTTCCATACTGTAGAAGTCAAACATGAATGTGAACGGCCTAACCAGAATAAAAACTGGCAGAAAATGGCCTGTGAAAATGGAAGGTTTGATACCCTTTGCTGGAATGTTTAGGTCACTCAGCATAGCCCTTGTCACTGGAGACATTTATGAGCATGCATTCATAGTTGAATTTAACTCTTTTCTAGGCTCACTGCCACTACATCGTTGTGAAAAACTTCATAGACACAGTGGAGAAACTTAGAAATGAGGCTGAAATCCAGAAGATTGTGAAACATCTTTGTGACCTTTTTGCATTACATGGTATCTTCTCAAACACGGGAGATTTCCTGCATGCTGGGTATATATCTGGGGACCAAATGGACATGGTGACTGCATCCTACTTGGATCTACTCGCTGTCATTCGGTGAGCTACAATAGCATAAGAAAGTTATACAACTTTCCCCCCACACCCCACAAGAGGAGGGAAAATGATGTTAAATAATTGTTAAGAATAGTTAAGTGTGTCACCATCACCAAGCCTGATGGGGTATCAGGTTTACATTTGTACACAAATCCTATGTGCAAGCTTTATTTTCACAGTTAAACAGATTTAAACCCTTAGAGGTCTGAAAAAAAACAAAACGTCTCAGGATTTCATAAATTGCCTGCTTTTAAATATCTTCGTTTTTAATCATTAAAATGTTACTACCAATGAAAGGTAATGTCTCAGGTACTTTACATTCAGCATCAGGGGGTAGCCGTGTTAGTCTGTATCTACAAAAACAACAAGGAGTCTGGTGGCACCTTAAAGACTAACAGATTTATTTGGGCATAAGCTTTCGTGAGTAAAAACCTCACTTCTTCGGATGCAGTTCAGTTTAAAAAGAGTTGCATGCACATAAGACTTCTCACACACACACCTAATTCTTCCTTGGCTTGAGATATTTCTCTGCGGTGATTGGATTGCAAACAATGTGGCATTGGGCTACTGCATGAGAAGCACAAAATAAAACAAAAATTAAACCGACTACATGTGACAGTGCAAAATGTAATTCATTGCCTTAATGGTGAAAAGTTAGATTTTAGAAATGGTTGTAATTGTAATAATCTAAGAGGTTATTAGCAACACAAGCAAGAAATTTTTAAGTACAATTTTACACTGACTATGGCTTTAAATTATTATACTATTTAGAGAAAAACGATCTATTTCAACTAGAAAGTTAAATAGCAACCATGCAGAGTGTCTTGTAGCTTTTAAACATCCAGTAGTACATGCTAACCTTATAAATAAAATAACCCTTGACCCATTGAATACTTTCTGCCATTTTACAAGATTTCTTAGTTTGTTTCAAAGTCATGTTTGGTTATAATCAGAAAAGATGAAAAGTTTTTCAGCCATGACTTTTAAACAAAAACAAAATTAACCACGGAGTCATTTCTCAGATAGTACAGTAAATTAATCCCTTACAATGTTTAAAAAGCTGTTTTCACATAGGATTTACTTTTTATAATAGAGCACTGCAATTTAGATATTCAATTTCATTGGGACGTTAGACTAAGTTGTTGACCAAGTGAGTTAATTGGGATTTTGCACACAATAGTAAGAATACACCCTACACAATGGACTAGAAAATAACAATTGAGGCAGCACACATTTGTACTAGAATTTCTCAACCAGGATTCAAAAGGTAGCAAACCTAAACAGAACTTTCAAAAGACCTTAGCCCATGGAACTCATAGTCAAACATACTGCTGAGGTCAAGAATTTAACAGGACTCAAGAAAGGAGTGCCCATTTCTATGGGATAATGAAAACATGCATGGAGTCAATATTTAGGATTAAAATGAAAACAACCAAGAGTTTGAAAGGGATACAAACACTCCAGCTTCGGGACATGAGACCATCTCATTGACAGGGGCTCGGAAGAAACTTCCCATATGAGCAGGTTGTGACGGGTTTCCCTCAGGGTGCCACTTGGAACTGGGGTACCACTGAGCCAGCCTGACCCACCAGACAGGGCTCCCTGTAACTGGACTGCTGTGACAAGCTGCAGACCTGCTCCCAGTCTCCCTCTTTCACCAGCATACATACAGATAGGGGCACATCCAGCTGTTGTAACATGCAAACAGGCTTTCTGACTAGCCCCTGCATGGGAAGGCTTCAGCTAAGGAACTGCCCAGATACTAAAGTGCACACACCCCTCTGGAACGCAAACCCAAAATACACCGTCCTGTGCTGTACAGAGAACTGTACAGCGTAAGCTCATGAAATTCACTCCCTCCCTCGATGTGGAGAGAGATATGCAACAGCTTTTTGCCCCCTATTTATGAATTTGGGATAAGATAAAACAAGTTTATTAGCTACAAAAGGTAGATTTTTAAGTGACTGTAAAAAATAGCAAACAGATCAAAGTAGATTAACTAGCAAATGAAACGAACATGCAAGCTAAGGTTAATGTAATAACTAGTTTCTTTAGAACTAGCAAATTCTCACCCTAAATGTTGTTTTAGGCAGATTGCAGAGGTTCTTGAAGGTCAGCTGCTCTTGCTGCAGCTGAAAACTCCAGGTATTTCTTTCAAAGGCCACACACCTTCTAGCCTGGGTTCAGTCCTTTCTTCCCCAGTTCACTCTTAGGTGTTTATAGCAGTCATCTTGGGTGGGGAGACAGTGAAGAATGAACCACGTTGAGGTCACTCTCCTGCCTTAAATAGGTTTTGCATATAGCAAAACTTAGTTTCCAAACTTAGGTCCCATGCCAGTCAGTGAAAAAACACTGGTATTCCAAGATGGATTCCAGTACCGGGTGACTTGATCACATGATCCTGCAGCCATAACTCAAAGGCTGGTTGTAACATCCTCAGGAAGACTTCCCAGGAAGATGGGAGATTAGCATCTTCTAAAACCTATTGTTCTTCCTAATGGCCCTTTCCAGCCAGCAATCTAGACTGATTGCATTCTGTCTAGTGCGCGTTCCCCAGGTGTACACACATTTGTAATAGCTGCACAGACAATATTCCTAACTACAGATACAGAAAGGATACATGCATACAAATAGGATAATCATATTCAGTAAATCATAACCTTTCCAGTGATATCTCACATGACTCATCTTGCATAAAATACATCTTAGTTATGTCAATCACTTCATAATATCTCTATGAAAAATATGGTGATGTAGTGTCACAGGTTATTTCAGAACTACCTACTACAGCATTTCATGCCGCTGTTGTACTTAAAGATTTATCTACACCGCTGGTACTGGCTATTGTCAGAGGCCAAGATTCAGCAAAGTATTTAAACACCTCATCACTGGTGACTACTCGGGTGCATAAAGTCAAGCATTCGGGGCCAGAGATAGGATACTGGACTAGATGAGCCATTGGCCTGTAATTAATTAAGTTTATCTCAATATACTGCAAGCTCTGCTGTCCTGAGGAAGCCCTAACACGTGTAGATTTATGAACATTTTGAAACCAACATGGTATTTGACCCATTGCTTAGTTCTTTGTTTATATGATGACATTATCCATCGCTTGTTGAGATCCTGGCTTTTTAAGGAGCTTTTCTAACAAGTAAATATAATTTGGAGGCATATTATTGTAATTCCACTTTAATTTCCTCCATTTATTTTTCAAAGGCACTAAAACCAGAACTTCATCATTTTTGTGAGGGAAATAAACAGTGTCATTTATTTAGTTATTTTAAAAAATAAATCCTCTATCAAACTTTATTTTTTTCTCATTAGTAATGCTGTTTAAAAGCTTTCTACGATTAAATCTCTTAGATAACGATTTACCAGTGGCAGTAGCATCAAGCGGTGACTTTCTAATACAATGATTAAGATTTGCATTTCATTCAAATGACAAGTGTCACTGCTTTTGATTGTGGGATAGCAGGATGTGACTGCCATGTGAAATACCATCTAGAAGTGAAAAGCTACCCCTGTGCCAAGGGCCAGCACAAGCCTAGAAACCACTTAAGCCCATCAGCCCACCTTAAAACACAAGCTGCAGGGCCTGCTGATTAAGTGCATCACATAAGATTCAATCCTGAGTCAGGGACCAATCCACAGAGGTGCCAAGCACCTTCGACTGCCATTGACCCCAACGGGAGAAGAGAAGGCTCGGCACATTGGGTAATCTGCCTCTCACAAAGTAAGGTATATTGGCCAATAATCTCTCTCGAAAACCAGGAACATTAGTTCCTAAATCACCAGGTTTCTTCACATGACAGTAAATACCCAACGGCAAATATGAAATTATGTTTTCCCCCATTTGGCCCCAGCAAAGTGGTAAGGATTTCATTAACCCTGCAGTGAGTGCGGTCCATTTGCTTCTCTAGGAACGATGCAGTGCCACTAGTGGATGCTTTCGACTTCACCGATGAAAGTTTAAATTCTGCGCTTGGCAGTTACGACGGACACGTCTACCAACGGCTTTATGAGTGGGCTCAAAAGTCACCAACCAACCAACAGGTAAGGACAGTGGGCTACTACCACGGAGTGTGGGGGAGTCAGGGCCCTGCACCCCCACTTCCTGCGATTCACCGGGACTCTCAGCCAGCCGGTAACACAGAAGGTTTATTAGACAACAGGAACACAGTCCCAAGCAGGGCTTGTAGGTACAACCAGGACCCCTCAGCCAGGTTCCTTGGGGGGGGGGGGGGGGGGGCAGGAGCTTAGACCCCAGACTTGGGGTTCCCTGTGTCTTCCTTGCCAGCCCAAAACTTTAAGAAACCCCCCCAGCCAACTCCCTCCCCTCCCCCCAGCTCCTCCTCTCGCCTTTGTCCAGTTCCCCAGGCAAAGGTGTCACCTGGCCCCACCCCTCTCCTGGCTCAGGTTACAGGCTCAGGTATCGTCCCTCAAATAAAGTCATCCCCTGCTCTCCCATCCCCCATGCAGACAGTCCCAGTAAAACTAGACGACATTCCCAGGTCAATCCGCCCCACTCCCTACTGCGTCACAGCTACAAACTACCGGCACCTACGCATTAGCCTAGGCACATTATTTTGACATATAACATTCAAGGCTGAAGAATGGAAAATAGCCGGGAGAAAGCAAGTGGACTGACAGGTTGGAATTTTGAGGCCAGAAGGTAAAAATCACGTGTTCCTTGGAATGGAGTATTGAATTGTGTCAATTACATGCATGGCTCAGAATCTGAGAGTTTAATGACTGAGGCCCTGCTCGAGCAAACAACTCCATTTGGATGGATCTCGACTGACATCAGTGGGGCACTGCACAGCCACACGTCCGTCCATAGAGAGCTGCTCGAGCAGGACATCAGAACCATGTCTGCCCTTGTTCCATGCGCAGAACAACCAGTAAGAAGCATGGTTTGGTTCTGGTGCGGTAATTGGAACCTTAGAAGTTTAGACCTGTTTGTTCAGTGAATTCAATGTTCGCAGAAGGCACTGGCCTCACACTGCTGGAGCCTGAGATCCAGTTTAACCACATAACAGGTACAGCATAATAGCACCACTGCATGATTCTCCATACTACTGTGCCAGTCTGCCACTGCCCTTTTCTGAAGAGAATGCCCTGTAAGTGGGGACAGGGTTTGCTCAGGCCCTTTTATTCCTTGGCCGGTTCAGCAGAGGCCTACTAGTACCATTTAAAATGGTGTCTTGTCATGAGCCCTGCTGCAACAAGACCACCCTGAAACCCATCAGATTGTCTTTCAGTCATTAGTGACCAGGACTGGATCTGAACAGACAATCTAGAGGTCCGGGGCTCTATCACCTATTACAGTAGCCAGAGCTGTCCAGCCCTCTGTCTGGAACATTTATTTATAGCTCTGAACTACCATCATGAAAAGGCAAACAACATGAACAAAACCTATATATGTACAATTTAACACCATGGAAAGATAGGATAGTTACATACTCTGCATTAACAGGCTGCATATTCAGAGGTACTTTTATCGCTACTTCTCAATAAGTACACCTCTACCCCGATATAATGCTGTCCTCGGAAGCCAAAAAAATCTTACCGCGTTATAGGTGAAACGGCATTATATCGAACTTGCTTTGATCCACTGCACCGCGCAGCCCTGCCCCCCCTACCCCCCCGGAGCTCTGCTTTACTGCATTATATCTGAATTTGTGTTATATCGGGTCGCGTTATATCGAGGTAGAGGTGTATGTTCTTCTTATAGTATGCTTAAGCAGTAGGGGGTATAAGTTTTAAACAAGGTAACCTCCCCCTTCCCCATCTCACACATCGTATTCTCAGCACACTGCCTTCATTTCTAACATCACATTAAAGGTGAATTAACATCACTATTCACACTACATTGCGTTTTCTTGCTTAATTTAAAAACACAGCTCACCTACTTAAACAAGATTTTACCTTCGTACTTTTCCCAGCAAACCAAGCACCACTAGCAAATTTTACAAATGAATGCACAATTTGAAGTTTGCCTTTAGTGAATATTCAAGTTAAAAATGTGCTTTCCGAAATTAAATGCTTTGCATCCTCATTTGGATGAGCAGCGCTGCATATTAGCAATGTAGGGGAATCCCAGGTACCGGGTTGGGGGGCATTACACACTACGGTAGCATATTTTTAAAAAATTACACTTCAAAGATCATTCTGAGTTATTTAGAAATCGTTGTTCCTCCTTAGTCACCGCTGATACCTTCCTATATTCTCCCTCTTCCACAGGTGAGCCAGGCCTATGCAAGGTACCTGAAACCACTTTTTCAGAGTGCTCTGTCAAAACTATAAAGATCAACAGCTGCTTGGGACACACAGACAACATCTTCTTTGGTTCCATGTATGGGGCACTAGCTAGCACACTGCCAGCGTTTTATAAATAATCAAAGAGTAACACAGAACAGTTGACTGTAATGTCTGCAAACATCAACTGAAATTCTTAGTAATTTACATTTAAGAATGGAAGGAAGCCAAACAGTTTTCAGCTACATCCATGGTTATGCCGTGTTTCATTAGGAACTTACCTAATTTTTTTTTTTTTTAAATATGTTCACAGTAGCTGCAGAAGCTGCCGTATTTAGCAGTCCAATTCTCAATATTTTATTACATTCAGATTAAAAATAATTACTTTCTTTCTGCCTGGGACATACGTTTGTTGAGCCCATAAAATGCCTTGCACAGAATCAAGGAACTTAAGTTAACAAAAGTAATGTAAAGTCACAGCCAGAGGTTCTAAATTAAGGTATATTGGCCAATAATCTCTCTCAAAAAACAGGAACATTAGTTCCTAAATCACCAGGTTTCTTCACACGACAGTAAATACCCAACTGCAAATATGAAATTATGTTTTCCCCCATTCGGCCCCAGCAAAGTGGTAAGGATTTCATTAACCCTGCAGTGAGTGCTTAGATTAAAAGCTCTGTTAAAATGTAAACTCTTTGGGACAGGGGACAGAATTCCTTCTTGTAGCTTGTTGAGCAGTGAGCACTATCTGCACTTATATAATCAGTCAAAACTCACACAGTATGTGCCAGCTTCCACTTGTGAAAATGATCTATGATGATGAAAGCTGCCGATACCCTTTCTGTAAACTTCAGCCTCCAATAGAGGTGTGTGATTTAGGGTTTGCTTATTAAATGGGTCAGTGGTGCTCAAGTAAAAAGGACAGATGTCTTCTATTTGGTGATTAAACCAAGCATTACATTGCAAATAAATGAAGAAATGTTGCGAGTACTTATTTTAGGATTTTCTTGTACCGTTGCAAACAAACTGTTTTACAGGGGTCTCGCTTGGCAAGGAACAGAAGCAGCTTGCTGGAGCTTCCTGAGTGAACTAATAGCAGCCTTTTCCTATCTGAATAAAATAAAAATCACTTAATGCTCACAAACAAAACCAAAAAACCCATCCCCTTAGCACCAATAAAAAGGGAGGTGAAGATATGACCAAAGAAAAACATGGCACTGAGAAAGGTCTTCATGGTCAAAGAATTGTGAATGAGCCAACCTGAATAACCCTAACCCACTGCCAATTCCTTGAACTCTAAGGGTATATTTACATTGCACTAAAACACCTGTGACTGCCCCATGTCAGCTGACCTGGGTTTGTGGGAGCATTGTAGACGTTCTGGCTCAGCCTGGGTTCCTGGACTCCCTCCCTTTGCAGAGTCCCAGAGCCCAAGCATGGACATCTACACTGCAATTTTGTAGCCCCTCAGCCCGAGCTCTGAGAGTCAGCTGACATGGACCAGCCGTGGGTACTTTATTGCAGTGTAGACATACCATAAGCCCAACCAAAAAGCTGCTGAAGTGGTAGCCCAGGCTGCAAAGCCCAGGCTCTCTCGGACCACACCCGGGATACTGGGGTCCATACTGGCCAGATCAGTTAGGCCAGGTGAATAGGACGTTTGTATACTTAGAGATGATTGTGATTTATTTAAGGGAGACAGAAACATTACAACCTAGAAAGAGGAGTAAGCAGAATTGCACTGGCCTAGTCACTCAAAGCAGATATCAAGTTTATTTATTTCAGTGTCTTCTAACTTTGATTCCTGTTTGTTAGCATCTTTTATGATTAATTCTACAGAATGCATAAAAGAGGCAGGAGAAGTGTCTAGGGAATTGGCAGATAAGAATGCAGAGCCAGAGTCCCATTGACTTCAACAAAAGCAGCCCTGCGCAGGGTGATGAGAGCTCTGAGACGTGCTGGCAGTTGATTTGATGAATATGAAACCGGATAATGTTTCCCACCAGGTTATCGTTATTCAGACTCTAGATGTACCCTGGATTAGCATCTTTTAACTGGCATTAGTCCTTTCCAACTTCCCATTTGTCAAAATATATAACTTCCCCTCTGAATTTTCAATATGGAAATATGAGGCTACAAAGCCCATTAAGTTGAATGTTAAGAGTGAGCTAATATTCTTATGCACCAGAATAGGGAAAGTAGGAGCTTGGCCAGTTTCACTTTCTTGTACTGATATACCTTACTCCCCCCTTTTTCCTAGAATAAATTAGTAGGAGAAGACAAAAAATACAAGACTTATTTCCATATTTGACATTTTATTAGCTTCTTGCTGGCAGGCATTACACTTGGGAATAATATTTCACCAGGCATTAAAAATATGAATTCTACCACAGGGATATTTTGCATTCAGAATCCAGTATAAATATTTCTAATCACATTTTCATGGCTACAGATAATATTTGGTTGCTTGATTTATATGCATAGAAAAACAGTTGTAATAACTGTAAAAAGCCGTACTTAACAAGTACTTTAAAAGGGTAGGATTTGTTTTCCTAAAATATTACAATACTGTTTATTGATTTAGAAACTAGGTTAGTTTACATGATGCTAGCACTTCCCCCATCTGCATCTTAAATCCTGTTTGTTCTTTACTCCCAGTGTTTTAGCATTAAATGGATTAGAGACCATTTAAATAGGTGAATTTAGCACTTTAGGTCAAAAGAGCTGACATCAAACTTCCTACCATACTGATTTTTAAGACTCCCTCTTTAAAAAAGTGTCTTAACAGTGTGAACAAGCACATGCATATCTTTTTCTGGACAAGACAAAAAACAGATCTGCTAGAGCATGTAACTTCTCCAGTCCTTAATGGTTATCAATAAATAATCTCATAAAAAAAGCCCATGCTGTTGCTTTAGTCAAAACCAGATTCTCTCAGGTATGCTGTTCCAGGAAGTTGCATGTAACCACTGAAATGTCATCTGTGGAGTCATACATCAGTCATCCGTTTTCCGTGCCAGTCTACAGAAAGTCCAGTTGTGCTCCACTGTATTTTCATTGGCCCGCTCGCTCATATGGTGAACTCTTGTATTTCTGATAGTGAAACCTTGTTTTGTAATGTACTCCATCAGATGGACTCTGAGGGAAACTTCCTGGTGGTAATCACATGGCCCAAAAGTAAAGGAAACTTGGCAGTCTCTTGTGTCCATCATGTGCTTATTCCACTTGGTAAAATGGTTTGAAATGCCTTCCAGTAATGAATGGACCTTAGTTGTGATGGTTAACTGCGTTATGATTACTGCCACTGGATTGGAATATTTGGAAAGTTTCCGTGTGCTGGACAACTCCACTACTTCCTCAAAGGTATCCACAGGATACAAAGGCTTGGGGTCATTAAGACATTGGATTAGGGGTTCAATTTGATAAAAATCTGCTTCTTTTCGAAGCAAGTCAAATTCCTTGAAGTCCAGTGGCAAAGTCAACTCTGAAGTCCTTAAAAAGTTAAGAACATACCGGAAAAGTGGTCCATCTCGGTCAATGAAGTAATTGCCCTGAGAGTCCCTGGCAGTGGGGAAGTCTCCCCCGAACATGGCCCCAAGCATTGAATCGGGATATCTTGTTAGAGTGGTGAGGGATGTTGTATACAAGTGTCCACCCACATTTATTGTGACTGGATCAGTCATCTAGAAAGAAAGAAATTCCAGAGGTTTATCAAACTACCATGAGAGATTTCTTATCGCCAACATGTGGCAGTTGCTGTCGGAAAGCTGCCAGCCCTAGAAAGAATTGCAACTGTTCAGTTTGAAACCTACCAATGGGGTTATACCGGAATAAATTCAAGAAACCAAGCCAAAATCCACACCTGGCAACTTAGAAAGCATATCTTCAAAGTGCTCTACAGGTATTAACTAAAGCCCAGAGCTCAATGTCAAATAACTATTTCATCCTCTGCAAAGTAAATATTTTCTCCATTGTACAGATGAAGAGACTGATGCACAGCGTAAGTGATTTCCCCAAGGTACGAGACAGAATTTCACCTCTGGCTCCTTGCTTTCACAACACCCCTCTTACTCGAGAAGGAGATAGCAAAACCTCTTCCCAGAAAAAATGAAAGGACCTAATGTAATTTTAGATCTAGGACCAAGAGCTTCCATCCAAAGGTACAGCTAGGGGACAGCATAAAGAAAACTATCAGGCAAATAATATGCGGCGTAGAGGAGGGTCCAGAGTAGTAGAGCTAGCCTGCAGCTACAGCATCCAGATCACACCTAAAAGGGCAGGGGAGAAAGAGGATAGGGCACCATGCTGGGCACTGATTCTGACAATCAGGGCAGAGGACCAGCCGGATAGGCAGACAGACAAAAGGGAACAGGAGGTTTAGAGAAAGAGGTGAGAAGGAAAAATAAGAGGTGTGTGTCTAGTTTTGTTATGAAAGATGAAGTTGAAGAAGCAAGAATATTTTTTCAAATAAAATGACAGCAGAGTAATTAAAGGAACAGGAAGGGAGAACATATTTTTTTCAACTCTGTATACCAGAAAGGTGGCTTTCTAGACCATCATCAAATTGTATCTTTTTAGGAGAAATGTAACCCTTTTCTTGCTGTTGTGTTAAATAATTACTACTATTTAGCTGAAGATTAAGAACATGAACTGTCCCAACACACAATATGAAATGAAACACTTACTAAAAACAAACCTATTTGCTTATATTATTTTTACTAAGTTCAATTGTCTTCACTCAACATTAAACCCTGGGTATATACACAAGGCCAAGAGATTCGACATAAAAATCTGGAAAGCCCAATTCTATTTTTCAGCATGCATTCACCTTAATATTGGATCACTTACCATATATCCCCAGTCTCCATTATCCATCTGTTCTGTTGTTTGATCTATGGCAGTCTGAGTTTAATTGAAGGCTGCTAGGAGGACACACAATTCACCTCCTATTCCCCCCTGCAGGTTGGAAAAAAGAATGTGGCAGACTGTAAATACTTACAAGAACAAGAACAGAGCAGAATATTTCTAATCAAAGACAGACTTGTGCCATAAACCAGTCTCTTGCATTCAACTACAAAGCCACGACAGTACAGGCATCTAACAAAGGAGGACTTCCCTATATGAATTTCCAGCATATCCTTCACTGTTACTCAGACTGCTGTCTCTAGAAGCAACTGGTAATCACTTTGTAGGCTGTCCTAAGCATTCCAGCTTTGTTAAACAATGAGTCTGTCTTTGAAGATGATTTATACTCAGAAGACAACCACATATTTCACTTGGGAAAAGGAGATATGGTTTAATAAGTAGTCCCAGTTACATAAATCAGAAACTTTATTTACCCACCTATTGAGATGGACTTTCAGCCATAAGAGATAGATTAGAGGGGGTGTGTGTGTGTGTGTATCGATACATGTGTATCGATACACACACACGTATATAATTATAATTTCAATGGTATTAATCAGTAATTCTGCATAAAATTGTACTGAAACCCACGAGTCACTGTGTTTAAAAAAAAAAAAAAAAAGTGAGATTCTCATGGAGTTAACGCTTCATTAGAGGGGACTGCAACTTGGCTGCAAGAGTGTGAACCACAAAGTGTGAAACCAGAGCCCAAGCTGATTTCACAGCTGCCATAGAAACTTGCAAAGCAGTTTACTTTTCAATGCATTTTTATAAAGAAATCAGAATACATTTTCAACAATATTCCAACAAGAATGGTTTGGAAAAAAAAGTTGTGCCCATAACTTTCTAAGAGAGATCCTCAAGAGCGTTCACTCACATGGCCAGGGAAGTGACTCCCTCCACTCCAGGAATGATGGGTGAAAGCCTACAGCCTGGGTTATGCAGGAGATCCCTTCTGGCCTTAAAAATCTATAATCTATAAACAGATTAGTACAAAAATAATCCTAGGAGAGCTTTTTAAAAACAGACATGTTTTACAAGCCCTGTTGTTGGCAAATAAGATCGGCTGCAGTATTCAGTCTCCTTACAGCACTCCAATCCATGATCACCCAGCAAATGAAATCACAAAGCTTTGGCTGAGACAAAGCCCTACATTCCTCTGTACCTCTTCAAACTCAGACCCAAAAAGAATTTGCTCTTTTTTTTAGTCCCTAGCAGAGAGGGGGTCCATATCACCCACTTCAGAAGAATGTGGAATAGTTCAATGCCTTCTGCTCCAAATAGGCCCAGTAGCAGAGCACAATGGCTCTCTCAAAAGGTCAGCCAGGCACTTGGAGAACTGTGATATAGCCACAGCACGCACTGCATCTCAGAATGAAAGAACTTCAGTGTCCAATCCGGCACTATGACGGGGCGGATTGGCCCCGCACTGGTTCAGCGGGGGTTAATCCTTCCCTCCTAGCAGAGGAAGCCACACCCAGGCATGCTCCAGTCAGGTATAAAAGCTTGCAGAGCTGCTCAGTCAGGGTGGACCACTGGAGGGGAAGGAGGCTCGTTGCTCTCTCCAGCAGAAGAGAGGCTCGCACCATGAGACGCAGAGGCCAGACACGTCCAGCCACACTGCAGAGGGGAAGTTGAGGATGCCACGACCTGGCTGAACCTGAGAATATGGTAGGAAATGACCCAGGGAGTTCTTAAAGGGAAATGGTGCTGAAACCATTCGGGCCGGTGTGTTTTGGGAAGATCCCCGCCGGACCACTGGTGAAGAGAACTCGCCACTAGCAGGGCCCTGGGTCAGGACCCAGTGGAGTGGGTGGGCCCGGGTCCCCCAACCTGGGCAACCCTCCTTTGAGAGGAGCTGGCCCCACACAGTGAGTTATATGAACTCTAGCCGCTAGGCCGCACTAGGGGAGAAGAATTAGCTGGACTCTGGCCATTGGGCTGCACTGCCCTAGGGGCACATTGTATGGACCCCATCCGCTAGGCTGCACTACCCCAATCGGCAAGGGGAAGTAGATGGACTCATGCCATTGGGCCACCCTGTGCAAACTACAGAAGGGTTTAGAACATGGACTTGGGCGTAGAGAGTCTATGCTACCTCCCACCCCCCTGACCTAAGGGGCCGATGAGGTACTAGCTCCGCCACAGGCACTTTTTGCAAATTATGAAAAGCAACCCAGTCAAATACAACTAATCACATTGGAGTCCCATGAGGTGGAGAGCACCTCAGAGCAGTGTAGTAGCAAATGAATGCTGACCTAAAAGGTGGGAACAACCTTAGAACACCAGCTCGACTGCCATATACTAGAATTCATTTCATCAACAGTAAAGGAATTAGTGGTCAAGAAAACAAGACTTCGCAGCTTATATTTGCTTTTAAGAATCTTCAACCTGAGCACAAAGTACAACACACAACTGCATTACACCAGGGAGAAAGAGCGGGGAGGGTTTCTGATAAATTCCCCATAACAACACTGGAGCCGCACTCAGACTTGTGGTAACAAGCAGCAGGCTGGCTAACCTAGTGAGGAGGGCTTTAAACTAAGTTCACCGGGGGAAGGAGACCAAAGCCCTGAGGTAAGTGGGATACCGGGAGAAAAGGACTCCTGCCTCATACTGAGAAAGCAGGACGAGTTATCTTTAGTGCCTAGATACAAGTGCAGAAGCCTGGGAAACAAGCAGGGAGAACTGGAAGTCCTGGCACAGTCAAAGAATTATGATGTGATTGGAATAACAGAGACTTGGTGGGATAACTAACATGACTGGAGCACTGTCATGGATGGATATAAACTGTTCAGGAAGGACAGGCAGGGCAGAAAAGGTGGGGGAGTTGCATTGTATGTAAGAGAACAGCATAACTGCTTAGAGCTCCAGTATGAAACTGCAGAAAAACCTGAGAGTCTCTGGATTAAGTTTAGAAGTGTGAGCAACAAGGGTGATGTCGTGGTGGGAATCTGCTATAGACCACCAGACCAGGGAGATGAGGTGGACGAGGCTTTCTTCCGGCAACTAACAGAAGTTACTAGATCACAGGCCCTGGTTCTCATGGGGGAATTCAATCACCCTGATATCTGCTGGGAGAGCAGTACACAGACAATCCAGGAAGTTTTTGGAAAGTGTAGGGAACAATTTCCTGGTGCAAGTGCTGGAGGAACCAACTAGGGGCAGAGTTCTTTTTGACCTGCTGCTCACAAACAGGGAAGTATTAGTAGGGGAAGTAAAAGTGGATGGGAACCTGAGAGGCAGTGACCATGAGATGGTCGAGTTCAGGATCCTGACACAAGGAAGAAAGGAGAGCCGCAGAATACAGACCCTGGACTTCAGAAAAACAGACTGACTCCCTCTGGGAACTAGTGGGCAGGATCCCGTGGGAGAATAACATGAAGGGCAAAGGGGTCCAGGAGAGCTGGCTGTATTTTAAAGAATCCTTATTGAGGTTGCAGGAACAAACTATCCCAACGTGTAGAAAGAATAGTAAATATGGCAGGCGACCAGCTTGGCTTAAAAGTGAAATCCTTGCTGATCTTAAACACAAAAAAGAAACTTACAAGAAGTGGAAGATTGGACAACTGACCAGGGAGGAGTATAAAAATATTGCTCAGGCATGCAGGAGTGAAATCAGGAAGGCCAAATCACACTTGGAGTTGCAGTTAGCAAGAGATGTTAAGAGTAACAAGAAGGGTTTCTTCAGGTATTTTAGCAACAAGAAGAGTCTAGGAAAGTGTGGACCCCTTACTGACTGAGGGAGGCAACCTAGTGACCGAGGATGTGGAAAAAGCTAATGTACTCAATGGGTTTTTTACCTTTGTCTTCACAAACAAGGTCAGCTCCCAGACCTGCACTGGGCAGCACAGCATGGGGAGGAGGGGACGAGCCCTCCATGGAGAAAGAAGTGGTTCAGGACTATTTAGAAAAGCTGGACGAGCACAAGTCCATGGGGCCGGATGCACTGCATCCGAGGGTACTAAAGGAGTTAGCGGAGGTGATTGCAGAGCCATTGGCCATTATCTTTGAAAACTCATGGTCATCGGGAGAGGATCCGGATGACTGGAAAAAGGCTAATGTAATGCCCATCTTTAAAAAAGGGAAGGAGGAGGATCCGGGGAACTACAGGCCAGTCAGCCTCACCTCAGTCCCCGGAAAAATCATGGAGCAGGTCCCCAAGGAATCAATTCTGAAGCACTTAGAGGAGAGGAAAGTTATCAGGAACAGTCAGCATGGATTCACCAAGGGCAAGTCATGCCTGACTAACCTAATTGCCTTCTATGATGAGATAACTGGCTCTGTGGATGAGGGGAAAGCAGTGGACGTGTTATTCCTTGACTTTAGCAAAGCTTTTGATACAGTCTCCCACAGTATTCTTGCCGGCAAGTTAAAGAAGTATGGGCTGGATGAATGGACTGTAAGGTGGATAGAAAGCTGGCTAGATCGTCGGGCTTAACGGGTAGTGATCAATGGCTCCATGTCTAATTGGCAGCCAGTTTCAAGCGGAGTGCCCCAGGGTCGGTCCTGGGGACGGTTTTGTTCAATATCTTCATTGATGATCTGGAGGATGGCGTGGACTGCACCCTCAGCAAGTTTTCAGATGACACTAAACTGGGAGGAGTGGTAGATACGCTGGAGGGTAGGGACAGGATACAGAGGGACCTAGACAAATTAGAGGATTGGACCAAAAGAAATCTGATGAGGTTCAAGAATGGGGAGGGATAGCTCAGTAGTTTGAGCATTGGCCTGCTAAACCCAGGGTTGTGAGTTCAATCCTTGTGGGGGCCACTTAGGGATCTGGGGCAAAATCAGTACTTGGTCCTGCTAGTGAAGGCAGGGGACTGGGCTCAATGACCTTTCAAGGTCCCTTCCAGTTCTAGGAGATAATGGAGATATCCTAATTTAAAATTTAAAGGGCAAGTGCAGAGTCCTGCACTTGGGATGGAAGAATCCCATGCACTGCTACAGACTAGGGACCAAGTGGCTAGGTAGCAGTTCTGCAGAAAAGGACTTAGGGGGTTACAGTGGATGAGAAGCTGGATATGAGTCAACAGTGTGCCCTTGTTGCCAAGAAGGCTAACGGCATTTTGGACTGCATTAGTAGGAGCATTTCTAGCAGATCGAGGGAAGTGATCATTCCCCTCTATTTGGCATTGATGAGGCCACATCTGGAATATTGCATCCAGTTTTGGTCCCCCGACTACAGAAAGGATGTTGATACATTGGAGAGAGTCCAGCGGAGGGCAACGAAAATGATTAGGGGGCCGGGGCACATGACTTATGAGGAGCGGCTGAGGGAACTGGGCTTATTTAGTCTGCAGAAGAGAAGAATGAGGGGGGATTTGATAGCAGCCTTCAACTACCTGAAGGGAGTTCCAAAGAAGATGGATCTAGACTGTTCTCAGCGGTAGCAGATGACAGAACAAGGAGTAATGCTCTCAAGTTGCAGTGGGGGAGGTTTAGGTTGGATATTAGGAAAAACTTTTTCCACTAGGAGGGTGGTGAAGCACTGGAATAGGTTACCTGGGGAGGTGGTGGAATCTCCTTCCTTAGAGGTTTTAAAAGTCAGGCTTGACTAAGCCCTGCTGGGATGATTTAGTTGGAGATTGGTCCTGCTTTGAGCAGGAGGTTGGACTAGATACCTCCTGAGGTCCCTTCCACCCCTGAGATTCTGTGAACAGTGAGCATCAAGGACAGCTGGCTACTTAAACTGCACAGCAAACAATGGGAAAAGAGATCCTCCTGTCTGCAGAGTAGGTGTGAAGCAGCAGTAACATATTCTAAAGGAAGAATAAGACAGTACATGCTCACCGACATAAGAGATTTTCTTTTTCAAATTTCCATTATGTAGCCGATGGCAGTCAACTGCAACCTTCCAACCCTCGGCATTGATAAATCAAGCAAAAGCTACCCTTTTGGGTGATCATAAAGGGAAAGAAATAGATTACATCTTCCTGTCTGTACCATAGCAAAAGGCTTCACTTGATCACAGCACTGCTATGTAACATCAGGGTGAATAATTTATGAAAGCACTTCGCTCAGACAAGCCCACGTGTCAATAAATAAATAATTAAATAACGGGCATTCAATAAGCTGCATTGATTTTGTGTAGGATTTGAAAGTCAGTAGACATACAGAAATCTGCTAAAGCAAAGATAATATTAAAGTGAGGAGCACATTAGAAAAACTCAATAGCAGCATTAAAACTGCATCACAGCCTAAGTGAAAATGCCACGTGCTTTAGAAACAATTAACTTTCCTCATCAGCATTAGCCATTAGCCTGGAAGTTTCTAGGTTGCTCTTTTAGGCAACTCCGTTTATAGTGATTATTTATTCTGGTCAGGTACGACTCAAGCATAATGAATATCTAGAGGCAGACTAGAATGGCGAGGGAAGCCTTTGACAGCTCTGCCTTTCAATGCATTGGATTATTTTAGTTAAAGGGATTTAACCACAGAATCTTTTAAGATAACGTATCTGCAACTAAAGAGAATGAATGCTCTCTCGGGGTTAAAATCAGCAAGCTAGCATAAGACTCCACTTAATCCCTATTTAGCCCACAGCCATTTCCCCCACTCTATGCAGAATGTTGACCATATAATCAAAGGTTAATTGAGCGCCATCATTTTGTGGCTGATTTTAGGGCAGCTAAAGAAAACTGTCCTCAATAAGCTTTTTGGGGCAAGACACACAGCACTAGAACAGTTAAGCACGCTTGACATTTTACCTCAGCAATGGAGGAAAAAAAGAAAAATCAAATGAACAGTAGAAAGCAAGTGACTGATGGTAAGTGGCCGTCTGATGATGAATGATCTCAGTATATCAAATCAGTGTGATCTCATTTATATCAGTGCAGCTTCTGAAAAAACTGTTGTTTAATATTTCATGACTCTAGAGATCTACTATGCTACCTTACTATCAGGCGTAGTGCTTATTACAGTCATTAGTCCCATTACTTCCATGGAGCTGGGGGGGGGGGGGGGGGGGTGGAAGAGAAGGGAAAGAGAGACACAGCGCAGGCTCAGAGTACAAATTATAATCAGAACCATCTGAGCATTCTCATCTGCACCATCCACACTGTGGAGAAAGGTTCAAGCCAGATTGGAAGAGATTTAACCCAGTGAGGTTCTTAAGCTTTTCACTGTGTGGACCCCATTTTAGAAGAGCGTGTGCCATGCGCCAACCTCACCCCAATAATACAATGTTAGGAAACCGTTCCTTATTTTTAGTTATCTTTTCCTGCAATTTAGCAGCTAGACTAGAGGACAGCCAGCACCATGTGACCTGCCAGCTGTTTGCAGACCAACTGTCCGCAGACAACTGCTTTAGAGCCTACAGCTTAATCATTTCTCTCCAATAAATCAACTAAAAGTCACTCTTAGTTCCAGTCTTTAATGGTTACTCCAGTATCAAAATATTAACCCTGTCTGTGTGCCTTCAATAGGTATCTTGGCTTTCTAGATCATTCATAAATTTATAGACATCTTAAAGACTGTTGCAGAGCTCATCTCAAAGGTTGCAAAGCTAGCACTCCCACTACACAGTTACATACATTTCGCTATTCAAGCTGCTCCCAGAGACCCACTTAAGATAGGTCACTGTCTCTGGCATTCACACATATATAGATGAAACAAATGTCCTAGCTTCAAGTATTGATAGTTACATTTGTACTGAATCTCTCTTCTCCTCAGTTGTGCAGAGTTTGAAAGATAATATTTTCATAGAAAATGGATGGAAGAAATTTGAGGCCGTCACTTGAGTTAAAAGAAACCAAGCTGGCACAGCAAGCTGCTTGCATTTGCAAATACAACAGAAATGTCATCATAGCCCAGTATTATTCTTAACTAAACGATTTATGACTTGACTTTTTTCTTAATACAACCCTGTTCAAGGGGTGTAACTCGGCCGTTTTGCTTTACTCCGCAATGAATCATGGTTTATACATTTCCAGAACCAAATTTTTTCTACAATAGGTTACAGACAATAAATATTACTCTTTATTGCTATTTAACTTGAAATAAGAAAACAAAATTCACACACAATAGGTGGTCTTAATGTTTTCATCTCTGCATGCTTAGTTACTTTATTATCATTTATAGCATCCTCAGCTCTTAAGGGGGAGAGCTTTATCAAACAATTTTTGTCAAAAAAAAAAAAAAAAACCCCACACACATATAGTTCAGACCTTTTCTTTTAGCTATAAAGTTTTCCATTTTAAAAGGTGTCAGGGGATGTTTTGATAAACTGAACAGTAATAAATCACCAGGACCAGAGGGGATCACCCAAGAGTTCTGAAGGAACTCAAATGTGAAATTGCAGAAGGACTAACTGTGGTTTGTAACCTCTCATTTCAATCCGCTGCCGAACCAAATGACTGGAGCATAGCTAACGTGATGCCAATTTTGATAAGAGGCTCCAGAGGCGATCCTGACAATTACAGGCGGGTAATCCTGAATCAGGAGGCGGCAAACTGATTGAAACCCTGGTAAAGACCAGAACGACCAGCCCCAGAGCTGAGCCCGCTGGGTGGGGACGAGTCCGCGCCTCGCCACTGGGCTCGCCTGGGGCGCGGGGCGGTGCACGCCAGGGGGTCCCCCGGGTCCCAGGGCTGCCCAGAGCTTTCCCTCCCGCGGGTCGCGGGGATGAGCCCCCAGGGTAGAGCCGACGCCTGGCCCCGGGACTGCACCGGCCCCACGCTCGGGGAGCTGCGCGAGAACCCGGCCCCCGCACCCAGCTGGCGGGTCACGACACGGACCCCGAACACCGTCCGCCCTGGGGCCCCCGCCTGGGCCCGGCTGCGCCCCGCGGCCCCGGGGAGCGGGCAGGACCCCCGCGTCCGGCCCTTCCCTCCCGTCCCAGCGCCGGGAACGGGACCCAGGCGTCCGGCCCCGCCCTCCCATCCCAGCGCCGGGAACGGGACCCAGGCGTCCGGCCCCGCCCTCGGGCCCCACCCCGGGAACGGGACCCAGGCGTCCGGCCCCGCCCTCCCGTCCCAGCGCCGGGAACGGGACCCAGGCGTCCGGCCCCGCCCTCGGGCCCCACCCCGGGAACGGGACCCAGGCGTCCGGCCCCGCCCTCCCGTCCCAGCGCCGGGAACGGGACCCAGGCGTCCGGCCCCGCCCTCCCGTCCCAGCGCCGGGAACGGGACCCAGGCGTCCGGCCCTTCCCTCCCGTCCCAGCGCCGGGAACGGGACCCAGGCGTCCGGCCCCCGCTCACCGGCTGCGCTCGCGGCTCCCGGGCTGTGGAGAGGCCGGCGACAGCAGCGGGGACAACTGAGCGGGAGCCCGGCGTTCCTGGAGCGCGGCCCTGACTCCGCCCCCGGCCCCGCCCCGCGCCCGGGCTCCTCCCCCCCGCCCCCGCGCCGCCGCGCGCCGGCCTGGCCCGGGCGGGGTCCGCACGCGCATGTCTCGGCTGCCGCAGCCGGGAGGGGCGGAGGAGGGGAGTGCGCGCGCACCCACTGCCCCGCTCGAAATGCCTCTCCCCCTCCCCCTCCCCGAGAGGCTGGGCAGCGGCTGCGGCCCGCGCGCTCCCCGGCGCGTGAACCAGCTGTGCGGGGCCGGGGTGCTGAGAGCCATTGAACTGGGAACCCCGTGTCTGACAGAGACCGCGTGCAGCGCCCCCCACCCCCTAGTGCAGCACCTATGACTCCGTGTAGGTGTACCTCCGGGGTGCAGTAATTCGTACACCACCTCTGGGGGTCTGCTAAACAGCCTCTGGCGAGGAGTTCCACAGGTTAACTGTGCCCAGTGTGAAGAAAGACGTCCTTTTGTTGGTTTTAAACCTGCTGCCTAATGATTTCATTTGGTGACCCCTGGTTCTTGTGTTATCAGAACAAGTAAAGAACACTTCTTTACTTTCTGCAGACCAGTCATGATTTGATAGATTTCAATCCTATCCGTGCTTAGTCATCTCTTTTCCAAGCTGAAAAGTCCCAGTTTTAGTCATCTCTCCTCAGACGGAAGCTGTTCCATTCCCCTAATCAGTTTTGTTGCCCTTTTCTGAACCTTTTCCAATTCCAATACATCTTTTTTGAGACAGATTGACTCATCTGCATTCAAGTATTCAAGATGTGCATGGATTTATATAGCAGCGATATGATATGCTCTGTCTTATTATCTAGCCCAGGGGTCGGCAACCTTTCAGAAGTGCTGTGCCGAGTCTTAATTTATTCACTCCAATTTAAGGTTTCGCCTGCCAGTCATACATTTTAACGTTTTTAGAAGGTCTCTTTCTATAAGTCTATAATATGTAACTAAACTATTGTTGTATGTAAAGTAAATAAGGTTTTTAAAATGTTTAAGAAGCTTCGTTTAAAATTAAATTAAAATGCAGAGCCCCCTGGATCAGTGGCCAGGAGCCGGGCAGTGTGAGTGCCACTGAAAATCAGCTTGAGTGCCACCTTCGGCATGCGTGCCATAGGTTGCATACCCCTGATCTAGCCCTTTCTTAATGACTCCCAACATTCTGTTCGCTTTTTTGATTGCCGCTGCACATTGAGTGGATGTTTTCAGAGAACTATCCACAATGACTCCAAGATCTCTTTCTTCAGGGGTAACAGCTAATTTAGACCCCTGCATTTTATATGGATAGTTGGGATTATGTTTTCCAACGTGCATTACTTTGCATTTATCAACATTGACTTTCATCTGCCATTTTGTTGCCCAGTCACCCAGTTTCTGAGATCCTTTTGTAGCTCTTCGCGGTCTGCCAGGGTCCTAATTATCTTTAGTAATTTTGTATAGTCTGCAAATTTTGCCACCTCACTGTTTACCCCTTTTTCCAGATCATTTATGAATATGTTGAATAGGACTGGTTCCAGTACAGACCCCTGGGGGACACCACTATTTCTCTCTCTCCATTCTGAAAACTCATCATTTATTCTTATGCTTTGTTTCCTATCTTTTAACCAGTTACCAATCCATGAGAGGACCCTCTTATCCCATGACAGCTTACTTTGCTTAAGAGCCTTTGGTGATGGACCTTGTCAAAGGCTTTCTGAATATCTTAGTACACTATATCCACTGGATCCCCCTTGTCCACATGCTCGTTGACCCCCCTCAAAGAATTCTAGTAGATTGGTGAGGCATGATTTCCCTTTACATAAAGCATGTTGACTCTTCCCCAACAAATTATGTTCATGTGTGTGTCTGCCAGCCATTAGTTCAAAAACTGCTCTATGACCTTTTTAAGTGCCAGCAATCTGGTTCCACTTTGGTTTAGGGGGAGCCCATCCTTCCTATATAGGCTCCACCTAAAAAGTGTTGCTAGCACTGATTTTTCCAGTCTGACCCCTGCTTTGGGTACACAGATTCAGCCCCATTTCGATGGATCTATCCCATCTCATTAACTTAACTTTTGGAGCTCTGGGGCCAGCATAGCTACATCACATGGAGACGGTATCCCAGTGGAGCAGCATAGGCACTGTATGACACAGAAGACACACCCTGGCTGCGCAGAGCCCAGTCCCAGGGGAGCCACTTTAGCTCCAGGGTGGTGTCTGGAAACGCCATTAGTGTGTGTTGGTGCAAGTATTGGGATCTTGTGACTTCACTGTCTGACACCACACCCAAACACTGTGACGCAGCACAACAGCCAGAACTGTGCAAGGCAACTACCAGAGTCTCCCCAGTACCAGCTGAACTTTGGGCAGTGGGATGCAAGTGCCTTGTGACGCACTCATCTTCTGGAGTGAGACCTGTGGCCTGCAGCTCTGCTTCTTTAGGCTAATGGAACGTTCTGCTACTACAAGAACAAAGCCCATGGGCCCTTTCTCAAGAGCCAGCAGAGTGTGGAACGAGCTCCCACAGACAGTAAGGACCATCGCTAACCTCAGTCCCATTGCAACCCCTATCATAACCACAGAGGCTTAGGGTATGTCTACACTACCCGCCGGATCGGCAGGCAGCGATTGATCCAGCGGGGGTCCGTTTATCGCGTCTAGACTAGACGCAATAAATGATCCCCGAGCGCTCTCCTGTCGACTCCTATACACCACCGCTGGGAGAGGCGCAGGTGGAATCGATGGGGGAGCGGCAGCAGTCAACTCACCGCAGTGAAGACACCGCGGTGACTAGATTCAACTAGGTCTAAGTACGTCGAACGTAGCTGAAGTTGTGTAACTGAGATCGATAGTTCCCTGCCCCTCCCCCGCAGTGTAGACCAGGCCTTATAACGGTGGCAGATTTTCACAGGCACATCCCTGACACTACGGACACCCTGCTAAGTTTCACAGGCGCCTCTGAAGGAAAAACATTGACCCAAGAATTTGTTACGTGGTCAAGAATAACAAACGTTCCCCAGCTTCATTTTCAGAAGCACCTGCACCCACCAGTCTGAAATCCCCCTTCGCCCCTCCCAACATAACCACAACCAGCTGGAAGCAGCACCCAGCCTGGCCAACGTCAGGCCAAACAAGCGAAGTCTGAGTGACAGCAGCAGCTGGAGACAAGTCTGCCATGCCCGCCTGCCTTCCTAACTGTCAGGGTGGTTAAACACTGGAACAAATTGCCTAGGGAGGTTGTGGAATCTCCATCTCTGGAGATATTTAAGAGTAGGTTAGATAAATGTCTATCAGGGATGGTCTAGACAGTATTTGGTCCTGCCATGCGGGCAGGGGACTGGACTCGATGACCTCTCGAGGTCCCTTCCAGTCCTAGAATCTATGAATCTATGAAGGCAAAGCTGTAAAGGATGGCGCCTCCGTACTAGTTTTGGTCCAAGCGGCTCACCATAGCCGCCGGGCAAGAGGACGTTCGGCCCGCGGATTCGCTGAACGCGCTCAATGCACGGAAGGGCGGAAGCGAGGCAAAGACAACCCCTAGGGCCGCTTCCGTCTCTTCTCGCGATAACAGTGGGTAGCTCCGCCCCCTGCGCCCGGCTGCCAGGCAGTGAGGGGGCGGTCCCAGCTCTGATTGGACAGACACGCTGTTGCGCAGTGACGTGTGGGGCCGACAGGCAGAGGGCAGGGGCAAGATGGCGGCTGCCGCAGGGGCACTGAGGAGGCTGGTGCGGTGCGGGCCCCAGCAGGTAGGGTCGGGTCGGGCCGGGCCGGCTGCCCCCGCCCGCCCCACGCTCCCCCGGCTCCGTGTTAACGCTTGTGCCCGTCTCTCCGCAGGGCCTGGGGCGGCGGCTGCAGCTGCGCAGCGGGATTCACGGCTCCGCGCCGGCGGCCGTCCAGGTAACGGGGTCACGGAGCGGGGGGGGGGCAGCCTCCACTGCACCGCCACAACCCCCCCCCCCGCCCGTGAGGGGGCGGGGCGGGGCAGCTGCCCAAGCTCGAGGGCGGGGGGGTGGGAACGGGCCAGGACCGGGGGGGGCGCCGTGACACGGTCTGAATACACACTGCTCCAAAGGGCCGAGCGACGCCCTCTGTCTTCACCCCCTCTCCCGGGGAGAAGGCGGCATGTGGTGCTTTCCTATAACCGCCCCTCGCTTATTTCAAATCGTTGTCTTGTGCCTCGTTCGGTAGCTGTGACTGCTGTCGGTGTATACCGAGCGCCGCTGGGGCTTTTCACCGGAGACTCCTTTTTTATGCTGTAAAGTACTTGCCCTGAACAGTTAACCCGTCTTTATCAGGTGACGGTCCGTGATGCATTGAATCAGGCATTAGATGAGGAGCTGGAGAGGGATGAGAGAGTATTTTTGTTGGGAGAGGAAGTCGCCCAATATGATGGTGCATACAAGGTGAGTAGACTCATGTTTATGAACTTAATTAACTAACATTTGGAAATCTAATCTTAGCAACCCAATTTGTCTTTGCTAATTGCAGATTAGCAGAGGTCTCTGGAAGAAATATGGAGACAAGAGAATAATAGATACTCCTATATCGGAGGTATGAATAAATTAGAATTTTGTTAATCTCTCCCCACCCCCTCCCCTGTCTTTTGGAAGTCATACTCATCCTTAGTTTCTTTTTCTTTTTAAGATGGGCTTTACAGGAATTGCTGTAGGTGCTGCTATGGTAAGTAACTTCTGACTTTTTGAAGTGTGATCGG
The DNA here is from genome assembly GCF_027887155.1 of Malaclemys terrapin pileata. Lineage (NCBI taxonomy): Eukaryota > Metazoa > Chordata > Testudines > Emydidae > Malaclemys > Malaclemys terrapin. The sequence goes on along the minus strand of NC_071511.1, from coordinate 1,844,342 downwards.
TTTTCTCTCTGTCTAATCCATTTAACAGAAAAATGTTAAATGCAAAATACCTTGCTATTATGATAGCTATATTAGCAGTTAACACTAGTTTAACTGTCTTAATTTAACAGGCTGGGTTGAGGCCGATTTGTGAGTTCATGACCTTCAACTTCTCCATGCAAGCAATTGATCAAGTTATAAATTCTGCTGGCAAGACACTTTACATGTCTGCAGGCATGGTGCCTGTCCCAGTTGTCTTCAGAGGTCCCAACGGTGCCTCAGCTGGAGTAGGAGCACAACATTCACAGTGCTTTGCTGCTTGGTATGGGCATTGTCCTGGACTGAAAGTAGTCAGCCCTTGGAGTTCAGAGGATGCTAAAGGTCTGCTTAAAGCATCAGTCCGGGATGACAATCCAGGTGACTAACTTTTTATAAATACCATGGTCGAATGATTTAAGTGCCAGATGCTTAACTTACTCTCCAATTAGTCTCTGAAATAAATGTTTTTTAAAAGCAAATTTAACTATTAAATTAACACCTAGGCTGTTTAAAATCACAGCTTTAGTGCAAAGATTCTCCATGCCCTTATAAGAGCAATTAGGGTCTTTCTGCACACTTTTCCTAGCGTATAGTATCTGCAGCTGACTTCATGGCAAGTTATATGATCAGTTTGTGCCTTTCCCAGCTCAGCTTCAGTATGTGGTTAAGAACTTCACAGAAAATTAAGACTATTGAAGTTGAGCTGTCCCAGAAAAACAAACCACATACACAGGTTTCTAACTTGTCTAGTTATAAATGCTAGTTATTAACTCAGTAGTGCCATCTTGTTGAGTCTACATTTATAGAGTAGAAAAGTCAGTTACTCTATCCATTAACCATACCGCACAAATCACTGTAGTATTGGGCACCTTTGATGCATTGACTTTTTTTTTTTTTAAAGCCTGACACCATAACAATGAACTTGGGAATTTTAAGGGGGCATGCTGCTCCATACAGTGGCTTTAATGCTAGCAGGCACACACAACTATGCACCTGTGACTTGGTGGTGATTCTCCTTCTCTCCCCAGAGGGAGAAGCATATGCAGTAGAATGTCTTGTTTTGGTACCATGTCTTTAATATATAAATATCTATTACTATGTATTTTCTTTGACTTTGCTTTTTATAATATAATGTGCCTGGCACTTGGAGCAGAAAGTGGTAAGGCTTGTGATAGATTTTAGTTCATTCCACAGTGTTGGACAGAACTTTCTCAGAAGGTCAGTCTCCTATACAAATGTGCTTATTAACTACTATTGTTGAGAATTCCATTATGCCAAAGTTCTCTTTTAAAATCTTCCTAAAGCATGATATGACTTCTTTGCAGACTTCCAGGAACTTAAAGGGAGAAATCTTACACAAACTCCTGGCCCTAGGTCCTCTTGTTTAAATTCAGTTTAGAGGGAGGCCCAGATGTTTAATTTCTGTAGTGACCAAGTAGGAAAATAATTGGTACTGTATTGCCCTATTAAGGAACCAGCCTCCTGCATCCTTTCCCACATGAATAATGGGACTGCTCCTGGGAAAGGTTGTTGGATCAGGTCTTCGGCTTCTGCCTATCACTGAATATCTCAAATCACCAAACTTAAATGCTCCTGGTTTATTTTTTTTACCGTGTTAACAAACAGGATCATTTAGTCAAACTTACTAGCTGCTCAAGTTAACTGAGTCATATTTCATGCTGATACAAACATGCTACCTAAACTATGCTTTTATTGCACTTGTTTGCCCTCTTGTAAGTGAGCCAAGAGTTGAGCATAATGGAGCCCCCTACCACTTTAGGAACTTGGGGGGAGGATAGAGTAGGGAGGAGAGGTTAGATGATGCTGTATAATAATTTCATCTGGAGAAGTGCATCAAACTAGCCAAAGTAAGCACTTGATGTGTTTTCAGTTGTGATGCTGGAAAACGAATTGATGTATGGAGTCCCTTTTGAAATGGCAGAAGAAGCTCAATCAAAGGACTTTCTTGTTCCTATTGGAAAAGCCAAAATAGAAAGGCAAGGTAAGTTCGGAACACTTCACATAATCTGCTCCTCAAATTCTCCTCCTCTGTTGGGTCACTTTAATTGAATCATGTATTTCACATACAAAACACTCCCTTCTTGTGGAATAGGCAAGTATGTGAAGGGACAGAACTCTGGAAGTTGAGTTTGTTTGGACTTTAACATACTGTACACTAACTTCCTGTTAACAAAAAAAAAAAAAAATCACTTGGTTCCATCCTCTTGGCCACAAAGTATCTTGGTCATTAGGAAAAAGGTGCAATTCTGGATCAAGTCTGGAATGAACCAGGTACTAGGCCTATGTGCTGAGTGAAATCTCACATTTCTCTTCCTTCCTTGTATTTAGACAACTACTTTTGTTTAGATCTTTGATGTGCTGAACAAATTTGCCGTGGTTCAAATGTCTTATACGTAAATTCGTTTGCAATGATGAGAAGAACTTCATAGCCTACCATGGCAAATTAATGCTTCTCATTCTGCATGTAGAGTACAAGTGTCGGACACCTCAAATACGCAAACTCAGGATGAGTTGAGTTGTTGAATTTCAGGCTATTCCTAATGTATAAATCTGTTACTTTTGAATAGACTAAAAAAAGTGCAGTTAAATCAATATTCAGTCCTTATGTACTTACTATTTCAAAGCTGGACTGTGTTGTCCTGAGCTTTAAGGCTACTGAGGGTGTAGGAGGAAGATCTGACTTCTGTAGTTAACGCTTATGTAACTTGATCCATCACCAGCTTCTGTGTTTCAGGAACCCATGTTACTTTAGTGTCACACTCCAGATCTGTTGGACACTGTCTGGAAGCAGCTGCTGTACTTGTCAAAGAAGGTGTGGAGTGTGAGGTGTGTTATGGGAGGATTCTAGTCCCTTGTGAAGAAATTCCTTACTCTTTAAATCAAATTAAGGCCCTGCAAAATTAAGCCCAGTAAACTGTTTGCACTTTAAAGTACTCTTTCATCACGGATTTAAACAATGATGGAGACAAATGTGTTCCTTTCATATATCTGCCATCCCCTGACTTCCCATCATAGAGCTGGGCAAAATTTAATGCCATGGATGTAAGTCAAAATCACAAGCACAAGGGAAGCTTGTTTGTGAGAGAGGTTTATGCATGGCCGTAGTGCTGCAACTAGGCAGGATGCCATTTAGTGGGATTCCTAAGGGGTGACCAGGGGGTTTGTCTAAAGAGTTGTACCAGTTTAAAGTGGGGTTTATTTTTAATTGATTCTATACTGATTCTGATGTCCAGCCTTTTCACTAACTTAAATTGGTTTTAAAATCAATTAGTTAAGGTGTGTAGACAAGGCCTTAGTTGGGTGTTCACATTTTAAACTACATCGAGGCAGTGAAAGGTCTATTGTTTGCCTTGATCTAAGGAGGCTTAATGCAGAAAAACACAAGTGAATGTGTGTGCAATGCTAATTGCATACACCTCTATATTCAGGGAGGGATGACTAGAAAGTCAGACTTCTGACATGCTGGAGGGTGAGATGGGAGTCTGTAGCATGATATGGCTAAAATTAGTCATCCTATCCCAGAACGAAGTGCGTAGTTCCTCTTTGGACTGTGGGTGTGATGACAGCTGAAATACAGAATTTAGGCTCCTCTGCAGAGGAAAGATGGCTAAAATAATGGATGCAGAATACACCCAGTTGGAGGAAATGCCCTAGATCTCAGTTTGAAGCATTGACTTTCTTTAGCCACTTATCCTCTCAAGGACTAAAACAAGAAAAGTACTAAGGTGAAGTTAACCACTTATGCAATTATAGATAGGCTTAAAGAACCTCTTGCAAAAAAAAAAAAAAACCACACTTAATACTCTCTCTAAGGTGATAAACCTCCGTACTATTAGACCAATGGATGTGGAAAGTATAGAAGCCAGTGTTGTGAAGACAAACCATCTTATAACAGTGGAAGGAGGCTGGCCACAATTTGGAGTAGGAGCTGAAATTTGTGCTAGGATCATGGAAGGTATGTCAGAATAGCTTCTGTAGCTTATTTAACTTTGTATGGTTCCAAAGTTAGCTCACTAACCTTAAACAGACAGCTTTCATGATCCATTAGCTGTGAAGACAACTTTTTTGGGTGGGGAGAAGGAGGAAATTTAACAGGAAACTTGATTTGACTAAACTTAAGTTAAATGGTTAAACAAAAGCACATGGTAGTGAAAACCTTTACCCCTTTATTCTGCTGGGGCCAATCCCCCTAGAGCCAGAGCTTGCAGGGGCTGTGGAGGTGGCAGTGAGTTAGGCAACCTGGTAATGTGCCCCAGAAGAGCATGGGACACATCTCCCTTTCCCCACCCCTTGTAAACTTACTTGAATGTGTGAAGACTGAGAATTAAGCAAGAAAGTCTACAGGATTAACATGTCAAAGGACAGATGCAGGAATAAAGGGATTGGCCCCTGGATCACTTTGAGACCTTAACTCCTTTGAAAAAAGTTGTAGCTAAATCTGCATGAGCCTTTTCTAAGACCTTTTTTATTCTATTCCAGGACCTGCCTTTAATTATTTGGATGCTCCAGCTGTGCGTCTCACAGGTGCAGATGTTCCTATGCCTTATGCAAAGATTTTGGAAGAGAACTGCTTACCTCAAGTGAAAGATATCATATTTGCAGTGAAGAAAGTGTTAAATATCTAGGTTGTATATACAGGGTGCCCTTGCAACATGTGTGTCTTAAGAAGAGCATTAATGGAACAGACTACAAACATGTATTCATAACAATGTTATATAGCTCTATTGACCTCTTTGTATTGAGGGAAAGGTTTAGGTGACCTTTTAAATGTATTTAATCTGTGTTTAGTGATTTATCCTCAACTACTTTCATCTACCAAGCTAAGCAGTAAAGTACACTTACATTTGTGGGTGCCAGACTCATTTTGTAAGAAGTGAGAGTCTGTATTGAAAGCCTTAAGGATTACAGAATGTGAAAAGAAAATGTTACCATAGCAAGGGATCTAAAGCTTCCCTCTGACTTACAAATGGTAAAAAATAACCTTTGACTCAAAATGCACCTGAAAATAGCAATAAGCACTTAAGTGGTGGTGTCTGGGACTGGACTGCAGCATCATAGCATGCTTGAGGAGAGCATTTGCTGACTAAGTGAATGTTAGTTTTAACCAACTGTGTTTAGCTAGTGCTGGAGAACAGTGGTATTCTAGAGCTGGCACCTCATCTTCTACATTGTGGCTGTAATTATTGCTGGAAAACTAGCAAGTTCAGTGTGGGAAGGGAGGTAGCTGCCACTGGGATGTTCTACCCTTGCCATGAGGAAAGGAGGTTGTCCCTATAATTACAAAGTCAAAGAGGTCCATGCTAGCATAAAGGGTCACCTATGCTGTGACTTTCTTCTTCCTAATTGCACAGAAGTGAGGTAAATTGCAGAGGGGAATGAGAGATGCTGGCTGCAGTACTGTGGTTGCTTTACATTGGAGGAAAGAAGAAAGTGGTGAGCATTTCAGCCCAGTGTGCAGCAGGTTTTTTATTTAAAACCATGCTCTTCTGCAGCTCATTAGTTACAGCTGCCTGACTCAAGGTGCAGTTTTTTAAAATGCTAATTTATTATGGTAGGACTACCAACTCTTTAGGTGCAAAATCAGTCCCAAGAAAATTCTTGTGCTATTCACTTTCATATTGTCCAGTACAGTAGCTTCCCCTTTGTCAGATAAACTGATTGTAGAGGGGAAATAAGTCAGTCTGGACTAGTTTTGTTCAATCCCAAGTAGCCTGCTAGATCTAAAAACTTAAAGGAAGATCTACTAAATAAGGGTTAAGACTTTAAATGCTGTTTAAATACTTTGACCATATGATCAACAGGAGCACCTGTCCAAAAAACTAATCTTAATTATACCTCAGTCATCCACTCAGTTTCACCAGAGGGGTAATCAATGATCAAGTCCTGGTAAAATAAGGCATCATTTGAAAATATTTCACCACTTTTTTTTAAAAGCAGCTGCCACTATTGAGGTTAGACAGCTTGACTGCTAAGTTGTCTTAACTTTAGAAATAATGGAACCCTCATTTGGATGTAGTAAGTATAGGTTTAAGACCAATCCTAACCTGAATAAGGAAATGAATAGATAGCTAAGGTGCTGTGTTTTAAAAAAAGGAGGCAATAGTGAAATCAGAGAAACTAGACAAGTGCTGTTACTGTTCTAGAGGGAAGCACTTTTAAAGTAAGTAAACCTCTGAACAATAGTTTCAGGAGCAGCTAGTGATTGGTCACCACAGCCTATCACAGTTGTGGCCACGCATCAGTCACTGTCAGCTGCAATACCAAAACTATCTTCATGGAGGGAACTGAACAAGCCTCACTCACATACCCAAGGAGCTGAATTCTTTCCCTTCGCCTAGACAGTCAGGAACTTGATGCAGCACTAGCCTATAATTTCAGTACTTCTGACCATAGGAAAATGGCCATCTGTCACTTCAATGCAGGGTGTAGCAGCTTCTGCTATGTTAGATTCTCTATTTTATAGCCCCACTATTTTTATTTTAAAAGCAGGGACCCTCATTCTCTGACTGGAGGAATTCCAACATTTATTTTAATAAAAATATGACTGAATATATATCACAGGTTACATGAAACTTTATACACAATGACATTCTCTGCATAGTAAACACTGATGTGTACTTCAATTTAAAATGGATTATCTATAATCCTTTAAAGTGCAATTTGTTTAAGGTTTTAAGCAAATCATAGAATAAAATCTTTTCAAGCAGTCAACATCTAAAAACAAAGTGTTCTGCAACTTCCCCAAGAACAAGATTAATTTCATATGGATGCAAATTTTACCTGTGCTGAAAACTCCCCAATCCAGAACTTGTGTTGAATAATCAGTGCCAAATTAACTCCCATTTTATTGCCTGAAGTAACAGGCTGTTTGTTTCCCCTGCACATGTGGTAACTGGAACCAGCTACATGTTTTAGGGGGGGGGGGGGGGGGTCATTCCAACAGTGCATTACATACAAGCATGAGCACCATTGTTGAATTTTGGAGTACCCTCCAATGGCAAATATGCCATAGAGACGAAATTAAATCTACAGTTCCCTCACCCATGTACTACACTTTTGGATTAAGTGCTTTTAAAAAAAAAATTATCTAAAGCAAATGGCTGATTTTTGATGCAGCAAAAATGTAATGTGCCAACTACAAGGAATTATAGGAAAATAGGGCAGACTAACGTTAGATTTTTCAACTGTGTTTGAAACAAGGGGTATGGTGGAATCAGATGTACTGAGTCAGTATCCTCATGCTTGTTCTTATTTTCAGATTGTAGAAATATTGCATTACCTACCTTCCTCCCCAAAAATCACTTAACTAAAGAAGTTCATTTTAACTGGAATAACTGAAGTCAATAGTTACCACCCCGATATGGCGATGTAGTTCAAGTGATGTAGTGCTGCTACTCAAGGACAAGGAGAAATAATTTCCCTAGAAAAAGCTGAAATGGCTCTGAACAAACAGCTGCAGAAGAATAGACCAGCATGAAGTGGCTGATCACACCTCAACTGAGGACAGTTGTTCATGGGAAAAATATCCGATCCTGCTGTGAAGAGTTAACTTCAGCTGATCCTGGGAACACTGTAGTCACAGGTGTCTGCTTTCTTCAAAGCTCCTTTCTGAAAGTTTTGAATGGAGCTAAGTAAGGCTTCTCGGCTGGCACTGTCAGCAGGCGAAGGGTCAGGATGCACTGCCCCATCCATTTGAGGAGGAAGTGGAGGAGCTGCTGGTGGTGGAGGCGGCGGCGGTATAGTTGACACTCCTGTTAAGATGAGACAATTACACAAGAAACCACCACAAGATTAGCCAACCAAAAATAAGACCAAGCTGATCTAATAATTGCAGCTGCCTTGCTAGAATAGTAATAAATCAACTAGGGAAGTCATTTACCCAAGTAAATATGCAACTTCTTGAGTATTGCAAATAGGTACCAGATTGTGGAGAAGGAGGACATAGAAATTAGACGAGAGGAAGACCTAGGAGATCACATCCATCCACCTGTAAGTGCAGGCTATACAGTCCCCTGATAAGAGATCATCCAAGTCACCTTGAAGGGAAGCCCTGGATGCCCTGTTACTTGGAGAATCAAGGGCCAATACAACTACAAATTAGAAGAATCTTACACTGTCTGAGAGGGATGAAATAAATGATTTCCAGGACTTTTCCCTCATCTCTGATTCCTATGGTTTGTTTCTTAGTACTAACATCAAGTGAAGCAATCTGTCCCCCACCCCCCATCTCACAAAGCCAGACCCAATAAATAAAATAGTTGGACTGTGGCACTAAGTTTCTTACTGTTTCCCAGGTGTAGCTACACTGTAAAGTCTTTTTTCCTCTAGTCAGATTATTTTCTAGTCCAGGAGTTCTGTTTTTAGGTCATTAGCTATACGTGAAAGTATCAATGTTATAAATAGACCCATTTTCTAAGAAATAGAAAAAGGCAAGTTCCTATTAAAATTAATTATTGAGCAGTGATACCCTTTTATAGATTACACTGCATCACAAATTCTTACGAGGGCCATGAGCATGAATCACAAAGACCACGGTGCTGGCCAGTGGCATCTTTAGCACTGAAAAATCTTGACTTGTTTTGCTACATTGTGTTCTAGACCAATTCTCAACCTTTTTCTGAGCCCCCCACTCCCATGCTATAAAAACTCCCCAGCCCAGCTGTGCCACAACAACTGTTTTTTTGCATACAAGAGCCAGGGCTGGTTTTAGGGGATAGCAAGCAGGGCAATTATCTGGGGCCCCACACCACAAGGGGCCCCACAAAGCTAAGTTGCTCAGACTTTGACTTTAGCCCTGGGTGGTGGGGCTCGGGGCCCTGGGCTGCAATCCCACATGGCAGGGCTTCAGCTTTCTGCCCTGGGCCCTAGCAAGTCTAGTGCCAGTCATGCTTGGCGGACCCCCTGAAAGCTGCTCGCTGCCCCAGGCCCATGGTTGAGAACCACTGGTCTAGATCACACATACGCTTCACTTTCTGTAATTCAGTTAGTGTCAACTTTACACTCTGACATCAAAAATACACAGACACAACCTCCCTTGCAACTCCACATTACATGGCCATACAAAGTCAGAGCTGGGGAATTTAGTTAAGCTTGAAAGGATTTGATTTTTTAAAATCAGCAAATCTTGGTTAACGTCAATTTCACTGTTCACAAACAGATGAAAAAATATTTCAATGGATAATCAAAATTTGCAGATAGGCCAAAAAAGCTGCCTGATTAAAGTGGCTTAAGGTATTTATATTTTGACACATGATGTTGACAATTTGTATTTTAACAGCTTAAAAGCTTTAACTTTTTGAATGTTAACATCTACTTAAATAATTACTGTCTGACCTCCTCCATTGCCACCCCCATATTTGCCTGCCACTGAAAACTTAAAATAAACTTAAAATCCATAATTTTGCACAACTGTGAAAATTTAACTAAGAATTAAAAAATGCTTAAAAATTAACATTGATATCAGTTGAAATTAAATTCTATATCTATATAGATTGAATTCTGCCAAGCCTATTTATAGTGTCCCCTATTCTGTCAGATAATAGGATGACTATTTCCAATACACACATCACATATACTGCAAGGGGTGGAGGAAGTAGGATTACATCCAACACCCAGGTACTTTTTTGGTGATAGGAGCTATTCAATAGACAAACTGGAAAGAGGGGAATGGGAAAGATACAGCATTGCACTTAGTCATGCCAGGTTTAGGGTATGTAGAGAACACAGGTGAAAACTGCCATTATCTGACAAGAGGCTAAGGGAAACAATAGTTACCAAAGCAGAACCACGTGCTGCCATATTTCCATTAACAATACTTAAGGAATTAAGTCACACAGAAGGACATTCAGAAGTTATTCAATGCTCAGCCACAAACAGAAAGCAGGTGACGCAATCACTTCCTTCTCAACTTGTTCCATTCTTCCTTTCTGCTGCTTAGTCTCAGACTAGTAAGTGGTGGTGAAAAATAAGTGCTGTAATAAAACAAGCTGAGTTCCAGATGGAAAGAACTTTAGTTTGAAACATTTTCAATGTGTGTCAGTTTTAAAGATTGTTCCTATGTGGAAAAATCTACATCAAAAAGGAGAATGTTTATACAAAAACATTTTATTTGGCCAGTGAATAACTGCATTCCTATGGATACTGTACTTCAGACACTTGCACATGGACAAGAGTTTCCCTTCCTCACAAACCAGCACCTCCTGCAATGAGGGAGACAATCCTTTTATGGGAAAACAACAGCCTGTTCCCATGGAAATGTGACTGTTTCAAGTCTTTGTTTTACTCTCCTCCTCTCCAGTAGAAATGTCAGTGTTCAAAGAAGGACTCCCACACTGGGCAAAGTGGGACCATCTCTCTGTTACAGAGGGTTGTTTTTTTAACTCCATCCCTCTCTTTGGCAATTGAGCTGGAAGCAAAGTTAATACACATTTCAAAAGCAGAGATGGCCCAAATTCATCACTATGTAATTCACCAACCTACCTGATTTGCTAACTAATGGGCTCACTTATGATCAGCACAGTGTGGGAAGATACTATGAAGAGTGATACTTGAAATTCATGGCAGAAGGAAGAACAAATCGTGATCCACAGCAAAGGCTGAGGCAGGACGGTAAGCATTAAGGTTGAAGTGGTCAGAGTAGGTGAGGTCATCCCACATCTTATTGTTTAACTTGTGATCAAAGGAATTAGCCGTTAATGATATGCCACAAAGAAAGAGTCAAGAGCATCTGAGTAAGGAACGAGATTGCACGAGAGAGACAAAGCAGAGAAACTGATCAGATATGACAGAGAAGATAACAGACTAAAGAGGCTAAAAGGATGAGTTGTCCAATACCAAATATGAATGATTATGAACAAAAAAGGCAGGACTTCTGCAAGGGGACAATGATAATAGTAACACAGAAGGAAAAAAGGTGTAAACTTGATGAGAACAGTGGTGGAAAAGTCATACATTTAATGATGGATCACTATTTATTAATCAGTCCACGGCACTAATGTTATCTAGTTTCTAGACTGGTTACTGTTTTGAAGGGGAGAGATCAGTTTACTTTTTGTACTTTTTTAGAAAGCCTTTAGAACTCCATACTATATAATGACTGAACTGGAAACAGAACTGCCAGCACCAATGTGCAGTAAGGGGAAAACTCAGCTTTCCTCTATTCCAGAGGCACTTCGGTTGATCTGACAATTTAAATCTGAATTTAGCCTTAACACAGTTGCAACTATTGAAACTGTGTCTAAGTCAGGCGGGAGAACTATGTACAAACATCACATGTGTTCCATTGTATGACATAATGGGCCCCACTTACATGAGTGTCTTTACTGACAGGTGTCTACAGGTTTCCAGGACCTGGACTCTAGTTTATAAAATGTAACAGTTATTTCATTTCAATCAGCACATCTTATAAAAAGTGTCAGCCAACAAGTCATCTGTCTGTCCTTCCTCCCTGCTACTGAGTCATTCTGAGAAGGGAGACCCTGCGGTTAGGTCTGCACTGCAGTGCAAGTTCAGGGTTTGAACTCCGGCTCAGGCCTAACCCCCTTCCATCAATATATAAATTGTACTGAACGTGGGTCCCACTGTCCCATGGGGGTGGAGGGTCTAAGCTATATTGCTTTGCAGTGTAGACACAGCCCCATTGGGCTCATGCTCTGGGAGTCCACAATCACATGGGCCAACTTTCTTTGTCCTCTGCACAGTCAAGTTTGGTGAACAGTCAGTTTTCTCCACACTGCACCACAAGCAAGGGCGGGAGTGACCACATTTTGGGGAGGGTGCCAAGAATTCTGGGATATGGGTGGTTGGACTTGGGTCCACATAACGCAGCATAGATGCTGGAACCCCAGGTTGGGACCCAAGGTTCAATGATTCCTAACCTGCGGTTATAATTGAGGGTAGACACTCAAACCCTAGGTTAACAAACCCGGGGCTGCTAACTCGAGTTCTACTAACGCTAGGCTTACACGGCAGTGTAAACTTACCCTTAGAGTAGGTCTACACCGCAATTAACACCCCCATGTCGGATCACTCCGGCTTGCAGGGCTGTAAAATTGCTGTGCAGATGTTTGGGCTCAGGCTGGAGCCCAGGCCCCACATTACCGCCCATTGTGGGGTCCCAGAGCCTGGGCTCCAGCCCAAGCCCAAACATCTACATGGCAAATTTTACAGCCCCGCAAGCATGAGTCAGCTGATATGGGCCAGCCGTGGGTGTTTAACTGCAGTGTAGACAGACCCTCACTCACCTAAAGAACTTTGGTGCAGATGCAGCTACTGTCCAGCAGGAAAATACTTTACAATACCTATAGGGAGAAAGTGAGTTGATGCAAGAGTTTGGTTAGCAGGAGGCCTTCCCTACAGATAGATTGGAGGAGGCTGCTCAGGGCCAATGAATCATTTGTTTATCCCTAGGACTTCATGAATGAACACAAACACCTAGCAAGGGTTTTTAGAGTGCCATTTTTGTTAAGAGTTTGTTACAAGGAATTGAAAGTTTATCGGATACTGTAAAGCTGAAGCCTGGACTTGAAACAAAAAAACTCAATAATGGATTTAAAAACTACAGCAATTGTGAAAATTACATGTTTAAAAGGTTGGTAAGAGAATGAGATGCAAACAAAGAAAATCATTTTACTGATAGTTTTTAAAAGATACTATATTTAATTAAAATAATTGAAGTAGCTTATGATCTACTTCTTCTTTGTTCCTTTTTTATGCCGTGAGAAGTTCAAGGTCTATTCAGCTTTCTCATACAGAAACAGAACATCTTTAAAGAGAGCGAAATCAGCATTAGCTTACGTTACCGATAATTCGTGTTCAAAATGATGTAAGCTCTATTGAAGACAGCAGAAAGAGAGAGAGAGAGAGAGAGAGAGAGAGAGAGAGAGAGGAAGGACACGTCATTATTCTGGTTCTAGTGTCATTCAGTCACACTATGTTAGCTGTACAGTTAGTTAGGTTACTCAATGGTTATACTCCTACTTTTTTCTATGAATTAGAATGTATTGGTTCTGAACAGTTTTAAAATGCTCATTATATAAAAATCAGCCAAATAATTGTGCACGTAATATAATGAACTACACTTTTCTGTACTAAAATCCTTATTGACTGATGAAACATTATGTTGGTAATCTCACAGACACACATCCATCCAAAAATGCCAAATGTCAAGCTCTGGGGGTCTTGAAAGCACTTTTAGTTACACTAAGGTACATCTTAGAGTGATTCAATAATAAAACTGTATGAGAAGCAGCCATAGGAAATAAAATCCATTCATTTTGAATGTAACATTCTAATCATTTATTTTTACCCTAAAACACTTAGATTGTGCAGATCAGATACACGCTCAAAAAAGGAAGAACAATTAATGCAATGAAGTTGGCTCATAGTGATGGAAAAGGCAGAACACCAGCATACTGACTGCCAGCAGGACGTCTTTCTCCTTGAAGGATTTAAAGCTAAAGAAAAAACACCCATAGTCAAGTCCAAATCCTGCTCCTGGGGTCAACTCCATTTACAAGTTTAAGGCCAAAAGAGACCATGATGGTCATCAGCTCTGACATCCTGCATCACAAGGCCAGAGAACTTCCCCAAAAAAAACCCTACAGCAGAGCTTTTGTCAAAACAGCCAATCCCGATTTAAAAATGGTCAGTGATGGAGAATTCACCAGGACCCTTGGGGATTTGTTCCAATGGCTAATTACTCCCACTGTTTATGTCCCATTTCCAGTCTGAATTTGTCTTATCTTCAACTTCCAGCCATTGGATTGTTACACCTTTCTGTGCTAGATTGAAAAACCCATTGTTAAATATTTGCTCCCCATGTAGGTATATAGACTGATCAAGTCACCCCTTAGCCTTCTCTTTGTTAAACTAAATAGACTCAAGGAGCTTAATCTATCACTATAAGGCAGGTTTTCTAATCTTTTAAATCATTCTCATGGCTCTTCTCTGAGCCGTCTCCAATTTTTCGACATCCTTCTTGATTGGTGGCCACCAGAGCTGGGCACAGGATTCCAGCAGCAGTTGCACCACTGCGAAATACAGAGGTAAAACAACCTCTCTATTCCTACTTGAGATTCCCGTTGATGCATCCCAGGATCACATTAGCTCTTTTGGCTACAGCGTCACATTGGAAGCTCATGTTCAACTGATTATCCACAAGGACCCCAAAAATCCTTTTTGGAGTCACTGCTTCCCAGGATAGAGTCCCCCATCCTGTATGTCATGGCTGACATTCTTTGTTCCTAAGGAAGAAGGAACACCCATGAGGCAATTGGGGCCACTCACATTAGTAAGGGAAATTGAATCGACCAGAGGTGTCATCTTTCAGCCTCTACCTTCCTTCCTAGATAAGCTGGCTCATTAATTAATGCTTACTGGGGTCAGGAGCCATGCAATGAAGAATGAGTTATATTCCTTTATAGCATCCTCCATCCCATCGACTTTACGTACAACTCCCGATCACAGAAAATGAATGGATTTTTAAGTGAGAGCAGAATTAATGCAGTCAGGAAAAAAAAAAAAAAAAAAAAAAAAAAAAAACACTGAACATGCAAGAGGTGACGACAATCACTCTAGCCAAAAGCTCAGAGCCAGAGGAACCTGTATTAGAATCAGCATTTGCCACCACCTAAATAAGGTATCTCAAAAAGATTTAATAGTAAAGCTGAGAGAATAATTTACAACAAGTTTAGTCTCCTTCTCTTAGCAGCATGTCTGTTAGCCAGCCATGTTTTCTGCACACGTTATTCAGATTTAATTGATTAATCTTTTGGAACTTTTTGCTCTATGAACAGACATTTGAGTTATGTTGCTTCGTTGTAATTTATTAAAGTCACATAGTATTGTTTCTGCTCCGTGAGTGGATATGCACACAAGCACTACCGAAACACATTTATGGGTCCAAATTTCTCTGAATACTCATGTATGAGTCTTTGAAATTCACTCTCTGCACTATAAGTGTTTGAAAGCAAACACAAAAGGGTCATGAACATAGCCAAAGGGAAATCACTGAGAAATTCAGAAGATTATTCATGGATATTTGTTCGCATTGCTCATTATTGTTTGCTAGCAGCTTTAGCAGTGGCAATATTAAAACTAGGAAACAGACCAGCTTGACCTTGCATATTTGAGGACTGATTTGCCTTCACCCTGAATGAAGAGAAGGGAGATGAAGGTACATGGCTCTTTGCAGGATCAGGCCCCTCAGTAAGCAATACATTAAAAGTTATTCAAATCCCGCTAGTGGAGAGGCTGCACATTAGGCACCACTGTAAGGTCCTTCATTCCACTTAGATTAGGCCATTAGGTTTCCATTCCACTAGCTGCTAAGTGCTACATGTTCTAATTGCTAATGAGAAGGCACCACAGAAGACAATCTACCCTTACTTCCTCTAATTTAGAGCCATGATGTGGCTAATTCCCCAAGCACAGCACTGAATGTCACTTACCCAGTTCTACCCCAGAGGGTTCAGTACAGCACTCCAGCTACAATATATGAAGATGTCTAAATACAGTTCGTTATTTAGACTCTTAACCCAGTGCTCAACCAGATCATTTTTTCCTCCACAAAGTTAATCAACTGCACTGACATGAACAGGATCCAGACCAGAAATCTAGAGGAGAAAAGCTCGACACCTCTGCCAGTCACCTCACCAATTAGTGCCCCCATGAAACTTTCGTCCTTAGTCGAAATCAGGGAATGGGGAATACAGAATGCTGCTTCTGTAGCCTGTATCTTCTTTCTAAACAACGTTCTTCAGTTGTGTCAGGTTTTTTCCCCAATAAGGTCATTTAATGGTTTGATTGCACACAGAAGTGGAAAAGGCATATTCCTGGTGAAAATCAGAGACCCAAGCCCCCATAACTTCCTTTTATAGCTAATATTTGAAGTGAATTTAACCATTAATTAATGCAAAATAAGATGGTCTTTTTATACCATCCCGTATGTATTTAGTTTACAAAAAAAATACATTCTTAAATGGTGGCAGTACTAAGAATGCCTGAAACAAATCAGAAGCATCATCACCATTTGCATGCCACAGCACTTTTTGATTAGCACACATGCAGGGACAATTTGCATAGAATCAAATATGTTATGGACTAGATCAAGCAGCCAAGAACACAATGTCAGAAGGACGAGTGACATATGGTAGGGTGTTCATAATAGAGATGAGACAGAAGCCCAACACATGCTGAAACTGACAGAGCATATTTTAGTTTAAATCCACATCAATGTCAAGACATGAATCTAAGTAAAAAAAACCCTAACTTCATTTCACAAAACAAAGAACCATTTTCTAAGCATCTATCCGTTTGGGAAAGGTAGAACAGTTTCTTGCATTTTCATTTAATTCCTCGTTTTTAAAACGCATTCAAATCTGGGGGGGGGGGGGGAGAAGAGAACCCCAACCAAAATGTAAAATAAAAGTTGGTACAACTGGAGGATAACAACACTTACTTGAATATGGAGCAGATAGTGGCATTCTAGTATCCTAAATCCAGTGGAACTGGAAGACTGAATCCTTCTTAGAGAGGACATAGTTCATAATTCTCATTCTGAACTTGACACAAAAAACTTTGCTGAAGTTTGTGGACTACGGTGTCTTTTAGAAGGTCAATTAGAACAACCAACCACCCCAACAAACACACTGTCATTTCCCTAACCAACTAATGTAGCCTAGATGTAGGAGCTGACGCCGTTCAATGCAGCAGGTTCCTTGGACCAGAAATCAGGTGAGCTAGTCACTACTGCATAGGTAGTTGGCATCAATGTTTCTTTCTGAAAATGGATAGTATTAGCACCCTCTAATAATGCTGCTCTTCAGTGAGCCTTACAGAGGATGTCTGGAAAGTACCAATGACGGTAGGGTTAGGGTAGTGCAGATTTAGACTAGCATTTGTATTGTGTGGACAGATTATCTACAGGAGTGTTACAGGGAAATTTGTTAAAGAAGAAGGCTTTGTATGTTACAAGGCTATCTAGGATGCTCAGAAGAATGCAACTGTCTGAACTTTTGTCACTAGATGGTAAATAAATGTCATCTGTAAATTTTTATGGCCAGTCCTTGTCCCCTAAAACTATCACCCTTAAGGATATGATAGATCATCTCCTGCCCTAGAAAAACTCAACAGAAGACAGACCAACACTGCAGTGTCTCTTTCACTTACCTGCTGTAGAGGGTGGAGTGGGGGATGATGGAGATGTCAGAGGGGAACTTGCCCCAGAGCCAGCTAAACAAAATAAAAACCACAATAACTACAGTTGTGATTTCAGGATTCATTACAGTAACATGGGCCTGCCGAAACAGTCTGATTTTACGGACTGCTTCCACTGAAGTCAATGGCATAATTCCCATGGACTGGAATGGGTTCAGAAGCCTAACCGGTCTGAACGGACGAGCCGCACAGTGTGGGTGAACAGATCAGGCTTGACAAACATCTCCGCACCCTCAGAATTCTCCAATGGGGAACACTTCTTGTCAACAGCAGGTAGGCTGCTTTGAAATCCAACAGCATTTAGTCTGAGACTAAATTTTGCCCTCCTTTAGGTGCATGCCACCCACTGCCTGCAGACTCTGATCCCATCTCTCTTCCTAGGAGAGAACTTTCTGGTCAGTTGCTATAGCTTCACCAGTTACTTTGATAGCAGACTGTATTTCACAACAAATTGCTTTCTGGAATAGTTTACACTCTAAGATGGGCACTTCTTCCCCTTGCAAAATCATTTTAGTTAACAGAAACTGGCTGCACTACTAGACAGATCAGCAAGGTGATGGCTTACCCCACACACAGCCATCTTCAGGACTGGACACAGATGCAGTAACACCCCCCCCCATAGCTCATGGATTCATTTTAATAACTGCTTATCAAGAAATACAAATTGCAACAATGTTTCCATGTGAAGGATGAAGTATCCAATGGATTGACTGACCAATGCTATTGTAAGCAACACCACACCTTCCATCCAACACTCAGAGAACTAAGTTAAGAGGTTTTCACCTATTAATAAAACTATAAACTACCAGTGACAATGTTTTTAAACCCACAATTTGACCATGATGAAATAACCAATACTAGGATAAGCTTGTAATAGTCTGTTAGTATACAATAGACAATTCAAAGTGATTTTAGATTTTCTAACCAGCATGCAATTTGATTTTGTGTTTTTAATCCAAAAGAGAGAGAGAGAGAGAGAGAGAGAGAACTGTAAACCTGTTGAAAGGGCTCTGTTAGTTACCTGAATTGTTTGAGTTGCTGTATTTTGCTAAGTGTTCTTCCCCACTTTCGACAGCAGTAAGCTTTGACTTCTTTAAGAATCAAGGGGAGAGAAAAGACAGGAATAAACAGCATTTCACTGCGGGCTCTTACCAAGATGCCTTTGACACATGAGGATTTGCATCAGCCCCCAAAGGGTTATTAGAGCATGCGGGGATCACCAGTGCTCGAACCACACTCTTCCCTCAAGCGTACTCCTGCTGTCGCAGCCCTATGGGCCAACTCTACACCAGCTAGAGAATTGCCCATTGCTGGGGAACATCCCCACCTGCCCACTTTGGGCAGTGATATGGCCCTACTGCCAACCACAACAAGGGCCAGAACCAGAGATGCAGGAAATGTACTGCAGATGCAGGAGATCGCACATTCTGCCGGGGGGGATGGGAAGCTCAGGGACAGGCTGTTCTATGTACTTTAGGCATTCATATAGCCACTCAGTTTTTCTCTTTTAGCTCATTTAAAGTTACTGCAAATCAACTGCGGTCAGCATTTAAACATTGCTGCACAGCGCATTACCTGTCTGCATAGGTCAAAACAATCAGAACAGAGTCTCTCTCTCCACCCACCCCCCCCATGGGGGGTGGGAGCATATCCACATTATTCTCTCATTTCTTCAGCACATACTACACTTGGAATCTACATACTTCTCTGCACGCCAGAAACTCATGTTAAACAGTCCCATTTACCTTTCGTGCCAAGATTTTTCTTTTCTTTTTCTCTTCCTCAGAACCATGGTGAGACTGAGCTCTTGTCAGTCGTCTATGCTGGTGAATCTTTAGAATATGAGAGAGACACAGAGACCAAAACAGCCCACATGAAATGTACAAAACTTTCATCTGGCAACCTCAGAAAAGGGGAAACACTTGGAGAAAATACTCGTGGCTTTGAATTTTTTTTAAATATTTAGATCTTTGCTACTGGTTTGGGGCCTGAAGACCAGAGTTAAAATAAAGTTAGATTTATAAATTCGTAGGAAACGTTTTGGGAGCCACTCACTGTGGAAATTCCACTAAAGACAATGGCAGATCCATGCATACAACAGCTGCACAAGCGCAGTAATCAGGCCATGGCTCCTTTACTAGGGAGCGGAGGGGTGTCAAATGTGCTGCAAAACAAATGTGTTCCAACGATATTATTGTCCACCACATGGACTGGATAGTCTCTCTCTAAAAAGCATTCTTAGATCATACATCTCATACTGATCTCTTCCTCAGCTAGAGGTGGGCCTGTAACAAAACCGAAGACAAAAAACACTCCCAAAATTTGGGAAAGCTTGGATCTGATCCTAAGCTTTAAATCTGGTTTCCTTCCCTATAACAGACTGGGGAAAAACCCCAATTCAGACCCCCAAACTTCAGGAAACTTTAGATCTGGACTTTCTGACTCAAGCTTACCTATACCTTTCAACAGCCCTTTGAAGACTACCAAATTAATATTCAAGTACCCAACATAATACAGTCCATTAAGGGCACCAATTGCACTTTTATTTTTAAATGTAAGCGAATAAGAAAACAATATATGGCCAGATTTCCAAACTGTCCTCCAGTTTGTCCATGTATTTATCTGCATGTGCAAAAGCCAATACAGTGTACAAAAATCACGTGTGTCTCTATCATGCAAAAGTGTCAGAAGCCAGGAAGTTTGGCTTCATGCTGTCAATTAGCCATTTTAGCTCATGTAGTTTTTAAATATGATAAAGTTAACTAGAAAAACAAACAAGCTTGTGTTTTCTAATGTAATACTCATGTTCTATCTTACATTGTGCAGCATACCTTTAAGACACCCAAATATAATTAAATTGAAAAAGAATCTGTTCTAAAATGTTTCTTACATCTACTGCAATAGTCTCGCAGGCATACTTCACCTCAGTAAGATTTATTAAACCTATTGATGAAAATCTAACATTTCACCGTTTGTCATAAAATCTTTGGTTTAAAAGATCACGGGAAAGAATGTCTGTGGGAAAACCAGAGAGCAATGCAGAAATTACCAATTTCTGTTCTTCAGTGAGTCTCTTTTCTATGCATTCCTTGGCAGTTTTCAATGCCTCTTTTAACTTTGTGGGAATCTGGTAAAGGAAAGAAAATAATCATGGTATGAGATGTGCCAAGCAGAATTAACACAGCTTCACCTCCATACATCCACTTTTAATCTGAGGAATTTCTGGATCTATGATGAGTCCCCAGGTTCTAACATTGATTGTTTAATGAAGATAACTGTGTATCCACTTAGACCACATGGGATTTCTGCAAGCACTGCTCCCTCCAAACCTGGCTGCAAGCCTCAACAACAGGAAAAGAGCATGGTGTATGATGGAGGAGTTAAGGCCAATGTTAATCTAGCAGCTGTTCAGATACAAGGGGCTTCAGATCGGACTGTGGACTAGCTGATGGTTTAGAGTGGTTCTGTTGATTTCTTATGGGAAGGTTCCAATCAGTGGCAAGGAGATCACGCTCCCATGCAATACTGCAGGAGTCTGTTCTCACCATTGCTGTTGAAACTACTTGCACATGGCAAGTAGTTGGTAAACAGACATGGTGCCGGATCTATATTAGGTTACTCATGCTTTGAAGAGATTGTTTATCCTGAATCTCCTACAGAACTTTATGAAGTTCACATTTGTTCATCTTATAACAAAGAACCACCAAAGAAAATCTTGCTGTTTACTTCTCTTGTCCACTATGTACAAGTAACTTCTTTTCTGAGGGACAGTTTGAGGCATCTGCAGAATTTGGTGCTGAGTGCTCCCCCACTATCCCTAAACCCTGAGTTTGCTTTACGTTTGGGTCAGTGTTCACAGTAAGGAACAGCAACTACCATCATCCTTAAAAAAATCTAATGAGTAAAACATACAAGTGTCCCAGGGACATTTCAAATGAACGAATCCAATAAACAAGCTCCCTTGCTAAGTGCTGCTGAAAGAAACAGCAGCACTGGTGCCTTGGCAGCCCTGAACAGAGCCAAGCATCCATCTCATTCACCCAACCCCCCATTTCAGATTGATAGCACCAAGGCCCAAAGCCAGCCACATAACCACACAGTCAGCAGCAATTCATGATACGCCAGTGTCGTTCACTTTTACCTTAAACTGTGGTTTCTCGGAATTCGTTAGTAGAATATCACTGAATAATCTGAAAGGAAAGAAAAGTTCAAGCTGGTGTGTTATTTCCAAGAGACAGACAGGATCAAGAAGAGAATGCAGCATTACCACCATCCCCTCCACTGCTGCTTATTCTTTGCACTAAGACAAAGTGGATTGGACCAATTTCTGCTGGTGAGAGACAAGCTTTCGCGCTCACACAGAGCTCTTCTTCAGGTCTTTGCACTGGCATGTATATGGTGCTTTTCATCCAGAGGGTCATAATGTACAAATAGCAATCCTCCCTGACACGTAGCCACCTCTGATGTGGAACATGCAAGACTAGCTAACAGCTTTAGGAGGAGACCAAGAGAGACACTGACAGCTGAAACAAGGTAATTTTAGTTAGGCAGACCAGACTCTCCCACAGCCAACTCTCCCTTTGCTTAAAATGGCATAACGACTACAGGGATCAGGTGGTTTTTTTGGGTACACTGCATCTAAAAGATCACTCCTCTTTGACAAGAAGCTCTCTCTTTGCACAGTCATTATATATTCAAAGCAATAAAGAGCAAGGAAGACATCTGAGTAAAGCTTCACATTTCCGTTTACCTGGATTTTAACACTCCAGTTAAAGTAATTGAACAAGGAAAAAACATTTCATTCAATCCCACTAGACAGCAGCAACAATACAAATGATTAATCCTCTTTTCAGAGCACAGGGGAAGTACACTAGAGGGCAATGTTGTTATAATATTCCTATTTTCAGACTATTTCCAGCTACTTTCTATTTCTTTTTGAAAACACAGTAGAAGGTTGTCCAGTGAAATGTCAGAGTTAAATCCCCTGTGACCAATAGTTTAGAATTTTGACACTATTGCAGATCACCACATGTTTACACAAAAGTGATGAACTTCTCCAACATCCCAGATCCAGACACTCAGGAACAATAGTAGGTAGAAAATTCAGAGAAAGGTGTGATAAAGTTGTCAGAGTCCCTTTAAAACCTACTTGTGAATTTCTTCCCCACTCCCCCCGACCCCCGCTTTTTAATTATGTGCCCTTGCCAAAATTAAACAAACTCTTTCTACAGAATAGAATTTTATTCAAGGAGAGAGAGAGGTTTATTTTTTATTGTATTGGCATGTATATGAACCCAGAACCTACACATTCCAAATCATGCTGCATGTACACATCAGGTTAGACTGGACATGGATGATCTTCTCTAACTCATGACCTTTATAAATTCTTACACCAATACCATTTCCCTATTGTCAGATTTCTGTTTATTTCCTCTCCCCCTCAAATAAAAAAAGAAGACGACAAAAGACAAGACTGCACTGACCCTTTCCCACCAGAGAATATGGAACTCTACAACACGCCCCAAAATGTGTGGCAAGCTACACACCGGGGGACTAGGCCACAATTCTAAAGGACAGAATATTACACTTTTGCCCACTCCCTATTTTGAGCACAAACATTGAACAAAGCAATAAAATCTACTTTGTTAATCACATTGCAGGCTCACTGCCAATCAAATCTATTAAGGATCACTTCTGCATTTTAGATGTTTTCTTATCCTCCCTCCATGTACTTTTGCATGTGTTCGTAATGGATGGCTGGGCCTATTTAAATAATTACAGCAACATGCTCTGTACACCGGGCTTATATTTTTCAGGGTTAATTACTTCCCTTTTTGGGGGATTTATTTTTAGCAATTTGAATTTTATATAGAGGTCCAAAATCAGAGGTTTTCAGGGCTCTCTTTGAACACCCTATAATAAGTAAGTAAGTATGTATATAATATAATATTATATATTTACTCATTACAGAAATAAATACTGTAATGAATAATCTCTTGTAATGTTCCCTGGCATACTTTAACGTAGAACCAATTTAAATAGCACTATGCTAAAGTGCACTAGGGAACTTTTAGTGTACATCAGTAAGATCTACATGGACCAATTAACATGCAGCACATTAGTGCATTTTAGAAATCTCACCCGAGTGTTCCATATTACTGCTCTATATAGACAAGCCCATAGATCAAGAAACCATTTCCAGTGGGTTTTTTTGATAAATGCCAATTTTTTCTTTTTTTAATAAAATAAGGAGTGTTTTATGGTTGTTTATTAATTAAAGTTGAAAAATCAGAAGTCCTTCATTAAAATGCAAACACCACCTGTGTGGGTGAATGTATTATATGCTACAATGTAGCAAGGGTCAGAATAATTTAAGGAACATCGTCCATATTTTACAAGTGACGTACATCAAATAAAGTTAGACCATTAATGCTCTCATTTAGGAGAGGTTATTCCTCCCACCAAAAAAACCCTTTATTATGAATGATGAGAGCACAGAGAAAGCTTTGCTCATATTAATATAATTAACAATACTAAAGTCTACAAAAAACAAGGCAACGAGAACTTACGACATCTGTAAGATCTTGGAGACAGCTGGCATACCATTCTTTAGGGCCTCACAGGAGAGTAGGGATTCCAAAACAGCCACTTTAAAAAGGAAGGAAGGAAGGAAGAGAAAGAATGGGCAGATTTTTATACAGCAGGAACACATTTGCTAACATTTTTATCCCGAACCAAGGAAAGCAGATTAGGCACTGTTGTGTAACACTCCCTAACTAACCTTTCAACTAAAACAGTTCAGGAGCAGTAGATATTACTTTTACCAGATGATCAGAAACTGTGTAGTAAAGAAAGAATAATAAAGCAACTCAGTGTATCTATGTGCCATATATATTTCTTCAGGGAAAAGGCATCTCACAAACACAGAAACGTACAGGTATGGTACATTTTCTATTGTAGTTAATTTAGTAAATAAATTATCCAGCCTCAGAACTCTCCTTCTAAAGCTACAAGACATATTAAGTAGGTTTCTAGTATAGTCAAATATGTCCTTTATAGTTGGATTAAAAGAAAGGCAGACAATTGAAGTTACTTTAAACAGAGACTAATACCTCCCCAATAGTATACTGACCGACTGATGCGGATGGAGCAGGAGGGAAGCCGTCCACTGGGATTGAATCTGGAGGTCTCCCATACGTCATTTCATACAGTAAGTGACCAAAGCAATGTACATCAACACCTTCTAAAGTCTAGGAAGACAAAAGCCCAGCTTGCTAGAATCAAGCAATTTTGCACATTTCAGTTTCAATATTTACAATGCTCCATTAAAGAAGGATGGACTTGTGGTTAGGGCACAAGACGGAGATACGGGTTCAATTCCTAGTTTTGCCACCAAACTGTGTGACCTGGGGCAAGTCCCTTAGTCTCTGTGCCTCAGTTCCCCATTGATAAACATAATCCCAATCCTCTCATGCTTTGCCTATCTTTTCTATTTAGATGCTAAATTTGGAGGAGGGGAAGAACAGTTTTACTATGTACACAAACTGCACCTAGCCCAAATGGCTTCTCTAATAAAATAACCCCTTCACAAGTCATCTATTTGGCATTTTCAGTTGCAGGTGACAATTCAGCTAATTAACCTAATAATTGACCTATTTTCTGTTCACACAACCCTTATTTCTACAAAACATAGATTTTTGAAAACCATAATACTGAAAGGAAATCTTGAGCTAGCGCATTTTTCTATTATTCAAACAGTAAACACAGATTGAATATACTATATATACCCATACCACCACACACCCCACTGATTTCCAACTAGCCAATAAGTAGATAAAAAGGACTATTTGTACAAAATACCAGAGAGTTTAGTGCATTTGGCTTAATTTTAGCATAGTGAACTAAGTGTTAATAGAGGATGTTCACTGGCTTTTAGATTTATGTTAGTAGCAGACATATCTGTGGCTGCACTTATTGGCTAAGACTTTAGTAAGTTTTGATGGCACTGACAGTGAATATAACCGTGAACTTTTGAAAGTTTCTTTGGCAACTCAGTACAACTGTTGAACAAGGTCAGCAGCTGTCCCATGTGATACCTTATGTAATTTATTACAATGAGTACTTGAGGGCAAGGCAACATACCAGTTAAACACTTGCAAGTTCTACAACAGGGCAGATTTCCCAACAGAGGGGAAGTTAGGTCTAGCTTCTCTGTAGACACAGTCTACTGTTGATGTGCAAATCAACAGCTGAGAAATAATAACCTGCACCAACCCCTGCCCAACTTATGAGTTTTCAAGAGCCAGACATCTACATAATGTCTCTAGTCCATCCATCTTAGAGAACATTCTCTATTTCATTCCAGAGAGATATATGCTAACTTGAGCAGATGCCTACCGAAGTCGTACTTTCTACAACAGCATTAAGGTCACTTTTCAGGGTTGATAAACTATTGTAATATCTTATTGTCAAGTACAAATTGTTTTACTATCACCTCTACGATGATTTTCACGTAGGAAATATCTATTTATTGCTTTATATTTTAAGTGACTTACATTAATTTTCCGAAATTGTGTAAAATACGATCGATAAAAGGATGGGAGTCCCAGCAAGGAATTCTCTAGATCCAGCAACCTGCACGTATCACCGTCCAACATCACGTTGGAGGAATGTAGATGCCCATAAGGAAATCCTTTTTCATGCAAAAATTTTAATACCTGAAAGATCAGCGAAAAGTGTCACTGTGAGGACATCTGTTTGGACGATTGTCAGATAATGTTTGAAGTGTACTTAAAAGACTGCACAATGGATGGACCAGCTCCCCAGACTCTGGATCTTTCATTTTCCCCCATTCAGCTCCCATCTTCTAGCCACATGGTCACAGAGTCAAGCCACCTTCTACAGCTCTTCATTCAGATTGGGACTGGCACCACCTGTATGATATCACTCCTCCCTAGACCTCACCTGGTGGTTTCCCCAACCCATCAGGCGCTAAAGGTTCATGTTCTCACATTCCTCTCTAACAACTGTTTCCTCTACCCACTTCAATCAGAAGTAGAGATTTAAAAGGATGCTGCTGACTTTAATTTTTTCTTTAAAATTTACTGATTCGGAAAAATTCCAGTTTCTGATGGAGCACCCTTTTAAGTACTAGAGCCTGATTTTTTCAAAAGTTACCCTTATTAGTGCTTTTATGGATCCCTACTCCTGTCTATATTTATGGGTCTTTCCGGCAAGAAAAAAAGGTAGTTAACTTAGTCCCCAGCGCAGCAAATGGATCCACGTGGGCAGGCTCTGCACAGGTGCAGAGCGCCAGTTACATCACAACGGGGGCTCCATGCCAGGATAATGGTCTGCACACAAGGATCCAATTGCAGGATGGAGACCCAACTATCAGGGCTGGCTCCAGCTTTTCTGCCACCCCAAGCAGCAAAAAGAGTGGTGGCATTTCAGCAGCAGCTCAATCGTGCCACTTCTTCTGCGGCAGTTCGGCGGCGGGTCCCCCCCTCTTCCTCTTTGGTGGCAACTCAAAGAGGAAGAGAGGGAATGAGGGACCTGCTGCCGAGTTTCCGCTGAGGACCCGGACGTGCCGCCCCGATACCGGATGGAGTGCCGCCCCTTTGAATTGGCCACACCAAGCCCCTGCTTCCTCCGCTGGTGCCTGGAGCCGGCCCTGCTAACTATATAGGGGACTACACTGAACTGACTACACACAGTGTGGCCAAATGTACAAAATAAACTAACTTCAAAAGGATACAACATTTTTAACTCCCTTCCATTAGAATAATCCAAGCTGTTAATTAGGAGATTTTCAAGCCGTTAGTTATGAGGATATTAACCCTTTAGTCACAAATGCATTTTAGACAGTAAAAGGAGTTACCTCTAATATTTGTCTCCCAAATGTTTTTATTTGCTGAAGTTCAAGACCTTGAATTTTTTTGGGATTGCAGTACTTCTTCAGGAATGGGTCTTTTGGTTTTGCCTTTTTTAAAAAAAAAGTACACAGCTATTAATGAACATATAAAATGCCATGCTCGTACTAAGCAATTATAAAGAAGAAAACTTAAGTACTCGATTTACTCAACATAAAAAACTCTTTATACTATTATTAATATACACTCTAAAGACCATAAAGTAAAAAAACATGGCAGAGCATTTTGCTAAAAATCAGTGCCATTGTACAGTACCTTATAGATAAGGTCCTTTAGTGTTCCCTTCTCATTGAATGGTCTAATTACCAGTGCCGAGGATTCATTGGCTGTGGCAAAAGTGACTTTGTAAATGTAGGGATGCTGCCAAAAGAAGAAGCTATTAAGAAGATTCATACATCTTAATGTGGATTACAGTAAATTCATGCTAGATTCATTTACTAGAGAACAGATATCCTGAAGTAATATCATGCATTTGAATTATTTGTTTATCAAAATGACAAGCCAGAGTCTGTAGTCACATCTGCTTAACGGACCATTACTTTAGTCTTAACCAAGGGCAAACATAGCAAGGATTTTATTCAGCTTCCACTGAAGTAGACAGGAATCTTATTACTAATTTCAGTAACAGCTGGATCAGGCCCTAAATTAGTAACTCACACACAGGGACGTGCACAGGAATTTAAATCTAACTGAATTTGAAGCAGCATGTTCTGTGCTCCTGCCGCAGCCCTGGGGCTGGAGGAGCTTGCTTTGCCCCCTCCAATTATTGGGGGGGTGCCCAGGCCCCTGCTTGCCCTCCCCCCTCCCCCCCCCGTGCACACCCCTGCCCACATATGATAAAACAGATGTACTCCAACTGGAGGTGACCAAGCACAGGGGAATTTGGTGGGCATCAGGGGAAGTTAGGAAGTTGCAAACTTCATTACCTGCTCTCTTTCTCATGATCTCTTACACTGCAGTCACTAGCGTGTTGATAAAAAAGATTAAGGGTCCAGTCCTGTAAACACTCATGCCTGTGAGTAACTTTAAGGGGAGTTTAATGGGACTATGCTGCATAAGATGTTACTGTAGCTGTGTTGGTCCCAAGAGATTAGAAAGACAAGGTGACTGAGGTAATCTCTTATATTTGAACCCACTTCTGTTGGTTAGAGAAACAAGTTTCTGAGCTTACACAGAGCTCTTCAGATCTGGGAAACTTACTCACACTTGGTCAACACCACACACTTACTTTGGTATAACTGGGTCGCTCCGGGGTATGAAAAATCCACACTCTTGAGCAATGTAGTTATACCAACCTGAACCCCCCCATATAGACAGCACTGTGATGGCGGGACAGCTTCTTCCACTCACATAGCTACTGCCTCTTGCAGAGTCATTGAGCTGACAGGAGAGCTCTCCCCCATTGGCTTAGATTGTCTTCACCAAACACACTACAGCAGCGCTGCTGCATGGATGTACATTTGTACCATAGACCTGCCCTTAATGTCTCACAGCTAAATACAAGATGGAACAGATCGTTTAGTGTAAGTAAGTAGTTGAATGGTCCCTTGAAATACATGTTAAAATGAAGTGGCCTGTTATGTTCCCTATGACTGAAGGAGTATTAATGGGCCAGGTCACCTTGAGTGGTCCCTTGAAATATGTATTAACTATTTATGCTAAACCATCTGTTCCATCTTGTGTTCACCTTTGAGACACCAAATGTGGTTATGTTTACATTAGAGCACTTACAGCCTGCACCACTGTAGTGCTTCTGGAGAAGACGTTCTCAGCCAATGGGAGAGAGCTCTCCTGTCAGCTTAATGATTCCTGCCTCCATGAGAAGCAGTAACTATGTCAGTGGGAGAAGCTCTCCAGCCAACATAGCGCTGTCTACACTGGTGCTTAGGTCAGTATAACTCACTTTGCTCAGGGGTGTTGATTAATCATCTGTTATACTGAAGTAATTTGTAGCAGAGACAAGGTCTAAGTTTCCCAGACCTGAAGAAGAGCTCTGTGTAAGGTCAGAAGCTGGTCTCTCTAACCAACAGAAATTTGTCCAATAAAATATATTACCTGAGCCACTTTGTCTCTATTTATGCTGGATAAAGTTACTCATGGGTTTGTGGGCTCAGACCCTAGATTTGCATATGAGGTAGTTCAAGATTAAGAATTCACAGCACTAGTTTCATAACCTTTTCAGAAATTAATATCACTCACTAGAGTAACTCAGTGCAAGTGGGCACTATTTACTTTCTGCTGACAACTTTGCTTGCAGGATTGGAAAAAACAACCATTCCCATTTAAAACTTGGCTGTAAGAATTAGCCCCAAGGTGACAGCAAAAAGCAAGAGAGTCTGAAAGCGGAGACAGGCTGCACAGGACTCCCTTTGGGGTCAGCAGATACCATTCCTTATTCAGATAGAGTTACTACGATTGGATCCTGCCATGTGGTGTTCCCTGGAACATCGGAAATAAGAGCACTGCCTCCAGGCTACTGACAGATTGCAGACAGAGCACAGAGGATCAAAACACATTTCACGGATATCCATTAGATCCTCAGGACATCTGATGAGTTGTTAAACAATTAAATGTATAGACAGCACTATTGTGAGAGCCTGAAAATCTTGGACATTTACAATCCAAGCTGATGCTAACTCAAAGTATTATGGAAAGCTAGGAAGAGAAAAAACACAGCCGCCATGACTGACATTTCTGGTACTGCTACTTTCCTGGGTGATTACATATTACCTCACCAGGGTGCAGGAGGCTTAACTAGTGTTTGCAAAGGCTTTGAGCTCTTCAGATGAAAGCAGTTTTATAACAGTACACAATATTTTTATATTCGACTGCATACACTTTTTCAGGATTAGTCCTCATCAGGGTTAGTTTTGGGTTGGCTCAGTTTAAGAGTCAGCAAGGCAACACTCACAGAACAAGAAGGAAGAAGTTTCACAGCGCACTGGAAGTCTTTATCAGACAAGTATTTATCAGGGCCAAAGTCAGCCTAGAAATGAATACAAACAGTAAGGCATCAGCTGACTAATATACAGAAAAAGATGGAAGGATTTTCACTTAGTTTGCTCACAAGTTACTAAAACAGCTGCTTCTTAAAAATTTACCTCTAGAGTAAAAGAGGGCAAATTCCAATGCAAGGTAATGCTTTATACATTATGAAAAGAAAAATTCTAAAAGCTAAACTAGCTCACAAGTGGTTCACACTGCCACTTAGAGCTGGATCCCAAGCACCCAAGTTTACATGTTTCTGTAATTCACAGGCAAGATCTGATAAAACACTATGAAGTTAGGCTTCACTAAAATAAGATCTTGAGGATGAACTCAAAACATTTATTACTTTTGTTGGGGATGAAGGCAACCACACAGAGGGGTTTTATAATGCTGCTTTGACTAGTTCATTTATAGTGATCTTGAAGAACCTGAAAGTGGGATGAAATTTAAGATCCAAGCATACCCAGCTTAACATTAGTCGCTCCTTTGGTTGATTCTTACTCTTCATTAAGAAATACCTCTTACGTATTCGCCAACCTAGAAGGAAAAAAAGTTTTCATTTTTGTTTTTAAAAAAGCTACTGAATCATGGTAGGGTTTATGGGCTCACTCTCTATTATGCTTCTCCAATAAGAAAATTCTTGTAGATTTACAAAGATCTCCATCACTAGGGCATTATACCAACACATACCAAAATTATGTCAATGTGGAAAGATACATACATAATTTAAGGTTTCAGAGTAGCAGCTGTGTTAGTCTGTATCCGCAAAAAGAACAGGAGTACATCCGAAGAAGTGGGCTGTAGTCCACGAAAGCTTATGCTCTAATAAATTTGTTAGTCTCTAAGGTGCCACAAGTACTCCTGTTCTTTATACATAATTTAAGGTTTCAATGCTTAGTATGATCAGTGGTAAGACTCCAAATTCTTCATCAAATTCAGTTCCATATACATAATGATAGTGCTCTTCTAACTTGGCTCAAACTGCCACCATAATTCTCCATTTTAATTAAGTCTCCTTCACAAAGAGAGACACCCCCTCTCCTTTCCCCTCCCCACCCCACCAGAACAGTAACATGGCAGCCATGTCTCTCCTTGACCAGAGACCCAAACTGCCCATTTCTTACCTATATCTTTTAGTGGCTCTACCACCTCCCACTTTGGCTCCGACCGGAAGAACATCGAAACATGCTGTAAGGCAATTTCTGCAAAGAGATTTTTAAAAGTCTGTTAATTATACACATATTGCTGAATGTTCAGAGTCAGAAGCAAACTCCAGGGATTTAGGCTTTGCTTCACACGTAACAAGGCAGCAAAACTGTTTTTTCTATTAAAGTAAGTCACAAAACATGGCTAAAAAGTGTTTGAGCTTTTAACCTGAAGTAGTTTAGATCTTCCAAGAGAAGAGTGTAAATCAGCTGGCTTAGGGAACACAAAACTTCATGCGCTAACATTTCCTCTGCACTAGAAACGGGCCTAAGCCACAAGATCCAAGACACCCCCAGAGACAGTTCAGATCCAGATCCAAAGCTCATGGTTTGGATTTCCCCATGTCTGGTCTGCCTCACAACAGGACATTTCTTTGTTATTCACCTTTATGCCAAATTTTAAAACCTTACATTAATTCTGCCATTACCATCTCTGGAGATATTTAAGAGTAGGTTAGATAAATGTCTATCAGGGATGGTCTAGACAGTATTTGGTCCTGCCATGCGGGCAGGGGACTGGACTCGACCTCTCGAGATCCCTTCCAGTCCTAGAATTTATCTATTTATTTTACTTCTTGCTGCTCTGCTCCTGCAGAGTAACAGGGGCTGACTAGTGCAAAGGCACTTCCTTCCCTGCAGACATTCTGCTGGCAGCATCCAGCGAGCAATTATGAAAAAATGAAACCAGTCCAGATCACTTGAGACAGACAACACTCCCCCACAGCTGGAAAGGCAACTCTGTTAGGAGTTCATAAGGGGATTTAAGAGAAACAATCATTAGGGAAAGCAGGCAAACAATGAAACTTCTCTAATGTCACTGATCTTGACAGGGACAAATAGTGCGAGTGAATAAGGATGCAGGGTTTTAGATTTTATTTGACCTGTTGTGTATTATTTTCCTGTGACCATTTGTGGAAACGTGCTTGGAGAAGAGAAAAATGGTGCAACAGTCATTGTTTATTGGTACCACAGTAACTTAAAGTAATGCCACACTAATGGGGTCTGCCAAGATCACAGGCAGTGACTTTATCATTATTAATTCCCCTGGTACTTGCTGTAACAGTAATCTTGATGAACTTGCTCTGAATTAATATGGATGTCAGAATACTTCTTACAGGATCGCCACTATTTGTTCAGTGGTAACTAGATGAGCTGATATTTTAATGTATTACTTACATTTTAGGTCTCCTCCATAGCTTAACATAAATGTCAAAGAAGGTTTAGGGAAAGGCAGTTCACTGTATGCAGAGACAGCAGACACTAGGACAGGACTGGCCAAATTTACTAACCCGCAGAGCTGTATAGGACAATCTCCAGAAGTTCGAAAGCTGGGGCGTGCCTGAGGGGACTCAGCCCCACTCCTGCTGTGAAGCCCTGAGCCCCAGCAAGTGTGCCCCAAAGGGCTGAAGCCCCATGATTCCCCTCCTCACTGGGCATAAGCCCCTACCCTCCCCCCTGCTGTAGGGCAGGTATCTCAAGCTCCTCCCACCCCTCCAAGTCAGGTAGATGGAGAAGGGGGTAGCAAGCGGGGGGGCTCCGCAAGCTGCACTTTAACTGGAAAAAGAGTCACATACAGCCTGCAAGCCACAGTTTGGCCACACTTGCACTAGGATATTTCAGGGAGAGCGTGGACACAAATGAAAAATAAATAGCATGTTTCTGCTTTGGTAGGTTGTGCTTTTACGAAAATAAAGGTTTGCATTTCACAGTTTATAGGGGCATTGAAACTATACATTGTCTCTGGTATGGTTTTCCATTGGTTAGTGCTACAGGAATAAATTGTAGAATTCAAACAAAGGCAGCCAAGCAGCTTTCTGGGGTGGATTAGGCTATCATTTTACATCAACCTGGCACATCTTATAGGTCTAGGGTTAGGGTGACCAGACAGCAAGTGTGAAAAATCGGGACGGGGGTAGGAGGTAATAGGAGCCTATATAAGAAAAAGACCCAAAAATCAGGACTGTCCCTATAAAATCGGGACATCTGGTCACCCTATCTAGGGTTCACCAACAGAGGGGGTGCCTCTTGGTCATCTCCCCTTCCAGCTGCAATCACATAAGCCATTTCTCCTCCTAGTTGCAATCCTGAGGACCTCCCTCATTGTCCTTCAAAGCTACCTAACTGCTATGGGGCTAAACATGGCAACTATTATTGTAACTATTACTTACAAGGGGAAGCAATATTGAGCATATTTAATATATTTTCAGCCAGGGCTGGCTCCAGGCACCAGCTAAGGAAGCAGGTGCTTGGGGCGGCCAATACAAAGGGACAGCACTCCATCTGCTATTGGGATGGCATGTCCAGGTCTTCTGCAGAAATTCGGCGGTGGGTCCCTCAGTCCCTCTCTTCCTCTTTGAGCTGAGCTGCCGCTGAAGAATGGAGCGAGGCGACTGAGCTGCCGCCAATCGGCTATTTCCCCCCCCCGCTTGGGGCAGCAGAAAACCTGGAGCCAGTCCTGTTTTCAGCTTTCTTTACTGAAAGATAAGTTAGAACCAAGGAGAGAAGCCAGAACCATTTGGCTAGCAAGCTTCCTCCACAGGTGATCAGCAAGAGCTCTGAACAAGTTTGAGAGCTGCTGTCATTGTTTTTTTAGAATTTTCTGCATTTAGTATCTTCTGCAAGAACAGAGTTTTCAGTCAACAAGATCTGAAGAATATTCCTAGTCTCCCACAAAAGGATTTATTGCCAGCAGCTTTAGTATGGACAACAACGTTTAGAAAGTCCAACAGGAAAATCTTGTTTGGACAGGTACCATAAAATTCTTCCTCCTTTCATACTTGCCTGCTACGTGCTGGCCTATGGAGAAAGGGGAAAAACATACAAAATCCAGAAGCAGCAGTCCATGTTGAAGAAGGATTGGTTCCTAACAAGCTGGGTGAGCTCCCAGAATGTCAGTCAGTATGGTCAATTTATGATTAGAATTAAAACCATACACATGCACACTTCAATGTTTCCACCTTCCCAATTTATACTATGCACCTACCAACATTTCTCAAGGTGCAGGATCAGAGCAGGTCATATGCATATTTATGCATTGCCACAAAGTTACACAGATCAGGACACATTCCCTGTTCTGAAGAATTTAAAATCAAAGTAGAACCATAATACAATAATACACAAGTCTCTGACAAGTATCAGAGGGGTAGCCGTGCTAGTCTGGATCTGTAAAAGCAGCAAAGAGCCCTGTGGCACCTTATAGACTAACAGACATATTGAGCATGAGCTTTCGTGAGTGAATACCCACTTCGTCAGATGCATGTAGTCATCATCATCATCATCATCATGACTACATGCATCCGACGAAGTGGGTATTCGTCCACGAAAGCTCATGCTCAATACGTCTGTTAGTCTACAAGGT
The DNA here is from genome assembly GCF_027887155.1 of Malaclemys terrapin pileata. Lineage (NCBI taxonomy): Eukaryota > Metazoa > Chordata > Testudines > Emydidae > Malaclemys > Malaclemys terrapin. Next base: position 1,809,603 of record NC_071511.1, on the reverse strand, counting down.
GCCACAGGGCTCTTTGCTGCTTTTAAAGTCTCTGACAGTGCTTTTCATCAGTAGATCTCACAGTGCTTTACCAAGAAGCAAACATCATTATCCCCATTTTACAGAGAAGAAAGTTGAGGCACAGAGAGATAAAGTGACTTGCCCAAGACCATCCAGCAGGCCAGTAGTCAAACAAAGAATAGAATCCACATCTCCCAAATGCCAGTCCATGGCTGTATGTGTAAGGTCAAACTGTACACATAGGACAAGACATTGGACAGCAGCCCAGGAAAAGACTGTGTAGCAGTTACTACTAATGTGAAGAAGACAGGAGGGATTACTGGCAGAGGTGGGTTTCAAGGAGGAATTTGGAAGAGGAAAGCAAGGAAAGTTGACACCCTAGGTAAATTCACTCACCCTTATTGGTTAAATGGGAAGAGTTTTACAGAGGGGTAAGCGTCTCTCACCCGCGTGTTCCCGTAAGGATGAGAAAGTCTATACAGCACTCTAGAAAAGGACTACCTTAAAAGAAAGCGAATTAGACATGGGGCTGGATGTCAGGACTCCAGGATTCTATTCCCAATGGCTCACTGTGTGCCCTTGGACAAATCACAACCTCTGCCTTAGTATCCCCATTACAGATGCACCACCTCTGTATAACACAGAGCTAGGCATGAAGAATGCTACCTGTGAAAATGTCAGCTACCCATGATGCAGTGGGCAGGAATTTGTGAGCTACGACAGCAGTACACAGTAATATATGGGGTCTCTATAGAAACCATGAGGAATTTGCACCATGGGCTTCACAAAGTACTCAGCAAAGCTGAAATCGTTTCCCTGCGTGTCTTCGCTCACTGCCCTAGCTCAGGTACACTAGTTTAAACTGCCCCTAGGTAGAATCTTATGTTTCCCCTGGTTACATTCCCTCATACGGATTCTCTTGATCCTGACCACTCTTTGTGGTAACTGCAAACTTGATAACAGTACAGTTAATGCACAGATCTGCTTCATGACAGACAGCATGTGGGAACTTCAGAGTAAATTCACTGCTCTATGCCACAGTATCACTCCTTAATAGGATTAATGCACAATTTATAAGGTGAGACTGGTCCTCTGTATCAGGAAGGAGTAAATTTCTCCTGTACCCTTCTCAGCAACTATTAGGCAAGTAAATTTATTACTGCATTTTTACAATCCTTCACTTACCAGTATAGTTTACAGAATAGTTGTTTGGATCCAAGAATTTCTTTACCAATTCACAATTGGACAGTATGTGATTGGTAGTGATGACGTTGAGATAGTTCTGGAGTCCCTTCTGTCTTTCAGCTATGAATTCACGATCCATATTCCCAATCAACTTTTTGGGAGGTAGAGGTAGACTTAGAGCCGAGATCTTTTTAAAAAAAAAAAAAAAAAAAAAAAAAAAAAAAAAAAAAAAAGGTAAGATAATATCAAACACTTCCTCTTCCAATGTCTCATGGCGGTAAATAATTGAGTCATAAAACACAAACACTAGTTTTGTGCAGTTCTAAGAACCAGGTAATTTTTAAAAAGTGAATATACAGAAAGTCTATATTGATATTTTGCTTTAAGTTCTGTGTTTGTACAGCGCTGAAATAGTCTGATATGTACTCTCATCTCACAATGTAGAGATTTGTATATGTACCACCACCAAAAGTGCCAGGAGATTTAAGTGCAAGAGACACATTAACAAAATGAGAATAAAGCATTGTGCTTTCTCAGCATACCTATGTCATAGCACAAACCAACATTGCATCCTAGTATATGCTCTTGGCAAACTGTCTTCTCTCCTATTTAACTTGTGCACAGATTGATAATAGTTTCTAATTCAACCACTACCATTATTGGGACTTAAAGAAGCTGGCAGTAAGGGCTTTTAACTTGCAGGTTCAATAATATGAGATATTCTTCACATCCCATTCTAAAATTTTTGCTGTGTAACATTATATAGGTAGAGCTGTTATTCTAGTGGTGGATCACTATATACTCCTTACCTACAAGTTGTGAGGCTTTAGTTAATGTTCATGAAGCACTTACAGCTCATCAGATGAAAGATGCTGCAGAAATGCAAGGTATTATTTTAAAGAAATCAAAAGATTGTGTTTGAAAAACAAGTGTAGGTTGAACAGTATTTAGATCTTCTTACATCATCTGACAAATAATTTATTTTGTACCCATTCTTTCCAACACATCCCTGTTCAGCAAATCAAAGCAGATGCCTGACAGTTACTGAGCCTTCATGGGAGAAATCCTGAAGAAACCAGGTGTCTGTCACAGAGGCCCATGGCGCCAGCTGGCAAAGGGTTCCCTATTCTGTAACAGCAACTCTTAACAGGCCTGACAAACTCACTACACCTATCAGAGAGGTAGCCAGGTCAGTCTGTATCAGCCAAAACAATGATGAGTCCTTGTGGCACCTTAGAGACTAACAAAGTTATTTGGGAATAAGCTTTCGTGGCCTATAACCCTAGCCCACGAAAGCTTATGCCCAAATAAATGCGTTAGTCTCTAAAGTGCCACAAGGACTCCTCATTGTTTTCGCTACTCCTAGCACACCACCACCATTTATCTGTAAAGAATATCATGTAAGATCTTAAATGAAAGCCAGGATCACAATGATCATCCATATTGTTGTGAAATGTATGCACAGATACCATGTCAGAAGTTGCAGGCACATATAAAATATATTCCTGAAAGCGTCTGAATCAAGGCAGAGTTGACAAACAGGTTTCTATCAGACAAAGGATGTATATTCATCTGTCTGCCCCAGTTCACATGCAAATCAAACAATGGAAGCTCTATTTGCATACGCAGTCAACATGAATTCAGCACACCAGAGAACAAGTGTGTGTGTGTGTGTGTGTGTGTGTGTTGCTGACTTTAGGAAGAACATAATGCATTTTGGGGACTATAAGGAGAAGAAAGCCTAAGGACACCCCTATCCTTCTCTGAGGAAGGATAGTGCTTGGGGATAGCAAACCTGGTATTTCTGGGAGTAGTGACAGGCTGGATGTCACAGGGGAAGACTTCAAGGGGGTTCAGGGACTGCGGTGCACCTATGAACCTGCAAAGCAAAGTGAGGGCTAGCTTTGGCTTGAGGAGACGGTACGACAGCGTTGTGTGTGCACAATAGCTACTTTTCTAAAGAAAACAGTTACGGCACTGGGGGGACACTTCCCCACACCACCTCCAAGTGCTCAACCCGGAAAGCGGAAAGAAGGTGGGAACTTTTGGTGGTTATGCCATCCTCATTTCTCACTGCCACCAGTTGGAAAAATAGAGACAGTTTAAAAAGCTGGAGGAAACTATCACTTTTTGCGAGAGGAGACAATGCCCTCAACCTTTCCCTGCTCCTCCCTTCACACTCCCTGGCATTATCAATGTTGATAAATGCCAAGTAATGCACATTGAAAAACATAATCCAAACTATCCATATAAAATGATGGGGTCTAAATTAGCTGTTGCCACTCACAAAAGAGATCTTGGAGTCATTGTGGATAGTTCTTTGAAAGCATCCACTCGATGTACAGCAGAGTCAATAAAGCAAACAGAATGTTGGGAATCATTAAGAAAGGGAGAGATAAGAAGACAGAAAATACCATATTGCCTCTATATAAATCCATTGTACGCCCACATCTTGAATACTGCATGCAGATCCGGTCGTTACCTAGTTAAAATAGGACCATATAGATCATTGTTGCAACCACTGTTATATATTTGCAACATATTTTGTACAAAATGTGGCATGTAAGGTCTATGGAAGGTTATGATTGGCTGGTTAGGATTATGCTATCTGGATGCATGTATCATTTTTGTATTTGAAGTTATGAATACTGGCTCTATACCTGGATTTCAAATGTTTGCTCCTGGGGTAACGCCCACAAGGTAGTCAGCCAGCACATCTTGGAGGCACTATTCAAATTAAGTGGGTCATCAAGAAACACTTAATTGATGATGCACCATGGGAGACGCCCAACTACACTGAATGGACTGTCCTGCAAAGTGCTGCTTGGGGTATAGTTAGTGGCTTCTACATGTCCAAACCTTCATGCGTGGACATGTGACCTGCCCAGATGACTCCAAACACTATCGTCTGCTGTAATTTTCCACTAGCTGTGCTGAGGGCTTTGTTTGAAACAGTAGGTTTTCCTCCACATGGCAGAAGCTATAAAAGGCTCTGGAAACTCTCCCCCCCCCCCCCCCCAATTTTGCCTCTTTTCTGCTCTGACCTCTGGCTATGAACATATATTAATGGGAGCATCTAACCAAGGGACTGAGAACCTTCCAATGATTTGGAAGCAGCCACAGATTTGACTTTGGCCAGCAGTTTATTCCATCACTGCTACAAGCCTGAACCAAGAACTTTGCAATTGTTGTATGTATTTGATTCCTTTAGCCAATTTTAACTCTAATCTTTCTTTCTTTGTTTTTATGAATAAACCTTTAGATTTTGGATACTAAAGGATTGTCATCAGCATGATTATTGGGTAAGATCTAAGTTGAATGTTGACCAGGGTGTGTGGTTGATCCTTTGGGATCAGAAGAACCTTTTATTTGAAGAGATTGGTTTTAAAGAACCATTCATCTCTCTATTGTTTTCAATGGTAATACAAGGACTGAATGCCTAGGGAAACCGCTTTTTTGACTTGTTAGCCAGTGTGGTGAAACATAAGTTTACTTTTGCTGTTTGTTTGGTCTATTTTATGGGGGATTAGCCACCAGTCTTGAGGTGTATCAGCCCTATTTTTCAGTAGTTTGTCCTGAATTTGGCGTCCTCAGTTGTGATGCTCTGGGGCACAGTTACAACATCTCAAAAAGATATTTTAAAATTGGAAAAGGTTCAGAAAAGGGCAACAAAAATGGTTAGTGGTATGGAACGGCTTCCACATGAGGAGAGATTAGTAAGATTGGAACTTCTCAGCTTGGAAAAAGAGATGACTAAGGAGGGAGGAATATGATAGAGATCTATAAAATCATGACTGGTGCAAAGAAAGTAAATAAGGAAGTGTTATTTACTCCTTCTCATAATACAAGAACTAGGGGTCAGCAAATGAAATTCATAGGCAGCAGGTTTAACACAAAAGGAAGTCTTTCTTCACACAATGCACAGTCAACCTGTGGAACTCTTTGCCAGAGGCTATTGTGAAGGCCAATACTATAACAGGGTTCAAAAAAGAACCAGATACATACATGGAAGATAGGTCCATCAATGGCTATTGGACAGGGATGGCTGGGGGGGAGGGATAGCTCAGTGGTTTGAGCCTTGGCCTGCTAAACACAGGGTTGTGAGTTCAATCCTTGAAGGGGCTACTTGGGGATCTGGGACAAAAATCAGTACTTGGTCCTACTAGTGAAGGCAGGGGGCTGGACTCAATGATCTTTCAAGGTCCCTTCCAGTTCTAGGAGATGGGATATCTCCATTAATTTAGCCTCAGTTTGGTAGAAGCTGGGAATGGGCAACAGGGAATGGATCACTTGGTGATTACCTGTTCTGTTCATTCCCTCTGGGGCACCTGGCATTGGCCACTGACAGATACTGGGTTAGATGGACCTTTGGTCTGACCCAGTCTGGCTGTTCTTATGAATCAGTAGCTGACAAAATGTTGGTAGGAAAAATAAGGTTGTGTGACTGTCTTAAGTTACTGGAACGCATGCAAAGCATCCTAACCACTGTGCATTTCCCCACATGCTCACCCTCCTACTTGAGGAAAACACATCTCCCTTGCAGGCTAAGCAAACACACACGTCAGTCTGAGAACCTGCACCAAGATTCCGCCAAAATTAAAGAATTACAGCAAAGCTTCTAAACAGAAAATGCATCTGATTTCTGAAGTGCAATCAATCCATAGAAAAACATGTCAGATCACAGTCATAAGGCTCTTCCCCTGAGGGTTAGACACTGCTTTACAGCGAAGTGACTAGTTTTAGGTGACCATTTTCAAACTTTCTCCAAATGCTCCTGGGGCAGATTTAGTTCCTTGATTCAGAAAAACAAATTTGACTATTTAAGGCAAGCCCAGTATTTTCACCTTGGACTTCTGCAACCCCACCTGCCAAATCACAAGGGGGACTGGGATCATATTTATGGAAAGGCACCTCAGTGAGGCCCTGACCCTACAAAGATTTATGTATGTGCTTTAGGGCCTGAGGGAATACTTACTCTGGGCCCTAATTCAGCACATAGAGAAGTAAAGCACCCACTGCAGACAATGGGATTTTTGCCAGAGATGGGCCAATGTTTTAACACTCTTATCTTCAAACCAGAGCATTCTTCTTAGAAATCTCTGTTGATAATTTAGAGTGCCTTGTTACAGCAAGTCATTTGCTCCCTTGGCAGAGAATGGTCTGAGGAGTTCTCTCAACAAAATGGAGATCACGTGACATACAATTTCCACACTTCTACACTAAATAATCTTAAAGTAAAAAGAAGATATATAGGATGGATTGCGAGAAGCTTTTCAATCCAGTACACTCAAGGAGACTCAGGTTGAGATTTTCAAATGCAGTTTGGAGATTTAGCCACAAGTCTCCCAATAATTTCAATGGGAGCGGTGTGGCTAAATCCTCTAGTCAGTCAGCTTTGAAAATCTCAGCCCTCGCTATTTTTAAGAAGTATCCGGTAATAAGGCAGTACAGACAACATAGAAATCCACAACAGTTCCAAGCTCAGGAAGACATCCAAGCACAACATCCTGAAGCAACAGGCAAACAGGTCAAGAATTAAGTGAGTCAGTAAAGAACATGGGTGGCTTATGGCTTTAAGTCCGAGAGAAGCATCATTTCTCTCTTCCAGGAATAGAGAAAAGTTTCATAGGCAATTTTACTCTGAATTAGCTTCCATCTCTACAGGAGGGGTTTAAGCTTGTTTTTTCAAATTCCCAAGGTCAGTCACAGGGCCTGAACATTTCTATACAAGATGGTGCTGTTGGGAGTTTTGGAAGGAACTAGGGACTGTGCTTCTTAAGGAATTAGAAAGTGTACACATGTGTATGCAATGCTGGAGTTATTTTACATAACTCAGTGGAGCATGAGGAAGAAAAAATAACCTTAATATGCCCCATTTCCCTGAGTGTTGCCCCACAAGCCTTGGCACAGAGGGCGGAGCTAGAAGGGATGTGTTGGGGGCAGTGCTACACAGCAGCCAACACTGCAGAGATTCCTGACAACACTGCAGCCAATATACGGTTTAAAGCAGTGGTTCTCAACCTGTGGTCCGTGGACTCCTGGAGGTCCACAGACTACATCTAAAATAGCCAAAGGGGTCCGCACCTCCATTCAAAATTTTTAGGGGTCCACAAATGAAAAAAAGATTGAGAAGCAGGGGAGGGGGAGGGGGAGGGAATAGCTCAGTGGTTTGAGCATTGGCCTGCTAAACCCAGGGTTGAGAGTTCAATCCTTGAGGGGGCCACTTAGGGATCTGCGGCAAAATCAGCACTTGGTCCTGCTAGTGAAGGCAGGGGGCTGGATTCGATGACCTTTCAAGGTCCCTTCCAAAATATCTCCATTATTAAAAAAAAAAACACCACTGCCTTAAAGTCACTTTAGGGACCGCTCCTTCCCACTGTGCTTCAAGTTCTGTGCTGTGCCTCCTAGAGGATATGTTCTCCCTCCTCCCAGCTTACAGATAGTGGGAAGGTCTGTTACTAAGCATCTTTTATTACTTTGACCCTTTTCAATCTTCTGTTATTTACTAAAACCGCTTCTGAGGAAACATGAGTTGAACATAATATGAGCATTTGGGCTTAACTGAGACTGCCCTGGCTGGGGCATCTGCCCACCACCTCAAAAAGAATAATTCCAGATGTTTCTGCCAATGCAAAAAATAGTTACAATCCCCAACAGCCTTGTTCCTTCCCCACAAGCAATCTCTTTTTACCTCAGGTGTCCCCATGGTGCAATTATTCAGTTAGAGTTTTGTAGAATACATTACACCAGCTTTTTACCAGTCAGAGGTGTTGTAGATAGCAATTTTGTCACAAGCACGCTCCATTTCTCTCTTCTAGGAAGTGGTATGCATTTTAAAGAACAGTGACTATCAGCCTACACACAGGACTAGGAGGGAAAGTCACAGGGTTTGTCCATTCAGAAGGATTTTCTTTTCCTGCTCATGGGGGGTTGTTTTTAAAACTGCTCCGTTCCCACATATGTGCTCTCTTCTGAAAAACTGATGGAATCCAATCGTCTCCTGCTGAAGTCATGTTTGAGCTGAACACAGCTAATACATGCCAAGATATACACAACCTAACAGAGTAGTCATGAACATTGTATGCTGTATCAGTATATTAAGGGCCCAATTTTGGATTCTGTACTCAGGAAAAATTCCCAGTTAGATCAAATGAAGACAGTGGGAGCTTTTCCTGATTAAGGAGTGTAGGATTGGACTGTAGAAGACAAAGAAAGTAAAGTTGGTCAATTAATAGTGGTCATACAAAATCTTGAGTGCAAATTCAGACCTGGTGGATAACCCCCATAGAACTCAATTAAGTTACACCTGCTTAAATGGAGTCTGAATTTCGTCCCGAGTCTATCTTCTACCCTCTACACGGTCATCTCTGCTTCTGTATTTAATGTTGCTCCTATCATGAGCACAATTCAATATTCTTGCCCATTCTTGTTCACTAGACTTCACCAAGTAGTCAGGTTTTTAAAACCAACAAGGAAATGAAAATCAGAAACAGCCTTAAGGTCCTGTAGTCACACTACATGGGGGGGCGGGGGGGGGGGGAGAAGAAGAAAGTGACAGATCAAATCTATTCTTAAAATACTAATAGTGCTCAATTCATATGTTATTTGTCTGGTGTTAAACTAAGAAATCCTGGAACCACAAGCATCCTTCCTGCAAATGTTAGTTCTGCTTGCCCCTCATCCCACACACTTTGCCTTTTCCTACGCAAACTAAAAGAAACTACTGTCCTAAAAAAAGAAAAGAAAAAAACCCACAGTCAATTCAGTGTTTAACTGAGGAACGCTTTGCAATGATACAGAAATCCATCACATGATAAGCAGCATCTGGAAGTGCTTTTAGAGGAAGACCAATAACGAGATACATAGCACTTCTGTGCTGAATTAAGAAGGTCAGTATGTGCCTCTGTTTTGTGAAAGCCAAAGAAAGAAGGGGTAATAATAGTACACCAAACCAGAACAAGTCACATTACTGAGGGGAAAGAGTCAATATCTGCCAATCTCCTCTCTTTAGATTGAAATTGGTCACACAGAGGTTACAACCAACATTTCCCACGGTAAAACCTAAAATAGCTCAGCATTTCTCCTTGTTCAAAAATGTCAGTTTATAATTTTAAAACTTAAGTCATTTCATTTCCAGCCATGTAAGTTTGATGCTGTCTCTGTTCTCTTCATTGTTGTATACAAAGAAAGCAAATGTATTTAAAATACAATATAGTAGTTAGAATTATAGTTATATATCGGGGGAGGGGGATCTTACCTGCAAACTACTATTAAGCAAATCAAAGTCACTGTATCTTCTCACAATCTGCAAAACATAAAGGCAGTACTGAAGCAACACACTAGTTATCAAAACATCCTGCAACATAAAATCTAAACAGCATGAGGGAAACAATTCCTATTGCAATCTTGGTTTCACTAAGCTTCTCTGTATAAATGCAAGACTGCTGGGTTTACACTGCTGTCTATGAGTCTATGCCAGCAAGTGGAGAGAAAGAGGAGTTGCTCACTGTGATATCTAATCTTGCAAGATTCATAGATCCCTAGGCCAGAAGGGATCATTGATCATATAGCTTGTCATCCTGTATAATAACTCAGGCCACAGAACTTTCCCCAAAAGACTCCTAGACCAGACCTTTTAGAAAGTCATCCAATCTCAATTTAAGAACTGCCAATGATAGAGAATAAGAACTAAGAACGGCCGTACCGGGTCAGACCAAAGGTCCATCTAGCCCAGTATCCTGTCTACCGACAGTGGTCGATACCAGGTGCCCCAGAGGGAGTGGACCAACAGGCAATGATCAAGTGATCTCTCTCCTGCCATCCATCTCCACCCTCTGACAAACAGAGGCTAGGGACACCATTCCTTACCCATCCTGGCTAATAGCCATTAATGGACTTAACCACCATGAATTTATCCAGTTCTCTTTTAAATACTGTTATAGTCCTAGCCTTCACAACCTCCTCAGGTAAGGAGTTCCACAAGTGGACTGGGCGCTGCATGAAGAAGAACTTCCTTGTATTTGTTTTAAACCTGCTGCCTATTAATTTTATTTGGTGACCCCTAGTTCTTGTATTATGGGAATAAGTAAATAACTTTTCCTTATCTACTTTCTCCACATCGCTCATGATTTTATATACCTCTGTCATATCCCCCCTTAGACTCCTCTTTTCCAAGCTGAAGAGTCCTAGCGTCTTTAATCTCTCCTCATATGGGACCTGTTCCAAACCCCTAATCAATTTAGTTGCCCTTTTCTGAACCTTTTCTAGTGCCAGTATATCTTTGTTTAGATGAGGAGACCACATCTGTACGCAGTATTCGAGATGTGGGCGTACCATCGATTTATATAAGGGCAATAACATATTCTCATTCTTATTCTCTATCCCCTTTTTAATGATCCCTAACATTGTTTGCTTTTTTGACCGCCTCTGCACACTGCGCGGACATCTTCAGAGAACTATCCAGGATGACTCCAAGATCTTTTTCCTGACTTGTTGTAGCTAAATTAGCCCACATCATATTGTATGTATAGTTGGGGTTATTTTTTCCAATGTGCATTACTTTACATTTATCCACATTAAATTTCATTTGCCATTTTGTTGCCCAGTCACTTAGTTTTGTGAGATCTTTTTGAAGTTCACAGTCTGCTTTGGTCTTAACTATCTTGAGCAGTTTAGTATCATCTGCAAACTTTGCCACCTCACTGTTTACCCCTTTCTCCAGATCATTTATAAATAAGTTGAATAGGATTGGTCCAAGCACTGACCCTTGGAGAACACCACTAGTTAACCCCCCCTTCTGAGAATTTACCATTAATTCCTACCCTTTGTTCCCGGTCTTTTAACCAGTTCTCAATCCATGAAAGGACCTTCCCTTTATCCCATGACAACTTAATTCACGTAAGAGCCTTTGGTGAGGGACCTTGTCAAAGGCTTTCTGGAAATCTAAGTACACTATGTCCACTGGATCCCCCTGGTCCACATGTTTGTTGACCCCTTCAAAGAACTTTAATAGATTAGTAAGACATGATTTCCCTTTACAGAAACCATGTTGACTATTGCTCAACAGTTTATGTTTTTCTATGTGTCTGACAATTTTATTCTTAACTAAGAATGCCCCACGATGCTTAGTAAATTATTCCAGTGCTTAACTACTCTCACGGTTAAAAAAAGTACCCCTTATTCCCAGTCTGAATTGGTCTTGCTTCAACTTCCATCAATACAGCTTCTGAGCTGTAATATTATATTGGAGCAGCTTCATTAGCAGTGTTTGCAGACACCTTCCAATTTTCCCATCCTAGAAGCAACAATTTTGAATCTATGATTTTGAAGTACTTAACTTGACCTTCCCCAGGAAGTCTATCTGGTAGCAGTGGATGCTCACAAGCTCTTTACAGGATATCATCATCATCATCACCACCATCACCAACAATTTTTATTACAGCATAGCCTGGACAAGACAATGGTTCCACTACTAGCTGGAAGGCAGGTTCTGGCAGACTATTCAGACCCCATAATTTAGATTTAAAAACAAAATGCCATCTATAAACACTTGCATATAGATATGTAATAGGAACACACTGCACAGATTATTCTTGGTTTGGCCTAGAATATCCACAATGGCAGAAGACAATGAGGTCTTCTGTAATTACCACAGCCACGTCGTTCTTCTAAGATGAAGAGGTCAGACAAAAGTGTTCCTCTAACAATCACAACTTTCAGAAGTTTTGGTTAAATATGGAAATAGAAAGTTTTTTTTTCCTGGAATAAAAACACCAAAACTTGCTTCCAAAACTAGAGCAAACAACGTAAAGTATCCTAGATTATTCTATCTACTGATGACTGACTAAATAAATAAATAGGAAAGCATGCTAGTGGGAACTGTGTATGAGAGCAACATGAAGACTTTTGTTCTGTGTCCACTGGTAGAATTGTCACAGAAACTAAAGGACGGATTCACCAAACTTTACTTATGGATGTTGCCCACTGTTGTTGGGGCAAGTAGTCCCACTGACAACGGGTAACAGTTGGCACAAAATGGGCCTTGGTGTTGTATCTTAGGTCATATAGATATAAGAAAGCAGGTCACATGCACTGGTTATCTGGAAGACCTAAACACTGAAATGAAGCCTTCATGCTAATTAATACCGATACTAGAAACAGTTTCCAACCAAACACATTCAAGCATTTCACATTCCTGCCTCACTCTCAAATAGTATTTGGTCTCTAGCTAGAATTAGACTAGCCAGGATGAATCCAGGTCTTTTCCTAGGAACAGTGGTGGATTAGCCACTGGGCCAATGGGGCCTGTGCCCAGGGACCCCAGAAAAATGGGTACCCTGACCGCACTCCCCTAGCCCACCCGGCACTCCTGCCGGGGAATGGGGGAAGCCCTCGTGCCCAACCCCACTCCTTGGCAGGAATGCCAGGTGTGGGGAGGGACAACTGCAGGAGGAAGGGGTAGGGAGGGGCCCCACAAAACTGTAATCCACCTCTGAGTAGGAAGAGGTTCTGTTTAAGTGAACCAACATTTAGAGAGAGATTACCTGCCAACTGTTTTCCATGGAAATTCCTCTCTGCACACGAATTATGTATTCCTAGAAATGAGAGGGAAAACAATGAAGAAAGTTATTAGAAACAGGAACTAATGACTCAAAGTGTGAATGCATAGTCAGTCTTCTCTTTATAATGGATTTAAACTGACCACTATGAAATTTGGAAAAGCTCAGAAATGGTGAAAATTCTGGATTTAGATTTAAAACCTCCCAGCTGGGAACTGTTCTAATCAGGGGTCTCGATCAGACCCATCTCTAGAACACACTGAAAGGTGAAACTGAATTTTAAGAGCGTACAGGTTTCTGAAGCATTTAAGCACTTTCATTTACGTAATGAGAGACAATATTGAATACATACCCTCCTGTTAACTCAGCCTGTAAAAGCTGAAGAAAAATCTGTTCCCCAAAGATCTAACTTGCAAGATATCTCCTGGATATTACAGCCACCTTCATAGCTGAACAAACTCCAGCTCATTAATCCCAACTTTACTACCACTCATTGCTGCTGAATGCGAAAAGTACTATAGAAAACTTAGGTGAGTGGATGAAGGGGTTAAATACAGTGTAATAAGCTTGCATAATTAGCACACTTCTATTACTCCTGATGCAGTGTTTCATTTCCAATGCATAGCTCATTTTCATTGCTTACAGTCAAAATATATAGTTAATCTAAAATCTCTTGAACCACATGTATATTTTAAGTACTGTTGATTTTTACGCACCCAGCTTTACGTTCCTTGGACTTAATTCTTTTCAGTCTTTCCCTTTATTTCCATAGTCATCTTTACACCGTGCCTCTTGAAATAGGGCCTTTGAAAATGTTTTTTGGGGGTTTTTTTTGAGAGAGAGATACTTTTGAAGTGTATTTATTTCTTTGTGCATACCCATCTGCTGATTTTGCTCCTCCCTTCTCAGAACTAGAGAAACCCAAATCTCCCACACAGCAAAGCATATGGATGAATTCTAGTCAAGCAAAAAGAACAGGAGTACTTGTGGCACCTTAGAGACTAACAAATTTATTTGAGCATAAGCTTTCGTGGGCTACAGCCCACTTCATCAGATGCATAGAATGGAACATATAGTGTGAGTGTGAGAGAGAGCGTGCCACAAGAGTCCAAAAAGCCAAAGCTAACCCAAAGGTACAATGTTGATACTACAGGCACTCCCCTGCCATCAAGAGCAGTTTTCCAATGAAGATTAAAACCAAAAACCAAAAGGACATTGTTTAAAAACTATCCACTGCACAGATAAACCTCAGACTAGACTCCTTGTTTCCTCTTTATCCCTAGGCCTCCAATAACTCTTTGGAGTAATGCAGATCCACTCTTGTGCACACGGATGCTTAAGTCTTCAATCAGCTCTTTCTTGTTCAGCACTTGTGTCCTCGGATTGTGAGAAAATGTCCCGAGTCAGAAATATGCGGCTTCCTCATCTCCAGCAAGGCAGCTGTGGAGAACTCCCAGCACTGGGGATCAGCTCAGCCAAGGGCCAGGGGATCATTTTGGCTCTGGCAGAAGAAAGGAGACACACAAAACACTCCCATGATTAACAGAGAGCAGATAAGTCTCACATTGGAGTGAATTCTTCCTCTGTTCCCAGGATCCATTGTGTCACTGAATGGACACACACACACGGTGGGAGTTCCCCTACCAACTCTAAGAGGTTAATTAAGATGAGCTATTGTTAGCAGAAGAAAAAAAAATTTTGTAGTGATGATCAAGATGGCCCATTTCAGACAGTTTGACAAGAAGGTGTGAGGATACTTAACATGGGGAAATAGAATCTGTGTAATGGCTCAGTCATTCCCAGTCTCTATTTAAGCCTAAATTGATAGTATCTAGTTTGCAGATTAATTCAAATTCAGCAGTTTCTTGTTGGAGTCTGTTTTTGAAGCTTTTCTTTGCAAAATTGCCACCTTTAAATCTGTTACTGAGTGACCAGAGAGGTTGAAGTGTTCCCCTACTGGTTTTTGAATGTTATGATTCCGGATGTCAGATTTGTGTCCATTTATTCTTTTGCGTAGAGACTGTCCAGTTTGGCCAATGTTTGGCCTATTCAAGCAGTATCTCTCCACATAAAATCAGCATGAGGATGGTTTCCACACCATTCATTCCTCTTTACCTTTCCCCAAAGCCAAAGAAGAGCCCTGATCTCCAACCCAGGTACAATGAATGGCAACAAAGTTAACCCTGATTTACACCAGTCTAACAAAGATTAATTAAGCAGACACTTTAAATGCCTAATTCACAGCTAATAGTTGGGTTTTTTCCATTTTCTGATTTCTAATCTGTATTCTAGGAAGTGGGAAGAGACTGCTTATATATACACACAGACAGGAAAAGTAGTAACCACTTATTCAGCAAGTCTCTAAGGAACATTAGTTGTTTCTCTGAAAGAATGTAAGGGAAAGATGATTCATGAGGTTTGGTGATTCATCTTTACTAGTATTTTAAAGGAAGCAGAGTTATTGCCCAATCTCCCCGACTGCTCACTGTTCACACGGGGACTGACCTCATTGTGCTACTAAGGAATGCTCTCAGGCCAGCAGAATGGAGGCACAGCTGCCATTCAATCACTGCTCGGGAAAATATAAAATTGCTTTCAATACAATATGATTCTTTCCTGAATAAAATACCAATAACACAGCTTCATCCACCAGCTTCCCTTATCTCCCTTCCAATACACTATCCCCATCGCCACAGTAAAATTCCTTAGAAGACAGATTCGTATCCAAAAATCTCAATTATCTTACACATCCCCTTGCCCCATCCAGCTACTTTTTTATCATCGGGCCTCCTCTTCCACTGCAATCAGCTCTCCCACAATCCACTGACTCCACTGGGTCAGACTGAGAAATACCGTTCATTTCCACAATGAACTCACTAGTAAGTAACTTCTGACTCAAACAAGTTAGGCTGCTCCACGGGTTCCTCGCTCCTCATCTGTTTTATACCAAGGAGGTTTGAAAAGCTGACAAAAGTACAGAAATCCAGGTCATCTTCAGTTCATCCAAAAGCTTATCAGAGGCCAAAAAAAAGGCTTTTCAAGCTTCCAGCTTTTTAATGCTCGAAACTGGAAACCGAATTAAGCAAGAACCATCAACAAAATACTAGTTTAAGAACACTGGATTGAGGGGTTTTTTTTAAATAAGGGGTTCTAAAAAGCCCCTTTTAAATGCTTATTTGAGAAATCTTCTAGTATGGAAAGTAGCAGTGTAATCATGAAAGCTGCTTAGACCTGTGGGTCCCTTTAATAAGGGACCAAGTATGTTTACTATTACACAATTCATCATTAAACCACCTCATCTAAGATACTGCTGGCACAAAGTGATGCCTACATGCAGTATAAACAATGCAGCTCGTGTCAGCTGTACTTTATAATGTACACACCATTTCATAAATAATTTATCAAAGTAGGACCACAGCAGAAGAAAATTAGAGACATGTTGCAATTCACTGAAATTTACTGAACAAGGAAACCACTTTGGAGAGAGCAGAGAAAAGGTGCTGTCCCTCTTCCCAAAGAAGGAAGAGCTGGCTAGTTCTCTTGCCTTAAGAGAAAGTGTTTTGAATTTTATTAGAGGTCATCTGTAAAGGATCCGGCAAGATGCCACGCACTTTGGACTCCTACAGACTTCAGTGGCATAGGGACAAACTCAGCACCTTGCAGAATTGATCCCTGAGACTGTATACAACAGATACAGTCCAAGTACACTGTAGCTCTCAGGTCAGGGACACTTCCTTTGAGCGGACAGCAGCCAACATAATTTGGCTGCCATCCTCACGGGGACCTCTGGGTGCTATAGTAATACCAATAATAATAATAATTAACAGTGCTATTAGAAACCTTCATACTGATAACACTAAAATAAGCTGTGTGTTCAATAGTCAGGTATCTTGTCTTTTAAGCTATGACTGTATTTTACAAAACTACGTTGGGCTGTTTGAGGTTTTCTTCAAAACACACACAACTCAGTTTTTTTAGTTAATGGTCACCTTTAATGCTGATTCCATTGTGTGTTTCAAAGCAAAGGAAAATGTTAGAGAAGAGGCTGAATTAATTGCAAATTAATGGCACGAGGATCTACAAGAGTTTCTAAACAACCGAGGTTCTCTCCTTTCCTAAAGTTATAGCTTTAGAAAAATGTAGTCTGATTTTACACTACATAACGATCTAGAGAGACAGATTAAAAAATCTGAATTAAAATTAACTAAAGGGATGATTACATGTTTAAAAACAGTGTCCCCATTAATCATTACTCAAAGAAGAGAAGCTTTCAAAATATATTTTGAGGAATTAATTCAGCTTTTAACTTCTGGGCTACTTTAAAGCAGCAGACTAATGGAATGGCAAATTCCACTTCACTGTTGTAACTTCAATGTACAATACACCAAGCAGGGAAAGAATGGATTCCAGAGAGGACATGCACACACACACCCCCTAATGGTTTTACTACTTTAAGTAGTTCTGCAGCTCGCAGGTTCAGGCATGCAACTCCTGCAGCAGGGATCTGCAGAGAATATCATGAAAGAGACTAGTTTCCCATTTAAGGATTAAAAAGCAAATGAGAAACAAGTTCTCATCTACAGATGGACGTGTAAAAACACTAGATGTCTAAATAGCTGAAACGCATTAAAGCCTTTCTGCTGAAAAGGACTCTGCTGTCAGAACACGGTATCTTGTTATTAGGCCTCTTACAAGTATTTTACCTTAAAACACATTGGACATGATTCTGCTCCAACTGAAAGGAAATTCAAGGACAGGAAGACTTTTGCCTGCTAAAGAAATTAAATCCATTCTTGGTACACTAGTATTGTCTGACTTGCTAAGAGCAGATCTTGCAACTGGACCACCATGTTCACAAGAAGCTATGTGACATGTTAGTCACACTGGTTAACGCACTATTAGAAGAGACTCAGATACTACAGTGATGAGAGTGGTGTAAGAACCTATACAGAATAGAATTTAAAAAGCCCCGATGAAATCAAATCCAGTTGCAGGATCAGGCCTTATACCCGGAGGGTTATATGAAGTGCCATTGAAATGTATATGAAATACAAATTGATTTGATGCTCAAAATTAAAGAGTATATACATGGTAAATATTGAGACATGGAATGAGCTATGTCCAATTATACATGCTAAGAAATCCTAGAATTTTTACATTGTGTTTAATCAGAAAAAGAGCTCTCTGAAAGTTAGATCATGGTGTTCTATATATTCTCACTTAAGGACTTCCAGCTCAAGTGCTATCAATCCACAAGCAAAACAATCTACATATATATGTACTGTGATTTTTTGTTTCAGTGTAGAAACTAAGAAAAAAAAATAAAGTTCTTTTTTGGTTTGTTTGAGAGACAGGTGCTGTCTCCTCAGTCTTCACTAACAATCAAGAGTCAAAAATCAAAAGTCAGATGACAATTTTGTTGCTGCAGCATGAAGCTGAAGAGAACTCCATATATGTACTCCACAGCGCTAACTGACATTGAACTGTATCTACTCAAAAGATCCTAGGACACGTGGGGAGCCAGTCTGCTGAGGGAGTGTAATTTTTAATAGTGATTTTATAGCCATTTTTCTGACAGACAACACCACTTGGTACAAGTTTAAGATGTTTGTGTGTGTTCTCGGTCAAGAGAGAGAGTTATATTTATTACCATGAAGGGCAAACTTTTGTCCGAACATTTCAAATACCAATTTCATTCCCGCTTCGGTTACTGACTAAATCAAACATACATAGTGGATATTCATGCTGAAGTTTCCTCCTCATCTACAAGATATAGGAATCAGTCTGGTGCCAAATGTAGAATTCTATTCAATGCCATTTCCCCAATATTTTAATGTCATACTATCCAAACTGTTGTACTTGACCTAATTTAACAGAAGCGGGCTAATCCACTAGAAGAGTCCATTTTAAGTTTCCCCATCACTAGTTTTTGTCTTGCACTTTGTATCTTAGCAGGTTTCGAGATTTTTTTTTTTTCCCCTGCAATTCATCACCTTTATCTTATAGGTCACTGGTTTATTCAAAACTCGGACCATTTCTGGAGCCTATAACAACTTTACTGAGTATTCCTAGCCTGGATGTCATATGATAGCAACAACATTAAATCAAATCTGGACCCAGATCTTGGTTTGTAAGAGCTATGGAAGAGGGTGTTTCATTTTTGATAAATCCAATGGAAAGTTTTTTAAGCAATCCCCACAGCATTTGCAGCCCAACTATTACAACACTACATGACTTAGTAGTTTCAGACTCAAAAGAGGAAACTATTTTCACTGTTCAAACCAACAGATGCAAGATCAAACAAATGAAAACAACAAAAAAAAAAAACCTCATTTTTCAAATTTTCTGCTTTAATAATCTTAGATGCCATCAGTATCACAGATAAGGATTTTAATTGTTGTTTAATATTTTTAATGTGGCCACATCCCCTTAAATTATGGATAGAATATATCACTGGCAAATGAACAACAGGTTTATTTATAGCCCCCTTTTCACATCTGCTATAGGGCAATGCTAATTTATGAAGATTCTGCTCTCCATGTATTTGTAGAGGATAAACACATTTATAGCGAGTATTTCTTCTTGTTGGGGCCTTTTCTTTGAAAGCCTGAATGGATTTTCATTTAGTCTTCCTTTTCATTCAGTATTTTCATTCAGTTTCACTTAGTCTTCCTATTAATAAAACATAACCACCACCCTGTGTCTTCATTAGGTCAGGAATACAGTAAAATGCAACTATTCCTCCCCAAGATGTCTTGACAAGTGCCTCTTCTTGGAGAGAATCCTGCCGCTACACTTGGGATCTGTTACTGTAATTTAATTTCCCCATCAAAGTTCAAATCAGATGCACTATATAATCAATTACTTCTTGCTCTCACCCAGTTTCCCAGCTCAGAAACAAGGGGATAAGGTCAGATATGCGAGGTGACAGGGTAGTAGCTTTATGTCAGATAGGAAATTCAGACTGCTGTGGCATCCACTATCTTGTTTCAGCCATTACCCCACGCTGCCTCTATGTAAACTATCTGTACTATGCACACCTCAAGACCATTTTATTTTAATTCTTAACGACAGTGCTTCTACCATAAAAGCTATTAGAAATACACGCACCCCAAACAGCTTTTAAATCAAAAGCACAGTGCTACTGCATTCTGATCTTTTGTGCATTTCTGGTGAAGTGCAGAATTACTATTAGAATCTTCCCCAATGTGAATTAACAAAACGGAAGTACAAAGACAAATGATCAAAGGGTCACAATACTTGCTACTGAAATCCCACACATGGAAGTCACATCACACCGAGTATTTGGGATAGAAAATTGCTTTTGAGTGCTTTCTGTACAACAGAACTCTTGGTGTTTTTTTAAATTAAATTCCTGCTAGAGAATCAACCAAAAAACAAAAACAAACAAACAAAAACCCACCACCACAAACAAACCAAAAGAAAAGACACAAAAAGCTATTGTTATCTTTTTACTTGTACGGGATTGTAATAAATGCTGTTGAAAACAGTTAAATGAGGGGAGGGGGGAAATCACCCACAACGAAACTGGGATCTGGCTTGGTAGCACAAGGAAACAAATTATGTAAACTCTCATGCAACTAAACACGCTTACACGTCTCAGTTTATGAAGACAGGTAAAAGGTTTGTCAGAAAGTATACCTAAAATAGCGTTGGTTATAATGCAAGTTTGAACACAGCTCAGAATTGAGAGCCCTGGCCTTGTAAACCACTAGTCATGACTTCTAAACTCACTGATGCCTTCTAAAAGATTCCTCATAGTTAGAAGCGGGAGATTGTGTTCAGAGAGAGATTGCTTTACAAAAGTTACTTCATTGAACTACCAATTTGAGATCCTCAGACAGAAAGCATTGCAGAAGTGCAGATTTGTATGGTTACAATTTTGATCATACAGAATGCTTATTAACTATAAATATAGCACTATCTACCTCTACAGTTATTCATGTTACAACGTTCACCAGACACAAGGAGTAAGTCAGAAGCCTGCTGCCATGATATGCGTGCATCTAAACAATGAGTAAGGCTGAAGGACACACCCCTTAATGTTCAAAACAAGTCTTACCAATGCACCTGCTGCTGTGGAAGTACACCTGGCCTCATCTCTTACATCCTCATTCCCTGCTAAGTGGGTAAAGCTCTGAAACATGTGATACCATACAGGTCTCCTTTTCTCTGATTCTGTACCATGGTACTGCTTGATAATACCATGGTAAACACAGTTTTTAAAAGTGCAGTTATACTCCAAGAGCAGCAGGCCTATAAAAATAGCATTATGGAATTCCATTGTTGTTGGGTATCAATGACCCCAGACCAAGTCTGCTCAGTTTTTAAGAAAATGGGGTCAGGTGTAAATACATCACAGGAAAAGGAGCCTGGCAGCTGAAAGTCAAACTGGGTTCTTTCTGGCTAAGCATCATAATCGGAGTGCTACATTCTGCCCCCAGTTACCCCTGCGCAGCCTCATCTTCACTGGACTTGCACAGATGGAACTGCGGACAGAATTTAGCCATATGTTGTCACCTACATTAGAACCCAGCTCCACTCCCATCATTGTGATGCATTAGCAAGGCTAACGTATGCAAAGAAATGTTAAAATCTTACTTTGGCACTAGAGTAAGCAGGCATAACTGTGCCGATGCAGTGGGAGATGGCCTGGGTAAAGGCTAGTCTACACTAGACGTGCTACAGCGGCGCAGCTGCATTGGTGCCAGGGCCGGCTCCAGGCACCAGCGCAGCAAGCAGGTGCTTGGGGCGGCCAATGGAAAGGGGCTCTTTGGCAGCAAGTCCCTCAGTCCCTCTTGGAGGGGAGGACTTGCCACCGAAGAATGAAGTGGCGGTGGTAGAGCTGCCGCCGAAGTGCTGCCGATCGCGGCCTTTTTTTTTTCCCCCTCGCCACTTGGGGCAGCAAAACCACTGGAGCCGGACCTGATTGGTGCCGCTGTAGTTCATCTGGTGAAGACGTGCCAATGGGACAGAGCTCTCTCTCTCTCATTGCCATAATAAAACCACCTCAGTCAGAGGCGGTGGCTATGACAGCAGAAGTGCTGTCCACACTGGTGCTTAAGTCAATGTAACATACATTGCTCAGGGGGATGGCTTTTCACACCGGAGTGACACCAGTTGTACCGACATAAGTGGTAGTGTGTACAAGCCTGAAGAAGATGGTGTTTTTACACTGTGGTTTTATTGACCAGCACAGTACAAATAACCAACAATAAACAACAACAAGTACAGGTACAGCACATGGCATAGAGCAAATCCATTGAGGAGAGAGGAAGCGAAGGGGCTGCACAGCACCGAGCTTACTGCAGAAAGCCAGGAGACAAAACCCTGCTACCGAGCCACCAGATCCACACAGCGAGCTACCCTGGGGCTTGTTCCCACCCAACCCCAATACCCCAGGTCTCACCCCCCACTTCCCCTGGGGCTCCCCCCCACCACCACACACCCGGCTCCCCCGGGGCTCCCCCCACACACACACACACACTCTCCCGGCTCCCCCGGGCCCCCCCCACAGACACACCCGGCTCCCCCCCCCACACACACAGCCCCCCTCCCCTCCCCGGCTCTCCCCCTCCGCTGGGGCTCCCCCCACCCCACACCCGGCTCCCCCGGGGCTCCCCCCCCACACACACACACACTCACCCGGCTCCCCCGGACCCCCCCCCACAGACACACCCGGCTCCCCCCACACACACACAGCCCCCCTCCCCTCCCCGGCTCTCCCCCTCCGCTGGGGCTCCCCCCACCCCACACCCGGCTCCCCCGTGGCTCTCCCCCCCCCCCACACACACAGCCCCCCTCCCCTCCCCGGCTCCCCCCCTCCGCTGGGGCTCCCCCGCCCCACCTCACATCTCCCCGCAGGGGCTCGCGTCGCTCCCCCGGCCATTGCCGCCCGGCCCGGCCCGGCCCGGCTCACCGTGTGCGAGTGCAGGCTCTGGCTCGCCTCGATCACGGCTGTCAGCGGCACCGTGTCGTCCAGCAGCACCTTGCCCGCCGGCGGCTTCTCCATGAAGGCCATGCCGGGCCGGGCCGGGCCGCGAGCGGAGCCCGCGCCGCCAACCTGCCTCCCGCAGCAGCGCCCCGCAGCGCCCCGCCCCGCCCCGCGCCGCGCCGCGCCCGCCGCTGTCAACACGGGACAGGCGCCAGCACCGCCGGGTCTTAAAGCCCGAGCGCGCCCGGGCCGCGCCGCCCCGCCCCGCTCGCAGCCTGGGGCGGGACCGGGGCAGGGGCAGGGGCAGGGCCCGGCCCGCCTCCCGGAGCGTCGGTCCGGCCACGAGACCCCGCACAGCCCGGGGGGGCTCAGCCCGGCCCCGCTACCCCCAGCCCGGAGACTGACAGCCCGGGGGGGGTCACCTCAGGGGCCCCGCTACCCCCAGCCCGGAGACTGACAGCCCAGGGGGGTCACCTCAGGGCCCCCGCTACCCCCAGCCCGGAGACTGACAGCCCGGGGGGGGTCACCTCAGGGGCCCCGCCACCCCCAGCCCGGAGACTGACAGCCCGGGGGGGGTCACCTCAGGGGCCCCGCTACCCCCAGCCCGGGGGGGTCACCTCAGGGGCCCCGCCACCCCCAGCCCGGAGACTGACAGCCCGGGGGGGGGTCACCTCAGGGGCCCCGCCACCCCCAGCCCGGAGACTGACAGCCCGGGGGGGGTCACCTCAGGGGCCCCGCTACCCCCAGCCCGGGGGGGTCACCTCAGGGGCCCCGCCACCCCCAGCCCGGAGACTGACAGCCCGGGGGGGGTCACCTCAGGGGCCCCCGCTACCCCCAGCCAGGAGACTGACAGCCCGGGGGGGGTCACCTCAGGGGCCCCCGCTACCCCCAGCCAGGAGACTGACAGCCCGGGGGGGGGGTCACCTCAGGGGCCCCCGCTACCCCCAGCCAGGAGACTGACAGCCCGGGGGGGGTCACCTCAGGGGCCCCCGCTACCCCCAGCCAGGAGACTGACAGCCCAGGGGGGGTCACCTCAGGGGCCCCGCTACCCCCAGCCAGGAGACTGACAGCCCAGGGGGGTCACCTCAGGGGCCCCCGCTACCCCCAGCCAGGAGACTGACAGCCCGGGGGGGGGGTCACCTCAGGGGCCCCCGCTACCCCCAGCCAGGAGACTGACAGCCCGGGGGGGGTCACCTCAGGGGCCCCCGCTACCCCCAGCCAGGAGACTGACAGCCCAGGGGGGGTCACCTCAGGGGCCCCGCTACCCCCAGCCAGGAGACTGACAGCCCAGGGGGGTCACCTCAGGGGCCCCCGCTACACCCAGCCCGGAGACTGACAGCCCGGGGGGGGTCACCTCAGGGGCCCCCGCTACACCCAACCAGGAGACTGACAGCCCCGGGGGGGGGCTCACCTCAGGGGCCCCCGCTACCCCCAGCCCGGAGACTGACAGCCCGGGGGGGGTCACCTCAGGGGCCCCCGCTACACCCAGCCAGGAGACTGACAGCCCGGGGGGGGTCACCTCAGGGGCCCCCGCTACACCCAGCCAGGAGACTGACAGCCCGTGGGGGGTCACCTCAGAGGCCCCCGCTACCCCCAGCCAGGAGACTGACAGCCTGGGGCGGGGGCTCAGCCCGGGCCCCGCTACACCCAGCCAGGAGACTGACAGCCCGGGGGGGGGGGGCTCACCTCAGGGGCCCCCGCTACCCCCAGCCCAGGGACTGGCAGCCTGGGGGGGCTCACCTCAGGGGCCCCGCTACACCCAGCCAGGAGACTGACAGCCCGGGGGGGGGGTCACCTCAGGGGCCCCCGCTACCCCCAGCCAGGAGACTGACAGCCCGGGGGGGGTCACCTCAGGGGCCCCCGCTACCCCCAGCCAGGAGACTGACAGCCCAGGGGGGGTCACCTCAGGGGCCCCGCTACCCCCAGCCAGGAGACTGACAGCCCAGGGGGGTCACCTCAGGGCCCCCGCTACCCCCAGCCCGGAGACTGACAGCCCGGGGGGGGTCACCTCAGGGGCCCCGCTACCCCCAGCCCGGAGACTGACAGCCCGGGGGGGGTCACCTCAGGGGCCCCGCTACCCCCAGCCCGGAGACTGACAGCCCGGGGGGGGGTCACCTCAGGGGCCCCCGCTACACCCAGCCAGGAGACTGACAGCCCCGGGGGGGGCTCACCTCAGGGGCCCCCGCTACACCCAGCCCGGAGACTGACAGCCCGGGGGGGGTCACCTCAGGGGCCCCCGCTACACCCAACCAGGAGACTGACAGCCCCGGGGGGGGCTCACCTCAGGGGCCCCCGCTACCCCCAGCCCGGAGACTGACAGCCCGGGGGGGTCACCTCAGGGGCCCCCGCTACACCCAGCCAGGAGACTGACAGCCCGGGGGGGGTCACCTCAGGGGCCCCCGCTACACCCAGCCAGGAGACTGACAGCCCGTGGGGGGTCACCTCAGAGGCCCCCGCTACCCCCAGCCAGGAGACTGACAGCCTGGGGCGGGGGCTCAGCCCGGGCCCCGCTACACCCAGCCAGGAGACTGACAGCCCGGGGGGGGGCTCACCTCAGGGGCCCCCGCTACCCCCAGCCCAGGGACTGGCAGCCTGGGGGGGCTCACCTCAGGGGCCCCGCTACACCCAGCCAGGAGACTGACAGTCTGTGGGGGGGGGGGTTCACCTCAGGGGCCCTTGCTACACTCAGCCAGGAGACTAACAGCCCAGGAGGGGACTCACCTCTGGCAGACTCGGGCCACCCCTCAGAGGCCACAGCCAGCCAGGAGACCCAGCACAGCCGGGGGGGCCTGCTGGCTGCTGGAAATCTCCTGCAGGCTGGCGCTGGTGGCCCCGTATGGCAGACGAAGCAGCAGGCAGTCAGGCAAGTGAAAGGGGCTGGCGGGAGATGCGGTGGAGGTGGAGGTGTCAGTGTCCCAGCCTGTCCTGCTGCCCCTCTCACGCCACTGTGGCTCGACACCAGGGCATTGCAGGCACGTGCAGTCCCTGCAGCCCCTGGGGGGAAGGGAGTGGCAGGCCAGGGGGTCTTCTGCAGGGCCGGCTCCAGGGTTTTTGCTGCCCCAAGCAGCAAAAAAAAAAAAAGTCACGATTGCTATCTGCGGCAGCTCTACCGCCGCTTCATTCTACGGCAGCAATTCAGCGGCTGGTCCTTCGCTCCGAGAGGGAGTGTGGGACCCGCCGCCGAAGAGCCTGACGTGTCCCCTCCTCCATTGGCCACCCCAAGCACCTGCTTGCTGGGCTGGTGCCTGGAGCCGGCCCTGATCTTCTGCCGCCGCCCCCCATTTGCTTGCAGTTGCTGTGCCCCCACACAGCTGGCCCACAGCTTCCGTGGCAGGAACAGCGTAGGGCAGGGACCCATCCACCATCCAGGCAACCCGGCCACAACCGGGACTGTCCCAGGTCAGACCCAAGTCCCCGTCCCCCCAGGACTTCCCCCTACACCTCCCCAACCTCCTGCCCTGAGCCCCTCTCGCCACCCAACCCTGACTCCTACACCCCCCATGCTCCCAGCCTTGACTCCTGCACCATCCACATCCCCACCCCCTGCCCTGATCCCCCCACACACCAACCCCTTGCTCTGAGTGCTCCCCCACACACATCCCAGCCCCTGAGCTCCTCCCCCCGAGGGGGGTTGTAATACGACAGTACCTGTAAGAAATTTAAGTTACTTTTACCCCTGCCGGAACCCCAGACCAGCAGTGGACTGAGCGGGGCTGGCGGCGGGCTGAGCAGCTCAGCCCGCTGCCGGTCTGGGGTTCCGGCTGCCAGCCCCCTGCCAGCTGGGGTCCAGACCTCCGGCCCCGCTCAGCCCACTGCCAGCCTGGGGTATCGGCAGCCAGCCCGGGGCTCTGCTCCTGGCCTCGGCCCCGTGCTCTTCAGCCACTCCCTGCTGTGGCCCACATTGGAAAACTCAGCAAGGAAAAGCAACGGCAAGGATCACACTAAACCGATAAGATCTGGATTTTAATCTTATTTTAAATTAAGCTTCTTAAATATTTTAAAAACCTTATTTACTTTAAATTCAACAATAGTTTATTTATATAATATAGACTTATAGAGAGAGACCTTCTAAAAACTTTAAAATGTATTACTGGCACGCAAAACCTTAAATTAGAGTGAATAAATGAAGACTCGGCACAGCACTTCTGAAAGGTTGCCGACCCCTGGTTTACAGTTTTGTTCAATGGCTTTCAGCACCCCCACTATAAAAATTGTTCCAGTGCCACTGCTCTTACCCAACAACCCCCCCAAACTTGACCCATTATATCAAATGGACACAGAACTGCACACCAAGGGAGGCAGAAGGGAAAGGAATTAAAGTCAAAAGGAGACTTGGAGTTGGGTGCCTTTGAAAATCTTCCCCAAGGTTATTCAGAGAAGGCCTGATCCTGAGGGGTCCTGAGCGTACTTGACTCCTCACTGGGAGTTAAGGAGGCTCAGCATCTTACTGTGTTAGGCCCAATGTAATAAGAGAAAAGAAACCAAGTGAAGCACCTCAAACTGAGAAAAAGAAACTGAAAGTCATGTGCAGTCAGTGCTGGTTCTGTGCCAGGAGTGGCCAGGGTAAACTCAGTGCCTCAGAGATGAAGCAGCTTCAACATTTTTCCTGAGATGAGATCACACTGAATACAAAAAAGGCCTTGTCCACTCCCACCTGCCCCCATCCGACCTCCTCCAGTTTCAAGGAGCCAGATTACAGCCCTTGCTCCTTTGTTAAACTCCTTTTGTTTACCTTTGAATTACAATGTGGCTTTGTAAGGACAAAACACCATTCACTTCACAATATACACAAACATATCTGGACAATTTATACTTTAGAATATTTTACCATCATGGGGGTTTTGCTAAACTGTCTGGGGAGAAGCATTTATACAATGAAAAATAAAAAAACTTTCTGAGGTTGGTGATAGTTCCCAAAATGAATTACATTAATTGTGAATAAATGTATTTCCAAGGAGGTGGGAGATACTATGGAAGGCATTGATAGCGTAATGGGCAGGGACGGAGGACTTTTGGCCAGCAAACTATGCAAGATTCACCAGCTGAGGAGAAGGGCTGGTAGTTCTGCTCCTGACACTCTCCATTACTCCAGTGCTGCTAGGTAATTTTTAAACATTCATGTTAGCATCTCTAATCACGCTGGCAAAGATGCAATGGAGGCTAGAATGATTCAGTCTCAGTTGTTCTTTACTCCCCAAAAACCTAATCTGTTTGAAACATTGCTTAGCACCACTAGTAACCCAACCAAAGGCCTGGTGGGTCTGGACCCAAGGCACATTTCAATCAACTCAGGATGAGCAAGCAATGTTTAGCAATATAAATTAATCTAGGATAGACAAAACTTTAAGGCCCTGATTCTCTACTGCTTTGCACCTTGCCTAGTCATTTATACCTGCATGACATGGGCAGGGCCAATGGGTGGGTGGGGGGAAAAGCCGGTACAAATTACCGGGGACCGGCAGTCCAGAAGGGGGCCCGGCTTCCCCCCCCCTCGTCGGCCCTGTTTAGCCGGCCCGCCCTTGCTGGGGAGCCCGAAAAAAAAATTTCACCAGGACCTGAACCCGCTCTCGGTGGCCCTGGACATGGGTGTAAAAGGCTACCTAAATACTATGGACAATAGGCAAGAAACAAGGCTGGAGACAAACAGGCCCTCTATTGATACCTTCCCTAACCCACCTCCCTCCAGTTCTAATAGACAAATTCCACCATTGAATGTCATTTGTTTGTTTACAATTAGATTTTGTAAGGCAATATGCATTTTACTTCTTCATACCTTCAAACCCCATCTCTAGACCAATCATTTACTCTCCCCATCTTAGCAAAGAGGCTGATTGTGATCAGCACTATATACAAAGGTACAAAGGACAAAGGTAGTGAGGACATTTGGGAAATAGCCTCTTGCAGCAATACCAACTAGAAGTGATGAAGTCGATCATGTGAGGAAATCCTGCTAATTAATCACGCAGTGTGTATCAGCATCCTTCCCCTCAGCACGGCTGCGGGTTAAACTTACAGCAGTTGTCCTTTGCCATTGGTATTTACTTGTCACTGAAATAGGTTAAATAATCATGGCTAGAGGATAACAGTAATGTTTACACACAAGTCATTTGAAATCTTGGCAGGGAGGGGGGAGCAGTCCAGGAGCTCTCATGAATCCACTATCAAAACAGCTCCTCCACTACTTTGGGATGTGTTTTTTTTGTTTGTTTGTTTGTTTGCATGGGTGAGCATGGTAGGGAAACAAAGAGCCAGAAGCAGGAAAGAATAAAATTATTGAACATCTCTAATATACTCAGAGGTAGATCTCTTTATGCATATACAGTAAATTCGGTCCTATGCAGCTGGTCAGGCCAAAACCTATGCACCACTTGAGTCCCACATAAGACCTTAAAAGCAAGGCTTAGATGTGCACAGGTCTGTCCCTCTGCACTGAGATGAATTTCACTGTTATAGAATGAGTGTAATGAGCATTTAGAGTAAAACAGTAGTAGATGCGGACCTCAAAAAAAGTGAACATCCTTCTGGGATGTATTAACAGGAGTGTTGTAAGTAAGACACGAGAAGTAATTCTTCCGCTCTACTCTGTGCTGATTAGGCCTCAACTGGAGTGTTGTGTCCAGTTCTGGGCACCACATTTCAGGAAGGATGTGGACAAATTGGAGAGAGTCCAGAGAAAAGCGGCAAAAATTATTAAAGGTCTAGAAAACATGACCTATGAGGAAAGATTGAAAAAATTGGATTTGTTTAGTCTGGAAAAGAGAAGACGGGGGGGGAGGGGGGGGGACACATGATAACAGGTTTCAAGTATGTAAAAGGTTGTTACAAAAAGGAGGAAGAAAAATTGTTTTTCTTAACCTCTGAGGATAGAACAAGAAGCAATGGGCTTAAATTGCAGCAAGGGAGACATAAGGAAAAATTTCCTAACTGTCAGGGTGGTTAAGCACTGGGATAAATTGCCTAGGGAGGTTGTGGAATCTCCATCATTGGAGATTTTTAAGAACAGGTTAGACAAACACCTGTCAGGAACGGTCTAGATAATACTTAGTCCTGCTACTAGTGCAGGGGACTAGACTAGATGACCTCTCGAGGTCCCTTCCAGTTCTATGATCCTGATATACATCATTACCCACCTACCTGAGAAATAAGATGATCAATCGGTATTTGTCAGCTATAAATCACTTTGCTAAAGTACAAACAACGCGAGCTGTCTGGCACTACATTGGATTATATGGAAGTTTAATAAAGATTCACTTACAGTGCCATAAGAAAATTAGAGCATTTGCACATTGAGCTATCACAGAAGTTATGGTCTCAATGACGGAAAAAAACAGGAAGCTTTTTTTTAAAACACAAGACTTCATACAGCTACTCCACAGAGAATGAAATAGCCAATTTGAACTCAACTTTGCCATCAGTTGTTTAGTTTGATTTTCCCCAGGAGTTTGTTTGCCAAAAGAACATCCTTGAAATAACACAGGACCCTCAATTGTATAAATCTTCCACTTTTGCAGAACATAGCCTTATGTGTGAAGTCTGTATTACTGTAAATTCTTTCCATAGCAACAGTATTGCCTAGCGGAGATCTGGGACTATCAAAATCCTTTGTAGAGCAGACTTCTGTCTGGAGCTACCACCAGAATTCTTTCAGCATCTCTGGTGTCAGATAATGCAGCAATGAAAGTAGTGCTTTCTCTGTATTCTCCTGTTGGGAGTTCTTTAAGGCCTCCCCATATGTACCATAATTAATCTGGATTTTCATTTACTTGTAAAGGCCTGGGAGCTCTGGCAGTATTTCCTCCCAGCAACCCCATAATATGAATGATTTTTAGTCTGCACTGGTTTTCCAGAGCATAGTCTGTATCTATACTACAGAGACTACATTGGCTTAGCTATGTCCATGTAGCTAAGGTGTCATAACCCCATAGTTTAGATGCAGCCTACACCAATGGAAGGGTTTTTTCCATGTGTTTAGAAACATCACCTCTCTGAACAAAGTCAGTTTTCTTCCATCAACATAGCTGCATTTACACTGAGGGTTTGGTTGGCATAGCTCTGTCAGTCAAGGGTGTGTATTTTTCACACACCCTGACTGTTGTAGCTATGTTGAACTAACTTTTAAGTATAGACCAACCCTAGAAAGCACAGCTTATTTATATGACTGAAATAAGCAACACTTAAAAGTTAGGTTATCGAAGTCATTATTGTTGAAAGCCTAATTTTTAAGCTCTTCTCCACAGCAGAGAGGGTGAGTTGTAATTCTTGTCAGTGCCCCCAGACTCCCTTAAGCTCTGAAGCAAGACCACCATGACAAAAGGAGTTGGAGGAGCTGAATGTGATGGTATCAGGAGCTACACTGTCAGTTACAAGCTTCAGTGTCAACATTATCAGCTACCAATTTTATTTTAAGCATTCTCAGAATATGCTCATGTATATGAGCTATACACAGAAGCTGAAAGGGCTATTAAAAAGATCTGATGCAAAACAATGCTGATATAGAGTACTAATTATTGCTTGAGTGGAGCGCACAGGAAGAACTATCAGCTGGTTGATGAGCCCTCTTCTCTTTTTAACTTAATTGTCTCTTGTTTTCAAACAGATCACCAGAGATGACAATCTGTCACAAGACAGAAATAAAAGTGTGTTATAGAGAAGTTTAAAAAAGTCTGAACTATCATGGGAGAATAATCAGCAGTGTTTGAGGTTTGAGATTTGACTTCTTTATTACTTCTCATAACACAAGAACTAGGGGTCACCAAATAAAATTAATAGGCAGCAGGTCTAAAACAAATAAAAGGAAGTATTTCTTTACACAACGCACAGTCAACCTGTGGAACTCCTTGCCAGAGGATGTTGTGAAGGCCAAGTCCATAATAGGGTTCAAAAAAGAACTAGATAAATTCATGGAGGATAGGTCCCTCAATGGCTATTAGCCAAGATGGGCAGGGATAGTGTCCCTAGCCTCTGTTTGCCAGAAGCTGGGAATGGGCGACAGGGGATGGATGATTACCTGTTCTGCTCATTCCCTGTGGGACACCTGGCACTGACCACTGTCGGAAGACAGGATACTGGGCTAGATGGACCCTTGGGCCATTTTTATGTACGCTATTAACTCAGCAGCAAGTTTCACAGCCAAGAAGATATCTACTTTTTCTCTAGCTCCTGAACAGTGAGAAAGTCTTCCTTCTGCTTCCTGCCATTTTCTTTTTAGTTGCATCAACAGCAGTTGAAACCGAGATCTGCTCGAAAGTCAGGAAATGACTTGCCTTTGAACAAACTCTTATTTTACTTGTTTCATCTTATAAAGTCACTGATCGTGCAGCTACCTCTTACTTTTACCTTGTTCACAATATTGTCTCTAGGGTGCAGTTTAAAATGTCTTGGCTACCTTTAAAAACTTTTAAAAGAACATTGACTTATTGTGTGTTTAAAAAATAATCTACTGTAATTTTGATCTATAAAGCCCTTTATGGGACAAGTCTAAAGGCTACCACACCCTCACAGAAGACAGCTGCTACGCTCAAGCTGACAGACCCCAGATTTGTATAGTGTGACGTAGGCTTGGTCAGTAGAAAGCTCTTGATTCTGGCAATTGTTCCCTGGGTCCAACAAGCTCACCCAGAGTCCAAAGCCCAAGGTCTAAGAATAGATGTTTGCTTTGTCTCTCCCCAGCATTCTGGCTGGCAGTTCTGTTATTCACAATGTATCATTCTTAACGTAAGCATGCCTAGAGATTTAGAATATATAGATATCATAAACAGACCTGGAATGAGTAACTTTAAGAGAGAAAAGGCACCACAGCTACTAAAGCAGAAGTCACCTAGTGTACTTTGACTATCCATTGTCTCCACAAAAAGCAGGTTATGAGTCAAACTCTGCCATCAGCTCCACAGCACATTGCTCTAGCTTATATTGTATAGATAACACTTAGTCCTGCCTCGAGTGCAGGGGACTGGACTAGATGACTTCTTGAGATCCCCTCCAGTTCTGTGATTCCTGCAGCTCTGAGAATGGGGTCAGACTTCGCTACTTAGGACAGCCCAGGGTTTGGGGTTGCATGGGACTTTGGAGACCCCAGGTTTAATTCCCTGCAAATGTCCCATATGACCTTTCGCACATCACAGCCAGTATTTTAAAAGGTATTACACATCAAAATATGATAGGTGCCTAGGCACTATGGAAAACCCCACAAGGTGCTTAGCTGCAGCTTTAGATGTCTAAATACCTTTAAAAATCTGTCCCCTGGTCTCTTTGGGCCTTATTTCCCCATCTGAAAAATGGGGATCATAGCACTTCCCTACCTCACAGGTCTGTTGAGAGCATAAATACATTACAGTTTAAGAGGCTGCTCAAACACTATGGTACCAGGGGGCAGATGGGCAGGTAACTCCCTTGTCAGGGAAATTTAAGGTTACAGCAGCGACCTCATCTATTCTGATCTGATCAAACTCTGCCTGTCTCCCTCATGCACATTTGTCTCCACATGTTGTCTGAAAGAACACCTCCTAAGAACAATTCCTTCTATCTACCCTCTTTCCAAAGCAGATCAAGGCCCAATTTTGATCACACAATAAGCAATTCTGTACTAGAAAGGGTTTAGCTCATAAAGCTACCATGTGTAGCCACGTCTGTAAAGTTCCCTTATAATTTAGGTTTAAGAGTTCCTCTAGTTGTGACAGGTTGCCACATGACATTTAGTTTGTAGTTTAGCAGTGGTAGGAGGTTATCCAAGACCTTTACACAGACCATTTTTGTATGGCCTAATGACAGCCTCAAATCAAATGAGCCCTTTCGCTTGAAAATTAAGTGGAACAATGCCTTAATTTGTGAAAGAAACATCAGAGCTACCCTAATAAAGGCAATGGTTGAATAACAAGCTTTTTATTCTTGTAAGTCAGAGGAGAGGATGACATGTGAATGTGTTAATATGAACCCACTGCTGCTTGCTTTATCCACCCACTTGTAGTCCCTTGGTCTTCAGTGAATTCATAGAAGGGGTGAGAGAGAGATCTGGCCCTTTGCCATATCTAGAACCTCAAACAGAACAAGAGTTCAAAACTCAATACATTAGACATGTGAAATGTGGCACCTGTTGTGCAATAGTAACAAGGAACCAAGAGAATACTATATTTATTTATCTGAGATACTTATCTTGGCTCCCTGTTTACTAGTCAGGGGACAGGAATCTCTTGACCAACTCCAGAACATTACGGGAAGTAAACATTTCTTTGTAAAAGGTTCCAGTTAACACTGGGGTTTATTCTGGTGACAGAGAGTTGAGCTAGGAAACAGACCAGGCTTGGTTGCACACGATGGTAATAGATGTAAGGTACGTATGGATCATACTGATCTTCGTGTGCCCTTACAAGCCATCAAAAGTGATGTTTTACATCTCTCACCTACAAGGCACAGCAGCTCTCAAAATTGACAGCAAGCTGTGTCCTTCAAAGTGTTTCTGCAGGCTTCCTCGTACCAAGGTTTGAGGTATCACACATGTGAACCCCCCACATATTTCTGAATTTTACTAAAGAATAAAGCACCATGCAGTCACGAGCGCTGACCTTCTGACACCATGACTTTCACTATCCCTTCCATAACAATCTTTTCACTTTCCTTAACAGTACATGATACTGAAATGTATGCAACAGATCTTTTCAGTCTCGTCACTTCTGCTGCAGCTAAGACTTCTTCTCCAATGTACAAGGGAGCTGGGAAGTGAATTTCCTGAGAAAGAAACACACAACCATAGCCAGGCATTTTAGTACCTATAACTGCAGAAATAAGTCCGTTGATCAAAACTCCATGTACAATTGTTCTCCCAAACCTAGTTCTCTTTGCATAGTCTTCATCCAAATGCAGTGGGTTTGTGTCCCCAGTTAAGTCAGCAAAACTAACAATATCTTTCTGTGTGAAGGCTTTAGTAAGTTCAGCCTTGTCTCCAACCTGTATATGTGAACGCTGAAGAGAGAGAGATCTAAGCAATGAGCTGGCAATGTTTGGTTTTGTCAGGATGGTTCTTTTGAAATCCCCACCAAAAATTCTAGGTCTGAGTAGTGCCAACATCTTGAGCAACTTCTGCTTCTTACAGCCTAACCACGTCTCCGGTGTATTCAATCCAGTAGGAGTTCTCTGCTGTTCCCAGATAACGCAAGGAGAAATGGAGAGGTCTGGTGGGGGGGAAAAAAAATGATACATTATGAAAACATCACACATACCAAACAATTTCCAGCAGGCAAGATTAAAAAAAAAAAAAACAACAACAAAAAATTTCCCCCATATAAAGCAAAATTAGAGCAACTTAAGCCAACCATGTTATTCAACTATCTCCTTGGAGACCAACTCCAGCTCCCAGACTCAATTACTGAAAGTTATGTGGCAGAATGAAGTGAAGCATTTCAAAAGGAACAAGCATTGGGCTCTGGAATTCAAGTGCAATGGGGTTTGGAGTGAGTGAGTGACAGTGGGCGAAACATACAAGTTTGAACCCAGATAGGGGCCAAGGACAAACTGTCATGGAAATTAGTTTCCTCAAAAATCTGTTAACAAGATCTACTACAGTGAGGTCAGGTCTGATATGTAAAGTGATGAAACTCAGACACAAGAATCTAGTTTTATAAGATCGCATCTATGTGGGCCCCCAAAAGGAAAGACGATTCCCAGCATCTACTTCCTTTCAGACAACCCCAGATATGACAACAGGTGATTGTTACAACCACCGTACAATATAAAGAGAGACCTGGACATGACAATTTAAGTTGATTGAATTTCAGTAATTATACGACAGACCGATTCAATCTCTCACCAATCTGTTTCACACCCATCCTTAAGGGTATTTAACTCTAAAACGGATCCGGTTTTACACAAGTAAGCCATGTCTCTATTAAGAGGTTCTGTGAACCTGAGTAGGCTGAGTAACCCTAAAGAGGACTAAAATTCAGGGGCAGGTCCCGGAGTTCCCCAGGGCTTTACCTGTATCACTCTGAAAGCACACTTCCTGTTCTGGTAGGAGCCCAGCAGTGTTAGAGCACTCCACAGCTTGACAAGGCCACTAAATTATGACAACATTAAATATATTATTAGGATTCACATGCCTCAAAAGATTTTGCTGCTGGGTATACAGCTTAAATAGAGATTCCCTAAACAGAAGGAATAATGAACTCCCAACTGCAATTTCATCAGTAGGCTCTGGTGATAAGTTTGTGACAATTACCCTTCAGTGTAGTTTGTCTTATCTATGGTTTGAAGTATTTAATACAATCAATGCTCATGGGTTTTTCCTTTGTCAAACCCTTTTTTAATGGGCCTGTTTCCTGAACCGCTCTTCCTGTGCCTTTAGTTTCCTTCCCTTTCCCATCCCCAATAGCTTCCATTCATCTTTAGTGCCCTAATCTCCCAGCTGCTCCTGACCTCTTCCCACAGCAAGGGATAACAGACACAGGTTTCAGTACTACATCATCCACTCCTGGTCATTTTATGTTTTAAGACAGGAACACTGTATGGATCCATGTTTAGTGTCTCACTGAGTACGTATTAAGTTTGCTCAATATAAGTAAAAAGATGTTTTAGTCTTTAACCTCCAGCCCTGCATACTCAGCCTAGCAAAATCAAGCTGGGTTCTTTCTAGGTCATGCATGATCATCAGTAAGAGATTCTGTGGGTCCAATTTTCCTTTCAGTGTCATCTGAGCAACCCTATTGCCGTCAACTGATTAACCACGGGTGTAACTGATTGGCTTGGAACCAGGGCTTTGGAGTGGAGCCTGGAGCTGGAGCGCGGAGCAGGTCCAGAGCAGTGGAGCTGCAGGTTTTTGCCTGGAGCTGGAGCGGAGACGGAGCACAGCTCCAAAGCCCTGCCTGGAACGCAGGAACCAATTCTGTTGATGCACAAGTAACACTATCTAATTCACTCTAACCTGCATTGGCTCTGCAGATGTAACTAGTACTGAACACTTACTTCTGTAACTAAATGCAGCAGATAGGACTACACACAAGTAGCAGCTCTGTCAAGACGTTGTGAGGTTTACGCATCTTCGTCACTTCTTAGACCAGTGTGTCATTTTAACTATTCTGGACCAGTCACATTTCTGTGGTCTGAGTCAAAAGATAGTTTAAACCCACAAATGCCAATGGAAATTTGTTGTGTTTGAGGTGGTTTCTTAGTCTGCCTTTTTACTGCTCTTTTGATTCCTAGTGCTTTGCCATTTTTCTTAGGGTTTGTCTACACTGGCAATTTACAGCACTTTCTCGCTCAGGGAGGTGAACCCCCCCCCGAGCTCAGCAAGTTTCAGCGCTGTAAAGCACCAGTGTAGACATTGCACCAGCGCTGGAAGCTACGCCCCTCGTGGAGGCGGGTTTTTCAGGACGCCGGGAGAGCTCTCTCCCAACGCCAGGGCCGGCTCTAGGCACCAGCAAACCAAGCACGTGCTTGGGGCGGCACATTTTTAGGGGTGGCATTCCAGCCAGCCCCCCCCCTTTTTTTTTTGCTTGGGGCGGCACACCTAGAGCCGGCCCTGGCAGCAGCAGCGTGTCCTGCACGGGCGGGGGCCGCGCCCTGGGGCCGCTGCGGTTCGCGTCAGGGAGCAGCGCCCGCACCGTATGGCCAGGTGGGCTCTGAGCGCAGGGCACCTGGGCTGGGGGCCGCCGCCCCATGGGGCGCACGGAGCTGCCTGCAGGTGCCGCAGGGCGGCCGCCCCCCAGCGCCGCAGCCGGGGCTGGGTGAAGCACCCCGAGCCACCCAGGGACTGCAGCAGGGCAGCCAGGAGCAGCGGCAGCAGTGGGGACCGGTGCCCGGGGTGCTGCCGTGCGGGGCCGCGTCCCGCTCTCCGGGGCTCCGCTCCCTCTGGGGCTGCCCTGCCCCGGCTCCTCAGCCCCCTGCCAGGATGGTGCCCCGGCTCTGCCCTCCCGGGTCCGGCCGGTCCTGGAGGCGGGAGCCCCGGCTGGAGGGACCCTGAGCTGAGGCGCGGCCCGGGAGCCCCGCTGCTTACCCCGACCCTGCCACCGCCGGACCGGCTGGAGATGAAGGGGCAGCGGGCGGAGTCAGCACTGGTGGGGGGAAGCCCAGGGCTGGGGCAGCAGGGAGTGCGGGTGGGATGGGGGGTGGGGGGGAGAGCCCAGAGTTGGGGCATCAGGGGGTGAGGGTGGGGGGAGAGCCCAGGGCTGGGGTGGCAGGGAGGTGTAGGGGGAGCCCAGGGCTGGGACGGGTGGCAGCCAAAAATTTTTTTGCTTGGGGCGGCAAAAAACCTAGAGCTGGCCCTGCCCAACGCTGTGCCGCGACCACACAAGGCACGTGGAAGTGCTGCTGCGACAGCACCTTAGCACTGCCAGTGTGGACTAGCCCTAAGTAGTACATGATTACTCCCAAGTTATTTAGTGCTTTACATCAAAAAGTCTTAAAGTGCTTTATAAAGCTGCTCACTTATCCTCATTTTACAGATGGGGACCCCATTACAGAGATATTAAGTAACTTACTCATGGTCACAGAGCAAGTCAGTGGCAGAGTCAGGATCAGAAAAACATTCAACACCCTTGCTCTAACTTCTAGACTCTAAATTAGGCAGCCCTCATATTATTAATGTTGAAATATAACAGGGATGTAAAGACTGCTCTGAAAGGCAAGTTACTGGATTTCACACCTTAAAAAGGCTTTTCACAGAGCTTTTTAAAATGGAGAGGAATCATTTACAGTTTTGCTCCACACCTAATCATCTTTCACTTCAAGTGCCAGGCACATTCTTCCCCCTGCCTCCTCTAACCCATCACAGAAAAAAAAAAAAAAATACTCCTGAGTGATCACTAAGCAGCATTCACATACACCCCAGAAACACACAAGAATCATAGAATCGTAGGACTGGAAGGGACCTCGAGAGGCCACCTAGTCCAGTCCCCTGCACTCCTGGCAGGACTAAGTATTATCTAAGACAGCGGCTCTCAAACTTCATTGCATCGTGACCCCACTTCTGACAACAAAAATCACTACACAACCCCAGGAAGGGGGACTGAAGTCTGAGCCCGTCCAAGCCCCGCCACCCTGGGCTAGGGGGGCCAAAGCTGAAGCCCAAGCACTTCTGCCCTGGGCGGGGGGCATACAACTTTAGCCCTGGGTGGTGGGGCTTGGGCTTCAGACTTGCTGGGGCCCAGGGACACCACCAGCCTTGGTGACCCCATTAAAATGGGGTCCCGACCCACAGTTTGAGAATCCCTGATCTAACACCATCCCTGACAGGTGTTTGTCTAAGCTGCTCTTAAAAATCTCCAGTGATGGAGATTCCACAACCTCCCTAGGCAATTTATTCCAGTGCTTAACCACCCTGACAGGACGTTTTTCTTAATGTGCAACCTAAACTGCCCTAGCTGCAATTTAAGCCTGTTGCTTCTTGTCCTATCCTCAGAGGTTAATGAGAACAATTTTTCTTCCTCCTCCTTTTACATACTTGAAAACTGTTATGTCCCCCCTCAGTCTTCTCTTCTCCAGATTAAAGAAACGCAATTTTTCCAATCTTCCCTCACAGATCATGTTTTTCTACACTTATCATTTTTGTTGCTTTTCTCTGGACTTCCTCCAATTTGTCCACATCTTTCCTGAAATGTGGCACTCAGAACTGGACACAATATTCCAGTTGAGGCCTAATTAGCACGGAGTAGAGTGGAAGAATGACTTCTCGTGTCTTGCTTACAACACTCCTGCTAATACATCCCAGAATGATGGTTGCTTTTTTGCAACAGCGTTACACTGTTGACTCTCAGTTAGCTTGTGATCCACTATGACCTCCAGATCCCGTTCTGCAGTACTCCTTCCTAGGCAGTCATTTCCCATTTTGTATCTGCGCCACTGATTGCTCCTTCCTAAGTGGAGTAATTTGCATTTGTTCTTATTGAATTTCATCCTGTTTACTTCAGACTGTTTCTCCAGTTTGTCCAGATCATTTTGAATTTTAATCCTGTCCTCCAAAGGACTTGCAACTCCTCCCAACTTGGAATCGTCTACAAATTTTATAAGTGTACTCTCTATGCCATCATCTAAATCACTGATGAAGATATTGAACAGAACTGGACCCAGAACTGACCCCTACAAGGTCCCACTCAACATGCTCTTCCATCTAGGTTGTATTTCCCTAGTTTGTTTATGAAAAGGTCATGCAAGACAGTATCAAAAGCCTTACTGAAGTCAAGATACACCAAATCTACCGTTTCCCCCCATCCACAAGGCTTGTTACCCTGTCAAAGAATGCAACAGACAAACAGGTTTAGAAAATCTGACTCACGAGGAAACATTAAAAAAATCCAGGCATGTTTAGTCTTGGGAAAAGACGACTGAAGGGTAACCTGATAACAATCAACTATGTTAAGGGCTGTTATAAAGAGGACAGTGAGCGATTGTTCTCCCTGTCTACTTAAGGTAGAAGTAGTTGTGATGAGCTTCATCTGCTGCAAGAAAGATTTACCAGTAGGTTACATATTAGAAATAACTTTCTAACTAGAAGGGTAGTTAAGCACTGGAACAGACTTTCAAGTAAGGTTGTGGAATCTCCATCACTGGAGATTTTTAAGAACAAGCCGGACAAACACCTGTCAGGGATGGTCTAGGTTTACTTGGTCCGGCCTCAGTGCAGGGGCTGGATTTGAAGAATTCCCAAGGTCCCTTCCAGCCCTGCATTTCTATGAAATCACAGCTATTATTTTCTCCCTTATTTTGATAGGAAACTATCAGAAGTTGTAAGCTCGTTATTTTCAAATTAAAGGTTATTTATACATCTTACACAATTCCATGTTGGTACTTGCAAGGTACTATATATGCAATCAGTGTCTTACCTGCTGGGAACTCTTAGTATTGCAGACAGGGTTTTTTCCTCATATGTTAAGACATCAACAGGCAAGGCTGCACCAACCTATGCACAAATAGGGCACTACTGTTAAATCAATATTATTCACTGCTTTAACACCAGTTTGTGAACATATGATTTCCACGTTCTCCAACTGAAAATATTATTATTAGAGCAACTTTGTAATACCCAGCTCTTATACAGCCCTTTTCATTCACAGATCTCAAAGCACTTGGCATCATTAGCACCATTTTACAGCTGGCAAAACTCAGACAAAGAGGTGATATGACTTGTCCCACCTCACCCAGTAAATCAGTGGCAGAGCCAGGAATAAAACCTAGGACCTCGAGTTCCAGTCCAGTCGGCCATATTCCCTCCTGCTGTTTTCCCTTTGAAGCTCCACTGCAGCAGGAGCACGGACACCGGGACTTAAAGGGAAATGGCTGTTTTCACACCCAGCTCAGTGGATGTCAGATAGCACTGAAGCAGGCTGATAGGAGGTACATTAAGGCTCCTAGTTCAGTGTCTTGAACTTAAAAGCCAAAGTCTATGAAACGGCAAAAAGCAGGGAGAGAAGGGCTCTGAGGGAGCACGAGGGACATCATTTTAAATTGTTTCTTCCTTTCCCTTTATGCCCCATGAGCCAAGCCTCCTTCCTGCTCACTTTCAGCTCTGGCTTCCTAGTCAGAATTCTAATTCGGGTAATACTATGGTTCCTCTTCAGACGGTATAAATCTTTCGCCCTCACTAAATTATGTTTTCTAATGGAAAGG
Source organism: Malaclemys terrapin pileata (assembly GCF_027887155.1). Taxonomy (NCBI): domain Eukaryota; kingdom Metazoa; phylum Chordata; order Testudines; family Emydidae; genus Malaclemys; species Malaclemys terrapin. The sequence continues at coordinate 1,768,317 of NC_071511.1, read as the reverse complement.
ATGAGCTAGAATCACTCATTAGGCCACGAACCTAGAGAATCACCAACGTTTTGGTCATCTTTTGAGGGACCCCATCCACATACTGACCCAGCCTGACCATTTAGCTTCAGAGAGCTTCCAGAATCACCCGTTTGCAATTCTGGGTGAAACAGTTTCCACACTGAGAAGTCAATTAGTCAGACTTCTTTGCCCTGTTAAAATTAATGTTAGGTCAGATGAATCGTGTATGCAGCATAAGAAACTTCAGGGTTCAGGAAACTTTGAATACACATCAGAACGGCAGTGAAGATGGAATTTTCATATCTTTGCCTACTGAAACAGAAGAATTGTAACATTCACTACCATTGTTAAAAGCAGCCTGAAGTTTACAGATTTAAAAACAAACAAACAAACCATAATCATAGGCCGTGGCTACACTTGAAACTTCAAAGGGCTGCCGCAGGAGCGCTCCCGTGGCGGCGCTTTGAAGTGCGAGTGTGGTCGCGCGCCAGCGCTGCAGGTACTCCACTGCCACGAGGGGATTAGCTCCCAGCACTGGGGCACTGTTTACACTGGCGCTTTAGAGCGCTGTAACTTGCTGCGCTCAGGGGGGTGTTTCCTCACACTGCTGAGCAAGAAAGTCGCAGCGCTGTAAATCACCAGTGTAGCCATAGCCATAGCGCGGTATATAAAGAACAAGGTGCCGAAAGATCAGGCTCCGCCATTCAGCAGCACACTCTCCTAGACTTTCCATTTGAAATAATGGTTTGTAAAAAAGTCAGCGCTATTTATTTAAGGATGTGGTGATTCTGCATCATGTGCAATCTTCAAGTGGAGAGAGAGGCTCAACTCAACTCAGAGTTATGGGCTTGATCCATAAATTATTAGATGAAGTTCTTTGGCCATTATTATGCAGGAGCTTAGACTAGAAACTAGAGCATCCTAAGGGTTGCTTCTGGACCCTGAAAACAAGAGTCAATGAATTCAGACACCAGTCAGTCACAGGGTCGACGCGCTCCTACCTCCCCATGTAACTCCTTCAGTGCGGAAATAACCAGTTGCTTGAAATGAGCAGCATTCAGTCGAATCCCACCTTCCTGACATTCTCTGAAACGAACCAGGTTTACATAAAGGCTGGTTAGTCAGCGCTCCTCGTGGCCAAGTGGCTCTGGGCTTGGGGAAGGGGGAAGGGGGCGCTCACAAGCAAACCCTCAGGTAGTGGTGTTCGGACGCGTTCCTGAAAACGAGTCTGTCAAACGCCGCAGGCGGGGGCCCCTCCCCCGCCCCTCGCTCCGCCATGCCGGGACCCCTTGGGCCCGCGAGGGGACAGGCCGCCGCGCGCGCTGGCCACGCCCCGGTACGCTGCAGGCGGGGCCCCGGGCTGGGAGACGCGCCGGGGGCCCGGAGCCGGGCTCCCCCTGCAGCCAGCGGCGGGCACGTGGGCGCAGCTCCCGGCAGAGCGGCGAGCTCTGCTCTGCGCACGCGCGGCGCCGGCCCGGGAGCGCTAGAGAGGCGCGGGGTGACGGGCTCTCGCTAGGCCCGCCCAGCCGAGGGGGGGATTGGACCGAACCGGCCCCGCCCTTCCAGCGTTCCCAAACCCGCGCGCCGCGCCGCGCCGCTTTCTGAGGTCACCGGGGGGGAGGGGAGGGGAGAAACTGATCTGTCCGCCCCACCGACCAATCAGCGAGCAGCTCCTCCTCCTCCTCGTGGCCAATGGGGGACACGGCCCGCCCCCTACGGCGTCCCAGCGGGGCCAGTGCGAAGCAGGAGAGGGGGTTGGGCTGCTGGGGAGTAGCCGGGCGGCCCCTCGGTGGCTGTCGCAGCTCAGGGAGCGCCCGGCGGGCTCGCCTCTGCTCTGCGCGTGCACGATGCTCCCCAGTGACGCGGCTACGGCGCGTGCACGATGCTCCACTGACTTAACGATTTCGCCGCGCGCCGCTGTGGCCTGGTCCCTGTGGCTGCCCCCCCCCCCGGCCGCCGCGTTGCCATGGGGATCTGACCGCGCGCAGGCGCAGAGCTCGCGGCCCGCTGTCAAGCTGTGTGGCTGCGGAGTGACTAGACCGGGGGGACAAACATGGCGCCTGTAGGGCGGGAAACGCCTGGCGGCGGCGGGGCACACACCGGCCGGGGCGGGGGCCGGGGCCAGGCTCAGAGCAGACGCGACATGTCGAAGCTACAACCCCGGGAGCGGGGCGAGAGAACCCCCCCCTTCACACGCCAGCAGCCAGGCCGGGGGCGGCAGGTGTAGCCGCTCCCGCCCTGCGCACCGGGGCTGCCCCTGCGGTGCTGAACGGGGGCGGGGCAGGGAAAGCGCTGGGCCGCCGGCGGGGCAGGGACTTTCCTCTCCTTGGCCTGCTGCTGCCAGTGCCCCCCGTGCACGCAGCTCAGGGCCAATGCCTCCTTGGCTCGTCCTCCTGCTGCTCTGCTCATGCTACGCGCCCCCGCCTCAGCATCCACCTTCACGCGCCTCCGGGTCGCGTGGCCCTTTGACCGGCTGCTGAGGGTGCAATGCACTTGTGTGCAGCGCCCCAGCACAAGGATGCTGCACAGAGGCCACGTACTAGTGCTCTGCACCAGGGTAAATGGGCCCTGAAGGCCTAAAGCACTTTCTGGGTAGAGAGCAGCTCAGACCATTAGCGCTCTGGCTCTCACAGAGAGACTAGAACATGGATAAGCAGAACTGAGTTGTTTAAATGTTTATTGGTTGGGAATTTAAAAACAGATATTCAGACTGGCCTCAGTGGGGACTAGGCCCCCATAACATTTCCAATTTAAAGTGCATCCATGAGGCAGGTGCACAAAGAAAGTATCTCAGCATTTTCACAGAGTGCAACTAGTGTATTTTTTCACCTTAAAGTAGAAACAAGTGAAAAGATATTCTAAAAAAAATTCACCCTTGGGGCTGAGACATGTGGAAAATGCCAGACTCAAAGGAGAATTCACTAGAATGCTGTGAACACTTAAGAATCGGATTTTTTATCCTGATGAAAGTCACAACAACCTTAACTACAATGCGCTCTACCCAGCAAATGCTGTATCTAACACCACTTCGTTTTATATGTTATAATGAGCTTCCCTCCCTGCCCAGGTTCCCTAGGGAAAGACCTGTGCATTGCATGGGTATGGACGCTATTCGTAATTAATATTCCATGCACAGACTTGCCATGTTCATTAACATGATACAGGATCTAGGCTGCATTTTTTGGAGCTGCTGCTTCTTTTTATAAATTTCCCATAACTGGGTTGTTAAAAAAAAAAAGGCAAAAGCTACTGATAGTGCCTAGAAGCTGCACCATGGCCTCTACCTGCCATCTAATCTACTACATTACAAACTGCCTAGGGAGCCTATCCTGCCAGCTTGTCCCAGGACTTTGCTGCTATCACTCCTCCATTGCAGCCCTCTCTAGAACAAGTGCTGCTGTTGCTATCAGGATCTGTGCTCTAAGCCACTCACATGCCTGTCACACCTGAGGGATCCTTTAAAACTAGCTCCCTCAGAGACAGGTGTCACTGCATCCATTGCAGGTGCTCTTTTAAACTGATGTGGGAGGTGGCCTCTACACCTGGCTTTCCTGGAATTGAGTTGTTGGTGGTGGGTTTTGTTTTGTTTTGTCTTCTGAACTGCAGCTAGTGCTTTGGTTCATCTTTCCAACCTCACTCACATGGGTAGATGAACACACACTGGCCTTAATCTTTAGTCTAGCACTAGTCATCAAGAATACAGAAACTGTTCTTTAGTTCATCTCCCACATTGTTGTCTTTTATATACACTTCATGATGGTGATCATCACCAGTGACAAATTTAACACAGTCATTGAGCTGTCAGTCAAAAAATTTCTAGAGCTAAAGTTTTTGGCTATTCCATCTGTAAACACCAGATGGCAATGCGGAATTCAAGGTGGGTTTGCGCAATGAAAGGGAGACCCCCTCAGATTGCTCAATGTATCTAGGCTTGGAAGGAGTAGCTTTTTATCAGTAAATGTCTCTGGATGTCGATTTCACCGTACACCCACAAACTGATGAAAAAATACTTACATTGATAATAATCAAAATTGACAACTAGGTAAAGTAGGAAAAATGCTGCTTGATTAGAGTCGCAATCCAGTGATTTCGTCTTTTGAATTAGGCTTGTGACAAATGGGGCTTGTAGCAAATGAACAGTAAGAACAGGTGTGATTTGTTGATATAGGATATTCACTTTGTCTATGTGGACAGGGAATGCTGACAATTTGTGTTTTGATGGTTTATTAAGCTTTAACTTTTTGAATCCCAGCATCTACTGAACTGATCCTATGCAGACTCATTGAGGAACCACCAGTCCTCAGTAGTCTCTGAAACAACGGGAGTGCCTAGGGATCTTCTGACCCATTACTTCTGAACTTGTTTCTCAGATTTCCTAAAAAGCACCATGGAAGGCAAACTACATCCTGCTCCTCCAACACTGGCTCCAGTTTGGGCTTGTTTTTGAGAGGTTTGCTATTAAGTCTTTGTCTTCGTAATATCTCCATTGGTGCTGCGAGGCAGACAAAGCAGGAGCACTGCTCTTGTCCTCTGTTCTCTCAGTGTCAGCTTCTGTGGTACTCGTTGGCTGGTTTTGGCTTGGAGTATCCGTGCTTGATCCTTTGTGAGAGCAAGAGTTCCAGGCGGGGTGGGGGGAGGGTGTTTGGTCCGTGTGAAAAGCTTGTGTGCAGGTCTCAAGGGGGCCTGAAAAGGGGGGGAAACAGCAGCAGGATGCCTGCAAAGTGACCCCTGGCCATGAGGGGGGCTATCGCATAAGCCAGCTACATCATGCAACACACAGGGATCAGAAGAACAGAGCTGTTTTTTTAAGAACTACAGTTGATGATAATCCCATTCCAACCAGGAGCCCTTACCTCCCAGCTGTGCCAGAAGTGGCTATGTGTATCTGCTCTGTTTCTGATACAAGTGAATTGATATCTGTATTTATAGATCCTGACGGGGCTTGATGATGTGTGAAACACACATAACAAATGCTACCTAATATGTAAGAGCAGAGTTTGTCTGGCAGAAAGAACTATACCAACAGGTCCTATAAAAAGTCACGGACTATAATAATACATGTAACTTGTACACAAATGGAAATATTCCATACACAGAACACGTGGATCTAGGACAATAGCATTAAATGGAACAAAGTTCATGTCTTTCATACTAATTTTTCTTCCTTTCTAAAAATATATATATATTTTCAGGATGTACCAAAGAAGAGTTCTGGAACATGGTTCGTAAGAACATGAACAAAGTCCCAACACAGGTCATCTGGGGAAATGAAGATCAGGTATTTTGGTGAATATAGGAACTGGTACTCTGTCGCTCTAGGAATGGAATATGAACGAGAACAATTATTTAGGTTGCTTTGCATTTTATTTCCCAGAATCGTCACTATCATGAGGTGGTGTTGAAGCAATTAGAAATAGAGTGATTCAAAAAGAAAAAAGCTGATACTAGCTGAGGTTTTGAGTTTAAGTAAATCTGAGGCTTGAAAGATGCCAGACTGGCAGCAAAGGAGTCACAGTGACCTCGTGACTGAAACAGGACTGCTGGAGGCAGCGCTAGCTTTACCGTGCTGCCCCAGGCGCGCTGCCTGGAGCTTCACTTGGAGGGGCAGAGCAGTCTGAACTCTCAAGTCGTGTCTCCTGCTGCAAATGCCAAGATTATCAATTATGAATGTGTTCTGCGTGCTAGGAACTAGACTTGAGATCAGACTCATTTCCCATAGATCAGCCATCCTGGATACCAAGGACCACAGTGAAAGAATGCAATGTGACTAGAGCAGAAAGGTTGCTGGTCTTGTCACTAACCTGATATAATTCCATCCATGGCCAGGATGGCTATGTTGAACTGGCTGATGTCTCTCTAAGCCTGAATAGCACAGCATTGATCCCTATGGATAGAAACTCCTATCTGAAAAACAGAGAGCAGTTCAGTAAAGTAGCTTAAGAGTGGGGAAATGTTGGTCCTGCCCTTACTAGGAGCAGAACTCTGCTAGCTACAATCCCATTTAAACACAAGGGGTGTTAAAATAGTAGGGTTCTTGCATTATTACCCTGATCTGAGCATTCAAAGTGTTCTAAAACTGTGTTATAGCCTGCCTAAGAGGGTAGGTATCAGAAGGGGGAAAATAGGGTCTGGTTTTCAGAAGTGCTGAACATCTCCAACTCCAGTTTAAATTTATGCTTAGCACTTCTGAAAATCAGGCCTAGAAGAATCCAGCCTGCAGAGGGAAAAAACACCATTTTTAAGGGGAGAAAATCTTGTTTAGGGTCAGCACACAGTGTTAGAGCACTGCTAGTATCAGCCATTCTGATCAGGGTTGCAGCTCGCATTGTTCTGAACACTGTGTGGATAAGGACTAAATGTTCTCATTACTTAACTATTATGAACTTCGTTTGGGTAAAGGAAATAAATGAGGCGCTAGCTGAAGAATCTGATGTGGGGAACAAATGCTTGTCATAGTATCCTACTCTCATACCCAAATGCATATAAGATAAATGCAGAGATTTTTTGCCCAAAAAGGGTCACAGTCACAGAGTCACAAATAACTTTGTACCCTGAGACAGAGACTTCCTATAGTACTTAGCCCTGTTTCTGTCATGCGAGTGCTGGCTGTTTCTGGAGTGGCTGTTTTAACAAACTCCATTCCTGTCACATCTACATTCCAGACAAAAGTGCATCTTGGAGTGTGTGGATCTGGTGCATAATACACAGGCCATTAAGGAACTAGCATGAACTTCAGGAGAGTTGCAAGAAGTACAGTCTCATTCTGCTCTGAAAAGCACCATGTAAATGGCATGCAGTGCTCTATGGGTCTCCAAAATTCTGAACAGCTGGGCTCCATTTACAGACAGATATCTAGTTCTTGGAGATTCAATCTGGTATCTGAGAACCCAGCTGCTCTGTGCTTCTCATACATCACCTGTAATAAAGGTCCCAAATTAGGCCCTGTACAAACCCACGTCATGTCTTTACGTGATGCCATCTGAATCACCTGTGCTAACTCAGAGCTTTCAGTGGAGTTCACAGGTAGGGCTGACTAAATATTAGTAAACTCTTCTGCTGAAGATACACCAGAGGAATACAGATTGCTCCCTCTGAGCATGTTTGGCTTTGCAGGGTTGACCCAGAGTAAAAAAAAAAAAAAAAAAAAGCAGCGAAATGTTAGTTTAGTTCTTAAAGTCAGCGGCTTTGTCTGAATAAAGTACCTGGAGCAAATCCGCTGAGCAAACATGGAACCTTCTTGCAGCCACTTCTCAGAGTAGGACCACACATTAATTTACAAAATTCTGCTGCTCTGAAAAGCTTGTGGGAGTTCTTCTACAGAATGTGACGGTGCCAGAGTTTATGCAGCTCATGTTATCTCATCCTCTGTAACAAGATTTGATCAACATTTGTAAGTTTATAGCAGACCCAGGCAGATTTAAGATTCTCTTAATTTTTATAACCATCTAGGCAATGTGATAGACCCGAAGGAATAAAAATACCTAGAGTCTCAATCTAGAAAAGTTAAGAATATGTAAGAAATGCGGTAAGAGGAAAACCTTCCTGGATTGAGACTTTAGGAATTTTTATTCCTTTGGGTTTATCACATTGCCTTGATGGTTATAAAAATTGTTGAGAATCTTAAATGTCTGGAACATCAGAAAAGTACTGTTTATATCATTATGTCATATGGAGAGAACTATGCATGAAAGTAAGACTTGCAAGATAATACTAACTCCGTATGTGTGGTGAATGAAATGGATGTAAAGAAACTGTGTACTGCATCTTTAAATTTGTTGAGAACCATTTTGTTCTCAGTGGCTTCTGCTGGTTCAGTGGACACACAGATACAGACACACACACAATGGAGCCTTGATTCTCTAACTTTTCTTGTTTGTATTAATCTAACAAAAGTCCTTTAGCCAAGGTCATGGTTGCTCTGTGTGTATGGAAGAACCTAACAGCATACTGGCAGTGGTGGTAGGGGGCGGGGTGTTTCACCACTGTATCCGTCTGCTGTTTGCATCTCTGCTTTCAGTCTAAAGCAGTGGTTGCCAAAGCGTGGAGTATGTAGTGGTTTTCTGGGGAGAGCTGGTTGGTCACACGGGGCTAGAGTCTCCTCATTCCCAGCTACATTAAAAAAAAACAGCTAAAAAGACATGCATACTTTCCTGAAATTACTTTTCCATCAACGCTGTTGCTGTAGTCCCCACTAAACTTTTGCGTATAACACCTCTGAACAGACAGCAGCTAGAGACCCAAATGTGCCCTCCCTCTCAGTGGAGCAGACAGTGCTGGTGATAGTCTGAGGATATCCAGATTGGCATGGAAACTGGAAAGACAAGGGGCCCCACTGCTGGCCAGCACCACTGCTCTTGCCAACTGTAGGTAAGGTTTTTAAAGACTTAGAGGGCTGTTTAAAACACAGTTCTATTCTGATGCAACCACCATCACTACTAAAATGTCAGAATACCTAGGAGCAATCAGCTCTTGGATTAAGAGCAGTCTTCATGCTCAAGCCAGACAAGACTGAACAGATGCTGGTTGGAAAGGAGAAACCCTTTAACAAAATGACTGGGACGATGTCTCCACCTTCCATTGAAGGCGCACAGGCCCTATTCACCAGAGGGGGATGAAGCTTTGGGGTCCTGTCTGACTCCTCACTGATGTGTGGATGGCCAGAAAGCATCAACATCTTAAAATGCCTTCTTTTACCCGCAGCTCATTAGGCAACTTCCTCCCTGATGAGGACTGGCTCCCATGATCCGTGCCTTTCTTTTCAAGTCCCTCCATTATCTCCCAGATAACTCTTGATGCCAGTTTAAGACCTTCATCCTAATTTTCAAGCAATTAATGGATCAAGCTCCAACTACATCAAAGACCAGACTTTGATTTATGAACCTCCATGACAGCTGCGTTCCACTGGGACAGAGGCCTGCCTGCTGACTGTACTGCCTAAACTAAGATGTTGCTACTTTTTGCCTCCTGTTGTTTTTGCAGAGCCAGTGTAACTACGGAGACGAGCTTGGATTCCAAGTCTGGCTCCACATCAGCACTAGAATTGTTAAGGATACTTACGGCTGGTTATATTTTAGTTGTAATCTGAACAGACTGGATATGGTGCCTCTGAGATGATAAACACAGAACCCTGCAATCCCTTTCTTATGGTCACTTAAGGTTATTTTGAAGGCATAGGGCTGTATTCTAAATACACCTCCAAATAGCCATGGTCAAAGAGGATCAGACAGCCCAAGCTTTTTTGCCCTGATCCTGGCTCCATTGAGACCTAAGGAGGCTATTACACCAGTCCTGCAAGTGGAGCCACAGAGGAGTGTTCTGAGATATGGGTTTAAGAACTGGCGCACAGACTGTTTGGAGCATTTCAATGCATGTGTACCCTGAACCAGATCCACATAATTCCTCCCCCAACAACCACAGCCATTCCCATCCTGCTCGTCACAGGAATAACATGGGGATGAGGGCTCTAGCTAGCTAGAACCCAGGCTCCCAATAATTTACAGTATTAAAATGCATCCTTTTTCTGGAAAACCTGAAGATTTCTCAGAACCTGGCCCATAATTCTCACTAATTTCTGTGATTGCTATTCCCTTGGGCTGCTGGATATTAATGCCAGGTCATTCTGTTGGCCTTTATTAAACTAAATTAATTCTGCTAAAACTGTATTTAAAATGTGAATTATCTTGGCAAGTGGGCAGAAAAATATGCTTTCGATGATATAATTGTTGCCCAATAGAACACTCTTATGTTCCATGAGCTGTCATCCCTGCATATAAAACTGAAACAGAAGTCTGTTAGCACAGTTTTTGGACTAAGTACTGTTCTTATTCACCCCTGCCAGTGCAGCCCAAGAGAGCAGAATGCAGCTCTTCATGCAGGCACATGTTTGAACATAAGAAAATATCTAATGCGGGAAGGACACAACAAACGTCATTGATTCCATACTTGGCAGTGAAGAACAGGGGCTGCTGGCCTCACAGCTTGACCTACTTGGAGTTTCTCCAGAGAACAGAGTGCATCCTTCCTACGACTAAACAGATTGTCTTAATTTCCCTGGGGCAAAGATACATATTATATGATGATGCAAATCCCTGAATTCACTAGTGTTACAAGATTTGATTAATGAGGATTCTCACTGCAATACAAATGGTAACCTAGTTTAGGAGTAGCATTAAATCCCATGGGAAAACTTGAGCACTTTGGAATGATCAAAGCATATAATATGAAATTTTTCTCATTGTCATTTACTTGGATGCTTGAAGTTGACAACAGTTGGTTTCTTTGACATTAACATAAAGCTTTAAAATGATAGGATAACAAAACAAAAACTGAATCTGAACCCCATAACAAGTGGGAGCTGCAGCAAACATAGGTATGAATTGTAACCAATGACAAGTGTGTGGTTCACCCCAGGCAAGAAGGGTAATCATTTTGAATGTGTTCTTTTTGTTGGACACTACTCTCCCACTCCCTTGGTTATAAATGATAATTCCCAAGGACTAAATACTCCATTCTTCAACCCCACCTCCAACCTCCTAACTCCAGCAATAGCAGGAGAAGGAAATCTTTTGAGATGACAGAGAAAGCAGCTGAGCTGAGAGCTCTGGAATGAACTTTAGATTTGAACGTGAAATACTAAAGACAACCATGGATTGTGGAGCTTCAGCTAACGCAGGTGAGTTGGAGCAAACTGGAAAGTTGTAATCAGGACTAGAGGCTTTTTAAGAGTTTTTCTCCAGCCTTTGCAATAATAGATGCCCAGCCACGGCCGAATTAACATGGTCATCCCACCAATTTCTGCTTGAAAAATAAAGTAAAACATTTGAAGATGACGTAGAAATAGCAGCCTGCTTTCAGTTACTGACCACACTGGCTCTGAAATGAGAGGCTGGCAGCTTGTTTTTACGTATCAGATTTTTTCTCAAATACAGATGTTTATTGTCAATTTAAGTGCTCCCCTGCCTACAGACAATTCCCATGTCGAGGACACAGTACTGTAAAACTTGGTAACCAATGGCAGCTCTCTATAGTATATATATGTTTTAATCCTGCCTTAGTGCCAGCAACAGTAACTGGACTGAGAATGCCCTGCTGTTAGTTTCAGAGATATACTGCACCAAAGCCAAGCCCATTTAAAAGAAAAAGAGCATCTCTGCCTGTGTTGCCCACAGTATGTTTATCATGGAGCATTCAATATTTGTCTTTCTGAAGCTGAACAGCTTAACTTCAGGAAAAGCCATCTGTATTCAGCTATGTCTGAGGGGATTTATTCCAGAACCAGTGAGTATTTCTTCAACAGCCTGAAATGAAATTGAAGATGAGACTGCAGAACCCTACACCTTCATTGCCCAGTGAATTTCTTGAGACTGCCTCAAACCATGTTACGTATCAAGTATTTGCATGGAGGTTTCCATGTTAAAAAGGGCACATTACATCATTCAAATGGCTGTCTCAACTTGGGAGGAAATGTAATTTTCATAACATGCAGATTTGGTCAAAACAGTTGATTTTAACCCCACAGATTTAAGGGACAGTAGTTCTGATAACCACTCATTTGTTTACAGTATCAGTATACTGTAGATGTTAACAAATCTGCAGCTGTGGCAGATGAGATTGTTTAGAAAACTAAATATGGGTTGTGCTTGACTGTAATCTCAATTTACAAGAAGTGCAAGGTGACTAACATGATACATTTCCTACCTGGAGTAACCTTGGGCAGCATGAACTCATTTGGGGATGGGGTGGAGTTGGGACAACAACAGAACAGGGACATAATCAGAAAAGTGATAAACAGTTCTAGTCCCTCATGCTAGGGTAAAAAAAAACACCCTGTTCTACATTTTGTAGTGGATCCTTTCACACTTTGTAATGATAAAGCATAAACGTTTCTCTGTACAGGGCCATGCACCATTCACAAGGGATCTTCAGTACAAACTGCTCTCACCAAGACACTGATCCACGCAAGGGAGCTAGAACTTTATCAGGAGGGGAAGGAAATGGGTCACTTTAGGCTAAGCCTGGTGTGCACACAATTGGGGGGGGGGGAGGATTTTTCTACTGAGAACTTAATTGGTACAACCCCTAGCATGGATGTAGTTGCAGCAGCATAGAGGTGCCTTATAGTGCAAAAGTGAATAGCCAGATTGCTGTAAGGCACCTTTATACCACTATATCTACACTGGGGGAGTGGCACGGCTTTAACAACACTGGGATAAAACAACGAGGAGTCCTTGTGGCACCTTAGAGACTAACAGTCCAGTCCACACAACACTTCCTAGACCCTACAGTGCTAATAAGCGATGGTCACATAAACACCACGCTATACTAGAAACCTACTGACTACTATACTTACCTACATGCTTCCAGCTTTCATCCAGACCACATCACACGATCCATTGTCTACAGCCAGGCTCTAAGATACAACCGCACCACTCTGAACACTGGGATAGTTTCTGTGTAGACAAGGCCCGTGTGCATTACAGTTTAATTGTGACAAGTTTCAGAGTAACAGCCGTGTTAGTCTGTATCTGCAAAAAGAAGAACAGGAGTACTTGTGGCACCTTAGAGACTAACAAATTTATTAGAGCATAAGCTTTCGTGGACTAGAAGTGGGCTGTAGTCCACGAAAGCTTATGCTCTAATAAATTTGTTAGTCTCTAAGGTGCCACAAGTACTCCTGTTCTTTTTTTAGTTTAATTGTGGACACTGTAGGAGCTGTGCTTGGAAGGATCATTGCCTGCTGAGGCCACTGTTGCTCCTCATGGCGTGCATCTGTCTGTCGTTTTGCTAGGGATAACAACCTGAGCACAAAACTTCTTCAGTTGGTCTTATTTTTAAAACCTACTTTTTAAAAAACTCAATCCAACAATTCCTAAAGGATTCTCACTTTTTTAATCACAACAACCTCCCCTACCCCTTTCCTGACTGTTGGTTTGATGGCCTTAAGCAGAAAGGTTACTGACCAGTAAGTAGGGGTTTTCATGGTTGTTTGCAGAGTTCCACACTCTTGGGCTGCATGTTTCTTTGGCACACAAATTCAGCCTTCTGGATGGCTGTATCCATAGAGGCTGCACATGTACCCTTGTGGATCCAACTGCTTGGCCCAGGAGATGTGACTTACTGTTCTGTAGTGCCTTTCCACATGACCTGTGCGCCAGGATTCTGCTGTTGGGGAATTCCCTGCCTTGCTGTGGTCTCTCTGCTTTCATTCAAGAACAGTTATTTGTGTAGGCCTCTTCCTGCCAAAGAGAGCCTTCAAAAACACAAACCAAAAATAACTGCTGCAGTGCTATCTTCCTTGAGTCTGCAGCCAGCCTGAAACAATGGCAGAGATCTGTCCCCATTCACCGCAGTGGCGTAATAGCTCAAATCTAACATCTTGCGGATATGCTGATCCCAGATGACAAGTGTCTGTGCACGTGATGCTTAGACATCAGTAAACTCTGTTGCTCTGCTTGGTGCCAAGGTAGACCCAGCTCCATGCCGCTTGTTTTCTTGGGCTGGGAAGTTTCTCTCCCCTCTCGGTTCCAATGGAGAGGGATTCGAATGCCCAGAAGGTGTGGGGTTCTTCCAAACGCCTAGTGCTCCTGGCAAGCTTCGGATCCAATCTTTAGCTCACGTCTTGATTGGGGAGACAGAGTCTCTAGTGGATGCACTTCATACCTTTTAGTGACACGGATCTGAATTCCCAGCTTCCCAATGCTGACATGGGAAGCAAAGCCCAGAGACATGACACATTTATGTCATCCAGAGCCCCTAGTGAATTTGCTAAGACACTTTCCATTTTGAAAGTTGATCAGTGTCCCATGGATACACCAGAATTCTTCTCCCATATCTATACATTTAAAGCTGTATATACATTTTAAGAGGGTTAAAATAAAACCACCTCAGCAAAAGCAAATATGCCATCATGCTGGGTGTTCAGATAGTAAACTCTCCAGGTCACACAGCACATCTTTTGTACTGGATGTTTACGTGTTTCCTTTAAAGGTTTTGTGTTAGTTTTGTTAAAGAAATAGACAGCCACAGCTCAGCACACACTATGCGTCAGCCACAAACGCAGGGCAGCTAACTTTAGAAGCTTATCTCACCTTAAAACTAGTTTTGTTCTCCTTCAGAATTTGTTTTAGGGCAATCTATGTTTTGCACAGTGCTCAACACACCAACAGTACTCATATAATAAATCAGAATGCCAGTCGCACCATTTTACCATGTAGTGTGGCAACAATAGCAATAGGAACTGGTTTTATCCATAGCAATAATAGCCACATACAGGTGTAATCTAAATGCCTCAATAGGGTCCTCTCACCAAATGGTAAAATTCGGTGGTTGGGGAATTTTGTAACTGGTTTTATTGTGTCAGGGAGAGAATACCATCTTCAGCAGGCCACAGAGAGTACTAACTATAGTGCCTCCAGCAGTCCTCCAAAGAATTTAGCTTTCTCCTTTGTCAGTAGACATACCCAGCCACTTCATTACATAATGCTGTGGGGGGCTGTGTCAGCTGGAATAAGTTAACACACACACAGGATTGTACCAGGAAGGCTGGACACGACATGTCAGCATTTTATTAACCAAAAGTGAAGCTGAACCCCAGAATGTTTTTAAACCATAAGCTTATATGGCAGGTATTTTTTTCCCCCACTGTCAACATGATAGTGCAAGAATCAATCTCTCTGTAATCACTCATCCTTTGAGAATCAAATACTAGTTGTAAAATGAGTTAATAAAATATGGGTCTCCCAATGAATCAATCAATAAAAAACATTTAACTCAATGCAACAGACCAATTTGCAAAACTGACTTATGGAATTCTCCCAGGTGAAAGACCTTTAAAGCACTTGGAGCCTTGAGGTAGCATCTTTATGCAGAATTCTTTTTTTTTTTTTTTTTTTTTTCTTCTGAGAGGAGGAAAATATTGGTAGCACATCTTTAGCTCCAGCCAGGCTAAGTGGATTTCAGTAATTCTCTTATGAAGCTAGTGGTTTTCTTTTGCATCTTTAAATACTGATATAACACTATAGCCTGTAAAGAGAGAAATTACAAGGAAGGCCTCTTGAAATAAAGCATATGGTTGAAGTGACTGAAAACAGAAGTAACTGTAATAACAACAAAAGGTAGCTGGAGTGAAAAAACCCAAAACATTTGTATTTTGGCAAGACTGGTTTACAAATACATGTCAAGAACCAGAGTCCCAACATCAGCTAACTGAAAACGAAAGAGAATGGAAAGTGACATTCAAAGGGGTTTTTTTTTTTCCTCTGTGCAAAAC
This sequence comes from Malaclemys terrapin pileata, assembly GCF_027887155.1. Classification (NCBI taxonomy): domain Eukaryota; kingdom Metazoa; phylum Chordata; order Testudines; family Emydidae; genus Malaclemys; species Malaclemys terrapin. The sequence goes on along the minus strand of NC_071511.1, from coordinate 1,753,049 downwards.
TGCACTTTGTTTTTGTTTTTTTAAAAAGAGACAGCTTTTTTTTGTACATTGTGAAACCTGTGCTGTGACGTTAACCAGAAATACCATATGCCAGGACACTTGACCACTGAAAGCTCCTCTCACTGACTTCACAACAATCACAAGCAGAGAATCAGAAATAAGACAGATATTTCTCCAAATCTCAAGGTCACCATCCTCTTACCCACTTTGCTGCTGAGTTCTCTTATTAAACTAGAGCTCTCTCCACTACCAGTTGCTGAGAATCCACGGCAGATTTACTAAACACAGAGCCATGCCACCAGAGAAACTCACACATCCATTAGAGACATTAAAACAAAAGTGGCTGGAGAGTAAGACAGGGATGTGGTGATGCAGCTGAATCACCATTGGTCGATGTCTCTCAGTCAGTTCTCTCTCGCTACTTTCAAGCACTCTGACTTTGGCTAGCCAGCCAGAGTATGAATAAAGGACAATGGTGCTATTGAGTAACATTCAATAGGTCACCTCTCCCTATCCCCACTCCTCAGAAGACTACAAAGCAAATTGGTTAGAACAATCCAGACCAGCCAGGCAAATCCCAAATGATGGACTTTAAACTGATGGCCCCCTGAGGTTCATTCTCTCTGCTCAAAGTTCAATTGCACACTTGCATCATACCAGAGTGTCCCATCGGACATTGGGTGTCACACGGCTCTGTGTGTGATAATGCCACCGTGCTGCGTTCAAGGAGCACAGAGCTGGGTAGAAGTTTGTAAATCTGTTCTCCCTCATCTGGGACCTCTAGCTTTCTGAGTCCATGGCCTCATGTTCCTTCCCTCTGCCTTCTAAATCCATTAAAATCCTTCCATTCAGAAGTTCCTTAAGGCCCTAACAAGGGTACCCAGTAGACTTTGCTTCCTTTTGGCCAGGCTTCAGTACCGTTTACAAGGTTTGCATATTCTGAGGCACCGAGACCTATAATGCAGAGAACTGAACATTGTAATGTAGCCAAACGTGCTGCACTCCAGTGGATACAAGGGAGGGGCATCTGAGGAAGTGTTCGTATGGGAAGGACCAAAGCTGGTTGAGGATATTTATTCAGAGAGATCCTCTTTGGTTCATGTGACAGCTTAAGCTGTATGGAAACTCAGATGGATTTGGAGACCAGCTTGTGTCTGGATTGCCTGGACAATCCACAGCTGGCCTGGCCTGGGAGCCTGAGTCTACTTTTGAATTTAATCTCTCAGTTATCAGCGTGAGGACTTGCCAACTGTTCTTTTTTTTTTAAATTCCACAATTACAAAGAAAGCTTATGAGTGTTTTTAGTGTTAAACCTCAGAAGCATGAATGAAATTCCAGTTCCTGCTGCTTTTTTAGCCTTGCAGAACTGAACCTGTACAGTAAAGCAGGGAAAACGCACTGTGCTAAGAATGGAGGCAGTTACAAGAGCAACTAGATAAGAGTGTGGCACACCTTGTTCAGTGGTATTCATTACAAATCAGTCCATCATCTGAAAGCGTAATGCAATCTACTGTAACTAGACAACATCAGTACAGCCTCAACCTGATACGGATCCCACTTTACAGAACAGTGCAGGAGCTGGGAGGAGTGAGGAAAATATTATGGGCTAGAAGCCAACTCCATGTTGTAGTTCTTCACCTTCCACTTGTTAAAAAGAGCAGATTTCTAGTGTGCTAACAAGCAGGACTTCAGAGTTGTAGTATTCTCTCCCCTTGTTCAGGTGGTCATAAAAAACTAAATAGTGGGTTCAGTTCCACCCAGAGTCTGCAATTAAAATTTCACCATCCCAGAAACATGTAGGTAAGTTTCACATAAATTTAGAAGACTGAAAATGGAAAGGGGACCACTAGACTTATTACCTACAAATTCAATGCCTTTTCTTTATATAAATATTTTATTTTATACCATAAAAAGGGTCCCCCTGAAGGTCTGAGTCTCATTTAGATAATACTCTGATAAAATCTCATCAGGATGTGCCTTAAGGTCAATAGATCTATAGAAATAGAAGTCTCCCTAATAAATGCTGCAGATTTGACAGATAAATATCTTTAACTGAATTGTTACCTAAATCAAAAGACCACTCCAAACACACCAACTGCCTAGTTAGCAAAGGCATTTGCTTCATGAAGTCAAATGTTGCTAATTTCTGAAAGATTTAACAAACAGACTTGGCATTTGGAAGTATCTAAGTGTCCAATCAAGTTAAAGAATATTACAAAATATTAGAATTGGGGGGAGCTGCTTAAGTACATAAATATTGTTCCTTTAAATTACAAAAAATTAACCTCCTTAAAAAGAGAGTTTTAAAACTGATCCAGACAACAGCAATGCCCTGTGAAATCTAGCAGTATAAAGGATATCTCTAAAAGCAGGAGAGGGTCATGTGCTGCAACATCTCAGCAGTAAAATCTGCCCACTTTAAGAAATGGAGATGGGGATGATACAGCTATGGCACCTTCAGGCCACTGGAGCTGTTGGACCACTATCAAACTCTCTGCATATGTTTGGTAGCATAAAGAACTAAAACAATTCTCTTTACTGCTCAGAAAATGTTCAGAAGTCAATCAATCATTCTTCATTTTCTGCATTTCAGTATTGAGCAGTTATTTCTTGTGCCCCCAGGTTTGTTTATAGTTTTATTACAGAACTGCAGTACCTGAAGCTTTCAGCAGATGGCAGGAACACCTCAATGCCAACTTACTCAATGGCTCTGATAATTTCAAGTCCCCTTGATATATTCGACGTCAAACCCAAATGCTACAATTAAATTTTTGACATTATGTAAAGGAAGTGTCAAAGGAAGATATTAAGAGACTGTAAAGAGAAGGCAGCTCCCTGGGGGGAGATAAGCAGCCTGCCATTACAGATCTGCTCTGAAGATTTACCACAACAATAAAATGAGAAAGAAAAAGAAGGTTCTGTATCTTTTACACTTTGGGTTTCGCATCAGGCACTTAAATGGTTGGAGAGACATGCCATTCTGAGCCAAACAAGTGAGAGAAGGGTTAGAATCATCTTTAAACTAAGCCTAATAATGAAATTTCAGCAGCAAAGTGGAGGCATGGAGTGAGCCTCTCCCCATCCATCTGTGCTGAGACTTATTTATTTATTTCTAAAATGCCCAAGAAGACAGCAGCAGTAACTGTTCTGTAGTGTCCATTTTTCCTTATGTGTTGTGTTGTGTTGCTGATAGGAGGCTTTTCTGTGTCTTGAACTGAGAAGGCACTAAGATACCCTGTGCCTAATTCCCTGGATCCAACAGGTCCATGCTTGAACCAAACATTGCCACCAGCTGCTCCTCATAATGTGTTATATTCCTCTTCATAATGTCCATGCAGGGGCCAAGCAGCCTCTCGAATGCTTGCACATCCATGACTACACAGAAACAAATAGAAGAGTGAAAACAAATAAAGAGCCGTCCTCCAAAATAAGGCAATAAGCTAATCCCAATTACTTTCTAAAACTCACGTAACTTGAGTCCAGCCAATATGGTTTTAATGTTTCAGTGGAAGCCACACCCACTGAAGTCAAACTTCTAGTTTTACAAAGCTATCATGCTGATCCAGGAGACTAAAAAATAAATGTCTGATCCTGGGATAAATCTGGAGGTCAAATGCCAAAATACACAGCTGCAATACAAGCAATACTGAAAAATCTCAAAGTCATGTGTAACAAACATCTTTAAAGGGAAGGAAATCAAGCTGAATGGAGGTTGTGCTTTTATGCTACCATGCTGCAGATACACACTCGACTCTATTTATGACTTCGCTTTTCTGGAATGGTGGAGGCCAGGCACATAAAGGAAGTAACACACTTAATCTCCACTGGCACTTCTGCCATCCCCAGTCAAAACAGAGATGGTACAAAGAAAGGCAAGATGAAGGCAACAATGGTTCCCAGACTGAAGTGCTGAAGGTCTCTTACAGGCCAAAACTCCTGGCCTTACCTGAAGAACAAGCAATCCAGATTGGATGCCAGTTAGGATCTACATGGCTGTACAACTTAATGGAATAGCATAGACAACATGAAGCGATTGGGCATTGCTTGAAGGCACCTATTGCAGAGAGAGACCTAGCAGCACAAAGTACCCTTACCTAAACACTTGACATCCCCAACAGCATAGGCAGAGGCTGCTCTGGGTTTGTTGGTAACAAGTGCAAGCTCTCCAAAATACTGTCCTTTGTGACACCGGGCAATCTCCACTTCCTGGTTAGCATCCTTACTTGTCATAGTCTGTGCCAGAAACAGAACAATATGTGAAGTGAATATTTTAATTGCTAAACAGTGCTATGCATACAGCTCTCCCTGAACAGAAGATCACAGCTGGCAGAGAAATGCTTCAGTAATGGCTCAGTATCCTGTGCACAGGGTCTCCAGAATATTCCCTAACAAAGATTTTAAGTATAACATACACAAGGCTCTGCCTCAAAGATTGCCTCAAACTGGGAGAACTATTCGTTTGAAAGCAAGTCTCCAGTTAAAAGAAGTCACAGGAAGGGCAAAGGGTTAAAAGATGCTGTACTTTGAGTATCTGTTGACTGTCACCTACTACAGTCCCCCCAGGGAAGACTGTATCCATGTTTGAAGTTTGGAAGGGAACATCATGGCAATTTGCACATGTGCGGATGGAAGCAAAGCATGTTTCTCAAACAGACATGCGTCATTTTCAGAATCGTTTTTTGAAATAGCTTGAAGCCACTTTAGGGAGATGTACAGCCTGCCTTGCCCAACTGGAAACAATAATGATCAAATCTTAACATAATCTGAGAGTTAGTCTGTTGTACAGCACAGCACTTTTATTAAGAACGTAGATCAGGCCGAGAATCCATCTAGCCCACTGTCCTGTCTAACCCTATCCAGTACCACATGCTTCAGAGGAAGGTGTAAGAAACCTCCATGAATCAGTTTTAAACTAATGTGTTTTCAATTTCAGTCAATGTCTCCTTGATCTCCTATTATAAGAGGTTATTTTTCTTTTTAGCCTCCCCTGCCCCTCTAGATGTATATTGAGCAGGGCTGTCTACAATGATGCCCAGGACTTTTTTTAAATTTAGAACACAGCAATAGCATGAAATGGTTCAAATTTTTTCCTTTCAGTGTTAACTACGCATGTTTTAACACTGAATGTAACCTGCTATCGTGCTGCCCATTCACTTCGTTAGGTCCCTCTGCAACTTTTCACTCTTCTGTAGTCTTTATTCACCTACATTAGTGTGTCATCTGCTGGTTTTGCCAACTCACTGTTCACTCCTTTTCCCAGCACATTGATAAATATATTAACCACCACTGACTCTATTATGGAACCATGCTACACCTCCTCTCCATTAACCTTTGGCTATAGTGAAAATTGACCATTTATCTCTTTTTGTTTCCTGTCACTTAGTTTCTAAACCACAATAGCTCTTGACTTCTCACCCCATAACTGTATTTGAACTCACCTTGCTTTTAATCAAGATTTTTACTTCACCAGACTCTACAATGTAAAAGCTGTCTGCTTTATCACCCTATAAAGAGAAAAGGTAAGAATAAATTAGCCATCCTATTTTAAGATGCAGAAATTATCTTCCAATGTTCACACTATACAGGGCTTAGTGTTAAATTGTGCACAAGTTGAAAATTTGCTGCAGTGAGTAATACAGGAAGTGGCCTAAATTGGGCTAAAGCAGTAGCTGAAAATGGGGACGAGGAGTCTGAGGAGAGTTCACCTGCTGACATCCAAAAGGCTAACAATGCCAATATCAACAAGGAAGGCTGGTGAAATACAAGGGAAAAAAATTGACAGGAAGTTGACCGGGTACAAAAACAAAGCAACAAAGTGATAACGAGGGGAGTCAAAAGAAATAAGAAAGGGTTCTAGAAGTACGTTCAGTAAAAGAGAAAGGTAAGGAATACACAGAATCTCTAACATCAAACAGGAGAGCAAGTATGAGAAAATATCCAAAGAGTCAACACTGCAATGAGCTGCTTCTGCTCAACTTGTAGTCAAACCCTTGTGCAGGAAGCAGGCCAACAGCAAAAGGGCAAACAAAGACGGGGAAAAATCTGGCAAAACTACTGCAGATCCTGATGAAACGCATCATATAGTTTTTAACAAAACTAACCAAGGAAGGCCTGGAACCTCTGAAAACAAGTTTCAGTGAGTCATTGGAGAGACACTAGCAGTCTGGAAAATACCATACATGGTAGCAACTATTCCTTTAAGATCAATAGGAGGAAAGAACCAGAAAATTACCAGCTAATTAACCCGACACATTCTGGGCAAAACAGCTGAGACTAATAAGAATCTAATACATCAATTTCTGTGGGAAAGGTGTCTAAAAACTCAAAAGATATTGTATTGCTAAAACTAAGCTATGCCAACAAATCAAATGGCCTTCTATAGGATTAATGGTATATCTGACAATGAGTGGATGGAGTATATTGGGATGGCAATAAGGCATTCAATATAGAGCCAAAAATATAATATTAAAGAAACAAAGTTACTCATTCAAGGGAAAAAAAAGATACAAATTGGTGGACAGCTACCTGAAGAGCAACCAAGTCCAAGAAAGATATTATAGGGTGGCTTCAGGTAATCAACTAAATATGACCTTGAAGTGCAAAATGGCTGGGGAAAAATGGGTGTGTAGCAACAAATGCACCAGAACGACCACCCTTGGAAATACTGTGTGTTCCCCTTAGGACTAACAGGGTGACCCCCATTACCTGTCTAGCTTTACTGTGATCCCATATATACGCAAGTACAGAGACAAGTGTTTTGTAGACAGGGCAGAAGCTTCGCCTACCAAGAACAGTGACCAGCACTTCCCATAATAAGACTGAATTTTCAGTTGCTTATAACTTTGCAAAAGTAACCATTTGGGCTGAAATTTTCCATGCCAGGCCTCTACTGCAGGAGGGTTTTTTGGGAAAATTCCAGCCAAAATGGTTCAGCTGTATCCAAGAATTAGCCTAGGGAAAAATATGTTTTGCCCATGTTAAAAAATTCAGGCAATCTTTTCTTTGAGAAGCTCTAGCACCTCAGTGCTTTGGAGCAGGAAGTTGTAATTTGTTAGGGGACTGCCCCCTGTGTGTCAAGGATGTGCCTTTTGCCTTCCCCATGAATATCTGCACACTTTTTTTCTTAATAACCCAAATAAGAGTAATTCATTTTATTGTACTTCCTGTATAACTTCTGAAAAAAGGCTTTTAAAAATATTCACAAGCAAGAAGTAAATAAGAAGGAAAATGGATAATGGAACAAAAACCTAGAGGGACTAGATACCAACCCATCCCTGAAAATAAAAAAAACCCTTAAATGAGATGTTAGTAGGAATAATGGCGTGAACAAGGTCAAACTGTACAACCAAACCGATATCTATGATTCTATGTAATATAAAAAAAGAGGGGGGAATTCAAAGTCCAAATACCTGAGAAATGATTCGCTCCCCATCTCGATACACCTTCTCCCCTATTACATCAACTATCTTCATTCGCTCTGAAACCTGGAACAGAGTGAAAATTTCCATTCAGCCTACAACTGCCCCGGAGGTTCATAACTCTCTCCATTTGCTATAAAATAACAGGCAAGTATAGTTAAATAAATTTAAGACGTGCCTTTGGGAACTGAAAAACATGCATGCCACAGTGAAAGTTTTTGCTACATTCCATCACAGCTTTCAAGAACAGAATACAATATAGGTAAAGTAAATTCCAATGTCCAATCTAAGCTTCTTTCAATCCTTGTTTTAATTTCCTATTCTTAAAGAGATTTTTAAGTTTGCATAAAATTGGTTCAGAAATCTAACAATTGAAAAAATTTTACTAACTAATTTCCCTATGTTTCCATTAAAATGAGTTTTCACACACACACACACACACACACACTGGGAGCCGCGATCGGCCGGACCTGCGGACGCGGCAGGTAAACAAACCAGCCCGGCCCGCCAGGGGCTTTCCCTACACAAGCGGTGTCCCAAGTTTGGGAAACACTGCTATAGGGAAACATCTCCTCTGGTTAATATCTAGCCAGCACATGTAGTTGCAGTTCAAAGTGTTGCCATATGATGGATCTGAGTTGGTAATTAACTCCCAGGACATCAGCTATGTCACCTTCTAGCTAAGTGATCAGAAGAAATCCCATGGTTCTAGAGTCTCTTTGACATCTCAGTCTCTGAACCTTGAAATGTCTTCATGATGGTGCAGGTCTTGTCTATTAACTGAGGTTTTGCCTCAGGAAGATTCTAGTGGGATCTATGAAGAAGTGTTCTTGGGATGAAAATCTAAGCAATATGTAATTTTAATTGCTGTAAGGGTGCCCAGAAACTAGGTGATGGCCCTTTTTTACAAATGTAAATACTACATCCCAGACACAACCCTCACATTTAGGATAGATCAACTTGACATTGGATATTTTCTAGGGGAAAAAACAGTGGGAGGATTAACCAGTGCAGAAAGAAGTTTATGACCTGTGAAGATACAATTTGCAGTTTTTACAGTCAAACTAACTATGGATCCGATCATTCTGGTGGGTAGAAGCAGAAGGTATGGGAAGGATGATAGAGAGTTGATGGCACTCCTGAGCAATTAGGACCTGAAACCATGTGAAGCTTTTCCCATTCTTGTGTACTACATCAAGCAGACTGCTTGCTATGCTCTTTGAGATCAGCATGCCACACAATTTACACTGAGCATCTGGGAGTTATTGCTTTTTCTGGTGTCATAGATAGAGAACCAAATTCAGCAGTGGAGTAAATGGAGATTGACTCTATTGACTTTAGCGGCGTTTACTCATTTATTCCAGAGCTGAATTTGACCCTATGTACTTATGACTAAGTTGCAAGGGGAAAAAGTCAAATGTGTTAACTTGGCTGCAGTTTAAAGGCCTGTTGTTTTAATGATGGTAAATTAGAAATTAAACATTAGAAAACAGTTGTATGAAATACGTATGCCTGAGTCTACATGTACAGGGAAGAGACAATAGTTTAAAGAGATTAATCTTACATTAAAGCTCACATTTCTTCTTGTCCACTTAGCCTCTCAAGAGAGAATTGATGGGTTAAGAGTGGCGGCAAAAACAGTTCAGAAAGTTATAATTCTACACCGAGGATGATACATCAGTAATGGATTTAAATCTTACTCAACTAATCTTGAGCATGCGTACCTCAAATATAATGAAATGAGTTATTTTACATACAATATAAACACAGTTCACCATGCAATAAGCCACCAAAAATGCTAATGAGATTTTTTTCTATTTCCCTAAATATTTATGCGACACTTTAGTGCTCAGGAAGGTCACAGTGATGGAGCTGGTTTAACCCAGGTAACAGAGGGAGCAGGGGCTGTGAACGTTTCCTCCCATAGCTTTGCCAATACACCTCTGTCCTGATCTATACCACCATGTTTTTTCCACCTCTTGAGCAAAGACTGCCAGTCACATCTAACCATAATACTTTGCTTTTCTCTAGCACCTTCCATCTAAGGAACTGAAAGTGCTTTACAAACATTAAGCCTTAGAGAGCACCCCTGATGGGGAAACTGAGGCAAAGAGACGTTAAGTCACTTTGTAAAGTAACAACACATTAGTACCATAATCTGGAAGAGAACCTGACCCCTTAACTCCCATTCCTTGCTTTAAACAATGTTGTTTCCCGTATGCATGGTGATTTTGAAGAAGGGTACATATGGTATTTAAGATTAAATCAGCAACCTTTCATTCCTCTTGTGACTGAAGGAAGGATTTGAACAAAATTTTTGCATAACTGCTGTAAAAGAAATTAGGTTGTTCTACTAAGGTGTTGTTACTATAACTTCTATTTCAAATTGTGCTCTAGCAAGGATCCAACAAGAATCCTATCTACTTGAAAAGCATCAATAACAGCAGACTCTCTAAAGCGAATGCTAATAAAACAACTTTACCTCCAGTGATTTAAGAAGGGGCACAGACTCAATAAATAATTCAAATGTCTTCCTCTTCTTCGCATTGTTTTTCAATATAATTCTTCTGAATGTCACTCGATCCTGTAAGAGAAAGGATAGAAAAGTAGATTATTTCCTTTGGACAAAATGACAAGTGCTTAAGAGATATGCAGACTGATGCTCTCTCTCCACAAAGCAGGAATGCTGCTGTGACGGTACCTCCCATAAGGCTCTATGGAAATATGCTCAGAATGTGTTTTATGCTACATATGCCATGTCATATATCTCCATAAAGGTTATGATCTACTGAATGTATTAATCCTATTTGCATGCATGTGTCATTTTTGTATTTGACGTTATGAATGTTGGCTGTGTACTGGCCTGATTTCTAAATAACCTTAGTAGAGCATTCGATCAGTTCCTGGAGAAAGGAATGTTGAAATTAAGTACCTGATCAAGAAACACTTAAAGGACAACGGATCTTGGAATGCTCCAATCCACATAAGACGTCTACTTGAGGACGGTTCAAGGTAGCATGTAAACAATGGATGCTACCTGTAAAAACTGAGTCATGCATGGACATGACTTGCCCAGGTAACTCCTAAACTCCATCTTGGAGCTGGACTTTGCATAGGAGTGAGGAGGGGGGTCTCCACCCACAAGAGAAAGTCTATTTTAAACCCCTGGGAGACCCCTCCATTTTGTCTTCAGCTGGCTAAAGAAAGAGCATCTCCACCCCCCAGGATACTTGGAAGAAACTGGAACAAAGGACAGTGACTGCAAGAGGTGTGAGTTATTGCTGGACCCAGGCTAAAAGGAGATTAGTCTGTAAAAGGGAGCATTCTGGAACTGGTGAGGATCTTCTCTGTATTTAGTTTGATTAGACATAGATTTGCGCATTTTATTTTATTTTGCTTGGTGACTTACTTTGTTCTGTCTGTTACCACTTGGAACCACTTAAATCCTACTGTCTGTATTTAATAAAATCACTTTTTCCTTATTAATTAACTCAGAGTATGTATTAATACCTGGGGGAGCAAACAGCCGTGCACATCTGTCAGTGTTCTAGAGGGCGAACAATTTATGAGTTTACCCTGCATAAGCTTTATACAGGGTAAAATGGATTTATTTGGGTTTTGACCCCACTGGGAGTTGGGCATCTGAGTGTTGAAGACAGGAACACTTCTGTGAGCTGCTTTCAGGTAAATCTGCAGCTTTTGGGCAAGTAATTCATACCCTGGGGTCTTTGTTGGAGCAAACAGGTGTGTCTGGCTCAGCAAGACAAGGTGCTGGGGTCCTGAGCTGGCAGGGAAAGCAGGGGTAGAAGTAGTCTGGGCACATGAGGTGGCAGCTCCCAGGGGGTTTCTGTGATCCAACCCGTCACAGCTGCAAATGCTAGTTTATAAACTGTTTAAAAAGTCTATTAAAATTGTGCTGTATTAATCAAATAATGGGCTTTGCTGATGGCTGCTGTAAAAAGGACCTACTGTAATAGAAATCAGAAGTTAGGAATTGTTGAAAACTGATAAGGGAAGCAAAGGGACACAAGGAGAAATCTATAGCCAACAGAGTTAAGGACAAGAAGGAGGAGACTTTTCTAAATATATTAGGAATAAATCCTGACTCTGATATTGGTCCATTGCTAGATGGAAATGGCAGAATTGTCAATAATGCAGAAAAGCGTAAGTGTTCAATAAATATTTTTGTTCTGTATTTGGGGGGGGAAATGCAGAGGATATAGTCTCATATGGTGACAGCACTCTCCACTCCAGTAGTATCTCCGGAGGATGTTAAACAGAAGCTGCTAGAATTAGACTTTTTAAATCAGCACTTTTTAAAACAGATAACTTGCATCCAGGTGTTCTAAAAGAGCTGGCTGACGAGCTTGCTGGACAGTTAATGCTGATTTTCTGTAAGTTCCAGATGACTGGAAGAAAGCTAATGGTGTAACAATTTTTAAAAAGGGTAAATGGGATGACTTGGGTAATTATAGGCCTGTCAGCCTGACATCAATCCCAGGAAAGATAGTGGAGAGGCTGATATGAGACTCAGTTAATAAAGTATTAAAGGAGGGTAGTAATTAATGCAAAACAACATGGGTTTATGGAAAATAGATCCTGTCAAACTAACCTGATTTTTTGACGAGATTACAAGTTTGGCAGATAAAGGTAATAATGCCGATGTAACATACTTAGACTTCTGTACAGCATTTGACTTGATACTATGCAACATTTTGATTAAAAAACCAGAACGATATTAAAATTAACATGACACACATTAAATGGATTAAAAACTGGATAACTGTTAGGTCTCAAAATGTAACTGTAAACAGGAAATTGTCATTAACCATGTGTTTCCAGTGGGGTCCGGAAGGGACCAGTTCTTGGCCCTATACTATTTAACATTTTTATCAATGACCTGGAATATAAAATCATAACTGGTTAATTTTGCAGATGACACAAAAATTGGGGGAGAGGTAAATAACGATGAGGACAAATCACCAATTCAGCACAATCTGGGTTACTTGGTAAACTGGGCACAAGCAAACAATGTGTGTTTTAATATGGCTAAACATATACATCTAGGAACAAAGAATGTAGGTCACGCTTACAGAAGGGGGACTCTATTCTGTGAGGCAGTGACTCTGAAAAAGGTTGGGGGGTCATGGTGGATTCTCATGGTGGAACATGAGCTCCCAAAGGGACACTGTGGCCAAAACAGCATAAGCAGTCCTGGGATGCATAAAGAAGGGACTGTCAAATAGGAGTTGAGAGGTTATTTTACCTCTCCTTTTTGGCATTAGTGTGACTGGTAATGGAATATCGTGTCCAGTTCTGGTGCCCACAATTCAAGAAGAAAGTTGATAAATTGGACAGGGTTCAGAGAAGAGCCACAAGAACGATTAAAGGATTAGAATACATACCTTATAGTGGTAGACTAAGAACTTGATCTATTTAATTTAACAAAGAGAAGGTTAAGGGGTGACTTGATCAATGTAGCCACTAGGTAGTAGCATTGACCAAATGAGATTAAGCTTGCCCAATATCTGCAGAGGTTGTTCACCTCATATTTTTGTATCAGAAATATTTAGCTTTCTTGAGAACTTCTTCTCAGCAGGCTAAGGGAAGAATAGTACAAAACATGTAGGGACAAAATCAGAAAAGCTCAGGCACAAAATGAGTTCCACCTAGCAAGGGCCATAAAAGACAATAAAAGATGTTTTTAAAATATATTAGGAAAATATGAAGGAATGATTATGTCTTCTACTTGGTAGGGAAGCAAAGCTAATAAATGATCACATCAAGAAAGATCAGGTGTTTAATACCTATTTTGCTTCACTCTTCACTTAAAAGGTTAATGGTGACCAGGTACTCAACACAATTATATTAACAAGGGGAAAGGAACACAAACCAAGATAGGGACAGAACAGGTTAAAGACTATTTACATAAGTTAGATGTATATTTAAGATGGCAGGGCCTGATTAAATTCATCCTAGAGTATCTAAGGAACTACTGAAGCAATCTTGGAACCGTTAGGGAGTAGCTTTGAGAACTCATGGAGGGTGGGTGAGGTCCCACAGGACTAAAGAAAGGAAAACACAGCACCTATCTTTAAGAAGGGGGACAAAGAGAACCCAAGAAGTATAGACCAGTCAGCCTAACTTTGATACCTGGAAAGATACTGGAACAAATAATTAAGCAGTCAGTTTGTAAGTACCTAAAGCATAAAAGGGTTATAAGAAATAGCCAACATGAATTTGTCAAGAACAAATCATGCCAAACCAACCTAATTTCCTTCTTGGACAGGGTTACTGGCCTAGCGGGGGACACAGCAGCAATGATATACCTTGATTTTACTAAGTGTTTTGACACAGTCCTGCATGATATTCTCATAAGCAAACTAGGGAAATTTGGTCTAGGTGAAATTACTATAAGGTGGGTGCATAACTGGTTGAAAACTCATACTCCTATAAGAGTAGTTATCAATGGCTTACTGTCAAAGTGAGAAGGCATACCTTGTGGAGCCCCACCGGGGTCTGATACGATTTTCATTAATGACTTGGATAATGGAGTGGAGAGTATGCTTATAACATTTGAAGATGACATCAAACTGGGAGGGTATGCAAGCACTTTGGAGAACAGGGGTAGAATTAAAAAAAAATCTTGAAAATTAGAGAATTGGTCTGAAATCAACAAGATGAAATTCAGTAAAGACAAGTGCAAAGCACTACACACTTTTCAAAATGGGGAATAATTGACTAGGTGATAGTACTGCTGAACAGGATCTGGGGGTTCTAGTGGATCACAAACTGAATGAGTCAACAGTGTGATGCAGTTGTGAAAAAAGCTGATCTCATTCTGGGGTATATTAACAGGAATGTCATATATAATTATGAGAGAGAGTTATCCCACTCTACTCGGCACTGGTGAGGCCTCAGCTGGAGGAGTAAATACTGTGTCCAGTTGTAGGGGCCATGCTGTAGGAAAGATGTGGATAAATTTGAGAGAGAGCGCAGAAAAGAGCAACAAAAATAATAAAAGGTTTAGAAAACCTGACCTATGGGGAATAGTTAAAAAACTGGATGTGTTTAGTCTGGAGAAAAGACGATGGAGGGGGAACCTGATAATCTTCAAATATGTTAAGAGCTGTTATAAAAAGTGTTCTTTTGGTCCTTCATGTCCACTGAAGGTCGGACAAGAAATAATGGGGTTTGTGACCCTACACCCCATATTAGTCAGAGGGATATGCTTATGGTATGAATATGGCACAACTAAGATATGTTTTGTGCAAAATGGGTCATGTGAGGTATCTTTGCAAAGGTTATGATTTACTGAATGTGATTATCCAATTTGTATGCATGTATCATTTCTGCATCTGAAGTTAAAAATATTGACTATGTAATAATTACAACTGTGTTTTCACCTGGGGAACGCCCACCAGACAGTATGCAAACAGCCTGGATGGGCCATTAGGAAGGACAATAGGACTTTGAAGATGCTAATCTCCCTCCTTCCTGAGAAGTTTCCTGGGATGCTGCTTTAACACTGCAGGGTCAGGTGATCATGTCACCTGGTACTGGACATCATTTTGGACTTCTGGTATTTTTCTACTGGAAGGGGGTGGGGGTCAAACTAGGAAACAAAGGATTCCTGCCATATGTAAATCCTATTTAAGGCTGGGGAGGGAGTTCATCTTGGCTCTTCTCCACTGCCTCCCCGCCCAAGAAGGAAGACTGCTGAAAACGCCTGAAGAAACAAAGGAACTAAGCTGGGAGCAAGGCCTGAGCCCAGGTGAGTGAAACAAATACCTGGAGATTCAAGCTGCAAGCAGTGCAGTTTACCTTCAAGAAACTCTGTAACCTGCATAAAACAACCCTTAGGGTAAGAATTTGCTAATATTAACCAGTTAATTTAGTATAAGAAGCTTAGTTTGTGTGTTTTGTTTTAGTTGTTCAGTGATCTGCTTTGTTCTGTTTGCTATCAGTTATAATCACTTAAAATCTACCTTTTGTTAATAAACTTATTTTTTGTTTATTCTAAAACCCAGTTTGTGCAATTCATAATGGTGGGGGGGGAGAGGGGAGCTGTGCACATCTTCCTCCATATTGAGGGAGGGAGCGAATTTCATGAGCTTACACTGTATAGAACTCTATACAGCACAAGACAATATAATTTTGGGTTTACACTCCAGAAGGTGTCTGCACCTCTGTGCTGGGCAATTCCCCAAGCGGAGTCTTCTCACACAGAGCTGATTGCAGACTCTGTGCGATTCTACGGGTGTGTGTGTGTCTGTCTCTCTCAATGGGACCCCAATACATCAGGTGGCATCCCGGAAGGGGGTCCAACCCATCACAGGGTTCATTTACAGCAAGGGAGATTTAGGTTAGATATTGGGAAAATCCTTCTACCTATAAGGGTAGTTAAACCCAGAATATGTTGTGGAATCCCCGTCATTGGAGATTTTTTGAACAGGTTGGACAAACACCTGTCATGGATGGTCTAGGTTTACTTGGTCCTGCCTCTGTGCAGGGGGCTGCACTTGATGACTTCTCAAGGTAATGAGAGCCTGAGGGACTAGCTGAGCATTTTAGGTATGCTGGCAGAGCAAGAGGCAGATCTTAGAGAGGTTATGATGGGAACAGTAGTAAGATCTGGGCACAGCTTAGAGCAGGGGGTCTCAATCTTTTTCTTTCTGAGCTCCCCCCCCCCCCCGCAACATGCTATAAAGACTCCACAGCCCACCTGTGCCACAAGAACTGGCTTTCTGCATATAAAAGCCGGGGCCGGCGTTCGGGGGTAGCAAGCAGGGCCATTGCCTGGGGCCCCCATAAAGCTACATTGCTCAGCCTGCAGCTTCAGCCCCAGGTGGTGGGGCTCAGGGCCCTGGGCTTCAGCCCCATGTGGTGGGGCCTCGGCTTTCTACCCTGGACCCCAGCACGTCTAATGCTGCCCTGCTTGGTGGCCCCCCTGAAACCTGCTCTCGACCCCCCAGGGGGCCCCAGACTCCTGGCTGAGAACCACTGGCTTTGAGTACTGGTGTAGACAGATAGCTGAGTCAGGGATGACACTCAATCTGTGGCCCTGAGTGACAAAGGATGGTGATGTTAGCAGTGATGGAAGACAAGTTCAGTCTTGACCAAAGGAAAGAGTGAATGGGAGCATTGGAGAAGAGTGAGTGAGAAACACCTAATGAAAAGCAAGAGGAAAACAGGGTTTTGGGGGACAACGGGAAAATGAAGTCACAGCAAATCTTGCTGATCTTTCCTTTGTAATAGCTAGTTACATCCTGTGTGGAGAGGCAGAAGACACAGGAGCAAAGGATGATTTCAGGAAGGCATCAGAGGTTGGGAATGAGTGTGGGAATGTGGGTTTGAGAGTCCGTGAGGGAGGAGAAGGGCTTCTGTTTGACCAGGAAGAAGGCAGAATTGAAAGAGGGGCGTGTGCATGTGAACGAGTCTCTCTCCAGAAGCATTCAGTGGCACAGGAGCAAGATAAATCAGATGTTGGGAGTGAGTACTCTTCACTGCTTTGCAAGAGACCTAGATTAGATTACTGATCTTAGTCTCCGACTCTTGCTGAGATGGGCTTGCAGTGCTGTTGCATTAGCTAAAGCCTCCTAAGTGGAAGAGAGTGCGAGTCATTCCTGTGGTTTAGTAAGTAGCTGAGAGCAGAGAGCAGGCAAAGGGATCGTGGGAAAATAACCATATTATGGCTAGATAAATCAACTTCATTTCAGCTTAAAGGTAACTGGAATAAAAAGTCATTTTATTCACTTTTTCTAACGAGCTCCATGTGCAGATGGTTCATTTTACATTATTTAGCCCGTTTTGTTACGGAAATTAACTAGATCCCAACACTACTCCCAGGTTAGCTTATCAGAATCTTTCCTTTCCTTTATGAACCACAAACAGAAAGAGAAGTCAATCTTCTCAGTGTGCACTGAGATTGCACAAACATGCTGGTGCGTAATAGCTTATCAATCATATAATCAAGGTCATAATGCACAGTCAACCTTTACTGATAGTTGCTGAGGAGCCCTGTGTACTATACTACAAACTTCAAAAGGCTTCTGTGGTATTACAGTCATTTTATGACGTGAACCCTAGCAGATGAGTAACACAGAGCACTATGAAGGCAGACCTTACACAAATACTGTAGAGGAAAGGACCATATAGGACAGGGGTCGGCAACCTTTCAGAAGTGCTGTGCCGAGTCTTCATTTATTCACTCTAATTTAAGGTTTTGCGTGCCAGTAATACATGTTAACGTTTTTAGAAGGTCTCTTTCTATAAGTCTATAATATATAACTAAACTATTGCTGTATGTAAAGTAAATAAGGTTTTTAAAATGTTTAAGAAGCTTCATTTAAAATTAAATTAAAATGTAGAGCCCCCCGGACCGGTGGCCAGGACCCGGGCAGTGTGAGTGCCACTGAAAATCAGCTAACGTGCCGCCTTTGGCACGCAGGCCATAGGTTGCCTACCCGATATAGGAAGCTCTGATTTCTAAAAGTCACATTTAACAAGCTAACCCAGAAATAAAAGCAGCAGTATTGTCTATCAGCCCAAAAGGTGGGAACAACTCTCTAAGCTGTGCTCACCCTGGGACCTCTTCCACAGTAATGTGAAGCAGGGAACATGAACATCATGAAAGCTACAGTTTGTCCTTGGGAAGATGAACAAATCTTTTGGTGTCTCCTCCTACAACCTCACAGCAAGTGTTTCAGATTACTTGACAGGCTAACGAGAAAGAAAACTACAACTGTTCCCCTGAGAAAGAGGAAGATGCTAGGAAGTTAACATTCTTGCTTCCCCAGTCCTAGATGGGTGGGGCTGCTCTCCTAATATAAAATACATGCATTCCTTACCTTCTCTTTATCCCTCTGCAGTATGAAAAAACAGACTAACTAGCAAAAGCTTTACATTGTAGCCCCTCTGAAGTGATCAAATGACCCTCACTAATAGATCTGGAGTTATGATTTATTGACAGATTGTTTTAGGGAAGTGCACAATGAACTCTGGGTTGAAATAATAAATTATGATAAAATAGCTATTTGCATACAGACACGCAATGCGAAAAAGTAACGGCTGACGGACGTGGTGCATTAATTAGTGTTTAACACTTGATGCAGCTGAGAATAGTTTTCCACACTTACCAGTCCCCAAAGGGCTCCTTCTGTTGTGGCAACAATGGTAGCAGCTCTAGGAGTGTTGTACATCAAGGCCAGTTCCCCAAAACTGCCGTGATTGTCATAACGGCCGACACAACGAGGCTGGCTGTCTCTCGTTACAAAAATGTCATACAATCCCCTGGAAAAAAAGGAAAAAATATTGTTCATTAGACCAAATTACAGCACTGCTAATAAAATCGTGCTTTCAACAGCTGGCTCAAATACAAATGATGCAAATGTTTTCCCAGTACAAAAATTAGTTTTCCTATCTCTGATTTGTGTACAAAGAACACATGCTCTGCCCAGTTTGCCATTATCTGATTGTAACCTATTTTTATGTAAGATGCCTTCAAAGCACCGCTCCCTTCACAATGCATTTTAACTCCTTGAAGCTTCCTTTTGTCAGTCTTGATCAGGGCTCCCTGCTTTCTTCTGAAATTATTACTTGGGCTTCCTGACTTTGCTATGCCTAGCAGATGTCACTGGGTTTAGGAGCTTTATCAGTTAGAATAACTGCTGTTAGTTCTGATGTTTGAGGTGCCTGGCTCTTTAAAAGACATTTTGTCAAACTATATTTGGGAGTGGGGGAAAGAAGGGAGATGAACATTTGAGTATGAATGTGTCTCCTTCAGTTAAGACAAGAAGATACACCAAGAGGGCTTTTGCTGTTTTGGACGGGGATTCCAAGTACTTGGGCAGTCCAAATGAGTTTCTCTGGTTATTCCATTTATTCTGCCCTCCCTTTATAGTCTAATAAACCTTTGAAAAGCATCTCTCTCAAAGTTCATAGACCCTGCTGTTCCTCCCTTCCTGTGGGCTTCTCATTCCCCATCTGATTTCTATATAAATGGGGCTTCCATTGTTTTGGTCACACCTTGCTTAATTTCTTTGGAGACAGGGAGATAGCTATAATGTTCCCTCCTGTCTGGGCGAGACCTGTTTCTCCCTTTGTTTGGGTCACAGATTGTAAAGCATAATATTAAGAAGTATTCATAATTCTCTATGTAGTATTAATAAATACAATTCACAACTATACTGATCACCAATGTGTCACGGGGGGGAGGGATAGCTCAGTGGTTTGAGCATTGACCTGCTAAACCCAGGGTTGTGAGTTCAGTCCTTGAGGGGGCCACTTAGGGATCTAGGGCAAAATCAGTACTTGGTCCTGCTAGTGAAGGCAGGGGGCTGGACTCGATGACCCTTCAAGGTCCCTTCCAGTTCTAGGAGATAGGAGATCTCCATTAATTAATTAATTTTTTTAGGCTTTCATAAAAGACCATGCTCACACTTTTATCATACAGTAATATTGTATGCAATCAATAGATTCAATTTCTGATCATTTGAGGTTCAGCCTCCACCCCGTTTTTATAGACCAGCAAAAATCTGCAATGTATTCTTTGAAAAGTAAAACACAGCCAAGCTTCTTTCTCTTCCTGGGTATAGACGCCATGCTGTCTCCTCCCCCCGTTGTTAGCTTGCTAGTTTAGGTTACCTAATATGTAAATAGCCCCTCATTCTCGCCCTCTGATGACCAGACTGGTCAGAGAAGCAAACATTTCTTTGTCTAGGGCAGACTGTTTACCAATTTCCACTGACATTCCTGATTTAAAACACATTTTAGTCATAATTCTAGCATATATCCATAATGTTTAATACACACCACATACATACATCATGCAAGAATATTAATAGAGTTGGAGTACACTAATTGGTCAGGCCAGCTGAAACTCATTACATGATACTCAGGAGCCCCCTACCCTCTGGCCCTGGGATGCTCTTAGGGTCACACCTCCCCCATTACAATGCCGCAGGAGGGTCAGCCACTGGCTGACCCAGAGGCAGAAGGTTAGAGTCGTCTTTCCTGGACAAGGCAGCTGCCCGTATTTTCCTTCCCTGTGGAAGAAACCTGTTTTCTCACCTTTGTCTGTTTACAGTCTCCAGGACATAATATCAGAGTATCCATAATTTCACATACAGAGTTGTTACAAACATTTCAGTGATATTAATGACCAGTGTGTTTCATAGATTTCATAGATTCTAGGACTGGAAGGGACCTCGAGAGGTCGAGTCCAGTCCCCTGCCCACATGGCAGGACCAAATACTGTCTAGACCATCCCTGATAGACATTTATCTAACCTACTCTTAAATATCTCCAGAGATGGAGATTCCACAACCTCCCTAGGCAATTTATTCCAGTGTTTAACCACCCTGACAGTTAGGAACTTTTTCCTAATGTCCAACCTAGACCTCCCTTGCTGCAGTTTAAACCCATTGCTTCTTGTTCTATCCTTAGAGGCTAAGGTGAACAAGTTTTCTCCCTCCTCCTTATGACACCCTTTTAAATACCTGAAAACTGCTATCATGTCCCCTCTCAGTCTTCTCTTTTCCAAACTAAACAAACCCAATTCTTTCAGCCTTCCTTCATAGGTCATGTTCGCAAGACCTTTAATCATTCTTGTTGCTCTTCTCTGGACCCTTTCCAATTTCTCCACATCTTTTTTAAAATGCGGTGCCCAGAACTGAACACAATACTCCAGCTGAGGCCTAACCAGAGCAGAGTAGAGCGGAAGAATGACTTCTCGTGTCTTGCTCACAACACACCTGTTAATACATCCCAGAATCATGTTTGCTTTTTTTGCAACAGCGTCACACTGTTGACTCATATTTAGCTTGTGTCCACTATAACCCCTAGATCCCTTTCTGCCGTACTCCTTCCTAGACAGTCTCTTCCCATTCTGTGTGTGTGAAACTGATTTTTTCTTCCTAAGTGGAGCACTTTGCATTTGTCTTTGTTAAACTTCATCCTGTTTAACTCAGACCATTTCTCCAATTTGTCCAGATCATTTTGAATTATGACCCTGTCCTCCAAAGCAGTTGCAATCCCTCCCAGTTTGGTATCATCTGCAAACTTAATAAGCGTACTTTCTATGCCAATATCTAAGTCGTTGATGAAGATATGGAACAGAGCCGGTCCCAAAACAGACCCCTGCGGTACCCCACTCATTACACCTTTCCAGCAGGATTGGGAACCATTAATAACAACTCTTTGAGTATGGTTATCCAGCCAGTTATGCACCCACCTTATAGTAGCCCCATCTAAATTGTATTTGCCTAGTTTATCGATAATTTGCCTAGTGTTATTAGATTTCAAACAATATATTACCTGTCACCTTTTAAAGAAATATCATGACACAGTGTGTATGCCAGGCCTGACAAGAGTTTCTGACAGAGTAGTGAACCTCAAATGGGCCTCTGATACAGAGGTCATCTACTCCATCACGCTGTGCTGAGGCGGGACCAAGTATACCTAGAGTCCCATATGCATTAGCAGACACTGCACTGCAACCAAGCCAACCAACTGTCAGGGATGGTCGATTGCAGTACCTCTGAACCATACCTACACCTTCATGAAAAGGCAAAGATTTCCTACATTTTAATGTTATAAGGGAAGTGTCTGAGCAGGAACTATGCATCTGAGGAATACCCTAATAGAGTCATTCCTTGGAACAGACATTGGTCAAGGAGAATTTATGAAAGATGTGATCTCTAGAGGAAAAACAGCCAATGAATCTGTTCAAGGAAGAGAACCCCAGAAAAACCACCACATCAAGTTTTTATATAGACTTAATGTTGGGTGCAAAGTTATAATCTTCACCAGCAAACTGGAGAGAATATTATTTACCTCCCATAGGGTGTCAACTGCCACCTAGAAATAAGAGAATTGTCAGAAATAACAGCAAGTGGAACTCTCTAATAAATACGTTTAGGAATAAATAGAGTTCACTAAGTTAAGTCCTAGCTGGCAGCATCAGTCAAGCAGCAGTTAGGAGTGATGACTGCATACCCTGGCATTGGATACGAGTTATCTTTGAACTCTGCTATTTCTAAAACAAGCACTGGGTGCAGCTCTGCGCCAACACCACTTGCAGATAGCGCCACCATATTGATGCTTCCTGCACAGACACCTCAACTCAGAAACTATAGCGTATCAGGTGTGGGAAAGCTTGCAACAAACCCACAAATCGGCATTCCTGCCTCAAAGCCTTTCAGACCGAAAGATTAAATTTAGTTTGCTGGGTCAATCCCAAC
Source organism: Malaclemys terrapin pileata (assembly GCF_027887155.1). Taxonomy (NCBI): domain Eukaryota; kingdom Metazoa; phylum Chordata; order Testudines; family Emydidae; genus Malaclemys; species Malaclemys terrapin. The sequence goes on along the minus strand of NC_071511.1, from coordinate 1,730,389 downwards.
TATGTCTGGGTCAGGCTTGAGAACATTTCAGGAGATACCTCAAAGCAATCCAAGAGTTACCAGTCTCAGTTGAGGCCTCAACTGAGGCACTCTTCTTTCATCCAGAAAGCTAAGGCTGAAGCCAGAAGAACAGGGAAATAGCCTACTATGTCTACAAAGGACTTTGACCCTTGGAACCATATTACTTAATTATATATGGAATACAGACAAGAGAAAACACAATTTCAGTATGCTAACAGAAGGCCACTCTAGCAGTGAACAGTGAACTACCAATGCCACATGCAGTTAACAGAGACACTATGAGCAATAAGCCTATTAAGGGAAGCATTAAGGCCATCAACAGAGGATAGGCGTAAGGACTCCAAAAAATAAGAAAGCACCAATATTGATAGGAGCAATAGTCAGATGAGTGATACAGTTAGTGCAAGGACTATACCTAATCCAGCTAGGAAATTGGGCAAGGTCAGACAAACAACAAATGTTTGTACACTAATGCAAGGAGCCTGGGCAATAAAATGGAGGAGCTAGAACTGACAGTACATGACATGAAACTGAATATTATACGGATAGCAGCAATCGGATGAATAGCAGCTCCATAGCAGGAGATGATGCAGCCTGAAACCCACTTAAGTTTCTGGGTAGACACTGATGTTCACTTAGCTATGTCTGCAATAGATACAAATAGTCTCTGAGAGGCTCTAAAAGGTTTAGTTCTGTCCAAATAATATGCTAATGCTCTCCTAACATCCAAGGTGTGATGGGCAGCATCCTCTCTAGTCTGATGGGGTTTAGTGTGGAAAACTGGCAGATGAATAGCCTGACTGATATAGAAGTTGAAGATGACTTTGGGTAGGAACCTGGGTATGGTTGGAGGGATACTTTATCTTTGAAGAAGATAGCGTAGAAGACAGGAATAACCATCAAATCACCTAACTCACCAAGTCTTCAAGCATAGTTAACTGCGCCACTAGAAAGGCAGTTTATGGAGAAGTTTAAAACCATACAAATATTATTATTAAGGATACAAGAGCAAACTATCCCAATGCACAGGAAAGATAAGTAGTACAGTAACAAAGCACCCTCGCTTTAACCAGTAGATCTTCAATAACCAAAAATTCAAAAAGTAAAAACTAGATCAAATTATAAATGATGAATATATATTAAAAAACCAACAACACAAGCATGTAGGGACAAAATTAGAAAGGCCAAGGCACAAAATGAGATTAAACTAGCTAGGGACATAAAGGTTAACCAGAAAACACAAATACATTAGAAGCAAGAGGAAGATTAAATGACAGAGTAGGCCCATTACTCAATGAGGACGAAAAGACAATAACAAAACGCAGCTGTGGCCGAAGTGTTAAATAAATTTTGTGTTTCAGTTTTCACCAAAAGGTTAGCAGTGATCAGACCACTAACATAATGAACATCAGTGCAAATGAGGTAGAATCTGAGGCTAAAATAGGGAAAGAACAAGTTAAGAATTACTTAGACAAATTAGATGTCTTCAAGTCAGCAGAGCCTGACGAAATACATCTAGAATACTTAAGGAACAGCTGATGAATCTCTGAGCCATTAGTCATTATCTTTTGGCACTCATGGAGGACGGGAGAGATCCCAGAGGGCAAGAAAAGGGTAAATATAGTGCCTATTTATAAAAAGGGGAATATGGTCTAGAATTCCCTGGGTTGTCCAATCAGCTTAATTTTGGTACTTGGAAAGATAATGGAGCAAATAATCGAACTATCAATTTGTAAGTATCTAGAAGACAATAAGGTGGATAAATAACAGTCAACATGGATTTGTCAAGAATAAATCATGTCAAACTAACCTAATATCCTCCTTTGTGAATGGGAGGGAAGAATTAAATGTGATAAATCTAGAAAGGCTATTGAGACTGTCTTACACGTCATTCTCAGAAGCAAACCAGGGAAAATGTACCCTAGATGAACCTACTATATATAGTGGGTGCACAACGGGTAATTTTCAGTGGCTCACAGAGTCAAACTGGAAGGGCACATCAACTGGGGTCCTGCAGAGCTCTGTCTTGAGCTCAGTGCTAGTCAATATCTTCACAAATAATTAAGGTACTGACACAGGGAGTATACTTGTAAAGTTTGAAGATGATACCAAGCTGGGAGGGGCTGCAGGAGCCTTGGAGAACAGGATTAGAATTCAAAATGATCTTGACAAACTGAAGAAACGGTGTGAAATAAATAGGATGAAATTCAATAAGGACAAATGCAAAGTACTACAAATAGGAAGGAATAATCAATTGCACAAATATAAAATAGGAATTGACTGCCTAGGAAGGAGTATTGCAGAAAGGATCTGGGGGTTATAGTGGATCACAAACTAAATATGAGCCAACAATGTAATACTGTTGCAAAAAGAGTGAATATCATTCTGGGATTTGTTAGCAGGAGTTTTGTAAACAAGACAAGAAAGGTAATTCTTTCACTCTACTCAAATCTGATAAGGCCTCAGCTGGAGTACTGTGACCAGTTCTGGGCACCATACTTTGGGAATGATGTGGACAGCAACAAAAATGATTAAAGATCTAGAAAACATGACCTATGAGAAAAAATTGGGTTTGTTTAGTCTGGAGAGGAGAAGACTGAAGGGGTGGGAAACATGATAACAGTCTTCAAGTACATAAAAGGTTGTTTTAAAGAGGAGGGTGATAAATTGTTCTCCTTATCCATTGAGGACAGGACAAGGACCAAAAGTAATGGGCTTAAATTGTAGCAAGGGAGATTTAGATTAGACATTAGGAACTGTATGGGTAGTGAAGCACAGGAAGAAATTACCAAGGAAGGTTGTGGAATCTGCGTCATTCAAGATTTTTAAGAACAGGTTAGACAAACACCTGTCAGAGACAGTCTAGATAATATTTAGTCTTGCTTCAGTGCAGTGAACTGGAGTAGATGACCTACTGAGCTCCCTTCCAGTCCTATATTTCTATAATTCTAAGTGGTTAGTGGTTCAAAGGGAGGTTTCATCAGAAAATTAAGAACTAAATTCAAATCTCAAGCTGTGGTGGGTTCTCTGTCATTTGGGAAGAGATTTGATAAACTTTGATGAATCTGGAAGTTGCAGGATAAGCAAATGCCAAGAAACCTTCCACAGGAGAATGAAATCCTGTAATGACCACCACATGGACTTTAATGGAGCTCAAAGACAGACCTCCTATCTTCAGAGTGAAAAAGTATTCTAGAACCTCCGAAATGAGAGAGCTGACAGGAAACAGAGGAAAGTAAGTGCACAGACTTTCTGAAGGTAAATTTTCCGTGTGGATTCCCTTCTGCTGTTGATTAGGACTTCTTTAACCTTTCTGGAAGAGAAGAGTTTTAACTCTGAGAGCCATCTAGGTACCAAGCCTTGAACCACAGAGTGTTCAGGTGGAGGTGACAAATGTTCCCCAAGTCCTGAGTGAGAAGACTGGGCATCAGAGGGAGATTGATGGCCAGCCAGGAGGAGAGGTGAAGCAGATGAGCTCCCCATCCAAGGAGGGACGCAGCCAAAACTACTGTGACAGTGGGAGGAAGATCGTTGAAGGGAACCCTGAGCAAACCTTGTCCGGACTCTTCAGTCAGTCGAGGGACTGATACTACTACACAGCTGGGAATAGAGAGCTACTTGTTCAGACTGTGTATAAACTGTCCTGGGCAGGCTTGGAAGCAGCGCAGATAAGCCTATTTGGAAGGAGCATGAGGAGCTGCAGACATGATCTCACAGTGACCTATGGTCTCAACCGGACTTGCGCAATTAAGTGAGTCAGACTGAGAAATCTGTCCTCAGGTAGATTTTGGATGTCGAGGCACCAAGAGTGGCCCCTTTGAACGCTATCAACTGTCAAGGTAAGAGGGAGGATTTTGCAGTATTGAGCTGATGGAGTACGTGAGGAAGAGAAACTCAGCCCTCTTTACTGTGGTTTGCACTTCAGTGTAGGAATGCACCTGGGAAGCCAAATGTTGAGATAGGGAAAGACTACTCCTTCCCCGGGTGAAGCTGTGCAGTCACTACCACTATAATTTTTGTAACCACTCCGAGGATGGCAGAGTCCGAAAGGGAGGACTCCCTGACCTACATGAAGCATTGGAATCTCTTATGAGAGAGGCGTATCACAACATGAAAGTTTGCATCTTGATGGTCAAGGGCTGTGAAATAGTTTCCCAGTCCACACATGGAGTAACAGCTGCGATTGTTACCATCTTGAATTTTTGTATCTTGACAAAGGTATTAAGCATCCTGAAATCTAGAATTGACCTCTACCCGCCCTTCTTTTTTGGGAACCAGGAAGAACTTGGAATAAAATCCCCTTCCTCTGTACTGAGTGGGAACTAATGTCACAGCTCCTGTGCAAAGGAGGGAGAAACTCTCTTATACAAGTATTGCAAGGCAGGTAAGGAACTGGCTAAAAGGGAGAGGACAATGGGCTGTGTTGAAAGAAAAATTTTCAGGTCTGAGAGAGATTGTTAATAGAGTTCATCAAGGATTGGTCTTGGGACCAATCTTATTTAACATTTTAATTAATGACCTTGATGCAAAACACAGAAGTGTGATAATGGAATCTGCTGATGATACAAATTTGGGAGACACTGTCAATACAAAGGAGAATAGAATTATTATGCAGGAAGAATTGGATGACCCTGAGGACTGGCGTAACAGAAATGGGATGAAATGCATTAGCATATAGTGCAAGGTCATGCATTTAGGGACTAAAAAGAAAAATTTCTGCTATAAGCTGGGGGGAGGGAGGCTCATCAGTTGGAAATGACAGAGGAGAAAAACCTGGATTAATTAATTGATCGTTGGAGGACTAGGAGCCACCAATGCAATGTCGCTGTGAAAAAGACAAATGTGATCCTACGATACATCAGGTGAAGTATTTTCAGTAGAGAAAGGGAAGTACTAATGCTATTATACAGTCACTGCTAAAACCTAATCTGAAATATTGTGTATAATTCTAGTCATCCACATTTAAATAAGATGAACTCAAACTGGAACAGGTGCAGAGAAGGGTTATTTGGATGATCAGGGGAACGGAGAGCATATCTTCCAAGAGGAAAGTAAAAGACTACAGCTTGTTTGGCCTAACAAAACAAAAGCTGAGAGAGGAAAGGATCTGATTGCTCTCTATAAATACGTCAGGGAGAAGAGCTATTTAAGCTAAAGTACAATGTTGGCACAAGAACAAATGGGTAAAAACTGGCCATGAATAAATTTACGATGGAAATTAGAAGAAGGATTCTAACCATCAAAGGAATGAAGATCTGGAACAGCCTTCCAATAGGAATAGTAGGGGCAAATACTCAAAACTAGTTTTAAGATGGAGCTTGATAAATCTGTGAATGGGAAAATATGCCAAGGTTGCCTGCAATAGCAGGGGGCTAGACTCAATGACCCAGAAGGTCTCCTCTTCCAGTCCCAGTCCTATATTCCTAATTTGCCCTGCATCCAGGGAACCTCAAAGAGTCATCTTAGTGCCTCTGAAGCAAAGTGGACCCAAAAACCCAAGCCTCTAAGGCATTGATGGTGGAATTTACTGCTCTACACCAGAGCCAGAAGGCTTTGAGAAAGGCCTGTGCCTAACATCTCCAAGCAGGTGGAGAACTAAAATCTGCCACAATAGTTACAGTTCAAATAGGGAGCTCCTTTGTCGACCATGATCAGAAAGGAACTGTAAGGAAAGGTTCTCAAGAACACTAGGGCACCAGCAATTGCTCTGTGTACAAGACACCTACTGATGGCTTAAAGAGCTAAAATCCTTAGAAAACAAAGGAATTTCCACCTAACTCAAGCTAGAAGTGCGTGACCCAGGAGTAGAAATCCAATCAATGTGGTATCTTTAGGGAAAAATGCTTTTGGACATGGAAAATAGATACAATAAAATAATATAGATAATGTTAGATGTTCAAAGATGATGATTTGTGGAACCAACAGTACAGCAGACACTGCTGAGCCTGCATTTCCAAATCAGGTCTCAACTGTCATACAATACTACTTATCAGGCTTGATTCACTTATTCTCAATATATTGTCTTTTTGACCTGCACAGTTTTGCCCACAGTTGTGACAGCAGTAAAGTACCAACTACCGTCATATCCTCGGGGGGGGGGGGGGGGACGGGGACGGGGACGGACATGTGGCACAAACTCTACAGCCTTAAATCTTCTGCAGCCAGCTAGCTTTCAGTATAAAGTGTTTTATAGCTGACAGCCTATTTGTAGAACATAAGCTAATCAAAATAGGAATTTGGCTGAATTAACTAGGTTACCAGAAGCTAACGTAAAAGTGCTTTGTAAACTCCCTAAAAATATCATAAATGACAATCCAAAGGAAATGCACTGTCTTAAGGAAATGCTTTGAAATCTTTAGTGTCTATTTAATGGTGCCATTATTTGAAAGAGGAGCATCTGATAATTACATGAATCAACATGTGTGGCTGAATCAAGATCCTGTTCCCACAACCACTTATCCTTACATTATTTAAGATTATTCTTATTAACATCACAGTTTTATAGGAGCCACAAACGTATATTCTTCATATCTGCAGAAGAATTAAGTAGGTGTTTATCAATAGAACTGTCATTAGGAGATGCTTATAAGAGGAAACACTGATACACCAGAGTTTCTCTGAATGCCTTTATTATAAAAAGGTAAAAAAAAAATATATATATATATATATTTATAGGTATTTTATACATATGAAAGGGAGAATCTCAATTACACAGATATACAGAACCCATTGATCTGCAAGAGAATAGATAGACTGATTGACTGACAACTGGGTACCTTAAAATAGCTACCTAGTACAGAAGATTAGGCCGAATAATAGAGGAAAGATGTTTATAAAAATCCCTAACGAATGAAAAAAATTAGAAAAACAAAAGCCGCATGAGGTGCTAAGTCTATAGGAATTCCCTACTATTTCCAGAATGATTCAAATGGAACAGAAATTATGAGTTCTGGATTTTTATCTCCATAGAACTCATACAAGTCAATGGCTCATTTTCCTACCTCTCAACGACATAAAAGTTGTCTCCATCATCTCCTTGGTCAATGACATGTTCCTGAGGTTTAACTTTCCTCTCAAACATGGCGTCGAGAACCTGAGACAGCTGCTCCTGGAAGGTTAAAAAAAACCGATTAACATTAGTCATTGGAAAAAGACTGGTTCATTCACCTTTTGTTCTGGACAGTGAGTAGTAAGGCATATGGATTTTCATATCCTGAAGAGGAATATTTGAGTTATTTTAATATTTTGACATTAACAATTCAATTTTATTTTAATATTTAGTATCTCCAGGGTTTGCTTGCATTGCATTTTCTGACAAAAATGCTGATTTGTAGTTCAAGCCTAAACAGCTTAATCCACTGCTATGGGTTCAACGCCAGACTCTCAGCAAGTGTAAACTGATATAGTTCCTTTGATACAGACATGCTGATCTACATCAGCTGAAGATATGGTTCACTAAATCTATGTACATAACAGCACCATATTTAACCATCAGTCTCTATCACTGTGCCATTTAAGGGTCTTATATGAATGCTGAACTTCTTTCCTATATTTGTTATCCTTAAAACCACTGACAATTGACTTTCACTGTAATTTCTGTCCACTATCAGATACGCTAACTTTACATTTAAACCACAACAAATTTCCAAAATGCAACTCATGAACACACCTAATCCAGCGTTTATGCTGCTTAATGCATTTTAAAATTTACTACACTAGTTTTACAATGACTCATTACAGCAGTATCTGTAAGCACCACTATGTTAGAAGTGCTGTCTGACTTTTCATCAGAAATCTCTTATTTTCTCATCTTAAACCCGCCCGGTATTTAAACTGAGAAGACAGTCTCAGCCTGAAAGCTGTTTGTTTTAACCACATATTTAAAGTATGTGTGTCTAAATAACAGAAGAAGTCAGAAAAATGTAAGCATTGTGGCTATAAATGCTTTAACGCCTAAAGCTCAACAGTGCCTTATTTTGGGGGGTAGGAAGCAGAGCCTTTAAAAAAAATCTTCAAGCTTGTTGATAATGTGAACAAGTATAGTTGGATCCTGAAATCTAAAATGTAAACAGCCATAGGAGGTTAAAATACTGTGCATGCTCACCAACTCCAACTCCTTTTTAATAAGAAGTAGTAGCATAGCTGATGCACATCCCCAATACATTACAGCATTTTAAGATTCTACAAACTCACTCACAAGATATTGTGAAACACAACTGCATTAGTGAAACGATCACATTTTTTGCAGGATTCTCTCCCATAACAGAACTTATATTTTGTTCCCCTATGGCTTTAGATGTGGGGACATAATGCAAGTTAGTTTTCCACAGGCAAGAGTGTTCAGATCTGCAGCATATTAAGGATTTTTGCTAGGAACCTGGATTGGTTTTACTCCAAAATTTACTCTGATTCTTGCAAGAAGTGATCCAAAGGACACTGGCTTCTTAGTTTTTGATTATGATTGTTTTGGTAGCTAACTTATGCCTTTTAGAAGACATATTTAAACAGAACAATTGATGTACTGGGCCTACATTTACTTTGGTTCAACTCAACTGAAATCACTGGAGTTAAACAAGAGATGAATTTGGCCAATTATGTGTACTCCAGTCATGCAAAGTTATATTTACCCAAAGAATAATTTTTTGACAGGTTAGTAAAATAGACGTCTTAGTGGGTCCCTTGAGAGATATCTTCAACACTATTCTGTTAAGGGAAAAACTTCTACAGCCTATGAAAGACGCTGTTGTGGTTGTTTTCCCTCAGGACACAAAAGACCTTACCTTATATGGGCCTATAGGAGCTGCATCACTGTTGAATCACAACAAAGACTATAGCAAAAATACTAGCGAGCTGACTGCAGTCTACGCTCGCAACTTATATAAATCCAGATGAAACTGGATTCATTAAGGATAGACAAATGTAAGACAATATTTGGAGAGTAGTTGAAATCATCCATAATGCTAGATTTAAAAAAAAGGTTTTTTTGTTATCACTAGACTCAGAGAAAGCCTTTGACAGAATAGAGTGAAGCTTTCTGTTTCAAGAACTATCCTGGACTTTAGCCCCCAGAGTTCCTTAAATGGATAACTGCTCTTTACACCAACCCAAAAGCAACTGTGCAAATTATTAGGGTGAAATCTCCCCTATCAGAACTACAAAGAGGGACCAGGCAGAGATGACCAATGCCTCCTCTACTTTTTGCACTGCCCCTAGTGCCTTTTGCACAGAGGATAAGGAACAATGAATCCATCACAGCAACAAAACTTGCAAGAATAGATCAGAAAATATCAATACATGCAAATTAGGTAATATTCTGATATAAATCAAATATTTACCTAAAATGAGTTGCTAAAGAAATCCAGGAATTTGGGAAGGTGTCTGGATTTAAAGAAAATTATGCAAAATCTGAAATGCTAGGTATTAATTTGCTAGACTCTGAAAAGTCACTCCTCCAGAAACATTTGGGTACAAATGGGCAACAAATTATATAAGATACCTGGGAATTCAAATCTCAAACAACCTAGAAGAGCTCTATGATTTAAATGTCAAACTACTACTTCAGCAAATAAACCAAGATCTGGAAGGCTGAAGAAAGTATGCAATGTCTTGGTTGAGAAGAATATCTATAGTCAAAATGAACACTCTGCCAAGCACTTCTTTATTGTTTCAAAATCCTTATGTGATTCTGTGAAGTTTTAGGAAAAAAGAACCGTAAGACCAGTAGGACAATGGAACCGACAATGGCAGGGGATTAGACTACATGGCCCTTGTAGTCCTTTCTAACCCTATGGTTCTATGATTCTACCCCAGATAAAACCCTAGCAGGAATACACAGGATGTTAGAATTCTGTGGAATAAGAAGAGACCAAGAGTGAGTGCAGATACTTTGTACAGACCCATTAAACAGGATAAATTAGCTGTTCCAAATATTCTATAGTGCCAGCCAGCTCAAAGCAGTAGTGAAGTGAGGGTGCTCTTACCCAGGCAAACACTGGCCCTTTATGGAACAAGAAAATTGTGGCAGTGAAAATGTCACAAGGCTACAACAGATTAATTAAAAAAAAAAATCATGCCCTCCCCAAATTTACACACAGTCTTTATCAAACGCTACTCTATGAGGTTGGGATAGAACTAGAGAAAAGATAAATTATTTTCTGTTTCCAATGGCACCCACTGCTAATAAGCCAGATCTTAACGCAAATTGTGAACTCCAGAGCTTCAAAAGATTGGGAGAGTGATAGAATATACATGGTTGGCCAGTTATTCAATAAAGAAACTTTTCTAACTTATTTAAAGATCAAAACTAACTTTAACTGGGTCCACTCTGCCTTGGTACCAGTACTTTCAAGTCAGGCATTATGTTTCTTGATTTTCCAGAAAACCTGTTTTATACAGAAAACAAACTTTAATAAAGCGATGGTGTCTACTCAATTAGAACACAAACAAAAAATATAACTAATTGATATCAATCTTTGCAGACAGCTTTCCTAACAAAAAAGTCTCTATTTATGACATGCTGGGGACAAGGATGCTGATAGACAAATTACCCCAAGGGGGTCTGATCCGGAAAAGAAGACCAGTGATCTTAGCACAATACAAGAAAATTTCTTGAGGATACTGTTTCAATGATACCTCACATCAGTCACATTAAAAAATAACAGAGATTAATGGGGATAAATGTTGGAAAAGTTGTGGTGAAAGAGGAGATTTTATGCATATATAGTGGACATGTCCAGTCATAACAGAGTATTGGGATGCCATCTGTAATCCAATATCACAAATTGTTGGAAATTTATTACCAAATGATCCTTTGGTAATCCTCCTGTGGCTTCCAAGAGGAAATGAAGAATTAATCCCTTATCTGCTAGTAGCTGCTTGGCTATTAGTAGCCTCTCACTAGAGAAAGGAAAAATAGTCCAATCACAGAAGAATGGTTCAAAAAATATGGGAGGTTGTAGTTATGGAAAACTTAACACACCAATTACGTAGCCAGCAAAATAGCTACTTAGATATTTGTTTACATTTTATTCAATACTCAAAGTACATCCATCAGCCCCCTCCCCCGCCCCATACCTGTTCAATGTTTCTGAATATTAACATTTGACAGACATGCCTGGTCTGTTAAACGCATACACTGAGATTTCACTCAACTTAATAAAATCACTAGAAACAACATATTATAGGTGTTGCAATGATGCTCACTCTGTAATATGGTAACACTCTGTTAAACAGATTACTTTCTTCTGTAAAATGTCTCTTTAAACACAAGGTAACTGTTGTAATGATAGTTTTGTTTCTGATATTTACATGGCAAAAATTTGTAAACTTCCTAAATAAATAGTATAAAAAATAGTTTTACACTCCCTCAGTCATCACAACAAAGGGCAGAAGAGCAGAGTTTTGACTGACTGTTTTGCAAGATTGGCTTACTTATATTAGACCATTCATTATGTTGAGACCACATACAGAACTGGATACAAGCAGATGCTGCACACATTGTGTAGCCTGGTATGTATTCTGTAATCGTTCTTCCCAGGCTGTTCATATTTTTCAGTTACTCAAGGGGACTGAGAAAAAGATGGCAAATGCTATCCACCATTCATATTGCTATTGGAAAGAAGCTTGACTCCTTTTGTAAGGTGCCCTCAGAGGTAATGACGTCCTGCACCATCTGCCTACACATCCTGATCATTTTCTTCAGCGCACACATTGTTCTAGTGTTGGAGCCCTAACAACTGCCATAATTAAGGTTGCTCAGTTAAGAGCATAAGAACAGCCAGACTGGGCCAGACCAATGATCTATCTAGCCCAGTATCCTGTCTTCCCACAGTGGCCAATGCCAGATGCTTCGGAAGGAATGAACAGAACAGGAAATCATTGAGTGATCCATCCCGTTGTCCACTCCCAGCTGTTGGCAAACAGAGGCTAGCACCACTCAGAGCATGTGGTTGCATCCCTGACCATCTTGGCTAATAGCCATTGATGGACCCATCCTCCAGGAACTTACCTAGTACTTTTTTGAACCCTGTTATAGTTTTGCCCTTCACAACATCCCCTGGCAACGAGTTCAACAAGTTGACTGTGCACTGTGTGAAGAAGTACTTCCTTCTGTTTTAAACCTGCTGCCTATTAATTTCATTGGGTGACCCCTAGTTCCTATGTTATCTGAAGGAGTAAATAAGATTTCCTTATTTACTTTCTCCATACCAGTCAAGATTTTATAGACCTCTATCATAACCCTCTTAGTCGTTTCTTTTCCAAGCTAAGAAGTCCCAGTCTTTTTAATCTCTCCTCATACAGAAGGTGTTCCATACCCCTAATCATTTCTGTTGCCCTTCTGTGTGCCTTTTCCAATTCTAATATTTCTTTTTTGAGATGGGATGACCAGAACTACATGCAGTATTCAAGGTGTGGGAGTATCATGGTTTTATATAGAGGCATTATGATATTTTCTGTCTTATTATCTACCCCTTTCCTCATGGTTCCTAACATTGTTAGATTTTTTGACTGCTGCTGCACATTGAACGGATGTTTTCAGATAACTATCCACAATGGCACCAAGATCTCTTTTTACACCCCATCATTTTGTACATTGAATTTCATCTGCCATTTTGCTGCCCCATCAACCAGTTTTGTGATAATCCTTTGTAATTTTTCACATTCTGCTTTGGACTTAACTATCTTGTATTTTCTGCAAATTTTGCCACCTCACTGTTTATCCTTTTTCCAGATAATTTATGAATATATTGAACAGCACTAGTCCTAGTACAGGCTCTTGGGGGATACCACTACTTACCTCTCTCCATTCTGAAAACTATTTATTACTACCCTTTGTTTTTTGTCTTTTAACCAGTTACTGATCCATGAGAGGACCTTCCCTCTTATCCCATGACAACTTACTTTGTTTAAGAGCCTTTAGTGAGGGCCCTTGTCAAAGGCTTTTTGAAACTTTTAGTATACTATATCCACTGGATCCCCCTTGTCCACATTTGCTGACCCCCTCAAAGAACTCTAAAAGATTGGGGAGGCATGATTCCCCTTTACAAAAACCATGTTGACTCTTCCCCAACAAATTCTGTTCAACTATGTGTCTGATCAATCTATTTTCCTCAGATTCAGCTTCCAAGTTCTGAACCATATTTTAGGGAAAAGAGAATCAAGTACACTGGTAACAAAGCAGCACTTATTGGCATAAGAACAGCAGCATTAGCAAAATGGGTTTGTCATTAGTGAAAATAGAAAGGGATGCAATTTTCTTGGGGGGAGTGTCTAAAAATCATGGTAATCAGAATCTTGAAATATTTAATTGAATTAAAACAGATTGATTGGTGTTTGATCTTTATGTACATGCTCAAAAACAGACTGCAAACAATTCATTTTTCAGAAACTGGCACTGTGAAAGTGATGGGCTGGAGTGTTAGAGTCAATGACAAAAACAGTGTGAGCATCATCAGCTGTGTGTGTAACTGGAGAATTCTGTCAAAATACTGGCATATTAGTATGCAAATATCAATGGGATAAATTTTACTGAGTGAAGGAAATGATCACTTGAATGATCTGACATAGTGGGCACGGTCATCACAAAGTAAGATAGCAATAGTGAGCAAAGCTACAATAAGCCATTTTCTGCACTGGTTCAAAGCAGAATGAACTGCACCAGTGCAAGTCACGGCTTACAGTGGTTTTGCCTGTCTGCACTAGGGATTTGAACTCATGCAGCTACAAGAGAGCGAACTATTAATGCTGAATCCCCAGAGCACAAGAGGTCTCAGAACAAGGCAGTTCCTACTGATATGAAGAAAGTTATACCAGTGCAACTAGTGTATACAGACAAGAGCTGAGGAAGGTCAGACCACAGATCTACAATGCCTAACTATTCCGTTATAAAATTCTTGTTAAGATATCATAGTATCACATATCAGTTGCTTCTACTTTGGATACTGCAACAGTGTTTCTGGGCAATCCACAACCATGCTATGGAATGATATTTTAGATTCTTATTTTCTGCATGAGATGGTGGTGGCTCACTTCATACTTCAGTGTACTGTTTCCTTCTCAAGTGTCATAACCTAAAAGCTACAAGAGTTCAGAAATTTTCCTACTGCTTCTTTTAACAGCTCTTTGTGGTTCTCAAGTTAGCAGCAGCAATAAGGCTGTCAGGCCTTTGACTGTTCAGCTACCTTGGTTTCACAGTATATTATGAAAAGCCTTATGGCTCTGGTCTTGAGGAGACCAAATGGTTTCCAAGGCTTGTCTAACCAACCTGTTACATAAGACAGTGCTGCTCTTTTGTGAGGGGCAAGAAGCGATTCTGTTCAAGTTCTACCTGACGAAATCACGTTTTTTACCCTCTGGTTTCCAACAGCCAAAAAGATAATTGGAATCCTGTCACGGTTCAGGGCAAAACATTAACAATGGTTACGAAGGAGAGCTCAGGATTCTGAGCTCAAGACTTGACTGGAGAGTACTTATGCCATCTAGCTAGTGTTTTATTTTAAAATGTATTCAACTGTAATTTAAATATTCTCATATTCTGTTACTAGTTTGAGGGTTTAGATTTTTGAAATAATATAAATTCTTCATAGTCATCTTTTCATAGAATCATAGGGTTGGAAGGGACCTCAGGAAGTCATTTAGTCCAACCCCCTGCTCAAAGCAGGGCCAATCCCCAGCTTTTTTTTGGGGGGGGGGGCCCAGATCCCTAAACGGCCCCCTCAAGGATTGAACTCACAACCACTGAGCTATCCCTCTCCCCCCTGCATTCAATCAGGAGAAGAAAGCAATAATCCCTCTTTTATATAGACAATTTCTCCTCCACCCCATTCAATCAGGAGAAGATAACAATAATAGAGAATACTGAAGCTATTACCTGGATCTATTTCTACTTTAACCTTTTACAAGTTGGATATTTGCTTCTTAGTTGAATCCTCCTTTGTAAGGAGGCTATTGCAGGATACAAATTCAGTATGTCCTTGTATTCCTACAATACTCCTTTTGCAATATTCCACTACTGAGAACAATATAAATGGCTAGTAATTATACATACGGTAAACTACTGTAGTTCAAACATTATAGCAGTACTACCTGATCTAGGTTTTTGAAGAGGAGTATATCTTTGCATGCTTCTTGCAGTCTACATCTCTGCTCATCTGTTTTTGGATGAACTACCTGCAAAGAAAAATAAAACAAAACCTGTCATGGCAGTAAAGAAATCTGATCACAATCTGAAGCAACGTATGTAGCCTCACTTAATGTGAATCACAACATTAAGTAAGAGCCTTGATGTAGCTGGAACCTCAAAAGAATGAAAAGTGAAATAATGTATAAAAGAAAAGTGAAAGAAAAAATAATATCTATATAGGGACAATAATTGTTCAGGAACTCGTACTTAAAAAAATTTGATATTCTGACAAAGGATATTTTTAAAGAACTTCTAGACAAAAACAAATACACAAATATTTAGAAAATTAAACTGAGTGAGCAAAAGCTGTTTCATTATTGCTCTTCAATGAACTATTTTATTGTTTTAATATTCCTCATCATAACAGCTCCACTTAGATTTACCATAACTAGAGCATTTGAGATATTTATATGTCTTAAAAGTAGTTATTTGAAAAAAAGAATTTTTAAATTCTGGAATTCTTTTCCACTCTTTCCCGCTTCTGAATTGTTTGGTGATCTTCAGGCAGCTGAAACACAAAGCCTGCCTAAGAGACTAGATCAGAGTATGGCATGGAAGGATGGAAAAGAACCCCCACCCCCCACCCCAACAACTTGGAAGAAAAGGAACAAGAAAACAATTCCAAGTAAAAAAACAAAGTCAGCCCTCTCTTTTCTTCTAACCTGTTCTGTTTTCTCTTTTCTCCTAATACAGAACTTGGGCAAGCAAAGAGGGACCAGCCACCAGTTCAACTGCAGTGACCATGTCTGATCCAGAGAACTCTCTGCCTCGTATGAGCAAGAGCTGGATAAGAAACCCATGACCTTTATGAGAATGAGAGAGGTGAAGCTAGTGCAGAAGGAGCTTCTCCCTGACAAATGACCCTTCCCAGGCACTTTCAGACACTAAGCATGGGAGGTCAGCAACTAAAATTTTTCCCTTGCACCAGTGAAAATTAGTCATCCATTCAATCCTAAGAGATGGGCTTATAAAAAGGAAACTGAGATCTCAGATGACAACAGTTTGTCCAGTAGATCCGCACAGCCTACTAACAACAAAAGTTATTTAATTTTTTCTAAACTCAGTATTAATTAAATTAAAATTAAATGTATAGAAGTAGACTGTAAACCATGTTTTTAGAGAAAAATAGCCAAGAAAGCAATGAACAAGAAGGTGGAGGAACAGAGGGTATCCCAGCAATAGCAACGTATGTAGCCTCACAGTAAGTGTTGGTTCCACAAGCAAGTGTATTTGCAGCCCCAATGGCCACAACTTTCTAGAAGGTTCAGATTTTGGTGCAGATGCACATGAGAGTGGGGTCTATATGGACAATAATTGAATTTGAAATTTTATTTTTTTGTAAGCCTTAAATTCCACTGAAAGTATCTGTAGTACAGAAAATCTTGATGAGATCCAAAATACATGGTATACTACTCAGATACCTTTGTGGGGATCGTACTAGAAATACCTAGACAGTACAGAAATCTTATGATACATGTTTCTAGTGGCCATAACCACCAGTAAATCATCTAAAAAACGTGATACCAGAATTTCATCTGATGTCACTACAAAAACCAAGAAAAACTGAAGTTTTTAGTTTTGTTTTCTTCAGATGATGTCTTCCCAGATAAAGAGAACAAATGTTCATTTCTTCACTAAAATAATTCATTATAATGAAAACAAAATCCAAGTAAATTCACTGGGGGTTAAAATTGGATAGTAAGCAGATAAGAGGATGAATTGATTGAAATTAACCACATAGATAGCCAGGATTCTGAAAGAAAGTTGCACCATTACTTAGCCATTAAATAAAAAAGAATGAGAACACTGAAAAACTTGATGTAAAAACAATACAAGTCAAAATACTACTCAGGAATCAAAACCTCTAAAATGGTGGTTCGCAAACTTTTGTATTTGTGACCCCGTTTCACACCGCAAGCCTCTGAGTGTGACCCCCCTTATAAATTAAAAACACATTTTAATATTTAATACTATTATAAATGCTGGAGGCAAAGCAGGATATGGGGTAGAGGCTGACAGCTCGCGACCCCCACGTAATAACCTCACGACCCTGAGTGGTCATGACCCCCCCTGCTCTAACACAATAAAATGAATCCACTTTTCAAAAACATATTTGCAGTTACTAGAGACACCTATCATCTATTTTTCAGTATTTTGTAATAAAATATTTTAAAAGAATCTCCTCCTTTAGAATAAATTAAATTGGCTATAGATTTTCACAATATTGAAAATCTGACATGTCCTTGAGACTAACAAGGCAACTGAGCTTCATTCCAGAAGTACAAGTCCCTAAAGGAAATATCGATCCCTATCAACCAGGATTTTGTTACATACAGTAGCCCTCGAGAAATACAATTACAATATCGGAACTGTAATAATCCCTATAAATTCCCTGCATTTAAAAAGATACAACAATTGGTGATTATAGGCTCAAGCACATTTCAACAAAGCATTTCCAATACAAGCAGCAGGTAGGCTCTCCCAGACCAGCTTTGATAAGGAAGGCAGTAAAAAACATGAGAGGTATTCTAGGCAGCCAGACACGAGAGCTGTGCTAAAGCTTCACTAATTCTTCACACTAGCACCAGTGCTCCAGGAATTGTCTGAACAAGTGTTACTTAAGCAGATAATTAAGAAAGGGAAATATTTAAGTTCATATAGATGGTAGGCCTCTAGCTACAATTTTAAAATCTTTTTGGATAACAAATTTGTAAATTAAAGCCCATAATGCCCAAAGGAACGTCCAGAACAAAGACTTAACATTTCAGAATAATTCTGCTTTTTCAGTAATCATTTCATTTTGCAGAATTAAATGTAGAATTGACAAGGGGATGATGTGCTTCATATGCACATTAACGTATGCAAAAGACTATGCAAGATGTGATTTGCCCATTCTTACCCTTGGTTCTGTATCTTCCTCTTCCTCATCTGGGTTGAAGGCTTCAGCACAAACTTAATAGGAAGAAGAAGAAAAAAGTTACACAAAAGCTCTATTTCACTTGAGCATAAGACAAATAAAATTTCAATTCCTTCCCTCTAAATTTGCCTTTCTATATTTCACTTTTGTTTTTAAAGTGATTTCTTGTATGAATAGGTCATAGTGCCAAAGGATGAAATCCTATTTATCATCAGAGTAGATACATTATGGTCATATCCAGACACCAAAGTGAGGGGCACGTAAAAGACTGAGTAAGCGTCTTCCACATTGGCCAAAACTATCTTTTAAAACTCTACCTCAAACCAACCAGCTTACCTTCAAATTATAAATACAGTGCTCTTAATCAAAACATACAGATTTCAATTCTGCAATGTCTTATAACCACATTTATAATGATCATGAACATAGATCCATTCACAAAACTTTCCCTAAACATTAGAGGAAAAACCATCTTGTAGCCACGACCCCTCATCCACATACATTTCAAAACTACATACAACAACTATAGATTCACACAAACCCTTTATTAATATATAAAACACAAAATGTAACCAATAAATATGGTCTCCATTAAGGCTATAAGATGGTGGCTTAGGATGAGAGAGTGAAGATGTGGGCTGTGAGTCATGGAAAGCAGGTAGGCAGGATTGAAAAGGGGAACTGATTAGTGGAGTATAGATGGGTTGTTGAATGACTAATTTGCTTTTTATGGTCTGTCTTGGAGAAGAAGGGGTGGAATATGGAATCTATCCATCTTAAAGTTCAGGTGTTTTTTCTGAGGAGGGCGGTAGAGAATTTCCCAACTTTTAAGTAAGTATTAACACTAATAACTACCTAGATGGGTAAGTATCAACTCTTGGTATGTACTATCACATGCACTCCCACCTCTCAGAGTCCAACATTTCATAACATTCAAACAGCCTGGCCCCCAGAGCTGTAGTCCTTCCCATGTGTCCTGTGCAGCCCCATTTCTCCTTGGGCACAGACTATTTCTGTGTCTCATGCACCTATCATCACAGTATGCGGGCACTGTCCCATAATGTATCTTCTGAGCTAAGCCAGCAGTTCTCAACTAGGAGGCCACAGCTCCCTGGGGTCTGCGAGCCCTTTCAGGGGGGCCGCAGGGCCCTGCCACTGAAACCCAGTGCCCAAGCAGGGAATGGTGTGGGGCTGAACTCCCGAGCCCTGGTGCCCGCCCCCCCGCCATGGGACTGATGCGGGGGGAGGGCTGAAACCCTGAGCTCCCCCCGTCCCCCTGCTGAAGCCAGGAGCAAGGGGGGCCTGAAGCTGGGAGCAAGGGGGGCCTGAAGCTGGGAGCAAGGGGGGGCCTGAAGCTGGGAGCAAGGGGGGGACTGAAGCCCCAAACTCCCCCTCCCCCCCTGCAGCCAGGAGTGGTAGGGCTGAAACCCCGAGCTCCTCCACTACCTTCTTGGAGCAGCAGGGCTGAAACCCCAAGCTACCCCCACACACTGCAGCCAGGAGGAGTGCGGGGCTGAAACCCCTGCCCCCCTCCACTGCAGCCAGGAGCAGGGGGGGCTGAAACCTTGAGCCCATGGGAAGAGTTGAGGGAGCACAAGGGTGTTGCCCCCCCAAACTGCAGTGCCTTACCTAGAGTGGGGAAGTCCTGGGGGCAGCTCCACCCCCCACCTCCTCCTTTCCCCCAGGCCCCCTCAGGACCTGCTCTCTGGCCGGGTCCGAGGCCAGCAGAGCCCTCGGGGAGCAGCCACCGGCACACAGCCCCAGACAGGTGGGTGGCCTGCGGAGGTGAGTCAGGGGGTGGAGGTGATGCCCCCTCCCCCCAAAACAGAAGTCAAACTAGGCCTATGCCCAAGAGTTCCCACCCTGGCCCAGAGTCCCAAGTCTCCCCTACCCCTGCTTGGCTCTGGAGTTTTTATAGCATGTTGAAGGGGGCCTCAGAAAGAAAAGGTTGAGAACCCCCCTGAGCTAAGCAGAGGCAATGCGTGGGAGGAGCATGTGAGGTCATGAGCCCCCTCCCCCCAATTTGCCACTTGGCTTGTACTGAGCATGCTCACACGGACTAAGCAGGTTCAGTAACATCTTCTGATGTTGCTGCCCTACCTTGATCCCCCGCTATCGGCAGGTATGGGTCATTTCTGGAGCTGAGCAGGACTTCCCTGTTGAAAGTCTTTGCAATACATTCCAGAAACACTAAATTTAATACATCACACACAATATATATTATATAATTTCATACACCCTCCCCACACTATATACATAGAGACAAAAGACTTGGGAGCCACTCATCAGAATAGTCCAATTCTGTTGTATAGCCAGAAATATATAATCAATTGATGTTTATAACACCCACTAATACATATTTAAATCAGTACACACTAGATTTTAATCACCTATATCTGCATTAACAAAGTGAAAGCCCAGCATTAAAAATAACATTAAATAATCTTTTTGGACACCATTTAAAAGAGGACACAATAGGCAGTGAACACTTATTGCATGCATACAATGATGTTATGAGGAAGAAGATTCCTGGCCAAATGACTTTAACCTTTAGTTATTACTGACACAATCATGATGTTACAGAGTCAAGGTGGGGGAGGTAAAATCTTTTACTGAACCAACTTCTGTTGGTGAGAGAGACAAGCTTTTGAGCTTACACAGACCTGAAGAAGAGCTCCGTGTGAGCTCGAAAGCTCTCTCCAACAGAAGTTGGTCCAATAAAAGATATTGCCTCCCCCATCTTGTCTCTAACATCCTGGGACCAGCACGGCTACTGTCACCATGTAAGAGAGGCAATTATAATGGTCCGTTTCAAGAATTTTGATGTCATTTGAGTTCAGTTTCT
The DNA here is from genome assembly GCF_027887155.1 of Malaclemys terrapin pileata. Lineage (NCBI taxonomy): Eukaryota > Metazoa > Chordata > Testudines > Emydidae > Malaclemys > Malaclemys terrapin. The sequence goes on along the minus strand of NC_071511.1, from coordinate 1,709,425 downwards.
CAGTGCTTCAGGACAGACTTTTCTTCTACTGCAGTTTCAAAATTAGTAAAATCTGGTACATAATGACCTTTTTGGGAATATTAAGAGCCAAATATTCTCCAAGTTCTAGAAAGATAAGTCTTTAAAAGAAAATGTTTCTATTAATTTGAGAGCTTTGACAGTTCTTACATATCTAGGTGGACTTCGATTACATTCACATGAGATGCACAGATGTGCAGAGACACAAGGTGAAAACATTCTTGTTTTTATCTACTTCTGCTCTTGCGTTAGTAAGGGTAGTCTTGCGGCTAAGCCTGTACACCACTTAATTTTAAAAGAAAATAGACAGGCATTTTCTTTTGTACTTTATTCATTATCCTGACAATACTGAAAACTTGGCAAAATGCCCAGCTCATTACCATGACATCTAACAAATTAATGGATTTAGGAAGAAATTAAAAAAAAATAGCAGGTTTTAAAAATCTAGAACCAACTCTATTTGGAAGGTGCTGAATACTAATTTAGAGAAGCATATGGTACTGACCACTAATAATCTAGTCATTAGTCTTTCAAAAGGGTTACAAAAATCCATCATTTTAGCAACATTTAAGGTGCTTGTATATGTTCCATAAGCAGAAAGGTATAAATACAGTCACTATGTTAGCTAATTAAGTTTGAGTCCATTTTTTTTCTGGGCATGAATACTAAAACCTAATGCAAACCATTCATTCACATCACAACAATGAAGCCCAAATGCTGAAGTCATTAACTGTATGAACAATGACAGAGTGCTGTGGCACATCAGCGACCACATCACCATCCATGGTCTGCCAATACAGTTGTGCTCTTCTAGGACAAAACAGCTAACTAACCCCACAACGCAGCGCACAAGAGCCATAGATAAAGGGTTCTTGATTAGGGAGCATCTGGGTGTGGAATGTGGAACTCCAAAGGATTTCAGACGGTTCCATAATTTGTTTATCGTTAAGGCACATCACAAGATCTTCCTCTATGATAAAGCTTTCCCAAAACACTCCATTTTATAAATACACCCACACCACTAGATATGCATATCAAGGTTCTCAGCTGACCTGAAACAGCCAGACACAAGTCTATCAGAAGAACCCAACGTGGAGCTATGCAGTTGAGGGAGGCTTTGAAAGAACAGTTTAAAGTCAGCCACAGTAGTGTTTTGTGCTGGAGAGTTCTCTGGGCCTTCAGTTTTGGGAACTGCTAAGAATTGCATAGTGCTTGCTGTGCATTTATAAATAGGACTGGGTATTTTCCTGATGGTTATGAATTCTGTGGTGCTTGGTATGCATTTACAAGTACTGTTTGCTTTGACTACCACTCTGCAATATTTGTTGTCAATAAAGATAATTTGATTATCCAAAAACAGAACTTTATTGGGTGGGGGAAAAAAGTGCAGAAAAGTAATGTGCAAATAAACCACACAGGCAATGCTATACAAATTTTTAACATGTTTCTATGGCTGGTCTGTGGCTGTGCTTGCATAGTCTCTTCTCCCCACAGGCCCAGGAGATCCAATATTTCCTGTCTACTCCAGGCAGGAATCAGTTGGGCAGTTGCACACAACAAGGGTGAGCAGCTAGGTATGCTCACCATGATGGGCAATCAGGAAATGGCATTTCAACTCTGACCCTTGAGTAGTGGAGTTTAACACAGTACCAGAGCAGTCACTCATGCAGGGAACGGGGCACTGGGGGACAGCTGCTGGAGGACTGTTAGGGTATGTCTTCACTACCCGCTGTATCGGCGGATAGCAATCGATTTATCCGGGATCGATATATCACATCTCGTTAAGACGCGATATATCGGTCCCCGAACGCGCTCACCATCTACTCCGGAACTCCACCAGAGCGAGCAGTGGTAGTGCAGTCGACGGGGGAGCCACTGCAGTCTATCCCGCGCAGTCTGGACCCCAGGTAATTCGATCTTAGATACTTCAACTTCAGCTATGCTATTCGCGTAACTGAAGTTGCGTATCTTGGATCGATCCCCCCGTCCCCCAGTGTAGACCAGCCCTTACGGTCAACACCGCTCACGCAGTATCTATACCCTCCTGGTGTCAACCTCAATAGGTTGACAAATGCTCTATGCTATTTGGGGAGCTAGTTTTATTGTGTTGCTATAATGGCATGCATATCAGCTAGAGACAAATTTGAATGTAGATATATGCATACATAGGTTGACGCAAGGCATCTTACAACAACCTAATTTCGTAATGTAGACCAGACTTAAGATAAATATGACAAAGAAAAGTAACTTAATAGGTAGTTCTGTTTGTCATATAGTCTGTCTCCCATACTACTTCCCTCCCACACCTGCTCAGGGATTGCTTTTCAAATAGTGAGCCCTTTTCCATTTCTGTCTTTGCTTCGCTCTGGAAGTTTCATTATCGAAGTGGAAGTGGGTAGGCTGGTGCTTTTATTCTGATTTTGACAGCTCTTGCTTCCTGGTAGCTAGAACAGTAATACAATATCTGTTGACGGATGAGGAAGAAAGGAGATCTAGGACAATTATGAATTCTGAACTACAGATTAAATACTGTGGAGTACTACAAACTCACAAACTAGCAACAAGGTTGCCATGCTAACAAATGGCAATTGAATGCCCTGTCCATCCCAGTATTTTACAAAATTACTAATGCAAGAAAAATATTGTATATTAATATTTTCCAGTGCATCTCTCTGAACATTCAGTTTTATCGCCATTTGTTTTAATTTGTAAGCTGCTTGGGGAAACAGACTATCTGGGTCTTTTACAGCATGTTATCTATTTAGATTTTTATATCAAGTTAATCACCATGGTGTCTTAACATACTGTCTGTGCTTGAATAATAATGCTGTGCATCTGTTCCTTTTGCTGCCATTAACTATATACAAAACCCTTTAGCATATTCATGAAAAGTTAACATAAGGACAACTAAAGGTTACCCATTTGTAAGTTAAATTATAAACGCTGATTACACCAAGCTGATCCTTACTTTTTCACGAAGAAAAAAGGTAAAATGCTCCACTATCTTATATGACTGAATTAGCACTGTTGGCTATTTCAGTGTCTAACAAACAGATATTTGTGGGAAACCAACATATACAGACTATCCTAAAGATAAGTTTTGTTAGTATTGTCTTCTTGAATCCATCTCTGATAACGAGACAGTGGAATCAGACTTTACCTACATGGAATTTTTATAACAATTGTAGCTACACTGGAGCAAGACATGGCACACCAGTGTAAACTATGCCTTGCACCAGTGCAGCACATACACATCAGGCATGTGCATCACCGAGCTACACATTTACCCTAATTGTGAGCTCCACTGTAAAAAGAGCGAGTGTACGTTCATAAAATGTCACAATAACCTCGAACAACAAGTATTAATGGGAAAAGGTGCAAAAACAAGATGCGCAGACTGAATTAGTTTAAACAAAAAGGCCTACTGATATAACTCAAGGACTGTGTTAAGATCATGCTTGGTTAGCAAGAAAAGCGTGGAAATGAAAAAAAATCAGTGAACCAAAATTGGTGTGTCGGAAACTAGACCTAACTGATGGGCAGAATAAAGAGAGGATGTAGTATTCTGTCCAACACTCCCTTTTGGAGAGATAGAAGATGCACTTTCTATCTTTGTTGTTCAGTGTGTGTGTCCTGTTTTGTCTTCTAGGAAACAGGATCGGACTTTAAAAGCAGCAATAACAGCTCCAGCCCATTCCAACTAATTTCTCCCTCTCTCCAAAAGGACAGTTATCACCATCTTTAATAACATCTATAAAAACCTGTCGAACGGGTTTTTGTGCTTTTAAAAACTCTCTCCAGCTAAAGGGTCTTTGCTTTCTCCATCATCACTGTCCCATCCCTGTATAGTCCTTTGTTCTGTAACATGCATATGTCATGTCATGATCAAAGTCCTTGTGGCTCAGTGCAAATTTCAAAATACATATGGTAGCTAGGATGCACAGGTGAACACACACAGAACTCTCAAGAAGATTGTGTCTGGGCCATAAGTTGGGACATCAATTCTGCTTTTTCAAATCACCAACCACAAGGCTCAGATTGTGGAAGATTTCTGATCTTCCAAAAATGTGAGTTAGAATTATGTTGTGTGACACTCAGAGTGCAAACAGCATGCCAAAAACCTCAAACATCAAAAGTGAAGTTTACATTAGAGATGTTCTCATTTTTCATTTTATATTTTTGTTATCTTAGCAAACAATAAAGACCTCCTTTGTCACACTTTCTCTGCACTCTTGGAGATGGCATTTTCTGTAACTTGAACACAGCCATGGAATCAATATTAATATATTTTTACCCATATAAATGCTTAATTTTTCTTTTCTTTTCTTGCATCCAATAATGGACTTATGAGTGGAGTATATCCAGAACAAGGTGCTTTGCAATCATTCATTTAAAGCTTCCACTTTGTGCTACATTTAAGGCAACATTCTTTGCATAACAGAAGACTGCAACTTTAGCAAGTTCACATCTTTGCCTTTTCAGTTGTTTATAGATTGGTAACTGACATTTTGCCATTTTGGGAATATCAAAGAAGAACAGACATTGCTTATGACGTGCCCATGTGTTTGGTATCTCTAGCTCTCATTACTGTCTTTCAAAATATTGTAAAATATGTAAAATATTGGGGAAATGAGTAACTGGACTACTCCTCATAACATTATCTTGTCTGTGTCAAAATTCCCATTACAGCATATCAGCAAAAAATTGCAATAGTTCGACCCATGTGGCACCGAAGGCTAAATTTTATTGCCATAATCTCGGTCACACACTCCCTCTACTTTAAATTAAATCTTTTCGGTGATGTGATGAGTGCAACTTGAAGGGCCAAGCCTGGGTCCTGCTTTTCAAACAGTCTAGGATAATGATCATTTCTCCATAGGAAACATTCACAGAATTATATAAGTAACTTTTCCTCCAATTGCAATTTCAGGTATACAGTAAGCCAAAACATTTATATGGTGCTTTATAACATGACTATCTTATGTTGTCTTTTAAAATAAGCCAGTAAAATACAATAAACAGCCATAAAAATAGGTCAACCTAGCCACAGGTTAAATTAAATAGACATGTTAAATATAGTACAGTATTAAAAACACTAAGATTAAGTTCCCCTAGGGACCAAACAGGGACTTTCCTGAGGGAAGGCATAATATGATAAAAGTAATTTATGAACAGCAAATCTAAACTGAAATTTGGCACCTTTACACTGAATAAATCACTTAGACAACAATTCTTTTGATAGAGCTATGAAGTAGTTGATCTAAGTTATTCACGTAGCTGAAGTTGCATAACTTAGATCGATCCCCCCCAGTGTAGAGCAGGCCCAAGACTAGTTACTTGTAAGTCTATTATAGAATGTCCAGGGAGATTGAAGTGTTCACCTACTGGCTTTTGTATGTTACCATTCCTGATGTCCGATTTGTGTCCATTTATTCTTTTACGTAGGGACTGTTCGGTTTGGCCAATGTACATGGCAGAGAGGCATTGCTGGCACATGATGTTACATTAAAAAAGCCTGCATAAAGGGAGGCTTGATTTTTAACTCCTTGTCAGAGAAGCCATGTGCCAAAGAATGAATAAATCCACAGTCACTCATTCTTTTTGCAGTGAAGGATCTCTTTGAATAAAGGTGTATAGATCCTTGTGGTGATAGAGAGATATACATTATACCATACACACACAGAATTTGGTATTATAGACAAACTAATTTTGGTTAATTTGAAAGCAACTGCCTAGTATTTACATAGCACTCTATCTTCAAAGCACTTTGTAACAAACAATAAACCTTAGAACACTGTGAAGGATATTTCTCCATTTTACAGATGAAGGCTGAGGCACAGAGAGGTTAAATAATTTCCCCAAGGTCATCTTGCGACTGAACCAGGATTACAACTCCTACACTTCTGGCTCCCAGTTCTGTACTCACACCAGTAAATCTGGGCATCCCATTAGATCCTGAACTGCTCTGGATGTTAAAGTAACATAGAAGCAGAGTACTTTGTACAAAATAAGTTACATCATGCTACAGAATTGATTAAAAACAATGCAACTTTATGTGGAAGCAGTGTAGAAGGAGCTCACATTCTGACATGGGTAATGCCTTGATTTTGCCTATCACAATTAATGTTTGAACAGTATTTCAAATTTGCTACTTAATTTTTACTTCAATTCTCTGAATGGATATTTAAACAAAATCTTAAAAAACAGCTTGTTAGTCATTTGCATTATATATGTTGTATGTGTCCGGATGGATTAAAAACAAGGCTTGTATATAGGTTTGCTTTGCAAGCTCCAGAAAAACAGGAAAGAAAAATAGAATGTAAGCATACTGTTGATCCTATGCCAAACACTCCACTGTGGGGCAGCTTTCTAAGAGAGCCTCCCGGATGACACAGCTGTCCATAAAAAAAGGTCTCTGGAAAATATGATGCTACTGCTATGTCAGCATACCCCGCTTTACAACATGAGGCAGAAGGATAATTTTTAATTATTTGCAATGTTTTATCCAATTTCATAACCACAAAATATGTGTAACTGATTCAGATTAAACCAGCAACTGAGCACCAGAAATAAGTAATACTTCGTCTTGGTTACAAACAGCAGGGAGAAATGTTTAATTTTATATTTAGCCTTTTCTGTAGAGTACTCAAGACTCTAAGATTCCAAGAAATGAATCAGTAAATCTGTGCTCCCAAGAGCAGCCTCTTACACACAGATTTTTAAATGCAAGCAGATAACAGAAATGATTTAGCTAATGAACACAAAGCAGTCAGAGTATTTTCCCTCCTGGAAATAGGAAGCCCTCCATCTCAATGCCCAAACAGAGAAATCATTGCACCTTTATACCTTCATCTGTAAGATGTGAATTGCAAAGACAAAGGCATGTATTACATGAAAGGAGAACCAGCACCCTAGAAGTAGTGCATAAAAAGGCTTTTGAATTAAGATGCAAAGAGAAAGCAGCAGTACATTTAGTGTTGAAAATTACCTACACCTTTTCTGTCATCTATCATGACAGCAGCTTGAAGGATGTCTAAGTCAGCGGTTCCCAAGCTTTTTGCTAAGTCGACTCACCAACTGCATTTTGTCTTTTGTGGAGGTACACACAATAACTACTATTTTAAAATGTTTTTGATTAAAATACAAACACAAAATTATGTGCTTTTCACACTGCTAGCACCTTTCCCCAGCCTCCTATCCATCTACCTCAGCCTAGCCCCCAAACCCTCTTGCTCTCCTAGCCCTGCGCCTCCCCACCCCCCTGCAGCCTCAGCCAGCCCCCCGCAGCCTCAGCCAGCCCCCCACTCTGGGTCTTGCAACCTGGTGCACGGGGTCACACTGCCACTCACTTAAATTTGTCCTGGCCACCCCTCCACCATGACAAGACAAACCTGCATGGCGCTGTGACCTGGTGCACCAGGTTGCAATGGGAGCCTTCTCAAACAGGAGACCTGGCTCAAACCATCACTTTTCCCCTACACTGTGGGTGGCCCCATTGGGGGAGTACTTTCAGGGCATGTGGAGGTGATGGTAAGGGGAAGAGGATAGTGACAAACAACCACATTCTTCCCAGGATCAACCACTTGGGAAATGCTGGTCCAAGTCCTAGAAGGCCTTTGTGAACTAATAATCATTGTTTTAGAAAATTACTTTCAAGAACTTTGGGACAGCATTACCTGTAAGTAAAGATGGCTTCACACCTGTGTCAAAATAGACCTAAAACGGGGTTTACATAAGAACATAAGAATGGCCATACTAGGTCAGACCAAAGGTCCATCTAGCCCAGTATCCTGTCTGCCAACAACGGCCAATGCCAGGTGCCCCAGAGGAAATGAACAGAACAGGTAATCATCAAGCGATCCATCCCCTGTTGCCCATTCCTAGCTTTTGGCAAACAAAGGCTAGGGACACCATTCCTGCCCATCCTGGCTAACAAGTCCATGAACTTATCTAGTTCTTTTTTGAACCCTGTTAGTGTCTTGGCCTTCACAACATCCTCTGGCTGACTGTGCATTGTGTGAAGAAATATTTCCTTTTGTTTGTTTTAAACCTACCGCCTATTAATTTCATTTGGTGACCCCTAGTTCTTGTGTTATGAGAAGGAGTAAATAACACTTCCTTATTTACTTTCTCCACACTTGTCATGATTTAATAGACCTCTATCATATCCCCCCTTAGTCGTCTCTTTTCCAACCTGACAAGTCCCAGTCTTATTAATCTCTCCTCATACGGAAGCCGTTCCGTACCCCTAATCATTTCTGTCACCCTTTTCTGAAGGTTTTTCAATTCCAATATATCTTTTTTGAGATGGGGCAACCACATCTGCACACAGTATTCAAGATGTGTGCATACCATGGATTTATATAGAGGCAATATGATATTTTCTGTCTTATTATCTATCCCTTTCGTAATGATTCCCAACGTTGTTTGTTTTTTTGGCTGCCGCTGCACGTTGAGTGGATGTTTTCAGAGAACTACCCACAATGTCTCCAAGATCTTTGTTGAGTGGTAACAGCTAATTTAGACCCCATCATTTTATATGTATAGTTGGGATTATGTTTTCCAATGTGCATTACTTTGCATTCATCAACATTGAATTTCATCTGCCATTTTGTTGCCCAGTCACCCAGTTTTGAGAGATCCTTTTGTATTTCTTCGCAGTCTGCCTGGGACTTAACTATCTTGAGTAAAAAGCGACAAAGAGTCCTGTGGCACCTTATAGACTAACAGACGTATTGGAGGATAAGCTTTCGTGGGTGAATACCCACTTCGTCAGATGCATGTAGACATCATCATCATCATCATGACTACACGCATCCGACGAAGTGGGTATTCACCCACAAAAGCTTATGCTCCAATATGTCTGTTAGTCTATAAGGTCCACAGGACTCTGTCGCTTTTTACAGATCCAGACTAACACAGTTACCCCTCTGATATCTTGAGTAGTTTTGCATCATCTGCAAATTTTGCCACCTCACTGTTTACCCAGATCATTTATGAATATGTTCTTTTGTGTTTTTCTGCACAGGAGGCACAAAAATATGTGGTCCATATGAATTCTGTGCTCCTGCACAGGCGCAGAATTCTGTCAGGAGCATAGAAGGTTCCCAATATGATTAACCACATACCCTGCAATATCTACAGGAAACATTTTGTATAGATTCTAGTCCTCTTAAATTAAAAACACTTTTCTGTTACATGCATTATCCACAGAAAAACTGGAAAGAAAAGCTCAAGTTACCACAGAAATGGAAGCATACAGAGATCTCAAAACAGTTATTATGAGAGACTGTTTCAAGGGGAATATTTTTTCTATATCCAGCCTTAAAATGGGGATCTAATAACTAAAGTCCTAGATGGCTGGGGATCTTCTTGAGGCCTTTCTCGCCATGTAATATTACCATAATTGTAATCAGCAGATACACTTGTGCTTTCATCGGTTTTCTCTGCTTTTGCGAAAGGCTGGTTGAAGTTTCTGTAGGGGCACAGAGTACTTTTCAGGGTGGATAAAATAAATCCGTCTAAAATTAAACTTGAAATTATGACAACCTATGTTCAGGGCTAAAATTACTATTATCTATTCAAATTATTTAAATAAAAAATGTTGCATCAATGAGCCCTCAAATTTTAATGAGTTAAGCAGAGCTGCTTTTTTAATTACATACAGAAACGGGGGGAAAACTCCTAATTTTTGAGGTCTACTCAAATTTTTATGAATATGTCACAATGTAATGCATTATGTATATTATTTTCATGCTTTATAATGAAGCAAATTTTCCACATGTAAATATTTTCAATTTGTTATGCAGAAAAGCTTTTCCCTTCATCACTTTTGGTTTCAGTTAGCAGCAGGTGCAGAGAGAATATTTGTTTTCATTTGGATAAACTCATTCAAAATTAAGAAACTGGGAGCTGAAAGAGCAGGAAAGCTTGTTTTCCTCTTATAATCTATGAATGGAAACCAGATGGGAGAGGATGAGATCTAATAATTCTAAACCTGAAGGCCGTGAGGCTGAATTTTCAAAGGTATTTATAGGCACCTGAAGGCCCAGTGTGACCAGAAACAGTCCATCAATTCACCAACTACAATTAATACTAGCTTTGTCTAATAAATCAGTTTTAAATTTAACATAATTCTTGATAAACTTGTTTTTCCCCCCTTATCTACCGAGTACATTTAAGGTAGTTTTATTTAACAAACAATTTTTAAATGCTATTTTGCACATTTTTATTGAATCTAACTACCATCAAAATGCAGTTCAAAACAAATCCTGAGGGGAAAAAAATTGAATTTTTAAAACACAATTTTACCCCACTTTACATACGTTACATAAAAAAGTAAAATTTAAGAATCTGCATAAATGGATGTTAAGATATATAATTGCTTAATAAATGTGTATAGATAGACTATCCTCCTGGTTGGTTAAAAGGAGTAACAAATTTTGTATAAAGCTATATTTGGTTGCAAATTAATACAGTTTAATGGTTATACCAACCAACCAATGTGAATAAATCTTTCTTTAGGACAAGAATTAAAAAATCAGTAATTTAAATCCTTCCACGTTAGTACTTTTTGTCATTCTGGTGATTGATTTGTATTGTGTGGGGGAGGGTAGATCCTAGTTGGGTCAGGTATTATAAATAGTAGCTTTTATATTATGCATTTTATATTAAGGATCAGCACCTACGGCTTTGGACTAGACCTTTTTTGGTATGCTCAGAAATATAAGCATCACTAGCTGTTATCATGGAATTATTAAATATAACTTCAAGGTGAAATCTAATGTATCTACACAATATGAATCAACTAACTGAAGTTACATTTGCTAATTTCTAAAAGTAAATTCTTTTCATTATTTATTAAGCACCAATTATGCATGAAGAATTTTTAAAGAAACCTCTGTATTCCAAAGAGAGGAAAAGGGCTTCTTTCCATTAATGTAATGAATAATGATTCATATTTCTTACACGAAAGCACCCACACAATGCATCACTACTTTCATCTGCCCTCCCACACACTTAGTCCCTGCACTCATATCAGCATTTTTAAAGACAATTTATTGTCACTTGTAGTTATGTCAGTTCTGCAATGAAGACCAGCAAAAAATGACAAGCACATCAGACTTTTGTAATAGAGAAGCCATTAGTAACAATCTGCATTTCTAACATAAATCTCTTACAGATTATAGTTTGCCTGTAAACACTCACCAGGAGTCATCATACCAGTAGCAGTTCTATTAAAATTGCAAATAGTGAAACATGAGAACTCACTAAATATCAGAAGAAGCCAAACCTCCATTTCCAGTTAATCTTTTCAGTCCCACAATCCAGTACATTAAAAGTATGGAGAGTACATCATTTATACTGAATTAGTTACCCAATTTTCCTCCATGAATGATTTAAGGTTAAAAGATGTTGGCAGAGGAGAGAAGAGGCAGGTGGCACCCTCAGAAGAGGAAAACACTGAACATTATGGCTAGATCTGCATCTCAGAGGATAGGGTGCAGGCTTTGGCTACTGTCGTTATTGGGGTGTCCAGAAGGAGCATGGATTAATTCAACAGAACCCCAAAATTTTGTATAATATTGACCACCAGAGGGTAGACCTGAGCTGAAGTTATAAAGTATATCGGGAGACTAATGTAGTTCACAAGCTCTTCATCCACCTAAAGAAGATTTTCAGAAACATCACATTAAAAAAAGAGGTGTGCTCGCACATTTGAATTCGCAAACTTCCAGATAACGTTAAGGTCTTAGCAGATCCAGAATGCGAAGCAATTACTGAATTCAAGAGAGTTCTGAATGTGGATTGAATGTGTATAAATTAAAGTTATAATTAAGGCTACAATTCTGTCACGGTATTTTTTAGTAAAAGTCAGTGACTGGTCGCGGCCAATAAACAAAAATTCAGGGAAGCCTCTGACCTGTCCTTGACTTTTATAAAAATACCCGGGGGAAGGAGGGGAGACAAAGAGAGAGCTGCCGGGGCTTGCAACTGCTCCAGCCCTGCTGCTGCTCCTGCGACAGGGGCTGACTACTGTTGCTCCAGAGAGGCTGACCCAACCCCAGCTGCTGCTCCAGTGGCTGGGGACTGCTGCCCCAGGTCTGGTGGCTGGTCAGCTATTCCAGCAGCCACTGCTCCGGCTGCTCCAGCCCTGCACCAGAAGTCATCACAGAGGTCTCCGAAAGTCATGGAAACTGTAACCTCTGTGACAGAATCATAGCCTTAGTTGTAATCAATATAAACATAAAACAAATACAAGATTGGACAGAATAAATTACTGACGTCTAAGCTCTTGTCTACCTGAGAAAGTCGCTCCAGTTTAACCTAGATTCTGATTTTAAGTTGATTTAGTTAAACCACTGCAAACCCATAAAATACTCTTATTTTGGTTTAAGAATGGCAATATTTTAGTTTAGTTTATGTCAACTGGTAACAGGTTTTATAGCTAAACCAGAATAAGCCACTCTTAAACCAAACTAAGAGTGTCTGCACACAGGTTTTCATTGACTTAAAAAATTTCAACATTACAGCATAAACAAGGCATTGGAGTGATTAATTAAACATTCCAACTTGAGAGATTAGGTGAAGAGAAGAATCAAACTCCTTTCATACGTACCAAGTGTCATGAACAGCAAACTCCTTTTTAGCTGTCAAAAACATTTTTAAAAGCAACGTACTGCCACTTGTGATGTACAGAAAGAAACTTAACTGAGCAAGAAAACTGAAAAGGAACTAAAATAAAGACTATGAAGCATGCCAAGATTATGGTTTGCATTCCACTGAGGAACTGGAGAACAAAGTAGGTAACTGCAACCCCACAGAAAGTCACTCAGGCAGCAACTAGCTGCTCACAGAACATTGCACATCATGAATGGAAAATGGCAAATGGGATTACATTTACAATGGAATATGGAGATCAATGGATGACAAGCAGAGCAAGAACCATCAGGGACAAGATGAAAACATTAAGTAGGAGCCTTCACAGAGAGACTTTATGATGGCATGTTGTGACACCAAGGTTCTGTGAGTAGTGTAGGATGGTTACATGACTTCAGAGTAATAAACTCACCAATTATATGAAATATCCAAAGTGATATTCTTTGTGCATGCTGTATGGCAACAGTTTACAGAGAAAATATTTTAGCAAGTAGACATAAAAGGGAGATACATTTAAACTACAATTTTAGAATACTATGAAATTACCTAAGATAGCTTTTCTGTACATAATGTTGTCACAATGTTAAAGTATATGCGATCCTAAGGTACCCATCAATGCCGACTGACAAAGGGTTCACCATTCTGTAACAATAACTCCCTGACAAGCCTGGCAAACTCACTACACCCAGCACCTTGCTTTCATAGTATTTATCCAAGGAGGGTTAAGTGAGTTATCTAATAAAAGCTTAGGTCATACTCATCCTTAATCATGGCAAGATGTATGTACAGATGATATTTGAGTTGTGTGTATATATATATATATATATATACACACAGAGAGAGAGAGAGAGAGAGAGAGAGAGAGAGAGAGAGAGAGAGAGAGAGAGAGAGATCTATCTATCTATCTACCGGAAAATGTTTTAAAGTCTGAATCAAAGTGGGGTTCCCAAGCAGGTTTTGGCCAGACAAAGGATGTATATTCACCTGTCTGCCTTTGTTCACATGTAAAAGAAGCATCCAAAACATTGCAAGTCCATTTCACTCTATGCATCTGAAGAAGTGGGCTGTAGCCCACGAAAGCTTATGCTCTAATAAACGTGTTAGTCTCTAAGGTGCCACAAGTACTCCTGTTCTTTTTGCGGATACAGACTAACATGGCTGTTACTTTGAAACATTTCCATACAATGTCAACATGAGGATGTGAAGGCAACATGGAGCTAGCACACGAGGGAAAAAGCCACAGAGGTTATCTGATTCTGGATACAAAACTGTGGCTTTGGGAAACATATGGGGAAGGCAAAAAAGACATCCTTTCATCCTTCACCAAGGAAGCAAAAAGGACAGCACTTTTTGCATTAATAAATGTTGGTTGGGGATGCTGGGATATTGTTTTTGGTGACAAACTACTTTGGACAAGGGATTTACCTATTAAAGTTAGGAAGCATGTTATATATTTTGTTTTAATATGGAACCATTTCTGTTTCCATCATTATTCTTATTCACTCTTTTAAATCTTATGTTTGGTAATAAACTTCTGATTGTTTTCACTATAAATATATCTCAGTGCTCTGATGTTATATTGGAGCTGCTTCCCAGTTGAACCAAACAAGGTGGTGTGTACATGGTTTCTTTGGCAAATGCTTACCTGGTAATTTCTGAGAGTGTCTAGTCATTAGGGTATAATGGAGATATCCCATCTCCTAAAGCTGGAAGGGACCTTGAAAGGTCATTGAGTCCAGCCCCCTGCCTTCACTAGCAGGACCAAGTACTGATTTTGCCCCAGATCCCTAAGTGGCCCCCTCAAAGATTGAACTCACAACCCTGGGTTTAGCAGGCCAATGCTATCCCTCCCCCCTTAATTAATGGTTTTACACTGCAGAGTAATGTTTCAAGAGGGCTTGGGTGCACCTATTACCCTCCAAGTTTTAAGTAAGAGCTGGCAGAGCCCTGATGAGATTGTTTGTGTGGTTAACAGACTGGTGGTGTCAAGGAACTGACACCCAGTTAAGCACCAGCAAGTCTTCCTCTTGCTGGAAGTAGGGGGTAACAAGGTGACTTTCAGCCCTAGGCACTCTGAGAAAGCATCACATTGTGATATCTCATGATCTTCCAGGGCAAGACGCAAGTGCAATATGTCATTGGAAAGACCAGATATCAGACCTTAAACCTATCAATGGTCTATCACAGAATACTGCCCTCATAAGCGTAGAGCCAAAGGAACTGAAGGGAGAGAAAGAGGAGAAGAATTCCACATTTATGAAAAGAAGAAAACCATTTTATGGCTAGTGAGTTTTAAGTTAAATAGATATATATTAAAATACATATACTCAGATGAAGCTGCTGCGAGGTTTGGGATTTTGGAAGCCATCTCAGAAGAGACTGATTAGTGGGTAGAGTGTAGATGAGGTAGTCAAAGCAGCATGTTAGGGCCCTACCAAATTCACGGTCCATTTTGGTAAATTTCATGGTCATAGGATTTTTTTTTTTTAAATCTTAAACATTTCAGAGTTTCATATATTTAAATCTGAAATTTCAGTGTTGTAACCATGGGGGTCCCAATCCAAAAGGGGATAATGAAGGGGTCCCAACCAAGGCAACTGTAGGGGGTCACGGTATTGTCATCCTTACTTCTGAGCTGCAGGAGGCGGTAGCATTGCCTTCAGAGCCAGGCAGCCAGAGAGCGGCGGCTGCTAGCCAGGAGCCCAGCTCTGAAGGCAGCGCCGCTGCCAACAGCAGCACTGCCTTCAGAGCTGGGCTCCCGGCCAGCAGCTGCAGGGCTTCCTGCAGCTGGGGGACGTTCCCGGAGACGGATGAGACCCGCCCAAGGAGCGCCTATGCAGAGGCACTCCAGCCCTACCCCTCCCCAGCTTCGGGCCCAGCACTTGGGAGTTAAAGGGGCCTTGGGCTGGCTGTGTGAAGGGGGTAGGGGGCAGCAGACTTTGACCACAGCGCCCTGGGGGTTGCTCACCCATAACTCTGGCTCTGGACCCCCACCCCCGCCAAGTGCCGACCCCCTCATATCATGCCACCCTAACTTCTGCTGGCGCTGGCATTGCCTTCAGAGCTGGGCACCTGGCCAGAAGCCACTGCACTCTGGCCAGTCAGCTCTGAAGGCAGCACAGAAATAAGGATGGCAATACGGCAACCCCCCTACAATAGTCAGATTTCACAGGGGAGACCAGATTTCATGGTCCGTGACACATTATTCATGGCCGTGAATGTAATAGGGTCCTAAGTATGCTAAATGCAGTTTATCACGCAGCTATACATTTTATAATGTGGCTGTCACACCACCACAGATGTGGTATGTGTGATTATATAATGTACTAGCGGTGACCCACAGCTTTGCCATTCAAGTAAAGGGTTTTATGGTAAGTATGAGTGATAGTGGGTGAGTGGTGTGATGTGCTGGGAGATTTCTGTTGACTTACATGGGAGGGGGGTTGTACTGAGAGATTGGTGTTATTTGTGCAGACAGTGAATAAATGGTATGTGCTGTGGTGAGGGGCTATGCAGGTTTGGGGGTTACTGTGTGTGCTGGTTGTGTTGATTTGCATCCGGAGGAGAGGAATTGTTCTGGGGCATTTTGTGTTGATTTGTGTGGGTGGTGAATAAGGGGTGTGTGCTGCAGTGAGGGGCTATGTGCATTTGGGGTTACTGTATGTACTGGTTGTGTTGATTTGTGTGGACTGTGTTGTGCTGGGAAAGTTGTGCAGATTTGGGCAGAGGGCAAATGAGGGGTGTGTGCTGCCATGAGCGACTGTGTGTGTTTGGAGTTAGTGTGTGTGCTGGTTGTGTTGCTGGATGGGTGGTTTTGAGAAACAGTGGCATTTGGGCCAACTAAACCACCATCTGCACAGTCTCCACCATATAACTAGTGTAGAGTAAGAGTGGTGACTGGTTGACTTACCTCTGATATCACAGTGGTCTACAATTCTTGGTATGGCATAAATACATGCATGTACCCTGCACACTTCTTATCACACTGTCTGTACTCGGCTAGCTTGATTATCACTTCAAAAGTTTTTTGTTTTTTTTTTTTTTTTCTCTTAATTAATTGGCCTCTCAGAGTTAGTAAGACAACTCCCACCTGTTTATGCTCTCTGTATGTGTGTATATATATCTCCTCAATATATGTTCCATTCTATGCATCCGAAGAAGTGGGCTGTAGTCCACGAAAGCTTATGCTCTAATAAATTTGTTAGTCTCTAAGGTGCCACAAGTACTCCTGTTCTTCTTTTTGCGGATACAGACTAACACGGCTGTTACTCTGAAACCTGCATAGGTGTAATTCGTAAAGTCAGAATGGCTTAGAATTTAAAAATTGCATGGTGACAGACCGTAAAGCTTAGTGACCAGTCAACCTGCTGAAACTCTGAGCAAAGAGCCCTCGACTAGACCTGCAGCTGTTTCCATCACTTCACTCTGACTCTACAGACACAACAGGACTCAGGTAACACAAAGAGCGACAATCCTAGAAACTTGTAATATAGATTATTCTGGACAGGGATATTTAGTAATGTGTCCCCCTCTGGATAGAGTTATTTCCTTGTGACGGATAGAAGTGGCATCATATGACAGGGATGCCTGTGATAGCAGGGTACTGACCTGGATGACTCAGGAGGTCCCTTCCAGTCCTATGTCCTCATACAGCCAAGAGGATGAGTTCAACTAATGTTTCTGGGTACTTTAGAAAAGTTAAAAATGATAATTATTACAAAGTAAATTTTCCCATGTCTGCACATTAGCTTCCACTGTAAATTTCACATTTTTACAAGGGACATCAATTTGAAAATGTTTTTTTAAAATGAGTTTAAAGTAGTTTCAGATATTAACATTTCTGTGGGAGCTCCTCTTTCCATGAGTCTCCTAGTAATTTTTGTCATTTTATAATCATATCTTCTTGTTTTTTAAAGTTCTTCTCTCCATTGCTGATGGATGAGATGACACAAATGACCAAGGAGACTGACTGCAGAGGACATGCAGTCAATTTATTCTCTGATCTTTAAGAATCACCTTGAAGCAAAGGGATAAATAATATATTATAGTACTTGGAAACTTAGCATTTTAAATTGGTCTATGTATGCAACATGTTGTCTGTTGATATTTGTGAAAGAGGAAGCATTCAACATCCCAGTTTGTGTTGTGCACAAGTACTGTTCATTCACTGCTTCTGAAGTCTTCTACTTCTTACAAAGTGTTTCCCAACAGTTAAACTGTCTGCTTCAAAGATGTCTTTAAGTAATCTCATCTGCTCACATGGCTCCAACTACCGTATCATCTCTGCTCTGCTGACTCAAAAATCCACATGTAGATTCCTAGACTTTTCTCCTTCCATTCAGCCCTGCATCTTATCTGGTCTCTCTAACATGCCCTCTTGAATATCTGACCATCAGTTAAAACTTAAACATTGCCAGAACTGCACTCATCTTCCCTTCCTAATTCTCTTCACAACCCCTCTCATCATCACCCTTTCTCCTTATCAATACCATAACCTGACCATTATCTTTGACTCCTTTTTTATTACCCACACATCCAAGCTATGTCCAAGTCCCACCACTTCTTCCTCCACAAATACCTCCAAGAGTCATCATTTTCTTTCTATCCCTACAACTAAAACCCTCATTCAGCCCCTCATTTTCCATTTTGATTACTGCAAGCTATTCCTCTCTGACCATTTGACACCAGCATTATACCCCTCTAGTTCATACATGACAGCCACGAAAAATCATCTGTTCTTGCCCAGCATTCTGACCACGCTCTCACTCACATACTTTTAAGTCCTGCCACTATGTTTCACCTCCTTCATTGCATCAAGATGAAGGTTGTGGCTGGCTCTTTCAAACTCTGTCCTTCTTTCAGGCTGGGTCTACACTACAGACTCGTGTCGGTAGAACTACGTTGCTCAAGGATGTGGAAAATCCATACCCCTGAGCGACACAGTTATACCAACCAAACTCCTGAGGTAGATAGCATGATGTCAACAGAAGGGCTTCTCCCATCAACATAGCTACCGCCTTTTGGAAACCGTGGCCAATGGAAATTGCAGGGGCAGCGCCTCTGGGCGGAGGTAGCGCACAGGGCTGCCTGCCCCACGTCCACCTAGGAGCAGCCGGGACAGGTCGCTGCTTGCGGGGAGCCACCCGAGGTGAGCGCCTCCCCCCCCCCGATCTGATACCCCGCACCCCAACCCACTGCCCTGAGCCCCCTCCCACACCCAAACTCACTCCATCTTAGTTAAACTGGCATTTTTCACTTACCGGTACCCCCCATTCTTCCAACATGCCAGATAAAACATATATACACACACATACATTTTATTTATCTATCCATCTATGCATGCGCTGACCTCCTGTCAACCTCTGCAACTAAGTTTGTGGACACTTCCTGGCAATATCCAGAAGGAGCTTTGAGGAGCTAGAATCCGGTCTGTCATCTGATCTTGGTACCTTGGCCAAGTACTTCTCAAAGTGGCAACCTAAACTAAACTCACTAAAGACAATGTCATCTTGTTTCCATCTCACCAACTGATTAGCTCATTGGCTAATTGTTTTGAAGGCCTAGCATCTGTCAATCGTTTTTTAACTGTACCCTCCTTATTTTGGGGATAAATCTTGACAGATCTCTGTCCTTTTTTGACAGCACATCAAGACGACATGCACTAAAATACACTCGAGAGTCAGACTCCTCTGCTGGTTTGCTGGCAACTCATGGGGGACTAGTGCAGCTACTTTATGGACATCTACCAATGCCCTAATTATTACACATGCTGAATACTGTGCAGCAGAACGGAGCTCCAGTCAATACTGTGGCAAGTTGGACTCAACTATCAACTCTTCCCTTCATATCACCACTGGTACGACCTGGACAACTCCAATCGCCAGCCTTCCGGTCCTGGCTGGCATTGCTCCATGGCAATTAGGCATAAAGGCATGGCTCTGGCTGCATTACTGCATGCAGCCAACTATGAAAACAGCTTACTTCACACTTTCATCTCAAAATGTCACCAAAAACGCTGCCAAAAATGCCCAAAAGGCTCCTTCTCTGAAATAGTTGAGCCTCTCAGACAGTATATCAGATATGACCTTTCTAAGGAACAGCAGCAACAGGAGGTACATGACCACACTTTGGATCGATGGCACATTTCTTGGCAGATAGACAACTCAGATCTGCATCCCCTAGTTTCTCTGGATAAGCTCTCACATGCCCCTCAAAACAGCCATATTAAATGAAAGATCCTCCCTTGTTACAACAGGATACATTGTGATCATGGGAGGTTAACTTACATCTTTATCCTTGGGGCTTCTTGAGCTCCCCATCGTGCCCCTGTGGAGCTCAGGAGCAAACACCATGTAATCTGGTTATCTGTAATCTGATCTCAATCATCTGGATGGTGGATGGATGCATTTGATGTCTCCAGACAATATTGCTGTGACAGAGTGGCTATTTCTTTCTTGAATTATGGACACCAGAACTGGACACAGTATCTCAGCAGAGGTCACACCAGTGTCAAATACAGAAGTAAAATAACCTCTCATTCCTACTCGTGATTCCTGTGTCCACATCCCAGAATCATATTAGCTCTTTTGGCCACAGCATCGACCGGGAGCTCATGTTCTGCTGATTGTGTCTTCTGCAAACTTTATCAGTAATGATTTTATGTTTTCTATCCTCACAACTATCAGCTCTACAACTGCCACAGAAAGGAAGAAGCCTTATGTAATGATTCAATATGAATATGAAAAATTAACACCATCAGATTTAAGCAACAATAAACAACCACAGTTACAATAAGTAAGCTATTTCATTGAAGCTGGTTTCTTTAATAACTGGCAGTCGTAAGTACTGGCTTTAGGATGGAAGCCCAATAAATGGAAACCAAGAGTTGTTTGTGAGGAAGCAGAGAAGCATCTGATTTACAAAATCAAATGCTGACATTTCCATTCCATCAAAATTTCAAAATATCAGCAGAAAAATCTCATGAGCTACTTTGTTTTCCGAAGATCAAAATGATACCATTCTATACTACGCAAGACATCTTAATACTGTGACGGGGCAAGGCCAGATGGCTATAGGAAAGTATCTGCATATATGCATCCGAAAAAGTGGGCTGTAGCCCACGAAAGCTTATGCTCTAATAAATTTGTTAGTCTCTAAGGTGCCACAAGTACTCCTGTTCTTTTTATAGGAAAGTAGTGAGAAACAAGTATGTTAGCCCTAGGCTAAACAAATCCCTGTTACCATGGTAACCAAATGGCAGTTGCTCCAGGTTAATCAAGATACCTGGGGCCAATTAAGATCCTTCCAGAAAGCAGTGGAGACAGCTAGGTTGATTGGGACACCTGAAGCCAATCAGGGGCTGTCTGAAACTAGTTAAAAACCTCCCAGTTAGTCAGATGGGCACGCATGTCAGGAGCTGTGGGAGGAAGTTGTGCTGTTGGAGAGACTGAGCAGTACACACCATAAGAGGCACAAGGAAGGAGGCCCTGAGATAAGGGTGAAGTGGAGTTTGAGGAAGTGGGGGCTGCTGTGGGGAAGTAGCCCAGGGAATTGTACGTGTCCTGTTTCTAAAAGGACAGCTACCATAGCTGATATTATTAGGGTCCCTGGGCTGGAGCTCGGAGTAGAGGGCAGCCCCGGGTTCTTTCCTCCCCCCCCCCCCCGATTAATCACTGAGACTGGGAGACAACAGAGACTGTGTGAGGGAGGATCGTTTCTCCTCACCTCCCTTGCTGGCTTATGAGGAGAATGGCTCAGTAGGCTGTGACCCCTGTCTCTAGAGAGAGAAGGGCTACATGGAGGGTCACAATGAGCCTCTCAGGCTAGCGAAATCCGCCAGGAAACGTGGGACCCACGGAAACAAGGACAGAGCTTTGTCACAATACTCAATAAAATTAAATTTAGTGTGTACAATTATTTACAAGAAAAGCTATTTTTGCCTACTCTGCTAACCGAGCTACCAGTAGTTTGATTCATTTTTCAGAACATACAAAGACAAAAGACAAAAGTTGTACTTCAGTTACCTTGACATTTAAAAACAACACTGGTGAATACGGTTTTTTCACAAGGGTTCCATAGTTACTTGTGGCTAACTCTTTGTAGTGTATGAAGCATAAACTATAATTCCCAGTCAAACAATAAACTTGTGTGAGTCTAAGTCTTACAGACTGAAAGTTAAATGATTCATCAAATGTCATGTTGGAATGGAAGGTCATCTCATCAGGGCTATAGTACTCTAAATCAATACACATGCATCCCGATTTATATATTTTATCTTGGCCTTAAGAATACAAAGATTTTCTCTTTTCACCTAGATCAAACTGGAGGAATTTTAGTTTCAGTATCAAACAAAATTGTGTTAAGTTACAATAAATCCAAGAACAGTTTTTCAGCGAGTTTTTCAATTTGACCAGAGGTAATTAGTTCATATAATCAAGGCCACCAATATGCTCAGCAACAAGCTGGACCTAAATTCTGCATTAAGGCCCTTAGTACATTTCTGCAGCACTCCATTCAAACTAGAATTTCTGAAGCAGATTCAGGTATATTCCAAAATGGAAATTTTGCTTATTTAAATACAAAAATGAATTAAGTATGAACAGACATTCAGTGAGTATAGCTTTGCTTGTGTAGACTGATATTAAATTCAGTTTATTTCACACTGCTGCCAAGTTTTCAATATGCCAGATTTGTGTAGTAACATGACCATATTGTAGAAGTTGTTTGGGGAAGGGGGAAACTGAAGTGTTGGCATCCAGGACACAGCTGAGACTTTCAGCAATGGAAAGAAGATACAACCCTTTTAGCTTTCCTTGTGATATGGTCCGAAGTGGCTGTTCTTGGATGGGGGAGGAGATGGGGAAGATGGGCAAGCTAAGTTTCCCACCACAGAAACCCTTGACATCAGTGGATCCAATGACAATGGATAAGCAAATTCTCTGGATATTACTGCTGTGAACATAGTGAACTTTGTTTATTATTTTATTGATTTAGTTTGGTTTATAGCAGCAGTTCGCAAACAGGGGCCCGGAGCCCCCTGGGGAGCCACGAGCAGGTTTCAGCGGCTCCACCAAGCAGGGCCAGTGTTAGACTCATTGGAGTCCAGGACAGGAAGCCAAAGCTCCGCTGTGCAGAGCTGAAGCCCAGGGCTCTGAGCTCTGCCACCTGGGGTTGAAGTTGAAGCCTGAGCAACTTAAGCTTTGTGGGGCCCCAGGCAATTGCCCTGCTTTCTACCCCTTAATGTCAGCCCTGGCTTTTATATGCAGAAAACCAGTTGTGGCGGCACAGGTGGGCTATTGAGTTTTTATAGCATATTGGTGGGGGCCTCAGAAAGAGAAAAGTTGAGAACCCCTGGTTTATAGTAAATATTTTAACATTATCTGAAATGTTTTTTTGCCTAAGTCACTGATATTTGCAATGTTAGAGTTTATAAAACGGTGTTTTATTTGGTTTGTTTTAATTGCCTGGGAATTGCCTCAGGTTTTAAAAATATTTAAGAATTCTCAGTGACAGACATTCCTGTGTAACTTGCAAACTGCATAGGGACGGACCCCACTTCTCCCATACTACCTACCTCCCAAATGTGCTTACTTCCTCCCTGTGCCTAAAAGACCCTTCCCTACCCCATGGATAAAGAAGGAAACTACATGGGAAGATGGGTGGAATGGGAAGGAAAACCTACATGGAGACAGGGGAAAGAGGCATAAGAATTGGAGATAGGCTCCCTTTCCTCCCTATACATCTCTTCAAGACTCTCTCCAGACTAAACATGGGGGTGGTGGGCATTAAGATAGGGTGTGGGGAGGGCAGTTGTCCCCTTCCCCATGCTTCATAACACATCCTTGGACTGGCAGGTCTGGGTGTCAAGGCAAAACAGGAAGTGGCCCACCCATCCATCACCAGCAGTAATGGGAGCCCTAAGGGGGCACTACTCCATGAGGGCAGGCGGCAGCTCGAGTGTGTAGAGAAGGTCAGAGGGGCAGAAAGTGCAGAGCTGCAGGGGACAGAGGGCAGGAAGTGACACTGAGATAAAGAAGGTGCAGACCCTGCTCCCCCCCCCCCTTGGTGCAAAACTGGACTGGCTCTGCAATGCTCAGGCCACTACCACTTGAAAGTCGATCAGCACTTTTCCCCACCCATCTCCCGCTCCTGTCACAGGTAGATGGAGGCAGTGGCTTAGCTCATGCTAGCTTCTCTCAGAGGACCAGAGTGGGACATGCCCAGCCCCCTGGCTTCCAAAGTGTCACAGGGGAAAAGTGGGGGTGGGGAGGGGGAAAAGATGGCAGGGATTGCAGAAGTTAGGGTTTGGAGGTTTTTTTGGCGAGGGGAGGGGGGGGGGGAAGAGAAGGAGGTTCGGACCATCTTTATAAACATCCACGAAAGTCCATCTCCATAGAAAGCTTTGGAACACTATCCATAAAACCTTCCTGAATTGTTACAAATATGGTCACAAACAACCTTTACAAAACCTTAAGTCAGAACAGTTTGCTAACTTTGACCCTGATCCTTCAAGCACAAAGGGCCACATCCTGCAGCTGAAGCCATACCAGTACCTGCAGCTTGTGCTTCATCCTGGAGAAGGGGATAGAGAATGGGTCAGCAGGGCTTAGCACCTTTGCGGGGGGCGGGCAGGATAGAGGGGAATGGTTATATCTGCACTTTCCTCCTTAGCATTGCCCAGAGAGGTAGAGTCAGTGGGCCACTGTGAGACACCTGGCCTCCAACTGCCAGGGCTAATGAGTTGATGCTAAAATGAGGCATGTGACAGATATGACTGTACCATACAATATCCTGGGCAAACCTTATGGAATTAAGTTAAACTTTATTGAATTACATTTAATACCTTTGGGGTCAACTGTATTGCTTGTGCACTATTGTGGGATTGTATATAACTTGTTTAGGAGGAGGAAGGATTAATGCAATCTCTGAGAGAGAATATAAATGTCAAAAGACTTATGTTGAACAATATAGCAGACACAATTGAAGTATTGGACAGTAGGCATGAAATGGAATTCCTAGGAAGTACTGGAGAGGAGGCGATAGCAAACCCACACCTACGGACGCAGCCTTTGAAGCTTTGCCATGGGTGGAGGGGTATTGTTTGTCTGATGGGGAGGACAGTTAAAAGACCCACTCAGTATTTTCCAGTGACCACACACAAGTCAAAGATTTTTGGATAAATAGCATGGTTTTAAAGAGGCTCGGGGCTTTTTATTCTGATCCAGCAAACGGACAGAACCTCCGATCCACAGAGGGGTGTGTAGCAATTGATAACTGCAGCAATAACACTGTAACCATCCCTGAAGAGAGAATTGAAGCAGGTGTGCTTAGGCAGACTGTCTTTTGCTAGGACTAACCCAGGGAAGGCAGGAAACTGTTCAGTCTGGAAATGCCCCAGTCAGGCAGGAGAGAGATACAGCTCTCCACCCAAGAAAGGCAAGAGCCCAGGAGCCAGAAGCCTGAGAGTTGGTGCCCTTGCTGAACCACTAAGGGGGGGAAACCGATGCAGTTGCTTTGAACTGCGACAAGACATTTCTCCGATTTTTGCATGTTAGCAGATGGTTACTTGCCTTCTTGTAACTGATGTTCTTCAAGACGTGTTGCTCAGATCCATTCCAAACCCGCCCACCTTCCCCTCTGTCGGAGTAACCAGCAAGAAGGAACTGAGGAGGCGCCGGGTCGGCAGGGTCATATATTGAGCACCATGAAGGCGCCACTCCAGGGGGCTCCACAGCCGACCCGACGGGTTCTGCTAGGGGAAAAACTTTCCTACAACTGCGCACATGGCGCGCACACACCTAATTGGAATCGATATGAGCAATTACTCGAAGAACCACCCCATGCTCTGGGTGTCCTAAGCTTCTAATTGCCAGAAACTGGGAGTGGACGACACAGGATGGATCAATCAATAATTGCCCTTTTCTGTTCATTGGCCACTGTTAGAGGACAGGCTAGACCGACCATTGGTCTGACCCAGTACAGCCATTCTTAAGTTCTTAGCTATCACCCACCTAGCACAGTCTCCATTATCCTGTCTAGCTCAGTGTATCTCTGTCCCCTGCTAGTGACTGCTCCACATAAAATAAGAACCTACTAAAGCTACTAGCTGGAGGAGTCACTCTTTTAATTCAAGCTGTAGAGGCTTGTGTTTTCAGCTTTGACAGACTCAAGTTTGAATCCTGCTGTCAACCCAAATGAAAGGGGTGTTGGCAATGTTGTTATAGTATAGCCATTCTGCCCCTACACTATGGAGCTCACAGCCTTTGGACATCTGGAATAGCTCCATTTTCTCATTTACATTTTTGATTTAATTGCTTTTAAACAATGATTAGTTCTCAGGATGGATTACTTTAATATTTACGTTAATGTAAAATGCCTTGAGACCACACCAATAAGGTGCTTTAACGAGTTGTCACTGTCCCTCCAAATTCACCACTGCAATAGTAAAATGTGCTAGTGTCAAAATAATTTACATGAATTAAAAAGCTCTGATTATGGCCCACTTCCTTATGTGCAGCAAAACCTTTGTCTCCAAATCATGCCCTTAATTGAACCTGAGGAATTGCACTGTAGGCTAATAGGGCTGCCTAGGTGAAAATGAGGACATAATTTGGTCACAAGGGGACTTTACATGTGAAAATACAAAGGTCCTAAAAGATCTTTGCTTCTCATTCACTATCACAGGAAAGGACCATCCCAACTGTCTAACCTCAGGCTGAATTTGCACAGGTGAATTAGAAAAAAAATATTTTTATTTAAAAACGGAGAATATTTGAACTGGAAATAATTGACAGATAATGAACATGGAACTCACAATGCCATTTTCACAAAAGTACTTTTAAAAGTAGAACTACATTAAACTAATTTCCTGGACAACTATCCAAGTTTAGTTAAATGAAAATCAAAGAGAATTTAAGATGATTTGTGCTGTACTCTGGTGGAACAACAGTGGAGTTCATTTTTTTTATGTTTAACCTTCTGGTGGTTCAATACCACTCACTTTCAATATCAACTTTAAAAAAAAAAAAGGGCTGGTAAAATCAAATGAGAAAGTTGCAAAATATTTAACCATGTGGAAGAACTATGCCTGGGAACAAATGCATCAATTATGCTTCCTGAACAAATGGACATTTGCAGATCTGACATTTTTAGCTACGGCAGTGTAGCTGTAGCTGTGCTGGTCCTAGAATATTAGAGGCACAAAGCGGGTGAGATAATATCTTTTATTGAACCAATTTTTGTTGGTGAGAGAGAGAGAGAGACAAGCTTTCGAGCTACAGAGAACTCTTCTTCAGGCTCCTCTGTGTGGCTCAAAAGCTTCTCTCTCTCACCAACAAAAGATGGCCCAATAAAAGATACTACCTCGCCCACCTGTCTGTCTAGTTTTTAGCTATTATCAGTCTCTGGAGGCATGGCACAAGCATCTGCTGCTCTTAAGATAACCATCTCTTCAGATTAGACCAAGTGACAAAAATTGTCTATTGGAGAAGGCCTAACTTTCTGCATTCTGGTCAAAGATAAAACTGACAGCAATCTGGAAGATTAGCAAGAAGAAATAGCAGCAGATTCAAATAAAAGAAGCTGAAACATTCCCAGAGTTACTTAGATGAGTCTTTTCTGTGGCCTCTGTGATATAGGTCTTCACAAATGTATCTGGACTGAATGGTTATTAATGTTGAAGTTGCCTTAAGGCTTGAAATTGTCATTGTCAAGGTTCCTTCCCCACTCTGAACTTTAGGGTACAGATGTGGGGACCTGCAAGAAAACGTCTAAGCTTAACTACCATCTTAGATCTGGTTTTGCTGCCACCACTCCCAAGTGCTAACTCCCTTCCCTGGGTAGCCTTGAGAGACTCCTCCACCAATTCCCCGGTGAACACCGATCCAAACCCCTTGGATCTTAAAACAAGGAGGAATTAATCATTCCCTCCCTTTCTTTCCCCCCCACCAATTCCTGGTGAGTCCAGATCCAATCCCCTTGGATCTTAAAACAAGGAAAAATCGATCAGGTTCTTAAAAAGAAGGCTTTTAATTAAAGAAAGGTAAAAATCATCTCTGTAAAATCAGGATGGAAAATAACTTTACAGGGTAATCAAATTCAAAGAGCTCAGAGGAACCCCCTCTAGCCTTAGATTCAAAGTTACAGCAAACAGAGGTAAACACTCTAGCAAAAGGATCGTTTACAAGTTGAGAAAACAAAGATAAACCTAACACGCCTTGCCTGGCTGTTACTTACAAGTCTGAAATATGAGAGACTTGTTCAGAAGATTTGGAGAGCATGGATTGATGTCTGGTCCCTCTTAGTCCCAAGCACGAACAACCCCCAAAACGAAGAGCACAAACAAAAGCCTTCCCCCCACCAAGATTTGAAAGTATCTTGTCCCCTTATTGGTCCTTTGGGTCAGGTGTCAGCCAGGTTACCTGAACTTCTTAACCCTTTACAGGTAAAAGGATTTTGGTGTCTCTGGCCAGGAGGGATTTTATAGTATTGTACACAGGAGGGTTGTTACCCTTCTCTTTATAGTTATGACAGTCATTAATAGGAAAGGTTTTCCCACTAACCTATAATTTGCAATCTATTTATTTCTAAAATAAATAAATGGAGAGAGAGAGAATTACAATTATTTAAATAGAATAACTACTATGTAATGTACTAAATACAACAGACAAGTGTTAACAGGCTACATAAACTGGAAAGTTATTGCTTTCAATAAGCACACATTTAAAATATTTTCAGAAGTGTATTAAAATAATAAGGGAAACTTTACCTGATACTCTTCTGTTAAATCTGTTAATAACTGGAGCTGCAAAATAAAGAAAAAAAAAATCAGTTAAAGGTGAAATTACTGTTTACTAAAATAAGTCATTAGAATCAAAACTATCACATTGATAAAGCCACTTTATATTTTATATTTTATATCCCACCCTATTAAAATCTTACATACACTCTTCATCCACTTCCTTATGTACCAGGAGGAGTTTGGATATTTAAAGCTAAGCTAGATTTTTCAAGAATGTTATAGGATAAAAAATAAAACAGCCTTTTAGTACCTGGTATTTTCTTCCCATTACACTAATCAGGTTACCATCTCAACCTTCTTTTTGATAAACAGATTGAGCTCCTTAAATCTCTCACTGTAAAGCATTTCATCAGCCTCTCAAGTCATTTTTATGGCTCTTCCTGCACCATCTCCAAAATTTCAACGTCCTTTTTAGAGTGTGGACATGAGAACTGGATGCAGTATTCAGGGCCGGCTCTGGCATTTTTGCCGCCCCAAGCAACAAAAAAAAAAAAAAAAAAAAACCTGCGGCGCGGCCGGAGCCAGGGTGCAGGGGGACTCCCTGCGCTGCAGATGTGCCCCGGTTAGAGGGGAGGAGGGGGAGGGAGCGGGGGGGAGAGAGAAGGGGGCGGCCAGGGCTTCAGCAGGGCACTGCCACGTGGCCCCAACCGCCGCGCCACCTGCCGGGAGGGCTCCGCGCCGCTCCGGTCAGCTGGGAGGGAAAGACACGGGCTGCCCTACCGGGCTTGCTGCAGGGCACTCCCCTCCTCCGCACCGCCGCCCCCCTACAGGGTGGCCAGAGCGGAACAACAACAAAAACCAGCCGTGCCGCCCTAGGATTGGGCGGAATGCCGCCTCGTACAATCTGCCGCCCCAAGCACGAGCTTGCTCGGCTGGTGCCTGGAGCCGGCCCTGGCAGTATTCCAGTATCAGTCTCACCAAGTCTGGATACAGAGGTAAAATCACTTCCTTACTCCCCTGTTCATCCATCCAAAGACTGAGTTAGCCTTTTTGCCACAGCATCGCACTGGGGATTTATGTTCAGTTCAGTTGTTTGTCAACTTTGACCAAGAGATCTTTTTCAGTCTCTGCTTTCCAGGATACAGTCCTCATTTTGTAGGTATGGCATGCACGCTTTAATCCTAGATTATGACCTTGCATTTGGCTATATTCAAACGCATTCTGTTTGAATGGGCCCAGGTGAATTAGTGATCCAGATTGTTCTTCCGTCTTTTCTGCATCTGCACAGATAACGTTATTTAAATCAAGAGTGGAGCAAGCAAAAACAGAAAGATAAAGCTGAGTGGTGCTGTTGAAGACAAATAATGGCACTACGGCCACTCTTTCTGCCTATGTGGAAGAAAGAATGGCAGCACAAAAAGAATCAAAGCAAAACCTCACAGTCTCCTTCCAAGGAGAGAAAAGTGAAACTACGCCATCCAAACTACAGACAAGCCCAACCAACAGCTAGAATGGCTACACTGGCAGACTACCATAAAGAACAATGTGCAGTGCTGACTCAAGACACACCAGAGAATCACAGCCCAATGGGGAAAACAATCTTTCAAGTGGAAGAAAGAACAGACAACAACAACAACTAGGGAGGAATGAAAAGCATTAGAGACTGAGACGTGGGACGGACCAGGGAAGTGCAGGGGCCTGAGAATTATTTATTTATTTTGCTGAAGGGAAAGAAGAAATAAAGCAAGAAACCTGGGATTTGGATCAGATTTATCTCTGTTTCCACATGTACATAAAAGTATCAAAAGATGGAGTTCTCTCCAAGAACGCTCTACGACATCGAGCACACATGAACCACTCATAGGAGTGTCATAGGGGCTTTGTCAAATAGAGTTTTCCACTCAATTTGTTATTAAAAATTTCCTTTGTTTTTAATCTTTTATAAGAATGCTGCAATGGTAATTTGATCATGGAACTTTAGAGGGGAGTGTACCAACATACACAATTTGTATGCCATATATCAAGGTTGATAGAGCAAAGCATAAAAGCACTTTTTGCTACTTCCTTACAGAGATATCCACTATATTAGGAGCACAATTTGTGCCCCACTCATGTAACGTGCACTGGCTGTAAATACCAAGGCATCATCTAAGACCTGCACTATTACTTTTATATTTTGGAGCACAGTAGATCTAGGACTTTTAAATGCTACCTGTTGGAAATGCTGAATTGTACACACAAATGCAACTCAGGAGTTTATGGCACCTTTTCACAAATTTACTCCAGGGATGCAGTAATTTTAACTCTAATGCAGTTCATCCTCAAGACAATCAATCATCACATGAATATAAGAGCAAATGAAAAAACTGCCCCTTCACTTCCATGGATGCAGAGTCTGAAGTGTGAAATTTGCTTAAAATTTTTCAAAAGCTATCGTATTTAGGCATGTTAACATTCCAGAATTGCACCACAAATGAAATATCTACAATATTACACAGCTACTGTTATTACCAGAACAACTCAGTAACATAAAAAAACGACAAAGAGAGACTATTACTAGAAGTCATAACATGAAAGTGCTGGTACGTTAAAAACCCACCATATTTTACTACACACTAACTCTCCGAATCACCATAGGGTAACAGAATTTTCTGCTGAAGTACAATTTCATCTCATGACTGAGAAATTCAATTTTTTCTTCTAACATAGCTGGGATTGATATGGGATTGATAAAGTTTTTTGCCTTTCAGGCTTCTGTAAGCAGTAAATACAACATCTGAAGAGGCTCGTAGAAGGCAGACAATATGGATAGTGAGCGATCAGCTGTTGTGACCTGCACAGAATGTGCCATGTTTGTCTTTCTCCCAGAGGACAGAAGCGAAGGTTAAAGGACTGGAGAACTATGTATCAACCCTGCGTTGCATCAGAAAAAAGGAAGAGTTTCTGGATAGAAGTCAGTGTTTGGTACTGCAGGCACAGCAGGCTGAAGAACCAGAGAGGGCAGTGCAGAACAGGGAAGAAAATTAGCAGGAGGTGACCTCCAGAAGAAGAAAGAGGAGAACCCGTGTACCCCCAATACAGATAGAGGTAAGAAGCCGTTTTCAGGCTCTCTGCACAGGTACTACGGCAGAGAATTGTTTGGAAGAGTCATCTGAGGGAAAAGATCAGAAGGAGACCCCATTGGCCAGAAGGCATGGGATGCATTGTCCTAGAAATGGAGGTTCCACCACCACCACTCCCAAGAGGAGGAGACAGGTGGTGGTGGTCAGGGATTCCCTTCTAAGGAGGGATAGCTCAGTGGTTTGAGCATTGGCCTGCTAAACCCAGGGTTGTGAGTTCAATCCTTGAGGGGGCCACTTAGGGATCTGGGGCAAAATCAGTACTTGGTCCTGCTAGTGAAGGCAGGGGTCTGGACTCGATGACGTCTCGGGGTCCCTTCCAGTTCTATGAGATAGGGATATCTCCATATATTATATTAATATTAAGGAGGACTGAGTCATCCATCTGCCAGCCAGACTGGGAAACTTGAGAAGTGTCTGCTGCTTGCCTGGAGCTAGAATTCAGGATGTGATGGAGTGTCTGCCAAGACTGATAAAGCCCTCGAACCACTATCCCTTCCTACTTCTCCATGTGGGCACTAATGATACTGCCAAGAATGACCTTGAGCGGGTCACTGCAGACTATGTGGCTCTGGGAAAAAGGATAAAGGAATTTGATGTGCAAGTCATGTTCTCGTCCATCCTCCCTGATGAAGGAAAAGGCCCAGATAGGGACCATTGAATTGTGGAGGTAAATGCGTGGTTACGCAAGTGGTGTCAGAGAGAGGGATTTGGATTCTTCGACCACTGGATGTTGTTCCAGGAAGAAGGATTGCTATGAAGAGATGGGATCCAACTAACGAAGAGAGGGAAGAGCATCTTTGCAGGCAGGCTTGCCAACCTAGCGAGGAGGGCTTTAAACTAGGTTTGTCGGGGGATGGAGACCTAAGCTCTGAGGTAAGTGGAATACCGGGAGGAAACACAAGGAGGAGAGTGCAACAGGGGAGGACTCCTGATTCACACTGAGAAAGTAGGGCAATCAGCTAGTTATCTTAGTGCCTGTACACGAACGCAAGAAGTCTGGGAAACAAGCAGGAAGAATTGAAAGTCCTGGCACAGTCAAGGACCTATGATGTGACTGGAATAACAGACTTGGTGGGGTAACTCACATGACTGGAGCATTGTCATGGATGGGTATAAACTGTTCAGGAAGGACAGGTGGGGGAGAAAAGGTGGGTGAGTTTCACTGTAAGTAAGAGAGCGGTATGACTGCTCAGAGCTCCGGTATGAAGCTGGAGAAATGCCTGTTGAGAGTCTTTGGGTTAAGTTTAGAGGCGAGAGCTGCCAGGGTGATGTCGTGTTGGACATCTGCTATAGACCACTGGACCAGGAGGATGAGGTAGACGACGAGGCTTTCTTCGGACAACTAACAGGAGTTTCCAGATTACAGATTTTGGTTCTCATGGGGAACTTCAATCACCCAGACATCCCCTGGGAGAGCAATACAGCAGTGCGCAGACAATCCAGGAAGTTTTTGGAGCGTGTTTGGGACAACTTCCTGGTACAAGTGCTGGAGAAACCAACGAGGGGCTGTGCTCCTCTTGACCTGCTGCTCACAAATAGGGAAGAACTGGTAGGGGAAGTAGAAGTGGGTGGCAACCTGGGCAGCAGTGATCATGAGATGGTCGAGTTCAGGATCCTGACAAAAGGAAGAAAGGAGAGCAGCAGAATATGGATCCTGGACTTCAGAAAAGCAGACATGGTCTCCCTCAGGGAACTGATGGGCAGGATCCCCTGGGAGGCTAATATGAGGGGGAAAGGAGTCCAGGAGAGCTGGCTGTATTTTAAAGAAGACTTATTGAGGGCACAGGAACAAACCATCCTGATGTGCAGAAATAATAGCAAATATGGCAGGCGACCATCTTGACTTAACAGAGAAATCTTCGGTGAGCTTAAACACAAAAAGGAAGTTTACAAGAAGTGGACACTTGGACTAGGGAGGAGTATAAAAATATTGCTCGAGCATGCAGGGGTGTAATCAGGAAGATGAAAGAAAGCACAATTGGAGTTGTAGCTAGCAAGGGATGTGAAGGGTAACAAGAAGGATTTCTACAGGTATGTTAGCAATAAGAAGGTGGTCAGGGAAAGTGTGGGACTCTTACCGAATGGGGGAGGCAACCTAGTGACAGATGATGTGGAAAAAGTTGAAGTACTCAATGCTTTTTTTGCCTCAGTCTTCACGGTCAGCTCCCAGACTACTGCACAGGGCAGCAGAGTATGGGGAGGAGGTGATCAGCACTCAGTGGTGAAAGAACAGGACTATTTAGAAAAGGTGGACATGAACAAGTTTACGGGGCCAGGTGTAATGCATCTGAGGGTGCTGAGGGAGTTGGCTGATGTGATTGCAGAGCCATTGGCCATTATCTTTGAAAACTCATGGCGATCGGGGGAGATCCCGGATGATTGGAAAAAGGCAAATATAGTGCCCATCTTTTAAAAAGGGAAGAAGGAGAATTATGATATGATTGGAATAACAGAGACTTGGTAGGGTAACTCACATGATTGGAGCACTATCATGGAGGGGTATAAATTGTTCAGGAAGGACGGGTGGGGGAGAAAAGATGGTGGAGTTGCACTGTATGTAAGAGAGCAGTATGACTGCATTGGTTGGGTCTCACGGTTCTGGGTCTTGATATTCAGTACCAGGCTCGGTACCGGAACCAAGGTCCTGCTCCGAGAGGAGAAGTGGGGGTGCTCTAGATTCCGATACGGAATAAGACCTTCTGGAATGTGCCCCCTGGATTGGAGGAAAAGCCCAAGGGTTCCAGAACAGTCACTGTGCTGGCACCTGCCACAGTGCAGGTGGCCAAGCCTTGCAGCTGGGATGCCCTGGCTCGGGGGATGTCAGCTAGAGTGTTGATGCTGGCTCTTGCAGGAGACATACAACTCTGCCTCTGAGGATTCCATTTTAGAAGATCAGGGAGGAGCGGTGCTAGCAAATGGTGCCGGGAGGGAGGGGACCGGGGCTCTGCCATCATGACCGGTTTCCCTTTTGACGACTCTCTTGTAGTGGACAGTCCATCGGTGCCAGACTAAATGGTGCCTGTTCCGGGGTTGGAGTCAATGGCACCAGATGAGTTGCAGGAGCCTCAGAGTGGTGCAACATGGGTTGCACTCTGCTACCATCTCTTTGCCCCGCAGACCTCTGAGTTGGGGATCGCTTTCTGTCCATCTTCTGCTTCTTTCTCGGCACCAGTGGAGAGCAGTGCTGAGAGTCCCTTACCATAGTCGTCATCTTCTGCACCAGGGATGATGGACAGTGCCAGGAGTCCTGAGAAGCAGAAGGAGCATCCTTTTCCGGTGCTGGAGATGTGAAGCGGTGTTGACTCTCCTAAGAGAAGACGGAGTGACTTGGCACCAAGGGATAATGAAGTGCTGCCTCCATGAGGAGATCTTGCAGCGCTTCCACATGAGAGATTCCCCAGGTACTTAGTCAGCTGGAATGGGGGTCACTGAGACAAACAGACTTGTGGCATGAAGCACAAGACTTAAACTCTGGAGACCGAGGCATCCCTGGTGCCCAGAGGGACTTACCCCGCTGAGCGGGGTTTGCTATCCTACTGTCTTAACAACTGAAACGTAACGACTACAAATAGAGATGACTATACAAAATAAAAGAATCCAAGTCCACTGAAGGAGTATATGTGAAACACAAGGACAAACTGTAGTTCCAGCAACCCTCATTGGAAGTAAGAAGGAGCTGAGGGGGTGGCAGGTCGTCAGGACCCTTTCTATCAGCACCATGACCATGCGACTCCAGGGTGCACCAGAGTCAGTGTGACAGATACCACTGAGGGGAAAACTTTCTGGTGGCAGAGCTCGGGGCAAGCACACACCTACATTGGAATGGACATGGGCAAGCACTTGGAGAACAAGAATGTTCTTTGCTTCAGAAGAGCAAGGTCCATCCGCAGAGACCAAAAACGGATTACGAACAAATAATAGCAAATCCCTTCGGATTTTAAAATTTTCAAATCGCATTTTAAAATTTTCATTCAGATCGTTTAGGAACTTTTGCATTGCTTTCATCGAGGTTTCATCTGTAACAACAACACTCAATGTGGGAAAGTGCAACATCTTTTCTGTTAAGTCTGTCTGAAAGATTGCAAGATTCCTCTGATAGACATACACTTTTTCAAACAGATCCCCAATACAGCTTGCACGGCCTTGGAGCTGCAAATTGAGGGAATTCAAGTGATCAGTAGTATCGCACTGAAAAGATACCTGTGACATAGAAGGGACATCAAAAGATACCTGTGACATAGAAGGGACATCTAGGAACTCACAAGCCTTATTGGTCTTGTGGTTTGAAATAAATTTTATTATTTCTTTTTAAAGTGCACAAAATATCTCTAACACGTACCCCCTACTTAACCAGCAAATATAATTGTGCTGCAACAGGTCACTATATTTGGCTGGAACGTCTTATAAAAGAGCTTTAAAAAGATGATGTTGCAAGCTAGAAGTTGAGCATATGTAGTTCACTAATCTCTTCACAACATCCATTTTTTTTTTTCAAATCCCCAGACAACTTACCATACAGGACTGCGTCTGGTGAATGATGCAGTGAAGTGTATTTAATGAAGGATATATCGCTGCACGACTTGAAGCAAAGCCCTTCTCCTTCCCTCTCATGGAGGGACCTCTGTCTGTAACAAGTAAGTTTACTTTCTGCAGATCTAAACCATTTCCCCCTCTCCCCTCCCTCCCCCCAAAAAGCCTCTCTCGTGTGGTGTAGGTTTCTAATGGTATTAAGCACAAAAATTCTTCCTGGAAAATTTCACCATCATAAAATCTAACAAACAGCGATAGCTGGCCAGTGTCATTTAAATCTCTTGATTTGTCCACTGCAAGAGACATGTATTTGGTGTTTTTTAAATCAGAAAGCAGTGCTGACAGACAATCCTCATAAATTACCTCCAATCTTTGCACTGCCGTAGAATCAGACAGGAGAACTTGCTTCACATGGTTCACAACGTCATCTTTGTTTTTATCTCTGGCAAAAAGCTCCTCCAGCATTTCCAACGTGCACTCTTTCACAAGCTCGGCATCTAGAACAGGCTTTTTCTTTTTAGCTAGTACTCACGTTATCCGAAGAGAGGCAGCTGTTGCTTTTTCCTGTACTGTTGCTGATGTTGTGACAATGACATTTGAAGTGTGACATGGAGACTTCAAGATCTTCAATTTTGTCACATCTTACAACACTGCCAGGAGGATAGGCCGTGTTGAAATTTGTTTACTTTGATTCAAAGTGGTACCCGCCTGTAAGGTTGTCACTGCAAGGCGCAATAGTTTGGCATATAAAGGAGGTATAAAAAGAAAATCCTCTGTCCAGTTTGGGTTAAAATCTCAGTCTTTGCTGTCGACTTTGGATGTTTACTCCCACTCATTCATTTTTGGCTCCGTTTCCATCACTAACAAAAAAGTGGGTGGCGTCCTAGCTCAATTGTAGCTGATGCCATTGTGAGAACTTAAGAGCCAGTCAGTTACTTACTAAAGAAGCCATAGGCAAATGATAGGCAGCACATCACTGTTTGTGAATTTAATTATAAACATTATTTATATTTATATGCGAGCTGGCAGGCCACACAGGAAGCCTTGGCAGGCCACATTTGCCCCCAGGCCACCTTTTGCGCATCACTGATGTAGACCCTGCTGGAGTGCTTGTTTGTTTGAAACAGTACTATTGTTAAAATGCACTAGGGAACCTATAGAGGACACCAGCAGGATCGACATGGACCAATTAATGTGCAACACAGTGATTTCAGAAATCACATCCCTGCACAGAGCATTAGCCCCCTCCCTGTAGAAAAGCCCTAAAATTCTACCTAACTTCAGTGGACTATTGCTCAGTCACACTGTACTGTCAGATCTATTGGGTTCAGAGTTAATTATAAACTCAGGAAAAAGATGATATGCATGGCTGTGGACACCTCTATGAAATGGTGTGTTCAGTGCACAGTGGTGGTAAAGAAAATAACCAAGATGTTAGCATAGATGTAATCACTTTGAATATTGAGTCCACTTTTTGTCATGCTCTCAAAAGGGATACAGCAGAGAAATCAAGAGCAATACAAGGAGATATTAAAATCTTACTCTTCCTTTCCAAAACTATCAATGGTAAAATAAGAGATAAGATTAATACATGGCATAAAGAAGCATCTTTGACCAGATTCCATAGATCACCGTTCCTCAAAAGGAGGACTTAAAGGAGCAGCTCTACTGTAATGTTCTTCAAGGCAGAGGAAAGGTTATAGATAGCAGTCACATTAGTAAGAAAAGGCATGATGCCAAAAATAATGTTTGATGTTACTGCCAGTTAGCTGAGCAAGAATATTAATCGCTTATAAATTAATTAACTCAGGTTGGACAATCTTTCCCCCCCACATAACAAGATCTACTTGCCTGTAAACAAAGTTTTTAAGATTATCTGACAGAGTCAGATGTATAAATAAAAGAAGTGCTTGCATATTCTGACTACTGAGGTTCACAAAAACATGGTTTAAATCAGACACAATAAGAAACACTACTGGCCAAAAGCCATACCATGCTATGAGCTTGTCAGCTCTCACAAGCTGACTCACAGAAGTGGGCAGACAATTCAGCAGGTGGCACTTTCCCCTCAATCAGTAACTAACAAGATCTTCCTCCACTTCCTCTTCTCTAATCAGGTCTACCACAAACACAGACCTTTGGATCCTTTTACTGACTTCCTCTTGCATGTTAAGTTCAAGCTCACTCTGCTTTCAAGATTCTTCAAAACCCACTCCCACTTAACCTTATTATTTCATCATATTGACTCCCTTTTTGCGGCAGAGAGTAGCCTGTCGTAGCCAATCAACACAGGGAATTTCATAATTGAGAACACTGTGCAGCATCCTGCTCTGATTATCTCAGTTCCATTTCAGTTCTGTAGTAAAGACACTGTAATAAGTTTTGTAAAATGAATTAGGTCAGTCATATGAGACCGCCCTACAATACCAGACTATTGCAGTCTTTGCTGAGAAGCAGAGAGGGACTACCATATTTGTGTGGCAAAATACAGCATTTGTGGAGAAGCAAAGTGTAAATAAGCAATACGTTGACTATATAAAACAACAAATAGCAACATAATTGCTCTGGGGCACAATGTGAGCTGGATCCCATTGTTCCAAACCCTTAAAACCCACCAAAGTATATAATGGGGCATCTTTAGGGCTATTGAAAATCAGATAAATATTCGGCTTCAGTATCCATCTTTAACTTCAACAAGCTTATCTAGTAGCCAAGGCCAAAATCCTCAGCCCTGCACCATCTGGATTCAGGCCAAAAGGCACAACAGAAACAGCATGAGGGCTGTTGATGGATTATCTCTTGAGGTGAATGAAGGGCAGATATCCATTCTCATTCTCCTGGAACCTCCAGACAGGTGATTATGAGTTTCTGCCCCATCTCTGGGAGGTGGCAGGGTTCCAGGGAACAAGATCAAATGGCGTGTGTACTGTCTCGAGACATTCAAAAAGTAGTGCTGGGAAAACTATACTTCCACCCCCACATGCCTCACTTGCAGAGTCCCACGGGCTAAGTTCCCTGTAAGCTGTGCAGTCGCGCAGCAGCCATCTTAGCACCGCGCAGGTGCTCAGAGAACCCGCCCGGGGACCTGCCATGGCAGGGCTGCCCCTCCCCTGGCCCAAACCTAGCCCGTCCCCAACTCTGCCGCGTCTGGGACAGCCCTCCCCTGGCCCAAACCCAACCCCAGCCTGGACCTGCTGGGGGAGGGGCGCCTATCCTGCGGCCCCAGCCCCGCAGCTGCCGCAGCGGGGAGAGCCACCTCTCCCCGCCAGCCCAGGTGCTGCTGCAGGGAGAGAGAGCTGGGGAGAGTTCTCTCTCCCCACCATAGCCCAGAGCACCCCTCCTGCATCCTAAACCTCTAATTCCCAGCCCCACCCCAGAGCCCGCACCCCCTGCACTCAACCCTCTGCCCCAGCCCTGAGCCCCGGCCCCACCCCAGAGCCTGCACCTCTACCGGAACCCTCACACCCCTGCACCCCAACCCTCTGCATCAGCCCTAAGCCCCCTCTCACACCCCGAACCCCTCGGCCCCCACCCCCACCACATGAATTTTGTTATGTGCACTAATATGAAGGTGATGTGTCACACATCACCTCCATATTGGTGCACATAACAAAATTCATTCCGCACATGGGTGGGAAAAATTAGAGGGAACACTGCCCACAAGGTTCTATTCTCTCTTTAGTCTTATTCAGCATTTGCAGGCAGCCATTAGGAGAACTGAGGAGATATCACTGATTCAAATGCCTTACCACCACAACATTACTTTCTACAAGCTAGCTATGTGCTTGTCTTAAATCAGAAGGCTGAAGCTAAACCCAAGTAAAACAGAAGTTATGCTGATTGTCAGAGGAAAACACTTCAAAAAAATTGATAGCCATGGTTTAGTCTCCTCTGCCTAAAGATATGTATTCACAATTGGTCACGTCAGTCCACAGCTTAGGAGAGCTCCTGGATTCCTTCCTCATGTTAAGCTCACATATAGCAGTGTCCACAAATAACATATCCTACCTTCTACAGCTGGAAAGGAAAGAACATCCCCATCCTGGCAGATGATGACCTAGCCTCAGCAAGTAATACTCACCTTCATTATCCTCCTAACTGAACTATAGCAATGCAACTTACTTGGGCACGAAATGATCAGCCATCAGCAAACTAACTTGAGCACAATGCAGCAGCATGCCTCCTCAGCACTAGCCATATTAAAACCTGTCGTCCACTTGCTACACTGGCTTCCCATACAATAATGTGCCAAATTCAAAGTTTTGGACTTATCTTCAAGGAGTTCAGTCATCTGGGTCTGGCAGGGCTCAAACCGGGAAAAAACAGGTGCGGTTGTGATGTTCCCAGACCAGGTGCCAGCTCATGCCAAGGCC
Organism: Malaclemys terrapin pileata; assembly: GCF_027887155.1. Taxonomy (NCBI): domain Eukaryota; kingdom Metazoa; phylum Chordata; order Testudines; family Emydidae; genus Malaclemys; species Malaclemys terrapin. Next base: position 1,668,983 of record NC_071511.1, on the reverse strand, counting down.
CCTAGGCCTCATGAACATTGACAAATGCATAGCTGGAAACCAGTCTGGCTCACCTGTGCATTAGCATTGTTAAAACAAATGTTAAATTGATAAGAATGTGTTTAGTCTTGATGAAATGCTTGTAGGATGCTGCATGTTACATCTGTAGCCCATGGTATAAATTTATATTGAGTGTTTGCATTGTAACTGTACATTGTTTCTGTATGGTTTAGCTCAGCAAACAGGAAAGAAGCATTCATGTAAAGAAGCCCCATTGAAAGCAAATGAGTTCCTGTGAAACATCAAAGAACCAAGACTTTGTTGATTGCCCTCCCAAACACACACCCATGAAGAGGAGACACTTGTTCCATTAGTTTGAACTCTGGGGGAAGGGAACCAGAAGGTACTGTATCACTGTGCTGCTTGAAATTTGGAGAGGTCAATATTTCTAAGCTGAAGCAAGAGATTCTCAACCTGCTTAAAGGTTAGTCCTATTCTATTACAATGGTGGGAACTTGGTGTAAATGATTAATAATGCACAAACTCAGCTCAGCCAAACTGTTACATTTCTGATTCATAGAATATCAGGGTTGGAAGGGACCTCAGGAGGTCATCTAGTCCAACCCCCTGCTCAAAGCAGGACCAATCCCCAGACAGAGTTTTGCCTCAGATTCCTAAATGGCCCCCTCAAGGATTGAGCTCACAACCCTGGGTTTAGCAGGCCAATGCTCAAACCACTGAGCTATCCACCAGCTACTATTAATAGATTAATAGAACACTTGACCATAGAGTGGAACAAACATACTGTTTGGTGTCAGGTCCTTTTATTTGCTGCCTCTTTCAGCACAGGTGTATTTCACTAACTTGATAGCTTAAGCATGATTGGCTGCAAATATTAGCCTTACTTCATCACTTTCACTCAACTAAAATAAATCGTATGAATGCAACCCCTTTCCTGCCTAGGTGGTAAACCAGATCATTAAAATGTACAGTATTTTTCCCAAAGCTGTATCACTTATATAACTTCCCTTTTATACATGTAACTTCATTACAATTACAATATTAGATCCCATCAAGTTCCCTAATTTTCATGACTGTATCTGACAATATCTAATATGAATTTAAATTTTAATTCATTCACAAATAGAGAAAAAGAGGAAGCCTCTGTCTGCACCAGTGGTGTACTCTTAAGAAAGGCTGCAGCAAGTTTTAGTTCTGCAGAGTACTGAAGAAATCTAGCCATTAGACCTTGCATTTTTATTCTCTCAGCCTTCTGTTCTATCTTTTTCTAAAATAGCCTTGATGCCTCCGCAATTCTCAAATAGTAATAACTCATAACTTTGGGCCCTTAGTTACAACAACATAATTTGATTTTGTGATGGCATTTGTGGTTGTTTCTTATTCTTGCAATAGGAAACACTTTGGCAATTTTTTTTTAAAATCTTGCATGGCATTTATACTAATGGGCAGATGTTTTACAGTCTACCATGCACCCAAAATAGTCTTAATTTTCTTGAGCTTGGCTGTCCACAACAATTTAATTGTTCTAACTTGGACTGGACAACCACATTTATTCCTTAAAGTATATTACAAGAAAAGCCCTGGTAAATAAATGAACAAAGTTTACAACGTACTGCTTAAATTCACATGCACAGTACCCAGCTTAAACAAAAATAAATTGAAAAACATGAAACAGGTTTGGATAAAAAACAAAACACCAGCAAGTGACTACTGCAAAAACTATCAGATTATTGTACAAAATTATCCTGTGTGAATGAGACGAAGACAGAAAACATAACGTAAACTGTTCCCATTTAACAAGTCAATTAAAAATTACCCAAATCATATTTAAGCTCATACTATAAACTCTTCACACTGTAAATATTAGGAGCAGAGTCAAATATCTGTTGAGATGACTGGCTGTGTGGAATGCAATGTCAAGTGCTGATAAGGAGGTGTGAGACTCTGGCTGTCAAGCCATTTCTCCTCTCACCACGATGTCAACAGGCTCATACAAACACAAACAATTATGATGGCGAGAAAATTTAACAGACTCAAGTTTCAACACTACAGGATTTTCAGTAATGAAAATGTTTAAAGTGCTACTACAGAAACAACACTTCTACCAACAGATGAATAATCCTTTACAGTAGATACCCTATAAAAAGCAGTATTGACTAGCAAATATTATATTTTAAGAGAAAGCCATAATACACAGGTTTCTTATAGAAGATGGAACTTCTCCACAGTAGGTCAGTAATACCTGCTGCACCTACATGTCATTAGAATGTCATGCAAAGGTTCAAAACTTATTTTTGAAATGTTAACATGGAAAATTTCATTAACATTTAAACTATGTTCTATCTGCTAGTGCTAACATGAATGCTAAGGACCAACTTGGTTTTGGACAGTAGCCACAAGACTCTGAAATCCCACACACCACAGCAAGCAGAAATTTGAAGAGGGCAAATAGGCTGAGGGGGAAACCTGGAATCTTGTTGAGGTTGCAGAGAAGTAGGAGAGATTTAGATGATACATCAGAAGGCAAAAAGTGGGGGATTAGAAAGGAGGGAGACAAAGGAGGAAAGGAAGTGATGAAAGGAGTGAAGGGAGAGAACAGAAGAGGGATCACCAGTTATTGAAAACACTGCAAGGAAAAACAGATCCAGGATAGGAAAGACAAGGGAAAAAATGTATTGATGGAAAAGTACAACAAAAAAGACATACAAAGTTGCATCTTTTAAAAAAACTAAAGTTGATTGACAAAATTATAGTTGAATTCAATGCACAAACAATACACCCATATTTTGTCCCTCCTACTACAAGGGAGAGTGATGATGCAGTTATTTTTTACCCTGGGTATTAACGCTTAGTCTTCTGCCTAAACTAGGAGACAGTAAAGTTTGCAAGTTCAGTGTAGCCTCACATCCTTGGATCCAGATCTATCCAATCTATTTTTATTTGGAGTTTGATATTGCAGAAGCAAAATTTTTTTTTTTTTTTTTTTAAGTACAGCGTTGAAGCTTGATCTCAAACATGAAAGCAGCTCTTGGGTATTTGTTTTCTTCTGTTTTGTTTGCTTTCAAAGCACTATATGGAGAATTTAAAAACTATTTTAAGGTAAAAGTTGAGTCAACAGGCAAGCAAAATGAAATGTCTAAAGAAACAAAATTTGGACTAAATTCACATAGCAAACACTGTATTATCTTCTTTTACTCAGGCAGCTCTCTAATGAATTATTAAAAGCCTTTGCACTCCAATACTGACAGATTTTAGGAATCTGGCAGATCTCGAAGGGAGTAAACCATATCTGGATAAACTTTAAAACTTAGAAAGCCAGGCAAAAGGAAAACTCCATTGATTAGCCAGCACACTTTTGCGAAATATTTACTAAAGAATGTTTTTTTAGAATTGAATAGTTTTTAAAATCCCATTGCAATTTTATTATTTCCAGGCAAGTATCAGGGGGTAGCCGTGTTAGTCTGTATCTACAAAAACAACAAAGAGTCTGGTGGCACCTTAAAGACTAACAGATTTATTTGGGCATAAGCTTTCGTGAGTATAAACCTCACTTCTTCGGATGCATAGAGTGAAAGCTACAGATGCAGGCATTATATACAGACACATGGAGAGCAGGGAGTTACTTCACAAGTGGTTAACCAGTGTTGACAAGGCCAATTCAATCAGGGTGGATGTAGTCCACTCCCAATAATAGATGAGGAGGTGTCAATTCCAGGAGAGGAAAAGCTGCTTCTGTAGTGAGCCAGCCACTCCCAATCCCTATTCAAGCCCAGATTAATGGTGTTGAATTTGCAAATGAATTTTAGTTCTGCTGTTTCTCTTTGAAGTCTGTTTCTGAAGTTTTTTTGTTCAATGACAGTGACTTTTAAATCTGTGATAGAATGACCAGGGAGATTGAAGTGTTCACTTACTGGCTTGTGTATGTTACCATTCCTGATGTCCGATTTGTGTCCATTTATTCTTTTGCGGAGGGACTGTCCGGTTTGGCCAATGTACATGGCAGAGGGGCATTGCTGGCACATGATGGCATATATGACATTAGTGGATGTGCAGGTGAATGAGCCCCTGATGGTGTGGCTGATGTGGTTGGGCAGGCCAGTCCTTGCTTACAGACAACCCCCCAACCTGAAGCAAATACTCACCAGCAACTACACACCACACCACAGAAACACCAACCCAGGAACCTATCCCTGTAGCAAACCTCGTTGCCTACTCTGTCCCCATGTCTACTCTGGCAACAGCATCAGAGGACCCAACCACATCAGCCACACCATCAGGGGCTCATTCACCTGCACATCCACTAATGTCATATATGCCATCATGTGCCAGCAATGCCCCTCTGCCATGTACATTGGCCAAACCGGACAGTCCCTCCGCAAAAGAATAAATGGACACAAATCGGACATCAGGAATGGTAACATACACAAGCCAGTAAGTGAACACTTCAATCTCCCTGGTCATTCTATCACAGATTTAAAAGTCACTGTCATTGAACAAAAAAACTTCAGAAACAGACTTCAAAGAGAAACAGCAGAACTAAAATTCATTTGCAAATTCAACACCATTAATCTGGGCTTGAATAGGGATTGGGAGTGGCTGGCTCACTACAGAAGCAGCTTTTCCTCTCCTGGAATTGACACCTCCTCATCTATTATTGGGAGTGGACTACATCCACCCTGATTGAATTGGCCTTGTCAACACTGGTTAACCACTTGTGAAGTAACTCCCTGCTCTCCATGTGTCTGTATATAATGCCTGCATCTGTAGCTTTCACTCTATGCATCCGAAGAAGTGAGGTTTATACTCACGAAAGCTTATGCCCAAATAAATCTGTTAGTCTTTAAGGTGCCACCAGACTCTTTGTTATTTCCAGGCAATAACTGAATTTGCATCTCAGTGGAGGATGGGGATGGGAGGATCCTATCCTATTTTAACAATACTTTTCAGCACATGACAAGCACAATGCAAAATAGAGATGAAAGAACTGGCTTTCCACTGGACAGTGGAAAGTTTCATAGTTGTATAATTTTATAAAAATTCTTGGGTTTTTACTTTTCACCTCAGGAGCCTTAAAATTTCTAATTCTTTCTAATGGAAAGCAGATTCTCTTTTTCTATTTTGCCCTGTTAAATTGCTTAGATGGTGGCTTCTGTTTGATTGTTAATTGTTCTTTTAATTTAACAGTGATTTTTCTGTGGTTTACTCTTTGTAATTAGATACAGCAATAATAATCTTATATTATGCTGTAGTTTTGCTTTAGAAAGTAGAGCAAGCTGATGTTAAGAAATATCTTAGAGAGATTTCTATTATAATGGTGCCTCAAAAAAAAAACCTGAGCAAAGGGAACTGCTGAGAGAGAGATCACAGAACTAGAAAAATTAACAAGGACTTTTGACAGATATTCACTGAATGACCCAATAGATCTTTTCCATCACTAGCTTCTATCATGAATTATTTTACCTGAAATGTAAATATCAACTGAAAATTTTATATTGAAAAATTAATCATTGTTGTGACACTAAGCCCCATATTATTAATAGAAATATTGTTATAATATGATTATAGCATATCTAAGATGTATTTTATGCAAGATGGGTCATGAGAGATATAATTGGAAAGGTTATGATTTACTGAATATGATTATCATTTGTATACATGTATCATTTTTGTATCTGAAGTTAGGAATAACGTCTATGCACCTATTATAAATGTGTTTACACCTGGAAAATGCCCACTAGACAGAAAACAATAAGTCTTTGAAGATGCTAATTTCCCACCTTCCTGGAAAGCCTTCCTGTGGACACTGCAAATAAACTTTGAGTTATGACTGCAAGGTCATGTGATCAAGTCACCTAATACTGCACTCCATGATAAAATTAGTACTTTTCCACTGACCGGGGTGGGAATCACACTAGAAGACAAAGGATTCCTGCCACATGTAAAACCTATTTAAGGCAGGGGAGTGACACAATCGTGGTTCATTCGTCATTGAATCCCCGCCCAGTATGGCTGCTGTAAACATCTAAGAAACAAAAAACAAGGGGGGAGAAGGACTGAGCCCAGACTGGAAGGATGTCTAGCCTGTGAATGAAATTTCTGAAGTTTTAAGCTGCAAGCAAGACCAGCTTGCCTTCAAGAATCTCTGCAATCTGCCTAAAACAACATTTAGGGTGAGAATGTGCTACCTGTAACCGGTTTCTTTGGTATCTTAAAGCTTAGATTGTGTGTGTTTTACTTGCTCAGTAATCTGCTTTGTTTGCTATCCCTTAAAATCTATCTTTTGTACTTAATAAACTTGTTTTTGTTTTCTCTAAAATCAGTTTGTGTAATTCATAATGGGGAGGGCAAAAAGCTGTGCAGATCTCTCTCCACATTGAGGGAGGGGGCGAATTTCAATGAGCTTACGCTGTATAGTTCTCAGTGCAGCACAAAACGATACAATTTTGGATTTACACTCCAGAGGGGGAGTGCACTTGAGTGCTGGGCAATTCCTTAGCTAAGCTCCCCCATGCGGAGGTGATCTCAGCATGTGTGTGAAACTGTAGCTGGGCGTGTCCCTACCTGTGTGTGTGCTGGTAAAGTGCAGTTTGAAGTCTGAGGGAGGGCTTGGCTGGCTTGCCTCAGCAATAGTGTAAAGGGAACCCAGGCTAGTGAGGCAGGTGGGCTCAGTGGTACCCCCGTTTCAAGAGGCACCCCGGGGAGAACCTGTCACAATTGTCAATAAATATTTTGGCTACCATCTACAATTATTTTCAACGTGCTAATTAGAGATTATGAATTAAGACTATAGAATATTTAGGTTGCTTTCAGTGACTAAATAGTGCTGTCAGTTTATTCACTAATCTTTTACTTTTGAAGATATGAATTCCAATCCTGCTTAGATCCCAGGTTAGATGGAACAATATAAAAAAAATGGCAGTGTCAAAAAGCTGTGCACTTCTTAATGGCTTTCAAATGAAATAAAACATTGTTGAGCCACTATTTATATACGACAATAAATAATTACATACAAAAATGCCAGATGTATGGTTGCCCATGCAACCTTAATCCTGCCTCTTAGATGTCCAACCTGTGTATTAAATAAAGCTGGGGTCCTGTAGAAAAAGTAACATGATCATACAATTAAAGATTGTAGCGTAATGCACACGCACAAGCGGGTGGAATGAAGGCTGCACAGGCAATCATAATCCTATAATTTCCCAGCTTTTGAGTGCTTGACTTTACAACCTAAATAACTCTTAACGTAGTATTTTTTTAAATATAATTTCCTAGGAAATGAGGTAAAAACAAATTCTATTTTATTCATCTGGAACAACTGCTCGCTCCATCATGCATCTTCATCAGAGTTTGAATCCTGAATCTTGCGCTACAGAACTACCTGCATTGTTTGACAGCAGAAAGCAGCTGTTATTTGGGGAAGCAGGGATGGAAGAAATGGGCTACATCCAAGGGATGAGCAGGGGAATCCCTGGCTAGTTTCCTCTCGCCCAGTTCCAGAGTGGTGGTTGGGCTCCTACCCCTGATGCCAGGAGAAGGGTTTCATGGAACAAATAATAGTAACTTCTCTCGGTCACGAATCTTCAAGATCTGCTGCAAACAATGGAGGGATCCAAACTTCTTTAAAATGTATGTACTTTTTTTTTTTTTTTTTTACAGTGGAAAATATTAGTCAACCTAAATAAACGCTTGTTATCAGCTCTCCCTATAACACACAGATCCCAAATCAAAACTGGTGAACTAAAAGAACATGAGAAGATTACTTTCCACCATCCTTGAAAAATGCTACTTATCCAAAAAGAGTAATATTTTTGGTTGGCAAGTAATATAATTATGGTTACATTAAAAACTGATGATTTAACAGATAGGCTTGTAGAAATTTTGCCTGGACGGGTACATTTTTATGATTGGTTTGAAGGCTGGCTTAAACAGTTTTTATTTAATATACCCCTTTGTAGCTCAGCTGAAGTCATTAGAGGCAACATGTCAAGGTTTCACACCAAAATTGTGTGATGCAAGGAAACCCCAACCCTCAGCACTAAGGAGTTAATGCAGCCTGATTGAAGCACTTTTTCATTCTCTTGTGACTTGCACTATCAAAACAGCATTCCATATTATCTACCATTGCAATGACGTGATCCACACAGACCTCTCTATTTCTTGCTGACATGTTTCAGAGTTCTTGACAAATGCTGAAAACTTTTTTAAAGGAGTTCATTTTTAGGAGGGTTATAAAGATTATCTATATTAGTAGCACAGGTGTACAAGGTTCCTTACAAACAAGGTCCCAGTCCTAAGGTATAATCTAAATTAGAATGATACAACACATATAGTGATTAAGGATCTGGCCATATGAAAACTGCACAATAGAGGAGATTAAGAACTGAAGTCCATGAAGGATTTGAAAGAGGAGTTTTTGTAGTACACAGAAGAGGAAGGATGTTCATAGTATAGGGAAAGTCACGAAAAGAGGTACAAAGTAACGAGTGGGAGGAGACTATAAAGCAAGCATAGAGCAAGAGACAGGGTGTAGGAGGAAAACACAAGCTGAGATGTAGGTGAGGCTGTCATGAAGAGTCTTGAGAGTGAGGAAGAGCAACTTAAGCTTGATTCTGAAAGACTAAGCCAGGAAAATTATTTGAAAAAGAGTGCAGCAATATGGTCAGAGAAGCAACACTATAGACATTTCAGTAGTCACAGTGAGATAAGGCATGTACCATGGGTTTTAGAAGTTGGTACGGAAAGTTGTTTTGAAATATTGAACACCACAAAAAATTTGGAAAGCGCCTAGAAGTTTTGAGGGGAGAACTCTAATGAGGAATTGAAGATGGCAGTGCGATTGGGGGAACCAGAATAATGGAGTCTTCAGAAATTAAGAAAGAGTATACAAAACGTTTTAAGACTTGTAAACAATTAAAAACTTATCTATAAAAATAGAAGGTGTATCCTGTCTAGGGAATCCTGAAGCATTTCCCAGTTGGTCAGAATCATAGGTAATTTTACACATATTTTCCCACACTGTTTCCAACACTTAGAACAGTGTCCTAACCTCTTTCTCTTTTGAGTCTCTCCTAAACACTCACTTTTGGCTTCCTTCCCAGAATTACCTACTCAACTCTGCTCTCATGCGCCTCACCCTCATTACTGGACTCTCATCACATCAGAAATACAAGTTATTAAACTAAAAGACAGGTGCTTTTGACAATCCCAACCTAACTGACTTTGGAGCCTAAGCTTCCATTGGACTTGGGCACTTTTGAAAATTTTACCCGTTAACAAGATTTATGTCCTACTGTAGCAACTCAACTCACAGTTCTTTTAAAGATGCATTCTCTCTCCCTTGCCTGTACTTCACCTAATTTTAGTATGGTATGATTTCAGAGGTGCTGAGCAATTACACCTTTCATTGGCTTCAATTTTCAGAGCTTTTGAAAATCAGATCCTAATACCTCTGGAGCAGAGAGAGTCTTATTTATCTGTAAACCACTAGCATACAGCAATGACTCTTCACAAATAATTAACATAGACTGGAAGATACAACCTACTTGAAAACTTTTAAGAACCATTTTTAAATAAGTAGAAACAAATTGTTAATGTCTCAATAGCTGAGAAGATAGTTTAAGGAATTAACATTCTCTAAAGTTGTTGTAATTGTTTAAATTCAGCAATTCACAATTGAACAACATCTATTTCATGAAAGAACAACATGACATAGCTTTGCAACTTTCATGGCAACAAGTAAAAAAACTGGGGGCCAGCGAGTGCAGCATGAATAAAACCTAAACCACAATTAAAACAATATTATTAAGAGCAAAGTATTTTCTAAGGGCATGTCTACACTACAGCCCTAAGTTGACCTATGTTAAGTTGACTTACAGCCACCGTAGTAATTACTGCAGTGGCTGATGTCCACACTACCCTCCTTCTGTCAATGGTGCACGTACTCGCAGACCAAAGAGAGGCAGTGTGGGGGGCTGAGAGACCTCTGCACTGCTCCCCACCTGAAGCCCAGCTCTTGCCTCGCCGCTCCCAGCGGGGGAGGAGGGGAAGAGGGGCAGCACAGCCGCACAGGTTTCTCACCTTCCAGAGCCGGGAGCCTCCGGGCAGCAGATCAGCTTGGAGTGGGAAGCCAGGGACAGCCAGCTCCTGCATGGAGCCTTGAAATTGGCAAGACAACCAACAGCCAATGTAAGTAATGCAGTGTCTACACAGATACTGTATCGCCTTAACTACACCAACATAAGCCCTACGCCTCTTGTGGCGATGGACTTATGTTGGTGTAATAGGGCATTTACATTGGTGGGACAAGGTTGTAGTTTGTCCACTGACACAATTAGGTCAATGTAAGCGGCCTTATGTCGACCTAACTGTGTAGTGTAGACCAGGCCTAAGTAAACTTTCATTATTATTAAAAATGTATATTATGGCACTGCCAAGAGACATCAGGATCAGAGCCTCATTGCTAGGTATTGAATAAACTTGAGCTAAGCAGAGGCACTGTCCCACAGAACTTACAATCTACAACGACATTGTCTGCTACTCCCTTTGCTTTGCCAACAATGCCAGCTTTGATCACCTGCTTCTCCTGCAGATACCTTTGCATTTTCTTCCAGGTTGGCCCTTATCCAGGGAGAGGGAGAGAGAGAATCCAATACCAATCCTTCCAAAAGAATACTTGTAAGTACTTTGAAAATTACCTGGAAATCATGCCAGAAATCCAAAACAACAACTATCAAAAACAAACAAAACCACCTGCTGTGGTCTCTCCACCCCCTCCTCCATGTCGCTCACCCTTACGGCCTGGTAAAAAGTATGGGGGGACAAGGGCCCCCCGCTTCAGTGCCCATGGTTGCAAGTACCACTGCATCCTTGCTCCAGAAACATCACCTTTGCTTTCATATGTTATACAAAATGTAGCAGGCATATATTATACTATAATCTCTGTATCAGTCATTGAAATTTCCTCACCATGCAACACAAATTGAACACACAGCTTAATCAGCATTTGTTTGGGGTTGTGTAAATGAGACTGGCTCGTTAGCTTACAGTAAGAGTGAGCATTGCAGTATCACTCAATCTAGGTGGGAATGGAAATCTTTATGTCTGTGTGTTGTTGGGTTTTTGTGTGTTTGTTTTTTGGAAATAGAGTCCCTCTCTGCCCAATCTTGAAAACTCCAATTTTTGAAAATTCTGGAAATCATGCTCTCTGACCACTCTACCTACACATCTAAGAACTTATACTGCATCACCATGGAAAAGTAGCCCTTTCTGTTAATATACTCCTTGACTTTACTGGAGGTGGTATCACAGAATATGGGGAGATGGGTTTCCTGAACAGCTTCTGCACAATTCAGAAGCCCAGTTGTTTAAACCCTTCCGTTAACTCTGATGCACTGATCACCTTGATTACAATCCCTTGCAATATGCTATGTATCACTATGCAAATCTCCACAATAGTAGCTCCCACCATGGGCTTCCTGATCCCAAACTACTGACTATATGGGGTAGCCATAAATGCAACACTACTCTCTCTCTCGCGGCCCAACAGAGTGGTGCTCTCATCTTGGAGGTCTGGCATTGCTACATTAAGGCTAGCTCACCACAGAGGGACAGAAGTGTCTCCTTCCTCATTGTGAAGTTATACAGTCACTGTTGCTTATCCCAGGTCTCAAGGACAATTCAGTCCCACTAGTCCGATTATGGTCCGGATCCAAAAACAGCATTCCATCTAGTGAACAAGTTAATCTCAAATACACACTCCCAGCTTTTCTGGAGGTCCCAGAGGATTAGTGATTATTGCAGCAAATTCTATATTTTATGCCAGAACATTCTCCACCTGAAAATTTATAGAAATTTGCCTGGGAATCATGCAGTTTGACATCTTCTTTCAATTTCCCTGGATAGCTCTCAAAAGCAACTGATACAGAGAGCTGTGCTAGCAACTGTGCAATAGGTCCCAAGCAAGCAACGCAACAAGAGCAAAGTACAGCGTAAGAAGTGGTTCAATTCTCTAGAGTTAACACAACCTTTGGGCATGCCTACACTATGACGGTATACCTATGGTGTTGTAGCTGTGCCACTGGAGCACCGTAGCATAGACTCTTCCTACACTTATGGAAGAGGTTCTTCTGTCTATATAAAGAACAGGCGTACTTGTGAAACTGCATTATTGATTACTATTAAACTTTTACCAGAAACCAAGTATTATGGCTGAAAATACTACTTTCATTAAGTAGTCTGTATTTAAAGGGAATTCACAGTTTGTTCTGCAGTAGCACACATTAATATTTGGAAGATGCCTGCAATGTGCAGTCCTTAATTAGAATCATGTCACAGCTACCATCATGTAGCACAGTGAATGTAAATGCTGGATATCTGCACTTGGCAGCTGCTTGGCAGGCTTTATAATACGAAATCTTACTGAAAATTGATAGTGTCTTTAAATAATGTAATACAAGAGTATAGACAGTATTTTGAAAATCAAATACTTAATATCCTGCAGCAGTCTTCCAATCCATCCACATCTGATATACTGTTTACCATCAATTTGGGCTACTTAACAGCTAGTAACAGGATTTATATTCAGCCATCATTTTCAAAGAGAGCAGCCTAATAAGCTAATGTAACATGACAACATAGCTTCCACTGGGGAAAACATCTAATATATAACTTCTAATCAAAGTTTTGGGGACCAGGCTAGATGGACAAATACAGTGTGATTGAAGTTACATTGTCAAGCTTGAGACAATAAAAAGTGAATATACTGCATATCAAAACACGTAAAAGCAGTGAACAACAGAAAAGGTCAGTCTCAATGAACAAGCGAGCATGGATAGAACAGACCAGGTCTCGTGTCACACAAGTCATTCTAAACATGAATAATGATACATCTAGTCATCCTTAAAACAATGAGTTAGTAGTAGTTTCAGGTACCCAAGTCCCTCTGCCTATTCATGGTTTTACATAATTGCATTTTCCTAGGGTTTAAAGCATTGTTCTCTCCTTTTACTATATGGAAGGCTCTCACAAACAGGGCAAAGTGACTAACCACCAGCATGGGGGGAGGGGGCAGTGAAACTGAGTGTACATAAAATGCTGTCAAATAAGCACTAAATAAGCTAAAAACAAAAATCTTTATAAATATATATCACAATCTTAGGTAAAAATGCATTTACACACATGTATATTTTTAAAAAAAGACACACTGATTTCACAAATATATTTTTCTTGCATGATTCACTTTCTCTGTTGTTTTTCCATAGTAGCAGAACACTACACAAACCCTCTCAGACAAAAGTTAACAGAGAACGGCAAAACAGCTGCTCATTGGGAGGTAAAAGTGGCATTACAAGAATGATAAGAAGCAGTGTTGTCTAGATAGTTTAGAACAGGAGACAGAGTCAGGATCCAACTCTATTCCCAACACTGTAGCTGTCTTAGACAGTGAAGTTAGGCAAGTTCCAGATTCTGTACCTTCAGCTTTTCCATTAAAAAGTATACAATAATTAGGGCCCTACCAAATTCACAGTCCATTTTGGTCAATTTCATGGTCATAGTATTTTTAAAATCATAAATCGCATGATTTCAGCCATTTAAATCTGAAATTTCATGGTGTTGTAATTTTAAGGGTCCTGACCCATAAAGGAGTGGGGGGGGGGGCACGCAAAATTATTGTAGCGGGGGTGGGGGGAGTTGTGGTACTGCTACCCTTACTTCTGTGCTGTGCTTCTGAAGGTAGAATGCACTTTGGGTAAAAGTGGGTTTTAAGGAAAGGAAGGAGTGAGAGCAGCAGAATTATAACAATGCACTTCAAAAAGAGCAGACTTTAACAAAGTCAAAATACTAGCAGATAAGGTCCCCTGGGAAGAAAATCTAAGGAGGTCAAGAGAGCTGGCAGTTTCTTAAGAAGACAGTATTAAATGCACAACAGCAAGCTATCCTGATGCAAAGGAAAGATAGCAAGAATAGTAAGAAGCGAATATGGATTCATCAGGAGTTCTTTAATGATCTGAAAATCAGAAAGGAATACTACAAAATGTGGAAACATGGGCAAATTGCTAAGGAGTACATAAGAACAGTGCAAGCACATAGACAAAATCAGAAAGTCTAACGCACAAAATGAGTTACACCGAGCAAGGGACATAAAAGGTAGTAAGAAGAGTGTTTACAAATATATCAGGAGCAAGAGATAGATAAAGGAAACCATAGGTTACCTTAGCAGAGAAGGAGAGCTAATAACGGACAGCTTCAAGAAACCTAAAGTGTTAAGTACTTATTTTTCATCAGTCTTCACCTTAAAGGTTAATGGTTACCAGATAGTCAACACAATTAATATTAATAATGGGGAAGAAACAAGCCAAAATAAGGAAAGAGCAAGTTTAAGAATATCTAGACAAATTAGATGTATTCAAATCATCATGGCCCGATGAAAGGGTACTTAAGGAACTAGCTGAAGCAACCTCAGAACTGTCAGGATTATCTTTGAGAATTCATGGAGACAGACAAGGACCCAGAGGACTGGAAAAGGTCAAACATAGTACCTATCTTCCAAAAGGGGAACAAAGAGGACCTGAGCAATTCTCTTCCAGTCAGCCTAAATTCAATACCTGGAAAGACACTGGAACAAATTAAACAGTCACTATATAAGCACCTAAAGGATAATAGGGTTATAAGGAATAGCCAACATGGATTTGTCACAAATCATGCCAAATCAATCTAATTTCCTTCTTTGACAAGGTTACTGGCCTAGGGGAGGGGGGGGGGGGCACGACAACAGATGTGACTATCTTGATTTTAGTAAGGCTTTTGACAATCCTGCATATCATTCTCATAAACAAACTAAGGAATGTGGTCTAGATTAAATTACTGTAAGGTGGGTGCGTACGGGTTGAAAGACCCAACTCGAAGAGTAGTTATCAATGGTTCGCTGTCAAACTGGGAGGACATTTCTAGCGGGGTTTCATAGGGGTCTGTCGTGGTCTGACATTCAATATCTTCATTAATTACTTGGATAATGGAGTGGAGAGTATGCTTATAAAATTTTCAGATGACACCAAGTCAGGAGGAATTGCTAGAACTTTGGAGGACAGGATTAGCATTCAAAACAACCTTGACAAATTAGAGAATTGGTCTGAAATCCATAAAATGAAATTCAATAAAGACAAGTGCAAAGTACTACACTTAAGAAGGGAAAATCAAATACACAACCTACAAAATGGGGAATAACTGACTAGGCAATAGTATTTCTGAAAATGCTACAGGAATTATAGTGGATGAAAAACTGAATGAGTCAAAAATGTGATGTAGCTGCAAAAAAGGTTAATATTCTGGGGTGTATTAATAGGAGCATCAAGTGTAAGATACAGGAGGTAATTGTCCTGCTCTACTTGGCACTGGAGAGGCCTCAGTTGGAGCACTGGGTCCAGTTCTGGGCACCACAATTTCAGAAAAATATAGACAAATTGGCAAGAGTCCAGGAGAGACCAACAAAGCAATAAAATAAGCTACTAGAGACCCTTTTTTAAAAAATGCATAAACATACTTCCACAACTATTTATGGAAGGGTCTTATGGAATCCAGATATAAATTTGTTTTGGCAAATATTTAATATAAATAAATCTCTAAGTAATCTCTTAATATGGCTGATTTAAAATTTACAGACTCTAAAAATCCTTATTTGGGAAGTACTAAAGCTGTAATCTATAATGAAAGACTTTGTGTACCAGAAAAAAAATTAAAAAATTATGAGACAGTATACAAAAAAAATGGATTCAACTGAAAAACATTTCAATTTTATCATAAGCATTCCGTTGAGATTATTTAAAAAATACATTGAGAAATTACCTTTTACATTTTTACTGCTAAGAATACACATGAACTCAAAAATTCAATACTTAATTAAAATGTATACAGATATGAAAATTAAGCATAATATTTTGATCTTCATATGAAAGTGCTCGGCTGAAGACAGAGAACCCTCATTATGAAAATATGAAACAACTGGAGGTGTCACAGAAACTTTGTACTGTACATTTTCATAGGAATAGGAAGAAAGTACCTCCACTCCTATAAAGTTACGATTGTATAAGCTGGTGGGCTAACACCAGCTCAGGAATGAACCATGCCATGCCAGAGTCTGTTTCAGGCCCTGGCCTCAGGGTACAATTATTCATACACAAAACATTCATGAAGTAACATAAAACAAAACAGGTTGCAGTACCTTTCTCCTTGTTTCTCTCAGCCCCTGGAAGAGGACACACCACTTCCTTCAATCCCCTGCTGAGTCAGATTATTTTGATTTATTATTTGTATTACCATAGCACCTACCAGGCAGCCCTTAATCCCTTCGGAGCAGTTTGACCCTGTCGCTGTCTGTAACAGGTCACTTGTATACATTTGTATACACTCTGCTGGGAAATGGCCATGCCATTTCTTCAGGTTTGCTGCAAATGGCACCATTATATTTCTTTGACAATTCAGCAAATGTATTTTTCCATTAAAACCCAATTTCATAGCTTCTAATGACTGATCCAATATTGCAATCTATTAAAAGACTTTCATGATGGTAACTTCACCCTTTTAATTTGCACCAGTATGATAGACATTTTAGATATGTACAAATACAGTCTCTGCTCTGAACAGTTTACAATGCAGGAGACGGATGAAGCATGGTAAAGGGATTCATCAAGCCAAGCAAAATGGCAGGGGTGAATTTTGCAGACACTTTGTTAGTTCCAAGGGACCTTTGTGGAGCGAGGGGTTAGTTTTTCCTCCATCCAATCTTGTTCACATTACTTAGAGGGAAGTCCCGCTTTTTTATAGGTGGACCACACCGTTGTCTCATGGATATGTCCCTCCCATCTGTTATCACATGGACCACTGCCTCTCTCAATTGCAATAGCATAACATCCATGGGAGAGCTAAAGCAGTTGCTTACCAGGAAAAAATATTAAGAAAAATGTATAATTTTAGCTGTTTTTTTTTTTTTCCAAGGGACAAAATGCTAAAAGTGAACCACAGCAACTCTCCCTCCCATTTGAGAACAGACCAAATGGAAGTGGGGAGAGCCAGCAACAAGTGACTTGCCACGAACCACAGTCTGGGAACCTCTGATTTACACACCAGTAATACAGTATCTAGAGCTTATGTCACTGGATTACTCAACCATTTACTAATTTACACTAGTGACAGAAAACCATTGCAAATTAGCAAAATCAGAAACACAATAAAAAAGGATAATACAGTACCAGGCTAACTTTGTTCATTTTCACAATTAAAACTGAATTATAATTTAGAATATGTTATAATGCAGTAAAATGTTCTATCATACAGTTGTAAAAATAATGAAGTCTTAGAAATAAAATAGTTCACTACAGACTATTAAATATTTGATAAATGGGGAGAAATACAGAGGTGACGTATTAGAGTTCACTGCAAAAGACCATGTTCAAGAACAAAGGTGAGAATAAAGGATCTGACATTCTGAGAGAGGAAACTTCTGAAATAGATTCAGGTCTTTATACACAATGTGCCTTGAAACCATATATACTGAATTACTGATAAATTTGTAAGTGGCTGTACTGATACCATGCTCATTTCAGTACAAGACAGAAATAGTTCTAAGAGGAACCAAACTATTTCCCCGATTTTGTGAAAATACAGAAGTTTAAATTTGTCTAATAGAAAGTATAGGTAAACTATAAACTTCATGCGAAAAACTAAGCTGTCATGGCATACGAGGGAAGGTCCTCTCATGGATCAGTAGCTGGTTAAAAGATAGGAAACAAAGGGTAGGAATAAATGGTCAGTTTTCAGAATCATCATGTTCCCATTACACCTCTGGTGTTTAGGGCAGCGACGAAGCTCCTCCACTCCTATCTGTTTCTGGCAAGTCTTTCAATGGCTCCCCAGCTGTGCCCCAGGTTTTTCAGCTGGGTTTCCACAGCTCTTTGCCATGTTGTTTTCAGGCGGCCTCATTTCTGTTTGCCTTCAAGTGTCCATCTTATTGCTACTCTAGTGATGGAATCAGTTTCCATCCGAAGCACATGGCCAATCCAATGCCTCCTGGCAATGATGGAGCTCATATCCTCCTGGCTGCACTGTGTCAATAGATCTTGGTTTGAGATTGTTCTGGGCCAAAAGATACGGAGGATTTTTCTGAGATAGGCTGTATGCAATGAAGACAGTTTGAATATGTCATACTTTCTCATTCCCCAGCATTCTGCACTATAAAGTAATGTTGAAAGTACACAGCTCTGATAAATCTTGAATTTGGTTTTGGTGTTATATTTTGATGATTTCCAGACAGTATTTAAGCTCCTGAAGGTGCCCCTGGCTTTACTGATTTTGTTCTGGATGTCCTGGCTTGTTCCACCATCCTGGCTGATGGTGCTGCTCAAGTATGTGAATGTTTCTACATTGGTAAGAACATGATTCTCTATCCGTACTGGTGATGGTGAGGCAATATTAAAAAAGTCATGATATCTGTCTTATTACGATTGATTTTCAGTCCAATTTGTTGGCTGAATGTGTTGAGTTAAGTTGTTTTTTCTTGTAATAGGAGAGCGACATCATCTGCAAAGTCCAGGTCTTCCAGGGATGAGAAGGGTGTCCATTTAATGCCTCTTGGCATGTCTCCTGTTGTACGCTGCATTACCCAGTCGATGGCAATGTTAGAGAGGATTGCAGACGTGATACACCCCGATGTACTCCTGTTTTGACTTCAAAACTGAGCTCACTGTAATCAACACTACATGTAAAGTTGAAATAAAAGCTTTTGATGATGTTCATTATATGGAGAGGGATTCCATATGCCCATAGAATGTGCCATAGGCTGGTCCTGTGAATACTATCAAAAGCCTTCTCAAAGTCTATGAAGTTTATGTAGAGCTGCTGTTTCCATTCTAAGCACTGTTCTATTATGTTTCGTAGAGTGAAGATCTGGTCTGTGCATCCACGCCCTTTCCGAAAACCGGCTTGCTCTTTTCTGAGAACGCTATCAACTGCCTCTGATATACGCTGAACTATGATCTTACACAATACTTTGCTTGGCACATATGAGCGTGTGATACCACACCTGTGATACCACGCCAGTTATTCCAATCACAGAGAGTTCCTTTCTTTAGTATCTTCATTATAACACCATTGGTCCACTCATTTGGCACTTTTTCCCTTTCCAAGATTGATGTAAACAGAGGGGCCAGGACAGATGCTGCTAACTCAGGATTTACCTTGAACAATTCTGCATTTAAGTTGTCCTTGCCAAGAGCTTTCCCATTTTTTAAGGATTTGATGGCTTGAATGATCTCTTCCTTAGTTGGGGTGTCTGTGTTGATATCAATATCTTCTTCTGCCTCAATGTTTGGAATCATTAAGAAAGGGCTAGATAATAAGACAGAAAATATCATATTGCCTCTATATAAATCCATGGTATGCCCACATCTTGAATACTGCATGCAGATGTGGTCGCCCCATCTCAAACAAGATATATTGGACTTGGAAAAAGTTCAGAAAAGGCAACAAAAATGATTAGGGGTATGGAATGGCTTCTGTATGAGGAGAGATTAATAAGACTGGGACTTTTCAGCTTAGAAAAGAAACTGCTAAGGGGAGATATGATTGAGGTCTATAAAATCATGACTGGTGCAGAGAAAGTAGATAAGGAAGTGTTGTTTACTACTTCTCATAACAAGAACTAGGGGTCACTAAATGTTTTAAACCTGCTGTCTATTAATTTCAAACAGAAGGAAGTATTTATTCACACAACGCACAGTTAATCTGTGGAACTCTTTGCCAGGGGATGTTGTGAAGGCTAAGACTACAACAGGGTTCAAAAAAGAACTACATAAATTCATGGATGATAGATCCATCTAATAGCTACTAGCCAGGATGGGCAGGGATGGTGTCCCTAGCCTCTATTTGGTAGAAGCTGGGAATGGGCAACGGGGATGGATCACTTGATGATTACCTAATCTGTTCATTCCCTCTGGGGCACCTGGCATTGGCCACAGTCGGAAGACAGGATACTGGACTAGATGGACCTTTGGTCTGACCCAGTATGGCCTCTCTTATGTTCATTTGGCAATTATTTTCTACCATTCTCATTGAATGGTAAGAGTGAACAGCTTCTAAAAATTTTGATTTAGTCCAAACTTCCATATCATTAGATGAATTTAAAGGCAAACATTCATGACAAAAACTGAATATATTTACCATTTAGATGGGAACGGTTATGGGAAATAAACTGTATAAAAATTATAAACTTAAAGATCTATGTTGTCCATTGTCATGGAAAATTCAAATAATTTAGAAACTAATTCCAGCTTTTTTTTTTTTTTTTTTTTTTAATAAAAGCTTAAGGCTATGTATTATTCCTTACATAGTCACATTGGATATGTTTCTCAAATGCTGCAACTAGTTCCCATTCTCAGTATTGATAGTAGTGGAAGAGTTGACCATACTCAGGCTTTTGTACATTTTGTCTGTGCCCATTTTGCTTCTCTCTTACAGCTAAAAAGGCCTGAAAGATATTAAATATGCTTTGTTTTCTGTTGTTGTATTTACACTAGAAATACCAGGTTTTGACTTCTCCACGTTTGCTGGAGGACTAGTAGAATTATTACTCTTATTATTACTTATTATTTTGAAGGCTCCTATCTCCATGATATTCAAGTGCCAACATCATAAGAGACAAATTTGAGCAATTTAGAGAGAAAGGTGTTTTAAACAGACTCTTTAGAGCTTGTTATCAATACTTATTTAACCCAAACATTTGGTGAACATGTGGGGAAAAAAGCTCTCTGTGAAAGCTGAAAGAGCCCTCACCCATTCAAACTGAGGGTTCACAAAGCTGCACTCTAGTTCTCAGTTCCCAGGAATCCCCCATTAAAGGCACAGGAGACGAGACTTGGTATTACTAATATTTCTAAGAGAAAAAGCAGACAGTTTCTTTGTTGTTGTTGAAGTCCTTTTTATAAACTGAGAACAGGCAGAAAGGGCAGAATGACTGATTTCTCCTTTACAAGTCACCTTCAAAGCAGACTCAGTCACCTTTGTTTCAGAGTAAAGAAAAATGCTGATCAAGACACTTCCATACTCTCAAGTGGAAAAAAAAAAAAAGAAAAAATGTTCTGTATTAGGGTTTATTGCTTTTAAATATACCCTCAGTAAAACACTTCTGAGAAACTTTGCTTTGGTGTTCTACTTGGCTCAGCAACCATTTATTGCTTTATACTGAGTACTACAAATCAATGGGGATTTATCCCTGAATAATTGATTTTGTGCAGAAAGATCAAAGCAGCTGCTGAAATCTTCACCTTTGGAGGTGCACTATAAAAGTTATCAGAAATGTATGTCATACTATTTTAATGGCAGCGGTGCAACCTACTGTAAGGTACAAATTCCAGATTAGCTCATTGTTACTAAAAACATCATCATTGCCATGTACAAATCTTATCCATAAGAAAAATATATATTTTGCCTAGTAAATGCAACATCAAGCCACTGTTACAGAGCAACTTGCAGCACACAGTACACATTACAAGTCTGTTTTAATGCTAAGATAAATGTTAACTCCTCATAGATTTTACAAACAAAAGCTTATACAGGTCCTGAGAAAAAAGAATTAGTGTACAGAAATAAACACATATCCCAGGAATTGCACCCTCACATTACTATCCACAATTAAACCACAAAGTACTATATCCATAGTAATCAAAAGCTTCCAACAGTGAGAAATAAGGCTGACTTCAGTGAGACTCCACAAGGGACTACTCATGTGGAGCAAAATGCAAGATTGGAGGCCTATGTAATTAGGGAATGTTGACCCTCATTTGAACAACAGTCTAATTATCCTATATCAGAGATAACCCATATTTAAATCCAATTAAAAAATGGTATATACATGAAATTGCAGAAGTATTTAATCAAAATATTACTCAAGCATTCAGAAACTGATCTAATCAAAATCCACGTAATCAGAGATAAGATGGACTTACAAAGATTTAGCCCCTTAAAACAGGGATTTAGGAATCTGTCTTTTTTTTTTTTTTTTTTGCAAAAATAAATGACAAACTAAAACCATGAGTGTAATTTTTTTTTTTTTTTTTTTTTTTTTTTTTAAAGAGGCATCCCTACAGCCTCCACTACTGTAGGATCCAAGAGACTTACAAACATTGATGAATTGACACAAGTAGGCTGATCAAAGCATCGGACTGGAGAGAGGTTACCAGTGGAGTTCATCAAGGATCAGTCCTGGGACCAATCTTATTGAATATTTTTATTAATCACCCTGGCACAAAGAGGAGGAGTGTGCTAATTAAATTTGTTGCGGATACAAAGTTGGGAGGCACCGTCCATACAGAGAAGAACCAGAATATTATACAGCAACATCTGGGTGACCTTGAAGATGGGAGTAACAGAAAAACTGGAGAGCTTCAGCAGTACAAAGTATAAGGTCATGAACTTAGGGTCTAAAAAGAATTTCTGCTATAAGCTGGGGGCTCATCAGCTGGAAGCAACAGAAGAGGAGAGAGACTTGAGTGTGCTGGTCAATCACAGGATTATTCTGAGCCACCAATGTGATGAGGCTGTGAAAAGAGCAAATGTAGGATGCATTACACAAGACATTTCCAGCAGAGATAGCGAAGTAATAATGGCATTGTACAAGGTACTGGTAAGATCTCCTTTGGAATGCTGTATACAATTCTGGTCACCCATGTTCCAATTAGAATTAATCTTTCTTGAACAGGTGCACAAAAGAGCAATTAGGATGGTCAGGATAACTGAGTGCCTATGTTAGGAGAGGAGACTGGAAGAGCTTGGCTTGTTTGACCTAGCAAAAAGCAGGCTGAACAGGTATATAATTGTTCTCTATAAATACACCAAGCACCAGAAAGGGTAAAGAGCTATTCAAGCTAAAGAACAATGCTGGCTCAAGAACAAATGGGTATAACTGTCCATGAACAAATTCAGGTTGGAAATTAAATGAAGGTTTCTACTCATCAGAGAGCGAGGGTCTGAAACAGCCTCCCAAGAAGAGTTGTGGGGGCAAAACACTTCATTCGTTTTAAGAGCTGGTAAATGTAGGAGTGCAACAGTAAGACCAAGTTGCTTCTGATTGTGGGGCACAGGATCCACAGCTCTGAGGCTCACTTCTGGTTTGTGTTTTACATTCCTTAAAACTCATGTCTCAGGACTTTAGCCGGCCACCCGCAGGAGTTGGAAAAGGAATTTTATTTTCCTCCTGCACCTCCAATGTTTTTTTTTGGAGGGGGAGGGTCAGAGAGGGGTAGGGGTTGGTCTCTTCCATTGAAGCATCAGAGAGAGTCGTGGCTAGAGGTGGAACACTGGATGGGGTGGGGCTCTGAAGTGGCACCGACCATTCTCTCTCAGGTGCTTGGATGACTGGTTCTTGCTCACATTTCCAGAGTCTAAAGCATCACCATATGTGGAGTTGAGAAAGAATTTTCCCCCAGACCAGATTGGCAGTGACTTGGGGGGGAGGGTGTCATTTTCCTCTGCACCAGGTGGATGCAAGTCACTTGCCAGGATTCTCTGGGTATCTCAATCATTTTCATGCCATTTCAGGGGCCAGGGCATTGGTGCACTTCAGTCCCTCCTATTTTATCCCTGTGGCACATAACAGCCTAGTCTTTAGTGGGCTGTGATGTTTTGGTCTGATTTTGATTGTTGGGTTTAGGGTGTCAGTGGCCTGTGACATAAAGGAGATCACTGGATCATCTGGTGGTTCCTTCTGGCCTTAAACTCTGTCAAGTCTTAGGATTCTCCAGAATGGTAAATTCCAAAGCTGAAAAAAACCCTGCATCAAAACTTAAAAGTGCTATTCAGCTCAAATAATTTGCAGCAGAGCCTTGACATGAAGTTTAGGGATGGAACACCCTCTTCTCTTTCAAACTATTCAACAAATGAGTATTAGCCAGAAAAACACCCTGGACATAGTGCCATCCTTTGAGGGAACGCCAGACTGTCTGACACATAGGTCTAAGAACGAAAAATAAGATAAGACAAAATTTTCCCTCTCAGTCCCCTCCATCTGCTTGTCTTCACAGTGGGATGCAGAAGTTAGTAAATCTTCCCTAGAGAGGGAAGAATAATTCAGTTTACCCATGTAGAATTGCACCCTGACCATAACATCTGTGACAACCTACCACCGAACACTGCATCAGCTGAGGGAAGGATGTCAGCTTGACAAAATGACTGAGTTTATACATGATATTTTCTTTTAGGCCTCTCTCTTGCAAGACTTCACAAGGACTCAGTATGCACAGATCTTTAAGCAGAATTGACACTTTGGGATTAGTGTCTCCTTACTGCCCTTTTGTGATGCCCATTGGATGGATCTTGTATAATATTCCTCAGAAATACTCACTACCTACCTCCCAAAACTACGTCTTTGCCTCCTTCGTAAGTCATCTGTTACAGTGCTAAGAGCATTCTGAGACGACACATCGTGCTTCGCACCTTGCCATTTTTGTAGAATTGGTGGTACTTGTGAAAATTTCAGAAAATAAACTAGAAGAGATAAGCCAAAATAGCATAACTCTACAAACCTCATGTCTATTTGATTGACATTCATATTTATTAATTTAGTCACTGGAAGCAATCAAAGCTGGGGTGCATTTGTGTAGCTATAAAGTTAAGTTACAGTTCCCACCATAAAAATTTTTCAAGGGATTATCATTCAGATGTAAATACTAGCTCTTTATATAAACAAGTTTGTTGTAAAGAGCACTGCAGTAATCCTTCATATAAACCCATTTAGCTTTCAGATTGATCCCAGAAGATTTTTATCTACTGTATTAATCCCACTGCAGCACTAAACGTATATGTTAAAATTCTTTATAAAACTTGATAAATATTAGTAAGCACATGCAGGACACTGCACTTTTAATGGATGAAACTGAGTTAGGAATTTTTTATTCTAAAATGTTCAGCATTAATAAATAATATATTTTTAGCATGTTTGTTCCTGAAGAATTCCAAAGCATTTCACGAACTATATACAAAATTACTTCACCTCATCTGTAGCCACTTTCTTAGCAGCACAAAGCAACAATTTACAAGCGCTTAATAAAGAATACTGTATCCCACTGAAAATACAGGGGGGGTTGAAAAGAGAGAACGTGGTTACCAAACTGGGGAAGACTAGGTTAACACCCAAACTGGTGTCCCTAGCCTCTGTTTCCCAGAAGCTGGGAATGGGCAACAGGGGATGGATCACTTGATTATTACCTGTTCTGTTCATTTCCTCCAGGGTACCTGGCATTGGCCACTGTCGGAAGACACGACCTTTGGACTGACCCAGTGGCATGGCCGTTCTTCTAGTATATGCTAGATTTTTGTCTTTTCTCCCTCTCATTCCCCATGTCTGTAGTCTGTAATCCTCCCCTCTCCCCCGAGATTTTTTTCATTCTTTTTTTAATGATGTGTACAGACCTTAACTACTTGTTCTTGTTGTTTTACGAGAAGGGTAAAAGGTCTGGGAAAGGTTTTTTACATTAGAAATTGAGGGTTTTTCTACCCTAGAAGACTGTGGTGATTGTACTACAGCAGAGGTCAGCAACGTTTGGCACGCGGCTCGCCAGGGTAAGCACCCTGGCGGGCTGGGCCAGTTTATTTACCTGCTGACGCGGCAGGTTCGGCCGATCACGGCCCCCATTGGCCGCGGTTCACCGTCCCAGGCCAATGGGGGTGGCGGGAAGCCGCGGCCAGCACATCCCTCGACCACGCTGCTTCTCGCCGCCCCCATTGGCCCGGGACGGCGAACCACGGCGAGTAGGGGCCGCGATCGGCCGAACCTACCAGGTCAGCAGGTAAATAAACTGGTCCGGCCCGCCAGGGTGCTTACCCTGGCAAGCCACGTGCCAAACGTTGCCGACCCCTGTACTACAGGTTGAACCTCTCTAGTCTGCACAATTTTATTTTATGTTTTTTTATGCTTTATCTACTTATTTCCTTGTGCCAACACAGTAAAATTGTGTAACAATACTAACACTTTGTTATGAAGAGAGACAGTAAGCCTTGGCTAGGCGGTATTGCAAGAGTTGTTCCATTTATTCACCTCAGCGAGATAAAAATAAAGAGAGACCCGCTCGCTACAATATTAACCTTCCGTGGTTCGGCAAATTCTCTGGTTCGGCACTGGGCAGGTCCCAAGGGTGCTGGACTAGAGAGGTTCAACCTGTACTAGTGAAATGGTACTAAAAGTCATGAGTGAAAAATGAGCAAATGTAAGAGAAGTTTTTAGTCAAACTATTTGAAATTCTGTTTTTTGTTTTGTTAACACCTATTAAATTCAATTACTAAAACTTTGAAGAAAAGACATCCTTCTTAAAGATTCAACATCCCTGCCCCTCTGATTAAGGTCTGAGAGCTAATATACACCCTCCGTGACATCCAGAAGGTTCTCCCACATAGGGAAGACCGGAGCTCACATTCTTGAGGTTAAAAAATAAATGCCACCTTTTTTGTTTTTGACAAATACTCTTTAGGGTGTCTTTATAAATCACAAAGCAGCAAAAGAGGAAACGATTCCAGTTTTTAAAAATCTTTTGCAAGAGCTTTTGGCCTGCACTGGTTAGTCAGCTCACTATCAAAACATTTTTAGAGGTGGAACATTAGAATTCCTACCTGTGCTGAAAAACCTTTGGGCTTCTCCTACAATAATAGTATGATTAAAAACAATTTCTCTCTTTTTATATTAGTGTTCTAGCTTACTCTATAAAATTGCCAATTGATGTCTTGCTAAAGAGCTGATTAGTAGTTTATCTTTTCCTGGTATGGTTGATATTGAAGACTCTTGAGCTAACCTTAGAAATTATTTCTTAGAGATTAAGCGACTTTGTAGTTTAGTAAAACAAATGCTGTGCTGCCTCTTACAAGCCACAGTTGTCAGCTGTTCTTATTAATAGGATTAGAGATTAAGGCAGATTTATGGACATGCAAAACAAACAATGTGGCATCTTAGCCCTTCATGCTCAGCAACTCTAACTGTTTATTAAAGCAAGCCAATCCTGAATGAAATCAAGTGGTTTTGGACACCAGGTTAACTCTGCAAAAAGAAGAGGAGTACTTGTGGCACCTTAGAGACTAATAAATTTATTCGAGCATAAGCTTTTGTGGGCTACAGCCCACTTCTTCAGATGCATAGAATGGAACATATAGTAAGGAGATATATATACATACAGAACATGAAAAGGCGGAAGTAGCCATATCAACTCTAAGAGGCTAATTAATTAAGATGAGCTATTATCAGAAGGAGAAAAAAAAACTTTTGTAGTGATAATCAAGATGGCCCATTTCAGACAGTTGACAAGAGGTGTGAGGATACTTAACATGGAGAAATAGATTCTATCTGTGTAATGACTCAGCCATTCCCACTCTCTATTCAATCCTAAATTAATGGTATCTAGTTTGCATATTAATTCAAGTTCAGCAGTTTCTCACTGGAGTCTGTTTTTGAAGCTTTTCTGTTGCAAAATTGCCACCTTTAAGTCTGTTACTGAGTGACCAGATTTCAGAGTAGCAGCCGTGTTGTTCTTTTTGCGGATACAGACTAGGAGTACTTGTGGCACCTTAGAGACTAACAAATTTATTAGAGCATAAGCTTTCGTGGACTACAGCCCACTTCTTCGGATGCATCCGAAGAAGTGGGCTGTAGTCCACGAAAGCTTATGCTCTAATAAATTTGTTAGTCTCTAAGGTGCCACAAGTACTCCTGTTCTTTTTGAGTGACCAGAGAGGTTGAAGTGTTCCCCTACTGGTTTTTGAATGTTATGATTCCTGATGTCAGATTTGTGTCCATTTATTCTTTTGCGTAGAGACTGTCCGGTTTGGCCAACGTACATGGCAGTGGGACATAACTGGCACATGATGGCATATATCACATTGGTAGATGTGCAGGTGAACGAGCCCCTGATGGTATGGCTGATGTGATTAGGTCCTATGATGGTGTCACTTGGAATAGATATGTGGACAGAGTTGGCATCGGGCTTTGTTGCAAGGTTAACTCTGTGAAGGCATTAGTGTCTGCCACATATCACCTGTGTTGGGATCATCTGATATCGTTAATCTTTACTCACTCTTGTTTTAATCTTGCCAATTCTCAGCTCCATAGGCTTTTAAAGAATCTTTTTGTTAAGTACCGGTAGGTTCACAGTAATGTAAAAAAATACATTACATAAACTTTAGTCCAGCCTCATAAAACTGCCATGAATAACTAGCCCATATTCAAGATCTAAAAGATTACTCACCACAGGCAACCAAGTTTTACAAAGTTGCTTTAGGCTAATTCTGCAACTGTTCCAGTTGATAGCACTTTTGACAAGACTCACCATTTAAAAAACGCACTGCTTGCATTCATGTCACTGACAGCATTAGTTTATTTGCTCAACTGGTCCTGGACACATTTTCCTAATACATAAGGTTCCAAAAAGAGCTCTGAGTAACTTGAAAGCTTGTCTTTCGCCAACAGAAGCTGGGCCAATAAAAGATATTACCTCACCCACCTTGTCTCTCTAGTATCCTGGGACCAACTGCAAGCAGAAATGAAAGAATGATGGCTGGGGAGCTGATTAAAGATTTCATTATTGCTTGGGACCAGCAGGCAGATTGTTCTTTATGTAAAGAAAGCTAAATATCCATTTTTTAAAAAGGTTCTGTTCTAAATGTCCCCTAACAAATATGCTAACCAAGGAGAAAAGAGGAAAGTAAAATATTAGCTTGCAAAACCTACATGGCAACAGTTGAGCAAAGAAAACTAAAACATCCCTGTTATACTCTAAAAATGCATGGGGTTGCGCTGTGGAAGATGACACTTTTCTTGGGTGTGAATAATCTTTCATTTGGTAGAGCTAGAGTATCTACATAGGCAATCTACTACTGACTTAGAGCCAATGCATACAGGGCAATAATTATAACACTAGGGCTGAAAAGGGTAAAATATGAAGATAGATAAAGGGAGGTGGGATTATTCTCATTGGAAAAGAGAGAATATAGTTGAAGCTTCCAAACATGCTAGTGTAGAAGAGATATCAATATATTAAACTAAAAAAAGTTGAGAAGATTCAAAAATTAGGTTTCAATTAAAAAATGAGGAAACAAAGTAAATAGAGAATACAAGTGAAGTAATTTTGCACAAAGGATGTTAAACATAAAATAAGTTCCCAGGATGAGATGAGTCATCAAAAGAGACTATTAAGTTAATATAAATAAAAGCAAGGATTGTATTTGACTGAGATATGGTGAACAAAAAATGAATATGGGCTTAAAATAAAGCCAAACCAGTAGGCGCTTGGGATGGGGTCTGCTAGGCCATCTCTGGCCGCTACCGGAGGTGTTGGAGCCCTGACATCCCCCTTGCTCAAGGAAAACCCACTCAAGCCCAGGCTACCAGGACTTGGTCCTCCACAGGACTGGAAGGGCCAGGAGGAGACACTAACAAATCAGGAGCCAGCAGGCTAATTAAGAAGGCCTGGCTTCTTCTTCTCAGAGACAGTGCTGGCACAGAGGAAGAGCTCGTCAGTGCTAACTCAGAATCCCAGGACTAGGTCAGGGTCTTGCCGTCAAGCACTGCAATTAAGCACTTTCATTTGAAGTTGTGTTTATTTAAAGGCACAAACAGCCAAATTCTGAGTGTGTTATTTTTACTTAACTGTTAAAACTGATGCTGAGCTTTTGGCATGGGCTATCCTGCTCCAGGCACGCATCCGTAGCTTTCAGACAGAGGTAGGGAGCAGCTGCAGTACCATGGTTGGCCCTGCAAAACGGGGCACTACAGAGCTGCCCCTGTGACAGCGCTGTTTATAAAATGTCTTATTGTAGGAGAGATTAGCATCTACTATCCACTGTATATTGCTTAGATTTGTATCAGAAGTCTCAATTGTCCTATTAAGGTATCAACATTTTGTATCTGAAGTTTGACTTAGTTTACAAGAGAGATTTTTTTTCCCCCAGCAGAAGGCTAAAGTAAATGTGAGGTCTCCCAATTGTGTAAAATTAGAACTGTATTGAAAATCTGATCAAATTTAAACTTTGTATTAATTCATCAAGCCATTTATCCAGATCTAGAAAAAAAACAACCAACTCTAACTCACAACAATAAAGATGGTTCTTTGCTCTTTTGTGACTAGAGCAATTGCAGAATAAGGCAGGGTTATTGGTTTTTAGTTTGGTCTTTTTTGGTGGTTTTTTGTTGCTGTTGTTTAAAGATTTTAATATTAGGTAAATTCCAGCACATTACTGACTTATATTCAATTTGAGTCCATTATAACCTCTGGATCCTTTTCAACTGTATTACCGCCTAGACAGTTATTCCCCATTTTGTAACTGTGTATTTGATTGTTCCTTCTGAAGTGTAGTACTTAGCACTTATCTTTATTGAATTTCATGTTGTTGATTTCAAACTAATTCTCTAATTTGTCATGGTCATGTTGAATTCCAATCCCATCCTCCAAAGTGCTTGCAACCCCTCCCAGTTTGGTGTTACCCACAGATCTTATAAGCATACTCTCCACTCCATTATCCAAGTAATTAACAAAAAGAATGAATAATACCAGACCTAGAAATGACCCCCTGTGGGACCACACTAGATACTCCCTCTCAGTGTGACAGCAAACCATTGATAACAACACTTGGAGTATGATCTTTCAACCCATTGTGCACCAACCTTAGAGTAATTTCATCTCAGCCACATTTCCCTACTTTGCATATTAAAACGTCACAGGGGATTTTGTCAAAAGCCATACTAAAAATCAAGATATATCAAGTCTACAGCTTCCCTCCTCTCCACTAGGCCAGTAATCTTGTCAAAAAAAAAATTACGTTGGTTTGACATGATTTGTTCTTGACAAATCCATGCTGGCTTTTATCCTCTAAGTGCTTACAAAGTGATTGTTTAATAATTTGTTCCAGTATCTTTCTAAGTATCAAAGTTCAGCTGATTGGTCTGTAATTCCCTGGGTCATCTTTGTTCCCCTTTTTAAAGACAAGCACTATGTTTGCCTTTCTCCGGTCCTGTGGGACTTAACCTGCCCTCCATGAATTCTCAAAGATAATTGCTAGCAGTTCTGATGTCGCTTCAGCTAGTTCCTTAAGTACCCTTAGATTAATTTCATCTGACCCTGCCGACTTAAATAGATATTTAGATATCTCAATATTCTAAGCTGTTTCTCTCTCTTTTGGCTTGTATTCCTTCCCCCTTTTTGCTAGCATTTTAATCAAACATTCCCTTTGCGTTGCTAAAGATTCTTGATACACCTTCATTAAAATGTAAATGAAGATTCCCTAACTGTTGCATTGTTCGTATGAAGCATAATTCAATTGTGTAACAAAGGAAATACTGTACTAAGAATCAAATACAGATATGGAAAGAATAAAAGCTGGATAACACATCACACCTGACAAACAGACACACAGCCAAAGCTTTCATGTTATGTCCAAGAACCCGATTAGAACAGAAAGGAAATACACGGCTTATTACTATTTTCTTCATAGCCTAAACACAGGGCATGCCAGCCCATAACAATCACTAATCAAAAGTAAAGAGAATTAAAACCTCTATCCATTTCACATTAGCATACATAATTATCCAAATGTTCAAGCAGCAGAGTCCCCTTTCATCAGATTCAGTTTTTTTGTATTTGCTCTGATTGTATTCAAGAGTTTACCTATCAAAATTTCCTCTTGTACTAGATACATAATTTAACTAAATTCGACAGCACTGTATCTATCTATACTTATTTTAAATATTTTACATCCCCTAAGCTTGTCTCATCAATGCAAGGAAAATTTTAATATAACTCCATTAACACTAACAGGAGTTACCTTTATTTAAATCCTTCAGACTTAAATCTGTAGAAATTGGTTCTTGGATGCAAAGATGTTGTCTCATGTATAACCATTACTCTTTTACATATACATTATTCTTCTTGTTCAAGGCCTGTTCTTCCTTAAACACTTCCAAAATATCTTATTTCTTTTTGGACTCTGAAAGCCACAGCTGGGTATAAAATAATATTGTGATTACAAAAAGTTAAGGCACATAGATGTTAGCTGCAACAACATCAAAGTAAAAGAAGTAGTTCTAGCACTAATGATTATTATTTATTGTGGTAGTGCCCATACATAATGTGCTTTACAAATAGGACGTTCATCTCTTGGACTGTTTTAGCATTACAACGTGCAATAGCACAAATAAGTTGCAAAATATGTGTAAAGAGCTTGCTGTAAAAAGAGTTATTTTACTTTTAACAGCCAAAAAAAAGCAAATTGGGGCTAACAGTACTATGCTTTGTGACATTCCTTATTTCCAAAGATTTATGAAATATGGAGGTACTTGTTCATTTAGTGAATATGCTGCTAAATGTTAAAGCACTTTAATGTTAGAGGCTGTTATGTCACCAAAGAGAGCTCTGAAACAAACCCAAACTGAATTGCATTTGACAGCTTGAAGAGAACACATCAACAAGCACCAATACCCATTTGTTCTCCTCCTCCAAAATATTAAAATAATTAAATTGATGAAGACATTGCACTTGAGGTGCTCAAGTGAGTTGATTCAGTGTACCAAACTCCATAATCATAGAATATCAGGGTTGGAAGGGACCTCAGGAGGTCATCTAGTCCAACACCCTGCTCAAAGCAGGACCAATCCCCAGACAGATCTTTACCCCAGTTCCCTAAATGGCCCCCTCAAGGATTGAACTGACAAGCCTGGGTTTAGCAGGCCAGTGCTCAAACCACTGAGCTCTCTCCCCCACCCCAAAAACACAGAAAACAGATCTAGCCTACCTAGTACAGTACAGGAAAATAAAAGGCAACTCAGATTTTAAATGTGAACAGTATTAACAGATCTAACTATGTCAGTGTTTGCAAAGTAATTATTATTGACCATTAAAAGGACTACAAAGGCTCCAAAATTTATCCTTCACGGGTGGATTGAATGCTTGCTCTATTACCTGATATCACTTTATAGAAAATAACACTTTAAAACGACTTGAAACTTTTGATTGCTTTCCCCCCCGCCCAAAAGGTGCTATGGTGCTTTAAAGATGGCATTTTGTAAACTTCTGATATTAAGCCAGGAAGCACTCTGTACAAGACCTAAAGCAGGTAAATTTTTACCTGCTCTTCCAATACATAACTACTGTGTTTTTCACTGCAACAGTAGAGCAGAACAGAGGATTCTTTCAGGGGGTAAACACTTAAAAAGTGTTCACTTTTGCCCTATACATGCTCAGGACAGGAACCAAAAAAAGCATACGAGCCTTCCCACCTCCACCAGGTGCACAGAGAAGGAAAGTTCCCCAGGGAAGAAAAAAGCATCAGATGCCCTAAACTAATTATGATTATTTAGGAAACTGAACTGCCCACACACTGTTGGGATGCTGATGTGGATGTATCCTATTACGTACACTGAGCTCAGCACCCACCACTACTACCCAAAAAAACCCCACATAAATGGAGAAAAGGATATTAGATGTTTAGAATTTTCAGCTTTTAATAATCCAGGTAATAAAGTTAGCAACAGATTTCAATTCTTCATAATAGTGTGTAATTTTAAATAAACAGAGAAAAACATCAAGCACCAAGTTCATACTCAAAGTCAAGGGAAAACAGTTATGGTTGCAACTCTATCCTTAAATAACCATATTGTGGTAAGTATTGTAAAGGCTGCACAAAAGCACATGAACTTACTTACATACTGCATACTCAGCAGTATGGACATTTCAATCTTTGATGGTTCCAGTCAGACCCTACAGTACCGTTTTGACAGTTACTGGGTAGCTGCTTACAATTGACTACGTCCTCCAGGATAAAAAAAAAAAAAAAAAAATGAGGAGTCCTTGTGGCACCTTAGAGACTCACAAATTTATTTGGGATCTCTCTCTCGCAGTGGAATAAAGGCCTAACTTTGTACAGCAAATTGCCTTTTCAACTGCATATCTACTTGTTATGGGGCAGAACACTTCAGAACCCAAATATGTAGCTTCTCAATAGTATGGATAACAAAAGGCAAAGAAACACAGATAGAAAAGCCCAACAAAGGAAGCTAAGAAACAATTACTAGCAGACTCCACACCAATGCAAGCTCATGTCCGAAGGGACATAATGTGTGGGTTACAGCAGCCCTAGATTCCCTTCCCCCATTCAAACCACCCTGTCTTGTATTAATCTGCAGCTAAAATGACCCAGGACATTAGGGAGGGACGAGGACTGTTGAGGTTTTTGTTGTGGAATTCATGGAACAGATCTCTCAGTAACGAAGGATTGCAGGAGGATGAGTGGAGAACACACAGCCTGGGAAGAATGCTGACAGGCGAACAACCTTCCGACAGCCCCTAGCCCAGGGGTTCTCAAACTGGGGGTCAGGACCCCTCAGGGGGTTGTGAGGTTATTACATGAGGGATCGCAAGCTGTCAGCCTCCATCCCAAACCCGACTTTGCCTCCAGCAATCACAATGGTGTTAAATTAAAAACACTTCTTTACATATTGATAAGGGGGGTCGCACACAGAGGCTTGCTATGTAAAAGGGGTCACCAGTACAAAAGTTTGAGAACCACTGCCCTAGCTAGGAAAAGGGGGACCCCGACAGTCCCCTGCCATCGTTCCTCTCCACTGTGCCTCATTTCCCGAGGGACGCACTCGCGGTCAGAGGATTACCAGCATTACCGCCGTCAGTCGCTATTTCGCTTTGCCCATCACTGTCACCGCAGAAAGTCGGAAATAAGGAACCGCGTACCCGAGGAGAGAGTTTACACGGAGGGACCCAAGCCCAGACCACTTGCCTCTCCCCTTCCTGCCCCCACCTCCCGTTAGGGCTCTTGGGGGCACCTGAGCCTGGCAGGTGGAGCCGCACCCCCTTGGCGGGCGTCCCTCTCCTGCTGCCCCCATGCCCCCGCAGGACGGCTCCCGGTGCCTGCCCCCACCCCGCCAGCTGCCCCGGGAGCCGGACTCCGCCCCGCCTGCCCCCCGCGCCCCCCAGCCCGCGCCGCCCTCCCGGCCCTTACGCTCGAAGTCGGAGTCGGAGTCCTCGTCGTCCCGCCCGGGCTCCTCCTCGCCGTTGGACTCGGTCTGCATGGGCTCCCCGTCGAAGTTGACCCCCTTGCGGGCCCCGGCGGCGGCCTCCTGGTCGCGGGCATCCCGCAGGCGGGTGAAGTAGTCGGCGGCGAAGCCCAGCAGGTCGGGCGGCCGGTGCCGCAGCACCTCCACCGTGTAGCCCTGCAGCAGCTCGGTCAGGCCCGGCGGGATCTCGATACTCATCGTGCCGGAGACTGGGGCCGCCTGCCCCGGCTGGTTCCGGCGGGCTCGGGGCCTCCCTCCTCAGGGCGCTCGCTGACTCCCGCCGCCGCTGTCACACAAGCCGCTCCGAACGGGAGCTACGCAACTGCGCATGCTCTGCGGGAGGCGCGGGGCGGAGCCCGATGGAGGAGCAGAGCTGCGCATGCGCTGGGGGTAAGACAGGTCGACCTGTCCAGAGGCGATACGGGTGAGGATGCGCATGCGTCACAGTAGGGACACGCGCACAAGGCGCGTCCTCGGATCACAGAGCACTAAACCCGCCCTGTGGGAGGAAGGGGGGATACTGCGCATGCGCATAGTGTGGGTTCAATCGGGGGAGCACCACGCGTGCGCAGTAGAAGAACGCGGGAATCTGATGTGATGTGGGCGACATTGAGAGGCGCTCTATTTGCAGTCACTGCGAGAGCGGCTTGCCTCTCGAGCCTCCCACTCCTGCCCCCGGCTATGCCCCCTCTGCTGGGGCACCGTGCTCTCCAGAGCGGCCCCTCACCCCGCGGCGGCCCACACCCCTCCGTGGGTCCCGCGGCCCCGACCCAGTCTCCGCGTCCTTCCGCAACGTGTGCGGGGCAGGAGAAACCCCTTCTCAGCCCTAGTCTCCATTGCCTGGGGCCCGAGCGCCCCAACTGCCTCGGGGGCGGGGCCGAGTCCCTCCTTTGCACACACCCCCAACTGCCTCGGGGGCGGGGCCGAGTCCCTCCTTTGCACACACCCCCAACTGCCTCGGGGGCGGGGCCGAGTCCCTCCTTTGCACCCCCCAAACTGCCTCGGGGGCGGGGCCGAGTCCCTCCTTTGCACCCCCCCAACTGCCTCGGGGGCGGGGCCGAGTCCCTCCTTTGCACCCCCCAAACTGCCTCGGGGGCGGGGCCGAGTCCCTCCTTTGCACACACCCCCAACTGCCTCGGGGGCGGGGCCGAGTCCCTCCTTTGCACCCCCCAAACTGCCTCGGGGGCGGGGCCGAGTCCCTCCTTTGCACCCCCCAAACTGCCTCGGGGGCGGGGCCGAGTCCCTCCTTTGCACCCCCCCAACTGCCTCGGGGGCGGGGCCGAGTCCCTCCTTTGCACCCCCCAAACTGCCTCGGGGGCGGGGCCGAGTCCCTCCTTTGCACACACCCCCAACTGCCTCGGGGGCGGGGCCGAGTCCCTCCTTTGCACCCCCCAAACTGCCTCGGGGGCGGGGCCGAGTCCCTCCTTTGCACCCCCCAAACTGCCTCGGGGGCGGGGCCGAGTCCCTCCTTTGCACACACCCCCAACTGCCTCGGGGGCGGGGCCGAGTCCCTCCTTTGCACACACCCCCAACTGCCTCGGGGGCGGGGCCGAGTCCCTCCTTTGCACCCCCCAAACTGCCTCGGGGGCGGGGCCGAGTCCCTCCTTTGCACCCCCCCAACGGCCTCGGGGGGCGGGGCCGAGTCTTTCCTTTGCACACACCCCCCAACTGCCTCGGGGGCGGGGCCGAGTCCCTCCTTTGCACACACCCCCAACTGCCTCGGGGGCGGGGCCGAGTCCCTCCTTTGCACCCCCCCCAACTGCCTCGGGGGCGGGGCCGAGTCCCTCCTTTGCACACCCCAACTGCCTCGGGGGCGGGGCCGAGTCCCTCCTTTGCACCCCCCAAACTGCCTCGGGGGGCGGGGCCGAGTCCCTCCTTTGCACACCCCCAACTGCCTCGGGGGCGGGGCCGAGTCCCTCCTTTGCACACCCCCAACTGCCTCGGGGGCGGGGCCGAGTCCCTCCTTTGCACACACCCCCAACTGCCTCGGGGGCGGGGCCGAGTCCCTCCTTTGCACCCCCCAAACTGCCTCGGGGGCGGGGCCGAGTCCCTCCTTTGCACCCCCCCAACGGCCTCGGGGGGCGGGGCCGAGTCTTTCCTTTGCACACACCCCCCAACTGCCTCGGGGGCGGGGCCGAGTCCCTCCTTTGCACACACCCCCAACTGCCTCGGGGGCGGGGCCGAGTCCCTCCTTTGCACCCCCCCCAACTGCCTCGGGGGCGGGGCCGAGTCCCTCCTTTGCACACCCCAACTGCCTCGGGGGCGGGGCCGAGTCCCTCCTTTGCACCCCCCAAACTGCCTCGGGGGGCGGGGCCGAGTCCCTCCTTTGCACACCCCCAACTGCCTCGGGGGCGGGGCCGAGTCCCTCCTTTGCACACCCCCAACTGCCTCGGGGGCGGGGCCGAGTCCCTCCTTTGCACACACACCCCAACTGCCTCGGGGGGCGGGGCCGAGTCCCTCCTTTGCGCACACACCCCAACTGCCTCGGGGGGCGGGGCCGAGTCCCTCCTTTGCGCACACCCCCAACTGCCTCGGGGGGCGGGGCCGAGTCCCTCCTTTGCGCACACCCCCAACTGCCTCGGGGGGCGGGGCCGAGTCCCTCCTTTGCGCACACCCCCAACTGCCTCGGGGGGCGGGGCCGAGTCCCTCCTTTGCGCACACCCCCAACTGCCTCGGGGGCGGGGCCGAGTCCCTCCTTTGCGCACACCCCCAACTGCCTCGGGGGGCGGGGCCGAGTCCCTCCTTTGCACACCCCCCAACTGCCTCGGGGGCGGGGCCGAGTCCCTCCTTTGCACACACCCCCCAACTGCCTCGGGGGGCGGGGCCGAGTCCCTCCTTTGCGCACACCCCCAACTGCCTCGGGGGCGGGGCCGAGTCCCTCCTTTGCAAGTATCAGGGGGTAGCCGTGTTAGTCTGTATCTACAAAAACAACAAGGAGTCTGGTGGCACCTTAAAGACTAACAGATTTATTTGGGCATAAGCTTTCGTGAGTAAAAACCTCACTTCTTCGGATGCATAGAGTGAAAGCTACAGATGCAGGCATTATATACAGACACATGGAGAGCAGGGAGTTACTTCACAAGACCTCCTTTGCACACACCCCCAACTGCCTCGGGGGCGGGGCCGAGTCTTTCCTTTGCACCCCCCCCAACTGCCTCGGGGGCGGGGCCGAGTCTTTCCTTTGCACCCCCCCAACTGCCTCGGGGGCGGGGCCGAGTCCCTCCTTTGCACCCCCCCAACTGCCTCGGGGGCGGGGCCGAGTCCCTCCTTTGCGCACACCCCCAACTGCCTCGGGGGGCGGGGCCGAGTCTCTCCTTTGCACCCCCCCAACTGCCTCGGGGGCGGGGCCGAGTCTCTCCTTTGCACCCCCCCAACTGCCTCGGGGGCGGGGCCGAGTCTCTCCTTTGCACCCCCCCAACTGCCTCGGGGGGCGGGGCCGAGTCTCTCCTTTGCACCCCCCCAACTGCCTCGGGGGCGGGGACGAGTCCCTCCTTTGCACCCCCCCCAACTGCCTCGGGGGCGGGGCCGAGTCCCTCCTTTGCACCCCCCCAACTGCCTCGGGGGGCGGGGCCGAGTCTTTCCTTTGCACACACCCCCCAACTGCCTCGGGGGGCGGGGCCGAGTCCCTCCTTTGCACACACCCCCAACTGCCTCGGGGGGCGGGGCCGAGTCCCTCCTTTGCAAGTATCAGGGGGTAGCCGTGTTAGTCTGTATCTACAAAAACAACAAGGAGTCTGGTGGCACCTTAAAGACTAACAGATTTATTTGGGCATAAGCTTTCGTGAGTAAAAACCTCACTTCTTCGGATGCATAGAGTGAAAGCTACAGATGCAGGCATTATATACAGACACATGGAGAGCAGGGAGTTACTTCACAAGACCTCCTTTGCACACACCCCCAACTGCCTCGGGGGCGGGGCCGAGTCTTTCCTTTGCACCCCCCCCAACTGCCTCGGGGGCGGGGCCGAGTCTTTCCTTTGCACCCCCCCAACTGCCTCGGGGGCGGGGCCGAGTCCCTCCTTTGCACCCCCCCAACTGCCTCGGGGGCGGGGCCGAGTCCCTCCTTTGCGCACACCCCCAACTGCCTCGGGGGGCGGGGCCGAGTCTCTCCTTTGCACCCCCCCAACTGCCTCGGGGGCGGGGCCGAGTCTCTCCTTTGCACCCCCCCAACTGCCTCGGGGGCGGGGCCGAGTCTCTCCTTTGCACCCCCCCAACTGCCTCGGGGGGCGGGGCCGAGTCTCTCCTTTGCACCCCCCCAACTGCCTCGGGGGCGGGGACGAGTCCCTCCTTTGCACCCCCCCCAACTGCCTCGGGGGCGGGGCCGAGTCCCTCCTTTGCACCCCCCCAACTGCCTCGGGGGGCGGGGCCGAGTCTTTCCTTTGCACACACCCCCCAACTGCCTCGGGGGGCGGGGCCGAGTCCCTCCTTTGCACACACCCCCAACTGCCTCGGGGGGCGGGGCCGAGTCCCTCCTTTGCACACACCCCCAACGGCCTCGGGGGCGGGGCCGAGTCCCTCCTTTGCACACACCCCCAACTGCCTCGGGGGACAGGGCCGAGTCCCTCCTTTGCACACACCCCCAACTGCCTCGGGGGGCGGGGCTGAGTCCCTCCTTTGCACACACCCCCAACTGCCTCGGGGGCGGGGCCGAGTCCCTCTGTTGCACATAGGGTGACCAGACAGCAAGTGTGAAAAATCAGGACGGGGGTGGGGGGTAATAGAAGCCCATATAAAAAAAAGCCCCAAATATCAGAACTGTCTCTATAAAATCAGGCCATCTGGTCACCCTCGTTGCACACATACGCCAACTGCCTCAGGGGGCGGGGCCGAGTCCCTCCTTTGTACACATACCCCAACTGCCTGGGGGGGCAGGGCCAAGTCCCAGCTTTGCACCCCCCCAACTGCCTTGGGCGCGGGGCCGAGTCCCTCTGTTGCACATATACCCCAACTGCCTTGAAGGAGGGGCTGAGTCCCTCCTTTGCACACACACACCCCAACTGCCTTGGGGGAGGGGCTGAGTCCCTCCTTTGCACAGACATCCCAACTGCTCTGGAGGAGGATCTGGGCTTGTCCTCTGGCCACTACTCATGGAGTTTAAGTCCTGTGTTGCCCACACCCATTTTTCCCCACTGCCAAGAAGCCCCTATTCCGGCTCCTCCTAGATCTTTTATTATGTTTTTGGCTGTACTTCTCTCCCCATCGTCTCATTCATGCACACCCAATCTGTGGCCCCACAAAGTTGCAGGACCTCCTTGTCAGCCTTCTCCTGGCGATGGCCAAAGTGGCCATCTATAACACCAGGGAGAGGATGTTGGGTGAGGGGGTTCTTTGCAACTGTGAGGCCTATTTCCAGTCCTCCCGTTCACGTATCCGGGCAGAGTTCCTCTGGGTGGCATCCGCTGGCTCCCTTGACACCTTCGAGCAGCAGTGGGCGCTGTCCAGGATTCTTTGCTTGGTCTCCCCTTTAGGTTCTCTCTTTTTGACCTTTTGACCTTCAGACCCGCCCTTGTTTTCTTTTTTGTTGTCCCCCATAATCAATTGAGTTCCTGGGATTAATGGATCCTCCCCAAAGGCTGTGGGAGAGGTCCTTAGGGTCCTTCCCCTGGAATTTTCAATAAGACCAGTCGCCAGGATTCCCAGGAAGCATGATTAGCACGCTATCAGTTCTTAGGCAATTTGCACTTCCAAAGAAGTGGGCTGTAGTCCACGAAAGCTTATGCTCTAATAAATTTGTTAGTCTCTAAGGTGCCACAAGTTCTCCTGTTCTTTTTGCACTTCCCTGTTCCTCATGGCCATCCTGCAGACAACTGAGGGGATGAGAGCTGCCCTTCAGTATCCCTATCTGTAAAATGGCAATTGCAACATTCACCTACATCAGTGGGGCTGTGAAGATGAATTCTTCAAGACTTTTGAACATGCAAAACATCCAGTAAGTGTAACTTATGTTATTTATGTTGTTATATACATCAGGGGTTGGACGGAGCTGGAATAGG
Source organism: Malaclemys terrapin pileata (assembly GCF_027887155.1). Classification (NCBI taxonomy): domain Eukaryota; kingdom Metazoa; phylum Chordata; order Testudines; family Emydidae; genus Malaclemys; species Malaclemys terrapin. The sequence continues at coordinate 1,627,911 of NC_071511.1, read as the reverse complement.
TCAGTACCCGCTGTCACTGTTAGGATGGACCTATCTGTTTCTTCAGAATGTAAGCTTTCATTCTCGGGGGTGGGTGGGACAGGAAATAGTTTCTAGCCCTGAGAAAGCTGGGAAGAAAAGTTTGGGAACGTGAGACTGTAAAATGCTGTTTCAGTGAACCTGGATTAACATAATGTGCTTATGAGTAAGGCTAAGTTTTTGTCACAGATATTTTTAGTACAAGTCACGGGCAATAATGAAAAATTCACAGAAGCCCATGACCTGTCCTTGACTTTTACTAAAAATGCCCATGATAAAATGGGTAGCCTGGGCAGCTGGGATGGGGAGGAGGCTGGGAGCTACAGGGTTCCCCTCCGCTTGTGGCTCCAAGCTGTGGGCATCCCCCTGCCTCCCACAGCGGTCTGGAGCTCTGGGGATCCTCCCTGGTGCCCACCATGGCTGGGAGCTGAAGGGGTACTCTGGCGTCCCTCTTGCTGCCTGCGGTGGCAGGGATCCCCGCTGCCGTGGCTGGGAACTCCAGGGATCCCCCCTGCAGTGGCCGGGAGCAGCATGGGCCCCCCTGCTGCCTGTGGTGGTTGGGAGCAGCAGCAGGGAGCTGCGGGGCTCTCCCCTGCCATCTGCAGTGGCTGGGAGCTGTGGGGATCCTCCCAGCTCTGTGCCTCCACAAGTGGCAGGGGACCCTGCAGCTCCCAGCCAGCGCTGGCTGAAGTCATGGAGGTCTTTGGAAATCACGGATTCCGTAACCTCTGTGACTATCTCGCAGCCTTACGTATGAGTAATATCTACCCCATTCATCTTAATTTGTGTAGCCTAATAAGGGCAATTTAAATATCTATGTAGTCTGTTTCAATCCTCCATGGTTGGCATATTAATTTCATGAAGCTGACCACCTGGGACAATCTGGTTGGTTGCTCTTGAAGCTGAAGCAGCCAAGAATTTGGACTAAACATGAGTGTGCTTGTTCTGAACAGAAGCTGTGATGAACTTGTGACCACAAAAGAAACCCTTTGCCTGGGGTTTGGAAGGACAGCTCCAGCCAGAGCTCATGTTAGGGTTGGGGTGAACTCTGGTAGGCTTATTAACATGTGTGTAGGTTCTTTTATTGTTTTCTCTGTAATGCTTTAACCTTAAGAATAAAATAGACTTGTATAGAAAGAACTGTGGTAACATAACTGTTGACAATCCCTCTATCATCAGCCTCTGAAGAGAAAGCAAGCCTCTGTGCTTAGGCAGTCTGTCTCTGCTGGGAATAACACAATAAAAGTAGGGAACTGTGCACCCTGGAAAAACACTGGTCAGAAGGGAATGAGGACTAGGTCTCCACCCAAGAAGGGGAATGGCTGGGAGTTGGGAACCTGAGAATGTATGACCCTGCTGGACCACTGAGGGGAATTATAGGTGCAGTTGCCCTGAATTTACCAAGGAATACTACTATCTGGTCAGTGATCAGGTGAGCACCAAAAGCTTTGGTGGCACAATAAGATTGCCCATGATGGATGTAGAGTGAACGTCCAGACAGACTTAAGGACCTAGCTAGATATTGATCTAGGTGGTGCTCAGTCTTCAAGAAGATTAATGCATTTTGGGGATTTACCATGATGATGATATAGTGCAGGGGTCGGCAACCTTTCAGAAGTGGTGTGCCGAGTCTTCATTTATTCACTCTAATGTAAGGTTTTGCATGCCAGTAATTCATTTTAATGTTTTTAGAAGGTCTCCTTCTATAAGTCTGTAATATATAACTAAACTATTGTTATATGTAAAGTAAATAAGCTGTTTAAAATGTTTAGGAAGCTTCATTTAAAATCAAATTAAAATGCAGAGTCCCCCGAACTGGTGGCCAGGACCCGGGCAATGTGAGTGCCACTGAAAATCAGCTCGCGTGCCGCCTTTGGCTACCCCTGATATAGTGTATTTCATTTCTCATATGTTTTACCAGAAACATCCAGGTGTTCTGGGGTTGTGGATGAATTTTGGGATTATGGATAGATGAAATTTGAATAGAGTGCCACCACTTTTTTCCAAGTTGACTCCTGTGTATGTGCTGAAAAGCCAATGTGATGTTTTATATGAGAGTAAACGCTAGTCTGAGATCAAGAAGTTGGTCCACCGTGCTTTAGAAAGTAAATCCTCCAGAAGTAGTGGCATGAAATTGAAAACAGAATAAGAACTAGAAACTGCAGATTACAGACTTTTTATTTTTTTTAAACATCCACCAAGATAAATTAGAATTAGGATTCAAATCTCATTTCATGTATTAGGAGGCTACCTGGTATCAGTCTTCAAGAGATGTTCTAAGGAGGATATGACCTGAAATTTTATTGTGCCAAATTAATCCCTGATATATCTCTACTGAAGTCAGTGGAATTACATCAAGGATATATTTGGCCAAATAATTCAGAACACAAAAAAATGAATTATCCCTATTTTTTGGTTCTGATTAAAAAGTTTAAAACAGTTCCAAACAGCAGCGACTGAATTTGTAAATTCATTCTGCACAACGTTACCTAGAGAGATTTTAGGTGATAAGTGAGAATCTGACTTTTTTTAAAATGTTGGAACAAAGAAGCAGTTGACCCCTTTATACAGCAGCAGTTGGAAAGTAAACGATATAGAACCTGGTGGTAATTCACAAGATTCAAAATTAGTGATACTGTAGGATGACTAGAGGCCAAGATGCAATATATATATAATCTAAAACAGCAATTTCAAATTGGCAGCTTCTTATCTGACGTCAAATTCATGGCCCCCTACATTTATTGTAAAAGTAAATAAAAATTATATCAGTGATATGCTTATCTAATATGCGTGAATGTGTTTTGAGCGAATACTTGGACTTAAAGGATAAGGGTGTAGAGGAGTAGGGGAGCAAGATTTTCTTTGCTTTAGTTTATAATGTTTTCAAGGCTTCATGACCCATGGATCGTTTTTTTGTGACGCTCCGCCTCCCCTTCCCCAAGAAACAGTGGTCTAAAGAAACAAGCACAGGACTGGGAGTCAGCAAGTCTTGATGTCTAGTCCTGCTTCTACCAATTATGTGGCCTTAAATTTCCCCGTCGGTGAAATGGATTATAATATATTGACCTACCTTATACTGATCAGGTGAAGGTTATTTGCTTAAAATGTGAAGCATTTTGTAAATTCAGTATGAAATTTGTGTGTGCACATTAGAGCGAGCGAAAACAGTGTACTGCATTATGGAGCTTTCACTTATATTCTTCGTACAAGAGATGCACATGGAGCACGGTATCTATTTATGTGCACCCTGAAGGCCTGCCAGACATACAAGTGCTGTCTACCCTCTTCATGGCTTGGGACGCACCTAAGACTTGAGACCAATGGGAACTATGATGTTGGAGAAAAAATAGGCCTGCCCAGCCTTGAAGGGAATAAGGATGTTGGTTTGGTGACACCACTCTATGGTGTCGGTGTTAATATTTTTCCTTTCTTCTTTTTTAACAATAGAAAGGGTCAGAAATCAACATGTATTTTAATTATGAGCTTCACTCTCACATTCAGAATTGGCTGAGACTGTTTATGACGTGTTGGTTTGCTCATGTGCCAAGAGGTCCTGTGGCTTATCCATGTGGCTTTCAGTCCACTCCCCCATACAGACAGATACCTTTTATTCATGGTTGTTGAACCAGGGGCACAACTGAGGACACCGAAGTCTCCTTATTCAGTGCTCTTGCTGAAATTATTTTTGTGTACCATGCGGGAGGCCAGTTAGAAATCTTCTGGCATTTATTACAGTACTCAGTGTCTCTGTTACAAGATGTTCATTGTAGTGCTGCTTTCATAATTTGGTTTGGGGTAAGCTTGTTTTTATATCAATATAAAATTAAATAAAAATACAAGACATATCTCATCAAAAGGCTCTAGCAAATCTCTCTGAGGACACAGAATTAAGCTGTCTTTCCTTACACTCTATGGTAGACACACCTACCAGAAGCAATGTACTTTTCTTGGAAGATACTTTATTACGGTTACACATCTCACCCCTACTCCACCACCTTATCTGTGGTCTGTTACCAGAACACATTGCACCAGCCCAGTATCTGTCCGTGCCTAGACTGGTAATGAAAAGCTTCATGGAAAATGGCCTTGATTGATAAGAGAAGACTCAACTTCGCTGCCATATCCCGCAGGTGTAAATGGGGCTTCTGGCAAGTTCTTATCTCCTTTGGCCCTGGGGTGCTAGGAGTGTTACTGTTAGTAAGGAGGTCTCTGTAAAGGCAGTGTGCACTTTTAAAAAGAAACCTTGGCAAGTAGGGAGAGGAAAAAGGGGAGTCTGCAGCTCCAAGGGAGTAAAATTATTTCTCTTGCCAAGTCTCTTGCACAGCAGCCAGCCGCCTGGCTGTCCTTTGCTTTTGGCACTAGTCGGCACTTGTACCAGTTTTGAATGGTTGTTGATAATTTTCTCATTTGTCCCTGTATGTGTAAATCTGGCTATTTATATAAAAATGTGTTACCAGTAAATATTAGTAAGGCTCTAAGGAGCTATGATGTATTAGTCTTCTGATGTTTATATGTCCATACACAGCAACCAAACTCAGATGGAGGAGGAAGACACGCTATAAAGGAGACTAGCACATAAACACTAGGGCTCTGTTTAGTTTCTGTCTGAAGGTCAGTGGACAAAGAGAGGAGCCTCCAAGGACACATGAAGCACATTTCAAAGTTATTTTATTCCATGGTTCATTTAATATCTTCATACTTTTTTATTTTGCGGGTGTGGGAACTGATAGCAAGTTTGTGCAAGAGACTTGTCCCTGTCAAGTGAACTTGAAGTGTAATATCCCCCACTCTGTGCATATTTATAGCTGATAATAATCTATGCCAGCTCTCTAGCTGTACATTATATTTTTTCATTAGAAAAATCCCTTTATCAAAAGAATGCTAAGGTTGAAAAGTCAAGAACACAGACGTTCGAACATGAGTGACTGACCAAATTAATTCTGTCCCTACTATAATTGCATAATCACATTCTACTTTTTTCCACAAGCTCCCTGCCTTATTCAGCATGGGATGGAATAAGGCAGAGTTGTATAGTTAATGAGGCTGTAGTCCATAGGACCCCTCGGTCAAACGTTTTTCTAGAGTAATATTTTTCTAATCCGTCTTGCTGCCTGATAACTTTTTGTTATTTCTGTGTTACTCCTACTCTCAAGCCCCCAAATTTTGACTTTTCCCCCCGCCCCTTATCCTTACCAGACTCTTGTGCTTTGTGTGCAGGTTCACAGTGAGAGTAATAAGAGTTGCATACCAAAACAGCATTGCTCATGCTTGTAGCAGGAGCGGCAAGGTTGCAAGGAAAGTGGCAAAATAATCCATGTTACCTTCTACTTGGAAAAATAATCAGATTAGTTTTCCAGATTGTCTCTTTAGAGGTGAAATAAATAAATCTCTTTACGTAACTACTTTCCATAATTAGTTCTTTTTGATAGTGCTATCAGCACTGATCTGAGCACAGCAACATAGATGTTACGCATAATACCTAACTTCTATTGTGCTTGACTTGGTGCCTTTAACCTCAGTTGAGGTCTGGTCTACACTAGGGGCATGCATCGATCTAAGATATGCAACTTCAGCTACGTGAATAACGTAGCTGAAGTCGACGTATTTAGATCTACTCACTGCGGTGATCGACTGCTGATGCTCTCCCGTCAACTCCGCCTGTGCCTTGCGCTCTGGTGGAGTACCGGAGTTGACCAGAGAGCGCTCGGCGGTAGACTTATCGTGTCTAGACTAGACACAATAAATTGACTCCTGCTGGATCGATCGCTGCCCATCGATCCTGCGGGTAATGTAGACAAGCCCTAAGTGTCTGCAACCCAATGTAGAATGAGGATAATAGGGGAACGCACTAGGTATTCTGCTGGTTGATATTACAAAATAAAATTTCTGGTTGTTTAAGGGAAGCTGGATTTGCAACTAAGGGTATGTCTACACTATGGGATTAATCCGAATTTACAGAATTCGAATTTTGGAAACAGATTGTATACAGTTGAATGTATGCGGCCACACTAAGCACATTAATTTGGCGGTGTGCGTCCATGTACTGGGGCTAGCATCGATTTCCGGAGCGTTGCACTGTGGGTAGTTATCCTATAGCTATCCCATAGTTCCCGCAGTCTCCCCCGCCCATTGAAATTCTGGGTTGAGATCCCAGTGCCTGATGGGGCAAAAAAAATGGTCGCAGGTGGTTCTGGGTACAGCGTCACCCCTCCCTCCATGAAAGCAACGGCAGACAACCATTTCACGCCTTTTTTCCTGGGTGAACACTGCAGACGCCATACCACGGCAAGCATGGAGCCAACTCAGCTCAAGACAGCAGTCATGAACATTGTAAACACCTCGCGCATTATCGTGCAGTTTATGCTGAACCAGGACCAGAAAAACGAGGCAAGGAGGAGGTGGCAACAGCAGCACGGCGACGAGAGTGATATGGACATGGACACAGAATTCTCTCAAACCGCGGGCCCCGGCGCTTTGGAGGTCATGTTGTTGATGGGGCAGGTTCTATCTGTGGAACGCCGATTCTGGGCCCAGGAAACAAGCACAGACCGGTGGGACCGCATAGTGTTGCAGGTGTGGGACGATTCCCAGTGGCTGCAAAACTTTCGCATGCGTAAGGGCACTTTCATGGAACTTTGTGACTTGCTTTCCCCTGCCCTGAAGCACCAGAATACCAGGATGAGAGCAGCCCTCACAGTTGAGAAGCGAGTGGCGATAGCCCTGTGGAAGCTTGCAATGCCAGACAGCTACCGGTCAGTCAGGAATCAATTTGGAGTGGGCAAATCTACTGTGGGGGCTGCTGTCATGCAAGTAGCCAAAGCAATCACTGAGCTGCTGCTACGAAAGGTAGTGACTCTGGGAAATGTGCAGGTCATAGAGGATGGCTTTGCTGCAATGGGATTCCCTAACTGTGGTGGGGCAATTGATGGAACCCATATCCCTATCTTGGCACCGGAGCACCGGGGTACCCGGTACATAAACCGCAAGGGGTACTTTTCAATGGTGCTGCAAGCACTGGTGGATCACAAGGGATGTTTCACCAACATCAACGTGGGCTGGCCGGGAAGGGTTCATGACGCTCGCGTCTTCAGGAACACTACTCTGTTTAAACGGCTGCAGCAAGGGACTTACTTCCTGGACCAGAAAATAACCGTTGGGGATGTTGAAATGCCTATAGTTATCCTTGGGGACCCAGACTACCCCTTAATGCCATGGCTCATGAAGCCATACACAGGCAGCCTGGACAGTAGTCAGGACCTGTTCAACTACAGGCTGAGCAAGTGCAGAATGGTGGTAGAATGTGCATTTGGCCATTTAAAAGGTCGCTGGCGCACGTTACTGACTCGCTCAGACCTCAGCCAAACCAATATCCCCATTGTTATTGCTGCTTGCTGTGTGCTCCACAATCTCTGTGAAAGTAAGGGGGAGACCTTTATGGCGGGGTGGGAGGCTGAGGCAAATCACCTGGCTGCTGATTACGCGCAGCCAGACACCAGGGTGATTAGAAGAACACACCAGGAAGCGCGGCGCATCAGAGAAGCTTTGAAAACCAGTTTCATGACTGGCCAGGCTACGGTGTGAAAGTTCTGTTTGTTTCTCCTTGATGAAAACCCACCCCCTTTATTGACTCATTCTCTGTAAGCAACCCACCCTCCCCCTTCGATCACAGCTTGCTTTCAAAGGAAATAAAGTCACTATAGTTTAAAAATCATGTATTCTTTATAAAAAGAGGGAGAGAACTGACAAGGTAGCTCGGGTGGGGTTTGGGAGGAGGATCGGAGGGAAGGAAAAGGCCACTAAAAAAGGTTAAAATAATGACAGCCTTTTGCTTGGGCTGTCCACTGGGGTGGAATGGGAGGGTGCACAGAGACTCCCCCCCCCCCCCGCATTCTTACACGTCTGGGTGAGGAGGCTATGGAACATGGTGATGGGGGAGGGTGGTTATACAGGGGCTGCAGCGGCAGTCTTTGATCCTGCTGCCATTCCTGAAGCTCCATCAGACGCCGGAACATGTCTGTTTGCTCACGCAACAGCCCCAGTGTTGCATCCTGCCTCCTCTGATCTTCCTGCCGCCACCTCTCATCTCGAGCGTCTCTCCTCTCCTCACGTTGGTCCCTTCTGTCCTCACGTTGGTCCCGCCTGTCCTCACGTTCACTGGCATCTTTCCTGTACTTTGATACCATGTCCTTCCCTTCATTCAGATGAGCTCTTTCATTGCAGGTGGAGTCCATGATTTCCGCGAACATCTCGTCTCACGTCCTCTTTTTCCGACGCCTTATCTGAGATAGCCTTCGGGACGGAGGAGGGAGACTTGAAAAATGTACAGCTGCTGGAGGGAGGGAGGGAAAAAAGGGAGAGAAGTATTTAAAAAACATTTTACAGAACAATGCTTATACTCTTTCACGGTGAACAACACTATTCACATTACATAGCACATGTGATTTCTGTGCAAGGTCGCATTTTGCATCTTAATATTGAGTGCTGTGGCTTTGCTGTTAGAGATCACAGACGCAGGTCTGGGCAACAGAATTCGGCTTGCATGCAGCCATGGTAAGCCATTGTTTTTCGGCTTCTGCGCCCTCCTTTCCCACATGCCAAGCAAAGCCTGTTGAGTGCTGCGGTTTTCCTGTTAACCTGCAGCAGCAGAAAACAAACTAACACCCCCCGCCATCCAATTCTCTGGGATGATCGCTTTATCTCTCCCCCCACCGTGAGGCTGGTATCAGGGAAGATCTCTGCTAGCCACACGTGAAAAGCTCAGTGCCAATCCCCCTCTCCCCCCCCCCCCCCCCCCCCGTGCTTGGCTTACTACAGGGAAGGATTTATTTTCAGCCACAGGCAAACAGCCCAGTAGGAAGGGCCACCTCTGTCCCCTTAATTAAATTCCCGTATTTCAACCAGGTTACCATGAGCGATATCACTCTCCTGAGGATTACACAGCGAGATAAAGAACGGATGTTGCTTGACTGCCAGCAAACACCAGGACCTTACGCTGCCAGGCTTTGTCATGCAATGATACCAGATTACTTGCTACTCGCATGGTGTGGTCAAGTGTCCTACCGTGGAGGACGGAATAAGGCTGCACTGCCCAGAAACCTTCTGCAAAGGCTTTTGGAGTACCTCCAGGAGAGCTTCATGGAGATGTCCCTGGAGGATTTCCGCTCCATCCCCAGACACGTTAACAGACTTTTCCAGTAGCTGTACTGGCCGCAAATGCATCCCAAGTCCTCAGGGCAAATTAATCATTAAAAAACGCTTGCTTTAAAACCATGTTTTATATTTTAAAAGGTAAACTCTCCTGAGGTCCCTTCCATGGGGCATGGTCTTGGGTACTGGCTTGGGAGGGTACTTTACTCAAGCTGAGAAAAAGATCCTTTTCTGTTGGGGAGAACGGAGTGCTGTGTGCTCTCTGCAAGCTCATCCTCCTCCTCCTCCTCCTCCTCTTCCCCATCCGCAGAATCCTCACTCAGGTATGGCTGATGAGATTACCCCCTCCTTGGAATCCACGGTCACAGGTGGGGCAGTGGTGGTGGCCCCCCCTAGAATTGCATGCAGCTCAGCGTAGAAGCGGCATGTCTGCGGCTCTGACCCGGAGCGACCATTTGCCTCCTTTGTTTTTTTGATAGGCTTGTCTGAGCTCCTTGACTTTCACGCGGCACTGATCTGAGTCCCTATTGTGGCCTCTCTCCATCATGCCCTTGGAGATTTTTTCAAAAGTTGTGGCATTTCATCTTTTTGAACGAAGTTCTGCTAGCACTGAATCCTCTCCCTATATAGCGATCAGATCCAGTACCTCCCATACGGTCCATACTGGTGCTCTTTTTCGATTACACTGCTCTACAGCCAAAATGCTTCTGAAATAAATGTAGTCAAACTTTACTAATTCTGGGTCACTGAGAACGAAAATGATGCTTAAAATTGTTGATTGGCTCTAGTTTTCAAGATATGCTATTGGGTCAGTATAAACTACCCTTGACTTGGGAATGGCGGAGGATAAGTGAATTATAAAGGGAAGGGATCGCAATTTAAACCAGAAATGACTAAAATACATCTTTGACTGGATCTATGAATAAATCTATGACTGGGTTTGGACAGTACTTGCTTTTTAGGCAAAACAATTAATGATGCAATCTGAAGCTGGTATTGCGTCATACATGATATGAATTGCATCATATTATTCCTAGAAGTCATGGATGATGCAATCATAACGAAGCTTACATCACTCTGCTGAACAAATTGCCCTATATCAGCTCTAGAAATCATACAGTGTCGTGCTCTCTTATTTGTCAGTGTTTGATTTTGCAAAGGGACACATTTCTGTTTAGCCAAAATGAGCAGAGATGCCTTGTACTTGTGTGAACAGTGCAGATTACTTCTGCTATGTTTGTGGTGAAGTGACTTTTGCATCACAAAAGCGCAGTATAACCACTATGGTTAAGAAAGCCTATCACCTTTATTTTGGCTGCAAAATTGGAGATCAGGACAAGAGGTGGGCCCCACACATATGCTGCAACACTTGTGCAACAAATCTTCGCCAGTGGTTGAACAGGAAAAGGAAATCTATGCCTTTTGCAGTGCCAATGATTTGGAGACAGCCAACAGATCATACCAGCAATTGTTACTTCTGCATGGTGCCTCCAGTTGGGAAAGGTGTGTCAAAGAAGAAAAAGTGGACTGTGCATTATCCAAACATTCCATCAGCTATACGCCCAGTACCCCACGGAGAAGGACTGCCGGTTCCTCATGCACCAGAATCATTCTCACTTGAGTCAGACGAGGAAGAGGATGAAACTTCTGGTCCTGAACCATCAATGTCACAGGACCCACATTTTCTCCCATCCTCCTCCTCTGAACCACACCTCATAACACAAGGTGAACTGAATGACCTTGTCAGGGATTTGGAACTACCCAAGAGTAAGGCAGAGCTGTTGGGCTCCAGACTACAGCAGTGGAATCTCCTGGCAGGTGCTGTTAGGGTTTCGTGTTCCGTGACCGTCAAAAGGATCTTGTCCCATTCTTCTTCATGGAAGGTGATCTTGTAGTCTGCAACAACATCGATGGTGTGATGGCAGCCCTCAACATCATTCACGATCCAAATAAGTGGAGACTGTTCATTGATTCATCGAAGATGAGTCTTAAAGCTGTTTTACTGCATAATGGCAATGTTTTGCCATCAATTCCAGTTGGTCATGCAGTCCATATGAAGAAAACCTATCACAACATGAAACAACTTTTGAGGTGCATAAACTATGACCAACATCAGTGGCAGCTTTGTGGCGATTTGAAGGTTGTTGCTCTCTTGCTTGGTCTGCAGACTGGATACACAAAGTACTGCTGTTTTCTCTGCGAATGGGATAGTCGTGCAAGAGATTCCCACTACATCAAGAAAAATTGGCCACTCTGACAGTCATTGGAGCCTAGGAGGAAAAGTGTTCAGCATCCACCACTTGTTGAATCAAGGAAGATTTTGTTACCACCCTTACACATCAAGCTGGGCCTGATGAAGAACTTTGTCAAGGCCATTGACAAAACACAAGTAGCTTTCAAGTACCTCTGTGGAAAATTTCCAAGGTTAAGTGAAGCTAAGATAAAGGAAGGTGTCTTTTTGGTCCTCAGATTCGTGAACTTCGAGATGATGCATTTGACCATGCAGTGCGTGGCAAGGAAAAGACCGCATGGAAAGCCTTCCAGTTAGTGGCAATAAATTTTCTCGGAAACAACAAGGCAGACAACTATAGGTTGTTGGTGGAAAACCTCCTCAAGGCATACAAAAGCCTTGGTTGCAACATGTCACTAAAGATACATTTTTTGCACTCTCATCTAGATTTTTTTCCACCGAACTGCGGAGCAGTGAGCGACGAGCACTGCGAGCGATTTCACCAGGACATAGCATTTCTCCATTGTTGCAATCAGGGCAAATGGAGCCCATCAATGCTTGCAGACTATTGCTGGACAGTGACAAGAGATGCTCCATTTAATGACTACAAGAGACAAGCCAAGAAGCGCCGAGTAGACACTGAATAGGACTAAACTATGTACATAATAGTTTTTTGCCTTTTGTTTCATAATACATTTATTTCTATAACCCTTTTGCTGATTTTTAAAGTGTTACATAAACAGGACAGGTGAAATATTATCATGTAAAGCAACCATAAACACATGAAAAGACCTAGGTTTACAATTTATGATTAAAACTCTACTATCTACACAATATACATAGACATAAAATGTAAAAACTTAAATATCTTAGAAACAGTAGCCAATCAGTTGTTTTAATTGTTCTATTTGAATTCAGCACATCAAAATACCTAATAAATAGCACATTTTATCTCTGAAGCAGACGACTTCTCAAAAATTGTAGACCAGTATTATCAGCCAGCATGGTTACCTGTGCTGATGAGCTCTCTGTGGTGTCCTGTGCTCTCCTGTGCTGGGCAAACAGGAAATAAAATTCAAATGTTCGCAGGGCTTTTCCTGTCTACCTGGCCAGTGCATCCGAGTTCAGATTGCTGTCCAGAGCGGTCACAATGGTGCACTGTGGGATAGCTCTCGGAAGTCAATACCATCGAATTGCGGCCACACTAACCCTAATTCGAAATGACAATATCGATTTCGGTGCTACTCCGCTTGTCGGGGAGGAGTACAGAAATCTATTTTAAGAGCCCTTTATTTCGAAATAAATGGCTTCGTTGTGTGGACGGGTGCAGGGTTAATTCGATTTAACGCTGCTAAATTCAAATTAAACTCATAGTGTAGACCAGGCCTTTGTGAACACCGTTCTTCCAAGCTATCTTTAAAGGATCACTTGCCAGTGATCTGCTTTAAAAAAAAAAAATCTTCTCTGAGTTATCCAGTCAAGGCCCAGATCACTTTAACTGTGTGGATACTAATATTTGTGGGGTGTGTGTGAAAAAACACACCCCTGAGCGCTGCAAGTTTCAGCGCTGTAAAGTGCCAATGTAGACAGCACACCAGCCCTGGAAGCTGTGCTCCCAGCGCTGGTAGCTATTCCCCTTGTGGAGGTGGTAGCTATTCCCCTCTCTCCCAGCTCTATGTTGTGACTACACAGCCATGTTAAAGCGTTGCCACAGCCAGCACTTAAACTTTGCTAGTGAAGACACGCCCTAAGACAGATCTGGGGAAGAAAGGACTGGACCCAGGCTAGAAGGTGTCTGACCTGTGAAAGAAATACCTGGAGTTCAAAGCTGCAAGCAAGAGCAGTTTATCTTCAAGAATCTCTGCAACCTGCTTAAAACAACATTTAAGGTGAGAAATTACTACTTGCAGCCAGTTTCTTTAGTGTATTAAGTTTAGTTTGCGTGTTTGCTTTATTTGCTCAGTAATCCGCTTTGAGCTGTTTGCTATCCCTTATAATCACTTAATCTACCTTTTGTAGTTAATGAACTTGTTTTTGGTTAGGGTTGTTGAACTTGTTTTTGTTAATTCTAAAACCCATACAATTTTGGGTTTACACCCCAGAGGGGGTGTGCACTTGAGTGCTGGGAAATCCCCTAGCTGATTCTTCCCATGCAGAGCTGATTTCAGTGTCTGTGGCCTGGTCTACACTATGACTTTAATTCGGATTTAGCACCGTTTCTGCAGCTGGGCGTGTCCCTACCTGTGTGTGTGCCAGAGGAGGCTTGAGGGCCTGGCACAGCAGGGCAGGGTGAGGGAGCCCAGGCTGGTGGAACGGGTGGGCTCACTGGGACTCCAGTACATCAGGTGGCACCCTGGAGTGGGTGGGCAACCTGTCACAGGGTGTTTTCCCTATCACAGTATTGTTATAATTAATATAATCTAACGCAAAATAAACAGCATAAAGACTAGATCAATAAGCTTGTAAAATATGTTGACAGAACGAATCAGAATTCTCAAAACATTGTGACCATGAGCCTACAAAAGACTCACTTGGTGCCAGTTCCCTGTGACTAGATGTCTGCTGGTCCTTTCTGGCTGTGGCTGCAGCATATGCCTTCAGTTTACTGCATGTCTGCAGTCTCTCCAATCCAACTTCTGCTTTGTTACGTCACTGGAGATGTGTTTATACCCAATAACATTGTAGATATTGAAGACAAAACCTTCTGTACTCTTTCTGGCAGAGTGAATAATGTTAACAAAAGAGAGAATGAGCCTGGGCTTAGCAACCAGGATGCAGAGATCCTTCAGTGTGATATACAGGATAAAACTGCTTTCGTTTGTTTTTCTTCTTAGTAGGAGTGCTAAGAAAAGAAAGTCAAAGTGACTGAGGCTTTGATGCCCCCTAACAGAATGAATCAGTTTGCACTTGGCAGAAAATAAAATTCTTTCAAAGCATACCTCTTTCCATGAAGCTTTTATTAACATTATCTCAAAGAATGAATATTGCACATCTGTTTTAAAGCTAAATGAAATTGATACAGAATTCTCTATCACCAGTACCTCACCCCAGACAGACTAAGAGTATGTCTACACTGCAGTTAGATACCTGGGGATGGCCCATACCAACTGATTCGGGCTCCAGTCTGAGCCTGAACGTCTATACCACAGTTAAACACCCCCTTAGACCAAGTCAGCTGGCATGAGCCAGCTATGGGTTTTTAATTGCAGTGCAGACATGTCCTGTATAGTATTTTAGGGTAAAATTCAGCCCTGGGCATAAGTCAGTGTAATTTCAATGAAAATCAATGGTTACATCACTTACACCGAGGCTGAATGAATCAATTCTCTATATGAATCTGGCTTGGATAAATGCTGGCAAAACATTCTTCTGCATTCAGTGATAATCTTGAACTATCGACAAATTGCGGGGGAAATCTGTTCTACTGAATAGGAATCCCAGGGTTTCATTGACCCAACTGATTATTTATACAGCCAACTTTGACTCTATTGGTTACACTTATAATTCTTTGAATGGAGAACCTAAATCTCAAAACCTGTGATCTTGTAACATGCCATGTTCAACTAGGAGTGTGCTGGCTGTTGCACAAGTCTAAAAATAAACATCTTTGGAGTTTAAATGTTAGGGCAGGGGTAGACAACCTATGGCATGTGTGCCAAAGGCGGCACGCGAGCTGATTTTCACTGGCATTCACATTGGTCCTGGCCACCAGTCCGGGGGACTCTGCATTTTAATTTAATTTTAAATGAAGCTTCCTAAACATTTTAAAAAGCTTATTTACTTTACATACAACAATAGTTTAGTTATATATTACAGACTTATAGAAGGAGACCTTCTAAAAACGTTAAAATGTATTACTGGCATGCAAAACCTTACTTAGAGTGAATAAATGAAGACTCGGCACACCACTTCTGAAAGGTTGCCGACCCCTGTGTTAGGGCCTCATATGACCCACACATCTTATCATAGCCAAAAAAACATTCAAAGAGCCAAAAAGGCGAAAAACCCTGGGGGATCCTGCGCTGTAATATGCTATCTGATCTATCAGAAACCATATTGTCACAAATGACATTGAGCATGGTTTCAGTAACCTGTTGAACAGAGATAAAACCTACATGGTATGACTGCACTGCAATAAAATAAACCTGTGGCACCAAGAGTTAGGGCCCAGGTCATAGGCGCCGACTTCCCCGCTTTCCCCTGGGTGCTCGACCTCCTCCGCCCCCACTCCACCCCTTCCATGCAGCCCTGCCCTGCCCTCCCTCTTCCCACCCCTGCCCCGCCCCCATTCCAACCCCTTCCCCAAAGTCCCCGCCCCATCCTTGCCCCTATTCCAACTCCTTCCCCAAATCCCGGCCCCGCCTCCTCCCCTGAGTCCACCACGTTCCTCCCCCTCCCTCCCACCACGCCTCCAAATAGCTGTTTGGCGGTGGCTGAGGAGAAGCGTTGGGAGGGAGGCGGAGGAATGGGGACACGGCACGCTCAGGGGGAGAAGGAGGAGGTGGGGCGGGTGTTGAGGGGAGCTTGGCTGCCACTAATTTTTCCCGGAGCACCCACAGAGTCTGAGCCTATGGCCCAGGTCATCTGACTCAGGCTCACGGTGCTTGGGCAGGAGTGTGGCTCTGAGACTCTCAGATGAAGCCCAAACATCAACTCTGCAACTTTATAGCTCTGCAATCTGAGCCTGCTGACCCGGACATGCCATGCTCTTTATTGCAGTGTAGACATAGCCATAGGCTCCACATCAGAGAAGCTTTGTGGAGTTTCTGAGGAAGGAGTTCAGGATTTAGATCATAGAAATTACTAGACATTTTAGATACCCTTTCCAGATTTCTCATCTGGTCTTCTTTTCAGCAACCAGCTGCAAATCTGGAGCTGTCTTTAACTCCACACTCCCTTTTTCACCTCACAACATAGCCTGTGTCTGCCACTACTTGCACATTCATCCTGTGGAGTAATATAGACAAGCATCTGTGCTATTATTACAGCTCCTTTCTCCATGGCTTCTCAGAATCACTCCAGTCTGTTCAGAATGTTACTATCACCTTCTCCCCTGTATATGCAAACACCATCACATCTTCTCTGATCTTGTATTCCCATTTGGTTTCCTATTTACAATCATATCCATAACCAAAATCTCATCTTCAGGGAACTTTATGGCCAAGATGCTATTTAAATCCATGATCTCATCACCCTATGCCCTACTACTTGCCCCCTCTGTTCCACCAGTTCTGGTCTTCTTTCAGTCTTTTATTCCCCTTTCTCCTCTGTCAAAGCTCAGTCCATTAATGATGCTGCACCAACTGTCAGTAACAATCTTGCCTTCCTTTCTCTGTTTATGCTGATAATCAAAGCTGTTAACAGCTTGATCATTACAGTTTCCAGCAATTCATGCCTCTCCCCTCCTGTTCTTGTACGTGCTCCATAACTGTTGCTTTATGAACATATAATATTAAATTGTACTGTATGTGGAGCGTACATTACTGATCCTCCTATTTTTGATTCTTCTGGGTGCTGGCTTACTACTTCTAAGAACTAGACATAAAACTAAGATAACTGAGCTTTATCCACCATATCTCTAACTTCTTTTAATTTTACTTAAACCCTTTTATGAGTTGTATTACATCCATTATCACTAGCTTTAATTAATGTAATTAAGCTTGTAGCACAGCATGCAGTTCAATTTACCAATAATTTAAAGCTCAGTTTGGTGTCATAACCATTTCTTTTCAGAGAACACCAGCAAGAGCTCCCAGTTGTTTTTTCCTGCCATCCATTACACACTGTGCTTTAGCATATATTATAAAAATGTTAGTAGAGGACTGACTAGTTCAGGAGAGTGGTAATGTGAATGGAACCTTTTACCTCTAGGTTATTTCTTACAATTCAGCTCAGGCCCATAATGAATAAAAGTAATTTGTCTCTGACTGCTGTTCGGTAGCCAATATGAAATAAGCTGATGGTCACATTTCAGTTGCAAATGAGGCAGATGGCCACATCATAACATTTGGACTCCTCATTGTCTCAGCAAAGGGACCAAAGATTGAAAGACTGAAATAGCTTTGCATATCACTGGATGGTCCCTCCAGATAAGAGTTAAATCAGTTTGGTATCAAGAGCTTCTCGCAGTGATATTGTGTTGCAAATCTTCTCCTAAGAAATATTAAGAGACTTCCATCTTCAGGGCTATCAGCCCAGCACCTTCTAGCAGTATTAAATTCACATTAGAAGAGGGGGGGAAACAATGTAGTTTTAAAGAACGCAGTTGCACAACCTTCTGTACAGCTTGCTTAAACATGCCTCTCCATTGACATCTAGTGTCCATGCAGACAGAGCTTCAGACACCTGATATTTGTATTCAATATTTGTTTCTAAAACTTTCCTTTAATGCCTTTTCCATATATAGTTACTGTGAACTCTTATTAGGAACAATAGGACAACATACTAATGAGATGGTGACAAATTATTAATCAAATTTCACCCTAAGCATCAAACTGCACCAAATCCATAGGCGCCGATTCCGTGGGTGCTCCGGGGCTGGAGCACCCATGGGGAAAAATTAGCGAGTGCTCCACACCCACTGGCAGCCAACCTCCCCCCACCCCCATCCCCGCCTTGCCACCTCCTCCCCCAAGTGCGCCGCATCCCCGATCCTCCCCTTCCCAGTGCTTCCCACCCGCCACGTAACAGCTATTTGTCGGCGCTTAGGACTTTCCGTGAGGGAGGGGGAGGAGTGGGGACGTGGCGCACTCAGGGGAGGAGGTGGAGAAAAGGCAAGGCAGGGCAGGGACTTGGGGGAAGGGGGTGGAATGGGGGTGGGGTGAGGGCGGTGCAGGGGCGGGAGGGTCAAGCACCCACTGGGCAGAGGGGAAGTCAGCACTTATGGCCAAATTCCAGTTTTGAAAGTTTGGTTTAGTTTTTAGAAGAGTGCCTTACTAGGCCTAAAGTTTGTTCTGACCCAACAACCTTCTGTCTTTGAGTTTAGAAAACAGTTACACTTGATCCTGGGATTTTTTATGCCATCCAAATCTGCTGCCAACTCCATTTTCTTGGTGTAGAACATCTTCTTAAACGCTACCAGGGCCTTCTTGTGGTGTAACCTTTTTTCCTCCTTCCTTAAAAAGTAGTCCTGCATGTAAGGCTTTAAGTACCTGACCTTCCTCAACTGCTTTTTGCCAGCTTGTATTCCTCATGACTGTCCTCAATTCTTACTTACTGTCATTGCTTAAACTTTTCCTTCAGCTTCTCTACTGCCTCCAGTATATAATTTGACCACCACCACAATGCTTTGCCATGAACATTTCCTTCCTTTTGTTTGGCCACAGACAGCTTTTACACTTTCTGTAATATTGTTGGATGTTTTCTCAAGCCTCATTGGCATCATGGTGTTGGTTTAATCATTGACCAAACTCCACAGAACCTCATTCTTAAATCTCAGACTAACTTCTCTATCCACAAGCCTCCACCATTTTATCCTTTATTCCACAACTTGGAAGTCCATTACAGCCAGTCTATATTGCACTGCAATCTGCTTTCCTAGAATCACTTTACAGACTCCCACATTTTTTAGATCTTTTCCTTGTCAGGAACTAGTCAATCTGGGACCTGGTGGCACTGTTCTTATAAGTAAGTGTTCCTTCCTCTTTACAAAGTATGTCTAATAAGCCCATGGGCTCTGACTGACTCCAAGCTATCCTCACCAGTTTCATTTCTAGTTCCAGAGTCTCATTCTTCATGGCCGTTATCATAGCCCTCACTGTGTTTTCCCATATGTCTGAGATGTGCTCCGACAATCTAGTACTCAGCTTGTGGTACTTCACTTATAAATGGTCCAGCGGTATCTGGAATTCCTCCTTTTCCTCAGTTGTACAACCAGCCTGCAGCACTTATCTGCATAAAACATTCAATGTTTGTTCTCTGATCAGTGTACTTCGAACTTTTATCAGCTGGTCACTCTTCATTTGGACGTCCACTGCTGCAATTATTCCTACTCCATTCCTCCTTGCTACTGAGTCATGACATATCTTGTAACCCTCCCTGATGTTCAAAGATTTTGACCCCTTTCATTTTCTCTCATATACAGGCAGTGTTCACTCTTCTTCTCTTCAGCGTCTGTGACTTCTCTTGATTTCATGAATTCATTGTTCCCACATTCAAGGAAGCCAGAGTTGGTTCTTGGGCTTGCTTCTTTAGCTGCAGGCAACCAGCGTACAGTAGCCTTTGCTCATTTTCCACAGCAGTCAGGCAAAGCAGTTGTGCATTGTTTCCAGGGAACACTACTGATGTACACCCTAAAGATGATGATGACCCATAGAGCATGTGTGCACATCTTTTAGAAAACTGCAGGCCAGGCCTGACATTCTTGGCCTATGATCGGAGTTTCTTTTCCTAGGTGGAGTGTCTGGCACAGCCGATGAGCCCCAGCTACCATGCACAATCTGGTTCTAAGGCCATCCGTCCACATTTCACCTCCCCCTTCCAATTAAGAATACCTCTGCCATGAGAAGGCAAGAGGTAGAAGTTTAGCTGTCAGAGGCTATAATATTTTGCATGGGCCTCATGAGGCATTTTCTAGGAAGTGAGAATTCATCGTCAAACCCACCTCAGCCATGACAGCTCTTTGCCCTTATCTCATTTGTATTTTTTATTTATATAAAATTTTACAAACAAAAGTGAGACAGAGGCCCTGCCATGAAGAACTTGCAGTCTAAATTTTTACATCTGTTAATATGTTAACTTTCATAACTGTGAGTTATACAAGTTTGACAGGTACATTCAGTTTGTGGCTTAGTTAAATGCCACTGGCTTTCAAAGCCTTTAGGATCCTAGAGTACTTGGTCTGTGTGGGTTTTTTTTGTTTGTTTGTTTTTGTTTTTGTTTTTTTACTTTAATATGTATACTTCTAATTTTGATGTTTGTAATTAATAAGATGATTCAGCATTCTAATTTCTCATTCCCCTTAAATAGGGTACTTAGCTTCTGTGGAGAGGGAATGGCTTGAATTATCCAATGACGAGCCCTCTGGGCAGGTAAGGAGTGGCACTAAGGCTATGATGGGAGTGCCATGCAGTCTTCATCACCCAAAAAGGTGTTCCGATGTATGGTCTCTGCTGTAAGACTATAGAGAAGATAACACCATCCCACTCCCCTTCAGCACTAAGACCCATGGGGGGTATCCCCCTTCCCCATAGCCACATGGACTTGGAGAGGACAAAAATTCAACAGAGAAATGATCCCAGTGCTATAGAAATTCTAGCTGGCAGTTGCAAATGCAAGGAGCAGCTTCAGCAGGTATTGCACTTTGAGGGAAGGGGGTAACATAGGGCACAGGTGGGACATAGTTGGGGCCACCACTGCTCTCCCGATGGCCCGTGTACAGGGGTGACATCCGTGGTTGCTCTGCAGGGGAACTAGGACCCAACGCTAAGACTAAGATTTTGTCACAATTATTTTTAGTAAAAGTCACAGGTAACAAACAAAAATCCATGGAGCCCGTGACTTTTACTAAATATAACCGTACAAGCCAGGGCAGAGGCACACAGCCCCAGCTGCAGACCCCACTGCAGGGCAAGGGCGCGCGGCCCTGGTGGCAGTCCCCAGCACAAGCTGTGGGGCTACATGGGGCGCGTGGCCACAGTGGCGGCCCCCGGCATGGGGCACATGGCCTCTGCCAGGGCTCCAGCCACGGCTTCAGCTGCTGACAGCTGAAGCTGAAGAAATCTTGGAGGTCCGGTAAAGTCACGGAATTCGGGACTGCCGTGACCTCCGTGACTAAATTGGAGCCTTACCCATCGTTCTGACTCTGCTTTTACGTCCTATCCCTTTCCCCATTCTCTGGCTGTGTTAGCCAATACATATGTTAGGGATAGTACCTTCTGTGTGGTGAACACACTGAGAATTTGCTTTCTGGAAGGAAGGTATCTGTTTCCTTTCCATATTGTACTGTTTTGTTTTGAAATAAGTTTGGCTAAATTCAGTTATTTGGTCTTGAACAATTTTATGAATAAACTGGTGAGCATAGTCAAATGGTTGACTACACCTTTCTCTCAATTGGTGAGCCAGCCCAGAGCCATTAGCCAAGTGTTAAGTCAAACCGATTTGGCATGGGGTCGCAACCTAGCCATCTGGATTTTGGATAGTAAATCTTATAGAGCAGGTGTGGCCAAACCGGGACTTCCCCCCTCATTATCTGACTACCAGACTTGGGGGAGTGGGTTGGACTTCTGTCCTGTGGCGGGGTGGTAAGGCTAGGGACCTCTGCCCTGCAGCAGGGTGGCAGGGCTAGGAGCTCTCAAACTTCTGAAGATTATTGTATGTGGCCCGCAGGGTCAGTAAGTTTGGCCACCTCTGTGATAAAGGTTGGCCTTTAGGGGTTATGGATCCTAAGTACACTTGTAGCAGGCTACCCCGGGCCCTGGGGAAATTTATAATAAGTGCTGCTTTAGTGAAATGCCTTAAATAACTGGTTAACAGAAAATAATAAAAGCAAACTGCTTTTCTGGGCAGAGAGCCATACTTTAAGACTATATTGCAGTAAAACATTTTCTCGGCAAAATGCCCAGATACAGCAAAGGTTAAAACTGTGAAACACCAAAGCCCACAAATTAAGAGTAATGATGGCCAAAAAATAATAATAAATTATTTTGCACATCTTTTGTAAGAAAATATGTACCTAAATTTGGGAGCAGGACATGAGGCACAAAAACAACCCTGGGATTCATTATGTGAAGTAAAAGTTAAACAAATAAGGAAACAAATCAAGGAACTAAAAGAATCAAAATAAGAAATTTAAAAAGCCAATGGAAGGTATAGGCATCTGTAAATACCCGTTTTGCTTACAGTTCACAAGAAATGAAGGGAAGGCTAGGAGAATGGCAGTGTGCAGCCAGCAAGAGAGACAGAAGTTAGGTTGGCAAAGACAAGCTAAAAATATTAAACATGTGTGGAGTGACCCAAAAGCAGTTAACTCTAGCGAGGAAGGGCATCCTATAATCCATTTGGAGTGCAGACAAAAGCAACAGGCACTTGGGGAACAAATTCAGGTTCTGTGGGAACAGATAGAAACCCCCATTCTCCTTCCAGAGCTGGGATAAAAACCAGATGTCCTGGTTCTCAGTCCTCTCTTCCCTCCCCCTTCCACTAAATGCCACTCCCCTCTCAGAGCTAATAATATAACCATCCTTCTCTAATATTTTTACATAAGGGTCAAGTTTTTCCTTTCTCCTTCAAGCCATCCCCTTTCCATTTTTCTCTGGTATTCCTCACTTGGCTCAGATTACTAAACTCAAACTCACTGTGCCTGCCTATACTTTAAAATCTCTCACAATCTTAATTAATCTCCCTTCGCTCATGTCTCCCTCCATTCCTACATTGTTTCCTGCTCAAGTTATAGATACAGAGACAGAGCAAGTGGGAAAAACAAAATTAATCAAAAAGCTTAGGGTAAAAATTTTACTTTAAATAAATCCAGTAAGATTAATAATTAATGCTTCAGCAATGCAATAGCTAAAGAGACTTGTGACTTGCTTGAAGATAGTTAGCATTTTTGTTGCTTGGCAACCTGCACTAACCAATATATGACACGTGGGTTGTTCTTATTTCTATATAGTAGTGTGCTTAGTTTATTTACTTTATCTTAAGTTAATTAAATTAATACAATGAATTGGGCAAATAATTGAAGTGATTTTTATCCATTCTTATTACTTTTTAAATAAAAGGTAACAATCCTGCTAATTCAATGTTTAATCCTTTTGTTTAACTGTTTGTAAAATGCATTGTTTTAATAACTTTAAGCTCTTAATGCCTTATTTTGTAGAGTTATAAATACAATAGGCACCATACATAAGCTTACAATTGAAGATGAATGTTGTCCTGTTTGGGAGTCCTGTAAATATTTTGTTTTTACTTTTTTGTTGCAACAAAAATAAATTTTGCACTTTTTTTTGTTAAACATGAGTTCTACCAAACTGTTAATATTGTGGTTGGGTCATAACCACCATAATACCAGTTGTGGAATTTGTTGCTAAACTCAAAGGCCTCAGTTATGCAGCTGTCAAGGCTGCTTCCCCACTCTGAACTTTAGGGTACAGATGTGGGGGCCTACATGAAAACTTCTAAGCTTAACTACCAGCTTAGATCTGGTCCGCTGCCACCACTCTCGATGCTAATTCCCTTCCCTGGGTAGCCTTGAGAGACTCTTCACCAATTCCCTGGTGAATACAGATCCAAATCCCTTGGATCTTAAAACAAGGAGAAATTAACCATTCCCCCTCCTTCCTCCCACCAACTCCTGGTGGATCAAGATCCAACCCCCTTGGATCTAAAAACAAGGAAAATCAATCAGGTTCTTAAAAAGAAAGCTTTTAATTAAAGAAAAAGGTAAAAATCATCTCTGTAAAATCAGGATGGAAAATAACTTTGCAGGGTAATCAAACTTAAAGAGCCCAGAGGCCCCCCCTCTAGCCTTAGGTTCAAAGTTACAGCAAACAGAGGTAAACACCCTAGTAAAAGGTACATTTACAAGTTGAGAAAACAAAGATAAACTAATACGCCTTGTGTGGCTGTTTACTTACAAGTTTGAAATAGGAGAGACTTGTTCAGAAAGATTTGGAGAACCTGGATTGATGTCTGGTCCCTCTCAGTCCCAAGAGCGAACAACTTCCCAAACAAAGAGCACAAACAAAAGCCTTCCCCCACCACCCCCGATTTGAAAGTATCTTGTCCCCTTATTCATAGAATCATAGAATATCAGAGTTGGAAGGGACCTCAAGAGGTCATCTAGTCCAACCCCCTGCTCAAAGCAGGACCAATTCCCAGCTAAATCATCCCAGCCAGGGCTTTGTCAAGCCGGGCCTTAAAAACCTCCAAGGAAGGAGACTCCACCACCTCCCTTATTGGTCCTTTGGGTCAGGTGTCAGCCAGGTTACCTGAGCTTCTTAACCCTTTACAGGGAAAAGGATTTTGGAGTCTCTGGCCAGGAGGGATTTTATAGTACTGTACACAGGACAGCTGTTACCCTTCCCTTTATAGTTATGACAGACGCGTACATATATTTCTGCCTCAGTAAATAATTCAGTTGCACATTAATGCAAAGGTAATCAAATCTTAACCTTTTTAGGTTTTTATAAACTTGTTTCCACCTTTAAATATTAAAATAGCTATTTTTAAACATTTTGGCTATAATGTGCTTATATATGATGTCTGGTTATGTTACAAAATGTTAAAGCTAATCAAACAGATTTCAACAGGTTACTTTTGTCTCCCAAACACAAGCAAGGCCTTGTCTCGCTACACAGTTTTGTTGGCAAAAGGCAGCTTTTGCCGACAAAACACTGGAGGTGTACACATTACAAAGCCACTTTGGTGGCAAAACAAAACCATCTCGACGGGAGACATAGAGCTTTTTGTGGCAAAATTAAAGTGACAGAGTGTCAGTGTACACACTACTGCTCCTTATGATGCCATAACTGGCCTTCCCCAGTATCCCACAATGCCCACCGTGACTGCTCTGTTCACTGTTTTGAACTCTGCTCCCCTGCATCTAGCTATGCAGGCATGCTCCCCTCCCCTTTGATATTCCTCAGCATGAAGAGCTCACAGAGCTGCTCAGAATGCTGCTCTTGGTAGCTGAGGAGGCTGTGGGAGAACTTGGAGGGAATCACAGAACAATTCATGTGGAATGCTGCTCTCCGCAGCACTAGGAACGCAGCCACTGAGGGACGGGGGGGACTGCTGTGCTGTGCAGAACTGGAGGCTGATAGGGGAGTGTCCCCATCCCCCTGCCTCAGGCTGTTATCTGAACGTAGAGACAGCAAGCTGATACACTTGCCCCGTGAGGCATTGCAAACCCTTCCCAAAGCACCTTGCAGCCAGTTGCACAGTGAGATAGCTATCCACAGCGAACTGCTCTCTATATTGATACAAGAGCTGCTATTGTGGATGCACTCTGCCAACACAAGGAGCATAGTGTAGGGTTACTATATTTAAGGTTTTAAAAAAGAGGACACTCCACGGGGCCCTGGCCCCGCCCCTTCCCCAAAGTCTCCGCCCCCTCCCCTGAGCGCCCTGCATTTTCCCCTCCTCCCTCCTAGCCACGCGAAACAGCTGCCCGAACGCTACCGGCGTCACGGTTTGCCGGGCAGCCCCCAGATCTCCAGACCCTGTGCCCCCGGCCGGGCGCTTCCCCAGCGCAGCCGGAGCCCGGGAGGGGAAGCGCCCGGCCGGGGGCGCAGGGTCTGGAGGTCTGGGGGCTGCCTGGCAAACCGTGAAGCCAGTAGCGCTTGGGCAACTCCGCTCTTCAGCTGTACAGAGCTGAGGTGTCTGAGGGGAGCTGCAGGCGGATTCCCCCGCAGCAGCGGGGAATCCGCCTGCAGCTCGCAGCCTGCTGGAGCCACTCAGGTAAGCAGGGGACTGGGGCAGGGATGCTGGCATTTTCCCGGACATGTTCGGCTTTTTGCCAATTCCCCCTGGACGGGGATTTGAGGACCAAAAAGCCGGACATGTCCGGGAAAAGCTGGACGTATGGTAACCCTAGCATAGTGTGGACATGAAAAATGGTTTAATTAAAGCACTTTAATTAAAATGGCATAAGTTTTGTTGACAAAACTCTATAGTGTAGACATAGCTCAAATGTCGTGAAAGTTTATTACCCTCAGTGTTTGCATAAACATCCATTTAAACTTACTTTTGCTTTAATTTTAATGCTATTTTCTTTGGTGTTGTGTTAAAAAAATTAGTTGTTAAAGTTTGTGCTTTCAAATATTTAATAAGTTTAATTGCTCTAGCAAGCAAATTAACTCTTAAAAAGCTTGGGTAAAAGTTTGGTTGCTAAACAGAGTGGTCAGAAGATAGAGCTATATCTCTTCTCACAGAAGATTGCTAAGATGTGCTCACAGCCAACCACTATATTTATTAATGCACATGTTAAAGAAGTAAAAATAAATGTCTATGCAAAAGAATCAAAAACAGGAATATTTGTGCTAAAGAATTAAGAAATTCAAAACAAAAAGAAAAAATGTATTTTAACAAAGAAGTAGATGTCATATGCTGTGTCATAGATGGCTTGGTCCCCATCACATTGTGAACAAACTGATCTCATCTGTGGATAAATTAAGATTATGGAGGGGAAAAAAGTGAAGTGTATGATGTTAACCAATTTAAGCTGTTTAAGGGTGCGTCCCACAGACTGGAGACACCAGAACAGGGGTCGGCAACCTTTCAGAAGTGGTGTGCTGAGTCTTCATTTATTCACTCTAATTTAAGGTTTCGCCTGCCAGTAATACATTTTAACGTTTTTAGAAGGTCTCTTTCTATAAGTCTATAATATATAATTAAACTATTGTTGTATGTAAAGTAAATAAGGTTTTTAAAATGTTTAAGAAGCTAGGGTTACCATACATCCAGATTTTCCCAGACATGTCCGGCTTTTTGGTCCTCAAATCCCCATCTGGGAGGAATTTCCAAAAAGCCGAACATGTCCGGGAAAATAGGGAGGCATGGTAAGGGGACCCCAAAACTAACAAAACTAACAACTCCCCCAATCTGTCGGGGCACAGAGATGGCGGCGGCATCCAAGCGCGCAGCCGCCTCCTCCCCGGGCTCCAACTTTCCCAGCTCCCACCACTCTCCACCGCGGCAGGGGCCAAAGCAACTTCCCCAGCGCAGCAGCAGCTGGAGCCCGGGTGGCGGGAGGGAAAAGGGGAATGCGGGGTGCTCAGGGGAGGGGGCGGAGTTGGGGCGGGGACTTTGGGGAAGGGACTGGAATGGGGGCGGAGTTGGGGCGGGGCCGGGGCCCCCGTGGAGTGTCCTCTTTTTTCAGTGTTGAAATATGGTAACCCTAAAGAAGCATCATTTAAATTAAAATGCAGAGCCTCCCTGGACTGGGGCCAGGACGCGGGCAGTGTGAGTGCCACTGAAAATCATCTCACGTGCCGCCTTTGGCATGCGTGCCATAGGTTGCCTACCCCTGCACCAGAATATATCAGTGCACAATGAAGAAACCTCTGGGTATTTGGAAAAAGAAAAGATAAGGTGCTTTATAAATAACAGACTGGTCAACTATACACCTCTACCCTGATATAACGCGACCTGATATAACACAAATTTGGATATAACGCGGTAAAGCAGCGCTCTGGGGGGGCGGGGCTGCGCGCTCCGGCAGATCAAAGCAAGTTCGATATAACGCGGTTTCACCTATAACGCGGTAAGATTTTTTGGCTCCCAAGGACAGCGTTATATCGGGGTAGAGGTGTACTTCAGCCTACCGCATATGGACAATTGAGTACACAATTGACTATAGAGACATTGGCCAGACCAGGTCTAACTCAGTTTAAGCTGATATTCTTAAGCAAAGTTAGTTTATGCATATACCTCATTGGAATATGGGTAAATTTGTTCCTTGGGTAAAAGCAAATGTATTATTGTATACGACTTTATTCATAGAACAGCATCTGATCAGGAATATACATGAGACTCAGTGGCTGAGCTAGAGACTCTGCAGTCTGCTGTCTTCCAAACTAGGAGACACCAAAATTTCGATGGAATTAGTGATTCCATTTAAGGATTATTTGGATCTGGAATGCCTATTATGGAACAGGGCTGGTCTGGGAAATATTAAAACACTAACAATTTTGAGCATCCGGCAGCGAAAACAGTCTCAACCCATAATTCATGGCATTCAGGGCATAGCTCCTGAGGAATAGTATAGGCTGTGTAGTATTCCTATGCATTTGAGCCAAACTAGTCAAAAGTAATGACTAAATCACAGAAAATAATACAGCAAGGAAAAAATATGTAGGTAGAGAAATTATTTGCACTGTTCTTGGGAGTTGTGTTAACTACCATAACCAGTTCATTAGGGAATATTGAAAATGGGAAATTGCCTGAACTTAATAATATGATTTCGTAAAATTGCTTATCCTCAGTGTATAACAAAGGTTGTTGTAAATAGTCAGTCTGTTAAATCAAAACAAATTCTACTTAGTTCAATACGTAATTTGGGGTCAGTGACCCCACATCCTACTAGAGGTACATCCTTCCCAAAACAATCATACGTAGTGTTGGGCGCAATAGGTTTTTTCTTTTTCTTTTCTGGTCTCTCTGCCTATAGTGGATCCTGATGCTGCAATAGTTGATAAGTTGGCTACTGTCCATTTAGTAGGTTACCTGGAAGACAGCATGTACAAGGAATGTTTGGATCTACCTCAGCTACTGATGCATCACTTAGCAACGCAGATGTGAAGGGCACTGCATCTGACTTCTTGTTCTATTAAGGGATATCTATACATATGTAAATATGTTTTTGACATTGTGATTTGAGTGTGCTGCTGTGTAGGTCTGTACCTGTATATTTACTCCTTGGAGGAATTCTGCGCCACTGCGCATGCACAGAATTCATTTCCTCCACACATTTCTTTGCTTCCCTGCAGAAAAATGCCTTCTGACGGGGAAGTAAAGGGAAGCTGCAAAAGCGGTCACCTGCCCCTCCCCAGCAGCATGGATAGATTGTTTTGGGTGCCCAGAGCACCTGGCAGAGAGGCAAATCACTATAGGAGTTGGGGAGGGGATGGGATGCCCCAGCTGGTGGCTTTTACCCTATGCTGGGCTCAGCTGATAGTGCCAGCTGGGCTAGGGAGGATGGGACTTCCTCTTCCACTGCAAGGAGCGGCTGAGACCAGCTCAGACCCACCCTCAGAAACCTTCCGACCTGCAGGAAGCTCTGCATGTGCACACACCAGGCTTCCTGTTCCCATCGCTCCTCCGCTACAGAGGGAGGGAGGGAGGGAGGGGTCTGTGTATGGGGAGCTTCTCCCCTGCACCCAACCCCTGTACTTCCCCCCCATACCCAGACCTCTTGCCAAGCCTCCCCAACACACCCAGAACCACCCCACGGAGCCCCCTGCCAAGCCCCACCCCTGCACCCAGACCGTCCCCCACTGAGCCCCCTGCACTCAAACCCCCACCCCACCAAACCCCACTCCCCCAGCACCTGGATCTCTCTGCTGAGTCCAATGGCCCCTGCACCTGGGATTCCATCCCCCAACAAGCCCTGTGCATCCAGATCTCTCTCTCTCTCTCTCTCTCTCTCTCTCTCTCTCACTCACACACACACACACACACACACACACACACACACACACACACCCACCAAGCCATCTCACCCCACACTAAGCCCCTCCACACTTGGATCCTGCTGGACTAAGCCTGCTTGCCCCACACCTGGATCGGGGGCCAGAGCTGGGCGTTCATGCAAGACTCTCGCTTGACGTGGAGGGGCAGGGCCCTGGGGTGTTTCTGGGGCAGGCCCAGCCCTTGTGCTGTGTCAGGGTCAGCTGCAGCCTCACTACTGAGTCTGTGTCCAGGGGGTTGGGGCTGCAGGGTGATCTCCCACACTCTGTATAGTGAGTGGCCTGTGCTCCCTGATACCATGCTGGAGCCTCCACATCTATTTACTGTCAAAATTTGCAGAATTTTAAATGTGTGCAGAAGTTTTATTTTTTTAGCGCAGTATTCCCTCAGGAGTATATATTGAGACAGGAACATTAGCATCTACTATCTCCTGCCCTGTAAAACTTACAGCTGATCAATGCCACTTGGTAAGAGTGACCTATAATATGAATGGATAGTATTGTGTGGTAAAACAATTTCTTCTCATGTACATACTATAGTTCAACCCACAATGTTAATCCCTAGTCCACTTTATGTGGTAATAGTTTTAAATTACCTTCATTATTATATTATCACTAATACAGTTTGATAAAAGAGGATAAGTCTCAAAGTCTTTTCCTCTGCTTCATGTTAATTTGGCAAAGGTGTCACCCTGATGTTATCATCAAATGACACATGGGTGACTTAGCCCATACCTATGATAGGTGTAGTATACACCACATTAATGGGTATTACGTGTACACGGTTCTAGACTTCAATACTTTATATAGAGTTGAAGTTAATGTTAACAATGTATTATGCTCTTCCCACAAGTCTGTTCACCCAGTATGCCACAACACTTTGCAAAACTGAAGTCAGCTTTGGCATTAGCAAATAGGAACCTGTTAATGCCAAGATACATGAATGGTGGGGTATACCACTATGCCCAAACAGCTTGGAGTGTGGTATCCAACACAGAAAGAAGAAAAGTACAGAACAAAACAACAACACGTTACAAACTGATGGGGTGGATTTGAATGATGTGTAAAGTCATAATATAAATGCTACTAGCTTAAATGCATATCTTTGAAGCACACTTTCTGTGTAAGGTAAACACGCTGCAAGAATTTGCTTTCCAGAAGGAGTGGATGTATGTCTCTTTTTATATTGTACTGTTTAGTCTTTAGACAGTAAGTTTGGTTATTTGATCTCTTGAAAAATTTTCAGAACAAACCTTGAATTGTAGTCAAACAATTGGCTACATCTTTTAATCAATATCTTTTTTTTTTTCTCTTTAGAGCAGGGGTGGGCAAACTTTTTGGCCTGAGGGCCGCATCAGGTTTCGGAAATTGTATGGAGGGCCGGTTAGGGGAGGCTGTGCCTCCCCAAACAGCCAGGTGTGGCCCGGCCCCCACTCCCTATCCCCCTCTGCTTCTCGCCCCCTGATGGCCCCTCCCCCGGGACTCCTGCCCCATCCAACCCCCCCGTTCCCTGACAGTTCTCCCCCAGGACCCCTGCCCCATCCACCCCCCAGCTTCCTTTCCCCTGACTGCCCCCGGAACTCCCGCCCCTTACTGCCCCCCATCCAACCCCTCTTCTAATTCCTGACTGCCCCCCCACCAGACTCCTGCCCCATCCAACCACCCCTTCTCCCTGTCCCCTGAAACCCCGCCCCTGACTGCCCCCCACCCCCATCCAACTCCCCTCCTTCCTGACTGCCCCCCCAGGACCCCTGCCCCCATTCAACCCCCGTTCCCTGCCCTCTGACCGCCCCGATCCCTATCCACACCCCCACCCCCTGACCACCACCCCAAACTCCCCTGCCCTCTAGCCAACCTCCCCCGCTCTCCGCCCCCTTACCGCGCTGCCTGGAGCACTGGTGGCTGGCAGCACTACAGCTGTGCTGCCCAGAGCACCAGGAGAGGCAGCCGCACCGCCTGGCTGGAGCCATCCACGCCACTGTGCAGCACTGAGCACCGGGTCAAGCCCCAGCTCTGCAGCTGCGCTGCCCCAGGAGCTCGCAGCCCCGCTGCCCAGAGCACTGCACCAGCGGCGGGGTGAGCTGAGGCTGCGGGGGAGGGGGAACAGCAGGGGAGGGGCTGGGGGTGAGCCTTCAGGGACCAGGCAAGAGGTCTCAGGGGCCGTAGTTTGCCCACCTCTGCTTTAGAGGGTAAATTCTGTAGGGACAGTCTATTACTCTAGCCCAGTGGTTCCCAAACTTTAATAATCTGTGAACCTCTTTCACTATAATGTCAAGTCTCGCGAACCCCCTCCTAAAAATGAATATTTCCAGGGATTGTCTCCTTTACCTGAGTATAAATTATAAAAGCAGTGATCTTGGAAATACGAAATTTGTTTTTATGACATGTTTATTACACACTATTTATTATTAATTATTATTTATCATTACAGTATTTTTATTACATTATGAAAATGGCAAGATCTCACTTTCGTAGCTTGTATCACTTTGAATAAGCCTGTTAGAAGACCAGGCTCCTATGTTTCATCAAGGAGTATCAGATGCGAAAGAATGAAGGTATTTAAGAAGCCAACTCAAAAAGAGTTCTTCCTACACAAGCATTCAGGTCTTGAGCAGTCCAGGCAAACAACGCATGTTACAACAAAGCTTAAATTTGTTCTTCATAATCATTTTAAAAACAATACTAGTTGCCTATTTAATTTTAAAAACAGCAAAAAATATCTACCTCCCTTTCCATTTCTTATAAGGAGTCTTGAAGTTTAAATCTCCTCAGTGTGATAGAGATGTTTGCTTTGATCTGTTTAGCTCTTGGAAGTCTAGGAGCTCTGGGCTGCTGGCCCCGTGCTGCCCGGGGTCCCTAGGGACAGCTCTGTCTTCCACTAGGGAATTTTTTCCCAAGAACCCCCTATAACATTTTGTGAACCCCCGTTTGGGAACCACTGTTCTAGCCCCATTCTCAGTTGGATACAGGCAATAACAATATAAAAAATAAATATAAATTAGAGGGCTTTTCAGGCTCTGCTAAGGAGATGGAGGGCAACCCCCTTCTGCTGGGAAAAAAAGAGTTAAAACAGCCATGCCCGGTTTCAGTAAAAGTCAGGGGAAGCTTGCACTACCTCCTTATATTCTCCCCCGGATCCCCAGTACTGTGTGGATAAGCTGTTATCACCCTCGAGCTGTCAAATCAGCTCCCCCCACCAGCTCCAAGTTAATTTAAAATGCTTCTGAAAAGTAGCCCAACTACAAGTGAATCTGTATTGAAAGAGGGTGCTGCATCAATAGGCCCAGAGCAAGAGTGAAAGCCTGGAAGTAAAAACATGGATTAAATACATCCAGACTGGAGTATGTATGTATTCAGCTAACCTGTAAGAGTAAAACAAAGGCATATGAATAGGGGGGGAAATGTGATGTGGTGTCTCATTCAGAGTAGTGCCTTGGTGTGGATGCTGGCAAAGCTGAGGTAGTAGCCAAATGGAGTCCTTCATTCCAAACATTTGATGATAGTTATATGTCTATAAATCCACGTTTCTATTCATTCCTGCCCTGCTAGCACTTGTCTGTCTCCATTCATCCCTGACTTTTCATCCCCCAGGTAAAAACTCAGATTCCAACGAGTCCCAATTCTCCCATCATTTCAATGGAATGAAGCAGCAGCTGCAATCAAGAGCCTGTTGCCAAGCAACACATTTCAGTTTCCCCATGGATTTGGGTTACCATAGTGACAGCTGGGAGTGCAGATGCACTAGGCTGAGTTGCATAAAAGCAGCTGCCCCTTGAAAAGCAGGGCAGCTCTGTCCTGAAAGAGAGACTCCTAAATGAGCAAAGGCAGGTGGAATAATGAGCACAGGCCTGTGTGTTCGCAACCTATACTTGCTATTTATCTAGTGCTGAGGGAGAAAATGAGACAAGGTCCCTGGCCAGAGGCGCTTACCAATTTATACAGCTGACACAGCAAGTAAAGATAATGTCCGCACAAAGGTGTGGGGGATTAGTTGAGTGAAACAGGTGCTGAGGCTATCAATCTTGTGGTTTACATCATCAGAACCTACAAACAAAATTACATCTTCATAAATAATCTGGGTGCACATTATTTTGTTACAAAATGTAGCTACCAAAGGAAGCAGTCTTGTACTTACTAAGTTAGTGCAGTTTTGTGTCATTGTAGCTAGACATCACATTCCATTTAGCCTGCAGGGGATTACAGCCTTGTTTTATATAGACAGATTTTCCTGCAAATGCTTCAGCAGGATGCAGCAACCTGCTCCTGCGGCTATAAGCAATCTAGTCACCAGACCCAAGTTGTCTGCAGGAGCTCCATGAGAAATGCTGATGAGCTTTCAGAGGGCTATAGAGTAGTAGACCAACTATCCACAATGGTGATCAGTTACTAACATAGTATAGCCTGGGGAATGAAAAGTTTGGGATGAATGGAGACATGGCTGCGTGCAAGTGGCACTAGTCACTGATAACAGGTTATTTTGGCTACATAAATATATTATTAAGAATGGAAGTGGTGAGACATATAGAAACGTGAGAATTTTGGAACTATTTGGATATTAAGTAAGCAGAGAAACTGAGGGTTGGTACATTTTGTGTTGACTGACATACAACCTCACAGAGACTGTTGGAAACAAAAATACAAGAAACACTGGAGAATATCATAGGTGGGCTGTGATGGTCCAGGCTTCCACCATCCCATCACCTTGATGTTCCTACTAGAGATTGAACATATACCTTATTTTATACCCCTTACCCACACGCTCACATGTCTGGTGCGAGCATATGTAGATTGCCTCCTGGCCCCGGTCCATGAGTGGTATTCTGGGGAATCATAATTGAGGTTCTGACTGTTGACATAAGCTACTTGCATCAAAATATATTTCCCAATATTTCACATTGCATTCATATGTTTACCTCAGGGTTACATGTACCCCAAAATCCCCTAGAAATCCATTATTTCAAGATTGTCTTTGTTCTTTTGTGGGTTGTTTATCACAAACTACATATTGTAAAAAGCCCCTGTAAATTTATAACCTAGATCAAACACTTATGCTAACATGTCTATTTATGCTAATTACCAGGTGGCCTTTTAGTGATTCCCAAAGGTATCAACAATATTTTAAATTGTGTTTTCCCTCATTTCCATGATACTGTTTCCTTAAGCAGCTCATCCTAGCATATAATTTATAATACCAATAGTTTGATATAAGGAGTTCCCAGATCAGGACAGATGTCAGTGGTCAAGAACAAGTAGCCCATGGACTTAAATGGGAATAATCATGTGAGTAACTGCTCACTAAGGAACATAAGGGGCTCATAATTTTGTTCATAGGCAGCAAGTATCCAGATCGCTTGGGGAGAATTTTTAGAAGCAGAGAAGGCACTTAAAGCCTGAAGAATTTAGGCAATCAGATGGCTGCTCTTGCTATAGGAAACTTTTCTTGGTTAGGACTTGTGCAGTAGGAGGCCTCTGTTGTAATTAGTTCTTGAATAAATGGCATCTCCAGAACTCAAGTCTCTGCATCCAGCTTCCTCTTC
The DNA here is from genome assembly GCF_027887155.1 of Malaclemys terrapin pileata. Classification (NCBI taxonomy): domain Eukaryota; kingdom Metazoa; phylum Chordata; order Testudines; family Emydidae; genus Malaclemys; species Malaclemys terrapin. Next base: position 1,592,854 of record NC_071511.1, on the reverse strand, counting down.
TTTAGCTGCCCCATCACAGCTCCAAAGTCTTTTCTAAATAGTGTTCTGCAGTAAAATTCTCTGACTGCTCTTCAGGAAACAAACTAAACCTGGGTAGAGCGTCTTATCTTGATTCCTTCAGAAAAAGATAGCCTGCTTTAAGGGGACTCGCACAGATTGTAATCTTCAAAGGCATAACCACATGCTATAAAACACATGCTGGTGACAGTGTTATGCCTCAGTGAGTGTAGTGTCTGACACACAAATGTTTAAAAATAAAGCACTGCCTCCACTTATAAACTAGCATGAGTCCTGCTGATCTAACACTAATTTTGGATTCCATCTCCCTAATCTGCTTCCCCAAGCTATTGCACCTTCCAGAAAGCTATTGGCAGTTAGCAGCCTCAGAATCCAAAACACTGTTAATTGTGTATTTGTATAAGGTATCTAGACTGTAGGAAGTATTTCTCAACCTGTGAAATTTTGCATTGTTGCACTAAGCATGCGTGCAGCTTTCTCTGAACTGATGCTCCCTGTGATCCAAGAACTTCTTTGTGTCAAATGGCAGAGGGCACACAGGTGGGCATAGAGTTTTATGGGTCATATCTATGCACAATAATTCACCAAAGGGTGGCATGTAAGGTCTCTATTGAGAGCCAATAGCCCAGTGTTTATCATAATAATTGCAAACTGTACGTATAGATAATATTTAAGAAGTTATGTACCTACACTGGAAATTATGTTCTTAAAGCCTTGAAATTAAAAGAAGGTGATACACCTCAGGTTCTGTTCAGACAGGGGACTGTAGATGTAGTCTCTTTGTCTTGTCTTTGTGCATTGTGTCTCTCAGAATGTAAGCCTATTTGCATATGCAGCCACCAACTAATCAACATTGCAAAATCTCCAGGAAGAAGCACACAGGAAGAGGTGCCTGGGTTATGAATAAAGATCAAGGGATTGCTTTGATGTATTTGGGGCTGCAAAGAGACACAGTATCCTTTCACTGAAGAGACAAGCTGACAGTGAGTTATGTCTCATGAAAGAGGGATCACAGCCAGTCGCTGGCTGGTGATCACAGCGCTGGTGAGCTATCCTGTATTATGAGAATATCTTGTTAATTAAGTCTAGGTTCTAAAATGCATAAAATTCATCTTATGGTTTTATTTTACATTGAACCATTTCTTTCCATTACTTTTGCTTGCTTCTTCTCAAATCTCTGTACTTCGTTAAATAAACTCATACAAGTTTTCACTATCAGTATATCTAAGTGCTGTGTGATAAGCAGAGCAGTAATCTTAAACGAAACTGGTAAACTAGGGCGTACTATTCCTTTGAAAGCAACAAATCTGTGAATGCTGAGCATGTCCAGTGAAACGGGCTGGACATTCCACAGGGATGCTTAGAGGGAGTGAGGATTGAAGCATGCCAAATGCTAACATGCAGAGGGACAGCAGAGCCTGCATAATCTGAGAGGGGAGTGCTTGTGTTGCCCAGGCCCGAAGGAGTCAGGGACCTGGCCCACAGAAGATAGGGACAAGGCTTCCTCACACTAAGGGCAAGTTGTAGTGAGGTACCTCATAACTGTGGGTACCCCCAGAAACCATCCCATCCCACCCCATCTGTTGTCTCTTGTCTCATGCTTAGATTATAAGTGCCTTGGAGCAGGGAGTGTCTTTTATTCCGTTTGTACAGCATCTAGCACAGTGGGGTCCTGGCCCACGACTGGGGTCTCTAAGAACTACTGCAACATCAATACTAAATCTTACACTTATACATAATGTCGCCTTGACATCCCACAAAGCTTCCAATTCCAAAACTAGCAGCTTCAGTTATTTGCAGTTATTCAGCATTTTTTTCTCCTTCCAACTGTGCCCGAGGAGCAGAAATTCTGTAATGGAGCCTTTGGTCCCAGCAGGGAATTAGAAGGCAAGGTACAGAAATAACCACACTAAAATTACCCCTCTCTGATTGTCTGAGGCGTGTCTTCTCTGCCCCTAGTAGAGATCACCATATTTTCCAGCTGACAGCTGATTCAGACTCCGTCAGAGGAGAAGCAGTGTAAGCACAGCCCTAGCTACTGGGGCTGGGAGGGACATGGTAGGTCACTTCATGATCCCTTAGGGATGTGGACTATGAATAATAAAAGAACCACTCCACTTGGCTTCAGCCAACCAGCTCCCTTCTCACATGATGTCCAGTTTATTTCCCCCGGGGCTCCAAGAGGAGCATTTAATGCATTGAACACAACTAGGTCAATAAAATAGAGAGATGGTCAGTAAAATTCTGTCCCTCCCACATGCATGTTGTGTGATCCCTGGTCTAGAGGATATGCATTTCAGTGTCCTTGCTTTATGTGTGTGTTTTGCCAGAGAGCATGCTGTGATTCTGCCTTTTTTTATATCATTCCATCTCTGTCCTGCATGCAGGCGTTAAGCTATTTGGGCCCTGTCAAGAAAAGGAGGGGGGTTAGTAGCTTGTTATGACAATTTGGAAGCTCTGTTGTGGCTGCAGAATGTTAACAAATATGGAATGGTTCTGCCAAATCTGGTCCTCCTGTGTTCTGCAGTTTCCATGTGCTAAGAGCTGCAGCCAGAGAACTGAGCCATTTAAAGGGACACAGACTTTTCTAGCTACAAGCAGCACTTCAGCTTACTAGAACTGAAGGAAGTTACAGACCTATTATTTCCAGTCTGTTTACTTTGTGCATTTGACAGCGTGTTGGGGACATTCTGTTCCATACTCCTCCCTATGTATAGCAAGATTTTAAAACCTTGTTTTAAATGAGAGGATGTGATGTCAAAATGGAACTGTGTCAGGAATGGGACAAGGTGACAGGAGCAGCAGGGGACCAGCCTAAGATGTCTGTCTGAAGCCTGATCTCAGAGAATGACAATTTGCCTCCATCAACCTTCTACACCAAATAACCTGATCAAGAAAGTGGAACACAGGGTTCCAGAGGATGGATTCCTCAAAACAAACCCAAACATTACAAACAAAAACCCTCACTGAGAAAGGAGGCCTCTCTGACTGCAAGTGAGGGTATGTCCTCACAAAACAGGCAGGAATAATAAGGCCAAATAGCCAAATGGTCACACCACGGTAGACCTCAGAAGTGAATCTCTGAGTTTAAGGTTCTGAGAAATGATGTTCAAGAGTCTAGCAAAAAGAAGGAAGTTACTGACTTTGAAGGTTGAGTCCCTGTGTTAGAAACTGACTTGAGAGAGAGCGAGCGTGCACACGCTGCAGCATCACATGGCACTACTGGAGTGGAGAGAGAGAGAAAGATGTAACTTATGTTAGATATAGAAGACAGTGAGGAGAAAAGGTTAGAAATTAAGGTTCTGCCTGAAAATGCTGAAGGAAGAAACCCAATCAGGTATGTCAAGTTGTTAAATCTGAGCTCTCTGGAGGTGATGAAAGTGGACAGAGCACGTAGAATCCTATTCCATCAGCTTGTGCCTCATAACAGATCCAGAGATCTGATTGTGAAGTTTCATCTTTATCAACAAAGATTTAATTATGAAAATCATGAGAAAGTTTCCAGAGCTTACCCTCAAAGGCCACAATCTGTAATTCCCCCAAGACCTTACTGCCCTAACTTTAAGAGAGACAAGACTAGAGATAGGGGAAATTACAGCAGCAGTCAGATGGGCAGAAATCCACAGTAGATCAGGATTCCCATTTACATACTAATTTCCTTCTAGAATTGGTATTACACAATCAATAGTTTTAAACAAGGGGGGAAATAGACTCCGGTTGCTTGGGATAGAAATCCAAATCTCAGACACACACGAGGATACTCCAGAGGTTGCTGAAAACAACAACAAAAAAATGACTGACAGCACAACTCCAGCAAAGGCAGGCAGGAAAAGAAAAGGTGAAAGACTAGAGAACATATTCACAATGGCAGACGTAAAGCTGAACAAGAGGACTCTGATACCTGAGAAGTAACCTAATCATTAACCAGAAAAGACTTCTTGGGAGTCATCAAGAACAAATAGCTGATCGGCATGAAATTTGTATTAAGTTTAAGTGGAGTGATCATAACAGTGATCACTGTGTTCTGTATCTTAAAATATAGAGAAAATAAAGGATAATATGGGGCGAGTGGGTGGCTGGGTAGCGGTCTCAGGAATGGAGGAGAGTGGAGGGGATGGAAAGGGGCCCTTAGCTGTTTTGTATACCCATGAGTAACTCAAAAAGATCAGATGGTAATCTGTCCCTAAGGGTGAGGGTTGATGTACTCTAGGTGGGGAGAGTACCTCTACATTGCAAGAGGAGAAGCAGTCCACATATTCATGGGGAGAGTATAGCTGTTTATGGTTCAACAAATCATGGTAGTTTGAGAACTGATTTATATGCTGGTTTTGGTATTTTATTTTTTGATTTTAAAGTGAGTCTGGAAAAGACCTAACCTCATTGAGCTGTGCTGAATCATATAACAAAGATTTTAATTGATTGTATTCCTAGTGCCAGATGAAAAAGAAATCCATTTCCTTTGTTATTACTTGCTGGAGAGAAAACTTTTGATAGCATAGAGTGGAACTCCATGTTTAAATTCACATCCCATATGGACATTTGGCCCCCAGTTCCTTGAAGAGATGGTGGCTCTTTATACTAGCTTGTCTTGGGGTGCTCTATTCATTGCTGGCTGGTGTCTCCTTCAGGCTATTCTGGGGATTAGCTCCGCCCAGTCCCATGCCCCCTTTCTTCTCTTCCACCATTGCAGGTCTCCTGCTCATGGAGTTACAGTATGGCTGCTTTGTGACTTCCAGGGGAATCTTTCCAAGTCTCTCTGCACAAGCAGCGTCAGGCAGTGCTCACACCTACTGCCCTGATTAGGACACTCCCATGGTGACTCAGGCAGTCTTCCCGTTCGCTGCCCTTAGCAGTACCACTCTGCAGTGGTTGGTAGGGGAACCCAGGCCTACCCTCTACTCAGGGTTCCAGTCCAGGGCCCTATAGCGAGCAGTTACAGTCTGCAGCTACATCTAAGGTCTGGACTATTTCCTGCCGTGCTTCTCCAAGCTTTTCATTCTTCAGCTTTCCTAGTCAGACCCCTCTCTCTTAGGCCTACTAGGTAAACCTGTCTCTTTTCTCACGGGTTTCTCCCTCACCTCAGGGAGGGGGACTGCAGGGTTTCTCCCTCCTGCCTTTATAGAAGCACTGCCTGTTCCCTCACAGGTGAGCTTCCTCCTCATTAGTGCCCTCCACACAGATTACATCTTCCCCATTTGCAGCTTAATGGGCTGATTGGGCTTGTGTGGGGAGTACACCATATCACACAGCCTCACAGCAGCTGTAATTGTTTGAATCCTGGGTCCAGCACCTCCTCCCCTTATGCTGCAGGAGGAGCCTTCAGATGCAGGTGGGCTTGAGCCCACCCAGCTCTTCAATAGGTTCAGAAGCCAGTGAAGTTAAATCTCCCCCTTTTGAATTGCACAGGAGAGATGTCATTGTTGCCTTTGCTTTTTGCATTGGCCATGCATCGTTTTGCAGAAGGTAAGGAATAATGACTCGATCACAGCAATAAAGCTTGCTGGAGCACATAAGAAAATTGCTTTGTTTGGCAATTATATGATTTTTTTTATCTGACCTGGCATTTCTGTAAAATTAGTATCAAAGAAATCCATGACTTCAGGAGAGTGTCTGTCTTCCAAGTGAATGATGCGAACTCTGAAATACGAGCTAGGAGTTTGCCACACTTGGAAGAATCATCCCCGCACAAAACATGTGGATACAAATGGGCAACAGGTTCTGTCAGATACCTGGGAATTAACATCTCAAGCTCGAGCTCTATGACTCAAATCTCTAGTTCATGATATCAAACCTCTAGTCCAGCAAATAAACAAAGATTTGGATTGGTGGGAGAAGTATGCAATTTCTTGGCTAGGAAGAAAATAAAAATATCCACAGACAAAATGAATACTTTGCAAAGGATATCTTCCTTGTTTCAAAATCTTCCTATAATAGTCACCTGAGAGAGAACACTAGCAGGAGTATAGCGAACGTTGTTAGAATTTATGTGGAATAAGAAAAGACCAAGTGTCATAGTTCATGGCATCTGCACATGTATTCCCCCTCTACGGTCCAGCAAGGGGCACCTATTCCTAAGCTTCAGCCGCTGCCTCTCTTGGGTGGAGACATACATCTCTCTTCCTCCTGAGCAGGTATCTCCAGCCTGCCCAGTTCCCTGCCTATACTGTGAATTCCCCAGCAAAATCAGAGTGCCTAAGGAGGCCTGCTTTACATTTCTCCTCAGAGATGATAAACAGTAATCGATACAGTTTAGTTACCACACAGCTCTTTCTAAGCAAGTATATTTATTCTTCAGGTAAAAGCACTACAAAGAATACATATTACAAACAATAAAAGACTCTACATACCTGCTAGAGGTCACCCCACCTCCAACAAGGGCGCTGGCCTGTGAACAGTCCTTCAAACCCTACCAAGAGGTTTTCCCGTGGTTGCACGTTCATAACCCCTTTTCCTCAGAACAAGAGCATAGACTGGGCCAAGTCCTTCCAGCCCTTCCCTGGAAGGATTAGGGGCCCACCTGGGACAGAAGATCTTTTTGATTAAAAAAACAGACAAGAAGGCCCTGGGTCAGTTTTAACACAGGCTATTTAACCAAAAGTCCTTTCTTTGTCAGTTGGTCCCTGAAGAATCCAGTTTCCGCCAGTACATGTGAGCCTCTCTCCAGGTAGGGGGAGCTCTCTGGAGGGGTTACAACCTGAGTGAATTTGCCTAAATGACCCCCACTGTTCTAAATTCCTGGAGGGCTGTTGTCCCCCTCTCTCTGTAATTACATGCAATCTCTGCCCACAAAGATACATACATTTAATTCAGTAGGGTTTGCTCAGGATGTTGCCCTATCTGTCACACTAACGCTGAGTTTGGATACTTTGTACAGACCCATTAAAAAGGGTGGACTAGTTCTTCCAAATATTACACGGTATTGTCAAGCCAGCCAGCTCAAAGCAGTTAGTGGCTTGGGGGTGCACTAACTCAGCCAACACTGGGTCTTTATTGAATAAGAAAATTGTGGCCATGTAAATATTGCTGTATTACCATGGATTAATTTAAAAAAATCACACCCTCCAGAAATGTATACATATCCTTTGGCAAAGCGTACTCCATAGGTTTGGACTAGAACTCGGGATAGGATGCATTACTGTCCCCATTGCTGTATATTAGGGGGGATTCTGTGGGTTAGTATGCTGTTCAGAGGTATGTTGGAAATATTCTTTGAGTCAGAGACGTCAAAAGTAGGATTCTAGGTCACTGCAGAACTGTATTAAACAGGGAAAGATTAAGAATTACCTGTCCCCATTGCATATCATTCAGATTTAACTCAAATTACAAACCAGAGAGATTTAAGAATTGGGAGAGCCCTGGAATACATACAGTCAGCCAGCTCTTCATCAAAGAAATTTGTCTAACTTATTTAGCAATCAAAACCAGCTTTAACTGGCTAACTCTCCCATGGTACCAGTACCTTCAAGTTAAACATCGCTCAACTTTTCTATAAAGTTATTTTATACCGAAAGCTAACTTTAGTAAACACAATGACTTCTGGTCAATTAGGAAACTAAAAATAACACATCAATCTTTGTAGGCAACTTTCCTAACAAGGAAAATGTCCATATATGACACAGTGGGAAAAGGATTTGGATAGACAAATTACCCCAGAGGACTTGATCCGGAAAAGAAGACCAACAACATCAGTTTGTACTATGATAAAAAAAAAATGTTGTATTGTTTCAGTTAGCACCATTCTAGTTAAAATATAGAGAGAGATTGAATGGTGATAAATATAGGAGAAATTGTGGTGAAAGCAGAGATGTTATGCATATGTGGTGCAGATGTTCAGTCACAGAGTACTGGGGTGCGGTTTGTAACCACACATGACAAAGTGTTGGTTATCTCTTACCACATGATCCTTTGGTAGTCCTCCTGGGGCTTCCCAGTGGAAGTGGTCACACTCAAAGAAATGAAGAATTCCATCTCTTATCTGGGATGAGCTCATTTGCGTAATGATTAATACTTTCTTGCTGATGTTTACATGGCAGTGATTTGTAAACCTGTTCAAACTTCGGAAATAGTTATACAAAATTTCAAGTTGACATGGATTTAAAAATTAAATAAAAAAGGACTAAACAGAGTACTTGAAAAGGTTTCTGCAGGAGCTGTCCTGCACTTACATCCCACAGGATATGTCAAGTGCCCTGATAGGGTTTTTCCTCTCTCCCATGTGTATGGCCACTATCCTGAACTTGGCCCTCACCATAGAAACCCCCACTGACTTCAGTGAGAGTTCGTCCTCGTTATGAGTTCTGTGATTTCAACAGTAGTTTGGATTCCTAACTCAGTCTGCTTTGATTTTTAACATTAGAGACCAGAGTTAATGCACAACACAACCTGGCCTCTATGTGCAGTTCATAAAGACATGGCATCAGTTTTACTACTGGGAGTACCATTGTGTTACACACACTACAGAAAGAAAGGTAAATATGGTCTCTGATTGATCCTAACTTACTAAAATTATGTATTATATTGCATGTGTAATTCTCCTTTGTATCACTACTGTAAGTCAAATAGGCTCAGAGAAGTAGAGTTTACTTCTCCATGATCCTCTCTCTAGATTGCAAGTACACCTCTACCTCGATATAACGCTGTCCTCAGGAGCCAAAAAATCTTACCGCGTTATAGGTGATACTGCGTTATATCAAACTTGCTTTGATCCGCCGGAGTGCGCAGCCCCACCCCCCCGGAGCGCTGCTTTACCGCGTTATATCAGAATTCGTGTTATATTGGGTCGCATTATATCAGGGTAGAGGTGTATCATGTGGTAGAACCTTTTGGTCATTTCCATTTATTCTTTTTCAGCACACGTTGGGGCACAAATCCACTGAATTTCTGATTGCTCTTTTCAGCGTCACTCAGAAGATTGACTTCACTGAGTCAGACTGCTACAATGGTGAGTCAAACGCCCAAAGTGTTACAAGGTAAAGTAATGATTGAACAGGGTGAGGGGGCTGATTCTGATATTCTGCCCTGTCTGGACCAATGGAAGAGGAGTGCTCAGACATTAAATTCAGCTCTCATGTCCGCAAGAGAGAAATCTCTAGAAACTAAATGGATCTTTGGAATTGAAGGAAACAACTGCTAGAATCCAACATGGGAGCATTTTAAAGGAGGGAGGAAACTAAGATTGGTGATCAAGCCCTTTAACCAATCCCCTCTTCCATGTTTGTTGAGAACAAGAATGAGTCTTTAGTGATAAATTGCATGCAGTTTTCCAATGGAATCGGGAGTCCTGCCCACTAGCAACCATGTGACTCTTTGCCACTGTAGCTAGTTGGGCAGCACAGTACAGTAACTCCTCACTTAACGTCGTCCCGGTAAACGTTGTTTCGTTATGTCGCTGATCTCTTAGAGACCATGCTCGTTTGAAGTTGCGCAATGCTCCCTTATAATGTTGTTTGGCAGCTGCCTGCTTTGTCCACCGCTTGCAGGAAGAGCAGCTAGCTGGTGGGGGCTGGCAGCCCCCCATCAGCTCCCTTAAGTTCCCTGTGCGGCAGCCGCCCAGCAGGCTATCAAGTGCCGGGCAGTTCAGGTGTCCGTCCCCCCATTGCCGAATGCTGCTCCTGCCCTCTGCCTTGGAGCTACTCCCAGGAGCCTCCTGCTTGCTGTGCAGGAGGTGAGGGGGGAAGAGGGGTGCTGATGTCAGGGTGTCCCCCTCCCCCACTCCTGTACCTCATCTCCACAGAACAGAGTGGGGACATGATGGGGCTCAGGACGCAGGGAGCTTGCTGGCAGCAGCAGCTGTCTCAACTTGCTGATCTACTTAAAAAGGCAGTGTACTTAGAGTGGGGTCAGCGTAATTAAAGGGGCAATGCGCATCTCTCTCTCTCTCTCACACACACACCCACCCACCCACCGGTACTTTGGAAAGTGGAGTGAGCAGTGTGCTCCAGTGGGATAGCGTGGGTTCATTGTCACGTTCAGTTTCCGCAGGGAATGTTTGCAGTCACTGCCGTGTGTCTATTGTGTCTCCTCCCTCCATTCGTGCTGCCTTGTAGAGTGTGAGGCTACATTAGCAACGTGTTACCCTTTAGGGCTCAGCCGAGTGCTAGTTCATCATTTAGCAGCAAGGCATTCCCTGGGAAATATCCCACCCTCTGACTTCACCACCTCAACCAAGCTTCACAATCATCATAGCTGTGTACAGTATTAAATGTTTGTTTAAAACTTATACTGTGTATATAATGTCTCTTGTCTGGCAAAAAATAAATTCCCTGGAACCTAATCCTCCCTATTTACATTAATTCTTATGGGGAAATTGGATTCGCTTAACATCGTTTTTCTTAAAGTAGCATTTTTCAGGAACATAACTACAATGTTAAGTGAGGAGTTACTATAATGTCATGATGAACTGGTAAGAGGCCACCCACTAATCTGTTGTATCCCACTCACTACGTATGGCCTAATGGGCATACAAAATATATAATTTGTTGCCATGAACTCTTTCCACAGAGGGAGAAATGTAAAGAGAATTCAGGAAACACTATGAAAATTAGGAAGTTACAAATTTTACAGCAGCTATTGAGAGTTAACATAAATCAGGAAGAACCAGATATTCTGTGCATCAAGCCCAAGGGCAGGAGTGCCCTGTAAGGGCAGTGAAACAGATAAAGCAAATCAGCATGATATTAGCATGATCAGAGGGATGACAAAGCAGAACGGTACAGTGCCTTGAGAATCCAATGGGAGAACTGTATGGGCCACACTTTCTTCCTTAGATTTTACTTTCTCTCTGCATATACGTGATCTCCTCATCCCCTTCTTAGAGAGATGGCTGCACCGATCAGTCATGAGTAGTGTGTCAGTCTACTTTACTAATAAAAATCTATGGCATTTGTAAAGATGCCTGAACTTCCGAACATGTGTGCTGCATCCCCACTTACATGCAGGTTTTCTTTGCTACACAGTCCACAGACAGCACACAATTATTAAACTGCATGTGCCCTGATCGGAACCACACTCCTTTGCTTCAAGACCACAGTTACTGGGGAATACCGCTTTAACCCTGTCTCTCTGGCATGTAGAGCCCCTTGACCTTTCCCTTTCAGTGGTAGTTGACCTCAGTTCAGTGCTTGTCAGGTGTAACCAGCCAGGTTGTTCGTGTCAGGTTTTTGCTTTAGCAATTGTTCCCCCGTTTCTAAACAAGGGGGAAATGCTCAAAATCCCCCAGCTTAACACCTAGGTTAAAACAACAATAGCAGACAGGTTCCTTTTGCAGAAGTTAATGAGAAACTTCAAGAGTGACTCCTACTCTTAGTTGCCTTGTGCCCGGTTCCTTTCACAAATGTTTCGAACAGGCAGTTTCTATCCCAAAGGAAGGGGCCATGTCTCTGGCTGGTAATTTGTTAGTCTCTAAGGTGCCACAAGTCCTCCTGTTCTTTTTACACTCAGGAAAGCAGCTTTCAGCAGCAAAGAACCCGTCCTTGTATTAAGGAATTAGCAGACAATATTATTGTTCATCTGAGGAAACATTTCAGACCAGCCTTGTCCAAAATGCTACTGAAAAATTGCACAAGACTGTACATTGCCCCACTAGCTAATGCCCAGGAGTAGGATTTACCCAGGCCACTAAATGTTGCTGTAGCAAGGAGTGGAACAGGTGGTAGTAAGTGCCTCTGCCTGCTAGTAAGTGGGGCACATGGGGAATCTGGGAAGAGCCAGTTCTCAGCCCTACTTCCTCCTTCAGCATGGAAGGATCTCCCATCTCAAACATTGCCTCGGGCCAGGAATTGGCAGGCAAGGGTCTGGAAGCAATTGGCATAGAGCCAGAAGCCTAAGTGGGGGTTCGGCCTGGGGAAACTCTAAGGTTTGTCAGGCGTAACCAGTCTGTGGAACTCCTTGCCAGAGGATGTTGTGAAGGCCAAGACTATAACAGGGTTCAAAAAAGAACTAGCTAAATTCATGGAGGAAAAGTTCATCAATGGCTATTAGCCAGGATGGACAGGGATGGTGTCCCTAGCCTCTGTTTGCCAGAAGCTGGGATTGGGTGACAGGGGATGGATCACTTGATGATTCCCTGTTCTGTTCATTCCCTCTGGGGCACCTGGCATTGGCCACAGTCGGAAGACAGGATACTGGGCTGGATGGACCTTCGGTCTGACCCAGTCTGGCCATGCGTTAGCTTAACCTAATTGCAAGGGCCCTTAGCAGCTAGACTCAACTGAACCCCCTTTCCAATAATTGTAGCTGGTTGTGGTGTAGCTCAAGCAAGGAGTTGGGGCAGGTAAGGGACTGGAAATTAATTCACTTGCCTCCCGTCTCCCAGGGGAGAGGGAACATATTTAAAGGATTAATCCAACTTCAGAATTCCTTAAACATATAAAAGGCTGGAGAGAGAGAGGAGGAGGGCAGCTTCCAGCAAATAAATATTAGGAAAGTAAAAGTAGGATCTGAACTGCTCTAGGACATGCTCCCAGCACAGGGAACCAAGAACCAGCAGTTTGGTCAATAAATATTCACTGAAACATTCAGTTTGTTCTCCTCCTTGCTCACCCCCAGGGAAGCAGCAGTCAGTATAAACCTGCACAGAGCATTATGTCAGGAGTGAGTCTTCCATTTTGCATATGCAAATGTTTTTAATCATTAATCAGTGGTACTTGGGGTTAGTAACTACATGATGATCCTTAGCAAATCTAGATTCAAACTGTCATCTGCAACACTGGAAAGTGAACCTGATCTACAGCCTTTTGCTGTAAGAGTTCCAGTAAGCATAAGGGCTTAGCGAGCAACGTCTGTTAGAACTTGGCAACACCCACATCAGTCACAGGAGAGCGTGAAAGTTACTGATTGTACTTATCTGAGCTGTCTCAGAAGCAGCTGGGTTAACCAGACCTCAAGTGTACGAAACTGAACGTGTCACAGGCTAGTGCACTTGCACACTCACAGGCAGCGTATGGCAGGACAGGGAGCAGTAGCAGGTAAAGGAGGGCCATATCTGCCTTCCTCAGCAACTCTGGGCCTCTTGCTTCCCCTTCTCTCTTCCAAGGAGCAGAGAAGCTCCTAAGGTGGATGAACTGGCAAAAGATTTTGGGGAGGGGAGAGAGCATCCAGGGTTGGAGGGGGAAGTGGAGGTAGTCCTGAGTTGTGGGGCTCTTCAAACAGTGGGAGGGTCCACTCTGTCCTCCCCACCCATGTAAACAAAACAAACACCTTGCTCCCTCAACTTCTGGGAAAACAAAGGGTAACCCAGAAGCAGCTGGATGACTCCTCTCTGCTCCTTACAAGAGAAAGAGAGTGAGGAGTGTAGATCAATCTCTGATAATTTTCATATGACTTTACATTGTGCCTCTTCATATAACCTTGTGGTAGATCTACCCACGTGTGACCTCTGTTTTCATGGAACTTTGTATCAAAGCCTCATGTAAAAACTTTGCATTGCCCTTGGTATAATATTATAGCCCCTAAGGATAGAATAAGATAGAAGAAAAATTTCTGTTTGCTAGCAGTAGAACAAAAGCTCTTCCCCCACCCCCCACTCTTAATCAATTGCCCTGTTGAATGAATGAGGTGTGGATGAGCAAGGCATGGAAGGCAGCACCTCCAGACAGCCTTCTTTTGGAAACACCCTCTTTGCAGCATTGGGACAACACTCAAAAGAAAGCAGCACAAAGGACCAATGGACACAGACACAGAGTTTGAATCTGGTACAGATTTGCATAAGAGGAAAGCTGCTATAAAAGTGAGGTGTCTTGCAGAGGACCCCGGGTCTCGTCTTGTCAACATGGGAGCATCGATCCGGATCGGCAGAAGCCCGGCTCCACCCCCTCCCCCATCTAACTCACCTGGCCAGTGAAGTTAAGGGGAGCAACTAATTGGTAACAACAAGACAGAGTGTGTTTGTGTGTGTGTGTGTGAGTGTAAGTGTAATATATTATATGCATATGATACAGTGTTAATGAATACATGTATTACTAATAAATGTGGCATTTTGTCTTATTCCCCCTGAAAAGATCCTGTGCAGTACTTTAAGTACAACATTTTGGTGGAGAATGCGAAAGGGGGAGCAAGCATAGAATCCACAGTTATTATAAAACTGGTGTGCACACCGCCAGCTTTAGCAAGCCTGGCACTAGAGGAAAAAGAGCGTAAACTTTCAGTTAATTAACCAAACTCTGAAGGATATAGGAGTTTAGGTTTAAATTGTGTTATAGAGGTACATACACCCTCAGCCGTAGCAAGACTGAGCTAAAGAGTTTCAGAGTAACAGCCGTGTTAGTCTGTATCCGCAAAAAGAAGAACAGGAGTACTTGTGGCACCTTAGAGACTAACAAATTTATTAGAGCATAAGCTTTCGTGGACTACAGCCCACTTCTTCGGATGCATATAGAATGGAACATATAATGAGGAGATATATATACACACATACAGAGAGCATAAACAGGTGGGAGTTGTCTTACCAACTCTGAGAGGCCAATTAATTAAGAGGAAAAAAAAAAAAAAAAAAAAACTTTTGAAGTGATAATCAAGCTAGCCGAGTACAGACAGTGTGATAAGAAGTGTGAGAGTACTTACAAGGGGAGATAGTCAACGTTTGTAATGGCTCAGCCATTCCCAGTCCTTATTCAAACCGGAGTTGATTGTGTCTAGTTTGCATATCAATTCTAGCTCTGTAGTCTCTCTTTGGAGTCTGTTTTTGAAGTTTTTCTGTTGTAATATAGCCACCCGCAGGTCTGTCACTGAATGACCAGACAGGTTAAAGTGTTCTCCCACTGGTTTTTGAGTATTTTGATTCCTGATGTCAGATTTGTGTCCATTAATTCTTTTGCGTAGCGACTGTCCGGTTTGGCCAATGTACATGGCAGAGGGGCATTGCTGGCACATGATGGCATAGATCACATTGGTAGATGTGCAGGTGAACGAGCCCCTGATGGTATGGCTGATGTGATTAGGTCCTATGATGATGTCACTTGAATAGATATGTGGACAGAGTTGGCATCGGGGTTTGTTACAAGGATAGGTTCCTGGGTTAGTGGTTTTGTTCAGTGATGTGTGGTTGCTGGTGAGTATTTGCTTTAGGTTGGGGGGTTGTCTGTAAGCGAGGACAGGTCTGTCTCCCAAGATCTGTGAGAGTAAAGGATCATCTTTCAGGATAGGTTGTAGATCTCTGATGATGCGCTGGAGAGGTTTTAGTTGGGGGCTGAAGGTGACAGCTAGTGGTGTTCTGTTATTTTCTTTGTTGGGCCTGTCTTGTAGGAGGTGACTTCTGGGTACTCGTCTGGCTCTGTCAATCTGTTTTTTCACTTCAGCAGGTGGGTATTGTAGTTTTAAGAATGCTTGATAGAGATCTTGTAGGTGCTTGTCTCTATCCGAGGGATTGGAGCAAATGCGGTTATATCTTAGAGCTTGGCTGTAGACAATGGATCGTGTGGTGTGTCCTGGATGGAAGCTGGAGGCATGTAGGTAAGTGTAGCGGTCAGTAGGTTTCCGGTATAGGGTGGTACGCAAAAGAATTAATGGACACAAATCTGACATCAGGAATCAAAATACTCAAAAACCAGTGGGAGAACACTTTAACCTGTCTGGTCATTCAGTGACAGACCTGTGGGTGGCTATATTACAACAGAAAAACTTCAAAAACAGACTCCAAAGAGAGACTACAGAGCTAGAATTGATATGCAAACTAGACACAATCAACTCCGGTTTGAATAAGGACTGGGAATGGCTGAGCCATTACAAACGTTGACTATCTCCCCTTGTAAGTACTCTCACACTTCTTATCACACTGTCTGTACTCGGCTAGCTTGATTATCACTTCAAAAGTTTTTTTTTTTTTTTTTTTTTTCTCTTAATTAATTGGCCTCTCAGAGTTAGTAAGACAACTCCCACCTGTTTATGCTCTCTGTATGTGTGTATATATATCTCCTCATTATATGTTCCATTCTATATGCATCCGAAGAAGTGGGCTGTAGTCCACGAAAGCTTATGCTCTAATAAATTTGTTAGTCTCTAAGGTGCCACAAGTACTCCTGTTCTTCTTTGAGCTAAAGAGGAGAACTTAGTATTTCTCACTCTGATCCGGGGAAGGATTTGTATAATTGGTGTATGAACCCTCGGTGGTAGCAGACTGAGTAATACAGAGGGAAGCTTAGCGTCTCTCCCTCTGGCCCAGAGTGGGTTAAAAACATAAGATGCAGATCTTGTTCTGTTAAACCAAACTCTGAAAGATATAGGAGTTTGGGCAGTGTAGTGTGGTTTATGTTTGTTTGTTTTATTTTGTTTTGGTAAGTAATATTGTGGTAATTTCACAATTTTGAAGAAAATGTTTAAGGAATGGGACCAGGAAGGGTGGGGGCTAGTTGGAAAGCCCACTCTCCTTGCTAAATTGGTAGTGGAACAAGGCTTGTGCCCATGGAAAGGAACTGTTTATTGGAAAAAGCAGGATCGGGCCCAGGCAAGCAATAGATAAAGAAACTGAAAAACAGGTTGGGTACAGAGAGTTAAAACAGCACTCTCAAATCTTACAGCAGCAGTAACATCAGGAGAAGAAACATTTAAGACCCCAGAACGGGGCAGACCTTTGGGACCCCCTCTGGAGATTGGGAAGGGGGATATTTGGGTAAATTCCTCCTCCCAAGGCCAAAATGCCATTGAAGCAGTTAACAATAGTGCCTGCTTCTGCCTCAGATCTCCAGGCCATGGCAAAATGGCTGGAGATTTTAAAACAGAAATTTTTTTCTAAATGGAGTGTTAACGCCCTTTTACTGAGAGAAAGGGAGGATTTACACTCACAAGAAATGCACCACTTAATTAGCATTTGTGCAGCCCCAAGTACCAAACACACTGTGGCCTAGTCTTCACTTACCGGCTGGTCCGGCGGCACGCCATCGATGTTCTGGGATCGATTTATCGCGTCTGGTTAAGACGCGATAAATCGATCCCGGAAGTGCTCACAGTCGGCGCCGGTACTCCAGCTCGCCGAGAGGAGTACGCGGCGTCGACGGGGGGAGACTTCCGGCCGCGTCTGGACCGCGGTAAGTTCGGACTAAGGTACTTCGAATTCAGCTACGTTATTAACGTAGCTGAATTTGCGTACCTTAGTCCGAAGTCCGGACTAAGTGGGGACCAGCCCTGAGGCAGAGACCAAGCAGGTTCTGCCAGGGTAAAAGCACTGTGCTAATTTGTTTCCAAGCTTCTATCTTTCAGGCTCTGAACCAAAACATCAGAAGAGCTGGTACAAGCTGAAGAGTTATAAAATACCATGGTTATAGTGTCATGACAAAGTCTGTGTTGCATGTTCTGTGTTGCATGCTCTGTGTCTGTCTCTGGTGGTGTCCTGTGTTAGCATTGGGTCCAGAGAGAGAGGGGATACTACACTAGACAGGGTAAATGTCTTTTCCTCTCTCTACTTCCCCCATCTCCATCCAACTTATCAATCACCTCTTGTGTCCAAAAAAACTTTGGTTCCCAGTGCATCAGGTTTCTCTAATAGTCATTTTGTTGTTCATTTTTGTTCTTGATACATTTGTATTGTTAGTTACATTTGCTTGTATTGTTAATTCCACACTTTCCTCTATGCACTCTGGTTCTATTTCCCCAAGCCCTGAAGGGTAGTTCTTGGGCCCCCATAACCTGTAAGACCTTGGCCCATAATTGTATGGCCCCATCTTTCAGGTCCCCAGAAACCTCTGAGAACAACTGTTAAAAATAGGGAATTCTACAACATTTTAGCAACTGAATGTTAGTTTAAGTCCAAATCAGCTTAACCTTGCATAACAACTGTGGTACTCCTACAAAATCTTATTTGTTGTGTGTGCTTAAGAAGGTCCTGACCTCAGTGACTTTTATTGTTTGATGGCTATTGCAGCATCAAACTTGGGCCTCATTTTGTTTGTCAATGTACCCAATTATTGTAATGGTAATGGTTTTGTTGTATTTCCAATTATTATAATTATAATTGTTTGCATTTGTGTTTATGTTATATCTGGTGTTTAGTCAATTGTAATGGTTTTAGTTATATTCACCTGGTTATAATTGTTTGGTTTGTTTGCAACAAATACAAAAGATTTATATGGTGACCACTCAAGAATTGTTCTTGAGAGGTCAAAAGGGGGACAATGTAGATCAATCTCTGATAATTTTCATATGACTTTACATTGTGCCTCTTCATATAACCTTGTGGTGGGTCTACCCACGTGTGACCTCTGTTTTCATGGAACTTTGTATCAAAGCCTCATTTAAAAACTTTGCATTGCCCTTGGTATAATATTATAGCCCCTAAGGATAGAATAAGATAGAAGAAAAATTTCTGTTTGCTAGCAGTAGAACAAAAGCTCTTCCCCCACCCCCCACTCTTAATCAATTGCCCTGTTGAATGAATGAGGTGTGGATGAGCAAGGCATGGAAGGCAGCACCTCCAGACAGCCTCAACTGTCCCCTCCCCCATCTAACTCACCTGGCCAGTGAAGTTAAGGGGAGCAACTAATTGGTAACAACAAGACGGAGTGTGTTTGTGTGAGTGTAATATATTATATGCATATAATACAGTGTTAATGAATACATGTATTACTAATAAATGTGGCATTTTGTCTTATTCCCCCTGAAAAGATCCTGTGCAGTACTTTAAGTACAACAGGAGCAGGGTCCTGAGCTGCAGGTGTTGTAGCAGGGGGCAGCCTGGCAGGGACAGCCTCATTAATGGAAAGCGTGCTAAATTAATTGTATGCCTTGGTGGACCTGGTTAGGGACAACTCCTCATTCCCCAGCCCTCACTTCCCTTGGTGCCTCCTGAGGAATCTAGGCAGGGATCTTCTCCCTAACCCAGTCCCCCCACCACACCTGTAACAGCTGCTTTGTTTGCGTCCCACCATGAGAAAACAGCCTTAAAAACCATTTTAACCTAGCAGTGGTGGCACCACAAACAAAAAAACCCCTCAGCGATTGCCCATTTCAGCCATTTGTCACACATTTCAGTGGCGCGTATCAGACAGCGGCAGGTCTAAAGGTTGAGAGGCATAGAATTACCACCACCAAAGACAGGTACCCATCCATACTTCAAGGTAGGCAGATCTCTGAACAAAGTGTAAGGGAATATTTGTATGCCCTTTGCATACGCTAATCATGCGCCAAAATGCCGAGTGCACAAAACCACAAGCAAACATTCTAGCTGAGCAGCGGCAAACTTTATTGAGTCCTGATAAAATAGGATCATTTAATCACAACTGGAACAGGTTACAGACTGTCTTGCCTGTCCCTTGCATCAATCGTGTCAATTCAAAATTGGTTATGTTTAACAGGATCTCTTAATGCTGATTTGAGGAGCCAGACGCTGTCTGTCCCCATTAAGTAAGCCATGGAAGGAATTCAGCACCAAAATAAGTTGAAGTCTTCTCCCACTTTGAAATCCTCTCAGTACTTCCTAGGTCACCATCTCCCAGAATGCATCATTCAGGGACATCAGATATAGCATAGATTGCAATGAGTCATATGGTATTTGTGAAGTTGTGTTCTGGATATAGTCAGTGAATCAGGAAATACCAAAGGGATTTCAGAGGGGGGAAAGAAAGGATTTTGAAGAGAGATGAGATCAGTTAGAACTTGTTTCTCTGCTGAATGCCCCCGCCAGCCGGGTTAGCAGTGCTTAGTCAAGGAAGTTGGGCATAATTCACTTTAACTCTTAGTTCCATCGTGCACCTTTCATCTGTTCAAGGTGGTCATCATACAAGGTCCTCCATAATGCTTTAGAATCCCTCCCTGCCCCCTCTCCCCAGAATTAGGATTTTTTTAAGCTATAATCTGTTCTGTTCCATATTGCCCCTCATTACATGCGCATAAAATAAAGGCACCATCAACATGCTAACAGCTGATGAGTATCTATAACTGATGGAAAATAGCGTCTCACCTCAACATTGGCAATAAAGTGTTAAGCTATATCCTGAGAATTAAGTGCACGCTGGCTGGTAATTACTATTTCGAAAGATTTTCAGCACTAACGGCTTCTTCAGTAAATAAAGAAAGAAATTAAGAGTCTCCCCTTCTTCCAGAGGAAGTACTTAGGGACTCTCACTGTAATAGCAATAAGTGTCTATTAGCAGCATCACTGCTATGGTGCATTTGGTTCAGAAGGTAAGCGTACTCGTACTTCCCGCTCCTCATGAAAACTCTACATCAGAGTTATGGCTCAAGGTTCAGAATGGCACCTGTTATACCATCCAGAGGATGTGAGTAAGGCAATGGGGATTAGAAAACTAATAATTCCTATGGTTTCTCAAGTCACCCTTTAATCCAGCACCAGGGTCTTTTTTTCCTGTCCCAGGAGGACATTTCCTAGTCTTCACAGACTTGGTGCAGCCCAGTTAAGGAACTTCATAGCAACTTCGAAACCAAGGAAACAGGCCTGGAACAGACACAGAACACAAGGATCAGATGAGCCTTAGGCACAACGCTGGAGTGTTTGGAAAAGGTCTTCTCAAAGCTGAGGGGTACAGCAGCATTATAAACCCCAAACATGGTGTGTTCCCCCCCTTTACATGACTTGTCATTACTTCCAGTCCAAGATATGACTGTGTCCCTCTATAGCAGAGGCAGAATTTCTGATCTTCAGTGTCATTTGTTAGATCCTTCCATTTAAAACAGGTGCAGATTCAATCTAGCCATTCAAAGTGCTGGCACTTGGGTTAGAACAAACTAACAGTTCTACACATCTGCTAACACCAAGAGGGGTTTAGTGCAAAGCCTGTGCCCCTATTTCTGTTAGCGCTATCCCTACAGCCTACTTTAGTTTCCCACCTACAGAGATTTGAGCCAGTCTTTTAAAAGCTTGGAAATAGATCCCCCAGACCATACACCCAGGGGTGTGCAGCACTAGTGAGAGAATACAACAGTCAAACAGTCTGGAATCAGAGTTAACTGCCTCCTTTACACCCACTAGGTATTTAGGATGCAAGTAGCCAGCTCCCTGCAGATATTTAGGATGCAAGTAGCCAGCTCCCTGCAGATATCATGGTTTACTTACTGCGTTAGCGGGAAAGGCCCTTATCATAACGGCTGTGAACCCTTTGTATAGGGATGAGACTCCTTCCTCTCTGATAAGCTCCCTCAGCACATCCCTAAAGCCATTAGGATACTTCCCTGGAGCAGCTGTTGACAGAAGCAGAACATGCCATCTATGGTTTGTGAATGCAGCCGGCTGAGACTAATTGTTGCACTGTGGCCTTCCACTGTAATTCATATGGATTATTTTCCAAGTAACAAATGATTTCAAAGACTATTTATTTACTTTTATTATATGGAGATAAATCTCTCTCATAGAACTGGAAGGGACCTTGAAAGGTCATCGAGTCCAGTCCCCTGCCTTCACTAGCAGGACCAAGTACCATCCCTGACAGATTTTTGCCCCAGATCCCTAAGTGGCCCCCTCAAGGATTGAACTCACAACCCTGGGTTTAGCAGGCCAATGCGCAAACCACTGAGCTAGCTCTCCCTCCCCCTTTTAGTCTAGTACGTCACTGACAACTCAAACAAAGACCCAGTGAGCAGGAGCCATATGCTCACCAGCACTGTAATGGTTTTAAATAATAATCGGGTCACCTGGGGGGAAAAAAAAAAAAAAAAAAAGAAAAAAAAAAGAGGAACTTAAGCTAAGGGTTAGAAAACTGGGAGCTTCAATCTGGCGTTATTACCGCTGGTCACGCGAACAGCATCGGCAGGTGGAGAGTCAGTGATGTATCAATCAATAAAGCGGGTTTGCAAGAAACAACGCTGGTCTGTTCTCAAGAAGAATATCCTCCTACATACTAGAGCGAGGAATGGCAGTGGCTTTCCAGTGACAACTACAGGCTCCATTTTAATGCTGATGTTACACAGATCTGACCAGGTGTTTGAGGAAAGTGATTTTATAGGAACAAATTACCTGGTCATGTGACATGCCACTGGAAAGTATTACCATTACGGGGCCCTTGACCAGCTACTCCAGACTAACCCTTCAGAGTCACAAACAACTTTTGGAAAGTGACTCAGTGGAGCAGGGGCTGCAATATTCTACTATATCCCATTCAGGTTTTGGTCCCTTGGTCTGGAGCATCACAGAAGCTAAATTACAAAGCAAACAAAACAAAAAACACACCACAAACAAAAGGGTTTTCCTGCATCAGCAACCACTGTTGGATCCACTGGGACAGAAGCTCTGCCTAGGTCCTTGATGCGTGACAGAGAAGATGCAGGGATCTCGTCAATGCAAGGCAGAGCCAGAGCCTGCTGCAGGGCTCTGGTGTACAGGAATATTCCTCTGGGAGGAATGCCGAAGGAATCAACCAGAATCCTAACGGCAGCCTTTGCTGGAGCCCAGCAACCCCAACTGTCTGTTCTCCCCAGGGACTGGGCTGTCCCTACGGCAATTCTATGGACTGTAGATATTTCCATGATGTTTGCAGATTTGCCAGTCAGGAAAAGCAATGGATTGTGAGAGAGAGGCATAACGATGGTGTTCCCTGCTCCACTGTGATTTTATTTTAGATATCACCTGTCTGAACCAATGCAAGTGTGCCCAGTCTTATCTGAAATGATTAAGCACTTTCAATGGGGGTATATTTGTAATAAATACCACCTAGCTCTTCTACAGCACCTTTCAGCACAGCTCTCAAAGAAATTTGCAAAGGACGTATCATTTTACAGATGGGGGCACAGATGAAGTAACTTGCTCAAGGTCACCCAGTAAACCTGTAGCAGAGCTGGAAACAGAACCCAGGTCTCCGGAGTCCCAGTCTAGTGCTGTAGGAGCTAGGCCACACTGCCTCCTTTCTAAAATTCTGCCCAGCCATAAGCTTCTCTATTGGATTGTCCACCCAGCCCACAGAAATGCTACATCTTGTGGAGCTCTTACACGGCTGACATCTGACTCACCAGTCTGGAAGCGGGATTTCAGCACATCTGGAGGGATGGCAACAGCCCAGTTGAAGATCCCTGCCATACCCCCGGCAAAGAGAATCCTAGGCACGCTGAGGTCACTGACACTGCAGAAATATTGAATTGGAAAGGGGTCTCTCTTTAAACGAATACATAAAGATCAGAAAGGTAGCTTGGCTGAGAGATAAGACATTACAATGGTACAGACCCGGCGTGAGAGCAGCCACTGTAGGAATTCAGAGTGAGAAACTTGTGGCCATAATGTGCTGTCTCTCCATGGGAAAGGCTCAACTCTTATTGCTCTCTCATACTTGCAGCATGACAAGGATGCCTGAAAGACCAGCTTTTAGCACACAGCAGGGACGCAGAACGGGTGCATCTCACACTGAATGCTTTTCTAATTGTGCCATTAAGAGGAGTGCTTCAAATACCATTCAACAATCAATCCAATCCCACAGTGAGATGAGTCATCTGGCTGGGAAAGCCACTGACAGCAAATGCCTCAGCAATCACAAAAGACACTACTCTGGTGATTTTGCTCTCATTTGCTTAGCAGGAGAAATGGACTGGAAGTGTCTGGAGAAAGTCAGCATTGCCCTGACTTAGGATTTAACTAACCTCTTCCCCTCAGGGGTCAGAATGTTTTTCAGCCATTCATACGTCATGAAGTACATTCCACTGGCTGGAACATCTAGTTGGGAGAACAATAAAGAGACTAATGACACCTGATCGCCTCCGCATGCAGGGGGAAAAGAGAGAGGAAAGGAAGTATTCACCCCTAAGGGGAAGCTCTGGGCTCACATCAGCTGCCAACCTTAAGGACTGTTCTGCACCAGCCTCAGCAATGCCATCAAGTACCACTAAGTTCCCTTTCTGAGCCTGTGCAAACTGCTGTCTGTCTGGATGGAGCAGCAAGAACATTTTCAGAAAGAGCAGGGGCATGGCTGCAGAAACACCTATTCCTGAACCTCTGAGTCACCAGCCCTTCCAGTCACATTGTTACCCTGACTACGAGACAGGTCTAAGCTCCCCAAACTGGAGACTGGGCAGATTAAGCCAGTCTCAGTAGCTTTGTAACGGGTTCACAGCCGTTTGTTCCAACCAAACTTTCTGCTTTTTTATATTGTCATGCAGCCAATGCTCAAGCCCATGGCGAGGATCAGACAACCAGTTCTGCCAGGCATGTTGTCCATGCTGCTCTAGCTGTTACAATCCTATGAGAGTCATGGGACAGATCGTTTCCTGGGCTGGTGGAAACGCAAAATGCCTACAGTTTCTCTATTTAAGGATGCTCAGGTGAAATCACTGCCCCCAGACGGGGCATATTTTAACCTCATTCAGGGGAGAAAGCATCAAACATATTTCTAACCTGACCCATGGGGCTTTAATTTGTTCATTATAGGTGCCTTTAAATAAAAATTTTTGTTTTTTATAAAAAGGAGAGGGAAAGGAACATGAGGGACACACAAAGTATTTTTCCTCCACACCAAAAATGAGTGAACAAATAAATAACACTTTCAAGTTGGGATAAAGAGTAATTCATTGCATCTTTCAATAACCAATCCTATTGACCATCTCAGACTGGGAGTCTCATGTACAAACCCCATCCCAAAGTTAAGAAAATGCTAGCTTCCTCTTTTTTCTTCTCTGTCTCTCTGCTTCTTTCCCCAGACCCATCATCCCTCGCCCATCCTGGAAGTCTATCATAGCCTTCTGCGTCTTGGCTTTGATTGGTCTTTACCTCTCAAATCCCTTTGTGTCCATTTCTAGCCCTCCTCCCCTCATTCCCTTTTGTACTCCCTCTAGTCCTCCTTCCTCTCCCCACCCCCACCAACCCTGCGACACATCCTAGTCGCAATTCTCAATCCCCATGAGACACAGGGGTAGCTGTGAAAACTGCAGCGCATAAAACTGATGCACAACATCTCTCAATGGCCCAGGGTGAGATTTACGATGTTGGGTCAGTTTTGTTCTGATGCTTCTCTTCCTGCAGGGGTACTATTAGAATATATTTACTCCAATTACCTCTCATGAGGGTGAGCACGGTTCCTTTGTATATGCCTCGAATTCCAGCCTCACGGTACAGCTGTTTCGCACAGTCCATTGGGCCACCGTATTTAATTTCACCTGAAGCAGCCTGGATCTGGAGAATTAAAGCAATTGTTTACCAGGCATAACCCAAATAGTCATTTGGAACGCTTGTGCTTTCTAAAGCTACACTGTCAAGTGGAAGTTACCAGCTCAGCCCTTTTTCATGTGAGCAGAAGCCCCCCAAGGAACGTATGCCACTGGGCTCCTGCTGATATATAGACAGACTGGTACAATGCATGTGAAGTCACCATATTCCCAGCCCGCTTTTTCTCCCTTTTCTCCCTGTAGTCTTTCCTCAACTGGCAGACACCCCTGTGATGTCGGCCAGGGGTTCTCGCAACGAACATTTTGGTGGCCTCAGAGAGTGTGGCCACATACTCTTGCTGGTGGCCGCTCTGACAATTTTTCCTAAAATACTTAATTAAATTTAGAAAAAACAAATAAATATGCACATACACAGCTTCAATCAGAGTAATTTATTTATGTAGGGTTTTTTGCAGACCTAATAATAAAAATAATGTATAGTTGTATGTATTCCTTATTGGATCTAAAGATAATAGCAAAGTACATTATTTGTGTTTCACGTAATTGTCTTTTGTTCTTGGTTGGGGGTTTGTTTTTTTGGGGGGGCATTTTTAATGACTTGCTAGCTAGTAAATTTGCTTCTGTGAAAAGTGATATTTGTATGTTTGTTAATATCACTTGTTAATATCACTTTTCATAGCAGCAGACTTGATAGCTAGAAGAAAGTGAAAAGTGATATTAACAAACATACAGATACCACTTTTCACAACAGACTTACTCAGCCCTGGTAAGCCGAGGACAAATTAAGTCTTGGATAGGGCAGTGAGTAGGCAGGCAGCGGGGGGGCCAGGGGCAGCACCAGGGGCGATTGGGCGGTGAGCCCGGGGCTGGGGCTGGAGCCCAAAGCCGTTGGATGGAGCCTGCTGCTGTGTGGCCGGAGGACAGAGCCCACCACCCCAGAGCTGAACCCCACTGTCCCTGGCCAGGTGGGGAACTCACACTGGCTGCCTGCTCCTCTGGCGTTTGTGGCTCTGCCGCTCCCCCTCCAATCACTGCCCAGGAGGCTGTGGCCGCAAGAAAAACCTCTGGTGGCTGCATCTGAGAAACGCTGAGAGGCCAATGCAACTCCAGTGGGCAGCGGAGCTTGGGCTTCAGCCCCGGGCCCCAGCAAGTCTAAGCCAGTCCTGGCGACCCCATTCAAAGGAGGTCGCAACCCACTTTGGGGACCTGACCCACAGTTTGAGAACCTAATAAACACTCCCCTTCATGTTCAGCCACTGCATAGTTTACACTTACTAAAATTTCTCTCCTACCCAGACTGAAAAGGATCTGCTTCCATAGGTGTTTACTGAACCACGCACTGGCTGGATCGTGCCAAAGTAAGAGTCGATGCTTACCTCGTTTTCACCCGTTTAAGTCTGAAATAACTCAGCTGAAATCAGTCAAGTTACTCCAGATTTACACTGATTAGAATAGGACTCCAAGGAAATTTCATAGAACTCAGACAATTTTTTTTGAATAAAAGATGTCCTGTGATAATGCTTTGCATGTTGGAATCAATATCTAACATCCATTACAGCCGTCAGAGTGAGAGAGGGTAGAGATCAGAAGGTCTGGCACAGACAATATTTTCATTTGTTCAAATTCACATTTCCCACCGGGGTTTCAAAAGACCAAGGACTGTGACAGGTTTAAAGTTTATGGTCACTAGACTAGTTTTATAATAGCTTGTTTTATATATTTTTGAAATAGGTCCTTCTGTTACATACAAGGATTCCAGGGAACTAGGGGCAAAATCTTTATCATGCAAGAGTTTCACGAACCCGATAGTTACTATAAAGGCTTTGTTTTACACGAGAAGCTGAGAGACTCTCCGGATTTCAGAAGTGCCCAAGTGGTCAGCTGGTATCCTCGGGCGATGATGCGTATCTGCTGAATGGTGTGTATAGGAGTGCATGTTGTATTTACCAAACGGAAGCTGTATAATGCTTCTCCAGGACAGAGTCGCATCAAGTTATGCCTCAGCCCTGCTGAAAGGGGCACTTTCTAAATTCAATACAGAGTAAATATGCTAATTAGAGGAATTCTATCTCCCTAGCAAGGGCTTTTTAACTCAGACGACACACCTGAAATTAAAGGGTGGGAATTTCTCCCCCTCCACACACAAAGTCTTACCTGTAAAAGGCACTTGATTCTCTCTCCTGGAGCCATGATTGCTGTTGTGAACACTCCAGATAACATGCCAGCAGCAAACAGCTGGGGATATCTGTGCAGAGAACACAGGAAAATAAAGATCCCAAGATAAATAATCCAATAAACATGACATTTAATCTAGTCAGTGTGAAAGGACTTAATGCAACATTACAGTTCAACATAAAAGAGTTTGGAAATCCAAAGCTATGGTTCCCTCAGCAAATATACTTCTGCTCGTGTGCATTCATAGTATTTTGTATTACTCAATGTGCTTACGTTTCATGCTACAATATACAGAGTGTGACCAAGTCATTTGGTGGGCCCGAGCTGTGTGCCCCCCCTTTTTGGGGGGCAGGGGGGGAGAAAAGAGCTCTGGCTGTCAGCCCTGCGTGGCTGGGGCTTGTACAGAAGGGCCATGCACAGCTGGGAGAAGGGGGGGGATGGGATAAAGGCAACAGGTAAAGCCCCGTCACCCAGGGGCTGACAGTCAGAGCCCTGCCGCCCAGGCTCCCCCCCATCCCTCACCAGGGGGCAGTGGTGGGGCTCTAGTTGTCAGCTTCAGGGTGGCAGCAGCAGCACAGAAGGGTGGCAATAGAGTGGTAAGTCTGCTGTGAAAAGTGATCTTGACAAATATCCACCCACATTGCCACCCTTACTTCTGTGCTGCTGCTGGCAGGGCGCTGGTGCATGAATGGGGGGGGAGGGGGGGAGCAGGAGGACCATAGGCAATTACTGACCCAAAGAAGGGGAACACAAATAAGTTCTGCTCTAGAACCGTAAGTCTTAAGGCCCAATTCAGTAAAGCACTGAACAATTGAGTTCAATGGGAATCCAAGTGTATGAAACAAGCTTTAAATTTCTTGATTTATAAGAAAACTTGAGAGAACCATGATGGATTTGGAACAGTTGAGTGAGCAAAGCTCTTGAACAAATGTATACACAAGTATATTAGATGTGCATCTGGAGTGCCATTTCTGTTAGAAACCCCAGCAAGTGGATGAGTAGTACAGGATTTTCAAACCCCCTTTGTTCTTCCTAAGCCAGATTTCTTCAGATGTGTCACACACTGGTCCTTTCTAGAGACTAAGGCTATGGCAAGTTGAACATTTCAAAAATAAACCAATTTTTTTAATTAAAAAACTTCTCATTCACAAATAAAATGTTATGCATCTGTGACAGGTTATCAGCCATCCACAGAATTCCAACGGGGGGCCAACAAAGGAGCAGGGGAAATGTTGTTCCAAAACGTCATGAGGCTGACCATAGCAATACCTCTTCAGCCATAACTACGGCTACATTGGGGGAGGGGAGGGGGTGTGTGTGTGTCTCTCTCTCTCTCTCTCTAAGACACGCAACTTATGTCGGCGTATCTTAGGTCAATTTACCTGGCCGTGAGGATGGTGGCGAGTCAACCACTGCTGCTCCCCCGTCGACTCCGCTGCCGCCTCTCGCTGCGGTGCAGTTCCGGAGTCGACGGCAGAGCGATCGGGGATCGATTGATCGCATCTACGCGATCAATCGATCCCTGATCGGTGGGTAGTGATCGATCTATCTGGCAAGTAGTGTAGACGTGCCCTAAGAGAAACACTCCTGCAATTAATAACCTAACCTACAGAGTGGCTGCAGTGAGAGTCCCACTTACCACTAGCAAGAAGGAAAGGTCATGTCTTGTGACCACCTGGTCTGTCAGATGGCTATACTGGAATATACATGTAATCTTTCCACTCAGTTTCCCTTAACAGCAAGGCTGTTCTAAGTCATTATCATTATGTAACACATACGGTATTCAGCTACAACGGAGTTCTTTAATGACGGTCTTTCTGCACAGGGAGGGAATTGTACAGTACTTGCCCACCTGCTGTCTGTTTTTAGCCTGTGCTATCAGTCCCACGCTTTTAGGAGTATTACCACCACCAGTGTTTTGGGTTTTTTAAGGATATTTCTAATCCAGAGAGGAGACACATTTACACCACAACCGAACGTGTAATTCAACACAGCAGGCTGGGAGCCGTAGAAAAGGGATCCCAAGCGTCTGAACAACCCAGAACTTACGTCAGAATGTCATCAGGATTCCTCTGCTGGAGTTTTTTCCCCAAACCAAATCCAAAGAAGCACACAGCAAACATGGGAGTCACTCCAATAATCGGAGCTGCCATTCCTTTATACAAGCCTCGGACTCCCTGCAAGACACAGCGGATTATTTAGGTTTCATGCAGCATTCTTTAGGGCGATAAATATTTCACCACATCAAGAAGCAAATAAAGTTACTATACAAGATGATCACAGCAAAGGCGGCCAGCTGCATGAATGAAAGGGATTTGCCGTGATACAGTTTTAAAACACAGCCCAGAGGGCCTGTGGGGAAGTCATGCCAGGACTTGCTAGCCCGGGGGGGGGGAGGGGGGAATTTGGGGAGGAGACTCCAAAAACATACCTACCAAGATGGCACTAGGCTAAGCCATAGATTTTCTTACTCTCCAAATAACTGCCATCCTGCCTCCATTGCTTCTTCATGTTTTTCACCAGCACTAGTTCAGCTCTCTGCCACCCCAACTCTAAAGTAGCTAGTGACCCCCTTAAACACAGTCCTGTTCGAAACCCGCATGGCTCAGTACATGTCTCTCATATACAGGTACAGAGACACACACGTACTGTATTACAGTCTTCAAAAGGCAACATTTCAGTATAACCCTGACACTCAGCATGTCTACAGTGTGCCAGACTCCTCCCTGGTGATAGGCAACAAGCGACGAAGGGGGGGAAAAAAGGTAAATAAAAGAAAACCCCGATTTAGCTGTCACCGGAGAGGAAGAGACAGAGTGAAGGACCTGCCGCCGAAGACTAAAGCGGAGTGCTTGAGTTGCCACCGAAGTGCTGCCGAATACCCCGACGGAGTGCCACCCCTTTCTGTTGGCCACCCTAGGCACCTGCTTCCTTCGCTGGTGCCTGGAGAGAGGTGTGTGTGTGTGTGACGCACATTTCCTCTCTAAGTACGCTGACCCCACGCTAAGTACATTGCCTTTCTAAGTAGATCAGTAAGTTGAGATGACAGCTGTTGCCAGCAAGCTCCCTCCGTCCTGAGCTCTGTCGTGTCAGTGGAGATGGGGTACAGGAGTGGGGGAGGGGGACACCCTGACATTAGCACCCCTTTTTTCCTTCCTCCCCCCGGGAAGAAATGCAGGCCAAATAGGGGAAAACAGGTTAGAGAATAGTTAGGTAAGTTCCATGTATTCATGCTGGCAGGGCCTCATGTAATCCATTCTTGGGTACTTAAGGAACTAGCTAAAGCAATGTCGGAACCATTAGGAATTATCTTCGAGAACTCATGCAGGACTGGTGAAGGGCAAACATAGCACCTATCTTCAACAAGTGGAACAAAGAGGACCTGGGCCATTATAGGCTAGTTAGCCAAACTTGGACACCTAGAAAAATACTGGAGCAAAATTATTAAACAATGTATATGCCCCTAGAGAATAATAGGGTTACAAGATGACCTCGCATGGATCTGTCAAGAACCAAATCATGCCATACCAACTTAAATTTTCTTCTGACAGGGTTACTGGCTTAGCAAATAGGAGGGAAACTGTAGATATGATGTATCTTGAGTTTAATAAGGCTTTTGACACAGTCCCACATGACAGTCTCATACACAAACTAGAGAAGTTTGATTTAGATAAAATTACTATAAAGTGGCAGAGACAGTAGCTATATCAAGGGTTCGCTGTCGTACTGGGATGACATATCTATTGGGGTCCCACAGGGATCAATCCCGAGTTCGGTGCTATTCGATATTTTCATGAATGACTTGGATAATGGAGCGGAAAGTGTGCTTATAAGATTTACAGAAGACATCAAATAACATTTTATAAAGAGAAGTGCAAGGTAGTACATTTAAGAAGGAAAAATCAAATGCACAGCTACAAAATGGGGAGTAAGTGGCTAGAGGGTAGTGCTGCTGAAAAGGATCTGGGGTTATAATGGATCACAAATTAAATACCAGACAATGTGATGCCATTACAAAAAAGGCTGATACTCCTGTTAACACACTGGGGTGTGTCGTATGCAAGATGCTCAGCACCAGTGAGACCTCAGCTCTCTGGAGCTGTATCCAGTTCTGGGCACCACAGTTTAAGAAAAATATAAACAAATTGGAGAGTCCAGCGGAGAGCAAAAAACCATATTAAAGGGTTTAGGAAACCTGACCTAGGAGGAAAGATGAAAAAAATGGGCATGCCTAGCCTTGACAGAGGATGGACCTGATAACAGTCATTAACATAAGACTGTTATAAAGAGGAGAGTGATCAGTTGTTCTCCATGTCTACTGAAGATAGGACAAGTAGTAATGGGCTTAATCTGCAGCAAGGGATGTGATGTTGCACCCAATATTGCTTTATAGAAATATGCTTATGAATGTAAATATAACATAACTGGAATATGTTTTATGCTAGATAGGCCATGTAACATATCTTTGCAAAGGTTATGTTCTATTGCATGTATTCATCCTATTTGTAGGCAGGTATCATTTTTATATCTGAAGTTATGAGCGTTGGCTCTATGCTTGTATTTAAAGTGTTTGCTGTAGAAAGCACATAAGACAGATTTGGTCAACATAGTGTGAAGGGATTATTCAAGTAAATGGAAGTACTTGGCGAACAATGAACCTTGATAGACGCCAATCCACATCCGAGCTTTCCTGGGAACGTCCCTGTAGAGAACTAAGTCATGCATGGACAGGTGACTCGCCCATGTGACTCTAAGACCATCTTGTAGCTGGGATTCTACACAGAGGGAGGGAGGAGTTTCCACCCACAAGAGAGAAACTATAAAAAGTCCTGGGAGACCCTTCCATTTTGTCTTCAGCTGGCTCAAGAGGTAGCCTCTCCACCCCCAAAGGATACCTGATAGAAACTGGAACAAAGGACAGTAACTACAGAGGTCTGGGCCCAGACTAGAAGGAGGCTAGTCTGTAAAAGAAGCTTACTGGACCATCTCTGAGGGTGAGATTTCATCTGTAATCACTTTCTTACTGTATTAGGCTTAGACTTGCCTGCTTTATTTTATTTTGCTTGGTAATCACTTTGTTCTGTCTGTTATTACTTGGAACCACTGAAATCCTACTTTTTGTATTTAATAAAATCACTTTCACTTATTAATTAATCCAGAATAAGTATTAATACCGGGGGGGGGGGGGGGGGGCAAATAGATGTGCACCTCTATCAGTGTTCTAGTGGGCAAACAATTTATGCGTTTACCATGTATAAGCTTTATACAGGGTAAGATGGATTTATTTGGGGTTTGGACCCCATTGGGAGATGGGTATCGGAGGCTGGAGACAGGAGCACTTCTTAAGCTGTTTTCAGTTGAGCCTGCAGCTGGTGGGGGACGTGGCTCAGGCCTGGGGCTGTGTTTGTAGCAGGCTAGCATGTCTGGCTCAACCAGGCAGGATTCTGAAGTCCCAAGCTGCCTCAGAGGTAGTCTCAGCACATCAGGTTGCAGTTCCCAAGGGTGTTTCTGTGATCCAACCCGTCACAGGGAGATTTAAGTTAAATACACCTCTACCTCGATATAACACTACCTGATATAACACAAATTTGGATATAACACGGTAAAGCAGTGCTCCGGGGCGGGGGGGAAGGGGCTGCGCACTCCGGTGGATCAAAGCAAGTTCAATATAACGCGGTTTCACCTATAAACAGTAAGATTTTTTGGCTCCCGAGGACAGCGTTATATCGAGGTAGAGGTGTATTAGGAGAAAAGTTTCCTAACTATAAAGGTAGTTAAGCTGTGGAATAGACTTCCGCGGGAGGCTGCGGAATCCCTGTCATTGCAGGTTTTTAGAACAGACTGGACAAACATCAGTCAGGGGCCATCTAGGTTTACTTGGTCCTGATTCAGTGCAGGGGGCTGGACTAGGGTGACCTATTGAGGTCCCTTCCAGCCCTACATTTCTGTGATTCTACAATGGTGCCTTCCGGCCTTAAAAATCTATGATTCTCAACTAGCACTTCCTCTTTTGCTTCGTCACAGAGGAGATTATGGGTTCTAGAAGAAATTAGAGACATTGCTTGTGTCAACAATAGTCAGTCTCTATTTTAGGATTTCCAGAGAGCTCTCCATAGCACAGGCATTAAAAATCACCACCTACAATAATACAGCCAGCAAACAACTTGCCAATGTTCATTACAGCCTTTAACTTTAGGTATTAACATTAACGACATTGCTGACTTAAAAATAAAAATAATATTTATTTATTTATCACACATTCCAAAAAGATTATTTTCTCCCTCTACCAGTTCTTCTGTCAGATTTTGCAATCTGATGAAAATTTTGAATTAGAACCATTTGAATTGATAGCCTGATTTTATATAGTCTCAAGGGGACCAGATTCCCACAAAATTCCACTCCAATGATGTACATGAGCAACTGACATTTTTGGCAGGCATAGCAAGTGCCAGTATACAGTACCTCTCGAACGAGCGTCTGTCTGAAACAGTCGAAGGTCCCAGAATAGAGTGGAGGCTGCCCAGCCTGAGGTTTTGGTTGGGTCTGTAGTCTCACCTGTAAAACAAGAAAAAAATCTTTTTTTTCCCCCCTTTTAAAAGGTACATGACTTTTTTAGGATTAGTTCCAGAGAGCCATATTAAAGTCATAGGTTTTATAACCAGACATTGTAATATTTGTACAAGGGTTAAAAGTCAGTATTTTAGCTTGTGCAAATATCTAAAAAAGAACACAAATACCTTAAGTTATTTCAATAGTGTTATAAATATTACACTTAATTTAAATTCAAGTTAATACTCTCTACACAGCAGAGTGGCTGCTTTAAGCACTTCTGAGATCCAGCGCCATTTCTACTGCTCTCTTTCCCCATCTGCTAAACTCCGTATGCAGGTACGGTCACCAATGAAACTTGGTTTTATTTATCTTCAAATTAAAGAATATAATTAAAAGGAAAGGAAGTGTCTCATCTCCAGTTTCATCAATCCGTAGATCAATAATCCAGAACAAATACTTGTTAAATTCCAAAAAGCTTCCCACTCATATCACGATGGGCCATCATGCTCTGGAAGTTGTATTCGCCACAGGTCTGATGTCTATATTAAAGAGGAGACCCGATGCAATCAGTTATATCCCTTTAGCTCATGGCAGGTCACCAAAGCAGCCTTCTGTTGGGCAGCCTTTGGACAGCTTTGCTGTTTCATGGTCTTCAGTTACTTCTTTATCTACCTTTCCCCCTCTCAAGCTCTAGGCTCCTTTGCCATAACAGAGTTTAAACACATGTAACAATTAGTTATTGGGGCTCAAGGTCACAAATTTCCCTTAATTTATAACTTTCTGATGCTTTTTGGAACAAGAGTTTTGATTTCCAGTCATCACTCATTTTTCTAGATGCTAACTGGACTTTTCTGAGTGTCTTAAGATGAACGCGCTGGGTAGATGAAGACAAGCAAAACACAGATTGGAACAAATACATTGTTAAAACAGATAGATGCTACCATTTTGAGAGTAACGATGAGCCAATGGTTAGGGGACTAGCCTGAGACTTAGGAGACCCAAGTTCAATTCTCAGCTCTACCACAAACTTCCTTTGTGATTTTGGGCAAGTCATTTAGTTTCTCTGTGCCTCAGTTCTCCACATGTAAAACAGGGATAATGGCACTTCCCTACCCCGCAGGGGTGTTGTGAGGATAACTACGTTAACGTTCCTGAGGTGCTCACTTACTATGGTAATGGGAGCCATCTGAGTACCTGAAATAGACAGATTCTTAGAAACAGAGTGGTACGAAGAACACTCCTCCACACACACACACACACACACACACACACACACAGCCCCCATAAGCTAACATAATGAAACTGTTCACACTCAGATAGAAGTGAGCTTAGGGACATTTTTATTTCAATTAATGGCAGAAGGAAGGCCAAGGGAGTTCCAGCTACCACAGGCTGAGAGTGGAAATGCTCCAAAGAGAATCATCGGTATGAGTTTAGACCAAAGTGGAGTTGCCTTCATATGCTAGTGTAGTAATTTCTCTTAAAAAAAAAAAAAAAAAAAAAAAAAAAGAGAAAGTCACTTGTATATACTATCAAAGTGACAGAACAAAGAGTACCAGATATCCCATTCATGTCTCTCCTTTAAAATAAAGTGATAATGATCAGCCTGTGAAATTCTAACAAAACAGGATCATTGATATCATGAGATAATGGTGAGTGGCACATCAATGCTGCCTCTGTGTGGTAGGAAGCAGACACCTTAAATTGACCGAGTTAACTGGTGAAACCAAGGGCTTCTGAAAAACAGCACGACTTCACATGTTTGCACAGATCACGTATCATTCTAGAGGACACAGGCATTATAAACACTGCCACAGTTGCCAGAAACTAGATGCAAATATTGCTTCCAAGATAAGAGGACACGCCCTGTAATAATACTGTGTGTGTAGGATACATCACAGGTCAATCAACACAGAGCTTTCAGGTCAGTCCCATTTTCATACAATAAGAAGGGTGGGGGGGGGGGGGGGAGGAGAAGGGCGATACTCAGTATCCATGTCCAGATACAATTCTGCCAGAGTCTCTGCACACCCCTCATGGCTAGATGTTCTCAAAACTGTTGCCTGGTCTTGTGAATCTAGTGTCAGTTTTACTGAATGTGCACAGTGACTTTTGGCATCTTTACCAGCTCTCTTTCAGATGCTACTAGATTCCACTGCCCAGAGGGGGACCCTGCAGGCTGGTCAGGAGGTTTTATGCCAAAACTAGAAGTTACCATGACTCCCTAAACAGGCAACGTGAGGAGAGAATATATTTTATTGGGCCAACGTCTGTTGATGAAGGAGACAAGCTTTTGGAGGTTACACCCCCCCCCACAGCTGTACTCCTCCTCCTCTCTTCCCCCCACCCACGCGGTTAGTACTCCTCCCCTTCCCCCCGCGCGGTGCAGGCCGGGAGCTGTAGTACCTCTACCCACCCCCCCGCGAGCGGTGCAGGCCGGGAGCCGTAGTACCTCTACCCACCCCCCCCCGCGCGGTGCAGGCCGGGAGTTGTAGTACCTCTGCCCACCCCCCCCCCGCGCGGTGCAGGCCGGGAGCCGTAGTACCTCTACCCACCCCCCCCCGCGCGGTGCAGGCCGGGAGTTGTAGTACCTCTGCCCACCCCCCCCCCCGCGCGGTGCAGGCCGGGAGTTGTAGTACTCCCCCCCCCGGCGGCCCCTGGCTCCCCAGGCTCACCTTGATGGTGTCCAGCGGGTGCCCCACGAACACCAGGCAGACGCCCCCGAAGCCGCCGGCGAAGAAGTTCTTCACGGGGCTGATGGGCTGCGGCTGCTTCGCCATGGCCGCGGCGGGAGCGGAGCCCTGCGCAGAACCCCAAGGCGCCCAGCAGCGGAGCTCTCGCGCTGACCTTTACCCCAGTCCCGCGCCGCAAGGCATGGCGGGACACGGGGGGCGGGGCATGCTGGGACACTGGAGGACTGGCCTGCCGGGACTCCCTCGGGCCGGCGGCGCGATGCGCATGCGCTCTACTGCCGCTTGCCCCCGGGCCGGCTCCTGCTCTGCGTCCCGTCCCCGTCCCGAGTCGAGCCCCGCACCCCGGAGCGCTTTTCCCGCCCTGTAAAGACCCGGGGCCCGCGGGGCGTCGCCCGTCTGCGTCGGCCTCAGCCTCAGCCCTGCTCCGGCTTCAGGCGGAGCCATTTCCCGGCGTTCTGTCACTGGCCCCGTGTGAACGCGCCTGGGCTCCGCTCCCCGCAGCGGGCGCGGTTCTGGGGCGGGGCGGGGCGGGAAGGGCCGTGGGGAATCCCGGCCCGCACCAGGGTCCCAGGGCCTCGCTTCTCAGGAGGCCCCACGTGTCCTGGGCCCGGCCCTGGTTTGAGTTGTGTCTTGTCGGAAAGCCACTCGGCCAAATGACGAGTTCCTGGGGCTCTCTCCTTTTCCCCTCGATCCCACGGTGGGATTCTGGGCTATTCCCCAGCTCAGGGGCCGGGTCTCGCCTCCCGGCTAATAACCGTCTTTAATTCCCCCAGGAGAGCAGCAGTGGGGCATAACTGCTATGCTGTCATCAAGCAATATTTTAGCACGTGTCTCCCTTAATTCTGGTGAGTGTCATTTTGTGGTCAGTTTCATGAGAGTATAGGTGAAGAAAAACTAGCCATGCTTTAGAAAGAACTATCTGCGGAGGGGTCTCTGTAACATAAACTACTCCATCTCCGTGTCTGGTGGTGTGAGGGGTGTGTCTGAGTAGGGGTAAGGTCTAGCTGCTATTCAATTTTCCTGACACAGTTTTAGGAACCCCCTCTTCCTCAGAGAGCTGATAGCAGGGAGCTCTTGCCCTCAGAGAGGAAAATTTGTTTCTGGTTTGGAGCAGTGATGCAAACACTAACATCGACACAGCTGAAGTGTTTTTACCACTGGCTTTTCCTGGCACTGTAATTAAAGCATCTGAACCCTGTCAACACCAGTACTTACACCACTGAAAGTAAAGCATGGCTGACTCATTACTGGAAAATGGGTACAGTAGAACCTCCGAGTTACAGACCCCTCGGGGATGGAGGTTGTCCATAACTCTGAACAAAACAAAGCTCCACCTCCAGCAGTTCACACTCTGGGCCAGTTCCAGAAGCAGCTAGGTAGCTTCCTTCTGGACAAGCTTGTCCCCCTCCCCACCGAGGGGTGGTGGTGAAAACAGCGCCCCCCTCCCAGCGGGGTGTGTGTGTGTGTGTGTGTGTGAAAACAGCGCCCCCACCCCAGGAGAGGGTTGTGTGTGAAAACAGCACTCACGTCTTACAGGAAAGCAGTGCAGACACTGATGCGGTTTCTGCGCAGGGCTCACAGCTTTGCCTGAGAATCTCAGCATCTTCAACTCCTAGCTGTAAGTGGGGGCCCAGGGTGTGGGAGTGGGAACAGAGAGCCCGGATGTGCCTACCTTTAAGATGCAATACAGGCGCAGTACGTATTTGCTTTGTTGTTTGGTCTCTGCTGTCTGATTGATTACTTCCAGTTTCACATGGTGTCCTGTTGACCAGTCAGTCTGTAATTCTGGCATTCATATTTTTGAGGTTCTACTGTAATAATTTTCCAAGTGTAGACAAGGCCAAGTTGAAAAAGAGAAATTCTTCGGAGACTGTTAGTCTCTAATCAATCCACAAGGCCCTGATACAGATGTTCAGTCACTCCGGCCTGCCCATGCTGCCTAGTCTCCCTCATCCCATGGAGGCAATCAGAAGGTCACACTGAACCCACAATTCTCGCATGGCAATGCCAGGAGGTGTCCCAGAGTCCCTTTGCTCCCCAGCCAATTTAATATTTTAGTAAGGGGTATAAGGAATAATGACCCAACAGCTGTGCAGTATTTAGCTGCAATTCTTTTATATTATTCTCAGGTAATGGTGGGTGGTTTGTTAATGTCATCAGAAAGCCCACAAGGGACTGCAGCAAAAGTAACTGTAGGAGAAGGCTTGCTGAAATAGGTGAATCTTTTCTTACACTTTAAAGATGGCAAGTCTTGGACTCAGTCTGGTCTCCGGCATTTGTGGATTCCCAGCTAAAGTCCCTCCAGTGGGAATAGCCTGCCCCCAGTATTTGCATGTTCAAATCTGGACTCCATTAGCTTGAGTATCTTTATAGAATGCACTGCTGTGACGGAGTGCAAAACAAAAGCTGTTCTTTCTGTGAACGGTTTCAGAGAAGCAGCCGTGTTAGTCTGTATCCCACTATTGGATGCGACGACAAGATAGAGTACAACAGATGGGTATAATATGGTTATGTTAGTCTGTCCTACCTAACTGGAAGGCAGCTGGTTATTAGAGTTTCCGAATTGCCTTCAGGATTAGCCCAAAGTAATTGCAATAATTCAGTCTAGGAGTGGTAAAAGTGTGATTCACTAGCCAAGTGTGTGATCTTGTCTCACTCTAGCAGCAGGCCCTAGCAAGAATAAGACCCTGCCACTTACCACTTGACTTAGAGGAGTGTTTGCTATCAGTAAGCTCTCATTCAAGCACTCCTTTTCGGTGCTGAATGTCCCAGGTTTGATTCCTGCTCACGAATGTTATTTATGCTACATATCAAAAGCATAGCTCCTTGTGGTCAAGTCTGTACCTGAGAAGACAGGGCAAAGTCAAAAGCTGGGAAAAAGCATTTCTGATCAGTGCTGCAGTTTGATTGTCCATGAGCATGAATAAGTCTTATCAGGGCCAAAGTTAGAAAACATGAGGGCACTGTAGCCTCTCTCTTGATCTTCTCCTAGCATCTTAAGACTGAGCACTGAAGGACTAAGGAAGTGAAAGCCATCAGTGAAAAGGAAGATTAATTATAATCTTATGGAATCTATGTAAGGAGAGAACAAAGCCACATCAATGCAATGGAAGAGAGGGGAAGTTGATAGCAATAAATAAAAATCAGAAGATAGGAATTATAGAAAATTGATAAGGGAAGCAAAAGGACAAACGTAGAAGAAACATATGGCCAGCAAAGTTAAAGACAATAAGAAGGCATTTTGAAAGTGTATTAGGAACAAAAAGAATCCTAACAATGGTACTGGTCCATTACTAAATGGAAATGGTAGAACTGTTAGTAATAATACAGAAAAAGCAGAAATAAAAAAACAGATGTAATCATATCATACAATGATAATGAAATTCCATTGCAATAGCAACTCGTAACGGAAGCTGTTAAAATTAGACCTTTTTAAATCTGCAGGTTTAGATAACTTACATCCAAAAGTTCTGAAAGAGCTGGCTGATGAGCCTGTTGGACCATTAATGTTGATTTTCAATATGTCTTGGAACAACAGGAAAGTTCCAGAGGACTAGAAGAATGCGAGTGTCGTGCCAATTTATAAAAAGAGCAAACTGGATGACCAGGGTAATTATAGGCCTGTCAGCCTGACATTGCTCACAGGAAGAATAATGAAACCGCTGATACAGGATTGGATTAATAAAGAATTAAAAAAGGGTAGGTAGTTTATGGAAAACAGATCCTGTCAAACTAACTTTATAACATTTTTTAAAATACGATTACAAGTTTTGTTGATAAAGATAATAGTGTTGATGAAATATACTTCCACTTCTGGAAGGCATTTGACGTGGTGCTGCAAGACATTTTGATTAAAAAACTAAAATGACAAAGTTGATATGGCTCACGTTAATTAGATTAAAAACTGGCTAACTGATAGGTGTCAAAATGTAATGGTAAATGAGGAATCATCATTGAGTACGTGTGTTTCTAATGGAGTCCCACAAGGAACAAGTTTTTGGTCCTTTGCTATTAAACATTTTTATTAATGACCTGGAAGGAAATATAAAATCATCACTGTAAAGTTTGCAGATGACACACAACTTGACAAATAATCAAGAGGACAGGTCACTGTTAAAGAGCGATCTGCATTGTTTGGTAAGCTGCATGTAAGCATAGAATATTTGTATTATTTTGACCAAACAAACATATCTAAGAACACAGAACGTTGGCCATACTTACGGACTCCATCCTGGGAAGCAGTGTCTCTGAAAAACAGCTGGGGATCCTGCTGGAGAATCATGTGAAAGTGAACTCCCAATGCGATGCAGTTGCCAAAACAGCTAATGCAATCCTTGGATGTATAAATGGGGATCT
Organism: Malaclemys terrapin pileata; assembly: GCF_027887155.1. Lineage (NCBI taxonomy): Eukaryota > Metazoa > Chordata > Testudines > Emydidae > Malaclemys > Malaclemys terrapin. The sequence continues at coordinate 1,552,037 of NC_071511.1, read as the reverse complement.
TGGAGTAGGGAGGTTATATCCCCTCTATATTTGGCACTGGCGAGACTCTTACTAGAATACCATGTCCAGTTCTGATGTCCACAATGGAAGAAGGATGTTGATAAATTGGAAAGAGTTCGGAGAAGAGCAGTGAGAATGATTAAAGAACTGGAAAACCGGCCTTCTGGTAAAAGACTCAGTCTGTAAGGACTGATTGGTGAACAGATACTTTGCGAAGGGGCTCTTCGATCAAGCAGACAGAGGGGCAATGCGAGTCAATGGAGGGACACTGACGCTACACAAGTTCAGACCGCAGAGCAGCAGCATGTTTGAAACAACTTCCCACGGGGCACGGCGGCTACTCCCTCGCTGGGAACCTGTACCCCAGGATCGGACTGATGTCCCCAAAGGCCCGCTCCGGCCCAAACAGCAATTCCGGCGGGTTACGGCCGGGCTCAGCCAGGCGGGGTCCCGGCGGTTCCTTCCGGCTGCATGACCCGCCAGCCCGTCCCGGGGCCGGGAGCACTGTCCGTGGCGGCGGGGAGGCCGGGGCTCGGTCCCGTAGCCGGGTCAGACAGGCGGCCCGGGGCAGGGGCAGGGCCCGGGGGTCGGGCACACACCCCTGGGGGCCGCGCCCCAGCAGCGGGGGGCGAGGTGACCCCGGCGGCCCCGGGAGCCGAGCGAACCCCCCCCAGCCCCGAATGGTTCAGACCGGGCCCGGCCCCGCCGCATCCCTGGCTTCCCCCGCGCCGGCGGAAATGACGTGTTGCTGGACGCCCGAACTTCCGGTGCGCAGGCAGTAGCGGCCCGGCAGCAGGAGCCCGGGGGACGCTGAGCCCCTCTTCCCGGTGGTCCCGGCCCCCCGCGGCCTTCGCCCCGCAGCCCCGGTAAGTCGGAGGGAAGCCGGGACGGCGCTGAGGAGACGGGCAGGGCGCCGGGCTGCGCCCCCGCGGGCGCAAGCGGGACGCGGCTGGCGGGGTAGGGCCTGGGCCGTGTCCCACCGCCCGCCCCCCCGAGCCCGGCACGGAGCAGCCGGGGGGGCGCTGGGTGTGCTCCGCTCTCTGGGGGCTGCTCCCCCTAGCCTGGCTGTGCCCCCGGGGGGGTATGCAGTGCCCCCCTCCCTGGGGACTGCTTCCCCCAGAACCTGTGCTCCGGCTAGGGCTGAGCTGTGTGGTGTCCCCCTTCTTGGGAGCTAGGTCCCCATCCCCCCAGCCAAATTGTGGTGGGTGAGGGTACTACTGGTAGCAGGGAGCCCCCCCATACAATGGCCCTGTCTTTACTTGGCCCTTCCTAGCCATTTTCTCATGGGGGGACCTCATTCTCCCTGAGTGTTAGCCTCGCTGATGGGCTGGGCTCCCAGTTGACTGAGTCATTCTAACCTTTGGGAGTAGGTACCTACCTGTATCATCCCAGCCTGCATATGCTGTGGTTGGGACCTATTAATATCAACCAGCTGCCTTCAGAGCACCAAAAACCTGTCTTGCCCTTCTCCCTCAAGGGATGTTTGGTATGTGTCTCTTTGTGTAGGGGTCCTGGTGGTGGGACAATGGAATATAGCCTTCCCCCACCTCTGTGCTAGATGGTAGTGGTAGTCCAAGGGACATAGTGAGCAGCACAGTATACACTGATTCTTTAGAAAAGGTTTAATGGGTTTCTCAGATAAAATTGTGTGCTGTGTACCCTTATATAGGGTAACTTGAAAATGTGCAAACTTTAAGTGTAATTTACTATAGGCCTTTAGTCCATCTGTGTTGTAGTGCTGTTAAATGAAATTAGGTCTGAAAGGATTTTGTTTAATTTGATAATGATTTCTATCCTCCACATGTGGCACTCTAACTTCAGCAGGCATGCTGAAGGGGAAATCCTTTCCCACGGTTGTGACAGGAGTGGCATACTCTTGGCCTACTGGCTGGATGCTATCTGCTTGATGTAAGTGTTTCGGTCCATGACAGGTTCAGCATCTGCAAAATGCAAGTCTTTTTTTTTTTTTTGACATCCTTGAGTAGAAAATCTAATGAAAGTGAACTGATGTATGACTGTTTTAGTTTGAAATGGCTTTAAGAGGTGTGAATTCCCAAATCTATATCAGGTCCAGTGTCAACTCACTCAGACATATTATTATGTTCTTGATTTGTACATGCAGCTGCTAATGCAAATCAGGGAAGTTGCATAGGCAAATGTCCCCGAAGGACAGAAATATCACCACTCCTAAAAGTCTTGCATTCTCCCCCGAGTGGAATACAACTGTTTAGTTATTACATAAGGCCCTTATTCTACTCCCAAAACATCCCACGGCATCAGTGCAAACCCCCTGTATGTTGAAGTAGTAAATGGATCATAACTTAAACGTAGCTCTTCTTTCTCCACAGGAGGTGCATGACTCCTTGGGTAGGACTGAAGGCTTTCCTAACTAGTAATGTCTGTCTGTCCTGAGTGATCTATGACATCTGCTAGATAAAACTGGCATAACACTTAGATTCTTGAAGACTTTATATGCGTGATTATTAAGGACTACCCTTGGGTGGTTCTAGATTCCTGGAGACTAGCATATCTTTTAGACAGATGTGCATCGCTCAAACAGAAGGTACAGGCTCTATGCAAGAATTACTGGGTGAGGTTCTATGGCTTGTGTTGTTGCAGGGGATCAGATTATCATAATGTGGCCCCTTCTGGCCTTAATCTGTGACTAACCTTTTCTTGGAGAGGCTCAAAACGTGTGTGTGAGTAAGTATATATTTGCTTTGGACTTGGCAAAAGCAGAACTCAGCATTGATTATGAAATATAGTATTGAGGAATCTTTGGTTGGAGAGCCCACAGTGGAAACCCAACAAGAGAGACATTAGTTGCATGTAAAACATACTTGCCAAATACATCAGCTTTTCCAGATATTTTCCATAGAAGCCCATTTGTCTCCTTCCCTTAATTTCTGAATGTTTCCATTTGGGGAAGCCTGAGAACTCTTTTGTACCTAAGGGGTTTCATATGGCATTGGAAGACCCTGCTTTTAGAATCTATTATATGGATGATTTCTCAATGATGTAACTTAATTACTTGGATTTGGTGTCTTTTTCATCTGGCAGAAAAGGTGAATATTTGTCTATGGCAACTTGACTAACACGTTTTATTGGCGTTTCTGTTCTGCTCATCACTATAGTATCAATGTTGTGGTATGCGAACATCACTCACTGAAGACTATTACTCAGAGTTCCACGTAATTTGGCAAAATAAAGTTATACCACAACCTAAATGCTCTCTCCATAATCCTGACCCTCCATCCTTTGGTTTTAGAGGAAACTGAATGATATAAAAAAAAGTGGATGTGACACATTGCAGATAAGTCAAGAAATCATGAGGTATGTTATGGGTATGGAGAACAGAATTCAGCAGGCTAATGTGACTAGCTTCCAACTCTCATCCTCTCCTATTGGAGGAGGTTTAAATCTGCTGAAATGACTGCAGTGCCTCTGATTATATATTAAGTCTGCTCCTGAATGACTTAGAGTACCTAACACATGTGTTTAAATCAGGAAACAAATAGAGTGGAGGAAAATAATGAAGTGCTGTGATTGAGGTTGTCCATGCACTAAAGACAGGAAATTCAAAGTTCTGGTTCCCACAGCAACAGTAACTTGCCACATTGCACATATATATTAAAAGATTAAAGTTAACAACATCAAACAGCAATTCAAAATACCACATATATGCAAGGGGCCCAATTTATACTCCCGTGGGAAGTAACTGCAATTTTTAAAATCTTGTGTGTGTAAAACTCAGTCACATCAGTGTATTCCAGCTCTTTTCTTTTCTTGTGTTTAATATAAACCCTCTTGAGACCAAACTAACTTGGTTAGATCCTAGCTTGTGATACTCATAACTCAAGGATTTATCAGCTTGTGCTGTCTGATGATTCCTTTATAATGAATACATGGTGGTCATTATATTGGTGACTTGAGTAGAAGTTGTGCAAGACAGGTAACCAAGATCAAATTGACTACTTTGCCAACAGCAATGAGAATGTTAAGCATAATTTTTCTATGTTGATCCTTCCGTGTAATTTTAGTAGCTAAACATTCATTTTTACTGAGAATGTCAAGAAAATGGACTGATTTCTGTAGCTTTCTCCTCTTTGGATAGAAGGCCCCAGCCAAGTGTAAGCCAAGGCATGTCTGCCAGATTCCAAGTAAGGGAACGTACTGAGGAGCTCCTGCCTTTCTGGGCCACTGCTTTGTGTGCAGCTCAGAGCTCTAGGATTCTCTCCCCCCCCTCAGTCTGAGCTGCCAGTTAAATTCTATGCTCCAGAGACAGCAGGGACTGAGCATGGGCTCCTGGGGTCTCCACTGAATTGCCGTGACCTGGGACAACTCATTTCCCATAGGTACCCACACTACCTTACGTGAAGGGGGTAAGAAATAGTTGAAGTATTTTGAAGATGTGAAGTACTAGATATGATCTAGTTACATCCCTGACCAAACTGTATGGTAGAGGTTATACAGCGATTTCCCAGATGACAAGACCTCTTTAAGTCCTGATAGAAGCGCTAGGAAACAGTGCAGTGAGCCCTGGTTGAGAACCACACTAGTGAGACATGCCCAGGTTTTGCAGGTGTAGAAGTCAGAGCTGATCTCTAGTCAGGGACCTTCATGATAGAATGTTGCTCTCTAGCTCAGCATCAGGTCAGTGCATTTCTGACTGTTTTATCATCTGTGTGGTATGAAAATATTCTGTTAATATTTTTTTTTCTTGTGCCTAAGAAATTGTTCCTCCCCCATTTAGGAGACAAGTCAGATGAATTCAAAGGAGTGATAAAGTGTGGCGGAGAAAGAGAAGCTGTGGTTGCTTTCCTGGTCTGCAGTTTGGCGGGGCACTAAGATGTCTGTGGACATGAACAGCCAGGGCTCTGACAGCAATGAAGAGGATTATGACCCTAACTGCGAGGAGGAAGAGGAGGATGAGGATCCTGGGGATATTGAGGATTATTATATTGGGGTAGCTAATGATGTGGAGCAGCAGGGAGCAGATGCCTTTGATCCAGAAGAATATCAGTTTACCTGCCTGACTTACAAGGAGTCGGAGAGCACCTTGAACGAGCACATGGTCAGCTTGGCCTCCACATTAAAGGTGAGCAAATGTTTCTGCATTCATGAGGTGTGCATATAAGGCTGTATGACTGAAACGGCAAATATTGATCAAAAATTTGAGTTGGATCACTACTTGATGAGGGTGGTGTTTAAGATTAGTAGTTCTGAGCTGACTCAGGGCTTTATACAGACTACAGCATGCTGTGTCTGGGGGCTGATCATCAAAAGCTATTTACAGAACCTTTTTGTGAGAATTTTCAGAGCTAAACTTTTCATTAATATTATTGGAGAGTTCTAAAACAACAGGGTAAAGCAAAGAGAAAAGTATGAAAAGACATCAGACAATAAACATAAGTACAGCTATTTATGTTTACCTCTTGCCAGTCATTTTCTGAACAATGCTAAGAGCATAAAGCCCAACACAAATACCCTGCCAGTTTGAGAGAGAGTAATCATAGACTTTCAGAAAGATAGCTCAGATCTCCTGCACCAACCCTATCATTGCATTGACAAGCAATTTGATTAAGGGTGGTGAGCTTATCTGCTGTTATACTAATGACTAATTCCTCCTTGGAGAAGATTTTCACTTCTGTAGATCAGCCCGTTGACATTAAGAGAGACTACATTATCCCTTTTGTGCAACTGGTGGTATATTACAGGCTAGTAGCAATGCAAGTTTTCTTGCACTGCACTACCAATGTGCTTCCTTCCCATCATGGAGGGGCAATTTATAGAAGTAAGATGAGAATTCAGTCTCTAAGATGCTTTCAGACCTTGACACCTCAGCTAAAGCTGTCAACAAGTCTGCCATGTTGTGTCAGACGTAATGGTGTCATGTTGTGATGTGGACCCTCAGCCACGGGAAGCTGGAGAGAAACTTCACAGAAGTTGTCTAATGTTGTGATAGCAGTACAGCATAACATGCCACCCACACCTTTATCTGATCCTGCTGTCCTTGATGCCCACTTCAACAATTCTCCCCTACCATAGCTAACTGGCTCTTGGTCACATTATTCTTTTTAGAACATTTACATTCTAGCTCAGTTTCCTCATCCCTTACAGATTCTAGATAAAGTGGACAAAAGGAGGGGGCAAACTTGGATCTGGCTTCCAGTCACTGTCATTTTTAAGTGATTCAGTAAATATTTAGAAAAGGCTGTTTTGCTTCATGCCTGGGTGACACATAATGTATAAGTGACTTGTCCATTGAATCAAATGAATGAAAACACTAGACTTTCAGTTTAAAATCAGAGGATATCCTTTTTCCACAACGCACTGAGGGTTGTGTTTACAAAGACCTGCGGACAGCATCGAATTTGTATTAAAACAGTGAAGACAACAGTTGCCCTCATCTTTAAAATCATAGACTTTAAGGCCAGAAGGGATTATCATGATCATCTAGTCTTAACTCCTGCACATCACAGGACACAGAACCTCACCCACTCCCTCCTGTATATGCTATAATCTGAGTTACTGAAGTCCTCAAATCTTGATCTAAAGACTTTTAAATTACAGATAATCCATCATTTACTCTAGTTCAAACCATCAAGTGATCAATGCCACACACTGCAGAGGAAGGCAAAAAACCCAGGGTCTCAGACAAATTCTCTTTAATTTGTCAAGGTCCTTTGAATTCTAATCCTGCCCTCCAAAGACCTAACAGCCCCTCCCAGCTTGGTGTCATCCGCAGATTTTTTAAGCATATTCTCCACTCTATTATCCAAGTCATTAGTGAAAATATTTAATATTACTGGATCCAGGACAGACCCTTGCCGGGCCTCAATAGAGCCGTCCTTCCAGTCTGACAGCAAACCATTGGTAACTACCCGGAGTACAATCTTTCAACCAGTTGTGGTCTAGATGAAGTTAGTAAAACGTGAGAGCACATTTCCATAGTTTGTCCCATGTGATATTCTTATGAGCTATATCAAAAGCCTTACTAAAATCAAGATATGTAACATGTGCAGCTTGTCTCCTATCTCTTAGGCCAGTAACCTTGTCTAAGAAGGAAATTACCTTGGTTTGGCATTATTTGCGCCTGACAAATCCATGCTGGCTATTCCTTATAACCCTACTGTCCTCTAGGAGCTTACAAATTGATTGTTTAATAATTGGTTCTGGTATCTTTCCAGGTATTGAAGTTAAGCTGACTAGGTCCTCTTTGTTTGTTTCCCTTTTTGGAGATAGCTACTATGTTTGCCTTCTCCAGTCCTCTGGGTCCTCACCTCTTTTTCCATGAATTCTCAAAGATGTACACGAATGGTTCCAGCGTTGCTTCAGCTAGTTCTCGAAGTACCTTAAGGGCTTGTCTTTGCTACGGGGCAAAATCAGCACTGCTGCAATTGATGCAGTGGTGTCAATTTAGTGGATCTGGCGAAGACTCAATAAGTCAATGGGAAAGCGCTCGGACGTTGATGTAATTATTCCACCGCAATGAGAGGCGGAAGCTGTTGATGGGAGTGTGTCTCCTGCCGACATAGTGTGGTGTAGACACTGCAGTAAGTTGATGTAAGTGACTTCACTCGGGGGGGTGAGTTTTTTGCACGCCTGAGTGACATAACTTAAGTCTACACTACCACTTAAGTTGACAAGGCCACGGATGAATTTCATCCGGCACTACTGACTTGATGACATCTACTTATCTAGCTATTCTTTAACTGGCTCTTCTCCTATTTTGGCTTGCATACCTTCCCCCTTGTTAATATTTATTGTTTTAAGTATCTGGTTACTATTAACCTTTTTAGTGAAGACTGATACAAAATAGAAGACTGATGCCAAAATAGGTATTAAACATCTCAGCCTTCTTGATGTAATCCATTATTAGCTCTCCTTCCCCTCTAAGTAGTGCCCCTTTACTTCTTTTAATTTTTCACTTGCTCCTAATGTATTTAAAGAACCTCTTGTTATTTCCTTTTATGTCCCTTGTGAGATGTAACTTTGATTTTGTCCCTACATGTTTGTGCTATTTTGTACTTTTGCTTTGCAATTTATTTGTCCTCTCTTTTTTTCAGGTAAATACAGAGCTGATGGAGGTATATCGACCTCTTACTATTCTTCCTGTCTTTCCTTCGCCTCAGAATAGTTTGCTCTTGTGCCCTTAATATTATCTTTTTGAGAAGCTCACTGCTCCCCCAAACTCCTTTTTCCCTTAGATTTTCTTCCTATGGGACGTTTACATATCAGTTCTGAGTTGTCTTTTTAAATCCCTTATCTTTATTCTGTTGCCTCTATAGTTTCCTGATCACTTTCACCCAAGTTGCCTTCAGATTTGCAACCAATTCCTTCCTATTAGTTAGAATCAAGTCTAAAATTGCCATCCCCTTGGTTAGATCCTCCACTTTCTGAAACAAATTGTTACTGGACATTTTATATTTTGCTGTATTACTTTTCCAAGAGATATCTGGGTAGCTAAAGTCCATGTGATGGGGTGTGACTCACCACCTCCTGCTGGGCATGCAGGGAATTAGCTCTTGGTTGCTGGTGGGTCTTCCTCTAGTGGTGTCTCGCCGCCATCGTTTCTGCTCCACCGCTAAGACCCACGTCACTCCCCGGACCACGGTATCCTCCACTTTCTCCCCCCTTCTGGGGGAACTGGCTGTGTCTAGTCCTCCACTTGCCACTGTGGCTTCCTGCAGCCCTCGGTCTAGCCCCTCGCCTCAAGGGGTAAACTGCAGTCCAAATACTGGCCACCCCCTCTGTGGCAAGTGGGGGAGGGGCCCAGGCCCACATGCTGCCGCTCCTCCAACTCCTGCTGCCTATTTCCCTGGGCCACTTCTCTGTAGCCCTAGCACCTTCCCAGCCCTTTGTGTCTGGAGCTCCCTATTGCTCCTCCACCCAGTACTGCTCTATCTAAGGCAGCCAGTCCTTCTCCCTTGCACTCCAGGGAGAGACTGACTCTATGCTGTTGAGCAGCCCTTCTTATATGGCTCTCCCTGGCCCTGATTGGCCGCTCCAACCAACCTTCTCCTGATTGGCTCTCTACAAGCCCTCTTCCCATTGTCTGGGTTTTGTGCGGCCTCCCTGAGGGCTGCTTTAACCCTCCATCTACCTGTGTGGGGCAGCTGCCCTGCCACAGCCCCCATTACCAATAGATCTTCTGTTTTGGATATTTCTACTGTGCTAGAAATGCTCCTCCTCCTCCTGATTTGGTGCTCTATAGTAGGCCCCTACCATAATGTCACTCCAGGTTTTTCCCCCTTTTGTCCTCACCCGGAGACTTTCAGCTGGTCTGCCCTCACCTCCTCCTAGACCTCAGGACAAGTGTGTATATTCTTGATGGGCTCTAGGCCCAAAGACCAAACATTGCAGCTTTTGGCTACTGCCTGAAAATAAAATTGTAGAAACTCAGTGTAGACAAAGCGAAGCTAAATAGTCTGTCTCTTCCAAGCTGATTGAACTGCAAAGAGGAAACAAATCACTTGAAGGGCAAATATTATTTTAAGAATTGTTTTCATAATCTTGTAACGGCAAAGGATTGATTTCAATTAACATGTGCTCATTTAATAAAGTGGTGTGGCTCATGAAGGCTACAGGTCCCAGTGGACAATACTTCCTTGTGCTTTGAATAACCTCTGCTTGGGCTGGAATGGAGTAGTCAACCCCATGCGCAGGCTACATCTCCCGTATTAAAGCTGAGTGAGCTCACATGATACATTTGTTTTAATCTAGTAAAGCTTTTAGTTCCCTGTTGCCCACCAAGTAGGAATGGCATTGGGGTGGGGGCAGTAAAGAGCATTCATTTTGACCCTTGGGTGTTATGCTCTTAACCAAATAGGTTGCTTTTCTGATGCAGCTGTAGCAAGACATTGATTTAACCTTTTTTCCCTGAATGAATATCCTAGCTACCTCTTCCCAACTTGGTCCACCATACATACTAACTCATTTGTGATGTGTCTACTGGGAGACATTTCACAGATCTGAGACAATTCAGTAGTTCCTATTCTCTTCCTCTGCTTGTGCCTTAAGAGCAGCCTTGTGAGATGCATCCCAAAGACTTGGGAATTTGTTGCTCATGAAATGAAGGGTCCTTCTTGCTTTAGTCAATTAGAATCAGTTTTCCCTTCAGCATTTGAGTTGCTGTACCTGTTCGTATTCAGGATGTGACTTCCGTTCTTCTGGACATGCCGGATATGAACAACAATCTGAGTGGTAACAGAATACTAGCTTTGCTAGCATGTCTAGTCTAGCACCCTTCTAAATCTGAATGGGCTGACGCATCTGACGTTAATTAGTTGCTAGCATCACTTAAGATTGCACTGTTTTTGGCAAGCTGAGAATATATGGGGTTTTGTGTTATGCCTTAAGAAATCTGTACCTAGATTGTGTTGTGTGAGATCTTGACTATACTGCTCTGGAGGCTGTATCTGATATGTATTTGGGTACCTCTCACTACAGTTCTGGGCATTCATTGGCTTGGTATAGCTTATTGCAGAGAGTATTTAAAGGATACCATTGTAATGGTTAAGATTTCTAACAGCTTTATCTAGTCACAAAGGTCACTAAAAATGTTTAGCTGAGTGTCAGAAATATAACAACTGTCAAGTGGGAAGCTGCTCTTTCCTTGCTGTTCTCTAACGCCCACTCCATGTGAAATTAACTTTAACTCTTCCGCCTTCATGTTTTTGTCACTGGTCCCCCGTAGAACAAGAGTTGTCCATTTCTTAGGATTCTCATCTTTCATGTGTATCTAACATGCAGACTCTCCTGTCCCCTTATTTTTTTGTTTCAATAAAAACAACTTTAAAAAATTGAGATGCTGCCACTTTGTCATCTTTATGAGGCATATTAGGATGAAGAAAATTCAACTCCCATTAGCAAGCATGGAGATGGGGGACGTTGGATAGCTGCTGTTAAGAAAACAATATAGTATCATTAAATGTTGATCTTCCCCTGCCCCTATTGAGAGATCCACTACTATTCATGGTCCTGAGATACTGAAACAGTATCTGATGTTTCTGAGAACTGTTAGAAATTCTCTTGGACTCCTTATGTAGTAATGTCCTTGATCTCTAAGGTCTTAACAAATCTATAGCAGTTTCCCTTTAAGGTGGATTTCTTCATAAGTTGTATTGTACTTATGGGTACCAGCCCATTCCTTTGCATGAGGGTTTTCACACTTCTTGCTATCACTCTAGGTATATTATGATGATCCCTCTTTTTCCTTAGGGAGACTAGTGATTCCCCAGCTCGTTTATTCCAAGACTGCTTATAGAGCAGTTGTTGTAAGATCTGTGCTGCGGATCAGGAACCCTTCCTAGAGTCAGTGCCACCTTTCTCTTCAAGGACTAAGGTGGGTTAGTACTTAAGCAGTGTTTGCCCCTTCAGAGGAAAGTTTGAAGGGTAAATTAAAGACCATTGGAGGAAATACAGTGTTGGAGATAATCCAAGGTGCAGAAGCTGTGCACCTGGCTCCCACGCCTGGGAGACTGTTTTCTGTGCCACCTCGGTTCTTCGTTAGCCTGGGGATGCACTAGCAAAGCTGCCTTTTGAACTGACCTGCTGTTCGTGCTATTGACCTGCTCACATCCATCGCTGTTCTTTGCTTCAGAGAACGAGACTCATTTCCCAGGGTAGCATTGCATGAGGGCCCAGTCGTGCAGGGAGCCTTGCACTTCCATTTGTCTTATTCTTTGGGATTCCCTCTCTGAAGGCTTCTGGAACAATTTTTTTCTACAGGATGGTGACTGGTCGGTACTGTGACCATGGCCACTAAAGCAAGTATTCTACCCTTGTCCTCACACTTACAACAGATACTGATATTTCTTCATGGGAATTTGATTCAGATGGGAATTGCCTGCTCTGGTCACCTATTTCTTTTGACAGCATTCTTGCTTGTCCAGGTTAGCTTCCAGTCTTGAATGTCTGTTTTCTCTTTGCAGCATAAGGTATAGTGGACCCATCCTAGAAACCTCCTGGGCTGTCTCCTCCCACCTACAGCCCTCCATCCCTTATAAGTCACGTGGCACTTTCTATGTGACGTTTGGCTTGGCCTAACTCTTATTGAAATTAGCTACCCAACTGAAGAGACTTCTTATCACATGGTACACGTCTAACCAAATATATGAATGTACTCATCATATGATGATAAGCATGTATGCTACATTAACCTAGATAGACCCTGCCACCAAGAGCCTGTTGTTTAATCTTTAGTACCTAGCACAAGGGGACATCAGTCCCTGGTTGGGGTCTTTAAGTTCTACTGTAGTACAAATAATATCTTCTGAAACTTTGTTCCCTTAGCTGTTGCTGTTACTGCTTCCACGCGACAGAGGGGAGTTCTGTATGTTACACTGAAACTGTACTATTATCTAGCAAATGTGTAAAATCTGGGTTGTACCAATAATATACTCAATTTCAGTGGGACAAGGATTATTCCTTTCATATAAGGCTTGTAAGTTTGTGGTCTTCAGTGTGCAGTATCGGCTCAAAAAAATATTTTGAGCCAAAATAAAACAATACTCCTTAAACAATTACCTCAAAATCCAATGTACCAGCATGTCTGGAGTGGACCTTTGGCTGGAAAGATCATAGAGCCGGCAGGAAAGCCCAGGACTTGCAAAGTTAGCAGTTTCACAGGATTATTTGAGGAAAATCAGTTTTATTCCTCACTGCCCAAGCCTTCAGCTTGTTGCTATTCCCAGCTTGATGGAAAAACTAACTAGAGATGTGTGGGTTGATTAAATCCCACTCCTTTTCTTTTCTCTGAGTCATGCATCACCTAAAACTTGCAGCCTGTCTGGATCTTCACTGAGCGAACATGGCAGCTCACAGCTGTTGATGAGTCTGATCTTGGGGGGAGGTGGAGGGAAGAGAGAGCACTATGGAAATAATCTGAGTTTCACATTGCCATCTTATAGCTGGACCAGATGAGCACAGAAGCTGTGCGAGGCAATTAAAATACATTGCCAAATTCACATGTTATGGCTGTCAAATTCAGTAATTCAGCTGATATTGCTATTCTGTGTACCCTGAAGTGATGGCCTTCATATGAGCAATTTCTTCTCTTTTCTTCAGTTGTGTTTCTTAAAAACACACCTGGGATCCTCTAGCAGAGAGAAGTGGTGAAATGGGGCAGAAGATGGGTTTGTCTTTACTGCAGAGAACTCAAGTGGTGACCACGCACACCCTTAACTTGAGTGTGATGGTGCTTTTAACTGGAGTTGGCTGGCCTGCTGGGGCACAGGGTATGGCTTGAGTGAGCACAACTCAGCAGCAGCTAACACAACCCCTCTGTATAATGTCTTGCTTAGAACTTATTTTCATTGAGCTTGCATTGTCTTCCCTGGAAAAATAACTTGCAGTCTGAGAAATGCTGCACTTAGTTAGTTTTCCCTAACTAAAGCTCTACTGATCCCACTTGGCAGCTGAAATCACTGCTGTGTGCACGCGAGAGCAGGTCGATTAAGGCTAATGTAAAATGATTAAGTACAGAGAACAAGGAGTTGAGACTTAATGTGAGATCCTCTTTATTCAGTGCGCAGCAAGCTATGTTGTGGACTGAAAGCACTTGCTAGTCTTGCTTAGCAGCACTTGGAGTATTTATGAGTCCTTCACTGCACTCTGACTTGTAAATATGTTTCTAATCTTGTGGGCTGACATTGGGTGTCTGCACGCCTGTGGCCAGGTGACGGGGGGAGATTAAACCCCCCTGATTTAGAAATAGTTGTGCTATGCTGGTGTCAGGACTGTTCCATGATATCAAGGCTACAGCTCGTGAGTCTGAACTGCATTTCTCCTACTTCTTCTACAGCTCACAATCTGTAGCTGAGGGAGAGGCTGAAATGTCAGTCTAATTCTAAGCAATACTCTGAATGCTTAGAACTTTCACAGTGTTCTACCCAGTATGTCAGAAGTCTGAGTTAAATAGGTGTTAATTAAAAGTTTTAAACTGTATGATGAAAAATGCCTTTCATTTGCCCAGGTTTCAGTTCCTGGTAGTGTCTCAGTCCCACTGTTTCTACAGTTCTCCAAGGAATTCTCCTGCAAAATCACAGAAGTTGATATCTGTCTCTAATGAAAAATATCTCCGGTCTTCTTTATGAATGATAAAGAAGCACAAAAGACTTATTTTTTCCTTTTCAGGTTAAACTTTTACTTAGATATGTTTCATTCTAGTTAATACAGTATATGAAAGTCAAGCATCTTTAGAAGTTTTCAGCAAAATATAGTGTGTCCTAACTGGGATCTAATCTTGGGAGTTGCCGTAGTTCCCTGTGGTGGTACGGTTTGGAAGGCTGGAGTTGTCTAAATTGACCTCATCTACTCTACCTTCATTGTTCATCAGCCATGGTGGTTGCAGCGGCTCTTGCTCTTCGTGGGTTGCTTTGACCATGCCAGGGTATTGGTGTAAGTCTGCAAGGGTTTGATCTAGCAGTAATTTATCTTGATCACCAATTACCTTCTCTTGATGAGACAATCCAAAGTTGCAACCACTGGAAAGTCATGTTCTAGGATTAAAAGGAAAACTTGAGAAATATTTTCTTACCTTTGTGGCTTAGAGAAAAACTTTTATTATGGTAGTTAAAACCCAGTGTTGGCTCTACTGGGGGAAAGAGGACTTTCTTCCTGGTTTCTCCCTGGAGAGATTCCCAGCCCCAGCAGTAGTGAGCCCAAACACTTTCTTTTTCTCCTTCCTACTAGGTTTGTTCTCTTCTCTGACCAGGCACTTCCAAACACAACCCTGATTTTGCAGGACGTTTTCAGCCTGACTTAAAGTCACAAGATGTGTTGACTCTGACTCATCCCTAATGTACTCTCTCCTTAAGTGGTCATGTAATGAGCACGGGGTCAAGCTGCACCCTGTTGGGCTCCCAGCCAGCACGTTTCAAAATCTGTGTGTTGGAAAAAATGGATTTTTCTGTGGACCAGTTAGAGCTTAGTCTAAGAATGTCCCTAGGAATTCTCTTTAAAACGCCATCAGGAGGTCTCTGCAAAATCCACAATGAAGACAGAGCTCCAGAAAAGCAAGTCAGACCTGGAAGACATTCAGGATGAGGTCTGCATAGCTACACCACCAAACTAATCACCATTAAGGATTCTAAGTTCTCAAACATGAAACACACTTTAAGCTTTAGGATCAAATTCCTACCTGGGTGGACCACTCTCAAGGCCAGGTGGCAATGGTTGAAAAATTATAGCCACAGAGATGTCTCAGATAGAACCGTAGGACTGGAATGGACCTCGAGAGGTCGTCTAGTCCAGTCCCCGGCACTCAGGGCTGGGCTAAGTATTATCTAGATCATCCCTGACAGGCGTTTGTCCAACCTGCTCTTAAAAATCTCCAATGATGGAGATTCCACAACCTCCCTGGGCAATTTATTCCAGTGCTTAACCACCCTGACAGGTAGGAAGTTTTTCCTAATGTGCAACTTAAACTGCCCTGGCTACAATTTTAGCCCATTGCTTCTTGTCCGATCCTCAGAGGTTAAAGAGAACAATTTTTCTCCCTGCTCCTTGAAACAACCTTTTATATTATCGTGTCCCCTCTGTCTTCTCTTCTCCAAACTAAACAAACCCAATTTTTTCAATCTTCCCTCATAGGTCATGTTTTCTAGACCTTTAATCATTTTTGTTGCTCTTTTCTGGACTTTCTCCAATTTGTTCACATCTTTCCTGAAATGTGGGGCCTAGAACTGGACACAATACTCCAGTTGTGGCCTAATCAGCGTGCAGTAGAGTGGAAGAATTGCTTCTCATTTCCTGCTTACAATATTCCTGCTAATACATCCCAGAATGATGTTCACTTTTTTTTTTTTTTTTGCAACAGTGTTACACTGTTGACTCATATTTAGCTTGTGATCCACTATGACCCTCCGATCCTTTTCCTCAGTACTCCTTCCTAGGCAGTCATTTCCCATTTTGGATGTGTGCAACTGATTGTTCCTTCCTAAATGGAGTACTTTGCATTTGTCCTTATTGACTGTCGTCCTGTTTACTTCAGATCATTTCTCCAGTTTGTCCAGATCATTTTGCATTTTAATCCCATCCTCCTCCAAAGCACTTGCAAGCCCTCCCAGTGTGGTATTGTCCACAAACGTTATATGTGTACTCTCTATGCCATTATCTAAATCATTGATGAAGATATTGAACAAGACCACATATGTGGGGGCCAGGCTGCAACTGCTGGAAAATAAGGTGGCCTGTCTAGGAAAATGAGCTGGGGACACAGCCAATTAACTCTACGCTCTTCAGCCTTCAAGAAGGAATAGAGCACCCAGAGAATTCCTTTATCCAATCCTTCAGATGTTTCAGCATTCTCTTGGGCAAGATAAACTTTCCAGGACACATCAATATGATGAGTTTTTCTTACCCTGAAAAAAGACAAGAACCTGAGGACTGTAAAACATACCACCCAACTTGATTAATCTGGGCATCAGAATAGGTGAAGATTTTTCTAATTGGACTTTATATATTGGAGATCAACAAACCACAACATCTGCAGAACTCTGTATCGTATGCTACTCGAGGGGGGTGAAACAAAGGTCTCAATTCCTGTAGGCAGAAATGAATCATGTTTATTGCATTATCTCTATTCAGTACCTGAGAAACTTAACTTTGCCCAGCAATTTATAGTGTCTTGCTAATTGTTCTGTAACTCTGCCATGGGGACTCCTGCTCATCTAGAGTACTTCCTGCCCGTTGGGGCCGAGGTGCTGTGCCCCCACTCCTTCAGTGTGTGGAGTTTGCACTTCAGCTACCCGTGCTGCAATGTGTTTTGAGGATAAGCATAGCCCTTCAGCGTCTAGGGGCTGTCAGTCTGGCACTGCTTCGGCTGTCAGCAGCTGCAGCCAGGGCTGTATTCTCCCCTTCCCCCCCATGGCTGGAGCTGGGGCTACCCCACCCCGGTGGTGAGACCAGAGCCCTGTGGCTTGGTTGGGGCTGTGCCCTCCGTCCCATTGCTGTGGGGCTTGGGCTGTCAGTGCCCCCACCCCCTGCGGTGGGGCTTGGGCTGTCGTTCTCCCCCCCCCCCCTCGGTTATTTTTGGTAAAAGTCACGGACAGGTCACAGGCTCCAGTGAATTTTTGTTTATTGCCCGCGACCTGTCCATGACTTTTACTAAAAATAACTGTGACAAAATCTTAACCTTAGTTATAAATCATTGAAACTGATGCATTTTATCTGGGGTGGTTTTGTGGAGAAGCTTTGGCCAAGACCTAGGACAATCACTTACTCTTCTAGTTAGCACACACTCTTTAACATCCTTCTCAGTCAAAACGAAGCAGGCAGCATACAGTGCTTGTCCTAACGGCTCATCCTTCTAACCGTGCCCATTCTCCTGAGCTGCCTCCAAGGTGTCAGCCCTTAATATATCTGAATCTCCATATGTGACTCTAATTTACAGCCTCGCATTTTAAAAACAAGTGTTCAGTACCTGTATTGTCATGTGGTTCAGACCCCAGCTTTACCCTACAGCCCCATCACACTTGTATGCTCCTATTAATACTGCACCAAGATAACAATGTAAGATTTGAAACTTTTAACTTGCTTCCTCTTCTGGGGCTACCTGGAAATATTTGTAATTTAGCCCTTCTCTAAAATTACACAGGGTTACCCTGCTCAGGCCAGTAGAAATTATTTCATTCTAGCCTCTGCCCCAGACCGGTTGCAGGGCATCAGCCCATCACTGGAAGTTGTACCGTCTCTAGTCCTGTGGCAGGAAAGCTAAATGTTTCCTTTTCTTTCTTACCATAATCTGTGCCCCCGCGTGCAGCAGGTCACCTCTTCTCCGCCCTGCTCCTTAGGGGGTGTCTGTCTGCTCCTGCACAACTCACATGGCATAGTGTGCTCTATTATGACTAACGATACGCTTTAGTCATGGAGGTGACTGGTTCCATGACTTTACCGGACCTCTGTGACTTCGGTTTCAGTTGTCAGTGCCCACGGCCGGAGCCTGGACTGCGGTTGTGCATCCCTGCCCCCGCCGTAGTGGTGGAGCTCAGGCTGTCAGTTCTCTTGCCCCCAGTGGCAGGACTCGGGCTGCCAGTCCCTGCCCCAGGGGGCTCCAGCTGTCATTCCTCCTCCCCCACACTTATTTTTAGTAAAAGTCACAGACGGGTCATGGGCTCCCGTGAATTTTTGCTTGTTGCCCACAACCTGTCCGTGACTTTTACTAAAAATAACCGTGACAAAATCTTAACCTTAATTTTGACCTGGCCCCTGCCGCCTCCTCTCTCTTGAGTCCCACCCTTTTTAGGCTTAGACAGGGGAAGCAACAGGCAGGTTTTGAGTTTCTCACACTTAGCTGCATCAGTTGGAACAGTGGTTACTTTAGATACAGCTGTATGTGTAGCTCCGTTCCCCACCCATGGCATTGTTTATCCTTTTATTGAGGGGATCTGTTTAAACTGGGACCCTTCTTTAAAGCTTGAGCTGGAAAATTATAGATTCATAGATTATAGGACTGGAAGGGACCTCGAGAGGTCATCGAGTCCAGTCCCCTGCCCGCATGGCAGGACCAAATACTGTCTAGACCATCCCTGATAGACATTTATCTAACCTACTCTTAAATATCTCCAGAGACGGAGATTCCACAACCTCCCTAGGCAATTTGTTCCAGTTTTTAACCACCCTGACAGTTAGGAACTTTTTCCTAATGTCCAACCTAGACCTCCCTTGCTGCAGTTTAAACCCATTGTTTCTGGTTCTATCCTTAGAGGCTAAGGTGAACAAGTTCTCTCCCTCCTCCTTATGACACCCTATTAGATACCTGAAAACTGCTATCATGTCCCCTCTCAGTCTTCTCTTTTCCAAACTAAACAAACCCAGTTCTTTCAGCCTTCCTTCATAGGTCATATTCTCAAGACCTTTAATCATTCTTGTTGCTCTTCTTTGGACCCTTTCCAATTTCTCCACATCTTTTTTAAAATGCGGCGCCCAGAACTGGACACAATACTCCAGCTGAGGCCTAACCAGAGCAGAGTAGAGCGGAAGAATGACTTCTCGTGTCTTGCTCACATCACACCTGTTAATGCATCCCAGAATCATGTTTGCTTTTTTTGCAACAGCATCACACTGTTGACTCATATTTAGCTTGTGGTCCACTATAACCCCTAGATCCCTTTCTGCCGTACTCCTTCCTAGACAGTCTTTTCCCATTCTGTATGTGTGAAATTGATTTTTCCTTCCTAAGTGGAGCACTTTGCATTTGTCTTTGTTAAACTTCATCCTGTTTACCTCAGCCCATTTCTCCAATTTGTCCAGATCATTTTGAATTATGACCCTGTCCTCCAAAGTAGTTGCAATCCCTCCCAGTTTGGTATCATCCGCAAACTTAATAAGCGTACTTTCTATGCCAATATCTAAGTCGTTGATGAAGATATTGAACAGAGCCGGTCCCAAAACAGACCCCTGCGGAACCCCACTCGTTACGCCTTTCCAGCAGGATTGGGAACCATTAATAACAACTCTCTGAGTACGGTTATCCAGCCAGTTATGCACCCACCTTATAGTAGCCCCATCTAATTTGTATTTGCCTAGTTTATCGATAAGAATATCATGCGAGACCGTATCAAATGCCTTACTAAAGTCTAGGTACACCACATCCACCGCTTCACCCTTATCCACAAGGCTCGTTATCCTATCAAAGAAAGCTATCAGATTGGTTTGACATGATTTGTTCTTCACAAATCCATGCTGGCTGTTCCCTATCACCTTACCACCTTCCAAGTGTTTGCAGATGATTTCCTTAATTACTTGCTCCATTATCTTCCCTGGCACAGAAGTTAAACTAACTGGTCTGTAGTTACCTGGGTTGTTTTTATTTCCCTTTTTATAGATGGGCACTATATTTGCCCTTTTCCAGTCTTCTGGAATCTCTCCTGTCTCCCATGACTTTCCAAAGATAATAGCTAGAGGCTCAGATACCTCCTCTATTAGCTCCTTGAGTATTCTAGGATGCATTTCATCAGGCCCGGGTGACTTGCAGGCATCTAACTTTTCTAAGTGATTTTTAACTTGTTCTTTTTTTATTTTATCCGCTAAACCTACCCCCTTCCCATTAGCATTCACTATGTTAGGCATTCCTTCAGACTTCTCGGTGAAGACCGAAACAAAGAAGTCATTAAGCATCTCTGCCATTTCCAAGTTTCCTGTTACTGTTTCTCCCTCTTCACTAAGCAGTGGGCCTACCCTGTCTTTGGTCTTCCTCTTGCTTCTAATGTATTGATAAAAAGTCTTCTTGTTTCCTTTTATTCCCGTAGCTAGTTTGAGCTCATTTTGTGCCTTTGCCTTTCTAATCTTGCCCCTGCATTCCTGTGTTGTTTGCCTATATTCATCCTTTGTAATCTGTCCTAGTTTCCATTTTTTATATGACTCCTTTTTATTTTTTAGATCGTGCAAGATCTCGTGGTTAAGCCAAGGTGGTCTTTTGCCACATTTTCTATCTTTCCTAGCCAGCGGAATAGCTTGCTTTTGGGCCCTTAATAGCGTCCCTTTGAAAAACTGCCAACTCTCCTCAGTTGTTTTTCCCCTCAGTCTTGATTCCCATGGGACCTTACCCATCAGCTCTCTGAGCTTCCCAAAATCTGCCTTCCTGAAATCCATTGTCTCTATTTTGCTGTTCTCCCTTCTACCCTTCCTTAGAATTGCAAACTCTATGATTTCATGATCACTTTCACCCAGGCTGCCTTCTACTTTCACATTCTCAACGAGTTCCTCCCTATTTGTTAAAATCAAGTCTAGAACAGCTTCCCCCCTAGTAGCTTTTTCAACCTTCTGAAATAAAAAGTTGTCTCCAATGCAGTCCAAGAATTTGTTGGATAGTCTGTGCCCGGTTGTGTTATTTTCCCAACATATATCCAGATAGTTGAAGTCCCCCATCACCACCAAATCTTGGGCTTTGGATGATTTTGTTAGTTGCTTGAAAAAAGCCTCATCCACCTCTTCCACCTGGTTAGGTGGCCTGTAGTAGACTCCTAGCATGACATCTCCCTTGTTTTTTGCCCCTTTAAGCCTAACCCAGAGACTCTCAACACTTCCGTCTCCTATGTCCATCTCTACCTCAGTCCAAGTGTGTACATTTTTAATATATAAGGCAACACCTCCTCCCTTTTTCCCCTGTCTATCCTTCCTGAGCAAGCTGTACCCATCCACACCAACATTCCAATCATGTGTATTATCCCACCAAGTTTCAGTGATGCCAACAATGTCATAGTTGTATTTATTTATTAGCACTTCCAGTTCTTCCTGCTTATTCCCCATACTTCTCGCATTTGTATATAGGCATCTAAGATACTGGTTTGATCTTTCCTCCCAGTTTTGTCCTGACTCTCCTTTCTCTCTGCCAATATAGCCCACACTCCCTCTTGTTTCCGACCCATCTCCCCGGTCTCCATGTTCCCCACTTACCTGTGGGCTTTGCTCACCTGTCCCCGTCGAACCTAGTTTAAAGCCCTATTTAAAGCCTAATTAATGGCCTGCAGGTTCTGGGAGAAAATACTGGCAGGCATTGGCATGTTTTACTGTAGATTTCTTTTGGCCCTGACACCTGACAGTGAGCGAAAACATGAACTGTGCGTAATGGTTTGAGAAACAAATTTCATAGGAATAATTTCCAGCCCAGACCACTAGCACGGAAAAGTCTGAACAATGACCTGCATTATGGGGCGATGGGTGTGTGTGTGCGCGCGTGTGTGTGCGCGTGCAAACCCCTAGGTGTACAAGGTGGGGCTCTGGAAATATGCCTCTTGATTCTTTTTTTCCTCTTTTCACAGGTGTCTCATGCAGTTGCTAAGCTTGTATTAGTTAGTTTCCACTGGCAAGTGTCAGAGATTTTGGAAAGGTAAGTGTGACTAACTGTATGTATCCCATGCTAGTCGCTTTTCACTCTCACTGTTTTGCAAATATGAATGTACCAGGCTGTTTCCCACTGATGTCTACACAAGAGAACGGTTGGGCCAGCAGGGAGGCTGCATACTGTACCCCAGGGGGTGAAGAGGAAGGTTGCATTTTGATCAAGTGAATTCCCCTAGCTGACCAGCTAATGCAGGTAGAATAAAGGGAGGGAGATGGTGTTTGTTTGTCCTGGAAGGCTACCATCTGTTTAAGGGATTGTTAAGCAATGCAAATGCATTTTGCTTTAAATTTGATCCTGTATATTGAGAAAGCTTCAGCAGTAGTTGATTATAACAAAGGGAAAATTTCCTTTAGGATCGCCTCTGTTTCTAGTAAGTTTTTCCACTGAGAGAAGAATCTGATTCCTGGCCATAAACAGGTACTGAACTAGTGCCGGTTTACAAGACAGTCATGCTTTCAGATTAAAGCTTTTTGCTCCTTCTGGATACAGTTGGTGATTTTTGTGGAGAGCACTGATAGGATGTCAGGCTATTGGGACGTGGGATACTGGCTCAGTAGCGATTCGAGTAGTACTCAACAATTCTTATAGCAGATCAACAAGCTGCAAAGGCAGAGTGTAGGTTGTGTCCAAACCCATCTGAGAAGCACAGGCCAGCAGCCAGTGCCTCTTTGCATCTCCTCTTGGCTGGTCCAGAAATAGTAAGAGTGAATCTGCCCCACAAGTCCCTGGTAGCAATCGACCCCTTCCAGAGAGGGTGGGAGAAATGCAGTTTCCTGAATGGCCATGGTGCACACTGAGGGAGCAAGCAAGCTTCCCACAGTACGTAGCTGGTCCCCAGGAGGTCTAGAACTAGCTCCAGAAGGTGGGATTTCTGCATGGGAGCCACTGCTCTTCTGGCATGTAAGCGGTCAGATCTGGAACAGGAGTACATTGGGGAGGGGCTTTATTTTTAAAACTGCAACATTACAGATTGTTTCTTAATGCAGCCGGTCCTCAAGCTAATGTCAAACTTCCATTTTCCTTCCTTAGCTGCACTTGATATAAATTCAGTGGAGGCCCCTAATTTCAATCCCTAAAAGTTATGAAGTGAGAAGAAGGAGGTTTACCTATCCCAATGTGAATAGAAATGACTTTGATTGAATTCAGTGATGTTTACATCCATTGTGAAAACCTTCCTCTGCAGTGTTGGAAGCCCCAAACAGCAACAAGTGGCTACTTCTAATGCTGCTTATTTCTTATTTGATGTTCTTGGAGGGCGTGGGTGCTGTGATACAATTGCATAAATATTTATCTAGATAATGTATTGGAATCAAAGTGAGACCAAACTGTCCAAACTGAAGTGTGAAATGTCAACAGCCTTTGTTGAAAGGGGATTTAGATCAGGAAAATCCGGTTGGTCTATCCTGTCTAAGAATATAAGGGAAATCTAGTTCACATTTGGATTAAACATCAGGCTGGACTGATTTAAGTCAAAGTGATTTAAATCAGAAAGCAGGAAACGGTCATTTAAATACCTGATTTTAATCTCATTTTGCATGAGTACTTTTGTTATTTTCCTAAAAGGTTGATTCTCACTAGTTGGTAACCATTAAAACGTGATGATTTGCCACTAAATACAACTTTACACTTGTTTGTGCTTCTTTTTGCTAACCAGGAGGGTACACTGGCAATTTTTAAATCAAGATTGGCTATTTTTCTAAAATATCTGCTCTAGGAATTATGTTTGGGAAGTTCTATGACCTGTGCTATACAGGAGGTCACGTTAGTTAACCACAGTGGTCCCTTTTGGTCTTTGAATCTCTGTGTCTGAGATTTATTTAAGCAATTATACAGCTTCTTCCTTAGTCAGATTCTTAATTTTTGCATTTTTATTATGGCGAATGATGCATTTCTTATTTAAAATAATTTTTGACTTTTGATTTGTGTCAAGCTTTTTGGATGGGAATTCAATTACAAATGCATCAGACCAGCATTTTAAAAAAAAATTAGTTAAATAAAATTACCTAAAATGTGCTGCATACATAAGAAAAAAGTTTATCAAAACAGGTTTTGCATTTACAACTGATTTATTAAACAAAGAAAGTAATATCTGTAATTAGTGAATTGAACTGATTGTTTCTGGCCACTGTTTCCTTCAGGATTTTAGAATTAGTAAACCTCACCTTCTTATACCTAGTTTTTTATTCTGCAATTTGAACAGGAAAACAAGCTTTCCTTCTTTTCAACTTACGATTAGTTTCTTAGCTTTGAATCAACTAGGCACTGAACTGTCCTAGTCGAATAAATTGAAATGAAGAAAATATTCTCTCTACACCAACAGAAGGAACTGCTGCTAAAAGTTAGGTTAGTGCTTAAACTGTGGTTCCAAGGTGCTTAGCCAGTGACTTCCACCAGTTCAGTAGTTTGACTTTCTTTAAAACTTCTGCAGCAAACATGTCTTGCTTAATATTTTTAAAATTTAAATTATTTTCTTTATATTAAGTAAAGGCCTATTTAATTTCAAATTTAATTTTAAATATATATTTTTAAATAATATTAAATAAAACTGTATTTAATGTAAATTTAAAAAAACAGACAGATAAATCCAGTTTTTTATTAAAAACAATTTTTATCCACCCTGTTAAGCATAGTCACTATTTTTTGAACAGTGCTAGTTTAGGGTTGCCAGGTGGGTTGCCAGTGCTAGTTTAGGGTTGCCCAGTTTTCGACCTGAACGCCCGGTCGAAAAAGGGACCCTGGCAGCTCCAGTCAGCACTGCTGACTGGGCCGTTAAAAGTCCGGGCTAAGGCAGTGGCTCCCAGAAGCAGCGGCATGTCCCCCCCCCTCTAGCTCCTCCATGTAGGGGAAGCTAGGGGCTCCACGCGCTGCCCCGTCCCAAGCACCGGTTCTGCAGATCCCATTGGCGGTGCCTGCAGATGGGGCAATGCGCAGAGCCGCCTGCCTGCACCTCCGCTTAGGAGCCGGAGGGGGGACATGCTGCTGCTTCCAGGAGCTGCTTGAGGTAAGCATCGCTGGAGCCTGCACCCCTCACTCCCTCCCACGCGCCAACCCCCTGTCCCAGTCCTGATCCCTCTCTTTCCCTTCAAACCCTTCAGCCCCAGCCCGGAGCACCCTCCTGCACTCCAAACCCCTCATCCCCAGTCCCACCGCAGAGCCCACACCCCCAGCCGGAGCCCTCACCCCCTCCTCCCGCACACCAACCCCTAGCCCAGAACCCCCTTCCTGCACCCTAACCCCCTGATTTCTGGCTCCACCCTGGAACCCGCACCCCCAGCCACAGAACCCGTACCTCTCTCCACTCCCCAGCCCCCTGCCTCAGCCCAGAGCCCCCTTCTATACTCTGAACCCCTCGGCTCCACCCCCCAGTCCCTTCCTGCAACCCAGAGCCCGCACCCCCAGCTGGAGCCCTCATCCCCTCTTGCATCCCAACCCATTGCCTCAGCCCAGAACCCCCTCCCGCCCCTGACCTCCTCATTGCGGGCCCCACCCTGGAGCCCTCACCCTGTCCCGCACCCCAACCCCCGACCAGCCCGGTGAAAATGAGCAAGTGAGGGAGGGTGGGGAGAGAGCGAGCAACAGCGGGAGGGGTGATGGAGTGAGTGGGGGCGGGGCCTCAGAGGAGGGGTGGGGCAAGGGTGTTCGGTTTTGTGCGAGTAGAAAGTTGGCAACCCTATGCTAGTTATGTCCAAAAAAGGAGGGTTTTATTAGCAAGGGCCCATGTTGCTGCATTAAGGCCTCCATGAAGAATGGGCGTAGCCTTTCCTGGATCAAGTATCCTGTGAGACTCCACTCCCGTTCAGCCAGAAGCTGCTCTTCATTAGTCGCAAAACGGTTCTTGTAAAATCAAAATGCAGTTTGGTGCAAGAGTTTAATTCTTAAATTCACCCTTCCAGGCACAAGTCCAATTCTGCCCAGTTGCTAGTGGAAGCACGAGTTCAACCCACCTCATCCAAACATGTAAGTAACTGGCAACTTCATTCTGCCCCACTCCATTCTAGGATCACCTTACTCACTGCATGGCCTGCCTCACACTAACATTTCTTGCAGACGTAGTGTTTTAAACCTTTACCAATACCTCCTGTTGCTGTTTTACAATGAGACATAGCCAAAATGTCTCTGGCACTTAAATGTAAGCCTTCATATGGGGTTGCAGTTAATGTTCAAGAATAACCTCTCCAGATGAGTAAATTAAATCCCTGTAGCTCTTCAAGAGCAGGTTAGATCAAACCTGGAAGTGAGAGTTCTGCAGAATCCACCGGAGCAGACTGCATGGCCCAAGAGGGCTCTTCTGATCTTGCTCTGTTTGTTTCTAAGAGAGGCTTTAAGAGAACTGTGAGTTGATAGAGAAAATAAGGCCTATTTGTTACTGAAATTAGGTGTTGCCCTGAGGTGGCTGCATTGCTCTGCCCAAGGATGTTGAGGCTAATCTACAAAGGATGCTTCTTCCCAACCAGTTTCACAGTGACCTTTGAACCCACAGTTTAGGTTTTGAAGCAGTGGTGGCCAGAGTCCTTGGAAACTTGCTTCTCAGTTAGAAGCTTCCTACTGCATGTTTACAGGATTCATTCGCTGGGAGTGTTGCAATCCAATGTGTTATGTCACAAATAGTTATTCTGGGAATGGATTGTGACTTGTCAGAAACTGGATTACAGAATATTGGATCTAGGGGAGGCTGGTTTTTACAATGGATAGTTTCTGTTGCATCTGAGTCAACTTTTAGCTTTTTTCTTTTTCTTCTTCATCAGTAGTAGCTAAAAGTGGAAGGGTGCATGAACTTAAAATAAACTCTCTAGCATGTTTGGGTTCCAGACTAATTTAATCTTTACTACATATGTTGTGAAAAGGGCCCTGAGCACTTACGAACTGGAACTAGTTTTCTTGTATCTGCTTTCATCTAGGTGCCCTCCTCTGAGGAGGACACCTAGATGCTGTTCTGTGCCTTTGGGAGGAAGGGTGAGGTAGTTAAGGCATTGGATTAGGACTTGGAAAATCTGGGTCCAGTTCCTAGCTCTGCTACGTGCTTTGCTGGGGCAAGTCACTCTGCTTCAGTTCCCTCTCTGTAAAATGAACATACTGCATTGGTTGCCTGGTCTATTACCATGTGAACTCTTCCGGGAGAGACTTCTCTTACCATGTTTATACAATGCCTGTCACAGTGCGGTTCTGATCTTCGCTGGGACCTTTAGGTGCTACTCTCAAGGTAATTTGTTATCGTAGTGCCCCTTTATGAACAACCAGATTTTTCCACATGTGAAGGCAACATTATGGAAGGAGGAATTGTCCCTCTTCATCAGTGGAAAGACCCACTCTGACTGCAAGCTGTCTAAACTGAGGTACTGGTCCCAATAGGTCTCATGCATTTAAGATTGTATTGTAAAGTGTGTTTACACAGTTTGTGGAAACACCTTTAATGCTCTGGAATGCACCACGTCTTGAATGCAGAATATATAGGCCCCAGGTTGTGGAAGTTCTGTACACAACCCTAAATGAAAATGCTCGTTATGCTGCCACCTAGGAATACACACCTACCCCGGAGAACTCCTCCAGCGTAGGTTAGAGGAGAAAGTATTTTCAGTGTTCCTCTGAATCTGCTTATGCTATGTGTACCAGAGAAGTGGGGGGAAGAGCATGTATTCTAGAATGCCATAGGGAAGGGCACCAGCTAGAAGATTCAAGGGGAGAGTCTCAGAATCTGAACCAAACAGCTGATAAAAGTTGCTTTTCTTGGAGTGAAACTATGATGTGTATAAAAATGGGAATGGTGGAAATCCTTTCTACTTGCCAAGAAACAGTGGGTCCTTCTGCAGCAAGTCTACAAGAGAATTATAGGAGAGACAATTAGCTAGAACTGGGGAAACTGCCTGCTGCCCAAATAAATGTTTACTTGATCTAGGCAATAAGCGATCCCTAACACTGTGAGAGAACTGTTCTCAGCAACAATAGGAATCTGTCTCCTAGAACAAAGATGGTCCTACTGTGGGAGACGATGATGCTACCACAGGGTTATACTCCTAGTGTGAACAGGCCCTTGCACTCTCGTTCAGCAGTGGCTGTGTTCTAAGAGTGCATAGTCAGGCCTGGGAGGTGAGTTATCCCATGCAGGTTTCTCTGGAAGGTACCAAAGCTTTAAGGCGTTAGAAAGAGATTTGCATTATGGCTTCAGTCTGAAAGGGACAAATGGGTGTATAAACTTTGCTTCCAGATGTGGAGGCAGAATCTTGCTTGTGGTGGTGCTCTGTTAACCTACTTCCCCTTCAACTTGTAAGGGTGAGATGAAACATAACGAGTAGCTAAGGGCTGCATGTGTTGCTTAGTGGCTCGTTCTGCACGACCACATGGGAGATCCAGATTGTTTCCTAGTGACTTGCTTCCTGGACCAGCAGGGCCTGGGGGTAACATTGACTTTGCAATGAATCCTGCCCATTCCTCCTCCACCAGAAGGATGGTGTCTGCATGCAATATGTGACACAAGTGAAGGTGAAGAGATAGGAGAGGTTCCTTGAACTTCACAGTGGACTGGGATCTGCTTTCCCTCCCCACAAACACTGATGTGCATAAAGGTGCTACATTGGCTTGCATCATTTGTCATCTGAAATTGCTGTCCAGCCAAACAGACACTGATAGGTGAGTTCCCAGAACGATTGCTTCCTGGGATCTAGCCAGACAGTGAATGAACAAGTCCCTTTGAACTGACCTCTGCTAACAAGATAGACGGAAAAACTAACTGAAGAAAGAAATAATGCAATAGTGTATTTCAAAGGGATGGTCAATCTGCATTTGGTAGCAGGACAAGGATGGAGACCAGAAAAACAAATCTCCATGTGGGTAATACACCAGATCCGAGGCACAGGCAGTCCAGTGACTGGGATGAGGAAAGCGAAAGACTTGTCTGTTGTCCTCTGGCACCTAAAAGGCTCCTAAAAAGAATTAATTGGTGAAGCAGCGTGCTCCTTTCCTAGATGGCTCCTTCTCCCAGCCTCTGATGGGCTGAAGCCAAGGGCAGTCTGAATTAGGTGAAGGTGAGTCTGTCCTGGGGTAAAGTTTTAAAGACAACACTGGGCTCCTTCCACAACAGTGCCATGTAGGGGCAGGTAATGGTCATTTTGGGCTTACAGGGCCAGCAGAGCTAAGTGATGCCAGGACCCGTTTCAGCCCAACTCTGATTTGCACCTCTCTTTCAGACAATGGTACATTCCTCCCATCACTGCGCAGTGTGTATGCAGTTTGTCCGAAAGGAGAACTTGCTCTCTCTGGCTTGTCAGCACCAGTTTTGCCGTAGCTGCTGGGAGCAGCATTGTACAGTACTCGTCAAGGATGGTGTCGGAGTTGGTGAGTTCAAGGCAGACACTTTGGTGGGTTTTTATTTGATGCATTGACCCCCTCACCACCTCCCCCACTCCCCAAGGCAGCTGGACCAGTCACTTTTTAATATCTTAATATTGAGAAAATGAAACAGGCAGTTGATCTGTATGGAAAATCAGTGCCTTCAATATTTAAACTGGCTGCTGGTTTGGACTGAATCCATAAATGCCAGGATCTCGGGAATCTTACCCGGGTCCCTAGAGGATGCCGCTGCCTCCCAACAAGGAACTATAAATCACCACTCCCGTGTCCTTACGTACATTTGTACATACTGACAGATTTTGAAGTGCTCTATATACTTCTAATTAAGTACTTCAAAGAGTCTGTACTTAGCACTTATAATAATAATAATAATAATAATGGAGATATCCCATCTCCTAGAACTGGAAGGGACCTTGAAAGGTCATCGAGTCCAGCCCCCTGCCTTCTTGGGTTTAAGTACATTTTAAAGGTACTTCAAGCATACATAACTTTTTCCTAATCTGCAAGTACTTCTTCAAAACAGCGTTGGTTTGTTTTTTTTTTAAATCCTATCTCTCCCGACTGTCCTGGGTTCCGACAGGCCCAGAACCCATTGCCCTGACTTGGGACCTTCAGGCTCTGAGCTCTGACTGCCCAAGCTTTGTTCTGTTAGCCTGGCTGGTGCACCAGCCAAGGAGTGTAGTGGCCCCACCACTTCACTTCTGATAGGTCACTGCAGCCGGCATAAGGGAGACTCGTTGCCTGGCCCGGGCCAGCAGCAGCGAGGAGACACATACCTCTCGATGTCCTGCACAGAGAAAACAGGACCCATAGCTGCATCCCCTGCAGGGTGGTGTAGGAAATGCTCACCAGCCCCTGGGCGTGCTCCAACACAGCAGGGCTGTTGGGAAAATGGGGATATTTTGTCATGGTTATTCCTTGGCTATTTATGTATATGAATACAACTTCATTGTTGCTGGTTTTTCTCTTCCACTCTGTGCTTATATTATTTAAGTAGTTGTCCATAAATTGACCTAACAATTGCAGGGAATACAGGAGTTGGAAGTTCTTGTTCTTTTACTTACCTCTTTAGAAGTACTATTTCCACAGCATACTTGTACTTAATAGTACTTCTGTAATGGCGTATGTAGCACTTAAGTATCAGTACTTATGGCAACTCTGCTATAAATTGGACATAGCTTTTGGTCTGTGTTCTCTTTCTGATCCTGCCAGGCTGTGATCACAGTCACTGTTGTATTAATTTAGGTGGAATATATGGGCCCAAAGAGGTGAAGGCTTTATCATGACCAACATTAAACAGTTTTAAACAAGGTTCAGGGTTTAGAATACAAAGACCTCAGCCTGCTTAGTGCCATGGCGCCAACATCATTAAAAATCTCTTTAGCCCTGTATTAAAAATATGGGGGGGGGGGCAGTTAAAGCATTTGAAATGTAAAATATTAAGTAAGGCTTTCCTCTTAACATCTCTTGTACCCTTCCCCTTTAGTTGGAGAGTCTTTAGAGGGGGGAAAACCCACATGTGAATCTCTCTTGGATGGTAATAGTGATCCTTTTTGGGGAAAAGAGAAAAGTTAGTTAAGCTGGGCTGGAGCAGTTGTTAAAATCCAATCCCGTTTTGTAGAAGACAAAATAAGATGAACACACACAAAAGAGGAAGAGAAAAGAACAGCAAAGGTAGAAAATGCAACTTCTGCCTCTGAGATGGACTCACTTGCAGTCTCCCTGCTGGAAAAACATAGGCATAGCATGTGATCTTATCAGCCACCCCGAGACCTGGCAAACTTGGACCATAGACTCATAGACTCATAGACTCATAGACATTAAGGTCAGAAGGGACCATTATGATCATCTGGTCTGACCCCCTGCATGCTGCAGGCCGCAAGACCCTTCCCTGGACTCTACCGTTGAAGTCCCCAATCCTGTGTTTTAGTGACTTCAATCGGCTGAGACCCTCCTGCTAGTGATCCCTGCCCCATGCTGCGGAGGAAGGCGAAAAACCTCCAGAGGCTCAGCCAATCTACCCTGGAGGAAAATTCCTTCCCGACCCCAAATATGGCGATCAGTAATACCCCGAGCATATAGGCAAGAGTCTCTAGCCTGACCCTTGTTGGCCATTATGCTGTTCATGTACCATTGCTTGGTTTTCCTTGGCTACTATGTTTTATCATTAAACCATTCCCTCCATAAACTCATCCAACTTAATCTTAAAACCAGACAGGTCCGTCGCCCCCACCGTTTCCCTCGGAAGGCCGTTCCAATATTTCACCCCTCTGATGGTCAGAAACCTTCGTCTAATTTCAAGCCTAAACTTCCCCCCGGCCAGTTTGTATCCATTCGTTCTCGTGTCCACATTAGTACTAAACTGGAATAATTCCTCTCCCTCCCTTGTATTAACCCCTCTGATATATTTAAACATAGCAATCATATCCCCCCTCAGCCTTCGCTTTGTCAGACTAAACAACCCAAGCTCCTCTAATCTCTTTTCATACGACAGGTTTTCCATTCCTCTGATCATCTTAGTCGCCCTTCTCTGCACCCGTTCCAGTTTGAGTTCATCTTTTTTAAACATGGGAGACCAGAACTGCACACAGTACTCCAAATGAGGTCTCACCAGCGCCTTATACAACGGAAGCAGGACCTCCCTATGTCTACTAGATATACCTCGCCTAATACATCCCAAGACCGCATTGGCTTTTTTCACCGCCACGTCACATTGCCGACTCATAGTCATCCTGCGGTCCACAAGGACCCCTAGGTCCTTCTCCTCTTCCGTTACTTCTAACCAATGCGTCCCCATCTTGTAACTAAAATTGTTATTATTCGTCCCCAAGTGCATCACCTTACACTTTTTACTATTAAATTTCATCCTATTTCTGATACTCCAATTCACAAGCTCATTCAAGTCTCCCTGCAGAGTATCCCTATCCTCCTCCGAGTTTGCAACTCCTCCCACCTTCGTATCATCCGCAAACTTTATCAGCCCACTCTTGCAATCGGTCCCGAGGTCAGTTATAAATAGATTAAATAAGATGGGTCCCAAAACCGAACCTTGAGGCACTCCACTAGTAACCTCCCTCCAACCCGACAATTCACCCTTTAATACGACCCGCTGCATTCTCCCCATTAACCAATTCCCTATCCACCTCTGGATTTTCATATCGATCCCCATGTTTTTCATTTTAACCAATAGTTCCTCATGGGGTACTGTATCAAACGCTTTACTGAAATCCAGGTATATTAGGTCCACCGCATTTCCCTTATCTAATAAGTCCGTTACTTTCTCAAAGAAGGAGATCAGATTCGTTTGGCACGATCTGCCCTTCGTAAAACCATGCTGTAATTTATCGCATTTGCCATTAACTTCAAGGTCCTCAACTAGTTTCTCTTTCAGAATCTTCTCCAGCACCTTGCACACTACTGATGTTAAACTACAGGCCTATAGTTACCCGGGTCACTTTTTTTCCCTTTCTTGAAAATAGGAACCACATTGGCTATTCTCCAGTCTAACGGGACTACCCCCGAGTTTACAGATTCATTAAATATAGTCGCTAATGGGCCTGCTATTTCCCGCGCCAATTCCTTCAATATTCTCGGATGAAGATCGTCCGGTCCACCCGACTTAGTCCCATTAAGGCGTTCTAGTTTTGTTTCTACCTCGGATGCGGTAATCCCCCATCCCGTATGCCCCTCTGTAACGGTGCTAGTATCCCTAATACCTTCATTGGCCTCATTAAACACCGATGCAAAATATTCATTGAGATATTGCGCCATGCCTAGATTATCTTTAATGTCCTCTCCGGCTATAGTCTTCAGCGGTCCCACTTCTTCTTTCTTTGCTTTCTTCCTATTTATATGGCTGTAAAACCTCTTACTATTACTTTTAATTCCCCTCGCTAAGTCCAACTCTTCCTGGCCTTTGGCCTTTCTCACTCTATCTCTACATTCTCTGACTTCGCTAAGGTAAGTTTCCTTACTGATCCCTCCCCTCTTCCACTCTTTGTACGCTTTCTGTTTTTTCCTAATCGCCCCTTTCAGCCGGTCGCTCATCCAGCTCGGTCTAAGTCTCTTGCTTAGTAATCTTTTTCCCTTTTTGGGGATACAGGCCTCTGACAGCTCTTGCATCTTTAACTTAAAGTAATCCCAGGCTTCTTCTGCCTTTAGGTCCCTTAATACGTTTGCCCAATCCACTTCCCTTACCAGTCCCCTTAATTTGTTAAAATTGGCCTTTTTAAAATTATAAACCCTAGTCTTTGACTTAATTCTGGTACTCTTTCCATTTAGTTTAAAGCGAATTAGCTCATGATCACTGGAGCCCAAGTTGTCCCCCACTACCACTTCCTCAACAAGGTCCTCACTACTTACCAGAATCAAATCTAAAATGGCCTCCCCCCTCGTCGGCTCAGCTACCACTTGATAAAGGAATTGATCCGCAAGCACATCTAGGAACATCTGAGCCCTATTATTGCTACTAGTGTTTGTTCCCCAGTCTATATCCGGGAAGTTAAAGTCCCCCATAATTACACAGTTTCTATTAGTATTTACCTCCCTTAATACATTAAACAATTCCTTATCCATATCCTGGGTCGATCCTGGTGGTCTATAGCACACCCCAAGCACTATCCCCGGAGAGGCTCTAGTAGTCCTTTTACCCAGCTTGAGTATCGCCCAGACGGACTCTGTGTTATCTATTCCATCCACTATTATTTCTTTACAGCTTATTTCACTATTGACATACAATGCCACCCCCCCACCTTTACCTTTATCCCGGTCTTTCCTAAACAGCGCATACCCCTCCATACCTGCGTTCCAGTCGTGACTGCCATTCCAGCGTTGGGCTGTTTAAGAGATTACGTTTAGCTGCCTCTTTCTGGACAGAGACTTACAGCAGTGTGGCTGTATACAGTCTTGGCCAACTAAGCCAGACTCTTGTAAATAGAAGGAAAAATTAGAGGGCTAGACAGGACAAGAAATAAAGTGGGGAAGGAAAAACACACACCGCGGGGTGGGAAAGTAGCGCAGTTTCACATCCAGGTGGTATTAGGGATTGAGCTAGAGCTGGTGGTGAATGTCATTTGGCTCCCCCTAATTTGGTCTGGCCTGGCCAGGACATCTTTCAGTACTAGGATTAAGACGGCTCAGGGTGCAGGTGGCAACCATGATAGTGAAGCTTGTTCCTTCCTTAGAGACTAACAAATTTATTTCAGCATAAGCTTTTGTGGGCTACAGCTCACTTCTTCAGATGCATAGAGTGGAACACACAGACAGAAGATATTTATACATACAGAGAACATGAAAAGGTGGAAGTACACATACCAATTGTAAGAGGCCAATCAGTTGAGATGAGCTATCAGTAGCAGCATGGCCCCACAGTACGCCAACATCTTTATGGCTGACTGAGGGAATGAGAGCTAAGGAAGCGTTGTTCTAACGCCCCTACTCTACTTGCGCTACATTGATGATATCTTCATCATCTGGACCCATGGAAAAGAAGCCCTCAATGAATTCCATCATGATTTTAACAATTTCCATCCCACCATCAATCTCAGCCTAGACCAATCCACACAAGAGGTCCATTTCCTAGACACTACTGTGCTAATAAGCGATGGTCACATAAACACCACCCTATATCGGAAACCCACTGACCGCTATACTTACCTACATGCCTCCAGCTTCCATCCAGGACACACCACACGATCCGTTGTCTACAGCCAAGCTCTAAGATACAACCGCATTTGCTCCAA
This sequence comes from Malaclemys terrapin pileata, assembly GCF_027887155.1. Lineage (NCBI taxonomy): Eukaryota > Metazoa > Chordata > Testudines > Emydidae > Malaclemys > Malaclemys terrapin. The sequence continues at coordinate 1,517,102 of NC_071511.1, read as the reverse complement.
TCCCTCAGACAGAGATAAACACCTACAAGATCTCTATCAAGCATTCTTAAAACTACAATACCGACCTGCTGAAGTGAAAAAACAGATTGACAGAGCCAGAAGAGTACCCAGAAGCCGCCACCTACAGGACAGGCCCAACAAAGAAAATAACAGAACGCCACCAGCCGCCACCTTCAGCCCCCAACTGAAACCTCTCCAGCGCATCATCAAAGATCTACAACCTATCCTGAAAGATGATCACTCACTCTCACAGATCTTGGGAGACAGACCAGTCCTCGCTTACAGACAGCCTCCCAACCTTAAGCAAATACTCACCAGCAACCGCACACCATACAACAAAAACACTGACCCAGGAACCTATCCTTGCAACAAAGTCCGATGCCAGCTCTGTCCACATATCTATTCAAGTGACACCCTCATAGGACCTAATCACATCAGCCATGCCATCAGGGGCTTGTTCACCTGCACATCTACCAATGTGATATATGCCATCATGTGCCAGCAATGCCCCTCTGCCATGTACATTGGCCAAACTGGACAGTCCCTACGCAAAAGAATAAATGGACACAAATCTGATATCAGGAAACATAACATTCAAAAACCAGTGGGAGAACACTTCAATCTCTCTAATCACTCAGTGACAGACTTGGAGGTGTCAGTTTTGCAACAAAAAAACTTCAAAAACAGACTCCAAAGAGAGACTGCTGAACTCGAATTAATATGCAAATTAGACACAATTAACTTAGGCCTAAACAGAGACTGGGAATGGTTGGGTCATTACACTAATTGAATTTTTCCCCCACCCCCCGTGTTAAGTTCTCCTCACACCTTCTATGGGTCATCTCGATTATCACTTCAAAGTTTTTTCTTCTGCTGCTACTGATAGCTCATCTCAACTGATTGGCCTCTTACAATTGGTATGCGTACTTCCACCTTTTCATGTTCTCTGTATGGATAAATATCTTCTGTCTGTGTGTGTTTCACTCTATGCATCCGAAGAAGTGGGCTGTAGCCCACGAAAGCTTATGCTCTAATAAATGTCTCTAAGGTGCCACAAGTACTCCTGTTCTTTTTGCGGATACAGACTAACACGGCTGCTACCTTGTAACTTGCTCCTTCCCTTTCTCTTGTCTTTCAGACAGCCAGCGTTGTGGTAGTCAGCTGAGTTTCCCCCAGGGTCTCTTTTTGAGGGCTCCAAAAGGGACTGATGAGTGGAATAGCCCAACCCCTCGTTATGTTGTCCATCAATTAGGCCTAAGTATTGTCCCACCAATTTAGGTTCATTGACTCCCAGACTCTCACTGTTCTTGTTTTCTAGGCATGACCTTAACACAGTCCTGGAATTATGTCAGGAGGCCTTTTTGTTTGTACTAATTCTGTTTTTCTGTCGACTTTTTGCACCTTTTTCCATCCACATTTATTGTTATAGGTTACTGTGAGATTTTATGAACTTCCACTCACTCCTTACAGCTGAACTCACAATTAGGGGAAATTTGTAGGCCCAATTATCACATCATCACTGAGGTGTTTGAAGCTGCAAGACTGCTGTGTTTAAAGGTTGCAATTCTTCATGAGCACTTTCTCCTTGATGTCTCTTGGCATTTGAGTGTATAGGGGTCTTTGAGTGTATTTCCACGGGCCCCCTGTGTGTTGGTGGAAGCCATCGGTAGCCATTGCTACTGCAGGTTGACTGGCTTCTCCTCACCTGACAGCAGTAACTTCACACATATAGGTGTTTTGACTGGTGAAACTGGGACCGCCCAAGATGCCCTTGCCTCAGTCATCTTCCACTGAAAGCAGCTGGACTCCAGCTTTTCAGCAGCCCTGATAAATGGAACTGTCTTATCACTTGCATCAGAACAATTAATTGCACCTGAGAAGCTGTGTTGGGACCAGCACATCTCTGATCTGCGTGCATGAGTTTCTCAGTTCATATCGCATCGTGCAGCAACTGTCCTCTGTTTTTAATAGGGGTCTCCTGCATGGCTCAGGACTGTCCACTTCGGACACCAGAAGACTTTGTGTTTCCATTGCTGCCTAGTGAGGAGCTGAAAGACAAATATCGGCGCTACCTCTTCAGGGACTACGTGGAGGTATTTTCTGCTTCATGTTCCTGTAGGCCTGTGCCCTGACCCTTCCCAGTAGTCAGATATTTGGGCCAAGATTTTCAGAAGTGACTAGATTGGGAGCTTCATTTTTTAGGGCCCAACTTGAGACCTCTTAAAAGGGCTTGTTTTTTTCCAAAAATGCTGAGCCACCCTCCCCTTGCAAAACAGGACCCTGTAAAGCAGGGGTTCTCAAGACAAATTATTTGGTGGCCTCAGAGTGTGGCCACCAACTCTTGCTGGTGGCCACTCACACTTTTTCCTACATTATTTAATTAGCTTTAGGAAAAACAAATAAATATGCACATACACACATCCAAATCATTGTAATGTACTTATTGCTAGCTAGTAAGTCTGTTGTGAAAAGTGATATTAACGAACATACAAGTATTGTTTTTCACAGCAGAATTACTCGGCCCCTGGGGACAAATTAAGCCCTGGATGGGAGGTCAGGGGAGGCAGAGGGGACCATGGGTGATGGGGGTGGGGAGGTGGGTGGCCAGGGGAGGCAGTGGGGGGCTGGAGCCTGAAGCCCTGTGGCTGGAGGACAGAACCCGAAGCCCTGCGGCTGGAGCCTGGGGCCCACCACCGCGCAGCCGGAGCCTGGGACTGGAGCCCGAAGCCCTGCGGTCCAAAGCCTGAGCCTTGCTGCCCCTGGGAAGATGGGAACTCACTGGCTGCCTGGTCCTCCCACACTGTGCCTGAGGCGTCTCCAGAGTGGGGCAGGACCGAACTGGCAGCTGGCAGCTCCAGCAACTATCACAAAGGTGGTGCATCCAGGAGCACCAGGAAGTGGGAGGGGCCTCTGCTTTGCTCCTCCCCGCCCCCAATCACAGCCCAGGAGGCTGTGGCCGCAAGAAAAGCCCCTGGTGGCTGCACTTGAGAAATGCTGCTGTCAAGTGTCCCAAGCTGGGCACCCAAAATCATTAGTGACTTGTAAAATATTGATCTTGGTATCTGGGCTTCTTGATGATGCGTCTCTAGAGAGTTCAGAGGCTGGAGATGCAGTCGCTGCTGCAGGATTGTTGCTGACAGGCATGTTGTCTGTGGCTCATGCTGTGGTTCAGGCCTCACTGTCAGAGTTCTCAAATGATTCGCCAGAGTAAATTTTGCTCTAATGTCATCCCAGTGACTGCAGCTGGTGCCTGGCCCATATCTGGAAGCAGAGTGCTCTAGTGTTAGAGCGGAGAACTCAAGCTGAAAGTTAAATATTGGTGCAAGACCAAGAAATATTTTTAGGCAGCTACAGACTTGCCCCTCATCCCGATGCAGTGCAGGTCACTATCATACAGCATCCTTTGTACGTGCCTTCACTCTGCAAAGCTTCGTGAGTCGTATCTAACCTAGAGAGAACAAGAATGTTGAAGACAAGATTTAGAGGAAGTAACTCGGTGACTTGGACGGAGAAGGAAGTACCCTAGTGACACCATCTCCCCAGTCACTGTGGGGAGTCACAGGGAGGGGACAGACTAGCCACAATTGAGAAGCAGAATCTGTGCCCTGGGGCAGTAGGGGGGTGGAATATGAGGTGAGGGGAAGGAGTTCAAGTAGAGTGAGATTCTAAATCTGTCTGGAGTTTCTCATCATGGTCTCCTGACGTTCTGGATGGGATCTCGAATTTCCTCATTTCATGACTAACCACTGCAACCTCAACTTTGAACAAATGCAAAATATAAAGCCTCCAAATCTTTTGTTGGGACAAGCACTTAATATCGAACTAACCTCCTCCGCATGTAGCAGAGATCGATTGCCCACTGTTGGGCATCTTCTGGTGGCTCTTTCCATTGTCTTCTCCAGATCTAAGAACTACGGATTCACGTTAACAAAAGGCAGGACTTTTACTCACCAAGAATGGAGATCGTTATTCTCCCATACCGATTGCTAACCGTGCCACTCGGTGTATTTGCAGAGCCATTACCAGCTGCAGCTGTGTCCCGGTGCAGACTGCCCCATGGTCATACAGGTACAGGAGCCCAAAGCTCGACGAGTGCAGTGCAATCGATGCAATGAAGTTTTCTGGTAAGGAAGTAAAAGGCTGTGAGGAAAGCATGTGGCACAGGCTTATGCTCTCCTTAAGGTCACTTCATTTGAGAACGGGTCTAGTGTGTCGAAGCACCACAGACACATTACTAGAATTGTTTGTAACTTGAGCCATCTGTGTAATAAGGGTGTAGGCCGGGCCTGCCTTTCAGTGGTGGTCAGTTCTCACTGAACTCAATGCGAGCTGTGGGTTCTGAGCACCTCTGAAAATTGGGCTCTTAGTAATCAAGGAAAACAAGTCTTGTCTAGTTTCTTCTGTAGCTTGGATTAATCTACAAATTATGATACAAGCATTGGTGAGTGATTTTGGGTACAAAGCCTTAATGGCTGCTGCTGGAACCTATGTGCTGCCTGTGTTTGTATATTGCTTCCCAGAGTCTCTAGTGCATTCCCAATATCCAGAGAACCATAAAGCCAAGGGACTCAGCCTAAATACACACACAGGCTTCCATGGTATGAATGCTCCTAAACATGCATAGAAACAAAGTGTAGCATTTGGATAAGATGTCAGTTGATTTCTGTATATGAAGTCTAGAATATCTTTAAACTTCTATGTGCGTGAGATCCTCCCCAGCATCAGAATAAACTTACACTGGCTAGGAAAGCTAATGGTGCTTTCCTGGCTTGCAGTGTCCAGGAGAGGAGTAATAGAACTGGGAGTAATATTGAAAGGGTTGCTGCTTGAGTATCTTCTGACGCCCCCTACTCCAAAGGTCTAGCTGCCTCTTGAGTGTCCAGGGACAGTAATATACATGGGGTAGTAACCAAGCCTCCCACTAGTTGCATGCGGTTAACCCTGAACAGGAGCCTATTTGGAATTTATCTGGGATGACTTAGGCTTGCTCCATTATCACAAAAGTGATGCAGGGGCTCCAGGGAAAAGAGGATGGCTGCTCATCAGATAGCCAGATGCTCACTTGGCTGAGAGGGAGCTCTGTATTCACTTCCATTCAGAAGCAAGGTAGTGATATGTTAGAGTTTTAGGAGAAGGAAGTGATCATTCCCAGAAGGACCTGGTGTGAGTTCTAAAGCTTGAACCCAGCCCCTCTCATTGTGGTATTTAGGAACAAACTGCTTGTCTCCTCAAACCTATTTCCCATCCAGATCCTGGTTATGAGGAAAGACTGACTTCTTGGTTATTAACACATGTATTAACTCTGGAATTTCTTTCTCTTCCTGTTAAGTTTCAAGTGTCGGCAGATGTACCACGCACCCACAGACTGTGCCACCATCCGGAAATGGCTCACCAAGTGTGCAGACGACTCTGAAACAGCCAACTACATCAGTGCTCACACTAAAGATGTAAGGGAGAGCACGTCAACATTCCTTTCAAGCATCTAGTCCTGCTGAGAAGGGGGGAGCAATTCTGTTCATTTTTAGCACTTTATGCTGCTTTCTTTATAATGTTAGTAAATTCCCACTTGGGGTTTTGGTGCAAAGATCTTGAATACCTTGAAATCTAATGAACATTTAGATGTCTATACACTAATGCAAGAAGTAAGGAGAATAAACAGGAAGAACTAGAAATACTGATGAATAATCACAATTACGACATCACTGGTATCACAGACACTTGGTGGGTAATTCACATGATTGGAATGCTGGTATAGAAGGATACAGCTTGTTCAGGAAGGAGAGGCAAGGAAAACAGGGAAGAGAGGTGTTGCTGTGTCTATCAGATAGATACACTTGAACTGAGGTTGAGATAGCTGAGGATAAAAGGAGTAGCTCAGGACTTAGTAGTGATGGGGGATTTCAACTACCTGCACATCTGTTGGGAAAATAACACAGGGGACAAATTATCCAACAAATTCTTGAAATACATTGGAGACAAATTATTACAGAAGGTAGAGGAAGTGACTAGGGGAGATTTGATTCTAACAAACAGGGAGGAACTGGTTGAGAATTTGAAGGTGGAAGGCAGCTTGGATAAAAGTGATCAGGAAATGATAGCGCTCATGAGTCTAAGGGAATGGTAAGAGGGAAAACAGCAGAATAAAGACAATGGACTTCAAGGAGGTGAACTTTAGCAAACTCAGCAAATACTGTAGGTAATATCCTGTGGGAAGGAAGTGTAAGCGAAACAAGGGTTCAGGAGAGTTGGCATTTTTTTTAGAGAGACACTATTAAGTGCACAAGAGCAAACTACCCTAATGCGTAGGAAAGAAAGGAAGTATGGTAAGAGGCCACCCTGTCTTAGCCAGGAGAGCTTCAATGACGTGAAATTCAAAAAAAGAGTTGTACTGAAAGTAGAAACTAGGTCAAATTACAAAGGATGAGTATAAAGAAACCCACAAGCGTGTAGGGACACAATTAGAAAGGCCAAGGCACAAAGTGAAATTAAAATAGCTAGGGACATAAAGGGTAACAAGAAAACATTTTACAAACACATAAGAAGAAAGACCAAGGATAGGGTAAGCCCCATTATTCAGTGAGGAAGGAAAGACCATAACAGAAAACGCAGCAATGGCTGAAGTGTTAAATGCCTATTTTGTTTCAGTTTTCACCAGAAAGGTTAGCAGTGGTAGCATGACTAACCCGAGTGAACGTCAGTGTAAATGAGGTAGGATCTGAGACTGATTTGGGAAAGAACAAGTTAAAAATTACTTAGGCTATGTCTAAACTACAAACCTTACAGCGGCATAGCTGTACCACTGCAGCCGTGTCACTGTAAGGTCTCCTTTGTAGCAGCTCTATGCCGGTGGGAGAGAGCTCTTTTGTCAGTGAAACATATGCCTACAAAAGTGCTAGTGGACACAAAGCTTAGACAAGTTGGATGTCTTCAAGTTGGCAGAGCCAGTCAAAATACATTCTAGAATACTTAGGGAACTGGCTGAAGAGATCTTTGAAAACACATGGAGAGAGTGGGAGAGATCCCAGAGGACTGAAAAAGTGCACATATAGTATCTATTTATAAAAGGGGGAATAAGGACAACCCAGGAAATTATAGACCAGTCAGCTTAAGTTTGGTACCCAGAAAGGGAATGGAGCAAATACTGGAACTATCCTTTTATAAGTAGCTACAAGACGATAAGGTGATAAGTAACAGTCAACATGGATTTGTCACAACTTATGTCAAACCAACCTAAAATCCTTCTTGGACAGGATAAGCAGCCTGGTGGATGTGGGGGGAAGCAGTAGATGTGATGTATCTTTACTTTAATAAGGCTTTTGATACTATCTCACATGACTTTCTCTTAAGCACTCTAGGGAAATATAGCCTAGATGAAGCTCTTGTAAGGTGGGTGCACAACTGGTTGGAAAATTGTACTCAGAGTAGTTATCTGTGGTTCACACAAGCAAGAAGGGCATATCAAGTGGGGTCCTAAAGGGATCTGTCCTGGGTCTGGTTCTATTCAATATCTTCATTAATAATTTGGAGAATGGCATAGAGAGTACACTTCTAAAGCTTGTGGATGGTGCCAAACTGGTAGGGTTTGCAAGCACTTTGGAGGACAGGATTAGAATTCAAAATGTTCTTGACAAACTGGAGAAATGTATTGAAATATATAGGGTGAAATTCAATATGGACAAATGCAAAGTACTGGACTTAGGAAGGAATAATCCTAGGCAGTCATTTCCCATTTTATATTTCTGCCATTGAACAAGAACAGGAGTACTTGTGGCACCTTAGAGACTACATTTCTGTGATTCTGTGGCTAACTCTATTACTGCAAATACACTTTAAACTGGGAAACCCATCTGTGTGTTGGGCTGGTTACTGAAGTGCTCTCTCTATATGCCAGTCTTCATTCTGCTAAATTCATTGTGAGCATCAATCTGCAGCTGGGTATGTTGCACTCTAATGGCAGAGAAGCCGCGTGGTGGTGGCTCAAACACTTGTCTGGTGTACAGCTGCAGTTAATTTTTTTTTAAAGGAGAATGCGTGGATACACAAAGGGTAGATAATATAGCCCATCCCCATTTGCAGTAGTGTGTAGCTTCGGTTCTAACCATGGAGTTCGGAAAATGAAAAGCTCTAGAGCATCGATTTCCATTTGCAGGATGAGGCTTTATAAGCAAAAGACCTAGGGTTATCTAGCCTGAAGTGGGGGATGCACAGATATGCAGGGCAGTGTGAAAAGGAATATGCCTATTGGAAGGCCTAGTCCTGATCTGGCTGGGGGAGCCAAAGGGACTCCATGACTTAAAAGGTCTTTGTCTGTAACTTTGGTTTTCTGAGCACTTGATTAATTTAAAGGCAACAAATTTAGACTCAAGAAAAGGAGCTATTTATGTAGTGTGTGGTGAACCTGTGGAATTCATTGTAGCTGGATTTAATTTAGGACTTTATGGTTCAGGAAAATGGTTATGGATTCAGTGCCCTTAGTTTCTAGGTCAGAGACCCCAATCTAATCCAGACTGGTGGTAGTAATTCTGGACTGTGATATGATTAGGTGTCTTCAGATTTAAATTGGCAAAGTTGGATTACTTCCTATGCTTTGCAAACCAAGAAAATATAGTAACAGTCAAGTTGTGCAGAATATCAACTGATTACCTGTGGAACAAAGAAACCTAGGTAAAGCATTGTATAATCAGGCAGGGGTATGATGGCTTTGTATTTCCTCTGAAGCAGTTACCCATCGGCTACTACTGAAGGCAGGATACAGAACTAGATGGTCCTATGGTCTGAGTCATTATGGCCAGTACTATCTTTCTATGTAAACTGGTTGAATTGCTAAACCTGACCAGCCAGTTAATGGTAACTAATGAGAGTGAACTTTGGTTCACAAGTGGTAACGCTAAGAATAATGACCTTACTCCTTGGAACTGTTATCTCAAACCACTGATCTGTTGTTGATGCCCTGAGTCATCCATCCATCCCGCCTTCATCCCACTTTAAAATGGGTTTGACAGGAACAGTGTATGTGTAAGAATAGAGCCGGAATTCTGTTCTTAAGGAATATTAGAGAACAGCTGGATCTAATGAATGCTTTTGGTTTTCCCAGTGTCCCAAGTGCAATATCTGTATTGAAAAGAATGGAGGCTGCAATCACATGGTGAGCAATTTCCTGAATACTTCAGATCTTCCTTGTCCTTAGCTGAAACCTCCCTGTCCTTCTGCAGATTGCTAATGGCTCCTTTTTCCTTCCTTTTCAGCAATGCTCCAAATGCAAGCATGGTAAGTAGCAGTGTCTGGAATCTGTTGGGGAAAGGGAATATTCCTTTATTACCCCAGTTGTAAATTTTGTTGTCTTATAGCCAGTTAACCACTCCCAGTACAAATATGAAGAGGATTCTAATTACACATCTGACTTGGTGATAAAGGCTTATTGTTTCACTTGCTATGTTCTTAACTGGTTTCTGATTCATCGGTGGCATTTAGATTTAATGCTGTAAAAGGTCTTCAGCTCCCTTTCTGTCATGAGATTGATGCTCCTCAGAAATGTGCTCTGGTGTTTAAAAGCTTTCCTGATGTAGTTCTTGTTCTGTACATGGATTTCTGTGCCACCAGCTGAAACCGCTTGCATTGTAATGGAACACTCTGAGCCTTTATGTCAAACTAGACTTAGTCTTTATGTTCACTGATGGACAGAATGAGCCCCTACATGGACCAAGCCACAGAAGCAGGTGTAGGTCTGTTGATCTCTATAACCTTATCTGCTAGATTGCTCCTCAGTCTACTCCCATGCAAGAAGCAGCCTGGCTGTCCTCAGCCCTTATTAAAGCCCTGAAAAATATCAGGAATGCAAAGCAAATGGCTTTTGTGGGATGCTAAATTTCTCTAACCCCCCAGGGAAGTGAGTGAGACTACCTGTTGCTGGGGCTCCCATATTGCAACTCTGATACCAGCCAGTAGGGAGGACGAGGAAGATAACCCACCTCAGAAAACATTTAAAATCTACCCCTCCCAGTTCACTTCCTTTGCTGCTAGAAGATCAGCAGGAATGATAGTTACTTGGAGGGATGCTGTGGTATCAGGAGTAGGAGAGCAACACATTCCTAGTGATTGAAATTGGAAAAAGAGCAGGCTAGCCCTTGGGTGGAATTAGTAGATTTCACCCAGCTGGATGGGAAAGGTAAGCCTTCCAGAAGTGATTCGTACAGCAGCTGTTTAACCTCCTCTTTTCTCCTTCCTGACAGAACACTGCAAGTATCCCACCTCTAAAACCAGGCACTTCTGTTTTGTGGGGTTAGCTGTTGCTCTACTTTTTCTCCTTAGCTCTTTTTACCTACGTCCTCCCACTCAGGTCAGGTCTACACTACAAACGTATATCTGTATATCTACGGGGCTCGGATGTGAAAAACCCACACCCCAAGCACTATAGGTATACCAACCCAGTCCCTTGTGTAGACAGCACTGTGTCAGCAGGAGGGTTTTCTCCCAGTGACATAGCTACCGCCTCTTGCAGAGGTGGATTAACTAGGTCGACGGGAGAGCTCTCTGCCGTCAACGTAGGCGTGTCTCCACTCAAGTGTTACAGCGGCACAGTTGTGCCAATGCAGCGTTTCAAGTGTAGGCTTGCCCTCAGGGATTTCTGTTCTGAAGCTGTCTCCTAAACCACTGGATATGGATAGGTGTCTTAGAGTCTCAGAATTTAAGGCCAGACGGGACCATCAGATCCTCTAGTCTGACTTGTGTCTCACAGGCCACCACCACCACCACCCAGCGTGCACCCGCCAGAATGGAAAGTGGATTGTCTGTGTGGATTTGTTCACCGCTGGATCAGATTAGGATCCTTCAAATCTGATCCAGCAAAGACCCATGCTAGCAGCTTGCCAGTAGTCCGAGAGCTGCAGCTCATTCGCTAGTAAGACTGCAGCTGCCCTTTTCTTTAACTACGAGGTGCAGCCTGCGGAGACGACAGGTCCCAGTTTCCAGCACTCCTTGTGGATCCAGGCAGTGTCCCCTTGGAGCATGCTGGAAGTGTTACCTCACAAGCTGCATATTTAGCTATCGACCCCCAAGCCGGGGTTGTATTTGGCCCACAAGCTGTATTCTGTTTCCCCCTGGGCAAGATGGCACAAATAAACTTCACATGCTGCTTGGCTAAAGGAAGCCCTTGAAACAGAGGGGCTGTTCCTCTGTAATTTGGTTTCTGGAAATTCATTTTTTCTATGCATCACAGTGATTGTGCCTTGTTCTCTGCAGACTTCTGCTGGATGTGTCTGGGGGACTGGAAGACCCACGGTAGCGAGTACTACGAATGCAGTCGGTACAAAGAGAATCCTGATATTGTAAACCAGAGTCAGCAAGCGCAGGCCAGGGAGGCCCTTAAGAAGTACTTGTTCTATTTTGAGCGGGTAGGACACATCTCTTTGGCCAGAGCTGCTGTAGCCTTTTAATGTCCCTGCCTAGTGCAAAGGTTATTGCCAGCAATGTCAGTGTAAGAAACACACAAACAAAGGATTCGGTACAGAAACTTTTGTTCTCCATTGATTGCTTAAGTTTCCTGAGGCTGCAGAAAATCAGTATTTCCTGGATTTTTCTCTTCTTTTGCAGCAACTAGTACAATGGGATTCTCATCCACGAGTAGGGCTCCTAGGGGCTACAATGATACAAACAACACAAAATAATAATTTGAATATAGTGGCCCTCTGCAAGATGCTGCTGTGCTGTTGCAGATAGGTATCATAGGACTGGAAAGGACCTCAAGAGGTCATCTAATCCAGTCCCTGCACTCATACAATATCGCTGCAACCATTTCCTCACAGGACCAGGGAACCTTCCAAAGTTCCTTATGGCATGAATTTGTAGGGACCAAGAAGAAACAAATCTCGGGTGTTTAAATTAAAACTCCATCATGTGGTTTAATGAAATTGTAAGGGGATTTCACGTCAAGACACGTTTAAAGAAAGGCTTTTGGAATCGGTTACTAACCAGTGAGACAGTCATAGCTCCTCTTTCCCTGCAGCAGGCGTGAATAGGACTGGTCAGTCTGTACAGGTCTAATGCAGATTCTCTAGAAGAAAACACTGTAGATCCAAGGTTGCCACTTTTCCGTGAGGTCAGCATGCACTCGTTTCCTAATTCAGATATCAACAGCTGCTTATTCATAGCATTAACCTAGTCTTAAAATAATAATAAATGAATCCTCTTGACTTTCCAGATCAAGGGCCTCAGGGAAATGGCCATGTTTTACAATGATGTTTCACAGCACAGATGTGTCTGCCTTCAGTAAGCCCATGTTAAAGGTTAATCTAAATCTCTTGGCAGAGACTTCTTAAGTGGGGAAATTCCTATTATTTTACTCCTTCTAGTCGCTCACAAGATGCTGATGTGACCATAGGCATTTCTACAGAGGGGCTGGGTTTGCTCCCTGCTCCCACCTGCCTCTTATAGTGTACGCAACCTCGTGGGCTTGCAACGGGGAGTGTTGCCTTGCTGTCCTCCTGCCCACAGCATATCCTATCCTGCTGGACTCCAGCCCATCTTACTTCCTGTTTGCTGGAGCTTGTATCTGTAGGTAGCAGCACTTTGATCTCATGCCCTTTTTCTTCTACTTTTGCAGTGGGAGAACCACAATAAAAGCTTGCAGTTAGAGGCACAGACATACCAGCGAATTCAGGAGAAGATCCAGGAAAGGGTGATGAACAACCTGGGAACGTGGATAGACTGGCAGTACCTGCAGAATGCTGCAAAGCTGCTTGCAAAGGTGGGCATTTTTGGCTCTTTCAGTCCACAGGAGAGAGCCTACACACCAAAACACTTGCATCTGAGTAGCACACTGAAGGAGGAGGCAATTCAGGGGTTAGATTTGTAAGGGATGTTGTGCCCTGAATCAGACACCAACTGCCTGAGGTTAGCAGGAGGATGCCTTTCTGAGCAGGTTATTCCATAATTGGTCCTGACAGGGTTTCCTGTTCCTCAGAAGCATCTGATAATGGCCTCTGCTATACTGGACTGGTCTGGCAACTCGTGTGTCCCTATGTTAGTCATAGAAATAAGCTGTGCTAACAACATCAAGGTCTAAAACTCTTTTCCTCTTCTGTTGTAGTGTCGTTACACCCTGCAGTACACATATCCGTATGCCTACTACATGGAGTCTGGCCCCAGGAAGAAATTGGTAAGGTGTTTGCTCAGACTTCTTGGCATCTAGCTAGGGAGCATAGTAAGCCAAGCAGACACCTAGATTTGTGTCTTCAGTCCCAGAGTTTGTGTGTTTATAATAAATCCATGTAATGACATATATGTGACACTGAACCTCACGTATCCTCAAACTTCATAATCAGCTCCAAACCCTCCCACTCCTACTCCCCGTCAGAGATTTAATAGCAAAGCTCCTGTTGGATGTCATTCCAGAGACATCCCTGTTTTTACAGACTTTGCTATAGAATAGTACTACAGTGTGAATGACAAACTAGTTGTCAAACTATTTTTCCCCATAAGGATTCACATCATAAGCAAACGCGCGTATCTAGAATCTGAGTTGGTTACTATTGGCTCCTAGCTCCTGGGAGATGGGAGAGTCACAGCAACAGGTTAACCTTTCAGGAATCTGTATAAAAATGGAGGAAGTAAACCTCAGTGCAAATGGTAGGGCGCTAGCCAGGGTGCGCTGCCCTAGAGCTGGGGCTCGACACGCGTGCTTAGCTTTTCAGCGTGTGAGTTCAGTGGGATCACGGAGTGGAACTGCTCACATGCTAAAAATTAAACATGCTTATCAGTCTTTGCAGAATTGCGTGCATAACCACATAGGCCCTGATCCTCTGGTGAGCCCTGAGTGGGTGATTCCCTGTGACCTCATGAAGCCCCACCGGCTTTGGCTAGGTGTGGGTGTCTGTCTGTCTGTAAGGTACTTATGTGGCTCCCATCACCCTATATTTTGGCGCTTCTCCCCTCCCCCCCACCCCCCCGAGAGGCAGGGAAGTATCATCTCATTTTACAGCTGGGGACCTGAAGCGACATTAACAAGTATACATAGGTAGGCTGGTGCAGAGCCAGGAACGGAAGCCGGGTTTCCAAAGTCCTATACGGAGGCTATAGTGGTAGTCATGTTTCAGAGTATCATGTGCAACAAGATTTATTCAACTTTCCACCATCTAGCACAGTGAGAGAATTAGATGCTATGTGATCGAGTCTTTCGTACTCAGCGGCACTTCAGAACCTTTACATTAAAATGGAAATAGATGGAAAAAATGCAACTTTTTTTTTTTTTTTTTTAAGAAGGCAAACTACAGCTTCTGCCAGATTGCGGCATGGGTGGGTCCTTTTGCGCATATTCTATTAATAACTATGGCTTGCTTGTGCTCCCCTGTACAGCTCCATCTCTTGTCTTATACTTAAATTATCAGCTCTTCGGGGCAGGGACTGTCTTTTTGTTCTGGGTTTGTACAGCATCTAGCGTAATGGGGTCCTGGTCTGTGACAGGGTGTGCCTAGATGTTACCATAATACACCTAATCGAAATTAAAATGTACAGCCTCTGGCACAATGGGGTCCTGCTAGGGTTCCTGGGAGCTACTGTAATACCTATAATAGTTACTCAGTGAATTTTAATTCACTCTCTTGCCTCAGTTGACAGAATAAGAGTCTATAGCATTTGGCAGATGCTTCCTTTTGATCATGTTTCAGCTACCACGAGGCACAGGACTTAGATCTGATGAATAAAGAGGGGATGTTTCTGGACATAGAGACCCTGTGTTTCTCTCTAGCTGCCCAAGGTTGCTCTGTGCCTCAGTTTCCCATCTGTAAAATGGGGAGGATGCTATTTCCCTACCTCCCTGGGGTGTTGAGAGGACAAATCCATTGATATTTGTAAGGGGCTTGGGTACTCCCGTGGTGGAGGCTTTATAAACACTCACAGCTAGTAGATCTTGAGTAAGGCCTTGTCTACACTACCCGCTGGATTGACAGGCAGCGATTGATCCAGCAGGGGCCGAGCGCTCTCCCGTCCTGGAGGTTTTTCGCCTTCCTCCGTAGCATGGGGCAGGGGTCGCTTGCTGGAGGATTCTCAGCGATTTGAGGTCTTTGGATCATGATTTGGGGACTTCAACAGTTGAGTCAAGGGAGAGAATTCTTCCAGGAGTGGGTGGGTCAGCTTTTGTGGCCTGCATCATGTGGGAGGTCAGACTAGATGATCATAATGGTCCCTTCTGACCTTAGAGTCTATGAGTCTATGAGTTTCGCTTTGCTGCTAGTATTTGAGTTAGTGAGATCAAATCTAGCTTGGGGTTTGTCTGCCTGTGCTGCAGACACACCTTTGAGTGCAGTGTAGACATAACCTTCAGCTAGACGTTTGCTGACTCTTGTTTTGGTTCTTTCCCAAGTTTGTAGTGGGAGCAGGACAAATAAATGAATCTTGCTCTTTCCATGACTGACTGAAGCCCCTGTTGTTAATTACAAGCCAACCCAGCTGCACAGTCACTTACATCACTTTACTATCAAGGAGGCCGCTTTGGTAGGCCCAACATGTGACTTAAACTAAGTGGTTTTGAGACTGCGATTCTGGGATAAAGTTTCCCTGTTGGGAACACCATAGTGCTCGGCCCTTGTTTTACATGATGGTGTGTACAGGGCAGAAACTGCGTTTCCAGCCCGTAAGTGGGATGGAGATTCACCAGACTGCAAACACCAGTTGATGGTGTCAGTTTCCTCCTTATTGGGCATATCCTAATGCTTGAATAATTAAAAGTTGAATGTACAAAAATCCATCTTCCTTAGGATTTTGAAGTCCCTGGACATGCCACGTTCTAGTGCTCATTGTTTTCCCAAGCATTCCAGAGATTTGCTCCACCAAACCTGTTGCGGAGAGGAAGGCCCCTAGGGGTGTGTGCTTCCTCTCGCCACGCCTGTTTGGTGGCATAAAGCTGCTCTGGGTAGATTGGTTTCTCTAATTGTCTGTACTGTTGATCAGTTTGAATACCAGCAGGCTCAGTTGGAAGCTGAAATAGAAAACCTCTCCTGGAAGGTGGAACGAGCGGACAGCTATGACAGAGGGGTAAGTTAGCTGTTCCCCTGTGTCTGCTGGGCAGCCCTTCACTTACAGGTGGCTTAGTACCTGCACAAAAGGGTCCAGGCCAGCTTGGCAGGCAGGTGAGGGCAATCAGATTAGCTTCAAGTCTGGCTTTTTGTTCACTTGGCCTGCAGATGCTTGTTTCCTAGCTGGGGGAATGGGGGGAGAACTTTGCTGCTCTCCAGCAATGACTCCTGGCTGACTGAACCAGGGCTGACAGGCTCTGAAGGAAGAGGCATTCAGCCCTTTGCTGGAGGGAAAGTTACCCTGGTGTGCAGGGTTTTTTTGCTTTGGGAGGTGGGAGGGAGCATCAGAAACCCTCTAAGAAGGGAAACCTAAGGAGAATTGGGTTCAGAGGGACATTCTTTTACACACTGTCAAATCGGAAGGGTCCCTGCAGTCCTTAATTTGCTTGAGAAGCAGTGAATGGGCCTCACACTCTACCATACAAGTGCCTTTTCTTTTCCTCTGGGGAGTTCAGATTAATGGGGTTCTGCCTTGCTCTTCTTTGTTCCAGGACTTAGAGAATCAGATGCATATAGCAGAACAGAGGAGGAGGACCTTGCTTAAAGACTTCCATGACACATAAGGTGGAAAGAGGTGGTGACGTGCAGGGGTGAGAGCAGCAAGCAAGGTGGCAGTGGCTGCCTCAAGAGAAATGAGCACTGCCTGTGGGAGAACCCGGCCAAGGACAAAACCATCCCCTCCCCTTGCACAACAGACACGTGCAAACGCCCCATCTTAGTCCCTTTCTGTTTTTTATCTTTCCGCTTTTCATTTCTGCCAGGCTAGAGGCTGGAGTTCAGATTGGCATCTTTCCTGGGATGTTTCCTCCTACCCCAGATGGCTTTTGAGAGAGGGAATTTTTCTGAATGGCTGTTAATAGTATTAGATCATTACAATTTATGTCATTTTCAACGGTTGTACAATTATACAAACAAACCCTAGAATAACACACAACCCTTTTTAAAAATAAATTGGCAGTGGAGTGTTTTTCCTTAATAATCTGCTTGTAAATTAAATGGGCTTCTGTCCCAAAATCCTTTTATGCACTGAGGGTTATGAAATAACCCAGCTAGATTTCCCTTTCCTCTAACATGCGCTTTGTAGCAATGGCCTGTGGCTGCACGAGGAGAGTGGCTGGAGCTCAGAGGGTGGCTGCTGCTGTGTTTGCACCTTACAGCATCAGCGGTGGCTGCAGATCAGCACAATTGTGTGTGGCATCTCTTCTCTCAGCAGTAGTTTGTGCTGCGTGAACCAAAGCAAATGGAGGTGTTAAAGGGCAGAGATCAGGTTAACATAGGAGATATGCCTAGAGGTAATTCAGATCTTTGCATTCAGTGAATTTAAGGTCTTCCATGTGGATTTTTGCTTTAGTTGGTTTTTAGGGGTTTTCTATGCTGCCAAAACCATGGTGTTCGGGAGACTGTTAGAACAGTTGTTCTAACAGTGTTAAATAGGCTTGGTCTTGTTAGGTAGAGTGGAACAAGCCATGTTACTTCAATGCATACAGCTTTGTAAAGATCAGTCATACATGGAGTGTAACATGATCAAACCACTTTGGTCCCATTTACCCGGGCAAGACTAAACCCCATTGCAAGTCAAGGGGGAACAGTAATGCATAATGTGATCCCCGACACACATCTTGGCAATGTAGACAGGCACTCAAAAAGAAGTGCTAGAGCTAACATTGTACTGCTCTCTTAGAGCCTGCATCAAGCCAGACTGAAAACTGACTGGTGGAGTTAATTTATGTGTATATTGGTATTCCAGCTGCTGGATGGTTATTATAAGTCTGATTATTGTCTGGGACTCTCAGAGCTTTTGTATGGGCATGTTTAATGTAAAATATAAACAATTTTTTTAAAAAGTGACCTCCCCAATTCATCTTAACAAGAGAGTCACTTCAAGACAGTGGCTTAAATGCCAACACTTTACGATGGTGGATGTACCATGTACAGGTGCCTATGTAACACATGGACTTGTACATGCATCTGCTATATGTAGGCAAAAATGGAGTAGCTGAGTGTCTGATCTGAGGAAATCCCCAAGGCTAGTGTGAAAGTAGGGAATTCCCTTCCATGCCATTTTCTTGAGGAATGTTGCCCTGACACATTCCTTAGTAGGATATTCTTATTTTCACCCTTTTTGACTTGACAGGATGAAAGACTGACTGTGAGTCTTCCTAATTCCTGCTTGACAAAATAAGCTGCTACTCTTGTTTATATGAGACACATGCACCATATGACTCTACCCCCAGAACTGAGTGTGTAGGTTTTAACCATGTGAAGGTGGGAGAAAAGAGAGGGCCCTCAGTTTGAGAGGGATACTTATTAGATGAACTAATCATGTGGACAGAGCCTGTACAGTACTGTGCAGAGGTAATGTTTATGCAGCGCTTTAAAGGCGTAAAGCGCAAAGTACTAATGTAGGATATGAACGGGTGTTCTAGTTAAGCTAGCTGCAGTCAGGTGAAATTTGGCCTGTTTGCCAGAGAGGTATAGGGAGGTATCTTTTCTAATCCTAAATACTCAGCTTTGCTGCCAGATGGTGCCCACTCCTCCCTGCTCACTCACATCACATAAGCATTCAGCTCTGAACCAGGATAAGCATATTTTGCTTAAACACAAAGTGTTTTAAAATCCTCATTCCTGGAGCAGTGTAGATCAGATGGCAGGAACCAATTGCCAAATGGCCCTGAGAGCTGACTCGCAGTCCAGACTGCTCAGACACCTTGGCGATGAGCACTTACGAAATCATACAAATACAGACTGCGTTGAAAGCCATCTCTTCAGAATTACACAAAACTCAAGCTTTGTCAACAGGGTTTTGTTTCTCCAAAACTCTTCCAGGAAGGAGGCTGTGACTGTCCTGGTTCCCACGTACAGATCCTGCTTCCACCCTCTGTGTGGAAAACAAGGCGGGATGTGTCTTTGCAGCGTGAGCCCAAACAGGGCAACATTTGTGCAGCAGTAGTATAGGAACAGTTAAAACTGTGGGGTGATCCCCCCACATTTCCTGCTCATTCTGGCATCTGAAAAGGATAAGCTGCTGCTGTTTGAGAGGTGGGTGACTGATAGGAAAGAAATTAGTGTTCTCAGGATCAAAGGTAAAAGGGCAAATTCTGTTTTGTGAACACAGCCCCCTTCGAGTCAATGAGGTGGCCTGAGAATAGAAGTCGGATCAGGCTATTAACTCTAAAAAGGTACCAATTCCGCCCGCACCAGTAACAGGGCAATCTTGCAGTGTTTGTCCCTTCCTCTTTTTGCAGCTGCTTGCTGTTCCTAGGTCAGCCTGACGTCTCTCTCCATCCTTGCATCTGAGACTCATTATTTCAGCTTTGCTCATGCGAATGCACTGGCTGACTCAGATCTCTAACAGGCATCAGGCTTCCGGACCATACAGTTTTCTACTAACAATATGAACTGCATGACTGCTGCTCCGCACATGAATTGCTCACTGTACCAATGTGGGACAGGAACAGCAGGAGGTTTCTGTACTATAATTTCACATTCAGACTTTTTAAGCAGGTGATAAATAAAACTTTATTTTTAAATGAGACTTGTTCTAGGGACTCCTTTTCTCATCTGCATCTGCTCAGTTGGATTGTTCTCCAGGATTTCAGGTAGCAGCTGCTGCTGTGGGAGCTTTAGTATTATGGAGAGTGTTGCTGTTTCTTGTCTGCCTTGTTCTGTTGGCAAGGTCTTCTCCAAGAAACTGACACCACTCTTAGCTTTTCTCTATAGGCATTGGAGGGGAAGGGGCAAAGGAAAATGCCCTTGAAATATTTCCCAGAGGTGGAGTGGTTTATTTGAAATAAATTGTGAATTTATAATTTTAAAGGTGTGTGCAGTGTCTTTATTCCATCAGCTTTTAGGTGAAAAACCTCTACTTACTTTTTTTTATTATTATTAAATGTGTCAAGCAGTGAGACATGGGCTGTTAGAATCACATGAAGCAGCTAATAGCACAAATCATAATTTGAGTGCTACAACTGTACTAAAATGCTGGTAGGGAGGAAGGTTTTGGCATTAAGGAACTTGGGAGATTCTGTTCTTGGCTGTGCCTTTGATTTTGTGACACTTTGGCAAAGTCACTTAATCTCTCCACCTCCATTTCCCATCTGTAAAATGAGAAAATACTACCCTACTGCAAAGGGTATTTTAGAAACAAAGTCTGGACTTTGAAGCTCTTGACCGCTATGAGTGCCATCAAAACCCTATAAAGCAATGTGAAAAGTCAAAGCACAGCTTTGGGGTTGATGTATTAAAATATTAGCATAAAGAAGGAAGAGAATAGGCACAGATTTGCTAAAGAATCATGCTAATTGTAATTCCTGTTTTTAAAAAACACAGGTGATGCTGAATTTTCTGTCCAATTTAGGTAAGATAGTGTCACCTTCTAAACAAACTCTTCAGTAACAAGCATGGGACTGTTGCATATTGGAGAAGTCAAAAAGGGGTATTCAGAATATGCAGTAATCTTGTTTCCCTTTTTGCTGACTTTCTCTAAATGAAGAATATCCAATATTTTTTGTCTAATTAGTAGATATTCTGAAAACTAAACATACACTATTAACAAGCAGCAAAGGTTTTGCTATATTGAACTATTGTTGCAGGTAACTTATGTCATATAGTAGACAGCAGGCTCCATTCAAATCACCAAAACTATCAAATTCCCTGAAGTTGAAATTTAAAAAAATAAAAATACAGCTGAAAATCCCAGATCACTTTTAAAAAAACACAAGCTTGCGAAGCTTGATGCCTATGCTGCTAATACGCATTTCTAAAATCTCTGTTCAACGTGGAGTGCGTAGGAGTGAAGGCTTGTCTAGTTTTAAACAGTTCATGTTTTGGGGGGCAAAAGGCTTAACCTCCCAAGAACTCAACCTTGTAGCTGATCTGGGGGAAGCTTGGTTGAGGTGGCCTTTATGCCATTTTATGGCTCTGCCCAGCTCTGGACAAAGAAATTTGGTCAGGTCAGGCTGTAACTCGTCAGTCGTTTTCATGCTGCAGCTCTGTGATGTGCCAGCTGGAGCTGATGAGCACTTTGCCAGCCGGGCCTGGCAGAATTTGGGTGCCCTTGTTTGTAACTAGGAGGGGAAAGGGGGGGAGCATTTTAAGATTTTTACTTATTTGAATGTTCAGTTGCATGGAACGGGGGGCAGGGGGAGAAGAGAGGTGTAACTTTTTTAAACTTGAGATTCTCCCAGGAGTGGCAGTGTGTGTGTGGGGGGTCTGACCCCCATTTAATGACAGCAGTCCGAGGCTGAGCGTTACCCCTTCACAGCTATTAATGCGTGTTGTCACTGTGTCCCTCACACCTTGAACCCAGCTGCTTGCTCCGTGTTGGGGACTGGGCCCCGTGTGTTCCCGCTCCCTGCCCGGGCAGCCTGCACCTGTGGGCGAGCGCTCACCAACAGTGCTGCCAATTCCATATAGGGGGAAGTTACCAGACAAACCCTGGAAAGTCGCTAGATGTAGCTGTTTAAGCACTCAAAAAGAGTCAAAAATGTCACTGAACAAAATTCCCAGAGAATTGAACAGAATTTTATTTATATACAAACACACACACACCCCTCTAGTCACAAAATCATTCACAAGTAGCTCAATAGTGTTAATAAAATCCATTCCATTCTTTCCTTACTACATTCTCTTATGCACCAGAACGCTGTCAGCAGGAGGGTGCCCTCTGCTCATTGGGCAGGGCGCTCTGTACATGCCAGTCCAGGTCAGCTGGGGTTAATTAATTTCAGTTGAGCCTCCCTTTTGTGCCAGCCTGGACTTGGGCTGACAGATTAGTGAAAGGCAGACCCCAGAGCCAGGGGGAAGAGGGGCATTCATCTGACCTGATCTCAGTGCTGCAGGGAGCCAATAGGGTGACTGACCCGATTTTATAGGGACAGTCCCGCTATTTGAGGCTTTTTCTTATATAGTAGCCTATTACCCCCCGTCCCGATTTTTCACAGTTGCTGTCTGGTCACCCTAGGAGCCAATAAAGTAGATTTCAAAACAAAAACCCGCTAGCCAGCCCCCTTCCCCCTGCTTCCAAGGTTTAATTTCTGAACAGCTGGGCCAAGCCAGGAGAAGGAGTAAAGGGCTTCATCCCTGGAGTCATGGTGCCCCCTGCCCCATTGGGGCACATAGTCCTGTTTCATCCCACCCCACCTTCCCTCCGTGTGGCTCTCCTCGCCTTCCCTTCCCTACCCACTTCTTTAGCTATCTTTCCCTGCATGACAGGGTGTGCTATATACTACGGAGCGGCAAGAAAGAAAATTTGGGTAAAAACAAGCCCTGGCTAATGTGCTGCTCTCTCCAACATGTGCCTGGCTTTAGCAAGTATTGAATTGTCCTCCACAGCCTTCGTTTCCTCGCCTGCAGATTATAGTGAGGATGGAGAGAGATAACTCAGTGGTTTGAGCATTGGCCTACTAAACCCAGGGTTGTGAGCTCAATCTTTGAGGGGACCACTTAGGGATCTGGGGCAAAATCAGTACTTAGTTTTGCTAGTGAAGGCAGGAAGATGGACTCGATGACCTTTCAGGGTCCCTTTCAGTTCTATGAGATAGGTATATCTCCATATATAAAATTATTCGATCTCAGCCCTAGAAGTCCTGGAATGCGATTCCTTCCGAGGACGTGCTCCGGTGGGGGGTAATGACATTGACTTGGTGTGTAACAGACTGTAGGAGGAAGAGCCTGTGTAACGCTGACGGAGCCCGGTCGGCGGCAGGCGGGAGCAAACCTGGGATCGCCGGAGCTTAGCACATGGGCGTCTACCGCACGAGGTCAAAGCCAGCTGGCTGTTAGCTACGACTGCAGAGCGGAGTCATTTTCTTTCTCCCTAAGTGGTCTTGGTGCCACTAGACGGGACAGAGCCCCACCCCAGGAGGATTTTATTAACACGATTGAGCTGCTGGTGAATGATTTGGTGACTAGCGATCTTGGTGACGTCTCTCTGAACGTCACTACAAGGGGCAGTGACAGTTGCTAGATTTGTCACTGGTCACTTTGACATGTTATCACTAGGGAAACCAAAACAGATTAGTGTCACTAAATCTAGTGACAAAGTCACTATTGGCAACAGCCGGCCTCGCACAGACCACGCGCCGAGCCGCCCGCACGGGCACTCCAGGGCCAAGAGCCGTTGTTTGGCTTCGGGCACGTCTTTGCCCTCGCTAAGCATGGCCGCGAGTTCCCCCTATGCTCAAGGGGGCTGAAGGTGAAAAATGCCTCAGTCAATTGGCCGCCCTAAGGAAGATGGCCACCACTTTCTACTGTTCGCAGCGGGCCTGAGGCCAGGCTACCCTCAGCAAAGATGGCCGCCACTTTCCCCTGTTCGCAGTGGGCCTGAGGCCAGGCTGCCCTCAGCAAAGATGGCCGCCACTTTCCCCTGTTCGCAGTGGGCCTGAGGCCAGGCTGCCCTCAGCAAAGATGGCCGCCACTTTCTACTGTTCGCAGCGGGCCTGAGGCCAGGCTACCCTCAGCAAAGATGGCCGCCACTTTCCCCTGTTCGCAGTGGGCTGAGGCCAGGCTGCCCTCAGCAAAGATGGCCGCTCTCGGCCCGAGCCGGGTCTCCCGTGGCTCCGACCCCCCTTTCCGCCAGGTGTGCGGGACGCGCTAGTCTGTGTGCGCGAAAAGACCAGGCGGCCTCGGGGCACTTAGAGACTAAGAAGCGTTCCTGGGCTACGGCCCACTTCATCGGGTGCATCTGAGCTTATGCTCAAATACAGGTGTTGGTCTCTAAGTGCCCCAAGTCCGCCCGGTCTTCTGACGTCAGGCAGTTCGTCCAGCCCCGCCCCTGTGCGCCGCCATGGCCATTGGCCAGTCCCCTCAGCGTGACTCGTCGGTGCTGTGACGCTCGCTCTCCCTCCTCGCATCCCCCCCCCGTGCGTGGTGACGACATCACGCAGCGGTCCCACCCGCCCCTTCCGGGCCGTTGCCGGGGTGACGGTGTGGGCGCTCGGGGGGCTGGCGGGGCCGGGCGATGGCGGCGGAGGCGGCGCGGGCGGAGGGGCCCCCGCTGCCCGGGCCCCCGGGGGGGCGGCCCCGGCAAATCTGCTCCCGCCCCTACTTCGTGGTGCTCATGGTGTTCGCGCACCTCTACGTGCTCAACGTGCTGGGGCTGCTGCTCTTCGTGCACCTCAGCGCGGGGGACGGCCCGGGCGCCGGGCCCCCGCCCCCGCCCCCCAGCGAGCCTGAGCCCGAGCCCGCGCCCGCCCTGCCCCGCCGCGAGGGCATCAAGGCAAGGAGCTGGCGCGGGTTAGCGCGGGCGGGCTGGATCGGCACGGCCTGGCACGGCAGTGCCCGTAGAGACCGGGGCCGGGCTGACCCTGAGCCGCGAGCTTGGCCTGTTGCATCCTAGGCTCAGCGTGGTGCCCCGGACCGTGCTAGGGGCTGGCACAGCTCGGCACGGCCCGGCTCATTGAAGTTTGGTCTGAGGTGACTTAGCAAGAAACTGTAGCGGGGTCAGAGCTCTGCCGGCTTGGTGCCATTCTCTGCTCTTTATTTCTTACCAACTTTGGGGTAAATTGGGCCTTGCTATAAATGGGTGTCACTCCATTGATCTCAGTTGCACCTTAGCTGAATTTTTAACCCCTTTAAGTTGAGTTTAAGCCAAGAACTAACCTGTCCAGAGCCAGTGATGAGGTGCCCAGAATTGAATTCAGACATTCAGATGCAGTAACACACGAACTGTATAGAAAGGGAAGCCTGCCTGCCTGCTATGTCTGTATATATGCAATCCAAACTTGCAGGCAAGCTTTTTTTTGTTTTGTTTTATAGTGATTGTTGAATGTGCAGTGGGGGGGAAAGCACTGAACATTTGTCCCTGGAATGTAGTATGTTAACTCCTGCTGTTTTGTCCCCCAGGTTGGCCATAAGCAAAAGGTGGAGCTGGTCCCTAACAAAGTCCATTTCATGAAAACTCTCAGCTTGAAACCGCTTCTCTTTGGTAAGACACAAGACCTGCTCACACGGTGGCTGAAATCCCATTGGTATTTTAATCCACACTGCAGTCTGGATATATTTGTGGCAATTATGGGCCCCAAGCCAATAAAGAGAGAGCACTAGAGTTATGGTAATTCAGCATCTGGTTGATACAATTAAAAACACAGCTTTGTAAAAAGGAGAAACTTCTGCAGTAAATCACGAAACTGGAGTTTGTGTCCTCATAGATGTTGTTCATTTGGTGTGAAATGTCTGAATTCTTTATGTTAAGTGGTAGCTTCAGAAGGAATAGGGTATATGGGTGAGAACCACTGTCCATGGTAGAAGGTTTTGTGCCTTTCATTGGGTCTCTTTACTGCAGAGTTAAATTGAGTTATCTACACTCCAGTTACTGCTCTGGAGTTAGCCTAGCTCCAGTGAGAGCAGCCACACTGTGAAATAACATTTGAGTTGCTGTGTGCACCCGAAGAAGTATGCATCCGAAGAAGTGGGCTGTAGTCCACGAAAGCTTATGCTCTAATAAATTTGTTAGTCTCTAAGGTGCCACAAGTACTCCTGTTCTTCTTTTTGCGGATACAGACTAACACGGCTGCTACTCTGAAACCTGTGTGCACACTGCCACTGCACTTGCTGTGTGTGGCCCTTCTGTGGGCACAGCCCATAGTTCTTTGCACTTCAGTAAGATGAGATGCTGTATAAATGCTTTCCCAGTAAATTGTGTGAGAACTTTTCTGTCCTTTCTGGTCACGCTGGGGGAATTGTGGGACGGCATTAGAAGCAGGGTGTTCATTTAGCAAGCTGCTGAGTTGGACTAACTTAAGCTTAGCTTATATCTCCTCTCAGGCCAGCCAACGCGAGTTAAAAGCATCAGTGTGTGCAAATTAAAGGCTTGTGTGTATGTGGGCAGGACTCAAGTTAGGCACAACACTTGAGTTGTAACTTGAGTTAACTTTGCGGTGAGGACAAAATCTTTGAAGCATCAGGGGGTTGGTAACTAGTACCTGACTTGTAGATTGAGAGTCTCTGCTCAGATGAGTCAGAGAAAATTGAGATCTGTTACTTAGTTGATGTTCCATAGGAGGCAGAGCTTGACTGTTCCCTTTTACGTGCTTTGTCTTATACAGTATATACATGTGATGGCTTATGTGTCCCCTTTAACATTGTTAGCAGCCCAGTGCAATAAAAACAGGCCTGTGTGAATTCCGCAGATTGGCAGAAATCCAGTGGCCAGTTTGCCTTTGGCAACCTGCTTTGATTGTAGCTCTTCTGATTACTCCCACAGGGCATACAGACGTGACTGATACTGACATTATAAAATGTATAGCTCTTCTCTCCTGTCTTTAGGAAATGGATTATTCAGACATTTTTTTTTCAGATCTTTATTAAGATATACTTATTAAGGCAGAGAGAATCAGTTCAAACTTTTGAGCTGCTTACCAGTTCTTTTGCTTTTATTTTTTAGTATAATTTGAAGAATAAGTGAATGGATCTGATTTCCATAAAATGTTGGAAACTGATTTAAGAAAAAGGGTGACTATCTCAATTTGCCTTCTTACCTCCTAATCTCTGGAGAATCAATGTACAAGCCATGGAACATGCAGCTGGGAGCGTTATATGTATAATATGGCAGAAAGGACTGTGCAGGCATAGGTCACTACTTTGGTTATTGTTAATTTTTTTAGTGTTTCCATTGAGGTAGAGGTTGAGTTTTCTTGGAACAGCCAAATGGTTTGGGTCTTTTAAGGGACTTCTGTTTTAATTTTTAATCAGGAAGGGGAGATTTCATGTTAATTTCTCCTCCAACAGTTAAATTCCTTAAATCGTGTTGTGATACCCTGGTTAAATATGTTCACCCTTTGTGTTTAAGATGTTTTGATCCACTGTTCATTGAGATTATTAATTTTGGACAGTCCACTTAGGAGAGTTTGGAAAACTAGTTAATTTCCCCCAGGTTCCCCCTAACCCCCCAAGAAAACCCCTTCCCTTTTTTAAAATCCCATGGACCTAAGCTCCTGTTGAAAAGATGCTAGTGATTGAGATATTAGGGAGGTATAAGGGATCCTGGAACGTTTGAAAATAAGGCAACTTAGCATTGCTGTTTAAGTATCTAGGAGAGGAAATGAATAATGAAGATAGTAGTAGAAATAGTGCCTTCCACTGTCCTTGGCATGGCATGCTAGTCACACTTTTAGTTCCCAGCCATTCCACAGTACACAAGGATTCCTCTTAGCTAGATCTCGGTTTAGTATATTGAAAAGATGTGAATAACTCTTACTGGCACAGTTGTGTACAAGTTTTTGCTTGTCCAGGTGGAGAGAGACTGTTTTCATCACGAAAGCTTATGCTCAAGTAAATTTTAGTCTCTAAGGTGCCACAAGTACTCCTGTTCTTTTTGCGGATACAGACTAACACGGTTGCTATTCTGAATTCTTTATGGCACTTTCACCGTTGTTGTGTCATATGAATAAGAAGAAAAGGATCCTTGTAGTTCACGCTACCTGATTCAAAGTGAAAGCTCAGAAAAAACCCAGACACACTTCTTATTTAAATCCTTTTAATGCAACGAGGATCTTTAAGAAACACACACGGCTCTGTCATTGGTTTCTAAATACATAGTATTCATAACTTGTAAATTCCAAAATAGTTTTCCCTCTGGCGGTGTGTAAAGACTGAAGTTTGGAACTGGTGTCTTATAAAAGTCACACACCCAAAAACCCTCAATATAATGACAGGGAACACAGTGTGAGGGGTCAGTTTGATTTACTAATTAAGTTTCCCTTGGGCCCTCAGTTCTAACTTATTTACCCTTATTGATGCAATTCACCTAACAGAGCTGATCCTGGCCTTCAAGAATGCTGCTGTAGTTGACAAAAAACAGACTTATGGCATAATAGACTCACAACTTTATTAATCCAGGTTAACACCTCTCTTCCAGATTCTGGGGTAGGCCTTGTTTTCTGATCCTGTTATCTGGAAATGCATCACTCCTGGAACAGTGCTTGATGTCCAGCACTTTAGGTCCTTATTCAGCTTGTTCTGCTTTGTCCTCTGATAAGGAGTTCTTATTTAGGAACTTCAGCTCACAGACAGCTCTTATCACCCCACTGAGCCTCCCAGGAGCCCGGGTTGACTTTAAAAGACCACTAAGGCATTCTCTACCTACAAGTTGTTTCAGTTTAACAAAATTGGTTTAAAAATTGATGTGAAGTTGGAACAGCCCCACTGTGTATCTGTTTTCGCTTACATCAATAAGAGATCAACACCTCGTGTGTGTAGGCAAAGCATAGCGGCTCTAGCTGTAAAGGACTTTCCAAGTTAATTAATTCAAAGGCTTTTATATTTATCAAAACGTTTTGCAGAGTTTGAGGACAAGTATAGAAGTGAGTGACTAGTCCATATTCTGAACGCCTTCGGGAAAGTGTAGTGCAACATTGATTTCAGGCAAAGGATGTCATGTTAAAGACTTCTCATCAGCCTTGTGTTTGGGAGTGTGGCAAAGGACACTACTGGGAAATTGGTTTTGTTTTGTTTTAATACTTAAACATTTACAAATGACACAGAATCACCTGCCTTGAAACCAAGCTGCTTATTTCATGGAGCTAGGAAAGGTTCTTGCCCTGTATGTTTTCCTCCTTATGAGAAGCACTAGTAATGAAATAATCGTGTTAATATCAAAGCAGCACCAGACTGGGCTTTTTTCAGTCTGTATAGCTTTATAGATTCTGTGATAACTTCGAATGCAATCTGCTTTGAGGCAGTTGTCTTTTAAGAGATCACCTGGCAAGGAACTCGATGGTTTGGGCTTGAATTTGTAAGCCAGGGGGGAAGGGGGATAAAAGCAGGGAGTCTTGCTGTGGTTTTAGGTGTTTGACTTGGTGCTGCACAGCGTTTGGAGTAAAGGACTAGAATGAGGTAGAAGTAATATCGCATCCATTAAATGCATTAAAAACTGGCTTAACGGGTAGTTCTCAACATGGAATTGTAAGCAGGGAATCATGGAGTGGATGTTTCTCTAGTGGGGCCCAGTGGGATCAGTTCTTGGCTCTGCAGTATTTAACGTTTATATCAGTATCCTGGAGGAAAACATAAAATCATCACCAATAAAATTTGCAGATGACACAAAAATTGGGGAAGTGGTAACTAATGAAGAGGACAGGTCACTAGTAAAGAGCAATCTGGGTGGCTTGGTAAGGAGGGCACAAGCAAACAGTATGGGTTTTAATACCGCTAAATGTAAAGGTGTACATCGAGAAACATAGAACGCAGGGCATGTTTACAGGATGGGAGACTGAAAAAAGATTTGGGGGTTATGGTGGGTAATCAGCTGAACATGAGTTCCCAGTGCAACGCTGTGGTCAGAAGGGCTAATGCGATCCTTGGATGCATAAACAGGAGTATCTCGAGTAGGAGTAGAGAGGTTATTTTACCTCTGAATTTGGCATGGATGTGACCGCTGCTGGAATGCTGTGTCCAGTTCTGACATCCACAATTCAAGAAGGATGCTGATAAATTGGAGAGGGTTTAGAGCATAACAGTGAAAATGATTAAAGGATTAGACAATCTGCCTTATAGGGAATAAATATGTGATAATGGGCTCTTCAATCTAGCAGAGAGAGCTAACACAGTCTAATGGATGGAAGATGAAGCTAGACAAATTCTAACTAAAAATATGGTGTAAATTTTCAATAGGCAGGGTCATTAAACATTGGAACAGTTTACCAAAGTGTGTGGTGGATCACTGGCAATTTTGAATTAAAGCCTGGATGTTTTTCGAAGAGATCTGCTCTAGGAATTATTTTGGTGACGTTCTGTGGCCTTTGTCATACAGGAAGTCAGACTAGGTGATCACAGTGGTTCCTTTTTTCTGGCCTTAGACTCTATGAATCTAGAAAATCCTCTGTGCCTCAGTGGTCCAGAAGTTAAATTTGCACAAATGTCAGGATGTGGCCAATTTCCCCAACTGAATTTGAACAGGGAAAGTCCTGGGGCCGCAAGCCTCGCCTCAGGCACTGCCAGAGCTAAAGAGAAAATCTGGTTGCCAATTAATGAAACACATGAAGAGCACTTAGAGACAATGGTATCTGAAATGCACCTCTGTCCAAACAAATGTTCCATGCATCTCCCCTCAGCATGCTGGATGATCGTTAAAGTAAATGACTGATGATCAAGAAACAAAAGAAGCCTCACATTATAGGTAAACATGTCAATTATCACTGTACAAAGAAGACCCATTTACCCCCAAAGCTTGTTTTCTTTGCTTCCCTATTTCAGACCTGTATTTACTGTATTTGCTCTAGTTTAGGAATACCTCCATACATGACATTTACTTTCACCAGGAATTCTGGAAAACTAACTCCCTCTCTTTGTTTGCACGTGGCTGTTGTGCTCTGCTTCAAGGCCTGTGGTCCACAGTTATGGCAGTGCCTGTCTGGAAAGCAGGAGGACCATACCTGTCCTTGAAGATGACTGCTGGAAGTGCTGCTTTTGATATAGGGGATCTGCAAAGGATTTTAGAAAAATGCTCCTGTTGCCATTTTTGACTCTTTTGGATAAAGAAAGAAGGCCTGGAGGGATATATTTAAAGTTATTTTCCCCCCTGCTTTGTTTAACCTTTGAAATATCAGAAGCATTGAGTCTGATCTTCCCAGGTTTTGACAGGGGACTTCCCAAATTGTCTCAGACCGTACTTCGCTGAAGGGGTGTGTGTTGAATCTTGAACAGAGACATCCTTTCTCCAAAATGCATGCTAGTCACTGGAGTTAAGTGGGTGCTAACAAAAAGACTTTTAAACAGTCTGACTACAAATCCCTTCGACTCCCAGTTGTTCAGCTTTCTGTCCTGACTCTTGGGAAGTCCTCACATCACCAGTTCTTCAGTCACCAGGGTCTTCCTAGGTAAACGGAATTGTTTTTTAAATTCCCTTATTGAATTAACCCTTTTGGGGCTACCTTTTTCTATCAGAAAGTAAAAAGGGCAGAAATCCAACATTTTCCTTCACAGGTCTCCTTTAAAACTTTAGCCATTACATAGGCAGCCCCATGGGGTAGTTGCAAGTGGTGAATACAGCTGCCGGCCGCATGTCCCACCAAGCAAGGTGACCTGTGTGTGGAAATGTCTTTGTAATATCTCTGGACCTACAGCAAGCTTGCACTTGTGCAAAGTCTGTGTTTCAGGGACAAACCACAGGATTGAAATTACTACCAGGTTTCAGTGTGAAGGGAACAGGCAAGAATAGCTATTAGGTATCTCCTCCAGTCCATTCTAAGCTGAGGACTTCAATTCACTTATTCCTGCTTGCCAAATCTATTAGAAACTAGGTTTCCAGTGCAGTAGGAGATAAAGAAGGACACAGCATGTTTGTGTCTTTCTATTTCTTGGAGCAACCGGTGACTCCCTAAGCTCTTAATTAATTAGCATGTTGTATAGCAATCCCTTAGTGAAATACTCTGTAGTATGGCCCCTAGACCTTGGCTATCGACTACATTGAATCCCACTAAAAAATAGCCATTGTACTGACCCACGTCCCCAAAGCTCTGGTTGTCACGGATCATTTTCTAGATACAGGGAGGGGAACAATTTTCTATCAGTGGAGCAGAGATTGCTGACATCTCCTGCCAGACTATGCTCGGCACCGGTGATGTTTCCATCGCCGCGCAGCCAGCTGCAGGTTCCTGTTCTTCTTGTGCCATGCATAGGCCTTGTTTACGACCACCTTGTCATTCTGCACCTCTCCACTGATGACATAGACTCCTGTGTGTGTACCTCTCATGATGTTGTGAACACAGGTGGCATCTAGGTCCAGCCAGTGCTGCAGTCTTGGGTGGATTTCTGCCCGGAGGAGGGGGCCATGCTTCAAAACCTCCAGCTTGGAATCCAGGTCAAAAGCAGAGATGGTGGAGGTCATGTTCTTCCTGGAGATTCTAATTTTCACAGCTGGAAGAGGCAAATGGGAAACAGTTACCTATTGTTATTACCCACCTGATTTATGTTCATTCCCTTTGGGATTTCTTTACTGCTGGTGGTTAACGACCTCCCTCCCACTTCTGTTGGCAACATACAGAACTTTTCCATTTTGAATGCAATAAGTGTTATAGATGTTTCCCTGACTCAGTGATGTCCCAGCCAAATCAGAGGTTGTACTCAACTTGTAATCCTCCAAATCTGTGATTACAGTCTTTCTAGTGCCAATAACTGTTCTCTTCACTTCCCCTTTCCTTTGAGTAGGGAGAAGGATGAGTGCTCATGAAGGAGATTAATGCCACTGGATAGGCAGAGGCACAGGGCAGGAAGCAGTTGTGAGGGTGGCCTTGTGCATCTGCCTGGTGCACCTTAATCTTGCTCTGCACTCCCTTTGTTGTTCCAGTCTTAGCCTTCCCCTCAGAGCAGGGGCTGCAAGCAGTAATATCCTTGTCAAAGTTGTCCAGGATTCAGCCATGAAGATGGTGTGGCTGAATGCTGTAGAACTTTGTGGAAATTGAAAGTTAAGCAAGCTGATTGGCCCAACCCAACTACCTGCTCCAGTCTCTGGCCTTGGAGCAGAAACAGGAAATTGCTGGGCTAAATGTGTGGGGTATGAGGTGTGTAGGCTGGAGATGACCAAGTGTATCTGTCTTGATAGGAATCTGATTTGAACTCTGGTCTCCAAAGTGAACCACATGATTGGCTCTCTCAGCATATGGGGGAATAGAGCCAAAACCAATACAAAATGCATAATGCAGCATGTTGCCCTTGGTGCAAGCTGTGAATTGTGGGCAAGTTGCCAGAGCCACCCTGAGCAGTTTGGACACTTGATGCTCAGCACATAGGTGAGGAATGAAAACTGTAAAAGCTGGAGCCATAGCTTTTGCAAGTCACTTTCTTATAGCAAGTAGAAGAGGCTTCCGGGGGATGCTGCTGTTTGATTGGCCATCAGAGAGCTGGCATCTGAGGTGGGAAGAAAAGGTATGTGTACTCACTGAAATCATTGGAACAGAAGTTTTCCAGTATCTCCTTGGCGGTGCTGGCTTCCTCGAGCTCACAGTCCCTACAGCTGGCTCGGGGCACTGCTGCAACAGACACAGAGTTATAACATTCTTCTTTAGACACTCTACAAACCCTTGTGTCCGGGAACAGATGTTTGTGGGGTGTCTAAATGAGCATTTACACTTGTGTTGGTTAACTGGTAGTCACACAACAGTAGTTACAATAGGGGCCAGCCTTAGTGGGTGAGATTGGTTCTTCGTGTGTGTGGTAGAACTGTCAGGTAAGCACTTGTTCTGGAAATGCTGGCAACACCAGCAGCCCAGCTAATGGAGCAGAATGTGGGGAAGGTGGGGTCGGGTAGGATTTCCCCTTACAATTTTACTTCAAAGCTGTTTGAATTTTGCTTCACACCCACTGACCAAGAGAGGAGCTTGTGCCATTTTTAGCTGTTTTCTGATATACAAAGAAGGCCTGAATAGTTTTTTTTTATGCATGTTTTTTTAACCTGAATATTGAGAATATTGAGCTGAACATCATTGGCTTTCCTGGAGGATCTTGTGGCTATCTGAGCCTGTGTATTATTAACTTTCATGCCTTGCTTGGAGGGGCAGGCATAGATAAATCTATAACAAAGTCCTCATTTCTCCAAAATGTTAAATAGTGATGGAAATTGAACAGGTTTAACAGAAATAAAACCCCAGACTTCTAAATAGTCTGACTAAAAATTCTTTCCCCTCCTAGCTGCTCTGTTTTCTCTCATTTCCTCAGTTCTCCAGTTACCATAGAGTTACCATAGAGTTCTCCTGGATGCACAAAACCAGCATTTCTATTGTACAAAAGCCTAGCCGAATTTAAAGAGGTCATTTTAAAAAGAAAAGCCCAAACACGGCACAGGCCCCTGTTCTTGCTTTGCAGTTCACCTTGAAATGTTATGTATGGCTAAGTGAGTTAGAAAAATGCCTTACTTCTCCTGCTCAAAGTGGTTTCATCAGTGATTGTTGAAATGCATAAGTTGTGATCTGCAGGGAATTTGTTGCAGTTCAGGATTTCAGGCCATGGGTAGCCATAGCAAGCCATGATTGGAGCACAGCTGTTCCTAACAGCTTCACACAGGCTGCGGCAGGGGTAGATGAACCTAGTGAGAGAAACAGGATTGCGCTGAGTCTCGAGCTTTTCGCTGCAAGCACAAGTGAAGGGTTAACTGTTCCAGAGCAAGCTCAAACCACCGGCCTTCCTAAATTAACAGCGTTGTGTTGTACTTTGGAATGACATTCATATTCCCTACAGTAGCTTTAGTTTGCAGAATACAACAATTACGGTCCCAGAGGTTTTCTCTAGGAAGGAAACATCCAAGTACTTTGTCTCAAAAATTGGTACTGATTTTCCAGAAACCATTAGTAAATGGTCTGTACCGGTGTTTTAAATTGGGATTAACCTCCACAGGCATTGCCTCCACAGGCTTGCATTTGAATGGTGCTGTAGAAATGTTGACATACATTGTGAATATGCACATTTTGAAACCAAACAATAAATGTGTGAGTGTTTGAAGGGTGTTAACACAAATGGGAGAGGATACACTAGGGTGAAACTACGGGCTAAGAGCCATTCCCTTCTCCTCGTGACGGGCGTAGGGTATTGCCACAAGCTCCCATCTTCCGTAGGGGAAAGCGCTTGCTCTAGCTGGGCAGCTGCTGCTTGTATTTCTGTTCTGTTCTAACTAGGTCCCTGGAGCTCCTGAACTGCTGTGCAGTTTGTTGCCAAGAGCAAGGATTTTTCCTTTGTAAGAACCCCTAGGTGCTGGAGCGTGGGGGGTGTTGTGTAAGGAGAGGTACTGGGAGTGATGCAGGAGCAGGATGATTTGGTTCAGGACAAGAGTGGGAGCCAAGGATATTTCTAGGTAAAGTTACTGGAAACCTGGAGTAGGAGAGAGGAGTTACTGTGTGTAGGTCAGTAGCAATTCATTGTGTGCAACTGTGCGAGAAGCTGGACTCCAGATGAGCCCATGTGCCGTGTCTGAGAGACCTGTGGAGAGGGTGAAACGCCTAGAACAGGAGAGCAAAGAATTTAGAAGCAGGAATACAAGGCTTGCTGGTGGTGGGAGACAAGGAGAGGAGAGAATTACTGTGTTGATATTTCAGGGATGGCCAGCTTGCTGTGTGGAAGCAAAGAGAAGATGGGCTTTTTGCATACTATACAGAAGCTGGAGCATTGGGTGAAGACCAGCATGGTCTGCAGGTAGAAAACTACCAGCAGGTTTTCTGAAGTCATTACAGTTAGAGAAGTGTGTGGTTATAAGGCAGCTGATCTTCAAACTAAATTCAAAACCCAGGTCACATTGTATGGCAGGATTTTTATTTCCCCTCAGAAATGCCCGGAGGTAGAGGGGGAAACCCCTAGTGAGTCATCTCATTCATCCCCCTGCCCAGGTCACCCTGTTCCTTACAATACTTTGGTGCTTTATCCAGTCTAGTTCTAAATGACTTCAGTAATTGGGTTCCCCAGCTCGTCTCGGGAGCCTGTTCTCCTATTAGGAAGCTTTATCTGACTGACCATGTTGAAATAACATATCGGAAATGCCTTACCTGTCCAAGCAGATAGGTGCAAAGAGTGAGCAGAGGAAGATTCTGGCATCTGGGTGGCACTCTCTGGCTAGCAAGGGCAGCCAACTAGAAGACTGCTGGATCACTTCTGCCATAGTCTCGTGTTCCAGCAGGTTGGGGATGCGCATCTCTGAATATCCAATGTCGTAGCACAAGGCCATACTTCTTGGAATGAGCATACACCTGGAGGAGCTCCTCAAGAAGTGCCCATAAACTCCTGGGGAGCCCCAGGTTAACAGACATATGAAGACAGCCAACAGCCACTGCATGCTCAGTTTGGGAAATCTGCAATTTGCTGCATCCATTCTTTCTTCAGACCAGTAGCTGTAAAATGTTCAGAGAACAGGTGAGGCTCTGCCTTCTGCAGTGCACTGTGGACTGACTTGCTCCTGACTGGGAAATGGTTTTTATAGCATGAAGCCACCTCTCTGCTAATCCAGTCTCATTAAACGCAACTCTCTTGGAGCGCTGGTTGGAAGACAATACCACAGTTTGTGTTTGCCTTGATTGTTTGGATTTTCGTAGGGGGCTTGGCTGAGATCAGCAGGTGTTGATTGGGGGGAGGGGGGAATGGCTTGGCGCCCCCCTGGCTTGGAGCTCTCTGTTCAACACCATTTCGCTGGCCCATCCTCTTCTCCGGATTAGTCATTATTTTATAAATGCCAGTGTTTTCCTCCCTTTTGTTTTTGTGGAAAAGCAATCAAGTGTTGCCCCAAGTCAATTAGGAGCCATTTGTTTAGCTCGATCCATTGTTAAACAGGCAATGGGGTGGGATGGCCCCCCTGTTCAGAAGTTAACCATTTCAGGGAGCTTTCTGCCCAGTTTGGACAGAGCAATTCATTTGCATCCATAGGGGAGGCTGTTTACACACAGGATTACCAGCATTTGATTGACAAACTCTTCATCTAGCAGTCTGTGCCATAGAAAGCTCATTCTAGTGAATATAAATTATATTTTGGTATGAAATCCAGCTGCTGTAATTTAGGAGAAGTTGTTCTCCTAAGCTTGTAATTAAATGCCAAAACCTTTGTCATGTTATTTCAGTCCAGTTTAGGGAACTTAAAGTATTGGGGGTATTTCTTGTCAGTTTGCTCAGTTGATTCTTAACTTGTGTTATGCCACTAACTAGAAAGTGGCAAGTGGATGTTGCAGCTCTGCAGTATTTCTATGAAGAGGATTGTGTGCTGCCTGTGACAGGAATTGTTCCCTACCAGGGGGGTTGTGGACACACACGTTTTTTGAGGGCTTTCTGGGAAGCAAGCGGCAGTGTTGCTTTCTGCAGACTTAGCACCTAGCTGTACTGAATGAGAAGCCGCCTACTCACTGGGGATTTTAGCAGATGTAATTATCTTAATTTGTTTTCTTTTCAATGTGTTTCTTGGTTGAACTGTGGTCTGTTCTTAGCCCAGAGACTTGCCAAAATTCTAGGGGAGGTAGTTCAGAAAGCAGAAGTGTGGTATTTGAGCTTTCAAAACTGGACCAGATGTGCTTTCCGCCTTCCTAAAATATCTTCAGTGCTAATGAGGTTTGAGTGTAGCTGGTGTGTCCTATGGGATCTCTCCAGTATCTCACTGACAAGATTGTTAACCCCAAACTCCATTTGACTGGAATTCTCCTGGCCACATAATCACAGATGGAACTTTTCTCCTTTGAAAATTGTATATAATCTTGGTATTGTCTCTATAAACTGCTAGCTTTGTGTTGCTAACGATGGGGGGGGGGGGGGGGGGAAGAGAGAGAGACTTTGATGGGATATAGTGTCTTGATTCTGTAAAGTCTATAATACACCTGCCCCTTATTTTTGTGACTGTCGCTGGAATCTCTCTTCTTCCCCTGTGGTATAAATCTGTGTTCGGAGATCAATCATCTTAATTTGGAATTGAGGAGGTGGGAGTTAGGTTGGAGGCTGCCTTTCCCTTTCACATCAGTGGATTCTCTAAGCCAGGCTCCACTGAAGAGCTCCTGGTTCTCTGCCAAATTCCCCTCCAAATGAGGGCAAAGAAAGTGTAACAGTACTGCAAACATGCCCAACACAAAGGCTCTGGGTTCTCTTCCTCTAGAGTAATTTCCTGCAACTAGGTATTTAGTAGAGTCCCTAGCACCTCAATGGTTAGTGCTCAGTGCTGCCCCATTGGGACCGAGTTCCATGGGGATGAGTGTGGTGCATTGAAGGAAAGAATATTTTCTCCTCCCCCAAATCTGTTGGGAAGCTTCTAATTTTCTCCCCCTTTCTTTGTTGTCTGCCATTGGTTAGGGATTTCACTGCACCAGGTTCCTTGGTCTTTCATTCACACACACTCTTTGCTTCTGCAGAAATTCCAGATTTCCTGACGGAAGAAGAGTGTAAGCTGATTATCCACCTGGCTCAATTGAAAGGGCTGCAGAAAAGCCAGATCCTGCCTACTGAAGACTATGAGGAGGCCATGGAAATGATAGAAATCAGCCAAATGGACATCTTCAACCTGCTGGACCACAACCAGGATGGGCAGCTGCAGCTCAAAGAGGTAGAGAAGTGGAGAGAAACCTAGAGAGGTTTGATATCGGAACTCAAGAAGAGAGGCTGTTGTGAAGTTCCTCATCCTTGTATGGCTAACTGTACCAAGGCATGGCTGAGCCCAGCCCAGCACATTTCATTACTTAATTGGAGGAGGTCAGGTCTCTACAGGACTGCAGCATGGAAGGGAGACTTCTTCTCAATCTGAGAAACGTTCAGTAGCAGTGATCCTGCTGTGGGGTTGCTAGGAAATGTCTGCTCTGATCAGCTGGGCAAAGGCTCCTATGCAGAGATAAGAGAGAGTGTGCAGTTTTGTGGTGTTTCGTATCTTCAGGGCTGTAGTTGGCACTGGGAGGGCTTTGCTTGGTGAAGCCTGCATAGCTAGCCATGCCTTCCCATGGTGGGCAGGGCACTGCAGAGTCACTGGTTAGAATGATAGATCGGTGTGTAAGCTACTGAGTCCGCTAGGGTAAGCAAGTGCAGAGAAGGCCTCAGAATGAATGCGGCCATTGTGTTACAGCACAGGATTGGGAGTCACGACTTGGATCCCAGTAGTGCTTCTGACTCACTGTGTGACCCTGAGCAACTCATTTTCCCTAGATGTGCGTCACATTTCCCCAGGTGTAGAATGGCGCCAATGACACTTACCTGAGGGCACGTCACAAAGGAGGGTATGCAGCTGAAAAACGCTATGTAGTTGCTGAGTATTGCTCTTGATCATAGTGTGACTGCAGGACAGGCCTTCTTCCTCCAAAGCCTGGAGTCTGTCTGCAGCTCTCTGAGGTGTTTCCTTCCTGGATCCTCTTCAGAGAGCAAGCATTTCTTTCTAAACTGTTCCCTTCGAAAGTCTTTACATGGCACAAGTGAGAACATTAACTCTGTATCTGTTCTGTTGACTCTCCCTCCAAGGGAAAGGAAGACACCTGCTGCCTTTGCTTGGCTATTGGCTGGCTTACTCCCAGTTGTGCTTTTATGATGGCATAAACTGAAATGTTAGAGCAGGCGCTGGTCACACTGCTATAGCTAAGGTTGCAAAATAGCTTCCATTTGAATCCCTTTCTCCTCTAGCTGATGTCTTTCAGAGAAGCTCTCTCAGGATTCAGAGCTACCAGCCCGTAGGGCAGGGGTAGGTAACCTATGGCACGTGTGCCGTGAGCTGATTGTCAGTGGCACTCACACTGCCCGGGTCCTGGCCACCGGTCCGAGGGGCTCTGCATTTTAATTTAATTTTAAATGAAGCTTCCTAAACATTTTTAAAACCTTATTTACTTTACATACAACAATAGTTTGGTTATATATTATAGACTTATAGAAAGACCTTCTAAAAACGTTAAAATGTATTACTGGCACGCGAAACCTTAAATTAGAGTGAATAAATGAAGACTCGGCACAGCACTTCTGAAAGGTTGCCGACCCCTCACGTAGGGTTTAATTAGCATTACAGAGAAACGAATCATTGCCCAGGATGTGACTATCTTACTCGTAATTTCAGGTGCTGACCCACACCCGCCTAGGGAATGGCAGGTGGATGACCCCTCAGAGCATCCGGGAGATGTACACGGCGGTCAAGGCAGATCCTGATGGCAATGGTGAGAGGAGCTTTGAAATACAGCCTCTGAGAATCCCTTTTATCTCTAAAAAAACAAGAAGAAGTCTGGTGGCACCTTAAAGACTAACAGATTTATTTGGGCATAAGCTTTCGTCACATCTGAAGAAGTGAGGTTGTTTTTGTAGATACAGACTAACACAGCTACCCCCCGATACCTTTTATCTCTAGCACACTGGAGACCAGATCCACTGCATAATGGAGAATCCTTTGGGTGCACTCTGCTTTGTTCCTCCTTAGTTAGTTCTTGGGGACCTGCAGCCCCTTTAATCACCAGAGCTGTAAGATGCGGCCGCCACACCCCCACCTTCTTGGGGCGAGTTGTGTCTCCTTCCTGCCGCTCACAGATTTGGAGCGCTGCCCTGCTAGCTCCCCTTCCTGATGAAAGGGTGTCGGGGTCAGTGGACATGAAGGCAGTTTCCTCAGTCAACTCTTGGTGCTTCTCCCCCTCTCTCTTGCCATCAGCGTTTTAATATATTCCAAGAGCCCAGTTCCGCCCGTCCTTCCTCTGGCCTTCCAAGAGCTCCCGCTGTCCCAGGCATGCAGTTTAACCTCTCCTGCTCTAATTAGAGCGCGTCAATTGAGTGACTCTCCATTTCCTAATCAAATTAAGTAAACATGCAGTCTGTGCCCACTCACTTCCAGTCGCCTGGCGCTCTGAGCAGCCCTGAGGAACTGCTTTGGAGCAGGGGAGCAGCATTTGGTGAATGGGAAATTTGGCTAAATATCCGGTCAGCACGCTTGCCTCAGTGCTCTCTTGGCTCCTGATGTCCTTGGCTGGGGAAAGGGCGGATGATCTAACTGTCTGTGGTGTTTCCACCATGCTGAACTTTAATAAATGAGAAGCTTCAGTTCTACTCCCGGGGCCGTGCTCTGTGCCATTGGCAGGGCCTCACTTCCGGAGTCCTGCTCCCCTCCATTGTTACCAGCACAACGGGCAGGCCAGGTCACAACGTGGATGTGGCACTGTGTCCTTAGAGGCAGGCAGAAGTGGGGGACAGGGAAGTGGGGACAGAAGGATGTGTGCAGACAGCTGGAAATGGTGACAGCGAATAGTTCAGCTGAGAGTGCCAGCATCTGGGGAAACTGTCCTAACTTTCCCTCTGACAAGCCCCCTTCTTCCCTCTTGGGAAAGGGGACAGTGGAGCTCTATTCCCAGCTGTTGCTATGAACCATAATTTCTTGTCAGCACAGTGAGTTCTCTGAAGTTCAGGGGCAGCTGGTTTGGGTGTTTGGTTTTCCTTTTGGAGGCAAACATTTCTAATCCACAGTTAGATGTGCAGAGCTGTCTGGTTGCTGTGCTGGCCTATGAGGTTGCCACACTGCCAGAGTACGACACCTGGGGCTAGACACCAAATCTGATTCTTCATAAAATAGAAAATGTCAGGGTCTTCCGTAAACTGGGAAAGGCAAAAAGATACTCCCGCCCTCTGCTACTCATGCATCACCATTACAGTGGAGAGTCCAGGCATACATGTCAGGACACCCATGGAAGGAAATGTCTGTGTTTTAATGGAAGCCACCTTTTACATCTCATTTCTTGATTATTGTCACTCACAGTAACCAGAACATACTCTGTTGCATTTGCCTTTCACATTTCTCTTTGAATTACATAAATGCAGAAAAGCTTCACAATCAGCTTATAAATTGTTTGGCATTCACTGTTTAAAATTGGCAGATAAAATATTTGTTTGAAATGTGGGCAGAGTCCTTCTGCAGAGTTTTCAAATCAGAGTCCGTTTATTCATCCAAGTAACAAATCCATTTAAAGGGGCAATGCAGCGTTTTAGCTAAGGCATTTCAAAGGGCAAATCTGGAGATGGTGTTTATTTCTTTATAGTAGATTACTTTGTGTTCTTTAAGAGCTCTTCACAGTGAAAATGCAGGTAACCAAAATGTAGCCGCAGAGTTCTACATCTCCTGGCTGTTGTATTCCTAGAGTTCCCAGCAAGGCCTCTGCCCAGATAAAGACAGAATATTGCATGCTGGGACCTGTTGTCTTCACTGGTGCATCTCCATATTAGAGACAAAAGCAAATGCAATCTTCTCTATTTAACACCTGTCAGATGTGGCTCTCTGGCTACCAATGAGTTGCCAGTGCAGCCCTTAGACAGAGTTGCAGGCCCTTGGAATGGCGGTGCCTAACTATCCCTGAAGGCTGGACACTACCAGGGAAACGAGCGCCTGGGCCAGAAAGCTGAAGAGACAGCCTGCTTTCCTTCTCTTTCACAGGTGTGTTGAGTTTGGAGGAGTTTAAACAGCTAAACATTCGTGACTTCCACAAGTACATGGGGAGCCAGAAAGTGAAGATGAGCGATCTGGTGCGGAACAGCCAACACACGTGGCTGTACCAGGGTGAGGGGGCACATCAGGTCATGAGGTCCATACGACAAAGGTAAAGGCATTGGCAGGGTCAGGATGCTGTGTAGACACGGCCATCATGTCGGAGGAAAGGTGGGCTGGACACACGTAGGGGGCGATATACACATAATGCTAAGCAGCTGTGCCTGGGGTCCCAGGACAACAGGAAGTGGTGGTGGTCTGTTCAGTCCTCATGGAGTGAGAGCGTTTGGAAGACAGGGATCACTGAATGCTGACACCGAAGAGGGAGAGTCCCATTAAGGCTTGAAATTCATCTACAAATGCATTGTTCTGTGGACAGAAATGAAGCCTTCAGCAACTCTTTGCTTCTGGGAGCTGCCTCATAGAATCACAAAGACTCAGTGTTACATGGGATAACTAATGGAAACATTCACCGGTGAAATTGTTACCCATTCCCAGTGTTAGCTAATTTGCCAGTAATTATGTGCATTTACTTTAACTACTCGTACATCTCACCTGGATCTCTCCCCAGTAGAACTGACTGCTAACAAATGTCGCTTTATTCCAATTTAGCTAAGCCAGTTTAATCCTCTGAGCATACATCCAGTGATAAGCCTCGCTGTGATGGTGTGGCCCCATTTGTCCATCCATTGAGGTTGGATTCGGCCCTGCACAGACTTCAAACCCAGCCCTCCTGGGACACTCATTCACTACAGATGCAGCTGAAAGTCACTTCCATCTCCTGGCAGATCATTTGGCCTCAGTGGGCTTGAGAGAATTAGTTGAGCCATCAGGAAGGGGAGCTAGTCCTGGCCTAATAAGTGGGTGGCTAAAGTGGTTCGAGACCTAAAAGTGGCTCTTGTCCACCGTCCTCTTCAGTGTGTCCCAGAAAGAGAACTGGTCCCAGTGTGTTATATGCCACCTTGACCAGAGTGGGTCAGCAGCTGCTGTTAACTGGAACCCATGGGCTCCTGATGCAATGCCAACATGACCCTTATTTGGGCAGTATTGGGGTGTCCCTGCTGAAGCAGAAGCTTACTGTTCCAAAGGCTGCTATTAAAATCCTTTGTAGGATTTGGAGATTCTCAGAAGCCAGAGCCCACATAATCCTGGTACAGATTTCATGATCCAGGCCTAGCACCTACCCCAAAGAGGTAACTAGTCTGGGTTCTTACAGTGTATCTGAGAGGTTCCTGCTCACTTTGGGGATGATCAGAGATGTAGGAAATCCTAGAGCACAAAGGTCTGGTCTCATTGCTTGCTTCCCATGCACCTCAGTCCTGTTGGGGACAATGCAGAACAGGAAGCAGAGGGATGGATGAGAAATGTGATAAGGCTATTGATAGCTAAGTCTTTCTGCCCTTCCATGCAGTCCTGTCATGGTCCCTCTGCTTTGCTATGGATCTCTGAGCTCTGGAGGGCCATTTGCAGGACCCTTGGGAAGGGGAGGACATGGCACCTGAAGGTCCCTGGAGACCTGTGCACAGAAAGGAATCTTTCCCAGCAAGTGGCAGCCCTGCTGAGCGAGAGGAGCTTAGCCAGGAAGTTTCTGA
This sequence comes from Malaclemys terrapin pileata, assembly GCF_027887155.1. NCBI lineage: Eukaryota > Metazoa > Chordata > Testudines > Emydidae > Malaclemys > Malaclemys terrapin. Next base: position 1,473,576 of record NC_071511.1, on the reverse strand, counting down.
TTAACACTGACTAGGCTTTCTGCTCCATTGTTCTGGCTGTCCAGTTCTGCAATGGGTCCCCTCATTCTGTATGCACTAGGTGTGGTGTTGTGCACAGTCTTTCCAAAGAAACTCAGGTATAAAAGTACACCTGGTACCTGCTGGTCCTCTGGACTCCAAGGTCCTCCGAGCAGGGAGGTGTTGGTCACTGGTCCGTTTCAGCCGCTGTATAGTGCTGATGCTGACTGTGCAGTGAGTAAACCTCGCTGAGTGTTTAGCAGAAACATGTTTTGCAGTTGTCTTGTAAGCAGGGTTGGGTATTTGGTGACCTTTCTTCTTGGCACGAGGCCTTTTGCTACTGAAACGAGGTGACCTACCAATTGACTTAAATGACAAATGTCACCTTCTGCCCCTGGCTGATTGCCACACTGTGTGTTCTCATGCAGTTTGATTCATTCAGGCAAAGCCCCCTCTAGGGTGCTTTTGAACGTGCATTGGCATGTCCCCTTTACATCAGGCTCCTGGCTTCTGCTCAGGGTTGAGGGGGCTTGGGTTTACACCCAGTATTCTCTCTAACTGCGTCTCAGCTGAGAATGAGATGCCATGGGGAAACCAGGTGCTGGGGCTGAGTGAGGCTGTGAGGCAGGCGGGATCCTACAGGAGTGATTCAAAAGGGAGGAACCAGCTTCCCTGCACTTAGATCCCTCCTGGAGACTCTTCTACCCTGACACCTGCGTGAAGTCCCCAACTCATAAGACCAGGGAGAGAGGCTGTGGGATAATTTATACACTTGAGAACCATCAATGTGTCTTATCAAGGCCTTGACTAGTTATCACTGGGCCTACTTGCTGCAGCTCTTCTCCTCTGTCCTCCTCTTTGCTTCTTTGAGGCAGGAAGCGTCTCCCTGTCTGTAGAGCACGGTGCACATTCCTGGTGGCCATAGTGGGATTCATAAAATCATAGAAGATCAGGGTTGGAAGGGACCTCAGGAGGTATCTAGTCCAACCCCCTGCTCAAAGCAGGACCAACCCCCAACTAAATCATCCCAAGCCAGGGCTTCGTCAAGCCAGGCCTTAAAAACCTCTACAGATGAAGGTTGGCTTGTTCTGCTTCTCCCCAACCTGCTTTCCGGCTTCCCCAGGGTGATGCGCTTGACCCGTCTACCTCCTGAGATTGTGGAGCACAGCGAGCCGCTGCAGGTTGTGCGGTATGACCAGGGAGGGCACTACCACGCCCACATGGACAGCGGGCCGGTGTTCCCAGAGACGGCCTGCAGCCACACCAAACTGATCACCAACGAGAGCGCTCCCTTTGAGACCTCCTGTCGGTGAGTCGTGCACTCAGCTGTTAGCTTCACACCAAGCCGGCTTGGTGACAGGGCTCAGTCTGGGAGCAGATTTAAAAGGAGACCTATCTAAAGTGATCTCAGTGTGAAACGTGGGGCTAAAGGCAGCTCACTTCACTGCACATAGATTGTGGGTTTGCTTGCTACCTTGCTCAACTGAAATGGGAGTGAGAGGGTTAACCCCTTTGGTCCCTCTGGCCAATACAAGGAGAGTCACTGACTAGCTCCAGGAAGCTGTTGGCCCATCCCCACTGGATGCTAGAACAGTGCTCCATAGTGGGGATAATCCTGCATTTTAGCCACACCCTTGAGAGCAGATGAGATGGTCCCTGTTAGCCTTCTCCTTGGAGAACACTCTATTCAGGCTCTGGGCCAGGCGATACATGCTTGAGCCCCTATGCACGTGCCAGCAAAGCTAGCCCATTGGTTGTGGGGACAGAGTTTAGGGAAGGGCTTGTGCGACAGCCTGTGGGTATCTTCACTATTCCAGTTGCACCCTGTAAGCAGCTGTGCTCTCTGTCTTACAGCTACGTGACCGTGCTGTTCTACCTGAACAATGTGACGGGGGGAGGAGAGACCATCTTTCCTATAGCTGATAACAGAACCTATGAAGAGATGGTAAAAGAGCCTCTCCCCCACCTGCCCCCATCTGTGTTCTTGCTGGCCCCTGAGTTTGTTGGATGTGGTTGGGGAAAGGCGAATTTGGGGCTTGGGTTTACACATGCTAGTCTCTTTAATTAGGGGAAAGGAGAATGTTTTAAACCAAGTGATAATGAATGTGACAAAGCCCAAAGGGAAGAGACTAGTACAGGGGGACACAGGAGCACCTCCTGAGGAGAGAGACAGTGCCCTAGCACAGGTTCTGCTTTGCTGCTTGCCTCTTGGCAGATTTCCTTGCAGGAGGATGAAAGCTCTTCTCATTGCATGCACTTTGCTGTGCATGAAGGGAACAGAGACTATTCAGATGGCCAGAAGGATAGCAGAGCACCTGGGGCAGGGTGGGGAGGGCAGGCAGCTCACTGACTTCTGTACTCCCTACATTGGCTGCTGCAGATATGAGGGGAGCCTCCTGTTCTGCCTAATGCAAACGTAGAGCTGATTTCATGGAAGGGGCTGATAAAGGGGGATACAATGGAGCGGGGCAGAGGCTCCTCATCCCAGTCCTGTTTACAGGGTAATGTTTATTCTCATGTCTTTTTCTCAGTCTCTGATTCAGAATGATGTTGATCTACGAGACACACGGAAAAATTGTGATAAGGGCAACCTGCGAGTGAAGCCACAGCAGGGCACTGCTGTCTTCTGGTACAACTACCTGTCAGATGGGGAAGGTACTGTCCCACCTCAGCACTACGCCTGTTGGGAGGGGAAGAGAGAGGATTTGGGAGGACAGCAGCCTGTTTCTTTGGGCCTCGCTGTTTGTGTGTTGTGGGTCGGGGCATTTCTTCACATGAATTCTGAAAGGATGGCCAAGGAGCAGCAGCCAGGAACTGATGAGCACTGCTGAATTCTCCTTGGTAGTAGCTGGGCAAATCTTCCTGTGTTTACAGCCAGAAGACCAATGGTTCCTAACGGCAACTCACTGGCTGCCTGGTGCTCCAGCATTGTGCCCCAGATTCTCCACAGGGGGAGCAGGGCCCAACCACTGTTGGTGGCCCCAGCAACCAATGCCAAGGTGGTGCATCCAGGAATGTCAGGGAGGGGCTGCTACTTTGTCTCCCTTCCCCCCAGTCACAGCCCAGGAGGCTGTGGCCACAAGAAAAACCCCTGGTGGCTGCATTTGAGACGTGCTGCATTCGATTTTGAGATCGTGGTGGAGAAAGGAAAGGGGATTACTTGTGCCTTGTGAGCAGCCTGTGGTTTCACTACAGGAAATCCCAGCAGAGGGTAGTGAGGCACCACTGCAGTGGGGAGACTGAAGGACAGGTCTGGGCTCCAGCCACTGCACAAGACTAGAAAGCGCCTCGTGTGCTGTCATTGAGATCCCAACAGCAAACACACAGAATACAGAGACTAGCTGCTGATGTGAGTTTGATGCAGAGTAGGTCAGAGAGAATCAGTGGTGCTGTTGGAAAGTGCTGGGGGTCAGCTAGAGCTGCTGTAAAGTCCAATGTTTCTTTTACACGATACGATGAATTATTTTAAAAGACAGATTTTACCTTCCAGCACCCATGGGATTTTGCCTTTCAAAGCCTTCTACTGACAGCATCTGTCATTTCTGTCCTGCTTTGAAAACTGTTCTTCACATCCACCAGCGTTAAGTCCCTAGGTGGTGATTAGTTAGCTAGCTATGGCAAAGCTAATCCCTGGCGTTCTCCCTTAAACCAAGTCACTGTCCTAAAATCCTAGTAGCTGACGTGGTCTGACATCTCCTTTTGGGCTGGATTGTTGTACTTGTCAACAGGAGAATATGTGCAGGCCAGAAGTTAGTCCTCAGCCACATGTCTGTCTGTGCTCCACTGCCCTAGGGAGACACTGCGGGGTTGTGAGGTACAGTAGAGTGCAGTGCTTCCCAATGTGACAGTTGTGGTTTGTTTTCCTTCTGCAGGCTGGGTTGGCGACCTGGATGAATATTCCCTGCATGGAGGCTGCCTCGTCACTCGAGGAACCAAATGGATTGCCAACAACTGGATCAATGTTGATCCCAATAAGAGGCGTCAGATCCAGTTCCAGCAGGAGATGGCTCGCTATGCCAAAGAGGGGGATGAGGCTCAGAACGAGTGGACTGTAGATAAATCCTACAGCAACGTGCATGTGGAATTGTAGTGTCCCAGCGCAGCTGGGCTTGGAGGTGCCTCTTCAGTAACACTGTGGGACCCTTTTTGCACTTGCCAGTTTAGTTTATATTGATTTAAGTCCTTTGGTATTCTACCCTTCCCCCTCCCCACACACATCCCCGCAGTGGTCTCAGGCTCGGCGGTAGCCTGCATCTCTGTTGGTGAGACTGGGGAAAGCACTACAGTAACGAGCCTGTTGGGAAGCAGGCCTCATGCTAATGAGACAGAGGTTGAGGAAGATTTTGACGACAAGGTGTATTTTTATTTCAGGTTTGATTTTTCGTGTGAGAGGTCAAAGTATCAGTGAGCCCTGCCCAGCTGAGGCTTCTTGCCTCTCCAGGCAGGGCCTTCTCCAGGGGAAGGCGCAGTCAGAGGCACTGCAGAGTTTCAACCCCTCTTCATCCTGGGTCTCAATTTTATTTATTTATTTATTTATCATTGAAATGGATTCAGTCTCTCTTTAGCTGCCTCCCAGGGGTTTCCTTGGCACCTGCCAGTTTCTGTCCCTAGAGTATCCTGCTGCTATTACCTCCAGAGCACCAGAGCATCATCTCATCTCTCTTGACCAGTAATTGGCAGCACTGTCAGCCAAGCCAGAGCCCTCTGGTATGGAGGCTGTATAATCCAGGAGGGAATGTGGGAAGTGGGGTCACTGAGCTTCTGCATTAAGTCACTTCCCTAAATTCCAGCCCCATGATGTGAGACTGATCAGGGGGCAGAGGGGTGTCAGTCCTCCGGTATTAGTAGGAAGGGAAGTATTTCAGGTGCGGCTGTGTGCCTATGGAGATCTTAGATTCACCATTAGAATTATACTCTTTCTCAGGGGTTGATGTGGTTCTGAAATGCTTTTATGTTGTGTTGACTATCAGGGAGAAGGGAAGCTTTTATGTGCAATAGCAGCAGAGCTGATTAAGGGCGGGGGGGAGAGTTTCACTCTAACCCTGTGATTTATGTGGCTGCCTTGTTAGGTGTTTGACTGTTTCCTGAAGGTTCCTTCTGCCAAGTGATTCTTTCCACCCCAGTCACAGAGCTACGTATTTATGCCAATGTCTCTGTAGCAAATTGGAAGCGCGTGAGGGGAGTGACTCCAGTGCCTCTCTCCGGACAACTGAACAGAAGAGGTCTCTGTGTATCATCATCCGATCCTCACGTGCTGAGGAGTTGGTCACTCCCGGCTCGCCTCAGCTTGAAGCATTTTCTTCCCTAACTGCTTTAGATTTCAGTCAGTGGTCTCTTTTTTGTGGGAAGGAAACAATTTGAAATGTAGTGAGGAGTGGAACAGATCCCTGCCTTGCCACAGCATAGGGCATGGGCTGAATGCATGACTGCAAGCTCTGGAGATGGGATTTCTTCACGGCTAGTACATCTGGAAAGTCAACAAGCGAAGGTCCATGCAGCCCTTAGGGCTGAGTGAGCCTGTTGGATGTACAGCCATCTGCTGAGGAAGTGGCTGAGGTGGGAGCTGGGTTGGTTGGGTTGGCTTTATTTATTTATTTATGTATAAGGCTGCTGAACTGAGGAGAGGGCTCAGTGTGCTACTTTAGTGCCTCGTGTTTAGCCCTAGGGCCAGGTGGATGCACTGATGATCACAGCTCTGTCTTAGTGTAAGAGTACTAGGTTACATGCCACGCTAGTGAGAGAGAACTTCTGACCACAGTCCTGCTGCAAGTTACCCTGCCAAGCAGGAGGATTAGCCATGACAGAAGGTGGGAGCAGGGAAGTGTTGCTATGAAATCTAATTCCCTTTCATTGCTCTCTCTGGGTTTTGGGAGCAGTTTGAAATGTTCAACAGAACATGTGCCCCAAAGAATGGGAGCTGTCCTGTTGCCCCAGCACTAGGGAACCGGGTATGTTGCTAGTAGTTGTTCCTGTGTTACTATACTGCTACTCAAGCAGAAATAGGAGATGTACTAAGCTAGTAATGCATGTTGCCACCATGCAACCCTCCCAGACAAGGAGACCAAGAGGACCCTATCAACATTCTGTGTCTCATAGGAATGTGCATCCAGAAACAAACCTGCATTAGGGGATCTCCTGCCACGGGCACTGCAAAGGGTTAACAGTGTATTTATAGCATTTCGCTCTCTTCCAGGTGCACACTGGAACCCTGCTGCCACTTAGTGAGTAGGTAGCAGGAGTGTATTGTAAAGGGTCTTCTGGAAGAGAGTAACCCCAGTTGTTTGGTAGCAGGAATATAAACAGGACTCCAATGACCTGTCCTGTTCAATGCAGCTTGAATCTGACCAGTTGGAACCCTTTCTAGCTGTATGTACTTGACTGGGATTCTTGGGTTTGGTGTGTGCTTTGGGGGTGCTGCTGCCCCTTCCTGTGTTCTTTCCACTTTACCAGCAGAGACTAATCTAAGAATGGAGGATTTTGTACATTATTTTTTTAAGATGTAGCTCGGATGCTTTCTTCATAGGGTGATGTGATGTCATTTTATTTATTCGCCAGAAGGCATGACTTTTTATTGGCTCTGCCACGTCCAAGCCTGCAATCAATCTTTTTGCTACTCTTAGCTCCTTTTGAGTGACTTGGCACGGTCAGTTGCATGTGCAAATGACTGACCAGAGTCTGCCCTTGGTTTTCTGTGTTTTCCATATCCTCATGTGCACTCAATACGTTTTTCATCCCTTATTTAATATTTATTTAATTTATTGTATCCATGTGCAAAGAAGCCAGGCTGTCTGTCCTGAAAATAAAGTTTTGAAAACTCTGACTCGGGTGTGAGTAATGTTCGTGTGTCCAGGTGCTGACTGTGCTTCTTCTGCAAACTCTCACCCTTAGCAGCAGCGTGAGGATTCGGGACCCTCTGGCACCTGTTCGTGTCATCCCAGCACGAGGGGGTGGCATGTTGTGATGCTGCATTGTAATGTTACAACCCTGCCTGGGGAAACGCTGCGGGGGGCACGACCTTATGACAGGTTGTCTTATGAAAAGACGACTAAGTGAGTGGAGGTGGGGCCACTAGAAATGCCGCAGGTCGGTGCCTAGGACACGTAACTATTAATCCTGTTACCGCAGGCGGGCCTAGGGCCCGGGGTGCTCGGCGCTGCACAGAGCTGAGCCGCAGGGGCTGTCGGCACGAGAGAGCCGGGAAGCCAGGGGTGCAGGCGGCCCGGCCACGTGAGCAGCGGGCCCAGGCGCCACGAACGCTGGCAACAGCCCTAGCGACCGCCGGCCAATGGGGCGCAGCGTTAGAGACCCGGGACGCGGAGCGGCTCGCGGAGCAGTAAGGAGCCTCTCGATTGGTGGGTGGAGTGTGGGCGGGGCCGAGGCGTGTGAGGTGAATTGATCTCGCGCTTCCGGCCGGGCTGGGGGCTGGCGCGAGCCCGGGGTAGAGTCAGGGCCGCGCGGGGCTATGGCGGCTCCCCGGGCAGCCCCGGCCATGGACTCGCGGCTGCTGCGCGCGCCGGTCACGGCCCTGCGGTTCGTGGGGGGAGCCTGGCTGGTGGCAGGTGGGGCCGGGCGCGGGGGGGGGGGCTGGGAGCTGATACCCGGGGAGGGTGTGGGGGGGGGGCTGGGTACCCTGGGGGGGGGGAGCTGGGAGCTGATATCCGGGGAGGGGGGGGCTGGGTACCCTGGGGGGGGGGGAGCTGGGAGCTGATACTTCGGGAGGGTGTGAGGGAGGAGGGGGGCTGGGTACCCCGCGGGGGGCGAGCCAGGAGGGGGGCTGGGTACCCTGAGGAGGTAGCAGTGGGAGAGGCAGGCCTGCGTATCCTGGTGGGGCGGCGATGGGTGGGTCTGCGTGGTTCGGTCCCGCCAGGCGACCACGGAGCCTGTTGGGCTGGTCAGCGCTTGCCTGCCGCTGGGGGCGGCTCATCCATGGGCACTTCCTGGGAAGGTTCAGCCCTGCGGCCCCTCCACCATGCCAGGCGGCCCCTGTCCCGGCTGGCTGCTGCCTGGGGGACCCCCTGTCGCGTGAGTGCAGACAGGGGAAGGCCTCTGGCAAAGAAGGGGAAGCTCCGGTGCAGCCTTCGCTGCGGCACCAAGTGCTGCTGTGGTGGGACCAGGCACCCGATGTGGCAGGTGCTGCGCTGGCCCAGGGAGGGCACTGCTGGGAAGGGCTCTGGGTTAACGCCCATCTCTTACTGCCTGTTAGGTGAAGGACCCAACGTGGTTGTGTACAGTCTGGATGCTGACGGCGGAGAGGCGGGGAGCCATTGGCAGAGCGTGCTTCGGAACCATCGCATCCACGGGATCAAGGAGCGGAGGAGTCCCTCCCCAGAAGCCGAGCAGAGGACTCTGGCTGTCTTTGGGGGCAAAGGTCTCATTGTCCTGGAGCTGTGTGTGCGAGGGAAGGAAGTGAGTCTGACTGAACTCTGCCAGCTCTGTGAGCTGCATGACTGGATATGGGATCTGCAGTGGCTGGCGGGCAGCACAGGGACCCTCACTTATGTTGGGTTGGCCCTTGGCCATAACTCTGTGGCACTCTATGACTATGCCAGTCACAGGACCCTGCGGGAGGTGCACTGCGAGGAGAAGTGCATCCTCTACTCTGCTTATCTGGTTGGAGACAGCTGGGATGAGCTGGTGGTAGTGGCTGGCACAGTCTTTAACCAGCTTGTGGTCTGGCGCGTGGCTGATGGGAGCGATGAAGCAGCAAGGATAAAACCCCAGAGGAGGGTCAGTGGGCACGACGGAGTCATCTTTAGCATCTGCTACTTGAAGAGCAAAGGCATATTGGCCTCAGCCTCGGATGACCGGAGCATTAGGGTGTGGGATGTTGGGGACCTGCAAGCGCCTCGTGATCCGGTGCGCTGCCTCCTGGTGTGTTATGGCCACCAGTCGAGGGTGTGGTCTGTCAGGCTGCTGAGTGACTATCTCATCAGCATCGGGGAGGACTCTGCCTGCATTGTGTGGAACTACAACGGAGAGGTTGTTCAGAGCTTTAGAGGGCACAAAGGGCGCAGTGTCAGGGCAGTGGCTGTCCACGAGGCACGGGGCTGGGTGGCCACAGGTGGGGCTGACACTGGAGTTAGACTCTGGCACATTAGAAGACCTGAACCCAATGGGAATGGCCTTGTGCAGCTAAACTTCAGCCCGCCCCATAGGAATGGATCCCCTAAGGCCATAAAGCTGGTGGACGCAAGCCGGCTCCTCGTGATGACTGATGCGGGGGCCATCTACAGCTACGACTTGGCCTCTAAACGCTGGGCTTTTGTCATGGAGGATGCAAACTATCAGTCCTACAGTCTCCTGGAAGTTGTGCAGCTAGCCAAGGGCATCGTGCTGTGTGCCATGGGCAATCTGATGGGGCATGTCAAAGTCTTCCCCCTCTGCTGCCCCACAGAAAGTGAGGAGAAGAGGCTGTATGGGGGAAAGGTCCACAGCCTGAGCTGGGCCGCGTGCCCAGGTGGGGATCCCAGCAAGTGTGTGCTCTTTGCCTCTGGCCCAGGGGGTGTTCTGCTCTGGCTGGAGGTCTCCTGCTGCTCCTCCGGACGACTGGCTTCAGTGGTGGAGAAATGTTGCTATCTCTTGCCAGTCTGCAGGCACAGGTGGCATACAAGCATTGCCTTCTTGCCCCAGGAGGGGCTTCTGGTCTGTGGTGACCGCAGGGGCTCCCTGCTGCTGTTTCCCTGCAGCACAGCTCTGGGATCTGGCACAGAACAGATGCTAAAGGCAGGACAAGAGGATGCTGCCGATGACCCTGTGGGTCGTGGTTCGGTCTGTAAAGACTCAGGTGACAAGCCAGGTTTGATTTCTTCCCAGGGGGAAGGAAACCGCCGCGTCCAAGGTCCCATTTCCCTGCTGTTTGGGCTTCATGGGAAGCTGGGTGTGACCTCAGTGACCTGCCATGATGGCTTTGTTTATAGCACGGGCAGGGACGGCTGCTACCGCCAGCTGCGAGTGCAGGACCAGCAGCTGCAGGTGCTCAGGAAGCAGAAGCCATGCAGAGGGCTGGAGTGGATCGAACAGCTGCACTTCACCCCTGATGGGAACCTGCTGGTGCTGGGCTTCCACGCCAGCCACTTTGTGCTGTGGAGCACCCGGACCAACGAGCAGCTGCACTGTGTGCCATGTGGCGGGGGCCACCGCTCGTGGAGTTACGGCCGCTGGCTGGCTTCCGAGGTCTTTGCTTACATCAAGTCTGGGGACGTCTTGGTCTATCAGAGCAGTTGCAGGCCCAGCAGGCAGCACGTGCTGAGGGAGCCTCTGCATGGGCGGGAGTTGACATGCGTGCGGCACGTGGGCACAATAAGGACCCGCAGGGGCCGGCTGGTGGATATCCTTGTGACCAGCAGCGAGGACATGACTGCCAACGTGATTGCCGTCAGTGAGTTGTCCCATTCATTGGCTACACTCGCAGCCATCGGCGACCACATCTCAAGCGTGAGAGCTCTGGCCGTGGCCAGTGGCAGTTGGCAGGAGGAGACAGCTGACTGGTCTGCTGTCCTGTTCTCTGCCGGGGGCAGGGCTGAGATAGAATGCTACAGGCTCGTGCTCAGCTGTGACCACAATGCCAGGAGTGGCATGGCCTGCCAGGTCATCCACGTAGCCTCCCACCAGCTGGACGAGCACTGGGATCGCATGAGGAACAAGCACAGAGTCATCAAGATGGACCCGGAAACCAGGTAACACCCCAGCCTTCCCCAGGAAAACAGGGATGTGGGCTGGGGCCAGATGGGGAGCTAGTTCCTGTCATGGCCCTGGAGAGCGAGCTTGAGACCCCTGCCCTTCAGTCTGGGCCAGAGCTCTCTTGATGCTGTCGACAGAGACTTCGGGAAGGCTGAGCCCTCCTCCCCCCAGTCACATAGCTGAGGGCCCAGCTGAAATGGGACTTTGCCCTCCTGTCCTGGAGAGCTCACCCAGTGTCCCTCATGCCTCCAGTTGACCTGGAGATTGCCAGGCTGGTGGGCTCTGCCGCCCCCCAGTGTGGAGGCAGGTACTAGGGTGTGGACTCAGTCCCTACTGTTGTCTCCTCTGAGAGGCCAGAGCTGTGTGGTGTGTCGTGCTGTGGGGCTGCCCTGTGGTGCCCAGGCACAGGGGTGGCCAGTGGGCTGACTGGTTACTGTGTTTGCTCCAGGTACATGTCCATTGCAGTTGTGGCTGGTACCGGCGCTCCCTGCCTATTCCTGGCTGCCGCTTGCAGTGATGGATCTGTCCGGTAAGGAGGAGTCTCGGCTCTGACCCCAGAGACCTGGTTCCCCGCCATGGGCTGGCCTGTCCCAGCTTGCCAGGGGAAGGAGACACGGTATGATCCAGAGAGGGCGCAAAGCCCTGGAGGAAGAGATGCAGCAGAGTGGGCGCGATGAAAGCAGCTGCTCCCCTGGCCTCCCTAACTCCACCTGTGTGCAGCCTGTGAGGCAGGGGCTGGAAAGCGCTCCCCCTTCCCCAGCTGCTCCCCTCCTCTCTGGGTCGGGAGAACACCCTGAATCTAGCCACAGGGGCAGGAGAATTGGCACCTGGGCAGCGCTGCTCCCTTGCCCTGACAGCCTTTCCCTTGCTGCTCCTGCAGGATCTTCCTGATGCTGGAGCCTGCCCAGAAGCTGCGGCTTGTGGCCGATTCCTTTCACCACCAGCGCTGCGTCCTGAAAGTGGAGACATTTACGCACAGGGTAGCGGGAGACAGGAGGTGAGCACCGTTTGCCTTTGCCGCATTGGGCCTCCCTGCAGCTAGATGGGGAGAGCCGCTTTTAGCTGTGATTGGAGGAGAGCAGACGAAGGGGAGGGGTACAGGGAGGCTCATGCCCCCTCACCCTCAGGATAGCTTTGCCCTGGCTCTTGACCACCAAACCTCCCATTAATCCCAGCGGAGCTTGCATGGATAGGAGCCTCCGTGGTCCCATAGTCTCGGTCCTGCGGGGATCTAGGGATGCTTTGTGGCAAACCTACCCTCACCGGCACTCCAGGGCCAGTACAGCTGCAGGCCTCGGCTCTGTGGTCGGATTAAATGCTGGAGAACGGAGGAGCCGAGATCCAAAGGTTTGCTCACTGCAGGGGCTGGAATCGCTGCCGACTCCCCATTGGGTCCCACCTAGGGCAGCTGGTTTGTGCACTGAACAATCTACACTTAGTTCAGCCAGGAGCCTCCCCCAATGTGTTTGGTTTCCCAGGAGACACTTCCTGTGCAGCGCTGCCACTGATGGGAGTATTGCATTCTGGGATATAACTGCCACCATTGAGCATGCTGCAGCCGCCCAGGAATTGGCGAGTGGAGAGCTGCAGCCCCTCGGTAGGTGTTTCCCAGCTTTCCTGTCTGTACTGATTGTAGAAATATCCTCTGGAGTCGCTGCAGCTGTGTCAGCAGCGGAGGTGACTGTTGCTGCGTGCCCTTGGTTATCATTGAGCTCTTCTTTTCTCAGCTCTGGGGGCCCCGTCCCTGACTGTCCTGGCTCACAGCTGTGGCGTGAACAGCCTCCACGTTCGGCAGACAGCGGCAGGACGGTACCTGGTGGCCAGTGGCAGTGATGACGGCTCCATCCACATCTGTTTCGTTGCTGTGGATACAGCCCTGAGTGAACCATCCCCCTCCCTTCCTTGGGCCGTAGTGCCCCCTGGAGCCAGCGCCGGGGCTCGCATTCTCCTGCTCGAGGCGTTCTCAAGGCCATGTGCCCACGCGGCCCATGTGACGGGACTCAGGGTCTTGCGGCCAGACCTGCTGGTCTCCGCCTCTGTGGACCAGCGCCTGACGCTTTGGCGTCTGGGCAAGGACAGCCTCGTCTTCCTGGGCAGCAGGTTCTGCCACGTGGCAGACGTAGCTGAACTGGATTGCTGGGGAAGCGAGGAGCAGGGCTATGGCTGTGTGCTCTGCGGGCAGGGCCTGGAGATTGTCTGGGGCAGGGCCGGAGCAGGTCCCCAGCAGCTCCCCTCCTGCGGGGCGTTGGAATAAAGGGGAGCACATGGCAAGGCCTGAGCTGCCTTATTCGGGGGTTGGGGGGAGAGGCTGCCTGCCTGTTGCCACAGGAACCACAGAGCCTCTAAACCCTCTCTCCAGCTGGCACCCATCCTGCCGCTTCACCCTGGTCCTAGTCCCCGGGGAGCTGGCACGTCAGCCGAGGATGCATCTCAAACACTGGCAGTTCCCTCTGGGCAGAGCAGCCTGGGAACCCAGCGGGGCCTTGCCCAGGCCTGCTAGTGACCCTAATAACACTTGGCTGTTCCGGAGCCCCGTACCCCAGGGGACTGCAAGCCCTTGCCGTGCTGGTGAAACCCCATACCTCTTGGGAGCTGGAGCAAGGCAGCTCGATCCCTGTCTGCCACATGGCAAAACTGAGTCACGGTGTGGGAGTGACGAGCAGGGGCCCATGGAGTTGAGAACAGAACCCAGGCGTTCTGACACCCACCCCTGCTGGGTACACACTCGGCATGCTGTGTGCTGGCTGGCTGCTCAGCTCCAGGATGGACGTTGCGGGGTTGCCTGGCTTGGCTGTGCCTGACAGCATGTCCTGACCGCAGAGCCCTTGAAGGGGTCCCACGGCTGTGTGTCAGGGTCTGACAGCGCCGCCTGGACGAAGGAGACGTCCTAGCCCCAAGCTGAGATGGCAGCTGCTGGGGAACACGCAGACCCCGAGTGCCACGGCCATGAGCAGTTTTGTTCCCCATCCCCAGGCTCCACCGGTGGGTGGTGCCTGCACTGTGCCCTGGGGACTTGGGGCCAGGGTGCGATGCACTTGGAGATGCTTTGTGCTGCTGGCTCCTCTCCGGCTCAGGCTGAGTAATTCGGTGCCCTGCAGCCTGGGCTGGCTGGGGTGACGTGCTCTCCAAGCGCCACGTGCAGATTTCATAGCTCTGGATTGCAGTTTGCGGAGGCTGTGCCAGGCCCCTTTGTGCAGCCCAGCTATTGTGCACTGACAGCTCCATGGCCCTTGGGCCAGTCGCTCAGGTGAGCTGCTGGACGGGCTGTCAAGTCGGATGAGCTGCAGGGGAAGTGAGGAGCACAGAACGAGGGACACTGCACCGCAGGGGGAGGTGGCCCGTGCGCTGCCCTGCGCCCTCGCAGCACACCAGCCTGACCTGGACCATCCAGGGAGACAGGGCAGAGCCTGAGTGACCTTCCAGAGGTGGCTCTTCAGGAGAGCAAAGCAAAGGGCAGCCCCCGGAGGAGCCTAGGCAGGCACGGGGGCTGCAGGCAACAGGAACCTCTGTGACCAATGCAGTTGGCTGACAGCACTGCCCACAGCGGGAGTCACCAGCTGGCCAGGCTGCACCGCGAAGATGGAAGTGACCCCATCCTTCGGGAGGAGCCAGGTGACTGGGAGAAACAAGGAAGATGGTGCCGGGGACCAGCTGGCCAGGACAGGTATGGCGCTGTCTTGGTGCAAGGGCACCACCCTGGGGGCTGCAGGGGCTAGTGTTTGACTGGGAGAGTCTCGTGTTCCTGGGGGCAGGAAAGCTTCAACTTCTCTTTCTCAGGCTGGTACTGTCAGGGCTTGGTAGCAGCGGCGCAGCCAGTGCCACACGGACGCGTAGACCACAGGGTCACCGCTCCTGCCAGCTCGCTGTGGGGCCTCACTTCACTGCTGAGCCCGCCAGGCCTGTGTTGGGCTGATGGGTCTGGACAGAGCAGTGGGGGAAGGGCCTGAGGCAGAGCTGTGGGCGGGGGCCCAGGACTGGAACAGCAGGGGTCTGGATCGGGGTGTGGCAGAGCTGTGGGCGGTGGTCTGGATCAGGGTGCAGCAGAGCTCTGGGCGGGGGCCCAGGACTGGAATGGCAGGGGTCTGGATCGGGGTGCGGCAGAGCTGTTGTGGGGGGACGACTGGATCGGGGTGCAGCAGAGCTGTGGGCGGGGGTCTGGATCAGGGTGCAGCAGAGCTCTGGGCGGGGGCCCAGGACTGGAACGGCAGGGGTCTGGATCAGGGTGCGGCAGAGCTGTGGGCAGGGGCCCAGGACTGGAATGGCGGGGGTTAAACAAGAAAACAGCCCCTGCTCCATAACAATGTGTATTTGGACCCAAACACCAAGGCTGTAGGCTCGGGGCAGGGACAAGCGTCCTTGGGGCCAGTGGGGACCTCAGCCAGTTCAGAGCAAAACAGCCAAAAAACCACCTGTTACAACACAACTGAGGCTGAGGCCTGGCTGGCCTGGGGTGCCCCACTGGCAGTGGCTGGGACCCGGCCTCCCCTGCGCATTTGGCATCAGTGGCTGGGAGGCAGAGCCCAGGCGGCTGCTGCCTCCTCTCCCCAGCACTACCCTGTTTCCCCGAAAATAAGACAGTGTCTTATATTAATTTTTGCTCCCAAAGATGCGCTAGGTCTTATTTTCAGGGGATGTCTTATTTTTCAGAAATGAAAAATGCCTTATTATCGGTGGATGCCTTATTATCGGGGAGGTCTTATTATCGGGGGGATGCCTTATATTACAACGAGAGGCAAAACTGTAAGTAGGCCTTATTTTCGGAGGATGTCTTATTTTCGGGGAAACAGGGTAGCTGTGGTAAGGGCATTTAACCCCTTCTGTTCCAAAACAACCAGCCCCTCCAGAGAGCAACTAAACCTGTGGGGAACCCCTCCCCCACCCTCTAAAACAGGGTTAACCCTTTAACTCCTAACAGCTTCAGAACAGACTCTGCGCTCCCCATTTGGCACTTGTGTGGTGGCCGCAGGGCTCAGATCTGGCTGAGCGGAGGCAGGTGGAGGGTAGCCAGGGCCCTGTGGATTACGTCTCTCACTCCTCTCATCAGCTGTAGCCGAGCAAACATCTGGCTGAACAAGTGAGGCAGTGGCTCCTGGAAGAGAGGGGGCAGCAAGTGAGAGCAGAGGCTGCAGCTTCCCTGCGCTCCAGGGGCAGGGCTCCCCGCAGTTCCTGCTTAGTGTAGGGAAGGCATCCTGGAGTCCCTCCTCCTCTCCTCCCCATTCTCGCAGCCCCCCTGCCGGATGGGGTGCCCTCCGCCGCTGAGAGCTGGGCAGGGGAGCGTGCCCTAGCCAGCAGGCCAGGCTTTCCTAGCTGGGCACCCCGTTAGTGCACTGTCATCCCATTCGCTTCCCGTGGAGGGACACGCCCAGTTGGGCACTAAAGCCTGCTGGGCGGGTGGGAGAGCAGCAGCCGCCGCCGCCGTGGCCAGGTGGGCGGGAGAACAGCAGCAGCAGCAGTCGCTGCCGCTGGGCGGGCGGGAGAACAGCAGCAGCTGCTGTCACTGGGCGGGCGGGCGGGAGAGCAGCAGGAGCTGCTGCCGCTGGGCGGGTGGGAGAACAGCAGCAGCTGCTGTCGCTGGGCGGGCGGGAGAACAGGCTGTTTCCCAGGAGGGTCCCCGCTTACCCCCAGGATGTGAACGCGGTTGTAGTAGGAGCTGAAGTCCATGCTCAGGTGGATCAGGAACTTGCACACCTGCCATACAAAGCAGAGCCGCTAGAGCCCCTCCTTACCAAGGGGGGTGGTCAGGGACCGTGTGCACGCTCCCTGCTAGGTGGCCGCACAGTGACACCCATCCCAGTCTGCCTAGTCGATCACCCCATTGCAGTCCTTCCTCTCTCCAAGCCGTCCGCCCCTACGTCCAGCACGGCCTGGCTGGAGCTAGCAGCTTCACACCCGTCTCCTCCCTGGGGCTAGGAACGGGAGGTCTGAGAAACGCGGGGCTCCTGCTGACACGTGCTGGGTTCCCAGAGGAGGTGCTCTAGGGAGCAGCCTGGGGTTCAGTCCCAGCGGAGAACCACAATTAGAGGCTGGCTTGTACGACTGCTTTAAACAAACGCCCCAAGGAGCCCAGCAGAACCGGCAGCTAGCACCCTGCCTGTAACAGCAGTGGCCAGGGCCCCACGGTCACCCACTCCTGCACAGCACCCTGGGCCTGGCCAGCTCAGCAGAGAGGCCAAGGACTGAATGGGTCACAGAGCATGAGCGCCTCTTGCTCTCAGCAAGGCAGCTTGTGCTGCTGCCTCCATTGGACCTGGGGCCAGCCTGCCTCTGCCTGGAATCCTTCCTTCTCCGTGCTGTTGAGGTGATGGCCAGACTGCTGGGGTTATCCCCTCTCGGACAGGCCCCTGGGGCAATGCCTGGAGACAAGCTCCCTGTTCTCCACTCCTGCCCAGTACTGCCCCTGCACACTGCTGGGCCTGTCAGCCTGGGACACCCGTTTGTCTCTCTCACCGCTGCCCTGTAATCAGTCCCTCCCTCCATGAATTAACGTGTAAGGGCAGCATGCTCTCCTGCAGACCCCGCTCCCGCCAGGCAGCAAGGACTGAGCTTTTCGGAAGAGGGTTATTTAGCAGCAGCCAGGCTTAGTCCCTGCAGGCTCTCGCTTACTTGTCCTCCCTGCACTCCTGTTTGCCAAACTAATTTGCAGCTTGTGTTAGACCAGACTGAACTCTACAGGGCTCAGCAGGCCCCGGTTCTGACTGGGACCTCTAGGCACTGCAGCCGTATAATGAACCTCTTCAAGAACAGTGGCTCTAGCGCCGAAGCAGCCCTCTCCAGTGCTCCACAGACAACCTGCAAACCTCCAGGCTGGTGCCAGCCGGGAGCAGCCCTCGCACCCGCCTGGGGCTCTGTCCCCAGCAAGCCAGAGCCCTCAGCGGGGGGGTAGCCTGCAGATCTCACCGCCTCCGTGCTGGCTGTGATTCGAATCCCTTTCCTGGAGAGGGGCAGTTGTGCTGCCTGGCTCAGGGTCTCTGGGAAGGGAAGGATGTAGTTGAACAGCAAAAGCCATTCACCCTGTGGAAGGAATACAAATGTCAGTCACCTCCCAGCAGCCTCCGGAGCTCTCTCCCCTCACCCCATGCCCAGCTTGGGTAGCTCCACTGGACTGGAAGCCAGGGCAGGGGAGGACAGAGCCATCAGGCCCGGTGAACTCTGGGCTGTCTGAGATTCCAGTGGCCCAGTGGCTCTGACCCCTCCCAAATACAGGAGGAAATGGCTGTGGGCGGAGTGAGGATAAACTTGACTGGCAGCTCCTCCAGCCATGGGTCTCTAGGTCCCAGCCCTCGCCCTGGGCCACTCACCTCTTCTCTGAGCAGGGAGAAGTTCAGTTCTGATGCTGGGGGGAAGGCCGGGTATGCACCTGGAATAGAAGTTCAGCGCCTGGTTACACAGCTGTGGCAGCACAGATCCGGGGAAGAGCCGCGATTGGCAGCAGCTCAGAGACGGGCAGGGATTTGATGCCTGGAGGCACCTGGCATAAAAGATCCTTCCCAGCGAGCGAAGCTGCCTCAGTCGCATCATCCATGGTTCTTGGTGCTGTTTCCAGCCCACTGCAGGGGGAAGACTTCCCCAGCACCTTCCTGCCATGATGCTGGGGCCCTTGGCCTGAACCCTGCTGTGCTTGGTGAGTGGGCCGGGCCTGCCTGGCTTGGTGGACTCCACCCCTTGGAGCGGCTTTGTCAGACTGCTTGTCGCAGGCCCATTCACAAAGGATTTTCTCTGCCTTCTGGATCAGTCAGACCAAGGGCTACGAGTCCGTCCACCCTGAGTCCCTGGAGCCTCTCGTGGGCCCTGACGAGCAGTAAGGCCCAGCCTGGCCGATTGCTGCCGTCGCTCCCAGGGGTCGCTCCCTGAATTGGTTTGGGGCCCGAGCGGAGCAGAGCGTCCTGGCACTCACCTTGCTCCACAGCCTGCTGGTACGTTTTGAAGAGCGTAGCAAGCCGAGCGCAGTTGTACATCACAAAGGCTCCGCTTTTCGTCCCCTTTGTGGAGATGCTGCTGTCCTCCAGGTCGAGGATAATCTGAGGGGGGAAACCAGCTCCGTTCCTTTCTCACTTTTCCCTCAGTGGTCTGCCCCGCAATGCCTACTTCCTCCCTGTTCCCATGAGTCCCTGCACACTTCTCCTGGTGGGATCTGACCCTGGCCTTCTCTTGGGGGAAGGAGAGTTGGGCAAGTACCAGGTCACATCTAGGCCCCCCAGATCATTATCCAAACAACAGGGCTCCCGTCCTGCTTTTGGGATACCAATGCATGGTCTACCAGAGCTCCCTGCTAGCAAAGGATTCCTAATCATCAACCTCCATTTGCCTTTGCTTCGTTTCATCCCTTTGTTCGTAGTCGCACCCTGACCAATTCCTTTCCCTCCCCACGTTAACCTCCTTCAAATGCCTGCTCCTTAGCCATTTGGGAGCCCACGGGAAAGCTGTCTAGCTCTAACCTTCTTGTCTGTCTCAGAGTCCTTTCCCTGAAACGTACTGACTGCCTTTTCCCACGTTTCCTGGCAGGCTGTCCTCCCTGCATTCCTAGCCCCTCTAGACGGTGGGATGCTGCTCACTCCCTGTGGCCCCTCTAAGGCCAAGGGGCCAGCATGCACCGGGATTGCCTCTTAATGACCAGGAAGGTAAAGCAACGTGGTTCTTTCTTGTGCTTACCTGACTCTGATGGGCTGTACTCAGCATTTCAAACCTGATGGCAGCTGATGTCAAGACGCTGATGATCTCAGTCCAAGAGTCATCTGCGCAGAAAATGTGGCAAAGAACATGCAACTAGAAGTGCCCAGCTGAGCCCACCAGCCATGCCCCCCCGCTAAGCCTGCACACTCCCTGGTCAAACACCATGAGCAGGGCACTCGTGGTCATCGCTGGGACAGGTGTCTCAGCCCCAGTCCACTTCTTGCCAGAAGAGGAGGGCACGGCAGGGGGGCAGCCCAGCCGCCACCTGGGGAACATGGGCTTTGCAAGCTTAGTGCAGGAGACTGGGGTACAGCTGGGGGGGCCAGCACCCCCTCTCTCCACATGCCATGCTGGCCTGCCTGGGGATGCTCCCCACTTCTCTCTCCATCAGCAGACCTCAGCCCTGCCCAGGAGACTGCCCCGGGGGCAGGAGGGAGCTTGCTGGCTGTTGCTTGTGAAGCGATTGGTCTCTGCTGAGGCCCCAGCTAGTAGCCTGGTGATGGTGGTTTGGATGCCTCCTCACCGGACGACCACCCTTCAGAGGCTCAGCAAACACCCATCATGGGAATGACTTTCAGTCCCTGCTGATCTGGGCTGGGAGAACCGAAAGGCCGGGCCCTGCAAATCTGCTTGAAATCCACAGACCATGTTTGCGGCTCAGAAGGGCTCTGAACTCTGGAAAAAGCAGGCCTACGGCAGCGTGGTGTAGTGCTGCCGGGGAGAGAAGAGCCATGAGCCATGACTCCTCCAGCAGCTAATTGCAGAGGCAGGGCTCTCACGCCTGAGCCTTCACACACACACAACAGCCAATGTGCAGCAGGAGGAGCTGCGGGTGCCGCTAGCCCTGGTGAGCGGCTGCCTGTACTAATGCAACCTGCGGGCGAGGAGACTCCAGGGGCTGCCTGGTCTCCTTGGGCCAATGAAGGTGCAGCAACAGGAGGAAGCATCCCGTGGCCAAGCGAAGGCAGAAGCCTTACCCTGAACAAGGTCTCCATACTTCATGACCGAAGCTTCGTACATCTGGCACCTGCGGAGCCTGGGAGGAATAAATGTAGTGATGCAAGAGAGCCTAGGGCTATCGTCCCCTTGCGAGCTCTCAGCTGCACTTGGCAGTGCACTGGCCCATCTGAGTACCACGGCAATGCCCACCCAACAGAGCTGGGGATCGGACAGTGTCCAAAAGAGCCACCCAGCAGAAAGGGGCACTCTTATTGGCTTGCTGTAGCAATGAATCCCCCCCCTTGGTCACATCTCTGCCCACTCCCATTGGCTGCCAGGGTTTTGGCTCCAGCTCTGCCAGGCCAGAGAGGCTGGGCTAAGAGACCAGGTCTCGTTTCTCTTGGGCAGCAGAGTGGCAACCCAGCAAGCTGGGACCGACTGTGAAAACAACCTCCGTACAGCAAGGACAGCGTCAAACTGAAACCAGCTCCCTGAAAGGCGGTGTTCCTGACCACGCTACTAGAGACTGGGCCCCTCTGCCACTGAACCGGTAACATGGGACGCTGCTTCATGATGTGAGGGCAGCTGGGCCTTCGGCGCACCTCATCAAGCTGGGCCCCTCACAGGAAGCAGAAGAGAGGAGGTCCGAGCGGCCCCTCTCGCCTTTCAGTGGCTGAGGAAATCAGAAAGCCGTTGATCAGAATTCTAAGGATGCAGACCTCTTTCCTGCCCGGGTCCCTGGCTGATGCACTGACGCAGGGATCGGCAGAATCTCAGGCCAGAGCAGAGCAAGAAATGGGGGCAGACAGCAGGCTGGATATGCGACTGTCCATGCTCAGACCTGCCTATCAGAGATGCTGCAGTGAGCTGTCAATCCAGCACCACACCCCGGCCTAGTTCTATCAGGCCTGCCTGCTTCTGTCCTCACCTCCCCACGGTGTCTTTGCAGGACAGACGTTGTAAGAAGGGCTTCCCCTCTCTTTCCATTTCTCACCGCATTAACCAGTGACCCCACCCCAGAGCACTAGCCCTCCACTGTGCAGGTGGTGCAGAGCCAAGGCCTGTTCCTCCGAACGTGAGCTGTAGCCCTGCGGGGCTGTGCAGATCAGGGTTAATGGCTTGAAGAGGAGACGAAGTCATGGCACCAGGGTTCTCTTCCCAGTGCTCCCTATGTAACTTCGATTACGTCTCCTCTCTGGCTGTGCTACCCACCTCTGTACAGTGCTGCGAGCCACTCAGAGGAGTTGGGCTGAAGAAGCACTGTGAGGGTTACAGAATATTCTACAGTGCTGGCCAGTTGGGCAGCACTTTTACAGAAGGACTAAACACCCTGATTATCAGCCACCTGAGCAGAACGCAGTGAAACGCGCTCGGTTGAACGGCTGCAGCAGAGTCCTGGTAAGTGCCAACTTACTGGAAGTACTGGGGTGCCCCCACAGGAGGGGGGGAGTTAGCCACCTTCACTGGCCCACAGATGAGGTGTTTCTGAGAGAGAGGAGGAGAGAGTGAATCCTGGGGCAAACGGCTCCCTGACCTTTTGCACTTCACCAGCCGTTCAGCTGTGCTTAGATCCAGGGTGATGGGCACCACACATAAACCTGAGCCCCGGCTCTGAACGGATGCTCCCAGACCGCTGTAATGTCACAGCTTATTCAGTCAAAAGAAACCAGCCGTGCTGTGAGTGATTCGTCTACCCCTCTCCTCCCATGCCCTGTCACCTTAGCATCAAGGTCTTTGGGGGCAGGGACACTGCCTTTCTCATCTGTAGTGCTCGGCCAGAAGGGCAGGGGGAGGTTACAGAGGAGGAAAAGGAAGGTTTTCAAGGAGATAAGGTCCCCTTTCACCATGAGTTCTTCCTGGGGGAAATCGGAGGGAGCCATGCTCAGACACCCCTGCCCCCAACCCAGACAACTTCACACAGCAGCAGGAAACACTTTCCCATCCTTGTCCTCTGCTAGGTGCTGCCATGGGAGGCAGCAATGGGGGAGTCAGAGACATGCCTCACCTGCAAGGTTGTGTGAGCTCCCAGGTCCAACATCCTCCAGAGCAAATCCACCTGCTGCTGCTGAAACTCGCCCTCACAGCTCACCACATGCACCACCCTGCAGCAGCCTCCCGGCCCCGTGCCCTGCAGCAAAGCAGCACCCCGGTTAGATGTGCTCCCACCAAGCCCAGGAAGGAGCAGGGCAGGTGCTCTGGGTTCCCTGTTTACCAGAGCAGCAGGGTTACTCACCGCACAGCGCAGGGCCATCTGTCGCAGCTCTGCCAGGACCCGCAGTTTCTCCTCAGTCACTGCCAAGGAGGAGGAGAGGACTCAGAAAGGGAGGTACAGGTTCTTTGCACCCTGTCTCCACCCCAGCTGTTATTGCCTCACTCAGTGTCCTTTGGGGCTATGACTTGCTAAAGGCTGGTGCGCCAGAACCAGGAAAGAGAGTGGAAAAGGGGGATTTGAGACCAAACGCCCCTTGTTTTCTGTATGAAAATAGAGCAACTGCAGCCTTGTGCCCACCCAGTCAGACAGCAAACGTTAAACGGGTGACACTTACCAAGACAGACATCTAGATTGGGGTCATAGCCCTCCAAGCTCTGCTGCGCCAGGAAGTTTTTCAAATGCACTTTAAATATGACATCATCAGCCAGCCTCGTCTGCCCTGGCTCCGGTCCTGGGACTGTAGCATAAGGGCACTGGCTGAGGACTTGCTTCAAGGCCAAAACATCCTCAGGAATGAATGTCGTTTCCAACTCTAAGGGCCAGTCGACTCTCAGCTGGTGCAGGAACTTCCGGATTCCTTCGTCAGGCACAGCAGGAACCAGGTGGACAGTCATCCTAGAATCAAATACAGACACCATTCAGCACGCAGAACTGGTGTCAAACACAAACTCCTTGCTCTGTCTCACACCCTGAGCAGGAGCCTGGAAGAGCATTTCAAGAGCTGGAGAATTCAATCCACTGACCCCTGTAGTCTGAGCACTTCAGCCAAGTGGTCAGTTACTAGAATGGCTCTCAGATTGCTCAGGCTAAGCATGTCCAGGCTTCTCCGGCTCCGGAGGGGTGTGCAGTTGAGGATGATACTCTGCGCACTTGCTGACTGGGAAGGCTTTGTGAACTCAGCAAGAGAATTCAGGACCTGCTGGAAGGCAGCAGGTCTCTGTAACTGAACAGTCAGCCCCAGCGCGGTCTGCTGGCAGCTCTGGAGAGGTGGTACTCCAGGGCCGTTTAGTGAAATCACATCTTCTATAATGTCTTTGGGAACCTGCAAGAAGACAAGACAGACATACGAAAAGCTCCTCTAGTAGACACCTTCTTGAACACCAGTGTGCCATCTTGCAAATTCCTCACTCTTACTGACAGAAACTAGCTGGAATCTCACCAGTCTAGGTTAGATTCATAAACTTTCAGGCAGTTACTGCAGCCCATGGTAGTAGGCGCTGCTGTCCCTTCGGTGCCTGTTGTGAGCCTAGGACCGCAGTGTGGTGCAAGGGAACTGCTGGGGGAATTCTGTACCACTGTGCAATGTAGAATTTTGCAGGGCAGAATTTCCTTTCCCCTGCAGAAATGGGCTGCATGCTGCTAGCCGCTGCTCGAGTCCCTAAGCTCCGCTTGCACATAGAAGACACTGCTGGGGAGAGGGAGCTTGAGGGTTCCTGGCAGGTGCAGTTCCCAGCATGCCCTGAGGGAAGGAGAGGGCAGCACACAGGAAACTCCGTGCAAACCTGGGACAGAACATCAGGCTGTTTCTCCCTCTGGATCTGGGGGGGAGGGGGAGCCCTGCAGCTGGACTCTGGGTGGTGGAGGGGCTGAGGGTATCTAGGCTGCCCCCCACACACACACCCCGTGGTTGGGCTCTGGGAAGGAGTGGGTTCAGGTGTATTCATGGGGCCCTGGTGTCTTCCTCCTGACTGGGCTCTAGGGTGGGAAGGGGGGAGAGAAACTGGAACTGGGTTGTCATGGAGGTTTCTTTAACTCTCTACTGGGGGGGAGGGATTTTTGTGGTGCCTGTATTGTTACAGACATACTGACAGGTATTTTGAAATAAATTACCAAAATAACTTAAATGGGCGTGATTATGTAGTGTTATCTTGACAAATAAAATTTGCAGAATTAGGCAGCGTTTTAAAATATTGTGTACAGAATGTAATGTTTTTTAGCACATACTTTTTCAATTCTTTGTCACAGAATGCTCCCAGGAGTAAGGGGGGGGCATGCCCTTCGAGGTGATTTTGAATGAGACGTGAAAGAGGTTCTAGTTACTAAAAGTTCTTAAGATACATTTTGCAAGATTCAGGCTGTTCACTGAATAAATTCCAGTTTGGGTTAAATTCCCCTGCAGCTTTCACACTTTCCTAAGGTTTTATTTACCTCTCATGCAAAATCGGTATGTAGGGTTGTTACTTGTGGGGCAGCGGTTGCTGTGTCCCAGTGTGGAGCTGGCCCACGCCTAGTCATGTACACAGAGTGCCTGTAATCAGCACCCTCCACAACTGGTCCTAGACAATGTGTTCTCCTCAGGGTCACCCCCTGCTCTGCAGCATTGGCCCTCCAGGAATCCCCCACCTGCCTGTCTGCCTCAAACTCAGGGCTGAGCCCCTCCTGGCAGACTTGTGCTGCACCTCCCCCCTCCCCACAAACATGGCCCAGAGTCACCTTTCACCAGCACTAGACTCCGCCCCTTGCCCACAGGCCCCTCCCTCTCCCAGCCCCAGTTTGGCCTTTGGCCCCGCCCCTTGTCCACAGACCCCACCCCTGCTTGGCCCCGCCCCTTGCCCACCCCCCGCGAGCCCGTAGGCCCCTCCCCCTTTGCTCTCCCCGCCTACCTGCCCCCCCGCGAAGAGAGGCCGCAGCGCGGCCTGGGGGGCCAGGAAGTCGCGGCTCCGCAGGTTCCGGGCGCTGCTCTCCTTGAACCAGACGGAGGCGGGGGGGCCGGGTTCCTTCTTCAGCGCCGCGTTCAGGGCCCCCAGGGTCTCCGACACCCCGAACCGGCCCCCGCCCGTCTCCATGGGGACCGAGGCAGCTGCCGAAACCGGAACCTCCCGCCAGGGATTCGGGGGCAACGGACAATGAGCAACTTCCTGTTTGCCTACCGGAAGTAGCGTCACAGATTCGAGCAGCCCTCTTGGGTGTGGAGGCGGGTGACGGCGGCCATGTTGGGTGTGGCTGGAAGTTCCGCGGACGCCATCTTGGGTGTCGCCGGAAGAGTGGGGTTGCCATCTTGCCCGTAGCGTGGAGGGCAAGATGCGGCGGCCATGTTAGGTGTGGAGACAGACGCCCTAAGGGGGCCTCTGAGGGCCTGGGCCCGTGGGACCGGCACTCCCGGACTCCCGGCTAATAGCAGCGAGGGCCCCGGCCCTGCCCGCTCCCACTTCGCACCCCCCAGTGCTGGCCCCGCCCCCTCCCGGCTCTGCCCGCCCCTCGTCCGCCAGCCGGGCCCCGCCCCTCTTCCGGGGGCCCGCCCGCCCGGCTCCTCCTCTTCCCCCGCCCAGCACCGGCCTAGTGCCCATCCCACTGCCCCCACCAGCACTGGCGTGGCACCCATCCCACCCCCCCCAAATCCTCCCTCCGCCCCCCCCCACCAGCACTGGCGTGGCACCTATCCCACCCCCACCCCCCCCCAAATCCTCCCTGCTCCCCGCCCCCCCCACCAGCACCGGCCTAGTGCCCATCCCACTGCCCCCACCAGCACTGGCGTGGCGCCTAGGGTTACCATACGTCCATATTTTCCCGGACATGTCCGGCTTTTCGGCACTCAAACCCCTGTCTGGGGGGAATTGCCAAAAAGCCCCCCGCCACCAGCACTGGCCTAGGGCCCATCCCACTGCCCCCACCAGCACTGGCCTAGTGCCCATCCCACCCCCCAGCACCCAAATACTCCCTGCCCCTCAGTGCTGCTCCAGTTCTGGCCTAGTGCCCATCCCACCCCACCCCCGCGTCACCCAAATCCTCCCTGCTCCTCAGCACTGGCCCAGCGCTGGCCTGGCGCCATTCCCACCCCACCCCTCAGTGCTGGCTCCCATCCCTCCCAGTGTCCTGCTCACCCGATGCCCACCTGCCAAACGGGCTGGGGCGCAGGGTGAGCGGTGCCCAACAGAGCCGGCCTGCTCCTGTGCCAGGGGCTGGAGTGTCAGACAGCCTGGGGAGGGGGCTGAGCCCCAGAGACATGGGTCTGCAGGGGGAGAGGGAGGGCACATGGTGGGGGGAAGGTCCGGGTGCGACAACCTCAGCGCCGTGGGAGGGGAAGGGCCGAGGGCAAAGCTGAGTCTCAGATGAGGACTGTGAACCTGATCTTCATGCACAGGCAGGGAGCCAGCAGCGAGACAAGGGCACAAGATCCGAGCTGTGGGAAGCAGCAGTCATTTCAGCTGCAGAGGAGGGCACCGTTGTCTACATGAGAGAGACTCATGGTGTGAGTTGTTTCAAACACAGTCACCAACTCATGATATTTGGTGGGGTTTTAAGTAGCCCACGATCTCAGGATTGCTGGTGTCAAATTCCAGAATTTTCCCCAATCAAAATGGCTGCCATCTAGTACAGTATTTTCAAGAGGGTTGACGCCAAGTTGGCCTGAGTCGAGCTGACCACAATTTCCCTATAGTCTTTGCATGTGGAAGTGAGGCAGCCCCAAGTGAAGATGGCTACGGCCACCATCTCATTGCTTCCAGTTAAACTGGAGACAGAACATCATTAGCCGGGCCTGGGGGGCTGCCACTCCCTGGCCAAGGGCTCCTAAGGAAACCGAGGCGATGAGTATGTAGGTTGCAGGAAGGTGCAGGGGGTTGTGAGAGAGACTGAAGTGTGCATGGGGGTGTGGGGAGTAGGAGAGAGGAATGGGGATGCAGGGGGAAGACTGAAGTGCGTTTAGGGGAGCCATGGTTCATGGCAGGAGACTGAGGGGGAGGGGACTCAGATGGGGGTGCAGGAGGTGAGGCTGAAGTATTGCAGTGGAATGTGGGGAGAAGCCAGCAAATGAAGGGCAGAGGAAAGATGTAGGGGCAGGATACTGCGAAGGGAAAGGTAGGGCCAGCACACTGTGGAAGAGGAGACAGGCTAGTGATAAGAGGGAGGGACGGAGAGGGGCAGAGTAGCCTAGCTGGTCCCTCTCCCCAGGTTCAGGAAAGTGCACATGGAAACCCCTCCAAGCAGCCAATAGGTAGGTAGGTAGGGGTGTGTGTGTGTGTGTGAATTTTGAATGTGAAATGCTCATGCACAATCAGTACCGGGTTTACCATGGCGCTGGGCCCATGCTCAAAAGGGGCCCCAGCCCGGCCCATTCCACTTGCATTGTGCCCCGAACTGCTCACTCCTCTCGGCCGCCCTGGGCCCCCTCCCACTGCTCTCACAGGCTGAGTGCTCCTCTCTGCCCCCCAGTCAGTGGCAGAGAGGAGCCCTCAGGCTCTGCTGCTCCCCCCAGTGACTGTCTGCTTCTGTCTCCCAGGGGCAGGACCCGCCTCTCCCTGCTTCTCTGCAGAAGCCGCAGGCTGGGAAAGTCACCTCCAGCTGGGCACCAGCGCCAGGCGGGCAGGGCTGGGTGAGGTCCTGGGGGACGGGGCTGCTCTGTGCTCCCTAGCACTGTTCTGGGAGGGGGGATCCCTGCTCTGCTCTGGCTCCGCAGGGCCAGGGTGTGGGGGAGTGGGTCTGGGGGGAGCTGTAGCGGGGTGCTGGGCAGTGCGGGAGGTTTGTGTGTTTTGGAGTTCTAGGTAGTGGGGGGGGATCTGTTGGGGGGGCACTGAGCAGGGGGGGTCTGTGTGGGTCACTGTGTAGTTGTGGTGGAGCTGTGGGGAAGGACACTAGGTAGTGGCGGGTGGGGGAGAGCTGTGTGTTTGAGGTGCTAGGGAGCGGGGGGTTCTGTGTGGAGTCCTGGGAAGTTGTGGTGGGGCTGTGGGTGGGGGAGCGCTGGGCAGGGATGGTGGTGTGCAGGGTGCTGTGTATTTGTGGTGAGGAGGCCTGTGTGGGGTGGCACTGGGCATAGCGGGTCTTGGGGTGCTGGGCATAGAGAGTCGGGGGGTATTGGGCAGCGGGGCTGTGTGGTGCAGCACAGGCCCGCCCCCGAGGGGAAGGGCTGGGCAGGCCAGTGTCTGCCAGTTTGTAAAACAGTGCCCTCACACTGGGCTGGGTGGAGGGAGTCACCCCCACCATGCCATATCCTATTTCCCCTGGTTGCCCCCTAGCTCCGGGGACTAACCTCCCTGCACCATGCTCCATTGCCCCCCATAGGGGCCCACAAAAGGTTAATCAGGCCCTGCACACAATTTGAATGCAGGCAGCTTCCACCTAAGGGCTCAGAATCCAGGGGGAAGATTAAAAACCACGTGATTTTCAAAACCATCTCATGATGTGTTGGAATCTGCTCCTGCTATTTGAACATTTTGGGATGGGAATAGATGCCAGCTCCGTTGCAATAGGGGCTGTAACTGCCTGAGATTATGGAGCTCAGTCCCACAAGGGTCGGGACTTCTTTCATAGCCCCAGTGACCTCTTCACTTAGGGGACAAACACAACTCTTGGAATTAGCATCAGTCAGGCAATGTGTGTCTCTGAGCTGCTGACGTATTAGGACATGAAGGCCAGGCTCTTACTAAGAGGGGCTGTGCTGCTCCCTTCAGATAGTTCTGTGTCATGAATTTTGGGGTCCCCTCCCCTCCTTAACGGAGCTGTAATGTAAGTGAAGTCAAATTGCTGAATGTGGCAGGCGCTGTCATGTACAGAACTCAGTCGTTCAGGGTTAGGTCTGCGATTTCATTTTTTGCTGTTGACAGAATTGACCATAAATAATTGGGTTCTAAGGTGCAGCGGCCACACCTGAAGTCTACCCGGTGACTAGCCTGTCTGAATTGGCAGGACCCTGTCCATTCATTGTCATCAGTGCTTCAACGCAGCACATGTAGGTTTTATTGAAGGAACATGCCAGGACACCAAAGACCAGCTGAAATGTTTCCATCACAGATTTCTTAGACTCTAGTACAGACAGTTATTTGTTTGGATCGTGAGGTGTTTGCAATTCAGAAAATTAAACAGTTTGAAACTGACCAGAAACAAAAGTGAAAGGGACTAATCAGCTTCCTTGTCCAAGCTGCAAGGAATGCAATCAGCAAGTGCAGCACAGTGGCCAGGAAATCGCCTTTTTTCTGGGTTAATTTATTATTTATGGCACCCAAAGGGATGCTGAGCATTTTTACAGACCAAATAACTGCCCTGAAGTCATTGGGAGTTAGGGACATTTGGCACCTCGCAGGAGCAGGCTCTCGGAGGTTAATGGCAATAGATGTGGGAGATACGCTGGGGGGTGGAATCTTTAACTTCTTGGGGAAGGTAGGTGGCTGGAATGTGACTGAACAGGTGCTGAAGTTGCTGATCTAAGGGGAACCTGCTCTGGGGACAGACGCAGCTGTTGTGATCCTGACAGCTCTGAGCGTGGGCTTCCGCAGCTTGGGCCTTTGACCCATGTGCTGGCCCAGTAAACCCATTCTGGATTTTACTGACACCCCATTAGGTCTATTTCTTGCTCAGCCATAAAGGAGTTTGTTTGCAAAGAGAAACCTGCGCCAGCTCCCTCCACACAATCACAAGCCTGTTTCCTTCTCCAATATTCTCCGCTGGCCTGTTCTCATGGGTGGGTGGCAAGCACTCACGGGAAGGGCTGGTGAGGAGGGGGAGAGCCAGCACATCTCGTTAATCAGGCATGACAGGAAAGGAGATAGAGACAGCAATCAGAGTGTGCCGTCACTCTCCATTAGATCTACACCGCTAAGTTCCTCCTGGCATCATTTCAAGGGCCTGTTTACAGCATCATAGACCTGAAGGCCTTAGAGCATTGTGAGCAGCTAGTCTGACCTCCCGCATACACGGGCTGTGTTGTTTCACCAAGAGACCTGCAGCTGTCTCTCTGCAGCCTTAGAGAGCTGCTACCTTTGCTCTCAAGCGTGATCAGTATGGCCAAGGTCATGACGCATCAGGGTGCTGTGTCTGCTGCTCTTGGCTTTCCCTGTCTACTACTCTGACTCTGTGCTGGGCGTTGGCACAATGCTACAGCCCACTTCCTACTTACCAGAACTCATTCAGTCCTGGGATGGAACTTGGGCAGCCCAGACTTCAGGCCAGTTCAAGCCCACAACTGAAGGCCGTGGGCAATGGCTGAATTTGCTCAACAGGTGGCTTCCAAAAAAATTGGAACTACTAGAGCTATTCACCTACCCCACTTCCACTTTTTTCCTCTACCCCATTCTCCTCGTCCCCACGTCTCTGCCCGCTGGGCTAACAGTCTGTGGGCAGAGCAGAGCCCGTGGGGGGCAGAGGGAGCAGTATCTAATAACTTTATCCATTGCTTCCCAGTGAAGAATCTTTAGGTGATGGGACAAAGAAAGGTATATATGCCCTGTCTTAAAGGAAATCAAACCCTTAGTCCTTTGCTGCCTGTAACAGTTGTTAACATACTTGGCACCTTGGTAGCAGTTTGAACTCTAGATCTCAAAGTCACTGTTATTAGGCCCTATGCTGTTTGTGGTGCAGTCGTTTGGGATTTTTGCGAACGGCAGAAAACGGGCAGTACCCACTGAGATGAGATGGGCATTTAGGAAGGGGGCATGTCACGACCCAAGCTGGAATTGTTCGACTCTTCCCTCCAGCAGACTGACTGCTGTGTGGTACAGTAGTGTCTAGAGGCCCAAAGCAAATCAAGGACCTCCAACAGCAGGCTCTAGAGGCAGGCCAAGGGGATTTGAAGCCTATCAGCTTAGCCGCCTTTGTCACATTCTCCCTGCATCCTGGTCTCTCCTGCCACGACGGCACTGGTGGTTGGCGTTGATATAGGTGCCCAAAGTGCCATTGAGCTCTCTTCCCCCATAGGTGACATGTAGCTGATGCACAAACAGAGCATTTCCCAGCAGAAACTTGGGGAGATTCGCTGGGCCACAGACCATGCGAACGGCCATGCTGGGTCAGAACAAAGGTCCATCTAGCCCAGTATCCTGTCTGCCGCCAGGTGCTTCAAGTGAGCCATCCCCTGTTGTCCAGCCCCAGCACCTGGCAATCAGAGGCTTAGGCACATCCAGATGTGGGGTTGCATCTTTGCTAATAGCCATTGCTGGACCTATCTACCCTGAACTTATCAAATTCGTTTTTGAACAGTTATACTTTTGGCCTTCACAACATCCCCTGCAATGAGTTCCACAGGGTGACTGTGTGTTGTGTGAAGAAGTACTGCCTTGTGTTTGGTTTAAACCTGCTGCCTGTCAATTTCATCAGTGACCCCTGGATCTTGTGTTATGTGAAGGGGTAGATATCTCTTCCCTATTCACTTTCTCCAAACCGTTCCTGATGTTCTAGACCTCTATCATATCCCCGCAGATGGAGCTGCAGACTGTGTGCTGAGGCCTGGGGATCTGCCCTGCTTTCCCAGCCCCGGTGAGAGCTGGCAGTCTGGCTCTCTTTGCTATGTTGGGAAGTGCCCTACGGGGTTCCATGTTTGCTCTGGAGATACTGTTAGGTGTGTAGTGCTCTCGGTGGGCCTGGTGCCGCCAGGTGGGTGGAAGGATGAGCTCCCTGCCCCAAAGGGCGTCTAAGCTAACGCTAGGCCAAACCCACACTCCAAGATCAGTAAGCCACGGAGGGGGAAGGGCATCTTGGGGCGCAGCTTCCCATAGGCAATCTGCGGGAGAGCTGATCACATTGGGTTTGTTAGGAACGAGACGTGAATGAAGTGGCGTTCGCAGGAGAGCTGGCACCAAAAAGGCTCTGCATGTCTGGCCACTAGCCAGCTCTGGGCATTGGGTCCCGCTGGGTCCCCCTGTAGCCGCAGACAGACTAGAGATGGGAGAGACCTTGCCGTCCCCTCCATTTCCTCTTCCCTTGGGTGACGTGCAGCAAAGGTGCAGTGTTCTCTGCACCACCACTCACAGCCAAGAGGTGATCTGAGAATTCCTGCTCTCGCCAGACCAACTACTGACTGTCTGCAGTGACAGGAAGAGACCTGTGTGCCTCAGGGGGTTCCTCTGCTCCTGCATAGCTCCGCTGGGCTCTCCAGCCTGCGGGCCCAGCCGTGTCCAACCTGAGAAGAGAAGAGAAGCGAAGCAGGAGAGAGCGATCACGAGGCTGGGTCTACACATTTTCACCATCGCAGCACCACAGCTGGCGACAGCGCTCATGCTCTAGTATAGATGGGGCGCTGCACTAACCACTGCGTGGTCTGGGCTTGCTCTGAGCAGGGTTAAACATCTCAGTGGGGAACCTCCAGCACGACATCTGCACTGGGGCTTCCATCACTGCTTCCCCTGGGCGCATGCGCAGTTCTGAGAGCTCAGTGCAGTGGGAGCCAGCTTGGGCTGCTCCCCTGCCCTGGGGAGTCTGCAGGAACAGCTGGCCCCCAGTGCAGCAGGGAGACCAGGCAGGGCTTGCCTCAGGAGGGTGACTTTGTTCTGACTCTGCGGGTGCCAATGCCAAGTGGCCCGGTAGCAGGGAGGAACCACTCCAACCCCAGCAGGCAGCCCCGGTTCAGGGAACTCGGCAGGGCAGGCAAAGGAGACGCAGCATTATTAGGAGTTGGGGGCACATGGCTCAGCAGGAGACGTTGGGGTGTGGTGATCAGAACATCCTGAGGGTCTCCCCCAATACGTAGATCTGCTCACCTTCCCCTGACGCAGGATGTGGTGAGGGTGTGTGGGCTGTCATGGACTGGAACCAACTCAGAACCAGACTGGGCACTTCCTGCTGAGACAGCAAAGCGAGGGGGGCACTAGGCCAACAAGCCAACACAGCCTGGATCCAGACCCTTCTGCAGGGTCAGTAGTGAAGGCTGCCAGCCCTGCGGGAGGCAGGGAGGGATGTATCATCTCCAAAGGACACGCAGGAAAACGAAGGGCCAGACAGAGTAGTGGCAGAGCTGGAATAGAGCCCTTGTCCCCTGCTCTGACTGCTAGACCAAACCTAGGAGTCCTTAGCCCAGCCCTCCTCTGCCCGCTAGGTAATACTGGCGGGAAATGATGAGCCACGTATCAAGTCATTTTGCACACTGTATTGAGAGCTTTTCCAGAGGCAGGCACACTTGGCCTGAAGGCCAGAGATAGGGTGACCAGATGTCCCGATTTTATAGGGACAGTCCCGATTGTTGGGTCTTTTTCTTATATAGGCTCCTATTACACCCCACCCCGTCCCGATTTTTCACACTTGCTGTCTGGTCACCCTAGCCACAGAGCAGGAGAGAGCGGTCTGCCTGCAGTCACACAGCTACGTGCTGGCAGGGTGGGATCCTCGGGATCGCATGCTGGGCTAATGGGGCTCAATCTTCCTCCAGGAGGTGCCGAAAAAGCTTTGGACGGACACGATATTCCCGATGGCTCTGGGTGTTTGCTCAGCGGGAGTGATCGTGTCATTCCAAAGCAATTTCTCTCCAGCGGCCGGCTGGTGGCAGGGTCCCTGGAGTCTGTCATGTTGCAGCTGAAATCACCCCCATGGCTGCTTCTCCATGGAAGCACCACGCTGCCCCCAGCTGTCCTGACAGGGACTCCAGTGTCACCCTGGTTCCTATGTCTGGCGCTCTGAGAGCAGAGAGCGCCCCTTCCCCAGCCCCGTTTAGAAGGGACGAGGAATCTGACAAACATGCTAGCGCCGCCGGCTTGCTGCTGCATCTCACTGCTACCCATGGCACTAGCCTGGAGGCTCTGGCTGGAGCTTCAGGACCTCACTGGTCTTCCCCTGCCTTAGTTTCCTGTTCCTCTCAACTGCTGCTTCCAGCCCAAACCTGGATCCACCCAATGCCTGTGAGCACCTCGTTCAGTTGCTGTCCAGGAACATTTCATCTGCCCTCAGCTCTTTGCTTGTCCATCTGGGGACCGAGGCCAGGCCGCTTTGAAGTCCTCCTGCCCAAACTCTCCATCCCGGGCTGGAGGGAGCCTCCAGCTGGGGGAAGAGGAATTGGCCCTGGGTGTATCCCTCCTGCCTGAGGCTGATGCTGTTTCTCGGGGGAGAGGCACTGTGCGCTTGCTCTCCAGTCTGGACTCACCTGTGCCTACTTGAGCCCTGTGGCATCCCCTGATTTGGGACCTCGGGGGTCTGCCACGTCACGTGCGCCCGTGTGCCACCTGCACAGAGGAACTGCTACAGACTGTGCGGTCACCCACTAGCAGGCAAGGCCAGTCCGTTCTCCAGGAGATAATGGGCAGGTCCTTGTAGACACGACCCTGGGCTTTTCCCATCCACATGCCCCCATGGCTCTGCCCAGGAGTTCTCTCTCTCCCAGTGCTGGGCTGGCCGGGTCCCTCCTGCTATGTCCCTTTGTGGAGCACTACCTAGTGCAAGGCCCAGCCTGTGGCACAGAGCTGGGGAAGAACCCGCCTTCCCCCCGCCTGCGTTACAGTCAGCAGCAGGAAACCCGTGCATGTGTCTTGTGACTTCAGCCTCCTGCTGGGGTCCCCTCTGGCCGGCTGCAGGTGGCCACATCCACATTGTGGCCGGCAGCTCGTGGCTGCTGCTTCTGCAGAGCCTCTTCTGGTGGTTTCTCGCCAGGAAGCGCGCAGCTATCTTTAGCTGGCAAGAGCACGAGACTGCAGGGGAGCCCTGTGGACTTCGCCTCCCGCTGCTCCCGCTGCTCCGTGCAGGCAGGGAGGAACCGGGGCCAGCCAGACCTCGCTCATGTCAAAGGGGAGCCCGGCTGGGTGGGGAGACATGTACTGTGCCTCTCCCCCACACAAGCAAGCCCAGATGCGATCTGGGACCTGCCTTTGAACTGCAACTAGGTTCAGTTTGTGGGGTGCCCGCTTTGCCCCACCCAGCACTGCTACACTGGAGAGGCAGTGCCTGGGGGGGGGAGTGCACCCTGCGCGGAGTCCTCTGCAGGTCCTAGCTCAGGGCGGGGAACTGGCCACTTTATCCAGCAAAGTGCTGAGTGCCAGCCTGTCTGGCCGTCCCCTCCTCCCCAGGAGTGGGGTCTCTTGGCTTTGTTTGAAGCTCCCTGGAAGACCTGTCTGCAGCCAAGCACCTGTTGCAGTAACCGTTGGGTGGGACTAGAGGTTTCTCTTTCGCTTGTTCAGGCCCTGCCTTCACTTCCTGTTTCTCCCGCCTGCAGTCTCTCTGCTTCCCCAGCACACGCCACAGTGCAGCACTTGCTGGGCTCATTCATGGGAGTGGCTGCCCAGAGCCGCAGGGGCCCCACAGCAGGAAGGAGCCCGGGCATGTTAAAGAGCAGAGCTTAAAACTCCTGACGCCCACCACTTGGGGTATCCCAGTCTCCCTCCTTCTGCTGCCGTGCAGGAAAAAAAATGGGGGGAGGGATAGCTCAATGGTTTGAGCATTGGTCTGCTAAAGCCAGGGTTGTAAGTTCAATCCTTGAGGGGGCCACTTGGGGATCTGGGGCAAAATCAGTACTTGGTCCTGCTAGTGAAGGCAGGGGGCTGGACTCAATGATCGGTCCCTTCCAGTTCTAGGAGATGGGATATCTCCATTCATTTAGAATTTAAAACCAGCCCGCAGCCCCCTGTTCTTCCAGGCCAGCTCTACCGCCACCTCCTAGCCCTGGCCTGCAGACCCCAGCTCTTCCAGCTCTCCCACTCCTGAGCAGTTGGCCCCAGTTGTCTGCAGAGATTTTTGTTGCAAAATGGAAATAACCAAACTCCCCTCAATCCAAGAGATTACCATGTAAAGCCATTGGCTTCACTGCCCAGCTTGGTGCATCCCAGTGCTCTCACCCTAGCTCGTGACAGGAACGTGTGTGGTCTGTGTTCCTGTCACCACTACGCCTCCATCCCACCCACCTCTTGTCCTGTTGTTTAAAGCAGCCAAGTAGCTGGCTGTGTAACTACCTGAGACTGGCCTGGCTCTTGTGGGATACACAGAGACCAGCAAACCATCCAAGGGCCCTTTGTTCCGAGAAGACTGTTAAGGGAAGGAGTTACTTCTAGTCCATTAGAACAAACCATTATCCCAAAGGAAGAGACTTGCATTCTGTAACCCAGGAAGACCTGGTGCCTATCTGTAGCATGACCAGATGTCCCAATGTTATAGGGACAGTCCTGATATGTGGGGCTTTTTCTTATATAGGTGCCTATTACCCCCCACCTCCTGTTCTGATTTTTCACACTTGCTATCTGGTTACCCTACCTTACCTACCTGTCAGTAATGCTCCTTGGAGTAGTGTCTTTGGGTCCGGCAGAGAGATTGAACGTGCATATGATGCCATGAGCCCTTGGTGTGAGGTTGCCCCAGTGCGGGATGGGCTGACAGATGCCCGGGCAGGAGAGCAGGTAACGAAATCCAACCGCAGCTGGAATGCTCAGAGGAAGACAGCTGCTTTTGGGATTCCGTTGCCCGCTATCGCGCCATCAAGTGGGCAGGTGGGTATCCGTGCCACACTCCCCAGGAACCAGGCCCAGCAGGAAAGTCCATCTTCAGATTCCTGGGGTGGGTGTAGAGAGACGGACTAACACCCCATAAAATAGCAAGGCTACAACAACACTGCAAACAGTCAGACCGTCAGCCTGAGACTCCCTAGTGAGATACACCCAGGAAAGGACGATCACTTACCACAGCTGCCAACAGCGGGACCCACACGAGGGAGAGGTGGGACCGTCCTGAACTCACCCAGCAGCCTCTTCCCAGGGTCCATGAGCGTGCAGCAGATCACTGTAGGAAGAGGAACCCCTCCAGAACCAAGCCCTCAGGAGCATAGGTAGTTAATGCTGCAGACCCATCACCGTCATGCAAACTAGCCATAGAAGCAGAGACACCTCTGACCCCAGCAGAGGGGCTGAGGAATGGAGCTGCCCCACTTGCTGCTGGAGCTGTGAGCTGCTCAGACTTCAAAAGCTAAGCTGCTCTGCGCAGGGTCAGCCGCTGGGTTTTAGAAATCCAGGCAGCTAAAAGAAGTGTTGCTGTAAAGTGATGCTCTTCCCTCGGGGTCATTAGTGAACCCAATGCGTGACCTCGGTGCTCTGCGGCCTGGGCTGCTGGAGGTGGCCTCTTTCCAGTAAGCCCTGCCCAAGGGCCTGGCCACACAGGGTTCTTAAAGATCTCCTGGCACGTGTCCTGGCCAAAGTACCATTTGGGTAATTATGTTCTGCTAAATTCCTTATGCCCTTCTTCTTCACTTCCCCCTCCGAAGCTGGTGCTGGGCGCTGTTAGAGAGTGTCTGTGCTCCACCCCAGAGAGGGCTGCAGTCTGATGGTGGGTGTAGTGATCTCTGTGAGTACATGCATGGTTTGTAAGGGGTTGGCATAGGGAAGGAGCTGTAGAGATACAATTATAATGGGGGGAGAGGGATCTTGCAGCAGGAGGCTCTACAAGGAACAGGGCCGAATCACTGGCTCTGGGGCGGAGCCCAGCCAGTGCAGTGCTGGGAGATGGTTCAGGTGAGGGAGTCAGTGTGTAGGTGGTAAGAAGAGGCTGGTAGCGGGGCTGCTGGCCTGGCAAAGCCAGACAGCGGAGAACAAAGAGATCACCTGGAGGTTGGCTGGGTGGGCAAGCCCTTTCCTAGGCATTGTAGGAGAGGCTCGTTTAATGACTGGAAACCCGAGACAGCCCCCTGCCCCCCCTTCTTTTGTCCTGGCTTAGGCACCTGCGGCTCCTGCTGCCAGCGAGGGAGGGGCCCGGAGGTGTTCAGCACCTCCCACAGGCCGTCTGGGCTCCCGCAGGGAGGGGAGAAACAGGCAGGGCTGCTGGTTTGAGCGGGGGAGCAGGAGTCATGGCTCGGTGCCAATTGCAGGGAGCAGCACCAGCGCTGGTCGAAGGAGGGGACATCCCAGGGAGGATCTGTGAGGGGGATTAAAGGGAAAGGGGGGTGACGATCCCAGAGGAATTCCTGACCTGGCCTCTCATCTCTTCTGCGCCTCTCTGAACGTTTCACAGACCCTCGCTAGCCAGGTGTGACCA
Source organism: Malaclemys terrapin pileata (assembly GCF_027887155.1). Lineage (NCBI taxonomy): Eukaryota > Metazoa > Chordata > Testudines > Emydidae > Malaclemys > Malaclemys terrapin. The sequence goes on along the minus strand of NC_071511.1, from coordinate 1,435,442 downwards.
GCCCTGACACCACATGCTGCTCTGGCCTGCGGATCACTGGCCGTCCACTCAGGAGTGGCTGTGCCCTCATTCGGGGCTCTGGGGTCACCTGCTGCGCATGGAGTGGCTGGATCAGAGCAGATGGGAGGAGGAGCAGGAAGTGAAGTTGCTCCCCCTCCCCCACGTGCCCAGGGCAAGTCCAGGGCAGGCTCTGAAAACTGGCACAAAGTCAGCTGTGACCAGTGCCCGGACTCCTCAGCAGGACATCACAGCCACAAGCGCACAAGGCAGGGCTTGGCTCTGGGAAAGATGGAGCTTGGAATCGGCTCTGCCCTGGACCGTCTGCCACCCCAAAGGCTCAGGCTCTGCCTCTGCGTGGGTTGTGGGTGGCAGGTGCTGGCGGTGGAAGGGGCTGTGGAATGTCAGGTGCCTGGGTCCGAGCCCTGGGGCCTGTGAACTGTGGCTGGCCTCCATGCGGCTCGTGATGTAAGGGGCGAGTCCCCTGGGCTCAGTGACTGGGGTGCGGTGCCAATGGGCAATGCTACAAGTGCAAATCCCAGTGCGTTGGGGGTGAGAGCTGCCCTGGGGTTGACACTAGCAGCAGCACTGTCAGCATGAGGGCGGGGGCCCCTCCTGCAGACCTTGGGCGCTGCGGTTGGTGTGAAAGATGCAGGTGAGGGCAGTGGGTTCTGCCCGGGGAGGCTGGTGGCCATGCTAATCATGGGTTGTTACTTGGGTGAAGGTGTTCGCTGGAGATGAGCGCACGGCGCAGATACCTAGGGAGAGACACCCAAGGTTCTCTCTGCCAGCACCATTGCCACCGCGCCACCGCTTCTCTGCACCCCCCTCAGCTCTCTCCAGGCCCCCTGGCGCTGCCCTCCCCCTCTGTCCCCCTCGCAGGCACTGGCAGGGCAGGCTCTAGTGCAAATGTTAGCAAGCTCAGTGGGGTGGAGCAGCTGTCCAGTCCTGCTTCTCGTCAGGCACAGCCCAGTCCTTGCCTGGCTCCCTGCTCTGTCCCAGGACTCCCTCCGCCCTGCCAGGAGAGGGCACCACGCCCAGGCCTGCCCAGGTGGCGCTCGCCAGACAGAGAAGCTGCCTTGTTAGTGAAGCTCGTCTGCAAGCTCCCTCCCCTGACAAGCCTGTGCTGCCTGGCCCTCCGGTGTGGGGAGGGCCTGCCTGGCGAGGTGAAGCGGGGCAGCCTGTCTCCTTGGTCTGCGTTGTGCCCTGGCCCACTGCTGCAGTACCTCCAGCCCGGGCCACCCAGCCCAGCCCAGCCCAGCGCAGCCAGGCTGAAAAGCGCCGAGTGTCAAATTGCAAATACCGAAGTGTTATTCAGCTGTCACTGGATCCTCCCAGGATCCTTCCCTGTAACCCCTTCCCCACCCCAGCAGGAACCCCAGGCCAGGGGCGGTGGGACATGGGGCGGCAGCTAACCACACATACACCGCTCCCTATCTAATCCCCCAATGGCGTCAGTGCGGCTGCAGGCTCTTTGGAGCAGGGGCTCTGCCGTCTATTTGCAACTCTGGAGTGCTGTATAAATAAGACATCATCGTCACCTGGGCCCCATCTCTGCCTGCCCCAGTGCGACAGGCCCAGGCAACCGTGCCCCCTCCACGGTGCATGCTCTGTCACCTGGCTTCGAAGCCCCCACCCTGCCCTCTGCAGGCTGGGCCCTTCCCCATGGCGGGGCTGAGAGCTCTTGGCAGGCAGAGCAACTGCAAGGAGGAAATGCTTGTGGGGAGCTGGGGAGCTGGGAAACAGGAACTGGAGAGTTGGTGGTGTGTGGGGCAGAGGGGAATTCAGACCAGCAACAGTTTCTTTGCCACTCTTTTCATGTTAGCGAGCAACAGCTTGCAGGGACAGAGCAATGCACCCAGCTCAGCAGCATGCACCAGTCACAGCACGGGCTGCAAGGGTGCTCGCTGTGTGGGCAGATCCTGGCCACGCCGGTCCCAGCCTCTCGTGGGGAGCGGGGCAGGAGCACTGGCTGTGAGAGGATCTCCCAGCTACTCCAGCCCCAGCCTCTCCCAGCAGGGGGTGCTGAGAGGAGGCAGGGAAGGAGTGCCAGCCGTGGGGGGAGCTCCTGGATACTCTAGCCCCACCCTCTCCTAATGGGGGGCACTCGGGGGAGTGGGGCAGGAGCTCTGGTTGTGGGGGCAGCTGCTGGCTACTCCAGTTCCAGCCTGTCCCAGCAGGGCATGCCTGAGAAAGACAATGCCCAGTGTTTCGCCTGTAATGAAAGAGGTGCCGGGGATCAAGCAATTTTTTTACTTTCATAACTGACGCGGCAAGCACAGACTTGCCAGGCTCTGAACCGCCAGGCCCGGAGGTGCCCGGGGCTCTGACCCGCCAGGCCCGTGGGAGGCACCGGGGCTCTGAACAGGCACAAATTAAGCACTGCAAGTGCCTGTGTTGGTAAAGTGTTCAGCAGGTCCCTCCCTCCGTGCCATGGGTCAGAAGTGGGGCTAGGCTGGGGGGAATTCCAGCCCAAGGGAGGAGTGACTAAGCTAGTGGTGTCTCCCCTAGCCTGTGTATGCCAAGCGGTGGGTCACAAGAAGGTTTTAGAGGGGTTCCCATGTCTGGGGCTGGATTAACCCGTGTGCAGGCCGAAGGGTGGGGTGCCGGGGCGGAGGGTGCATGGATGGGATGGTGGATTGCAGACACTGCCATTGGAGAGTGGCCTTAGTGACCAGTTGGGGATCCAGCGTGTTACCCCCAGGTCTCTAGTCTGGCGGGGAGAGAAGAGACGTGCTCAGCACAGCCAGCGCCTGCCGCTCGGCCATTCCACCCATGGCGCAGGCCTGGGCTCACCGTGGGTGGTCGCAGCTGGGGGAAGTGCCCTCCTGCATGGGGGTGAGAGTTGGGGGGAGGGAGGGGCAGAGGAGAGGAGAAGGGGTGAACCAAAGCCCTCCTGTCCCCTTGGCCAAGGGCACTGGCTTCCCAGCCTGGGCACAGGTGGGTGGGCAGCCTGTGCGCGCCTTGCCCGTGCGCTCCGATTCATTTCCGCCCGGGCTCCCCGCCGGGGGCCACACCCCAGCTGTGGTGCTGCCAGCTTTCTCCTGCCCCCAGACACATGGCAGGGCCAGCCCAGGGGCACTTGGCTCCTCCACCCCTCGGTTGGTCGCTCGGTCAGGAGCCCTGAACACCCCCGGGCGACAGGGAGCAAATAGGAAACCTCTGGGTGGGATTCAAACCTGCACCGCAGCAAGTGGCTGGACAGGGTCAGGATCGAATGCCAGCTCCCGGCTGTGCCAGTCAAGTGCAGCGCTCCCAGCCAGGGCACAGCGCCCTCCTCTCACCTGCCAGTCCTGAGGGCGGGAGCGTTGTCCTGTGCCGCCATCCTCGGCCTGTGCCGGGTTCGGGATCTTTCCCCGGCCCCCCGGGTCGGACTGGGGGCTGCTTGGGGTCCTCTGGGCACCAGGCTCCCCCGCTGTGCCCCAGCCCCAGCCAAACGCTGCACTGGGCAGGAGGCAGCCGGGCAGGCCAGGGACAGGGCTGTGCACGCTGCCAGCTGAGCGTGGAGTCCACTTGGGTGGCCCCAGGCTGCCCAGAGACAGAGGCAGGGCTGGGGGGAGCGGGGGCGAAGCCGGGCTCCTTCCCTCCCTCTCCAGCCGGTGCCCGTCCTCGCTTGCCTGGCTGCCCCTCCAGCTCTGGCTGTTTTATGCAGAGACGCCCAAGGCAATTCCCCCTCGGGAAGCCCAGGGCAGCCAATCATGGACCAGCGCCCCCCCTCCAAACTTCCCCTTTTCAAGCAGCAGCAGTTTCACTTTTGCTATTACTCTGCCCCGCTCCACCCTGTGCTGCCTGGCAGAAGGGCAGCCCCTCGCCCTGTCTCCCTCCTGCTGGCAGTGCTGGGGGCTGGTCAGCCTTGGCCGTGCCTTGGGGTGACCAGATGGCCCGAGTTTGGGGTCTTTTTCTTAGATAGGCTCCTATTACCCCCCACCCCCATCCCGATTTTTCACACTTGCTGTCTGGTCACCGTATCCTGCCTGCCCCTCGTGCAGGGCCCAGCTCTTCCGCAGTCCCTAGCCGCTGCCTCAGGGCGCGCGGGGGGCCCTGCTGCCCCTGTGAGCAGTGAGGGGCCAGCCGGCCACAGGGGTCCTGGGGCATCTGGCCAAAGGCCAGGGGTGTTGCCGGCACTGTCTCTCCATGGAGGGTGGTGAAACACTGGAATGCGTTACCTAGGGAGGTGGTGGAGTCTCCTTCCTTGGAGGTTTTTAAGGCCCGGCTTGACAAAGCCCTGGCTGGGATGATTTAGCTGGGAATTGGTCCTGCTTTGAGCAGGGGGTTGGACTAGATAACCTCTTGAGGTCCCTTCCAACTCTGCTATTCTATGATTCTATGATTCTATGATTCCATGGCTTTGGCACAGTTGTGGCCAGTGCCAGACTTTGGGTCCTTAGCCAGCACCAGGGCTGGGGATTTCCACCTGCCGCACCATTTACAAACCAAACTAGCTGAATGTTGTGATTCCCACTGCCCCTTTGCTGGGAGCACATGGGCCTGTCTCCCCAGAGCTGCAGCTGGCCTCAGCAGCATTGAGCTCGGGTGATAACAGCGCCAAGCTGGGTTACACCCCGTCTAAACCCCGTGTTCAGCCTGGGAATGGAGCTGGGCTGAGACGTTCCTTTAACCCTATCATGGCCACTGCCAAGTATTCAAACTGTGCTGGCACAATCCTGCACACGGCTGAAATCCCCCTCCCATGTCGGCCTCCCACCCTCTGGGGGGGCTAGACCCTGCCATTGGGCTGCTGAGCTCCATGAACCTACCACCATTGTACACCCTGGTGCCACCCCCCGGTGCTGCCAGGGTCGCTGGGCCTTCAGGCTTTGAGGCTGGGGCCCCACTTACCAGTCAGCCAGGAAGCTGCAGTGTGTGTGCCCGTCAGGAACCTTCCTTCCCAAGAGGCAAAGTGAGCCCTTGGCTGGGCTGGGCCGGAGCACGCGTGGGGAAGAGGGGAACACAGATCTAGGTGGACGTCTACATTGGACTTGACCCAATGGTTCACTCCACTCCTGGTGTCTGAATGCTCTGTGGCTGGCTTCGCTCCCCTTGTCCACAACTAGGAGCCACCAGTGGGATGTGCCCGTGGAAAAGGCTAATGCGGTCTTAGGATGTGTCAGGTGAGGTATTTCCAGCAGAGACAGGGAAGTGTTAATACCTTGTACAAGGCACTGGGGAGACCTCACCTGGAATGCTGGGTGCAGTTCTGGTCTCCCGTGTTTACAAAAGATGACTTCTAGCTGGAACAAGTGCAGAGAAGGACTACTAGGATGAACCGAGGAATGGAAAACCTGCCTCATGAGAGGGGATCTTGGCTTGTTTAGCCTGACAAACGCAGGTGAGGGGAGAGCTGATCGCTGGGTATAAATCCAGCCGAGGGGTAACACCAGGCAGGAAGAAGAGTTAGTTCAGTTAAGGGAAAGTCTCAGCTGGAAATTAGGAGAGGGTTTCTAGTGACGTTCTGGAGCAGCCCCCCAAGGGGCGCAGAGGGGGCAGAAAACCTAACTGGCTTCAAGCCTGAGCTTGATACGTTTTTGAGGGGATGGTGTGATGGGGCTGCCTCCGATGGCACGTAGCCGATCTGCGACTGCCAGCAGCAAGGATCCCCCGGGCCGGCCGGAGATGGGAGACTGGCTGGGGAGGGAGAATTCTCTCCCGGGTGTCTGGCTGCTGGGTCTTGCCCATGTGCTCCGGGTTTAACCAATCACCAGATCTGGGGTCAGGAAGGAACCTTGTGGTGGTCCCTTCATAGCGCGGCCCCCCAGGTAACATGGGGGAAGAGCTGCATTCCTCACAGGGAACTTGCAGAAATGTGGCCTTTGGGAGGCTACCACAGCGATGGGGCCATGGAAAGGCCTAGAAATAACTATACCCTGAGCCCTCTTGTATACGGCGCCAGGGAAAGCAGCTGGCGCGCGGAGCCCCCGTTGTGCGGCGCTTTCAGGGCTGGCTAATTGCAACTCGTGGCATTGGGAGCGATGTTTCCGCCCTGGTGGGGTGTAGCCAGGAGGCGCCGAGATGCCTGAACCGCACAAGTCAGGGGAGGCGTCTTGAATAACACTGACTGGCAGAGAGGGATGGAAACTGGCACATGGGGCCTGGCCCAGCCCAGCCCTGCTGCTGTTTTACAGGGACAAGCAGGGAAACCTGAGCCCGAAATCCAAGCGGATTAGCTGGCTTTGGTTTCTGCAGTGGCTCAGGTCCAGCTTGCAGGTGTTCGGTGGGGAGGGGCGTCTGCCTCCAGCTTCACCCACAGCCACTTTCCTGTTTTCCCAAAGCAGCCCGAGGCTACTTGGATCCAGTCCAAGCCCCTTGCAGACATCTTAGGGGGAGGGGCATCATGGAGGTCATTGTAATCCCCTCTTTGTCCCGACAGAGCCCAAGCGATGCCCCTCCGTCCCCGGGAGGCAGGGGAAATAGCTTGCCTGCTTCTGGAGGGGTGGGGGTGTCTGTGAAGCACAGAGACTCTGGGCCAGAACGCAGCATTGAACCCAGAGCGTTTTAGCCACAAGGGCAGCTTGCCTGCCTGCCTGCCTAGCCACGGCCCACGGGCTTGTGCTGAGCACCCGCAAACCCACACCCCAGGGGCCTCATGCTGGACACGGTGGTTCAGCCGGTGTGATGGCGCCATTTGCAGGTCAGAGCGTCCGTCCCTCCTCCAGCTGAGTGCGGTCAGGCAGTGCAGGCCGGTGGTGAGGCTGCAGCCCGGGGGCTCGGACGGTGTGCAGTGCAGTGCAGCAGGGAGAGGAGGTTGGCTTTCCGGAGCAGCGTGAGCCAGGCTCCATCAGCCTTTCTTTGTCCTCGGTGAGGAGCGTGTTCAGCCCGTGCCAAGGCCGCGCTGGTTCATTTCGCAGCCTGGCCTGACGTTGGAACCAGGTTTGGTTTTTGGAACGTCCTGGAGTTCTGTCACCATCTCAGTGAGCAGAGTTGGTGGCCAGGTCCTGCGCCTGGCCGCACCGTCTGCAGCCCCCGCCTTCAGGGGCTCGGCTCCCGGAGCTGTGCCCCAATCTGCTGCCCCACCTCCCCAGTGCAAGAGGTCCCGGCTAGCCCCCAGCCCCCCTCCAAAGCCGCTTTGGCTGTCTTTATCTGTGCCAGGTCTCCTCAGGTGACTGTCCCTGAGGCGGGGCACTAGCCCGGGGCCGGGGGTGGGAGCCCCCAGCCCGTCTCCCCTCTGGCGATGGCGAGGCCAGCTTGGAAGTGATCTGTGCCACCATCTGCCAGCACCGCCCCGGGAGGGGACAAGCCGGCACCGCTCAGCCGCGACTCGTTGTCAATTAACTGACACCCGGGAAAAGCCCCCGGTCCCCAGGGGCAGGTGCTTTCCAGCAGCCCTGGCACTCGGCTCAGGGCCCGGTGGGGCGAGTGAATCACTCCAGGCTCCTCGTCTGGCTGGGCCAGCAGCCCTGGGGCTGCCCTGGCTGCCGCGTCCCGGCCACGCCAGCGACCCCCGCCCGGGCCTGGGGGCTCACCGCCCCCCAGGAAGGGACTGGGAGCGTGGCCAGAGGGCTGGGGGCGCTGCCCCGCACAGAGCCGTGGGGCTGGGGGCGCTGCCCCGCACAGAGCCGTGGGGCTGGGGGAGCGGGGGCGCTGCCCCGCACAGAGCCGTGGGGCGGGGGGAGCGGGGGCGCAGGTGGGGGCGGCACAGAGCCGTGGGGCGGGGGGAGCGGGGGCGCAGGTGGGGGCGGCACAGAGCCGTGGGGCTGGGGGCGCTGGCCCCGCACAGAGCCGTGGGGCTGGGGGCGCTGGGGGCGCTGGCCCCGCACAGAGCCGTGGGGCTGGGGGCGCAGGTGGGGGCAGCACAGAGCCGGGGGGCTGGGGGCGCAGGTGGGGGCGGCACAGAGCCGTGGGGCTGGGGGCGCTGGGGGCGCTGGCCCCGCACAGAGCCGTGGGGCTGGGGGCGCTGGGGGCGCTGGCCCCGCACAGAGCCGTGGGGCTGGGGGCGCTGGGGGCGCTGGCCCCGCACAGAGCCGTGGGGCTGGGGGCGCAGGTGGGGGCGGCACAGAGCCGTGGGGCTGGGGGCGCTGGCCCCGCACAGAGCCGTGGGGCTGGGGGCGCAGGTGGGGGCGGCACAGAGCCGTGGGGCTGGGGGCGCAGGTGGGGGCGGCACAGAGCCGTGGGGCTGGGGGCGCTGGCCCCGCACAGAGCCGTGGGGCTGGGGGCGCAGGTGGGGGCGGCACAGAGCCGGGGGGCTGGGGGCGCAGGTGGGGGCGGCACAGAGCCGTGGGGCTGGGGGCGCTGGGGGCGCTGGCCCCGCACAGAGCCGTGGGGCTGGGGGCGCTGGGGGCGCTGGCCCCGCACAGAGCCGTGGGGCTGGGGGCGCAGGTGGGGGCGGCACAGAGCCGTGGGGCTGGGGGCGCAGGTGGGGGCGGCACAGAGCCGGGGGGCTGGGGGCGCTGGCCCCGCACAGAGCCGTGGGGCTGGGGGCGCAGGTGGGGGCGGCACAGAGCCGTGGGGCTGGGGGCGCAGGTGGGGGCGGCACAGAGCCGTGGGGCTGGGGGCGCTGGCCCCGCACAGAGCCGTGGGGCTGGGGGCGCAGGTGGGGGCGGCACAGAGCCGGGGGGCTGGGGGCGCAGGTGGGGGCGGCACAGAGCCGGGGGGCTGGGGGCGCAGGTGGGGGCGGCACAGAGCCGGGGGGCTGGGGGCGCAGGTGGGGGCGGCACAGAGCCGTGGGGCTGGGGGCGCTGGGGGCGCTGGCCCCGCACAGAGCCGTGGGGCTGGGGGCGCAGGTGGGGGCGGCACAGAGCCGGGGGGCTGGGGGCGCAGGTGGGGGCAGCACAGAGCCGGGGGGCTGGGGGCGCAGGTGGGGGCGGCACAGAGCCGGGGGGCTGGGGGCGCTGGGGGCGCTGGCCCCGCACAGAGCCGTGGGGCTGGGGGCGCAGGTGGGGGCGGCACAGAGCACAGGGGCGCTCCCAGCGCCGGGCAGCAGGGGGCAGCGTGAGCGGCGGCAGGGCCCAGCGGGCCGCTCTTCCCGCCGCTCCGCTCCTCGGCAGCGTCCCCAGGCCTGGTAAGCGGGGCTCGTGCAGCCGCTGCCCCTCGCTCCCGACCTGCCCCCCCCGCCCCGTGCCCCTCCCCCAGCCCAGCCCCCCCCGCCAGTGCCCCTCCCCCAGCCCAGCCCCCCCCGCGCCCCTCACTCCCGACCTGCCCCCCCCGCCCCGTGCCCCTCCCCCAGCCCAGCCCCCCCCGCCAGTGCCCCTCCCCCAGCCCAGCCCCCCCCGCGCCCCTCACTCCCGACCTGCCCCCCCCGCCCCGTGCCCCTCCCCCAGCCCAGCCCCCCCCGCCAGTGCCCCTCACTCCCGACCTGCAGCCCCCCCAGCCCCGCCCCCCCCGTGCCCCTCACTCCCGACCTGCCCCCCCCAGCCCCGCCCCCCCCGCCAGTGCCCCTCACTCCCGACCCGCAGCCCTCTGTGGTTCAGCCCAGGGCTCTCCCTCGCAGCTGGTGCTGGACCTGGACTGAGCCTGGCACTGGTGATTTCTCCGGTGCATGAGGGTTGCCTGGTACTTTACAGATGGGATCATGCCCCTGCCTTCAGCCTAAGTGAGATGCAGCCCGTGGGCTGTGGGCCATGGTAACACACGTGCGGCAGCAGAGGGCTGAGCTCAGCTGTGGCACAGGGCGGGTGGGCTGTGAGCATGCACAGGGACTCCCCACGCCCAGCAGCTTCCCGTGGGCAGCAGCTCTGGCTTTAACCCTTTCTCCGTGTCATTGCAGCAGGATGATTCTGGCCTCACTGAAGATGTTCTGCCGCGGGGGCTTAACTCCTAGCTGGAGGCTGGCAGCTGCCAGGAGAGCACCTGACTGGTAAGGCCGGGAGAGCCCAGCGGAGCTGAGGGCCCCAGCACCACCTCTCCCTGGATTTCCCATGGCCCAGTGCAGACTGGCCTGACCGTCTCTCAGGCAGAGTGAGCCTTCATGAGCAGGTAGCAGAGCCTGGCTGCTCCGGGCCAAACCCCCCCTCTCCGAACGGGGCTTGTGTGGAATGAGGCCGGGTCCAGGCTGGCCGGTGCTCTAGCAGCAAGACAGAGCTGGCCAGCAGTGCCCATAGCCCCCTTTATCCAGGCCCAGCTGCTGCTCCTGTAATTGGTCCCTGTGTGGTGTGGCTTGACCTGGCCACTCAAAGACTGCCTGGGAGCCTTGGCTAACCCTAACCCAAGCCCAGTGGGGGGAGGTCTCTGCTCAAGGGGGACTGTCGAGGAAGCTAAGTCCTGGGGTTTTTGGCTAGTGGGTCTCAGTCAAGCCCTCTTGTGACAGGCAGCCACGCCGGGGTCACCGCCTCACCCCTGCAGATGACGAGCTTTACCAGAAGACAACGCTGAAGTTGATGGAGCGGGAATCCCCCAGCATGATGCTCATAGACGGCTACACCAGCTGGGGCTTCACCATCAATGGAGACAAGGTGGTGGGGCCCTGCGCCATCATCCCACGCGCCATCCTGCAGTGGAATGTGAGTGCCCCAGCTGGCAGGGCCTGGAGCCTGGCCCCGGGGGACCTCCCCCTCCCCACAGGGCCTGGGCCTTCAACTCCACACTGTGCTGAGCTCCCAGCCCTGGGGAAGTGGAGTTCCCTATGCCCAGGTGGCGTGGCCAGTCCAGTCCTGGGGGTGGGTGTGTGGGAGACCCAGGGAGCTAGTCACTTTTGACTCTTCCCTGCCCACAAGGGGGAATGCAGGTGCTTTGACCTGAGCCTCCCTGGCTATGTTGAAACCTGCCCAGTCCAGGCAGCAGCGAGCTCCAGGGGCATGTCCCCCATGCAGGGCACAGGCTGCATTGCAAGCCAGGTGGCATTGTGGGCAGGAGAGGTGAGTGTCCTTCCTTTCCTTCAGGTTGGCTCTTACCAGGACATAACCAAGGAGAGCCTGGTGCTGTTCCGGCTGCTGGAGCCGAGAATAGGTAGGTGGGAGGCGCAGAGACGAGCGGGGCACTGGGGAATACTCTGCTGCTCCCTGCAGCGCTCTGCCGTCACTGGTTGGGTGTAGCAGTCCCCAGAGCGAGCCAGGAGCAGGGACTGCCCTGGCGTGTGCTGGCACGTGTCCTGCTACCCTGGCTATGTGGGTTGTCTGAGCCAAAGCAGAACTTGCCCTTCCCCAGACACTGCCCAGCAATGAGTGTCGGGAGCGGGGCGGCCAAGCTGGGGTTACTTAGGGTCTTATGCACAAGGCCTTGGCCACTGCAGTCTGAATGGCTGGATGGGGGTGTGGCTGGGAGAGGGACAGGCCTTGTGGCCGGGGAAGGGAGGGAGGCGGGACTGGGTTTTGCCATGTGGCCAACACAGCCTCACTCAGCTGGGCTTGTCTCTTGCTGCTAGAAATCCTGGTGCTGGGCGTAGGGGACAAGGTGGAGCGGCTGGAGCCTGGTATCCTGAAGTTCATGAGGGAATGTGGGATCGCTGTGGAGGTGCAGGACACGGTAAGGGGGGACATGCTGGGACCATGGGGGTGAAGCTGAGCAGACCTGCCAGGCCCCTGTCCCAGGGCTGTCTGCAGCAGGTCAGAACAAGGGGCACCTTTGGAGGCGAGGGTAACGGCTGTCTGTGCCCGCCCAGCCAGGCAGCTGGAGCTAGATTCTCCTAGTGCAGCCACAGAGGGGATGGCCTGGTGTCCCAACCCTCCCCAGGCCCTGCCCTCTGCGTTGGCCCCTTGCTCAGCTGGGTGGAGGTCACGCATGACCCTGCAGGGCAGGGAATGTGAAGGGCCCCATGTACCCTATGCACACGCTGGGACAGGCCAACGGTGCCTTGGTGGCTATTGGCTTGAGACGTACTCCTGCCACCACAAGGTTAATGTTACTTTTCTGATAGGTGCCAGGCAAGGAACTCTGGTCCCTGGGCTACAGATCATGTGTCTGGCAGCGAAAGGCAGGTGGGGACTGGGGTAAATGTTCCACATGGCCAAGGGCTCTGCTTTAGTCATTGAGTGTTTCTGGGCCTTTGCCTTCTCTTTCACAGCCTAATGCTTGTGCAACATTCAACTTCCTGATAAGTGAGCGTCGTGCGACCGCGGCTGCCCTCATCCCCCCCAGTGCTGGCAGTGCCCTGATGTAGAAGCAGCTCCGCCCGTCTGGCCCTTGGGACTCACACCCAGCCTGTGTACAAAGGGTTAAACGCCTCACAGGGCCTGGAAGGGGAACATGAACTGTTACTAGGAAGGAGAAAATGTTTCAGAATAAATGGTGAGCAGCCTCACTGCTGCTTTTCCTGGGAAAGGCAGCCGGTGCCCAGCTGTGAATGCTTCCTTCCTCCTGGTCACTCACTCAGCAGGGGAGGGGGCAAAGGAAGACAAGGGGCTACAGCAGCCCTTGGAAAGCAGGGGCAGCTACCTCCATGTTTGTGCAGACCAGTTCTTGGCCTCTCTCTCCCCCTGGCCCCCTGCAGCATTCCTGTCAGAGGAGCCCTGTGAATGCCGCCCTTGCTGGGGGGGCTTTCTGCCCCTTACAGGGCCCTGAGTGGGGCTGAAACTCACCTAACCACATTGGGCATTACTAGGACCTGCACCTTCCACTCCACTTTGGGGCAGCCGAGCAGGCCACAGCTGGATTGTGCCCTGCCAGGTAGCAGGGGTTAGAGAAGGCAGCTGGGTTTTGAAGGGGCATTTGCAGCAGAAGTTCCTCCACTTCCCCCAGGTCTGTTCTGCCCTTGCTGACTTACAGGCAGTAGACTAACCCTTGTGAAGCACATCAGCAAGCTGTGGTGTTCAGGCTGCAGGTTCACAGGGACTGAAGCATGGGGAGACAGCAGTTGCTCTCACAATCTTGCACCAGAGCAAATCCTGGGACCAGCAACAAAACCAGCCTAAGGGGACCCCGGGGGCATGACAGGGGACAGGAGGCCTGAGGTGGTGGGACTGAGACAGACAAGGAGCCCCACCCTCTTTTCTTTTATTGTAAAACACAGCCAACACGCGGCAGGGCCTGAGCCCCGCTGGCATGGTGTCTTCACGGGGACGGGGAGTAGCAGGTGCTGGCAGGATAATGGCACTTCTGTGACAGGAGCAGCTCAGGTGCGTGGCCGAGGGCTGCAGAGCAGCAAGGCGTTGAGTACAGGCACAGACCCTCCTTCAGAAGAGGCGTTTCTCATATCTAAACAGACAGGAAAATTGCCATGGGCCTGGCCCCTCCACCTCCCGGCCTGCCCAGCCCCCAGCAGCCCCTGCTCTCCAGCCCTAGGTCCGCTGGGCTGGGGCAGTCAGTTGCCGTAGATCTGCAGTGTCTGGGGAATCCAAGGCCAGTGCTATTATGGAACAGCTCCAGCTGCTAAAAACAGCAGGTAAGCCAGTAACCCCCACCCCCCGGCTCCCTGCCAGCCAATGGGATGCAGCCTGTACCACTGCCTGCAGGGCCTACAGCATTAGACTAGTGGGCTGGGCTGGGCCACATCCAACAGTGTTTTGAGCCGCTAAGAGCCCAGTGAAGGGCAGCGCTGGCAGGGGACTTACGAATGGAGGCCATGAACTCCTCCTTCCACTTGGGCAGACGTCGTCCTCTTTTCAAACTTCAGTTCTCCTGAGTACATCATGGCTCTGCCGAGGGAAAGCAGATCTGGGGTCATGCTCCCCAGGCCGCGGCTAGGCGGCCTCTGGCCCTCAGTGTGCCATGGGGAGCTGCAGGCCTGGGGAGAGACTGTACTGTGCAGTGGGGCAAGGAGATTTCACACCAACTGCAACACAGGACGAGCAAGGGGTTGCCACATGCTTCCCCGCCCCTGGGCCCATTTCTGGAAGGAGCAGAGCCAGGCGGCCAGCTCCAGCTCCTCCCTCAGCAAGACTGCCCAGGCAGCGCTCTCCCATCCCATCCCAACGCACAACTCCTCCTTCAGGGTGTGCCTGCTGGGGACTGGGCTGGGAGCAGGGGCTACAGCTCAGTTGCACCAGAGATCGCGGTCTGAGACATGGTGGGCCTTGGCTACCAGCTGCAAGGAGCCAGTTACCAGACGCTAGCTCAGGGATGACGAGATGAGGATTAGCTGAGCGCGCACACGGGGAAGTCTCTTACCTGACTTGGGTCAGACTCTTAGCACCGATATCCTGACAGGAGTGCTGGATCCCAGCAATCAGGTACGGGATGAACTTGTGGATAGAACCTTTGTCTTGCACTGCACCAGACACCCCCTGGGCCACTTTAATTTTATCTGTCTCACTGGGGATGGTTGGGGGGGAAAAAAAAAGTCCATGGAACAAACCAGACCTGGCAAGCTAAGGCAGTAATCTCACCGACTCGGGGACCTGCCGCCCCTCATGCCAGTCTCTCCTACCTGAAGTATCGGGTCTGGCTGCCCAAGTTCTTGTCCATGGCATCCAATGATCCCATTCCCCGGTATTTCTTCAACCTAATTCCGTCCGAAAAGTAGTACTCTCCAGGGGCTTCCGTGGTTGCAGCCAGGAGCGAGCCCATCATCACTAAAGCCAGCGAGAAGATGAGTGACAGCTGAGTCAGCCACAGGGCACAGGAGGGGAGCTTACACTGGAGCAAGGCTTTGTTCAGCCACTTGGTGGGCCCCAGAGCCTGCATTTTCGGAGGGGGCAGCATGACCCTGTGATCTGGGCACAGGGTGAAAGTGGAGCTGGCCAGAATATACCCAGTTGCCATTGTTTGCTGGGCCCCCGCCCCCATTAGCAGGTGTTGCTGCGTTGACAACTCCCCCAGGAGGAGGAGGTGTTACCCTCACCTGGCTCTAAGGGAGGTGGGGGCTGAGCAGTCCTGAGGGAGGAACCGTAGGAACAGACAAACTTGGAGAAGGGCTCAGCTGATCTTTTAAGTCATTCATTTCTTTGTTTGATAAACCCTGAGGAAGGGGTAAGTCTGGACCCTACAGAGCATGTAGACGTGAAGAACAGACTGAGAAAGACAACTGCTTAGAGGCTCACTGGGTTTGTGGTTAGCCCTTGTACCTCTGGGCAAAAGGCCTAGATCACGAAGGAGCCAGGTTTGTTTGGCACAAGTGGCACTCTGCTTGGAAGAAGCCTCACACTAGTGCACGGGGCATGTGGCACCAGCAGACCTGTCTGGAGAATGCTGCACTGTCCTGGCAGAGTCTCCCTGCCCTGACACTAGAGTAGATCAATGCCCTGTGCACAATGTACGTTCACTGCTGTTACATTGCAGCCTGGGCAATGTAAATACACCAGCAATCTCCCACTCCCGGCCCGGCTGTGATCGTGTTGGCACTCATGCAGACACGGTCAGGGCTTTGCAGAGCTCCTGTAACACTGCCAAGTGAGCGCTGCAGAACAGTCTACAGGCAATAAGAAGCTCACTCATTGGGTTGATATTCCAATGGCAAAGCAAATCCCCCAAAAAGGAGAATGCCTTAAGCTCCCCCCATCCCCCTCACCTGTGGAAGCACCGAGTGCCAGGGCCTTGGCAACGTGTCCTACGGTTTGGATCCCTCCATCTGCGATCACCGGGACCCCAAATCTCCTGGCATATTCAGACACTTTGTACACTGCTGTGGCCTGGGGCCTGCCGCAGGCCAAGACTAGATCCAGGAAGAGAAAGGGTGAACCATCAAGTACCAGGCGCTGCAGCAATCCCCTTGGTTAAAGGTCCTTCAGCTTTCAGTCACACACAGACCTCCCAGTCTGCTTCTCCCCTGGAATAAGCCACACGAAATCAAGCAGCCCTGGCCCCAAGTCCCAGAAGGAAGGTGAACGGGGGCTATGAAGTAACTGCTGCCCCAATGCCACAGAGCAGCTTTTGCAGTGGTTACAGAATGACCAAGAGCCCTGGTGAAATCATGGACGCCAGCTGCTCAGTCCTTAGGGGCACTGATTCACTCACCACCTAGTGTCCAGCAAGACACAGAAGGAAATAGGGCCAGACCCAAGAAACCCAAGACCAATGAGTCCCCAGATGATTGCTGTGTTCCCCGCACTGCTGATCACCACAATGATGGGATGTCAATGTGCAGCCAGGAAGAGGCATCTGACCAAAAGGAGAGAGTTTCTATTGATAAGCAACAACAGAAAAGGAAACAGACACAGGGCGGACTGATGTGGTGCTGGAAATGTAAGTTTCCCCAGCATAGCAGGGCCTCCTTAAAGTTTAGCCATCAGTGGGGGCAAATAAAGCGCTGGTAAATCTGAGACCAGTCTGTAGCAACTACAGGCTTTTCACTGTACAAAAACACCTGAAGGGAAACCACTGAATGACACGTATTCGGGTACATTTACCAGCCAAGTGCATGCACATACACTGCAGTAACCTTCCCATCCCTCAGATTTCCCCCAGCAACATAATCACCAGGAGGCCTTTCCTCCAATCACAATTAGCACAGTACCCAGATGAGATTATGAACATGCAAGATTAGTAATTCAGGGTGCAAACATCATGTTTGATGCAGGGTTTCAAGCTGCCACCTGGGAGCAGCACCAAGTGTGCCAACTCCTAGTGACTGGTGCTCTGCCAGAAGAGGGAGCCTTTACAAACTACTTTTTGCACAGCTCACACATTTCTCCCTGTGCTCACACCAGCAGCTCAGGTTGGGAGGAGAATTCCAGGTAGCGATCATGAAAGAGTCAATTGGACCCAGCCAGCTATGAAGAAGTGTCTGCTAGCAATAACGTGAATGCTGTTAGTGTTAAGAGATGGTCTCACTTGGTAGTGCATTGCCGAAGGAGAGACTGAGGGTGCCCGTACAGCAACTCCTCACTTAACGTTGTAATTATGTTCCTGAAAAATGCAACTTTAAGTAAAACGATGTTAAACGAATCCAATTTTCCCATAAGATTGAAGGTAAATGCGGGGATTAGGTTCCAAGGAAATTTTTTTGGGTCAGACAAAAGGCATTATATACTGTGCTGTGCTGTGGCTGGGAAGTGCCCCTGGCTTACCCCACACAGGCACAGCGTGCTGCAGGCAAGGACGCTAGGAAGCACCTTCGCAGCGGCAGCTTCCCTGGAGAAGAACAGGCGCTGACTTTGCCGGGAATGCTCCGGGCCCACCTCTTCCTGTCCCCGCCCCACTCCACTCCAGCCCACCTCTTCCCACCCCCACTCCACCTCCTCTCCGGAGCACACCGTATCCCCCCTCCCCCTGAAAGTCCTAAGTGCCGCCAAACAGCTGTTTGGCAGTGGGGGAAGCGCTGGGAGGGAGGGGGAGGAGGCGGAGAAGAGGACGCTCCCTTGTAAAGTCACTGCTCTTCCACAGAATCTTACAAGCAATGGACAGAGCAGGCAGCCTAATGACATTATAAGGGAGCACTGCACAACTTTAAACGAGCAGCGATGTAACTCAAACAACGTTAAGTGAGGAGCTCCTGTACGGACATCTGACGGCACCATCTCCTCTGTGCAACAGCCTGATTTCAAAGAAACCCAGGGCCCCAAGCCTCTGGGTCCCATTATTCTCTACAAAGAACAGAAGTTTGTCGCTATATTAGAGAAGTAATAACGGAGACCAGCCCTTTATAATTCACCTCTTGGCACAGGGCACATGGGACCATCACATGACTGTATTTGGCTGTCCCAGCTCCCAGTGCCAAGACAAACAGGGGGTGCAGGCTTCCAAAGCAGGGTTCAAAATGTAGGCACACTTCACCTGTATTCAGAGCAAACGCTTGTAAGGGTGGCGCTAAGAGAGGACTGTCATGCTAGTGGGTACAACCCAGGATCCAAACCAGAAACCTCTTTCCCTTTGAAGTGCTTCACAAATAGCAAATAGGGCAAAAGCCAAGATTCATCTTCGTCACCTACTTGATCCTGTAACTTCAAAAAGTAGCGCTCGCAAGGTGAGAGGGAGAAGAGCCCTTCCTCACACACGCAGATCAGAATCACTGGCAAAGGGCATGGTTCTGGGATGTGCCCTCCAGGTTCGCCACAGGGTGAAAGTCCCTGTTAAAGTCCCGTTCACACAGCACGGCTAGCTTCACACAAGGCGAAATGTAGCTGATGTGTAACCTCTCCCAACACAGAGCAGAATTGCAGGCTCTGCCTAGGCACCACCCTCCAGTTAGAGGCTCAGCAGTGCCCCATGAGGAAGCTCAATCAGGTTTTTTAATTGGGTTGGATTAAAGACACTGACGAGCCCAGCTGGCCTCAATTAGGACAATTCAGAACCCTGCTTTAGAAATCAGAAAGACTTCTCAGCATCAGTTTTTGGGTCAACTACCAGTATCCAAAGCCACAAAACCCCAAGTGCATCTACAACTCAATTATTCTCAAACAAGCGGAGGGGCCATGTGCAGCCAATCAGGGTCCTGCTTCAAGACAGAATTAAGGTTGAGAACAGGGCAAGTGACTTACTATAGGTGCCCATGACAGAAGACGGGCACTTGGGGCTGTGGGACTTTAGTTCTGGAGGGATCTGTGGAGCAGCTAAACAAAACAAATAAATACAATTTAGAAACAAACAGCAGCAGCAGAATAAAGGGCCCCCCAGCAGTGACTTTACCAGGCTGAGCCTGGGATAACCGAGCCAGAACTCGGACGTCGGGGGTCCCTCTCAGTCCAAGCCACTGAGAAGGATGCCAAGCTGAAGGCCATGTCCAGGGGAGCACAACCTGGCACTCAGCATGTGCTCTCCCTACTCCAGGGACATTTCATGGAGAAATCCATCTGACGCTGAAACACTGGCTCCTCTACCTGCTCCTGGTGTTCCTGGCACAAACAGCTGCCACACAACAGCCACTGGGAAGTACAGATGTTCGGTCTCTGCTGCCAAGATAGGGGCAGAGCTCCCAGAGTCTGGCTGTACTCATCACATTGTAGTGCTGGAATCTGCCATCATTTCCTCCAGTTATCCATGGGTGAGAATGAAAAGAAGCAGGAACGCACTGTGCGTGAATGGCCTGGCCCAGACCAGGAACTGCTGGTACAGCAGGGGATAGGGTGGGGAAGGGCGGCTCTTCAATAAAACATTCTACACAAAAAAGACACAACAGTTTCTCCAGCGCAACACCTGGGCCAGTCTCCAAGCAGCAGGTGCTCCCTGAGCGGGCAGAGCGAGAACACAGATCCTTGGTACAGGGGGCTGTCCCCAAGGTGTGTCCTCGTAGGGCCCCAAGTACTGCTGCTGGGATCTGCAGGAAGACCCTGCATGCATATGGCAAAGGGCTGCTTCTCTAGGCAGCGGCTTGTTTCAGGTCCATTACAGCAAAGCTCAAGAGAGGGGCTCTGCAGCCAGACTGCCGCAGCGATGGCCCCTCACAAGGCATCCACACCCCTGCTTGCTTGTTGCACTTGGAACAGTGATGTCCAGTTGCAGCTTTAAAACCAGTCTTCATTCCAGGACATGCCCGGCCACTGAGTCTAGTAGCCAGGCTAGAGACTGTGCCTAGGAACGCTGCCTGCCTGGCACAGGCGCCCCTGGAATCCTGCTAACTGCAATAGCTGCATTCAAAAACCTCATCTTGGCAGGCAATTGCTCCCTGGCACCAATCCAGCCGACCAACAAACACACAAGGATCTTACTGTCAGCTGCAGCTGTCCCAGGGCAGGGCCACACAAACAACCCTGGGAGTTCTATCACCATCCTCTCTGCTGCCCTCCTAGCTATGCCGAGCAAATGGAAATCCCCAACGTCTGTACCCAATGCCCTCTCCTTTGCCCTGCTCACTTAGGTGGAGATCAGGTCGAGTGACACGTCTATGCTCCCACACCCAGCCCTGGAGTGTCTTTGGCACTACACAGCTGTAAAATCATATCCCCATTACACCGGACCTGCGGCAGGACAGTCACCACCACTCGAGGACTGCATCGCTGCAGACTTATCGCAGGCTCTGGATAGGAATGTTTTGCGGATATTTGTTCTTCTAGCTATTGAGAAGATATTAAAAATTTTCTTTACCTTCTTGCGTGATGCAGATGGAGCCACTGCCCATCCCGACCCTTAGAGCATCGACCCCTGCATCGATCAGATTCTTCGCCTGAGCTGCCGTCACCACTGAAGCAAACAGACGAAGGTTTTTAAATGAGAACGCTGTCTCCTTTCACCATTAGTAGCTAGTCAGTTGCCCTCCTCCCTGAGCTGGGTTCTCTGCACTTGCCCAGCGCCTTCCACTCGGCCATCTCAGCGGGTCCCACAAACAGCACCTGATTCAGCTTCACAGCCCCGGGATCTAGGGATGGAGAGTGCTCCCTTCTGGAGGCAGGCCAATTGCGTTGTTGTGCATGGTAACACAACAGGTCATGCACAAAGTCAGTTTCAAATCTCAACAGCAACCCGGCACCAAACGGCTGGTTCTCAGTCAACCGAGAAGTGTGCGCGCATCTCCCTGCTGCTCTTGTGCAGGCACCAGTCACCACAGCCATGGCATGTGCACACTGAACCAGGGTGAAAGCCAGGCCTGGATGTTTGACTGCTCTAGGAAGAGACCTTGCCAGCTTGGTGTGCAGGGACCAGGGGTTAGCTTTACACCTACACAGCCACCCCTTGGGGGGTTGGGCGGGATCAGCCTGATGCCAGAGCCTGGGTGGGGGTGGGGTTAGCCTGTGACTGGGTCCCTCCCAACGTGGTTCGTGTCTGACTGATTTCCCAGGGCCATGCTTCTCCACTGCCCTTTTCACTGGCATTGTACTGGCTGCTGAATCCACAACAGCACTTGATGTTCCCCTGCTTCCCCACTAACCCAATGGCGCAGGGGAGTCCGTGCTGCAGCTAGACTAGCGAGACATTGTAATGCATTGTACAATGGCAGAGGAAGCGAGAGACATGCTTAGGGCCACGCAGGGGACAAAGGCTGGAGGAGGCACTATGCTGCGTTAGCAACATATTTGGTAACGCAGATAAAGACAAGAGGAAGAGAGTTAAACTCTGCTCTGCCAGATTCTGATGGATGTTGCTGTTTATTTTCCACACAAGGTAGGAGTCCTCCAAGAACCAGATCCCTGAAATCCTAGAAGGATTTCAAACCAATGTTACAGAGCCCAGAGAGCAACGGGTCAAGGCTGGGGATTGCACACACTGCATTAATCCTGAGTGAGAAGTTTTCACACAGAACAGAAGTGTCCGTCAGGTGATGTACCATATTCTATACACCTGACACACAGGGCAAAGTCCCACTGGGCAGGTGACAGGGACGCTCATTTAAAGCAGGTCAACATGTCTCACTACAACTGAAAACTGTCAGTCTAGAAGCTAAAATTGCATTTAGTAGATTACCATTGCCTCCAATGACCTGTAGGTTAGGATATTTCTCCTTGATATACTTGATCATGTTGATCTGGAAAATGGAATTGCCCTGAGAGGAATCCTAGAAGAGAAAGAAAAACAAAATCAACCGAAATAGCTACAAAGGATTTTAAATCCAGCCCTAGGAGAGTCACAGAGACTTCAGCACATTGCAAACAGGTGATTAATTCACGTCAGTACGGAAAGACCCCACTGCCCAGGCTCAGAAGGCCAGGAAGACATGAGCTACAAGAGAAAACCACCACAAACTTCCATCTTACAGGACATTTCAGCCTAATGAGTGCAGGGCGCACACGCACACACACAGCTCACGCTGAGGGCTAAGAGAAACATCTAAGAGCTGCATTCTTTAGAGAATTGTGAGTTTCGGGGCCTCAACTTCATACTGCCAAGAGACAGCTGCCTTGCGAACCCCAGGACAAGAGGAGGGCTCACTAACACTGCCCTGGAAAGAAAGGGTGTGAGGCGAAGGTCAGTCCGAGCCCTTAGCACTGGAACAGCAGCTAGCCACCTGCCTAGTCCTCATCGTCCAAATGGTCCTGTCCTACCCCCAAGAAACGCATGTGTCCACTGTACAGTCTATATGAGTGAGGAAGGATGGTCCCGTGGTTAGAGCCCTGACCTGGGCTAGGAGACCAGAGTTCAGTACCTGCTCTGCCACAAATACCTTGTCAGGTAACGTCACTAGACCGGTCTCCCACCCCTAGAACCGGAATGGCAGGACTGCCTGCCCTCAGAGGGGTGGTGAACATTGTCAGGTGCTCAGCTACTACGGTGATGGGCCCCCCGAATACTGAATTCAAACAGACCCCAGAGATGCTCAAGGACAACTCTTCCCAACTCCCATGAACACAGCTCGGTTTTTGTCGTTCATTTTACTCTGGGTGGGTCTTCACAGCACAGTCAGCTCCAGTTCTGACAAGTTCACACTCTGGTTACTGTACTGTAGCTAGCCTGCCTTGGGTGAGGCCACATCTACCCCACAAGCGCTAGGGCGGCACACAGCTGCAGCACTGTTAGTGTAGTGCAGACACAGAACGCTGCAGCCGCGCCACTGGAGCCCTTCAGTGTAGACACAACCAATGCTGACAGGCGGAGTTCTCTCCTTGGCATGGGGTAATCCACCTCCCTGAAAAGCAGTAGCTAGGTCGACAGAAGAATTTTTTCATCAACCTAGCACGGTCTATATTGGGACTCAGGTCAACACCACCAGTCAGGGGCGTGGATTTTTTCACACCCCTGAGCCATGTAGTTAAACCGACCTACACTTCTAGTGTAGGCCAGACGACAGCCATGGAAGGGGTTTTTCTGTCGCCACAGGAACTCCATCTCCCCGTGCAATGGCAGCATTCTTCCCTTGAACTAACTGCAGCTGGCATAGCTACGGCACTCAGGCGTGGGACTTTTCACACCTCTGAACACCATAGCTATGATAAGCTAGGTTTTAAGGCCAGGCCTGACAGCAACCACACTTCAAAACACCACTGGCCTTACACAGAGAGCACATTAGCAGCACAGAGCAATTGGATTAGCTATTGATGAGATCCCCACTGCAGAGTCAGCGCCACCTCCCCATCCACCTCATGAGCTAGCGAGCGTGAGTTTAAAGCACTGCTTAATTCCAGCTAGAGAATTTTGCATGTGGACAGGAGTCAAGTCAGAGGTAAGACGGATTAGAACTCAAGTTCCCTGTGTGGTGAAGACACCCTAAGAGGACAGGAAAAGTTAGTCACCTTTTCCCAAGGCGGCAGCAGCAGTCCCTGCTTATGGAGGCTCCACACTAAGTGCACCAGCCCCCTTGTTGGAATGGGAGATAGAAGGTGCTTATGACTAATCCAGCTAACTAACATGGCCTGTGAAACAAGTGTTGTATAACCAATATCTCCCATTTCCTTTCTAGTTGGGCTCTCAGACTAACCTATCGACAGCAAGGGCACGTGCAAACTGCTGTGCCCAAATGATTAGAGACGTGGGGCTGACAGGACAGACTGCCGAGAAGTTCCATATTGGTCCCTCTGTGTTATTTGTTTTAATAATCAGGTAATTAAAGGACACAGTACTGTTATTTCACACAAGGAGCCCAACACGTGTTTGTACATTAGTCCTATGGTCAGTGACAGACATCAAGCGAGCAGAGCACCTTTGTAATTACAGCCATCTAGCCTGACGTCACTATATCGAGCTGCACCAATCACCACATGCTAGCAGACCAGTATCTGTATCAACACACATGCCATCAGAATGCCCCACCATGAACAGACTGGCCATTTAGACTAGTCTC
This sequence comes from Malaclemys terrapin pileata, assembly GCF_027887155.1. NCBI lineage: Eukaryota > Metazoa > Chordata > Testudines > Emydidae > Malaclemys > Malaclemys terrapin. Next base: position 1,412,056 of record NC_071511.1, on the reverse strand, counting down.
CCTCCTGCCCCAGCCCTGCAGGTCCAAGCTAGGCCACTGGCACAAGGGGGCCAGTCACAAAGTCCATGATGAAGCTATGCTATGAAGAGGGCTGCTAATCAAAAACTGGTCAGGATGTGTGGAATTCACTCAACTAAGAGAAGCCAAACCCTGGTGCTCACCAAGACGACGACATCCACCCCCGACTGCACTAGGAGATCCAGACGATACTTGTCATCTTCATGGGTTCCAATGGCAGCGCCACAGAGCAGTTGCTTCTTAGCATCTTTAGACGCGAGCGGGTAATCCCGGTTCTTCTTCAGATCCGTGCGGGCGATTATAGCAACCAGCTCATCCTCCTCATTGACAATGGGCAGCTTGCCTTGAAATAAATAGAAATACACCATCATGTCAGAACCTCCCACCAGCCTGGCCCTCAGGGCAGGAACCCGGCTCACACTGTATGCCAGAGATGCAAAGAGTGACCGGCAGCCTGAGCAGGACTTGCTTTTGAAGCCCAGCTGGCAGACTGAGAAGTCAGTAGGACTGGGAAAGGGCGCCGGATTAGGATCCTGATCGTGCTGCACAGCCTTGAATTCAAAAAGGGCACTTGTACTCAAGTGACTCCAGACCCCCCCCAGAACTGAACTGGGCACAAGCCTCTGAAACCACACACTAGAAACTGGATACAAAATTAAAAGCCTGCAGCCAAGTGCGCTCTTGGCATTTACAGCTTTTCAGCACCTTGACTGGCAGGAATCCCTGAAGTTCTAAGCAGACTCAGAGATGAAGGTGAAGGTTTTAGTCTTTTGGCAGGTCTTCACGCTCGTTTGGGGCTCCAGGACACGCCTGTCCTTACCATCCCTTCTCCCCAGGGAGATTTGGAAGGAACAGCCCATGGGACACCTGGCATCAGTCTTTTATTGTAGGGAAAAACATTTGCATTGAGAAACAAACTGAATGTGTGGAGAGAGGAGCACGAGAGCATTTCCCAGATGTGCACACGTGTGCACTCACATCCGCCCCCCCGACCCCTGCTCTACCCCAGACACTGTTCACCCACGCAACACAACTAGTCACGGTACCTTTTTTGCTTCTCTGCAGAATTTCATTTGCTTCCTTTAACGTTACCCCTGCAGGGGCTACAACGAGATCATCCCGCTTTGTCATAATCTGATAGAAAAGGGGCAAAGAATGAAAAGTCACACGAGTGAGCTCCTTCCCACTTGATCCAGGACAGGAAACAAACTGCCAAGCAAAGATGCTTCAGTGGCCACTTGCTAGGAGCCAGAGGGTCCCAACAAACGCTATATATGGGATGGACGAGGGAGCACGCGATAGCGTGGAGCAGCCCATGAAAATGACTCCTCAGCCTGCAGCGCTCTATACCCATTCAAACAGTCCACTCAAATCCACATGGAGCCCGGCACAAAGCTGTGTCCATAGGCTGTATGTCCATACCACCGGCCAACCCAGGGAGATCACCCTGAGAGAAGGAAGAACCTCACCCCCTCTACTTGGGATTTCAGCAGCACAGACTCCCCTCACATCACCAGCTACACAATGCAGACCAAAGTACTTTTAATAGGTTAGGAACCTAGCTCCAGCACTCATTTGCCTGATATAATCCCAGCCTCTTACTGTTCTGGCAGAAACTCCACCAGTCACTGGGATTGTTTTCAGACAGCGCTCCCTAGCACGCTGGCTTTAGGGGGACTCTGCTTGGCAGTGCCTGAGGCTGCAGAATAAGGGCAGGGGATGGGAGGAAGAGGCCACATCTAAATTAGGGCTGTCAATCAATTGTAGTTAACTCACGCAATTAACTCAAAAAAATTAATCGTGATTAATCGCACTTATAACGATAGAACACCAACTGAAATTTATTAAATATTTTTGGATGTTTTTCTACATTTTCAATATTGATTTCAATTACAACACACAATACAAAGTGTACAGTGCTCACATTTTGTGTTACAAATATGCACTGTACAAATGATAAACAAAAGAAATAGTATTTTTCAATTCACCTCATACAAGTACTGTACTGCAATCTCTATCGGCAAAGTGTAATTTACAAATGCAGATTTTTTTGGTTACGTAACTGCATTCAAAAAGCAAAAAGGATCATGGCCAGATTGTGCCAAATGGTTAGCGCCTGTAAGTCCACTCAGTCTTCCTACTTATTCTGCCAATCACTAAGACAAACAAGTTTGTTTACATTGATGGAAAATAATGCTGCCCGCTTCTTACTTACAATGACACCTGAAAGTGAGAACAGGCGTTCGCATGGCACTTATGCCAGGTATGCTAAACATTTGTATGCCCCTTCATGCTTTGGCCACCATTCCGGAAGACATGCTTCCATGCTGATGATGCTCGTTAAAAAAATAATGCGTCAATAAAATTTTGGACTGTACTCCTTGGGGAGAGAGTTGTATGTCTCCTGCTCGGTTTTACCCACACTCTGCCAAATGTTTCATGTTATAGCAGTCTCAGATGACCCAGGACATGTTTGGTTTAAGAACACTTTCACAGCAGATTTGACAAAACGCAAAGAAGGTACCAATATGAGATTTCTAAAGATAGCTACAGCACTCGACCCAAGGTTTAAGAATCTGAAGTGCTGTCCAAAATCTTGAGGGACGAGGTGTGGAGCATGCTTTCAAAAGTCTTAAAAGAGCAACACTCGGATGCGGAAACTACAGAACTCAAACGACCAAAAAAGATCAACCTTCTGCTGGTGATATCTGACTCAGATGATGAAAATGAACAGGTGTCGGGCCGTACTGCTTTGGATTGTTATCAAGTAGAACCCACAGCATTAGCCTGCTAAACTCAGGGTTGAGAGTTCAATCCTTGAGGGGGCCATTTGGGGATTTGGGGCAAAAATCTGTCTGGGGATTGATTGGTCCTGCTTTGAGCAGGGGGTTGGACTAGATCTCCTGAGGTCCCTTCCAACCCTGATATTCTATGATTCTATCAGCATGGAAGCATGTCCTCTGGAATGGTTGATGAAGCATAAAGGGACATATGAATCTTTAGCGCATCTGGCACGTAAATATCTTGCAACACCAGCTACAACAGTGCCATGCGAACACCTGTCCTCACTTTCAGGTGACGTTGTGAACAAGAAGTGGGCAGCATTATCTCCTTGCAAATGTAACCAACCTTGTTTGTCTGAGGGACTGGCTGACCAAGAAGGAGGCCTGGGTGGACTTGTAGACTCTAAAGTTTTACATTGTTTTATTTTTGAATGCAGGTTTTTTTGGTACATAAGTCTACATTTGTAAGTTCAACTTTTATCATAAAGAGATTGCACTACAGTACTTTTATGAGGTGAATTAAAAATACTATTTTTTGTTTACAGTGCAAATATTTGTAATAAAAAATACAAAGTGAGCACTGTACACTTTGTATTCTGTGTTCTAATTGAAATCAATATATTTGAAAATGTAGAAAACATCCAAAAATATTTAAAATAAATACTATTCTAACAGCACGATTAATCGCGATCAATTTTTTTGATCGATTGACAGCCTAATCTAAATTAACATGCCTGCCTGTGTCCACTCTGACAAACCAGCACCAGTGTGCACCTGTACAAGGCTCATAAGGTACATATTCAAGAAAGATCTCTTCTCCCTGAGTTCAGGGAAGTAACATCTAATCAAAATTGGGGTGGAGGGGGCTGGTTTGTTAGGTCTCAGATTGCACAGAAAAGAATTCCAGAAAGGGGCGGGGGGGAGAAAATAACACCCAGCACTAATTACTTGGAGAGACTATGAGAGCAATGAGCAGGGCATTAGAGCTAAATCATAAGTGGGATGAGAACCAGGGCTGTTACAGAAAGGCCAATAAACTCTCCTGCCTATTGTTGCATGCACAGGAATCAACGTTTGAAACAAGAATAGGAAAGGGGCTTCCAGCTCTGCAGCGTAGATGCTAAGAGGCCTAAGCAGGAGATATGGCATGAATCTCAACTGGCCACCGTCAGAGACAGAATGCTGTTCTAGATGGACCATTGGTTTGACCCATTATGACCGTTCGATGTTCTGAATGGTTCAGCATCTCTGAAGAAACACAAGCCTCTTTGGTACCATTCCTGAAGTGACATTGTCAGCGTCTCTTTGGCTAGTAACGGGAGATTGAAAATGGAGTTGGGACATGAATGCAATGCCAAGCTGGGTCTATCTTTAGCTCATGCTGACCTAAGTCACGAGGGCGGCACTGGCCGAGCAGCACTAAAAACTACTGTATGCTGTCATCTGACAACACCGAAGATCTATCATTACAAGCTACCACAACCCTTCCCCAGTACCAGTACCAACGGAATTAGCACCAGAAGGCTCACACAGAGTGCATGCTGCAGGCTGAAGGGAGAGAGCAAGAGGAAGAAAAGGAAAGTTTGTTAATGAAGCACTGTGGACGTGCTAAGTATGACTTTACTGAGCCCAGGGGTTACCCTGCACTGAGAGAGTCCCAGACAAAGGGATTATACCAGGAGCCTGAAAGCACTATTCAGTGAATGGGAGCTTGGCGACTCTGGCCTCTGCATTCAAACAAACAATGTCACTTTTCCAAAGGCCAGGTCACTACAGGAGAGCAGCAGTAGCCAATACAGACCCAGGAGAGAAATGATGGCTACAGCCAATAGTGAATGTCTGCCAGGGTGGGTGTCGAGGCCCCGCCCCGCCCCTGCCCCTCCTCTTCCCCAGAGGCTCTCGGGCCTCCCCATCCCAGGCACGTAAAGGGTCCGCAGCTCCCCACAGCTGTCTGGGCCGCTCTCACCTGGACCTGGCGATGGAAGTCTTATGGAGGAAGAGAAGGGACAGGGCCCATGACGAACAGCAGATGGGCCAGGTCTGTCCACTTTCAAAAGTGGAAAGGCCATGTGTGGCCCCCCAGTCCCCTGCATTCCTGCACCCCTGATGACTGCGACAGGAAGCAAAAAGGATCATGGCCAGATTGTGCCAAATGGTAAACCCGAGCCAGCAGTCATTGGAACACGCTAGTAATAGGCACAGAATATGCAGCTACAGAATGAAGCAGCAGGCACAGAACCCAGAGGTGAGCAGTTCAACTAAGCAACAGAAAGACTAATTTAAACCTGGAATAAAACAAAGAGCCAGGCCCCTGTTCCCGCCAGGCTGGTTCACACACCTCATTCAAGCACTGAGCCTTTGTCGTCAGCACACGCTGTAGCACTTCCTAACATAACCCTCCCTCTCCCACCAGGAGTGTGGGTCCTCGGGTAACGAACCTCACTGAGGGGCAGGTCGTGCTCCTCCTCTTTCAGGAAGTCAATGTCTCGGGATGAGATGATCCCCACCAGCTTACTCCCCATCTTTCCATTGTCTGTGATAGGAATGCCACAGAATCCATGACGGGCTTTTGCTTCAAACACATCACTCACTCTGTGCTTGGGGCTCAGCACCACTGGGTCTGTGATAAAGCCCTGTTCATATTTCTGAAACAAAGCACATTCAGAGAGCAGAGTAAACAACCTGGATAGACTGAGCTGTAATGTGACGGGCATTTAACACTCCTCAGGGTACGAGAGCGGTGAAGGTCTGTCACTCTCCCCAAGCTGCCAGAGTCCGTTGCACACAGGTATTTGGGGTCAGTGACTACAGTAGCAAGGATGCTGCATCAACCAAGTCAAGCTCCTTTCTGCCCATCTCTGGGGATAAATTCATTGACACTTTTCAAAACAGGCAGGTGGGGATTTAACCCCAGCATCCTGGCCAACATTCCCCCACACTCAGTAAGCAGGTTCTCGTGTCCCTAGCTGTTGTGGGATATGGCAAGACAGAAGAGCTGATATGGCCACCTGCACTGACCAGTGCCACTGCTCTAAGAGACTAGAATACAGGGGGGAGTGAGTCCCTGCCAGCTCTCCTTTGCTTAAGCCTGTTTCATGGTTCTCAAACTGGAGCCAGATCCCTTTGGACATTTAGTGACTTGCCCATCTCCTAGTTTCCTGCTTCAGCTGTTCTTTACCTTAACTTTCCGTACTTCATTGGCCTGGAATTCCGGTGTGCAGTTATGATGGATGAATCCAATCCCACCTGTGAGCTGAGAACACACAGAGGCAGCAGTAAGTCACTGCAACGATAGGGACCCTAAACTTTATTTGGTGAATTCAACAACCAGGTACAGACAGCAGACTACTACTGTAGCAGAGCAAACTGCACTTCTAATGGGAGCTCAGATACACTGAGGCCTTGGCTACACTTGGGAATGTGAAGCGCGAGTGTAGTCGCGCCGCCAGCGCTGCGAGAGAGCTCCACCTCTCCGAGGGGAGTAGCTTGCAGCGCTGTGAGCGAGCGTGCAGCGCTGCAGGCTCTGATCACACTGGTGTTTTACAGCGCTGCCCTCGCTGTGCTCGGGGGGGGGGAGGGGGGGGGGCGCGTTTTCACACCCCTGAGCGCAGCAAGTTGCAGCGCTGTACAGCACCAGTGTAGCCAAGGCCTGAGGGCAGGATCTGAACAGTAGAAATGCCAGGATTCCCTTATCCAAAGACATGACTTGCCTCCCACCCCCATGGCTGCTTATGGGATACCAGCGTAAGGAGTATATTCAGGCCCAAAACACGCTCCAATTTTCTTTTAAGTTGATTTAACATCAAATGTTGTATGTTACAAACGGTTTGTTTTCCCTTATAGAGTTAAGAGTAGGACTACAGCAGCTGAGAGGCTCCCGCTCTCCTGCTCAGAGAACACATTGATAAAGCTCCAATACAATGGAGAAATAAGATCTAACCCACTAACAACAAGACCAGCTTAAGGAGATCTGAAAAAACAGCAGCTGGCAATAGCGAGCCTAGTTAGCGACAGCTGGTTTAACACTGTCGCACATTATTTTAAACTAAGTTTAACACCGATGATGTCATCACTCTTGGGAACTGGTATTAAAGTTATTCTTCAGTTTACAGGAGTCATTTCTCCCACTTTCTAATGTTCTTGTCCATGGGCACTCACCGCCATTGCAATGGCCATGCTGGCCTCGGTCACTGTGTCCATAGGAGAGGAAACCAAGGGAGTCTTTAAGGTGATCTTTTTGGTCAACGCTGAAGTTAGGTCCTAAAAGAAGAAAAGGTTTGTTGTGGTGATATGCAAGTTCATCCCAAAGCAACTCTACCTGGGCCTGTGAACCAGGGAAGCCAGCATGGATTTTTGCCACACACCACATGGATTCATATGCCACACACCACTGCTGTACAACAAAGTGTTTTTCTTAGTTCCCATGATCTTCAAAGGGGCATCAATGTCTCCAAGAGTTTAGCTCCAAGGGCAGCCAAGATAGTAAAAATAAAGATCGTTCTCTCCCTCTACAATGGCCACTTAAGCAGCCGGTTAGCAAAGCCCTGGGGTCAGGGAGCACCAGCCTGTCGTCATTAATCCCAGAGAATGCAAACTTCACCTTCATACTCACCACTTGCTCTGCAGTGAAGTCAATATAGCCGGGAAGAATAAGGAAGTCACTGGAAGATGGGATAGAAAGAGACAAACTGAAATCACCTGCATGCCAATGACACGACCCCGACCCCCGCCACAGCCCTTCCTGGCCTGGCTCCGGGGCGGTCTCAGACCGGGTTACCTGGCACCGGGCAGTGCGGGGGAGATGAGGGGCAATTGGGGGGTGAGGCACAGACCCCCCCCCGGGATCCCCCCCGGCCCGACAGAGGCACAGACCCCCCCCCCCCCCCCGGCCGACAGAGGCACAGACACCCCCCCCCGGGACCCTCCCCCGGCCCGACAGAGGCACAGACCCCCCCCCCCCGGGACCCTCCCCCGGCCCGACAGAGGCACAGACCCCCCCCCCCGGGACCCTCCCCCGGCCCGACAGAGGCACAGACCCCCCCCCCCCCGGGACCCTCCCCCGGCCCGACAGAGGCACAGACCCCCCCCCCCCGGCCCGACAGAGGCACAGACCCCCCCCGGGACCCCCCCCGGCCCCACAGAGGCACAGACCCCCCCCCCCGGGACCCTCCCCCGGCCCGACAGAGGCACAGACCCCCCCCCCCGGGACCCTCCCCCGGCCCGACAGAGGCACAGACCCCCCCCCCCCCGGGACCCTCCCCCGGCCCGACAGAGGCACAGACCCCCCCCCCCGGCCCGACAGAGGCACAGACCCCCCCCGGGACCCCCCCCGGCCCCACAGAGGCACAGACCCCCCGGCCCCCCCCGCTCACTTGTAGGTCAGCCCGTCCCCGCAGTTGAGGAGCTGCTGCGCCGTCAGCCCGTCGTCGGGCACGTAGCCGGTGCCGCCGCTGATGAGGTAATCGGCCATGGCGGCTCCGCGGCTAACGGCTGCGGCCGCGTGGCCCAGAAAGAGCCGCCCCCCGCGCGCGCCCCGGAGATAAACCCCCGCGCAGGCCCGGGCCCCGCCCCCTACGGGGGCCGAGCGCGGACACGAGCCCGCGCCCCGCCCCCGCCCCGGGGTCCGCGCTAGGCCCCGGGGGCCAGAGCCCCGCCCCGCCCCGCCCGAGCCCCAGGGGCCCTGGCCGGTGGGGAGTTCCCGGGCTGCCCCCCAGCCGGCTCCGGCGGGGAGAGGGGGCCAGGCCCAGCCAGCAGCACCACGGCGGGGCGCCCAGGGACCCGCCCCCGGCTGGGACCCCCAGGAAAGCCCCTGGTGGCCCCCTCTGAGAAACACGGGTTTACATTACAGCCGCAGCAAGGGGCAAACGACAAGGGCCAACATGAATTTTAAAACTCAGACAGCTAAGGGGTGAACGCCCAGCAGCCAAGGAGAGTCTTTAACGAGACCAAGGATCAGGCTGGTTGTGTGGATACACCGAGGAGTCCAGTAGACTTAGTGGGGCATAAGCTTTCGTAGGTAAAAAACCCACTGCGTTAGCTGTAGTTGAAGGGTTTTCTTACCCATGAAAGCTTATGCCCAAATAAGTCCGGTAATCTTTAAGGTGCCAATGGCCTCCTTGTTTTTTTAAACGATACCAGAACAGGAAGCGTGCAAAATAATAGATAAGTCCATTGAAGCACTAGGGATAAAGAAGGGAGCAATGAGGAAGATTAGGACACCACTGAGAAATTTTATTTTACCTCAGTCTTCACTGCCAGAAACACTGGGGACATCCATCCCTGGGCCCTGCTCTGGGAATAAAGATGAGGTGCCCTCAGAGACCCAGGTGAGGTGCTGAAGCAAACTGATAACCTAACAGGTAACCAGGCCCAGACAGTATATCCAAGAGTTATGAAGGAACTTGGGTAGGAAATAGCTGAACTGCTAACACAATATATGCAGTTTCTCATTAAAAACTGCTACTATTCCAGAGGACTAGAGAGTAGCAAATGTTGTACCAATATTTTTTAAAAAGTCTTAAGCAGTGATCCTGGGAACAACAGACTAGTGAACTTTACATGTGTACCTGGAAAAATCGGTTTAAATTATAATTAAAAGCAGAACACCTGAAACATCGTGAGAGCATCTAATCAGCATGATTTCTGCAAGGGAAAATGATGTTTCAGTAATCTCTTAGAATTCTCTGTGTCAAGGTAGTAGGGGCTAAGGGAGAACCAGTTTACATAATTTATTTGGATTTCCAAAATGCCTTTGACGAAGTCCCACCCAAGAGACTATGAAGTAGTCATGGGGTGAGAGGCAAACTGTTGTCATAGATCAAAAGCTGGCTAGGAAACAGAAAACAAATTAAATAGTCAATATTCATCCGGGCAAAAGGTTAACAGCACAGGGGCTCAAGGTTCCGTGATAGGTTCCATATTGTTCAATATTTTTCTGGAAAGGAGGGTGAGTAATGAAGTAGCAACACTTACAGATGACAAAGTAATTTAGGTTAGTCAGGACAGAGGAGAGTGAGGAACGACGAGTCCTAAACAAACTTGGTGAATGGGCAACATGATGGCAAACGAAAGTCAATCAGGTAACTATAAAGCAATGCACATCGTAGGGGGAAATTAAGTACTCACACAGTTAATTTAGACTCTGTAAGCTGTATCAACACAGTAAAAGAACCTGGCCCTCATAGTACACAGCTCATTGTACAGCTGTGCTAAAAAACCCCAAAGATTTTAGGATGCCTAAGGAATGAGGTGGCAAATACACCATTATATACTCAACAGCACAGCCTCAGCCAGATTGTGTGTGCAGGATTGGTTACCCCATCTCAGACAGGATATTACAGGTGTTCGGAGAAGCATTGAGGATGATTAAGGGCTTAGGAAAATTCTCTCATGAAGAGAGATTAATGGAGTTTGGGATTGTTACCTTAGAAACCAGAGCAATAAGGGGGGGACACAATAAAAGTCTATAAAAAACTTCTGTTCTGCCTGCATCTTAAAAGAGCACATACAACTAAAAAGGTGGGAAACAAACTGGATAAAAGGAACAGTGTCAGTCAGTTCCACAGCTTTTCAAACGTTTTGTAACTTATTGCCACAGGCAGCCACTGAGGTCAAGAGCTGAAGATGCCAAAAGGGACTGACATTTATATAAATAATGTCTACTTAGGATGTGTTTTGGAAGGGATATTAAACCTCAGACTTTAGGATTTAAAAGAATGAGAGCTAACGTAGGGGGCAGATTATCCAATTTTACACCCTCCTTTGACGTGGTATTCAGACCTGCATGAGTTAGCAGCTGAAGAAATTTTGACCCCATTTCTAGATACATGTGGATTATTAAAAACAAACCACACAACAACAACATTGAGATGGCTCAATCACCCCCAGACTTCCATTCCTCCTAACCCCTTCACCTCCGATTCATGTAGGGTTTCTGTTTTGTTATGGTTACCCCTCGCCCAAACATGGCTATGTAGTAGTGTCTGGTGTTGCAGGGAGTTGTAAAATTATATAGTTGCATAATTCTATTGGAGCTCCTGTGAAGGATGGGGTAGTTGAAAACATATACAATTAAGACACACCTTTTTGGACTTTGCATCATCTGTTTATGAAAAATAATCACAAGTTTCATATTATTCAGTTTAAATCAACAGAGGGTCTCTCTTTTGGGGCCAGATTTTCAAGAAAGCTCAACACGTTGGGTGAACGGTTTTGAAAGTCCCACTCCTTTTGCTACCACGTGAATCTGGTTAGGATTCTTCTGATGACAGCACAGCAGGGTGGGATTCTGCAGTTCTGGCCGCAGGGCTCTCCCAGCCTGTAGCTCATCATTGGGGTGATTGAGTTTAGTGAATCTTTTGGTTGATTGTTTGTTTACTTTATTCCAATAACTTGATACTGAAGGGTAGCACCACATCTTTTATACTACATATTGCATGGTGTCTCAGTGATTGTTTTGTTAAGCTGCTCTTATAACTTAAGGCTGTCGTCACTACAGAAATTGATCACTGCAGTTTTCTTTCAGTGACTTCCACTTTTCCTTAACAGGTACAACACAGTCTGTGCTAGCTGTACCTAGTACTCAGAACGGTATCATTTCATTCAAGAGAGAAGGAAAATTAAACTTCTTTTCTTCAGCCCTGGAGTGAATATTGTTTCCGGTTGTGCAATGTTAAGTTTGCAGTTTGTGTTGTAGGGTGGCACCTGTTGAGAAATATGGCCCTTGGCTTTCATAACATCCCTGGCTGTGATTTTATACATCTGTGCATCATTTCTTGGTCATTTCTCAGCTAAAACTGTTATAGGTAGCATTACAGAATTCATACACCCACATGCTGATTTCCACCTATTTAGAATTTTCTTGGACTACAGTGAAGGAGATCAGGTGCTATCAGTTTAGGATTTGATGTCCTGACTGATGTACCAAAAGTGACTTAGAGTAGTGATATTAAGGCAGTTGTTCCAGTTGGTCTTACTGAGCACTCAGGCAGAAGAGCATTTAGACTTTAAAAAAAGAGTGACACATTCCACCAACAGTAAATGTTGCCTACTGTAAGAGTGCCAGAAGTGAGGATGTCTTTCCTTTAAAATAAACAAAAGCTCTTAAGCAGGCAAGACGATGGTGGTACAGCTGCCCTATTCCAATGCAAGGCACATTTACGCTAACCTCAGCAGTGATACTAGAGCACAAAGTAGTAAACAGACAGGCAAGTTAGCTTCTGTTCCATTAGAAACACAAGGCAAGGTTTAATGGTTGTCAAACAGACTACAAAGGCTGCAGGGAAAGACATTTCATTTCCAAGGGGATTACAAAGATCAGAGGGTATAAGAGTAAAGTTAAATTAAAAAAATAGTTGAGTTCATCTCTTTAAAATGATTTGCAGTGTGAGTAACTCACAGGGGGCAAAAGCTACTGGAGAGCTGGAAGGTCACTTTGCAGGATGCCAATGACATATGCTGTTCAGACTAGGGTTCAATGTGGGAGGATGGACAAGACATTTCTGGCATGCAGGCTGCACCATTACCAAGGGAGATCTGGGCTGCAACTAGAACCAGCCTTAGTGAGATGCATCCCTTACCCACCCGTGTTCTTTTCTTACATTCCCTCAGAGACCAAGACCCAGTTTATTCCTGCTTTATGCTGGACTCAGTCCTGCCCTAACCCTCCTGATTAACTCAGTAGCAAGAACAGATGGAGGCAGGCACCTGGAAACTTGGGGGCTGCGCACAGGGCATCTGGGCAAAAATGTCTACTGCAGTGCTGAGAGCTGTGTCAGAGCCACACTGGAGGAAGGGATTGGCAGGCAGAGTGCCTCAGCCATTGTGTCACATGTCTCCCCCCACCCCCAGAACGTTAACAATTCTCTCCTGGAAGAGGGTTCGAGATGCTCCTTTCAGTAGGAAGATGCTTGTTAGTGTTGTCAGATGTTTTCTATGCATTGGCTCCAAGGAAACGGAACAGGCTGAAGTGACAGGGCAAGTTGCATTCCTTAAAATATCTGGGGAAGGAAAAATCTCTCCGTAGGCTGCTATTGGAACCTAGCAGCTCGGGATGCGCGGCTGGGAGAAGGGCCCCATATCAGAGGTTGTCGCAGTTTCTATCCCATTTTAACAGTGATGTAAGAGTCAGACCGTTAAGATTAACCATTTCATTATTAAATAGGTTACAGCCATCATGCAACCCCTCAGACAGTCCAGCAAACAGAAAAGTAGCAGTAAAACCCTCTGTCCCATACAGACAGAAAAGGGCTCTTTTCAGCCACTGTCACCTTTCTTTTATTTGGCAACTGATCAAGAGAACTTGGGGTGGTGGACACAGCTTTTGTTCAATTCTAAGTTGACCAGGCAAATGGACTTGTTCTCTCCTAGGTCAGAGCAATGTGTCTCATTTCCACCCGGTGAGGATCAGTGCAAGGGAGGACTCCTGTTTAGAGTCACTTTCAGGTTCTGGATCCTAAAATGGAAGTTCTAGCTCCCACAACGAATCAGGCCAAGGCAGCATGCTTTGGAAACCGCTTCAGACATACAGGAGATTACCTTCTCCCAGAAACACGAGAGTCTAGGAATCAAGAAGTTAGAAAATGAACTATATTAAGTTACATTTAGACTGTCCTCTTCCTCCCTCCCCCTGCAGTAAGGGGCCAAGGGATGATTGTTTTCCACAGGCTGTCCTCCACTGCTTTGGTCATTCCAATTTTACAGTAGTGACCACCTCCAAAAAAAGGAAATATGGACATGATAGCACAGTGGACACCAAGTCTATGTAACAGACTATAAGTTTCCTGTAGGAGAGTAGTTATATTGCAATTTCATGAGACACAGGACAATACATGGAGGTCAGAGGTTAGAACACAAGAAGCTTCACAAAGCCGCCATGTTCAATCATGCTACACTTTCTGTGGAGACAAATTGGCATAGAACAATTAAAAAACAAACAATGCAGGGGGGGCCTCAGACTAAATAACTAACCAAGCTGAGACAGAACAGACAAGGCTAACCCTGTATCAGTGGCACATACAAGGCAAAGGAAGGGAGTACATTCTGGGTTAAATATGTACAACAGCAAGGTGTTTGGTACTCAAGAGGTGTTAGGTGGCATGTCCATCACTGAAACTCAAGCAGGGAGTGGAAACAAACTGGATATAGAAGACCGTGCTAAAGAGAGCTATTTTACATTATTTAACCAGGAGCAGATTTGCCAATGACCTGGGTAAGACCTTAGGCCAACAGAGTGCTGTTGTCTAATCTGGGTAGAGTTCCTTCCAGGAGTCCTTACAAATAAGGCTTTAAGGTGACCTTTCTAGAAAGGAAGGGTCGGATCACTCTTCACTATCAGAGCGTACAGGGTTTAAACTCCAGAAATATTACAGACATTTTAAACTTGTTTCAGTCTGCACAGCTCTATGAAACAAGTTCTGTGAAGTCATCTGTAAAGCATAGTATATTGGATAGTCTAAGAAATGAAACTGGTATCAGACATTTTGATACCAGACAGTACAGAACACTGTACATCTTCAAGTCAACACCTTCATCTTCCATACACAGGAGAAAGCAAAAAGACAGGCCAGGGATGGAAAATCCTCAGTGTTTGCTAGGGCAAACCCAATAAAGATTTAGAGGTTTATGTGGCCCTCTGTGCCTGCTAAACTCCCAATACTGTTCAAGTGAGTTGTGCTTCTCCAGGCTGAGTGGAGACCCTAAAGAATTACTGGACTCTCCACCAGTTACATTTTTTGATTCATTTGCTCTTTACAGTAGCAAGTGAACAGCAATAAATACAGGAGAATCAAGTATATTTTTAAGCAACATGGCATACAGCTTCACCACACAGCTCTGCCAGTGTACCTCAACTCAATCCAAACCTGCAACATCCCTTGTTATTCCATTGCTGGGTCTTGTCTGTCTGCCAAATTGTTTCAAGCTCTGGCAAGTTTATACTTACACAAAAATGTTATGTGAAGCCATATATCAAACCTTTCCATCCACTTAGTACTTGGCGAAGGAAAGAACAGCCAGTCAGCTTCCATTTTCATATTGCGCTCGGATTTAATTAACAGTGGATGGGCCCACTCCGACCTCTGGGAAGGCTGGATTTAGGCTCCTATGCGGCATTCTAGGGCACAGTGACTTGAGGATGGGTGTTTAGCCTGCACATGCTTATTTCTCAGGGTCACTTGCTCTCTGAGCAGAAGGCGGGATGCTCCCCTCTCAAATCCAACATTCAGGGCAGCTGTTTACCCAAGTGATCTAGAGTTTAGCTCCATGCAGGCCTGGACACCCTTAGCACAATACGCATGCGTCTCTGCTCCCTTGAGCACAGCAATGGCTACCTAGCCCATAACTATATCCTTGAATAATCGAACTGGCGCTTGGAAAATACTGCGGTCATTGGAACACAGTGACAAGGTTATGGCATCAGATAATAGCCAACACTGACACTTCCCTGCCAGAGGAAAAGTGCTGCTGATAATCCTGATTGCTGCACTTAGCTGAGGGTATGATGGCAGCTTTACACTCCACCTGTCCCCATTCTCTTTTCCTGCCCCACAGAGACTAGAGTATCAGCCAGATACTGCCAGCAGTCGTTGAGGTGGGACTTTGCTTAGCTCACCACTCTGGGTGTTGATGTCGGTAAGGAACAGAGGGAGCAAGGGAGCATCAAACCCACCGCACAGGGGATGCACGACTTCCCGCAGCAGTTACCCAAACATTTCTTACCAAGTTATGCTTCGAAAAGTTCTCTTCAGGGGCCAATCCCTCCTCATGTTCATACTCCGGCATATCTGCATTCTAACGGTTTGACACAAGAAGCCTTCCACCAAGCCCAAGTATCACATGCTAGGACCAGAAGTCTTCACTGGACACGCCTCCACATCAAACAGGACGACACACGGGCAGGTAACATTAGGGACAGTCCTGATTTAGGGGCAGAGTCGATCCTTGGTGCACATGTACAGATCAGAGGGAGGACACATCCTGCTTGCAAATGTAAATAGGGAGGTGACAAATGGAAGCCTCAAGACTCTCTCGTACAGTAATGGAGGAGCTTCCAGTTACAGGACTGCAATAGAGGGAGAAGAGGAGAAGGCAGATTCAAGAAGCGTCACCTCCTCATGTCCAAGAAGCTGGTAGCTCAATAACCTCAAGCCTCGCTAGAGTGGGCTCCGATTTCAAGCACAGCGGACAATCTATTCTCTTCGGAAGCCACCAGAAATGTTATGTTGTCAAAATACAGCAGCCATTGAAGATGCAGTGAGGCAAGTGCCGTGGGTCTGATTTAAAAAAGAATTACAACCCTTGACAACTCTTGAAACTATACAACTATGAAACCGATATGCGAGCCAGCCATCCAAACAGCCTGAAAAGCATTTTCTCCCCTAACCCTCTAGCCACTGGTCAGGTGCTTTGGGGCTGAGGCTGGGGGCAGGTATTGCCTGTGCCTGAAGCCCCACACACTGGCCTCTGCTGCAGACAGGACACTGGTCTGAATGGACCAATAAGCTGATCTGGTGCAACAGCAAATCCCTCGTTCCTAGCTGGACACGAAGTTCTATCAGCAAACTGGTTTCTCTCAACGGTAAGTTATTACACTGAAGAAAAAAGCTGACCCAATGTGCAACAATAAAGAAGGACCTGGACATCCTAACAGGAGTGAATTCCTTCAGACCTTCAAAGTTTGGAGGGGTGGGAAAGAGAAAAAGGGTCCAGGGGAAATCACACTGAAAAGCATATGTGGGGGGATGAGAACAACCCAATTACACTGATCTTTTTAAAATGCTCCCTCTTGCAGCTCTTGCGCTCTTCCCCAAATAAAGACACACTGTTCAATGGCATGTTGAAAAGACGTGCTCGTCATTCTTAATAAACAACTAGAGTAAGAATACATAAGAGAAACAGGGCGGTATCTTTATATGATACACAAGTGTATGGTACAAGAACTCCAGCAGGCAC
This sequence comes from Malaclemys terrapin pileata, assembly GCF_027887155.1. Taxonomy (NCBI): domain Eukaryota; kingdom Metazoa; phylum Chordata; order Testudines; family Emydidae; genus Malaclemys; species Malaclemys terrapin. The sequence goes on along the minus strand of NC_071511.1, from coordinate 1,395,305 downwards.
AGGAGCCTCAAGGTTTAAGGCCTCAATGTCAGGCCAAAAAAAAAGTGTGGTAAAGTTTTTTTTTTTGTTTGTTTTTGTTTTTTTTACTTTTAACATCTAAAAATGTCACTTAAAGGTCTGAATAGAAATTGTTTTTTAGAAATCATAATTGCAGTTCACTCTCCTCCTCCTTCTTCTTCCAGGACAACAGCAAATTAATGTCTGAGCACAAAGGAGAGACACCTGCCTCTCTCTGGCTGGCTGAGCAGGTCCATCCATCATTCTGCGCTCTCCAGGCTGCACGTGCTCTGAGGAGGCATCAGAGGCCCCAGCCATCCAGGCCAATCCCATAGCTCATGTTCTGTTTTCTACATCATAAAAAACCAAAGTCAACCAGCAGTTTCAACAGCTCTGAGCTGGCAGAGAAATGCAGCCTCCAATGGTTCTAACAGCTCAGTGTGTTTGGTAGGATACACAATGGGTAGGTTTTCCTTTTAGATTCTTTTAAACAGAAGAAGCCTAAAAGGGCTTCATAACTACACCAATAAAAAACAAAACGTAGGCATCTCCTTTATAGTGTAAAAGTCTGTACAATTTATCCTTGCTCGTCATCCCCCCACCACCCCACCCCCTTCGGAGCTGGGCAGGGTGCCTTAGTGCATGGTGCTGGCATTAGCCACAGCAATAGCTTCCTGAATCTCTCGTATCACCAGGATCCGAGTGAGCATCTGCTCCATCTGCTCTCTGCTGATTGGCTGGATGGAATACCAGATCGGGCTGTTGGGGGCTACCACCGGCTCCGGAGTTAAGTAAAATGTGTCATTCCGGCCTTTCACACTCTGGGGGCTGCAAGGGGGGAAACAAAATCAGAAACAGGCAGGCTAGTAACATGTCCTGGAACAGGTAACCTCACCCTATTCCCCCTGGGGCTTTAAGAATCCTTACAGTGAATGTTGGGCTGATGAAAGGTGCAAGACTAGAAAAGCCATGGAAACACAGGTACAATTATGGGCAATGGTAGGACAAGCTTCTCCTACCAATGGGTCCCACCCAGCCCTAGACAGTTCTCCACTAGGGGAAAGAGGGGAGTTCTGTCTTAATGACTCATTCAGCCACTGGACTAAGTCAAGGCTAACAACAAAGAGTCCCCCCCAGCTATATAGTGGACCTATATTCACTAGGAAAGATTAAACTCCTTTCACTCGGGTACCAAAGGTTACCATTTAGCCTTTTAAGAGTCAGTTTTCTTCTCAGACTCCATTTTCACTTCAGTAAAGCTAGTTGTGGTGCTGTCCACGAAGGAGGGAAGTTTACACAAATTCAGCTATTAAGAGACCTCTCTCGTCTAATATTCAAAACACACTTCCATTTTTGTGGCTGCCACCACCTGGCTCTCTCCAACATCTCATCCAAAGCAGAGGGCACTTCCATCAGATGTGCTGTCAGTGCACCTGTGGGCTAAGGGGCCACTGCACAAGCTCAACCGCTCTGACGTCTATCACAAGTAAACCCTGGGATAAACACTTACAATTCACACTTCATGATTTAGCCCCTTCAAATAGTGAGCAAAACAGGATTTTAGTGAAAAAAATTAATGCAACTCTGGACCAAAGTTTACCCTCTACTTTGGGCATGCACCTCCTATTGAAGTCCCCTACACAGTTAATGTATTTAACATACAAACTATACCGATAGTACGGAGAGAGAAATACCGTCCCAAAGACAAAGTTAGCTATCTTTCTGCAGCTATAAAATGCAATCTAGGTACACATTTATAGAAGATAAGCAACCCCACGTGACAGGAGCTCTCACCATTTGAAGAGGTAGAAGTCATAGAGCTTTATGGGGCACCGCAGGGGGTTCTCTGGATTCTCAGTCTGCTCTGCATACATGTCATCTGTAACTGCAAACCAACCCCCCCAAAAAACCACAGCGTGTCAAACTGAGTACAGGAAACTGTTTGTAGTAGAACAATAGTAGATAATAAAATAAGCAATGTCAAGCAGCCTCAATGTTTGCAAATCCTATGTCATCATACATCATCTCATGAGTTACCAGCTGCAGGAAAGGTAAAAGGAGCCAGACCACTGCCCCAAAGCACAGCTCCCTTGTTATCAGCCAGGAACCTCCAGGTATTGCTTCTGGCTATCTGCTTTATCACCAAGACCCACTCATTAACCCGCCATCTAGCTACAAGCCCTGAAAGGCAGGAAGTCTGGTTAAATGAAATGCCAGTACCTGAGCCAGTGGAAGCTTAGGTCAACAGGCCATATTCTACCTCTAAACTCCATGAATGTTCCCAGGAGTCAAGTGCTTCCATTGAGAGAAGAGAACAAGCTCCACTCATATTCCTCTCCTTGCTCAGAGGCCCTTGCATCAGAACAGTGCCTCTGCCTGGGAGAATGAGACTGGAAACTAATCCCCAACTCTTCCGATGGGCGGCCAGTGTGACTCAGATAAATATCAGCTACCAGCCACTCAACCCTATGTCAGAAGGCATCATGCTCTCACGAAACACAGACATGCTTTATCTCTGATCACCAAGCTACTTGGGGAGGATCTTTTTGTCAAAGACATTGGTTTCTTGCACCCCACCTGAAGGCACCTGCAAGTCTCTTTATAAGACTAGTACAGACCAGGTCCATCAATCCGAGACATTCTCAAGAAGGCTTCTCCTCTCCCCATGTACACTCTACCTTTCTGGCCTGTCTGGTGTATGCCAAGTGCCTTCAGGTACCGGATACTCGTGCTCTTATCCTTGGGATTGGAAGGGTTCTTCTTGGTCTGCCTCAAGACCTTGGAGAAGGCCAACTTCATATGCTGGTCTACCGTTTTCAACAGGAAGTACCTGAACAGTGAGAATAGGACACAGGACATTTATGGGGCAATCAAAGCCTTACTTAGCCTCTCATCTGACAGTGAAGCGGCGATCTTTACTCGCTATGAGCCAGCCAGAGTTCAAACCAGCATCCGAGAGTCAGGTGGTATTCTGAGCAGCATAACACAAGAAAAGGCAGATGCAAGTCCAGGTTTCTCTTTGTTAGTTCACTTCCTTGTTTTGCTGCATATAATTTCTTGTATAAAGGGACTGCTCTGGGATTTGCTCCCATGTCCCTAACCATTAAAAAGCAGTGACCACATCTTAGTCCAAAGCAGTTTCCTGTCAGTCCTGTCAAGGATGCTGCAAGTTCCTTGGCCATTAAATCAATGGTCTCAAATACTTACTTGGTGTTAAAAAACATCAGTGTAGTTAGCAGGGTGGAAGGAGAGTGAGCTCCCAGCTGCTTGCACTCCCACAGCATCTCTTCTGTTACGTGGCTGGGGAGGACATAACCTGCAACAATCAGAAGTCAGCATCACCCGCTGAGGCAGTTACAACATGAACACGAGAGGCACTTCCAGGGATACACACTAGAAAGATTCCTTGGGGAAGGGACGACAGATTAATTCTCCCATTTCACAGTTGCTCATTTTGATATCAACCTTTAATAAGCAAGCTAATGGAATGGAACAAATTGAGCGGTTGGCCCTATGTGCATCTTCAGTCAACGTACAGGGTCAAACACTATTTGGATAGGTGTACTCTTGATTTTCCTTTGTGCAGAAGAGTAATTCTACACTCCAGACACCTAGATACACAGCAATACAACAAACAGTATGAACCCCAGAGCTCATGCAATGGCACAGAGAACAAAGCATAAATCAAACCGGTAGAGGGAAAAAAAGGATCTGAAACCCATCACACTACTTAAGCAGAAGTATCTGAACACAAATGTAAGATGGATTGACAGATGATTAGACCAAACTAAGAGCAAGGGGAATAAAAATCTGAAGAAACAGATTTCTGTACCCTGAAAATGTGACCCTTTAGTTCTCATCCGAGTAGGTGTAATCTTCCCTACTGCAGCAATAGCATAACTTGTTCATGCAAGGTCTGTTCCTTTATTGGACACTCACATGTACAGAGTAAAGCCCACATAGACATCCCGACCCTACTCTGAATGAAGGGTTTAACGTTCAGAAGTTTTTGGCTGCAACATCTCCAAGACTCCACCTAAAACCACCCACAAATGGATTCCAAAATGCACTAAGTTCAGAACAAGCCACGCCTTAGGGCAAATCTCTTAGACTCTTAGAATATCAGGGTTAGAAGGGACCTCAGGAGGTCATCTAGTCCAACCCCCTGCTCAAAGCAGGACTAATCCCCAGACAGATTTTTGCCCCAGCTCCCTAAATGGCCCCCTCAAGGATTGAACTCACAACCCTGGGTTTAGCAGGCCAATGTTCAAACCACTGAGCTATCTCTCCCCCCAAAAAATCTCTGGTTTTATCACTTGAAGCTGCTCTAGTCGCTCATCAGTGGCACAGAACACTAAAAGCAAAATGCATTGCAATTCAAATCAGATCGCTTGCCTCATGGACACCAAGGGTAAGCCACTAGGAGGTAGAAGAAGAACATAATGGCCATACTGGGTCAGACCAAAGGTCCATTTAGTCCAGTATCCTGTCTTTTGACAGTGGCCAATGCCAGGTGCCCCCCCAGAGGGAATGAACAGAACAGGAAGTCATCCGGTCATCCATCCCGTCACCCATTCCCAGTTTCCGGCAAACAGAGGCTAGGGACACCATCCCTGCCCATCCTGGCTAATAGCCATTGATGGTCCTATCCTCCATGAACTTCTCTAGTTCTTTTTTGAACCCTGTTATAATCTTGGCCTTCACAACATCATCTGGCAAGGAGTTCCACAGGTTAACTGTGCATTTTGTGTGAAGAAATACTTAGTTTGTTTTAAACCCGCTGCCTATTAATTTCCTTTGGTGACCCCTAGTTCTTGTGTTATGAGGAGGAGTAAATAACACTTCCTTATTTACTTTCTCCACACCAGTCATGATTTTACGGACCTCTATATTATCCCCCCTTAGTCGTCCCTTTTCCAAGATGAAAAGTCCCAAGCTTATTAAACTCTCCTCATATGGAAGCTGTTCCATATCCCTAATCATTTCTGTCGCCCTTTTCTGAACATTTTGCAATTCCAATATCTCTTTTTTGAGATGGGGCAACCACATCTGCACACAGTATTCAAGACATGGGCGTACCAAGGATTTATATAGCGGCAATATGATATATTCTGTCTTATTATCTATCCCTTTCGTAATGATTCCCAACATTCTGTTCGCTTTTTTGTCTGCCACTGCACATTGAGTGGATGTTTTCAGAGAACTGTCCACAATGACTCCAAGATCTCTCTCCGGAGTGATAACAGCTAATTTAGACCCCATCATTTTATATGGATAGTTGGGATTCTGTTTTCCAATGTGCATTACTTTGCATTTATCAACACTGAATTTCATCTGCCATTTATGAATCCATCTCTGCTCAACAACTCATGCATTCCTTAGAAGGGGCATCAACTCCACACTCCTGATGTCCTAAAGATTAACAAGTTCTCAGAACCCCTTAGAGAGTAAGTTAAATGGTGCACAGAATCAAGCCTAACTAAACCCTTAAAACAGAAGTCAGGACTGGAGTCTGGTGCACAAAACCCTCTGAAATATTTGTACTTATTGCAGGCTCTGGAGAACTTCCCTCCCCAGCTCAGTGAAAGTTAAGGGATGTTCTTCTGCTCAAGTGCTTCTTCAGATCCGTTTCTAGTCTCAGCTTTCAGAAAGATGACACCAGCAAGCTTAAAGCTCTCTTGCATCCTGTCCCTACCCCACCATGTCTGAGAGGCCTCTTCCTAAAGCAGAGAAAAAGCTCTTACCAAGAGGGGTGACCCGGGGCTGTACATCCTTGAGAACTTCATGTAACCACTCGGTAAACCGTATGTAATAGAGATCCGAGAAAATGTCATCTACTCGTCCATTTTCAAAGAGATACTGCAAAGAGACATTCACAATATAGTCCGATATAACAGCATCAAGCAAGCTCCTATCAGAGGACCTCTCTCTTTGGGATGGAATGAGCCCCCTCCCAGGCTCAAGGCCCAGGCACTAGTCAGGTTTATGTATTTCCTGCTTTGCTGTAGTCATTGTTTGCTGGAGAGGTTCCATAGGGTACACCTGGGAGAATACAAATACCCCTGTACTGAGAGGACAGTGTGCCAGGAATAATCATAATTACTGCGGTATGAGTGGATAACAAAGAAGAGGAAGAATCTTAAACTGAGGGCCAGCTACCTTTGCTTTTATTTACAGACAGATGAGTTTATTTGAAATTTACATTTCAATTATTGCCCTGCGTGCACTGGGATTGTTTCTTTAGGATACAAATATCCTCTCACATTATTGAGGAAAGAAAATACTGTTGCAAACCCAGATTCTCTCTTCTCTACACCAAGTAATAGGCCTCCACTCACATTTCAGGCAAGTCAAAGCTGAAACACTGGATTTTAAGCAGGACAGACTAGATCTAGAGCATTACACTTTCCTTGGGGGGGAGGGAGGGGGCGGGGAACTTTCCCATTAAATTCTCACCACATTATTTCATTTAGTTAATAGCAACTATTTTGTTTCTAACTGCAAGCTAGTATCCCTCTAAAAATTCTATCTACTAATTAAGGTCTCAAACTGTCCATTCTTAAAGCTGCATGTTCTGTCAGCAATCAAGAATCCTCTTCATTCACTTTTCCATATATAAACAAAGCTGGAGAGCTTGATACGAATAGCAACTGCCACCCTCATTCTAGGTCAGGGGTGGCCAACCTGTGGCTTCAAAGCCACATACGGCTGCTTGTCTAGGCACCGACTCCAGCGCTGGAGCTACAGGCACCAACTTTCCAATGTGCCGGGGGTGCTCACTGTTCTGCCACAAGCCCTGCCCCCACTGCACACCTTCCCACGCCCTCCACCAAGCTTGTCATGCCCTCGCTCCTCCTCCTCCCCCCCAGAGCCTCCTGCATGCCACGAAACAGCTGATCCGGAGGTGCAGGGAGGGAGGCACTGGAAGTGCTCTTTGGCAACGTACATTGGTAAATTATGGCTCCTTCTCAGGCTCAGGTTGGCCACCTGTTCTAGGTCTTACACAGAGAAAGCTATCTACAAATACTGTCTGATCACAGCATATGCACAGTTTTGTTGTGTGCACACAGCATAAAGTAAGAGATGAGGGCTTTCCCCTCCTACCTTCTGAATACATAGGAAGATATAGTAGAGTACATCTGGATCATATGGTTCGCCTTCACCATTGCGAGCTTCTCGTGTCATCAAGCATAGCCCATAATTCAACTCAGCCACAGCAGAGGAGATGAGATCTTCCTGGAATCTCAGCAGCTGGCGTCCTGCAAAGCAAAATGTCATGATGAATTTGCTCAAACACAAAAAACAAAAAAAAACCCACACACCACAGACAGTTTTTCAAGCATTATCTTCCATTTCACCACTGTCCATCCCTCCCTCCCACTATGCTCCCCCACTTCCGAACAGCTCCTTTAGCATTCATAAATCAAATCCGAGAAGCAGGGAAAGACATTTAGAGAAAACTGACACCACCACCCATTCTATATAGAGACCATCTCCTTCTCCATTCTCTGCAATGGAGCATTTTCCCTGCAGCAATGGGAAAGCCAGAACAAACCCATAACAGCATTTGCTGATTCATTAAGTAGCTGGTGTATGGGGCTATTTTGTTCCTGTAACTGGCACTCGTCCATCACAGTCCTACATGGCCTTTTCTGTGGCCACCAAACTACGTTCTTGGGCTAGTAGCTCAATGTGGAACAGAAATACTTCTTGGAATGTTTCATGATGCAGTTGGCAAAGACAAACCATTCTTAGGCTTGGAAGGATTAGATTTTTATTTGGTAAATGTCGGTCAGTGTCGATTTCACTGTACACAGAAACTAGATTTCCACTGATAATCATTGAAATTTACAGATAAGCAGCATTTCATACTTTGAGTTTGCTTTAAGTATATTTATGTGTGTATGCTTCAACGTGTGTGTTTAACGGTTGTAAAGATATTTTTTTGAATCTCAATGACTACTGTCATTAAATAATTATAGGCTGTGCCCCCCAGGATTTCTTACAACTGTGAAAATTAAGATAAAATTAGGGGAAATAATATTATCCTTTAAAGGTTTATAGATACAGAAGTTCAATTCTTCCAAGCCTAACAATCACACTGTGACAAATTGAACTTGAGATCCCAAACTACAATCACCACTCAAACCAGGAGGGAGTTTTCCTAACAAAAGGGATGGAACATTGCAGTGGTTCTGCTGAACAGGAAAATGATCCTCGAAGTTAGGGTAGATAGAAGGGTTGAGAGGGATTTGGAGCTTAGGAAAACTAGGTAGGTAGCTCTAGTCTGAACCAAGTGTAGTCTTGTTTCATTTGCTACCTGATCCCTACTTGAAACCAAATTTCTAGTGGTGAAAACATGGAGTAAAATATACCATGCCAGATAACTCCCTCCCATGACACTTACTGCCAATAGGGGCTAGCCTGTTCTGAGACTCCTTTTCCAGCTCGGCATTCTTTGTCTGGGCCCAGCTTTTCCACACTTCGAGCCCTTCTTCTGGCTTCAGAGAATTCGGAAGCAGGAGTTCAGGTGAAGGCTGAGGCTGTGGCTGGGGCTCCACTTCAGCTACCTGAACAGTTTGAGCCTGAGAAAGAAAACCACTTCTAGTCACATTTCCTTCGAGGTGCAACATGTCTTTTTTGCCTCATTTTTCTTGTCTTGTAGCACCATCTCCCCACTCCCCGTAGTAAATGTTGCCATGATGAATAGCAACTCACTCATAGCTCAGTAACAGGCATGATATATGAACATAAAAGGAGGACTTTAGTGCCATATCAGTGATCATGCATGAACAATCCAAAATATTCCCTGTTCCCCAAGACCAGCTACATTTTCACTGCAGGCAGGTATTTTGAAAAGCCTCCAGTCCATTTCATGTGGGTAGTTTAAACCCAGTATTGCAAAATTTTCCAGAAGTGTTCCCAGCCATTCATCCAGATCATGAAGACCTTTTATATTTTACTTACGCATGCACAGAGAGGCAAATAATTTTCACCAGAGGTAAAGAACTTTACAGGACACAGAACATCAGAGTAATTTTTTTCTGTATTCATGAATAGAATGGGTGAATCTATTGATTTATCGGGTCACATTAGCTTCATCACTTTTTCCCTGGTTGACAGGGGAAAATTAGCTTAAACAGTGTTTCAAAAACCATTGTATTAGATAGAGTTAACAGCAATACAATGCGCGCTGAAGATTGGTCTCAGGAGCCAGGTATTTGGAGCTTTTAGAGAGAAAGGCTGCCCTCTAGTGGGAGACAGTAGCAAGGTGGCAACACTTTAAAAAAAGAAAAAAAAAAAAACTTAAGTTCTATTCTATCAGAAGGGCATCTTCTCTCTGCTTTACCAGTGGTGACACTACAGTTGCCAGTAGAGTCAATGGCAATTACGCTAATAAACGAACTTTCATAAAACGGCACTTGTACCAACATTGCAGTTTAAAGACACGAAGGCTCACCCTACTCTGAAGCAATTAACATACAAAAAACAGTTGCAACTATTATAATCCCAGGTGAGCAACATACCACTAGATAAGCCAGGCTCTGAGTACGTTACTACATACATGCATATTGTGGTGTCCTGTTGATAGCCTACTCCATCCTTATCCTGCAAGAATAGGATGCTTGTAAATGTCAGTTTCACCTATTTACATGAAGGAGCTAGAGAACAGAGATACCATGCAATCTACATAGTGATCTCTACCACCTTTAATACAGTCCCTCTTTAAAAAAGCAGAGAACGTGAAAATCTCCATTTGAGCTGTCAATTGCCAAGTGTCTCAGAATTGCATGTTGTTAGCTTATGAATAGGTTTTTTCATAGTTAGTGACTGCTCAAATCACAGATACTAAAATGCCAGTCAATTTCACCAACAATTCCGTATACTGCTCCCAACCTACTGAAAAACTAGTTGCTAATCTATGCAAGTATTCTGGAAAATGTTTAATGTCACATTATCTATTGGGAAGTTTAACAAAAACACGGCAAGAGGAGTCTTCCCTTGACAACAGAGCCCCAGAGTCAAAGTTTGTCACCTCAAGCTGCAAACACTGTTTCACAACATGGTGCCCACTATGCAGCCAGCCACTCCAACCTGTTCATCCAGCACAACCTATGAGGGCTGACCAGTTGTTTACAAGCTATACAGGAAGGGACACACTTAATCCCCTTCTACACTTCCACCTCCTCATACAGAGCTTTTGTATTTACTTGAACTGAAAGCTAATGGGATTAATTGTTCATTTGATGAAGGGCTGTATTCTCATCTCACTTACTTGTAAATTTTCAAGGTGAGGGATTCTTAGCCAATACAGGGCCCCCTTTTCACATCCACTCCCATTAGAGAAGGTAAAAGGCAAGTTAACAAAAGGGGGAGCCACATGCACATCCAAAAAAAAAAAAAAAGAGTTGCTACAATTACGATAATAAATTGCTTGATTTGGTATCACCCAAAAAGTAAATATATATATCACTCAACACATCTTTGAGGAAGCACTTTCCTTTAGAAGTCTCCTTCCGCTGAAGCCCCACAGAACTATGGTGAAGACAATGCAAGGTTTACAAGGGAGAAGTCCACAGTATTACTGACCAATGAAAAGCAAGTCTGCTAAAGGCACAAACCCTGTAATAACCTCAGACATGAGTTTTTAGACACAGACTGAGTGCATCCCAGCATCAGCTCTCCTCATCACCTGCCAGCGGCTGTTTACAGAACAGCACCTATCTTACAGAAAGTCGAGCTAGGGCAGAATCTGAGACCAAGTCCTTTAATTGAAGGGGCTCTGCTTTTACCATCAGGGCAGACAGGGATGAAGCTTAACTTGACAAAAACAACTGTCTTGGGGAAAGACAGAGCCCAGGGGTGAGGCATGGCCCCACATTTGCAGACCGACTCTTCATGAATGCAGTCTCCTTGCTCCCCATGAAATGACAAAGCTTTCACTGACACTTAGTCTAGCACAAGAAGAGCACTGCCTATCTTCCTGCAAGTACCTCACAATCACTCTCAGTCTAAGGGCTGACAATTGGGCTGGAGAAGCAATTCCCAGTGCAGTGAATTGATTGACATGCTTCTACTTTTCCTTACTCATGAACATACCTGCCCAGACAGCCAGCAGCTAGATGGATATTGGGGGCGAGGAGGGGCACATATCAATAAGTACTGGGAAAAGCTCTGGGTTTTGAGACGCTCATTCCACAGCAGTAGCAGGTCAAACTCCTCACAATACTCCTACAGCAGCAAAGGGGGTCAGAAGGACCCATCCTTTCCTTTTCAGTAATAATCCAAAAGGATAACTCTACAGGTGGGCACAGGGACAGGCCCAGAAGGACAGAGGTTTAGTTATCCTGGCAGCTTTATCACCTTCCTCTAAAATGGAAGACTGAATTTCAACTTGCCTAGATATTCCTGGCACTAGACAACCAAGAAGATGCTATAGGTGTGCTGTACTGCTGTGCAGGGAATGCTAAGCAGAAGCAGGGAAGGATCATTACTCCTGTATGAGGGGTTACTCAGACCATTACTGAAATACTGCTTCCAGTTCTTGGGTTCACACTTCCAAAAGATAACAAATAGGACAGAGTTCAGACGAGAGCTACAAGAATGACTGGAGGTCTGGAAAACCTGCCTTCCAGTGAGGCTAAAGCAGTCAACCTATTAGTTTCTCCAAGAGAAGATTAAGAGGTGACTTGATCATGGGCTAAAGTACCTACCTCCATGGGAGGCTGGGGGAGACTGGATATCAGAGGGCTCTGATCTAGCAGATGAAGGCAGAACATCCAATGGCTAGAAGCTGAAACTAAACAAGTTTAGACCAGAAATAAGGCAGTTTTTAATGAGGGTAATTAACCACTAGAACTTACTGAGAGATGTGGTGGGTTCTTTTAAATCAAGACTGGACGTCCTTTTAAAAAGAAAGACTCTCTACCTCAACCAAAAGTTATAGGACTGATGTAGGAATCACTTGGTGAAATTCTATGGCCTGTGTTATGCAGGACGTCTGATAAGGATTAATTAAAATGATCCCTTCAGACCTTAAAACCTATGGGTGAAATCATTGCTTCACTGCAGTCAGTGGAAACTCACATTTACTTTAACAGAACCTGAATTTCATCCTATGAAAACCACCGAGGGATATGGCTACTAGTCTGACACCTAGCAAGAGAGGATACTCCCACCACCATGTGTATTATGGAACTAAGGCTGCAGTCAAGTTTAAATTATTTTTTTTAAATAAATGCTTCCTTGTATAAAAAGGGAAATAAAAACCACCCAGGAAACTACAGACCAGTTAGTTTAACTTCTGTGCCAGGGAAGATAATGGAGCAAGTAATTAAGGAAATCATCTGCAAACACTTGGAAGGTGGTAAGGTGATAGGGAATAGCCAGCATGGATTTATAAAGAACAAATCATGTCAAACCAATCGGATAGCTTTCTTTGATAGGATAACGAGTCTTGTGGATAAGGGAGAAGCAGTGGATGTGGTATACCTAGACTTTAGTAAGGCATTTGATACGGTCTCGCATGATATTCTTATCGATAAACTAGGCAAATACAACTTAGATTGGGCAGCTATAAGGTGGGTGCATAACTGGCTGGATAACTGTACTCAGAGTAGTTATTAATGGTGCCCAATCCTGCTGGAAAGTTATAACAAGTGGGGTTCCACAGGGGTCTGCTTTGGGACCGGCTCTGTACAATATCTTCATCAACGACTTAGATATTGGCATAGAAAGTACGCTTATTAAGTTTGCAGATGATACCAAACTGGGAGGGATTGCAACTGCTTCGGAGGACAGTCATAATTCAAAATGATCTGGACAAATTGGAGAAATGGTCTGAGGTAAGCAGGATGAAGTTTAACAAAGACAAATGCAAAGTGCTTCACTTAAGAAGGAACAATCAGTTTCACACATACAGAATAGGAAGAGACTATCTAGGAAAGAGTACGGCAGAAAGGGGTCTAGGGGTTATAGTGGACCACAAGCTAAATATGAGTCAGTGTGATGCTGTTGCAAAAAAAAAAAAAAAAAAAAAAAAAAAAAAAAGCGCAAACGTGATTCTGGGATGTATTAACAGGTGTGTTGTGAGCAAGACACGAGAAGTCATTCTTCCACTCTACTCTGTGCTGGTTAGGCCTCAACTGGAGTATTGTGTCCAGTTCTGGGCACCGCATTTCAAGAAAGAAGTGGAGAAATTGGAGAGGGTCCAGAGAAGAGTAACAAGAATGATTAAAGGTCTTGAGAACATGACCTATGAAGGAAGGCTGAAAGAATTGGATTTGTTTAGTTTGGAAAAGAGAAGACAGAGGGGACATGATAGCAGTTTTGGTATCTAAAAGGGTGTCATAAGGAGAAGGGAGAAAACTTGTTCACCTTAGCCTCTAAGGATAGAACAAGAAGCAATGGGCTTACACTGCAGCAAGGGAGGTTTAGGTTGGACATTAGGAAAAAGTTCCTAACTGTCAGGGTGGTTAAACACTGGAATAAAATTGCCTAGGGAGGTTGTGGAATTTCCATCTCTGGAGATATTTAAGAGTAGGTTAGATAAATGTCTATCAGGGATGGTCTAGACAGTATTGGTCCTGCCATGAGGGCAGGGGACTGGACTCTATGACCTCTCGAGGTCCCTTCCAGTCCTAGACTCTATGAATTTGTTACTAGCATTTTAAGTTTTAAAAATCTTTTCTCTAAAAACATTTATGCTGGTGGATTTTGGGGCATGGGTTTTGCCATTCCGTTAGTGACATACTAGTCACTTTCTTGTTCTCGTGGACTAGCACAATGTTCAGAGCTGACATGCCTATGTGTGTAGTAACAGACATTTACATACAAAAGGATTTATGAAATTTAAAAAGCTAAAATGTAAAATGTTTTTAAAGAGATTTGCCCCTAAGTTACCTATTTCCCTGTAAAGACAGCAAGATATTTGGCCATTGTGTACACCACGCACTCTAAAAAAAAAAAGATGCTGTTTAAATTAGTTTCCTGTACTCATTTATATTATGTCTGTATTCCCGCACACCAGGCATTTACTAGAAACTGGACATGGTGTAGAGACAGACTGGTACATCTGATCATCAGTGAGATGTGTTCCATGAGCTGACAAACCCTCAGCTTTCTGTCAAGTGTCTGGTGCTACTTTGAGTGGAGTGATTCAAAGTGACTGGCGAAGTGGCTAGCATCTGGTGCATCACATTAGTTCCACTAGCGGGGGCTCTATTCCAATACAGTAACAAGAACAGCTCAGAACATTAACTCAGCACAGGAGAGTACTGAAGTATTAAAAAGACCTATTATAAAATTTGCTACAAGTATACTGCCTTGTTTACACTAGAGGCCAGAACAGCAGTTTCACCTTCTGATTCTTGCCCCCCATAATCATGCCTCTGTCCAAAGGGACTGACATGACACACAGATGCACAGCTGGGGACTGGTCAAATGCTCAGTGACATGCGTAGATTACTGGAATGTAGACATGTAATATCTAGAAGGATCCTGTGAAGCACAGGATACCTGACAGCATCTCTCCCCTCACACCATCAACAGGTCATTAAAATCAAGGGCATGCATAACAGAAGCAGTTTTACTCACAGAACAAGTCACTTGTAGCTGCTGCTGCTGCCCCTGCTCTTGGGGTGTGGGCTGCTGTTGCTGCTGCGGGTCCCATATGTGCACTGTCTGAGCTGTATTCTGGTATGTCCCTGCCACGGCCTGCACTGCCACTGGAATGTGGATGTTGCCATTCATGAACTGTGCTGGAAAGAGCGAGTTAGCGATAGTTTGCACCACTTCCTCCTGTGAGTTTTTCACTACAGATGCACCTCCCACCATCTTATCCTTGTCATCCTCCAGCTTCACAGCAGCCAGTGTTGTTGGCGAGCCGCTGACGTGGACAGCATTGTAGGCCTCCTGGGGGATGGCGATGTGGGTTATATTTTGCTGCTGAAGGTCACCACGTGGCTGAGCTGAGTAAACAGGGATGGTCCAAGTCTCTCCAGTGGGGCTAGTAATGGTCCCAGTGGCACTGTATAGGTGGGCACTGTCCACTGTTAATAAGTCCGGCCTTAAAGATACGTAACTCTGCTGCTGGCCTTGAGGAATGGCCAACACCGTGGCAACTGGCTGCCCTGAAATAGCATATGACACAGTAATAGGCATATCTACTTTACGCTTCTTCACTGGCTGAAGGACACTAGCGGTGCCAATCCGCCGTTCGCCTTCCCGTGGTGAGCCCTGCTGAGAAGGTGGAGGTGACAGTGCTCCAACTGTCTGGATCTGGATCTGTTGGCCACCAGCAATGGCCTGTCCAGACACAAGCTGGGCCTGGATCTGTTGGTGCTGTATGTGTTCCTCCTGGATCTCAGTGGCCTGGATCTGTTGGGCAGTCTGTACATGCTGCACCTGGATTTGAGCCGCTTGCAGCTGAGATGGGCTAGGGCTCTGAAGAGACTGACTCTGTATCGTCTGGGACGCCTGCTGCTGTGCCTGGCCTTGGATCTGAACTTGGACCTGTATCGGCTGCTCTGAGGCTTGGTGGACAGTGAGCTGGGGAGAGAGCTGCTGGGCAGAGACCTGTTGTGGGGACTGCTGGACCTGGACCTGGACCTAGAACAGCAAAAGTTCAATAGTTAGTGCTCAAACCACAAGAACTTTAGTTCAATGGTGAGGCCATGGACAATATGGTCTATATTCTAGAGCTCTCCGAGGTGCTCACTTCTGTATTAATTTATTATACTAATCCTGATCAACAAGATAGAGAAGCATCTTGCTTAAGGAGATCTCAAAGCTATCTGACAAAGGGAAGGCAGAGTGAATGCTGGATTTCCTCAGCACAATTCATTGCACCTCTCAACTGAAGAAATTCACAAACTGTATCACACACCACTTCCCAAACAACTCCAGTCTATAAAACAGACCTCGGGCATCCCAGGAAGCTGAGAATACCCTTCAGAATTGTCAGCACTGATAGAACGTGCACCATTAGAGACCCAGCCTACCTCATAGCAAATCAACAGAAAGTCACACCTGATGCAAACACATTAATCATAATGAAGGCTGCAAGTTTATCACGGAGGTCATGGATTCCGAGACTTTCCGTGACCTCTGCAGCAGCCCCTGCACCGGATGTGGCTCAGGCAGCCCCATGGGCAGTCTTGGGCCACCGCACCCCACCCCTGCAGCAGAGTGAGAGTGTGAGGGGGGAGGGACATGTGATAGGATATTGGGGTGCTGCTTACCTGGGGGCATGGCCAGGCAGCTCTGTGCGCTGGCTCCTCCCAGAGCACTGGCTTCGCAGCTCCCACTGGCTGCGGTTCCCCGCCAATGTGCGCTGCGAAGCTGGTGCTCTGGGTGGAGGCAACGCACAGAGCTGCCTAGCCACACCTCCGCCTAGCAGCTGAGTGAGGGAGATGTTGCCGTTTCCAGGGAGCCCCCCAGGTAAGCACCACCCAGAGCTCCCTCATTCCATACCGTACCCCAACTGTTGTTGCAGGGAAGGGGGGGGATAGAAGAAAAGGGAGGAGCGGAGCCAGGCCGTGCGCTGCCACCTGCCCCGCTCCAGCACCAGCGGGGGTCCCGGGCCCCCAAGTTTTAGACACAGGCTGTGTTTTTGTTTTTTAAACTGCTCATGATCTGTCCATGACTTTTACTAAAAATACCTGTGACTAAAACGTAGCCTTAATCATAATGCTTGTGTTAACATTCTTTAATATTCACCTTGCTACAAAACGCAAACGTTTGACTCACAAGTTTCTCCATCTGTAGGATGCTTCAAGAATGAGGCAATAGGTTTCGTTCCCACTCAGCTCCCCAAAATCATGTCACTTCACACACATGATGGGCATTAACTAAAGTAAATTAGGATAACTCTCTTAGAGGAGGGGTATAGTGTTTATACATCGAAACTAAGGTTGACTTTTACCTAACCTTGGGACTAAGAGAAGCACTAATTAATGGAAACTCCATGTATCTGAAGAAGTGGGTTTTTTACCCACGAAAGCTGAGGCCCAAATAAATCTGTTAGTCTTTAAGGTGCCACCGGACTCCTCGTTGTTTTTGTGGATATAGACAAACACTGCTACCCCCTGATACTGGACACTAATGAATGGATATCATGTTGGAAGGAACTGCAGACCTCGAACATATTGTAGTTTAAATGAAAAGGACACTATTAGGTTAAAAATGGCTTTTTGAGGTTTTCCTAATTAAGTAAACTTTGGCACAGATTTTCAGAACTGGAGGAATTTTGAGAGTCTAGCTACCGGTTCGTCATTTCCATTCAACTCTGCTTAGACAAGAAGAACATGCTCAATTTCACTTTCAGGTTCTCAGGCATTTAACACCACATTGCATAGTCTTGGTTTGAAATAATGCAAGGGAAGATTTACACCCAAAGAACAATCTTGATTTTTAGTTAAGAAAAAAGAATCCTACCTTCCTCTTTCTCCTAAAGCTATGAAGTCAAAACTACCCCAAGGTATCACTAAGGTTCACGGAGAAGCAACTTCACACAGACACACGGATGACATTACATGTCACCATCGTATCTGGAAGAAGCCCAAAAGAGTCTATGCTAACTCCTTCTGCCAGTATCACCAGACAGTCAGTCTCCGGACCGACAGGAATCCAAGATTCAATTATTCTGATTTTAACAGCTATAAATATTCTTCCAGGCCTGTCATTGGTCACATTGGATACTCAGATTAGATGACAGGAAAAACTTTCCAACTATAAGGACAGTTAAGAACAGTAACAGGTTACCAAGGGAGGTTGTCGAATCCCCCTTGGAGATTTTTAACAACAGGTTATACAAACGTGTGTCTAGGATGGTCTAGGTTTACTTGGTCCCCCTCTTGCTGAAGCAGATGGACTAGATGACCTCGAGGTCCCTTCCAACCCTATACTTTTATGAAGCTATGTCACCCCCCCCATCTTCCAATCCCTCTACTGGCTCCGCACTACACCAAATTAAAACTGGTCCTCATCTCCAAGGCCCTTTACAACTCTGTCCCTCCATACTCATCTGCTCCTGTTACCATACTGCACCCGCCCCATTGCTCTACCAATTATACTAGCCTTGAATGGCCATTTCTCTGCTTGTTCCATAAACATCCACATGATTCTTTCCCAGCACAAGGGGCTGCATGGAACTCCTCACATGAGTTAACCTACAAGGCCACCATTCTCTTCTGCCACAAATCCCACTTCTACGATGTTTAGAAGAAACCAGGGAACCAATGATGGCCATGGAACACATTAGTCGGAGGTAGCAAATTTATTTTAAAGGTTTGACAATCTGGAGCCATCTAGAACCAAGAGCTAAGCTATGTAACTGCATGCTCTTATTTTCCTTCCCTCCCCTCTTATTTGGCCCACCTATTGGATTCAAAATTATACTGTAAGCTCTTTGGGGCATGGACTTCCATTTGCAAAACAGGGATCTAGCACTGACTGGGGACTTTGTTTCTCACTTTTATGTTGTGTGTATTGCAGTAGCACCCAAACAGTGATCCTTACCCAAAACGCCCATTCCCTGAAAAGCTCAGATTTCCAAAAGGTCTTATTAAAATGTTTCAAGGATTCATTTGCAATAACTTAAAAGTTGCCAAGGAAAACTGAGGTAGGCAAGGAGGCATCATTCACAGAACCATTTTTTTAAGTCACCTCCTGTTGAAAAGAGCGGATTCTACTCACAGGAAATACAACGAACTTTAATCGTTCCTACTGCAGGGCTAGAGCAGCGTGCACCACACTGTAATGCAGATGTGGATTTGATACAATTTCCTACAAGGTAACAAGAATCATTTGGCCTCTTGCCAATAACACAACTTAAAGCTGCATCAATGAATGATCTGACCAGGCAGTTAACTGAAATAGATGAAGTCACACATGGGCTAATGTTTCACAGTTTGTAATTTCTTTTCCTTTATTCACCAATATTCATCTCACCTACAAAAATTAGTCTTTATTGTCCCGTATTTAAAGGAAACAGATAAAAATTTGGGTGGGATTTTCAGAAGCACCTAAGTGTCTTAGAAGCACTTTCAATGGGACTCATGCTTAAGTCATTCAGGCGCTCTTTAGGCTTGGATTTTCAACACACAATGAGAGATACCTGGACAAAAAAAACCCACCACCCAGCAGTATTTTTGCACAGCTACTTAAAATACACTAACTGTACTCAAGCCCTCATTTTAGGGTGGTCCAGATATCAGTGATGCAGAGATACAAATAGGAAGTAAACAAAAAAAGCAATGTTGTTTTCACAGCTTCACACAAAACAAGAAGAATGTGAATGAAAAGCTGATAGGACAAGAATCTTCCAATTTCTCAGAGACCGCCACACAATGAAGGGGTGTACGCTTTAATTGCTGCCCTCTGCGACACTAGAAACCACTCCCAGAATGCTGGATAGATATCAGTGCACAAAGGGGGACCTGATCAGGTTGACAGGGTCCCTTACATTTAAAAAGATATTTTGCTCTGTGCTTCATAGTCTCAGGGTATCCACTGCTTTCCTTATATTCACTTTTTCAGATCAGAAAGTCTGTTGTATTGCCTTCATGTACAAAGCTCTGCACCTCTTAGAATCATAGAATATCAGGGTTGGAAGGGACCTCAGGAGGTATCTAGTTCAATCCCCTGCTCAAAGCAGGGCCAACCCCAACTAAATCATCCCAGACAGGGCTTTGTCAAGCCTGACCTTAAAAACCTCTAAGGAAGGAGATTCCACCACCTCCTTAGGTAACCCATTCCAGTGCTTCACCACCCTCCTAGTGAAAAAGTTTTTCCTAATATCCAACCTAGACCTCCCCCACTGCAACTTGAGACCATTGCTCCTTGTTCTGTCATCTGGTACCACTGAGAACAGTCTAGATCCATCCTCTTTGGAACCCCCTCCCTTCAGGTAGTTGAAAGCACTTATCAAATCCCCCCCTCATTCTTCTCTTCTGCAGACTAAATAATCCCAGTTCACTCAGCCTCTCCTCATAAATCATGTGCTCCAGCTCCCTAGTCATTTTTGTTGTCCTCCGCTGGACTCTTTCCAATTTTTCCACATCCTTCTTGTGGAGTGGGGCCCAAAACTGGCCACAGTACTCCAGATGAGGTTTCACCAATGCCGAAGAGAGGGGAATGATCATGTCCCTCGATCTGCTGGCAATGCCCCTACTTATACAGCCCAAAATGCCGTTAGTCCCCAGGAGAAGGCACTACTTTTATTTCTTATTTCATTGGAGGGGAGTAGGCTCTCTATTACATACTAAGACGACAATCTCCAACAGTAGGAAAGTGCAGCTAGAAAGGTGGCAAGACTGGTTACTTCAAAGCAAAAGCCATCTCCATTCCTAGAAACAGCCAGGGCAGCGCCACCAGCATTTTCCTATTTTAACCCTGGTTTTAGATTCTGATCATATACCTACTGAAATCAAGGGGGAAGAAGAGGAAAGGAGTTTCATTGGCAAGGCCTGAGACAACCTGCTACTCCAAGAGCTAAATCCTAACTACTAATATACTAGCATGTCTTGTAGAACTGTTCCGATGTTTGTGTACCCGTTATGCCAGCTATCCGTAGATGCAGAACCTAGGTCAGAGGCAACCCCAGGAAGAAGGGAGGACGACAGTTACAGAATCACGCTTAATGAGCTGCTAACTCTTTACAGCTTCTCCAGAACCAAAGGAACCTTCAACATCCTTAACTGTCACCAAACCGACAATCTGAACGGAGATCCTGAGGGAGGACCCCAGTAACGGGATACTGAAGCTATTCCTACTTTGCTTTCCTATCCCCATTGCCCCCCACTCCCTCCAATAATAAATCTTCAATATTTTATCCTTCCGACAGCCCTACATTGTAGCAAGCCACTCCCTGCTAGTGTAACCAACACCACTCCTTAAGTGTTCCAGTAGGAGTTGCTAGAGAGCAATGCCTGGCCCATACTTCAAAGCATTCCCAAACCTCTCTACTCCTGAGGGCATTCTGTGCCATTAAAAAATTCTGCACACAATATTTTAAAATTCTGAAAATTGTGTGTGTCAAAATGTGGAGGCTCTAGCATGGCATTGGGGAGCACAGGCCACTGGCTGCACCGAGGTGGGAGATCACAGATCTCGGAAGCGGGGTCTGGGGGGGCATCCAAATGAAGCTGGTTGGGCCTGGATCAGGATGGCTTGTTGGGGTGGTCCAGGTACAATGGGGCTCATCGGGGGGGGGGGGGGTGTTCTGGGCGGATGCGGGAGCAGATCCCTATACAGAGATCCCTCCCTCCTGCAGCTGAGGAGCAATAGGTGCAGGAAGCGGGGGTGGGTGGGTGGGTGGGTTCCAAGCTGTCAGCGTATGACTTTCTGGGTAAAGCTGCCAAAGGAATCCCCAGAGCTATGCTGTTTGGCCCACTGTGTTCTGAACGGCCCTCGTGTCACTCAGAGCACAGAAGGAACTGGTTAAGACAACATCTGAGGAGGAGAAAAAGGAACCAAGAGTGACTCCACATAGCATGAGTAGGCTTAGCACTGATGGTTTCAAATATTGACATTCCCTCCACCGGAGCCTTCAAAAAGTGTTGACTATTGGTGCTTTGGCCAGGGTGAACCAGTGGGCACCCCTCTGTATGTATCTGGGTCAGTTGGACCATTCATAAGACAATCCTACCCTTCTTGGGACTATCAAGATCTTGGAAAGCCATTTCCATGGTGTCTGGTTAGTCTCAACAGGATCCTTGCTGGAGCCCCTCCTTCCTTCCATACTGTATCAGTGGTTTCCAAAAGACAAGAGGGGTTTCCTTGACCCCAGCTTCAAGCCCTGAAAATATCCTCTAGGGAACCCTGGAAATGGTTTCAAGGATTCCCTACAGGATATCATTACAAGAGAATGGCCCCTTTTAGCCTGGGATTTGCATTGAGGTTTTGCACAGGGGCCATGCCAGGGGGTCTATTTTAGGAAAGGTCTCCTACACTCACAGGCTAATCAGCCGTTTGCAGGGACAAAGTCCACTGCATAGTCCTTGTGACCCAGAAACCTCTTGATGCCAACTGACAGAGGGCACCAAGGGGATGCATGAGGTTTTACAGGGATCCTCCGGGTCACTTATAGGCATAATAATTCACCAGAGTGGGGCATGTAGGTCTCTATCGAGAACCAGTAGTCATTGTGAAACGCATATACAGGTAATATTCAAGAAGTTATATTTCTGTGCTGAAAATTATGTTCTTAAGATATGCAAGTTAAGGCAAGTCCCCAAATGGTGATAAATTTTCTCCTGTCAGGTAGGAGGGAAGAGATGCTCATCTCTCTGGCTGGTCATAGGCCACCGGACAATATGCATATGCATATCTATAGTCTGAGTCGAATACTAATTGATTCGGTAAAGATAACTAGAAAGCAGCACATGGGAAAAAACGTTAGCATGGGGGGAGCCTGTTTACAAGTAAAGACAATGGATTGTTGGGGGTATACCTTTGGGTGCAAAAAGACACCCTTCATCCTTCACTGAGAAGAGAGGAATTATCCGCATGTTCTTTCTTATGAAATGAGGGTCACAACCAACCTGGCTGGAAAACACTGCAAAGATCAGGTAAGCTACTTCATTAGACAAGACAGTATCTGGTTAACTAAATCTAGGCTCTAGAAGGCATATAATGATTTTATTGTACATGTAACCATGTGTTTCAAATACTCTAACTTGCTACTTCTTGAAGCTCTGTACAGTACTTCATTAAACAAACTTTCACTTTATACAGATCTGAGTGCTTTGACAATGAAACTGGTAAGCTAGCGTCTAGTGTTTCTTTGGGAGCAGTGGGTCTGTGAATTCAGTGAGTGACTGGTGCATCAGGGGTTTGTCACTCCAGAGGGCTGCTTGGAAGGCTCAAGGGTTGGAGTGTGCCTATTGCTAACCTGTGGAGAGGGAGTAGAGACTGAGCAGGTCTGGAGGGGAGTGCTGGTTTACCCTGTGGCTTGTTGGGGAGCTGATCCCTGGCAGGCACAGACAAGGCTCCCTCGTGCTAAGGGCAGGGGCTAGCAAGGTGCCTCACAACCCTAGATACCCCCGGAAAGCGTCAGAGTTCTCCTCAGGCTTTCAGAGAAGTCCTTGCAGATATCACAACCTGGGTTTGAGGGGCCATTCCCAAGGCACAAAACACTTCTCAGGCCCATAAGAAACAAAATAGCAGGGCAAGGAGAATGTCTCTCACTTTTGTTAGATGGATCTTACCAGCTTGGGCAAGGTACAAGGTGACCCAAAACCAGCAAAACTTCAAAACAGCCCAAGAACTACAACAATTAAGCCAAAATTATCAGGTGTATCCTACACCTATCTGAACTATTCTATGAAAAGAACAGAAAAATGAGAGGTTGGTTCCATGACTATTCCAGCAAGCAAAGAGAAATGAATAGGCCACTAGAGGGGAAGGGGTATTTCCAGCCACTTCCTATGAAATGTAGGGTTTGAGGGAGTTGCACACACACCAAAACTGCCAACTATTTCTCAGAAAGTTTACACCACCTCATTGCTAGGTATGGAACTCCTCCAATAGTGGGGCTCTGCAGAAGTAATGCCATGAGACATTATCTACCAAACTTCTCATAGGAAAAAAATAATTCTGATACATGGAAAGCTAGGTGTCCACAGACTAGTGTTCAAATTATTCTTACTTTTTAAAATTCTGACCTGCATGTTGCACATCCCAAATGTAGACACCTGTACCTCTGACTTACAAGTTAATGCATACATTCAAAATGATAATTCAAAGATGTTTACCTGGACCTGTTGTGGCTGCTGAACCTGTATCTGTTGCTCTTGCTGGGTTTGCTGCTGGACACTGGTTGTAACGGGACAGGCAAGCTCAAGCAAAGATCCGGCCACCTCTGTGCTGTCCGTATAAATGCAGTTTCCACCTTGTTGATATACCATGGTGGTGGTGGCTGTCTGCTGGAACTCCTGGAGAGCTTCAGGCCCCTTGGAAGCAAGAGAGTCGAGAAACTCCTTCATCCTGTGCTGAGGGATTGTTCGTGCTTTCACACGGATGTATTCTTCAAAGGAAATGGTGTTCTCCAGAGAATTATTCATATTGCAAGGTCCTTAGGATTCCTTAACAAAGGAGAAAGTTAAGACTCTTGTTTCACAACTTTCATAGTCATACGGTACAAGGGTACACATGAAGCCAATGGAGAACATCTTACACACACTGGATTTCTGTGTGACAAACACAGCCAGCCAGAAGCCTTAAGAGACAAATGCTGTAGTTTTACATGCCATTTTATGCAGCTAAGCATTTCTTTAATTAATCCCTTGTTAAGAGTCACAACTGGACACTGCTATCCACCCTTCAGGCTTACTTGCCCTGTATAAAGAGCTCTCTCCAGAGTGTTGTCTCCTGCTGATGACGTATAGTAATGCACTCAGTCTCAGGTCTGACCAGTGCTGAATAGGCTAAATTAACCCTTATTGAATTGTATGTGTTCATTTACAACATGGAATACTATATATAGTATCAAGAACATTTGAGAAGCTATTGCCTAAGGGATTGGTTTATAGCTACAGAAGTGATAGAACCAAGTATCATAACCCATTAGGCAACAAAATAACACTCTGTGGTAACTAATGGGAAGGAGGAGATAGGGAAGTATGAAATGATAGTATCTCTACATTTACACTGGGAGTAGGACTGGGATTATTCTCTCTCTTTGCTGAGCAGAATTTTCAGACTTCTTTAAAAAGGACAGGGGACAGAATGCTGGAATCCAAAGATTCCATTAAATGGGCCTGGTGCACCTGGAAAGAAGGTCTTGAAAAAGTGGGCAACAGTAGGCCTCACACTCTTATTAGCAAATATTAGGAGGAAAAAATCAACATGAAGCAGGGTATAGTAGGAAGGACATACATGTAAGGTGAAGAAAGGAAAACAGAGCAAAAGAAACCAACAAGATCAGGGAGAAAGTAAGAGCACAGAGAAAAAAACAAAATGAGGAATCACCCACCCAAGAACAAGATTAACATCTGGGGTATTATCTCAGATACTGTTTGAATTGCTCACCTATCTTGTTTAAATACAAGTAGTATTCCTATTTCACTATCACCTTTTCTGTGAGTGTATTCTTGTTTCTATGGCAGTAATAACTTGTGGTGAAGGGTAAACACATTTAGATGGTAACCTTACCACTACTGATGTGGTCATGAAATGCTGTGTGGAGATATGGGGTTGCAGGCACAATTACAGGGATAGGGAACTTTCGATGACTGGGCCTAATTATGTACACAGAAGACGACATAGGGACACATACAGATAACACTATACACACACACACACACACACTATGGTGATTGGGACTACAGAAATAATAGATGAGAAAAAAGAACCTGTACTACATTTCAGCACTGTGATTTGGTCACAAGAGACTGACTACATTCGTTCAACAAGGTGGCCCAAAGTGTTATTTCTAAAGCAGTGTGCAAGCAAAAGGAGGTTTAGTAATAGCTGTCAACATTAAGTGCAACAGAGTTCTAGCAATGGGAGCTGGATCAGACCCTAAATCGTTTCTCATTGTTGGTCTGAATCCCACTCCGATCTGGTCAGGCAGCACCACACTCATGACACTACATGCAGGAGGGACTCAGATACAAGTCACTACTAGCATATGGGTCAGGCTTGCAGTCAAAGAGGTATGGATCTCAAAGGCAGAGAATGTGTGTGAGGCAATTCTTGCAAAAAACTTATGGGACCTTAAAAATAACTCAACTATACTGTTGTGCTTACACAAATAAAAAGTACAAGCTTACATTATTCACTTATTTAAGAGAAGGATGTTAATACAGAATAGCTGCATTTGCCACCGTACTTTGGCCACAATGTTTTATAACCCAGCATGCAGAAGCTTCCATACAAATATCTGATAATCGGGGGGGAGGGAGGGGAGAGAAGAGAAAAGAGGGGGAGATTAAAAGAAATAAAAATCTGTCTTTCACTGAAGTTACACTTGGACAAGCTTTCTAACCAGCTCTACACGTGACACACAACTAATGAAGCTATTCATGTCACTGCTGACTCAGTGACAAGTTTCCCCAGAAGCCACCAAGAACACACTCCAAACATCTTTAAACGGTTTACCTTCTCTCAGGAAGAACACATTTGACACCATCAAATGTGATGGGATATTAAAAGTTACTACAGAGAACTTTTTCCAGAGGGTCTGGCTAGAGAATCTTGCCCGCATGCTCACGGTTCAGCTGATTGCCATATTTGGGGTCGGGAAGGAATTTTCCTCCAGGGTAGAATGGCAGAGGCCCTGGAGGTTTTTCGCCTTCCTCTGCAGCATGGGGCAGGGGTCGCTTGCTGGAGGATTCTCAGCGATTTGAAGTCTTTAAATCATGATTTGGGGACTTCAACAGTTGAGTCAAGGGAGAGAATTCTTCCAGGAGTGGTGGGTCAGCTTTTGTGGCCCGCATCATGCGGGAGGTCAGACTAGATGATCATAATGGTCCCTTCTGACCTTAGAGTCTATCTACACCCATGCTGAAACCAACAGAAACCCTGGCCTTGCGAATATGTTTTCAGTGCTGCAGTAGATCACCAGGCCTTCATCAACAAATTCTAAAATGAGTATTAAACCTCACTGAAAGAAAACAGAAACTCAGGATGATACTTTGAAGTAGAGAATTGTTACGTTTTCCGTGTGTGTGTGTGTGGTTGGAATTTAAGCCTACTGAAGTTTGCAGATATTTGGCCTGAGTACCTTGACTAAAATTTTCAGACATGAATAGCGACTTTGGGTGCCCAATTTGAGATGCATTAAACGGGCCTAACTGTCAGAAGGCAGGTGCTCAGCAATTTTGAGAGACTCCTCTCAAATGTCTCAAGGTTGGCACCCAAAAACCAATCCCCCCCCCCCCACACACACAAAAAAAATCTCTAGTTACTTGTGAAAAATCTTGATCCTCATGCTGGAAGCTGTTTTCACATATACAGCTGACTGCTCTGTGGCAGAGCTTAAAAACCAAAAGCAAAAAAACCCACAGCCCAGAAATCTAGATCTACTAGGTACAGGCAGATAAAAAATAAGGAGGGACCCACCACTACTGAGGTCTAGGGGCTTGAGAACCAAGGTGCCATCCATTACTTCCAACAGCTGAGGAAGTAGAACAAGTGCTGGGATTCTTACTTACTGTCCCTTGACCTGACTCAGGTGTTCAATCTCTCAATTAGTTTCTGACTAGTAGTCAGCTGAAATCAGAAGCCCACTTTTACTTCCTCTACAGTCAGCTGCAAGGAAGTTTCCTTTTCCTCTCCCTCCCAATCCCAGAGCCTCCTGACAGCTGTTCTACTAAGTTCTTACACTGCATTTATCACTGTGGTATCTAAGCACCTTCGGAGTATTATCTAATATACATATTATCCAGAGTGCATAGCATTAGTCATGGACCAGGACCCCCTTATGTTAGGCACTGTACAAACAGAACAAAGATGGTCCTTGCACCAAAGAGTAGGAGAGTCTCTGTTATTCTACCTCTCCCAACCTTCTGAGAGATTGGGAAAGAGGCCGACTGGAATCTCAAGTGCTCCATTCCTAGTCTCCCTTTTTATTTATATAGAGAAATTAAAAACAAGTCTCAGTTTTTCTAAGCAGCAGACGAGCTAAACTGACCGAGCTAAACTGACCTAACCAAATTCTTGTCAATTTCAAGGGTACCTACAGAAATATGGAACTGCAGTAGTTAAACTGATCAGGATCTTGTTAGTTTCCCTCTTCTTCCCCTTGGCAAAAGTATGAGCAATAGCAGAGGTATTAGTGCTGGTTGTAGATTCAGGAAGGTAACATGTATTGAAGCCTTCTTTTTCCATTGTAATGAGCAGAAGTACAAAAAGGACTAAGCCTCCCCCCCCCTCGACCACCTAACATACCACCTCCCTCAGGCATATTTATTACTCAGCATCAACAAATAGATTTTTATTTTTTTAAATAAAAACCTGTACAGGTTTCCAAGCACACACTTAATATAATTCTCTTTATGGAAAGTTAGTATTGCATTCAACAGCAAAAAAAATATTTTATACTACAACGTACACAAATTTATAATGGCAGGCAGGCAAACACCTTTACCATTAGCTATTAAAATATCAGGATGGATCAGTTTATGCACTCAGTTTATCCATTATGTATAGTCCATTTCAAAATGAAGTGAATACTCATCACTGCTAAAACTTGGCAGAACGCATTTTTTAACTGTTCAGCAAAGGTTGCTGCTTGGATACATGGATATAATTCCTCCCTTTTCAGCTTAATTGCATTTTCCACTAAATAGGATCTGGAAAATAGTTCAAGTTCATGAGCATAAGTGGTTAGTTCATAAAACTTAGACTAAAGATACTGAAAATGTACACACAGATTTGCAGCAGGTGGACTATCTGGACTCACCAGTCACCATGTTGCAGGTATTTCTGCTGCACTTGTCCTGAGCTCTTAGACTTGTAACATTCTGGAGAAGACAGAACAAAGAAGCCCTTTCTATCCCCAGTTTTTGTTTGTTTTTTTAGTTAAATTGTATTTTAAAAAGAGACTTAAGAAAATGAAAACACAAAATGAATATAATCATAATACTACACCCTTAATAGATAGTTCCTAACTAATTATTACAAGACATGCCCAATTCCTAACCAGTTTATTTTACTTCCAGATCTTAAGAACATGTATTAAAACAAACAGATCTCCATGTACATCTTTTGTACAGTTCAGAAGGTTCTTCTGAGACAGAGACCTGTGCTGGAACTTACATAACACTTTTCAATGGACACTGGAGTTATTGAAACTTAGAACAAGGCAGCAGTGGGGGGGGGGAAATATTGCCATAACGTCCAGAAGCCTTTTCTTGCTCCTTTCTCCTCACAAGTGTTCAAGGTAGAATAGAGTATCTAGGCAGAGCTGGGGACCAGTAGTCCAATTAAGGCTCTCTGAGGAGATAACAAAAACTAAAAAAAAGTCAGTGTTGAAGGGGAAGAAGGCTAAACTCCATACACATGTTAAATGGTGGGTTACACCTCAAGATTTTTTAAAACCCTCTTAATTTAGCTATGTAAAATACCTGCTTCTCTTGCTGCAGCTAACAAACAAAACTGTAAACAGACTTGACTAGTACTTTACTGAACCACTCACCCACTTTACAAAATAGACTAAGGTTTTGTGCAATGCAGCAAAACTTTCTTAAGAGACCACTCAAGAGCCTGACACATCAGGTGCTTACTGGAGAGGTTTTCCAATAAATGAGCAGCAAGATTGTACTCAATTTGCAGAGGTCTCCTAGGACAGGAGATTGCTTAGTAAGGTTGATCTCGTGAACAGTTTTCACTGCAAATAAGCAACTTTTAAGCAACTACGACCTTTGCTTTGTCTCTAAAATAGAGATTTCTGGACACAGGAGCCTTAGCGCTTTTACAAGGCTCTGAATATACAAGGCCTGGTCTGAAGATCTATATATATCTGTATATCTCCGCTTGAAGTTCCTTCAAAGCAAGAGCTGGCCCAGTTGCACGGTAGCAGTTCCTGGTGTGGATACACAACTTCCAGGCCAAAGCAGCCCCGGGGTCAGCCAGAGCTACGGGCAAGTGACCAGGCCCAGGCCCGGGGCAAGATGCTGGGACAGCCAGAGCAGGAAATGACAGCCCCTCGCGCAGCCCCTCGCGGAGGGGTGACCAGACCCCTCGGCCAGGCTCGGCGGCGCTCCCGGGGGCCGGCCGGCCCGGGGGGTCCTGCGCAGCGGCCCAGCAGAGACACGCCGCGGCGGCAGCAGGCCCCGCCCCAGCCGCCCGCCCCCGGGCCGGGACACTCCCGCGCCCGGCCGCAGCCTGCCCGGGCCGGGGAGCCCCCCCAGCCGCAGGGAGACGAGCGCGCCCCCGCCGCCGGGAGCGAGCGGCCCCGTGCGCGTGGCCGGGAGCAACAGCGGCGCAGGAAGGGGCCGCCCCGCGGCTGGGAGAGGGGAGGGGGAAGGACACGGGGACGCGCCCGGGGCGAAGAGAGGGCGGGGACGCGCCCCTCCTCTCACGGGAGGCCAACGGGCCTCGCGCGGGCCCACGGTGCGCTGCGCGCTCCCGGCAGCGCCACACAACAAACGGGCCCGCGCCGGACTCCTCGGGCGCGCGCCTCCCCGTCGGGGCCGCGCCGCCCCCGGAACCACCGCCGCCTCCCCCCGCGTGAGGGGAGGCCCCGCCCGGCCCAGCCGCCACAGCCCGTCTCCCCCGGCCCGGCAAAGCCCGCTCCGCCGCAGCTCGGCCCGGGCCGGCCCCGCCTCACCCTGGCCCCGCCGCCGCCTCGCTCCGCCACCGCCTCGGCCCGACTCTTTTCCCCTCACAGCTCCCTGGGCGCCATCTTACATTCAACCCCCCGCAGCCAATCAGCGCTCAGCCCCGGCCTCGCGAGAGCGCGGCCGCCAAGCCCCGCGAGAGCTCCGCGCCCGGAGCCGCCCCGCGCCTTAAAGGGGCCGTGCGCCGGGGCTGGGCTCTTGGCAGTGGGTGGGGGCGCTGGGCTTCGCTCTGCCTGCTGATAGCGCCCGTGGGCCCCTGGGCCCCGCCCAGCGTGGGGCAGAATCCAGAACCCCCCCTCACCGCAGTGGGGCTGGGGGCCCCTTCCAGGCTTTGGGCCAGGCCCCGCGCACGGCGCTGCACAGCCCCTGCACCCGCATGTGACACAGCCCGGTCATTAACCACCCTGCCCTAGAGAAAGCACCGGCCCAGGCCCCCGAGACAAGGCCAACAGTGGGCAGGTGGCTGCGAGCTCAGCCCGTCCCCCGCCACCCCCCAGCTCCGGTTCCCGTGAACGCTTTTAACCCAATGTTCACAGAGAGCTTTCAAAGGGGAGAACCTGACCGTGTGGCTCGGCCGAGCGAAAGGCAGGCGGGGGAAGGGAATGTCATTTCTTACCCAGAACAGAAGGCTGCCTGTGGTTTAGTTTCTTGCTCTTGGGATCAGACTGGTCTCAGCGTACATGGGATGCTCGGTAGTAACTAAATGTTTAGTTCTGCTTGCCAGCCCCGGGGCGGCAGAATGGCCTAGATGACTTTTTGAGGCCCCTTCCAGCCCTGCATGTCTATGGCCTTGGCTACACTGGTGCTGTACAGCACTGCAACGTGCTGCGCTCAGGGGTGTGAAAACGCCCCCCTCACAGCGCTGGTGGCGCGACTACACTCGCGCTTAATTGCCAAGTGTAGCCAAGGCCTATGATTGAACACCACCTCCCCACACCCTTCATGGCAGACAAGACAGATATGTGAGAAATGCAGACTGAAAGTTGACTTTTCCCCCATAAAGTCAAGTGACATCCTGTTCTTTTAAGATGAAGTCAAGCCTGTAGGACGATGAAAGAAGAATTACAAACAAATAATAGGCCCCCAACTACAGAGGCAGTCTCCTGTGCCCTCACAGATCTGACAACAGGAGCAGGGCCCAATGTGATGCAGTCCAGGAGTGACAGGTTTCAGACTGGTAGCCGTGTTAGTCTGTATCCGCAAAAAGAACAGGAGTCCTTGGGGCACCTTAGAGACTAACAAATTTATTTGAGCATAAGCTTTTGTGGTCTAAAAAGAGCAACACAGAGGTCTTCTGGCAGCAGTTTTTTATTTCAGTAAAAGAAAATGCCCTGTGAAAGTTTTGACAATTAGGAGAGTAGCTGTGAATGGAATTCAGAGAGGAAGAAGGAAAAGTGCTGACCACTATGGATGGAGCTGGAGATACTGGGTCCCATTGGCAGGAGAGAAAGAGCAGCTCTGGCTGCACTCAGGCAAAGGGAATAAGATCAGGAGGTGTAGAAATACAAGATGAATGGATTTTTTGGAAGCCACAGTTCTATTACCAGTTGAAGCAGCCATGATATTAGCAAGGCTTAGAGATAACATCCACACCTGCTGGAGAGAAATGCGAGACTGCTCTGTCTAGAATATTCACAGCTGAGCAGTGGAAGGATACATGGATTTCACAATCACTGTCAATAATGGAAACAAAACACTGACAGGTCAAATCAAATCGCCTGGGGCAGAAGAATGCATCAGAGAAGCTTCCGGCCTTTCCAAAAGCAAACATTGCTTCACAGCCCTTCGGAATGCTGCTTTGGAGGAGAGCGTTGTGTGGTTTGTATGATTGGGAAGCGACTTTGTCATGCCCTCTCCTCTCACTGCTGAGCTCTTCCCCCCTCAGGAAAAACTCTAGTGTTACAGAACAGGAGCAACTTCCATCACACACCCCAGGCACTGCAGTGGGGTTGGGAAGGGCTTGTCCCCCCAGCAGCTAAGCCAGGAGGTGCTCCACCTAGCAGGTATTATCTTTAGTGGGCCCAGAGTTGTGAGGGGGACATGCAGCTGCCTGAAAACTGTCCCTGTCTCCCAGGCATCACCTGTTGGAGCCCTGCAGTTAGCATGCTTTCCCTTTGCTTCTGGGCTTTGGGAGCAGTACCCTGGGCTCTGCAAGGCAGCACTAGGCCTGACCATTCACAATGCAATGAGTTAGACAGGGTCTGCGTGGACAGAATGTGGAAGGACAATCACAAAGAGGGATTTGATTGGTCCAAGTATCTTAACTCCCTTCCCTGCTACAAGGCAGCCAGGCTGGGTGAGTGGAAAGCAAATGGTTAATTGCTTCATTAAAACACAAGGCAACATCCCACACACGAGGGAGTTTAAAGACTAGCAAGTGAGACTGGGTAACCCAGAGATGAAGAGAAACACAGGGCTAATTCAGCCCTTGAGTAACTCCTTTAACTGAATGGAGTTACACCAGGGATTACACTGGCCCACTGTTTAGCATCTGTTCAGTGGTTTCCATTGGCGGTGACCTGCTAACACCTTCCTGCCCTTTGTTACAGCTCGGCTCCAGGGAGCTCAGCACAGCTGTTGTGGCCTAGAGCAGGCCAGGAAGAGTGAATTTGGCTGTGGGTACTTCTGCCTGGGGTTGGAGAACTGAGTTGTGCAGGGCCCTGTGCAAATCCAGACTCTCCTTATCAAGGAGCAGAAGCCCTAAGGGATTCTCACCGGCAGCCCACAGTGATGAAGTCTCCTTACAGCCGAGCTATAGGCCAGCAGAACAATTTCTGCCCCAGTGTCAGCCTGGGAGTTGCACACACACACAGCAGCCCTGGGTATGGCTGTGCAGAGTAGAGCATTTAACTTACCCCCCAGCACAGCCGACCCGAGAGTCAGAGGACAGACTTTGAGCTGGCAAAAGGAAATGGAACAGCAGGCCCTGCCTATGGCATCTACCCCATCCACACGAGAGGATCTTCCAGCAGTCAGTTGCTAAGTACAGGACCCAGAGGCTACCAGGGGAGAATGAGCCTCCCCTCCCCATGTAGGCCCTGTGCTCACTTTCACGCCCGCACAGACCCAGTGGGGAAAGCGAGGGCTAACTGTAAACAGCTGGGCCCAGGCGCTAGTTCTGGGCAGTGAGAGCCCAGGGAGTCACCTCCCGGTTCCAGCAGGCGCATTCACTCCATCTGCCCAGGCTCAGGAAGATGTTAGCGACGCCATGGCAGGGAGATGCCCACAGCAGCCTTGGAGCTTTGTGCCACTCTGGACCTGTGCAGACGCTATCGAAGGTCCTTCTATGGCCTCATCGCCATGGTACCTGGGTACCTCCCGCTCCAACGCACCGAACCTCACGCCCCCGGGTCAGGCTGGGCATCATCCCCACTGACAGATGGGACTGAAGCCCAGAGCCTTCCATTGGCTTAAAGAAAAACCTCCCGGCCTCAAGGATGTGGGCCTAAGCCGCTTTCCCAGCCACGCAAGGCCTTGGGTAGAGCCGGGAACTAAACCGAAAGGTCAGTCCTAGGCGAGTGCCCGGACCCGGAGCCATCCTTCTCCAGAGCAGTGCCTGGCAGCCTGTTCTCTTTGTTCCTTCCCCCAGGATCTCTCCTGCCACTGGAAGTGGGGCACTTACTCCCTCTCTGCGGCAGGCCCAGCCTGCCACCGCTGCTGGCTGTGGTGCCAGCGGGTGACCCGGGGTGAGGGCGCCCAGAAGAGCTGAGCAAGGCAGAGGCTGTTAGGAGATGGGGGGCTTGTTAAGGCACATCCTGCTCTGGCCAGTGCAGCCGCCCCGCTGGGTGCAGGGCCAGGGCTGCTGGAAGGTCCCACCACACCAGCTGGGGCCCAGGCTGCTCCCTGCCTCTCCTCACCCCACCCCCGTTACCCACAGGCAGGGCCCCGGGGCTGGGATCCTTGGAATGCACCGAGCCTGAGCCGGGCTCCCCTTCCCCAGGGCTGCCGTTGTAAATGTTAACTGTCCTGAGCCCTGCCCCCGTTAGCATCATCCACTCCCTCCGAACCATGGCCCGGCCTGGAGATCCCACCGCGGCCTCTGGAAACTGACCCAGCGTTAATTCGCCTCCCTGTCCAAACTTGCCTCTTTCCCTGTCTGCCTGGCATCAGCTTCCAGCCCCAGGGCCGGGTTCCCCTTCGCTGCTGGACCCAACAGCCCATCGCCCACGATCTGTTCCCGTGGGGCAGGGACAGGCTGGGCTCCCTCGCCCCGGGCTGGCTCGTGGGGGAGCTAATCAGACTGAGCCTCTTGCCCCTGTCACTACAAGGCGAGTTTCTAACCCTTTCATCATCTCGTGGCTCTGCTCTGAGCCCTCTGCCATTTATCAACGTCCTCCTGGCATTGTGGGCACCAGATCCGCAGCACATCAGTGCGACATACACAACACACAGTCAACCTGTGGAACTCCTTGCCTGGGGATGTTGTGAAGGCCAAGACCATAACAGGGTTCAAAAAAGGAACTAGAGAAGCTCATGGAGGATAGGTCCATCAGTGGCTATTAGCCAGGATGGGCAGGGATGGTGTCCCTGGCCTGTTTGCCAGAAGCTAGGAATGAGCGATGGGGGATGGATCACTTGATGATTCCCTGTTCTGTTCATTCCCTCTGGAGCACCTGGCATTGGCCACTGTCGGCAGACAGGATACTGGGCTAGATGGACCATTGGTCTGACCCAGTCTGGCCGTTCTCATGTTCTAGACGTGAACACTTGCATGTAGCTGTATTCAAACAGTGTTACCAAGTGACCCAGATCGCTCTGTAGCGATGAGCTGTCCTTTTCCCTAGTTACCACTCCCCCAATTTTTGTGTTGTCTGCAAACTTTATCAGTGATGATTTTATGTTTTCTTCCGGGTCATTGACAAAAATCTAGTGATCCCTGCAGGACCCCCGGGAAACAGACCTGCCCTGTGACGCTTCCCCAGATAGTTCCATCTGGAGACTCAGCTGTTAGCCAGTTCATAACCCGTGATGCGGGGGCCATGGGAATGTTATCGTTTTAACGTGCTGCTACCTCAAAGCCTTACACGGTTACCTTCATCGTCAGACTTGCCGTCTCATCCTAACGGAGATCCTGTCAGACAAACTTGAGATATGCTCCATCAACCCATCCTGAGTTGCATTCATTACATTACCCTCCTTTGGTTGCTTAGTAATGGAGGCCTGGAGCAATTGTTCCATGACCTTGCCTGGGGTCGCTGTCAGGCTGACACCCCAGTTACCCCTTTGAAGACTAGGCACATTAGCTTTCTGCCCAGCTTCCAGAATGGCCCCAAGGCGCCGCTGGCCAGACATGGGCTTGGACCCAACCTGCATGTGCCTGGGGCATCTAACAGGAGCCCTGGAGCAGGCTGGGCCCGTCTGGCTCTCAGGACACAGGTAAATGCCACCCTAAGTAACTTGGCCTCTCCCTTCCTCCCACCCCTGTCCTGCTGCAGGGCCCCTGGCTTCACCCCGCTCCTCCTCCCCCTTTCACATCCTTCCCCTCCCAAGAACCCTGAGAGCTGCCCCTGGCGAAGGCCTGGCCCTGGGGGGCATCGCTGCAGTGTAGTTCACGCCCCAGCAGAGCCTGGTACCCCGTGACCCTCACCCAGTGCTGTAAGCAGGCTGCCCACAGCTCCTCCCCATGCTGTTCCCCCTCACTCCTGGGCACCAGGTCTGCAGCTCTGACCCCATGCAGGGTTTATAGTCCGTTCCTCCCAGCCAGGGTGCCGGGTCTCCCTCCGTTCCCAGGACAGCTGCTTGGTTCCATCTTCACTCCCCCAGGCCACATGGCATAGGCAGTGCCTGGCTCCTGGGCCAGCACACCTGGGTGCTGCTGGGACACCCCCACCCCCACTTGGGGATTGGCGCCCTGGGTGACTCTGCTCCCCACTGAGGCTCATGTGGGCAGCCCAGGCTGCTTCCTCTGACCGGGAGCCCAGACACTCCCCCCAGCCAGGCATGTCCCGCCCTGCCCTGCCCGTGAGGGCCCTGCCGGCTCCGAGGAGGTGCTGCTGCCAGCAGGCAGGGCTGGGCACGCCGCAGCAGGGACCGGCCCTGGATCGAACGGTGGCGTTAGCTCCCAGCCTCCTGTGGGATGCGACCAAACCCGCCAGGAAGTGACTCTGAAGGCAGAGCTAGGGGCTGGGGGCCAGCCCGCTGCTTGGCTGGAGCTGGGTCCTGCTGGCTGGGCTGCTGTGGCACGTGATGGAGACTGAGCAAGCGGGAAGACGTGACCCAGCCTCGTTCATGGGAACTGCGGACGGCACCTGTGCCCTCCCAGCAGCGTCAGGCTAAGCCGAGGGGCCTCCCCTGCCCCTTTGGGGGCTGCTTTCTGAGGGAGTGTAAGTCCCGCGGGGGGGCTGGGGCAGGGACGGGGACGGGCTCAGGCTACAGGCTAAACATTGCCGTGTGGATGGTCAGGTTGGGCTGGAGCCTGAGCAGGGGCCTGGAGCCCGGCTCCATCCGAGTCCAGACGTCTACACGGCAGTTTTATAGCCCCGTAGCCTGGGCCAGCTGCAGCTCGGGTGCTGTGTGGACGTACCCTGAAAATCTCCATCCCTCACGTGGCTGCTGCCTGGCCCTGCAGTGGACAGAGCAGCCCGGGGGTGGGGATCCAGGGCTGGCCTGGCCCTTCGAGGGTGCTCTCCGCCTCCCCGAGCCCTCTGGCCCTGGTGCCCAGGGATGATGAGGGGTGGCTCTGCCGCCAGCCCAAGGGCTGTGGCCAGGTGCCCTGCTGTGTGGTGTCCCGTATAAAACCAGGGACATTAGGTTAACCTGCCTCTAATCTCGGGCCCCCAGCAGGCTGCATGAGTGGCCGTGACCTCGCCTTTGACCGGAGTAGCCCCTCGCCCAGGCCGTGCTGAGCTCTACAGTAGGGTTACCATATTTCAGCAAGCAAAAAAGAGGACGGGAGGAGCCCCGCCCTAGCCCCGCCCACTTCCCGCCCCCCCAGAACTCCCAACCCTCCCCCCGTTCCTTGTCCCCTGACTGCCCCCTCCTGGGACCCCTGCCCCTAACTGCCCCCCAGGACTCCACTCCCTATCTAAGCCTCCCTGCCTGTTGTCCCCTGACTGCCCCAACCCTTATCCACACCCCCACCCCCAGACAGACCCCTGGGACTCCCACGCCCCATCCAACCACTCCTGCCCCCTGACAGCCCTCCCCAGAACTCCCAACCCATCTAAACCCCTCTGCTCCCTGTCCCCTGACTGCTCCGATCCCTCTCCGCACTCCTGCCCCCTGACAGCCCCCCCCAGAACTCTCAGCCCCCCACCCCGCTCCTTGTCCCCTGACTGCCCCCTCCTGGGACCCCTGCTCCTAACTGCCCTCCAGAACCCCACCCCCTACCTAAGACTCCCTGTTCCTTGTCCCCTAACTGCCCCCTCCTAAGACCCCCCCAACTGCCCCCCAGGACCCTACCCCCTACCTGTACCCTGACTGCCCAAAACTTTCTCCACTCCCCCCAAAAAGCCCCCCCCCCCCCCCGTTTCTTGACTGCCACCTCCAGAACCTTCCTGCCCCTTCTCCTGCCCCTTGGCCCCCTTACCCTGCTGCTCAGAACAGGGTGTTGGGCTCTGTGCGAGCCGGACACGTGGCTGAGCTCCCCAGCACAACAAAACCCGGTCCCTGGCCCTGCACAGTGCTGCCGGACCGGGCTGCAGGGGAGAGCTGCCCTTGTATCAGCACAAAGTGCTCTCGCTCCCGTTTTGCTACGCTGCATGGCAGAAACCGCTCCCAGTTGCAAAAGGGGAGGGCTGCACTTTGTGCTGATACACTTGCTCAGAATGCAGGGCGGAGCTCCTCTACAGCTGCTCCGGAGTCCAGCCCGGGACTTTCCTGCAGCCCTCCCAGCCGCTCGCTCTGCTCTGCCGGGGGAGGGGGGAAATCCCGGACATTGTGAGTGCTTTACAAATTCCCCCTGGACGCTATTTTTAGTACAAAAAAGAGGACATGTCCGGGTAAATCCGGACGAATGGTAACCCTACTCTACAGCCAGGCCCGGCTCCAGTGAGGGGCAGCAGAGAACCTCACACCCAACCCGTGCCCACTACAGCACCCTGACCCCAGCGCCCCCGCCCACAACAGGCAGCTGGCTGCAGCCCCCTTCCCCCAGAGAGAGGGGCCAGGACTCCCTGCATCCTGCCCCAGGAAGAGGCCCAAGGCCTGGCTGTCCCCTCATGCTGGCTTTAGGGACAGGCAGTAGGAGGGCCGGTTGCGCCTGAGCCCATGAGCCGTTTGGGGGGCGGGGTGGGGGGAGAGGGACAGGATTCCAGCCCATAAAGCTCGGCATAGCCTGGCACATGGGGCAGGCGGGAAGGGCAGCTCCCCCCACAGGGCCAGCCTGAGGCTCCTCCCCATGGTCAGGCCTGGGGGGCAGTGAGGTTGGGGGAGCCTCCAGCACAGAGGCCCTTGGGTCCCCGCCCCAGTGACGCAGGCGGGAAGGCAGCTCCAGTGCTCGTTTATTGCAGCGAGATGCGCCAGCCCCACGGGGTTTGGTTAAGGCAGCTGTGGCCCTCGTGCGTGGGCCGGGCCCTTTGTTCATGGGTCGCAC
This sequence comes from Malaclemys terrapin pileata, assembly GCF_027887155.1. Classification (NCBI taxonomy): domain Eukaryota; kingdom Metazoa; phylum Chordata; order Testudines; family Emydidae; genus Malaclemys; species Malaclemys terrapin. The sequence goes on along the minus strand of NC_071511.1, from coordinate 1,356,488 downwards.
TCTCCCCGTGCCCGGAGGGACCAGGCGCTCCCAGAACGGGACTGGGCACAGCCAGAGCCATCAAAGCAGCGGCAGCGGCTCCTTCACACCTTGCCGGGGTCCTCCTTCAGCGTCACCGTCTGGTTAAACACCATCTGTGGGAGGAGAGAGAGATGCACTGAGTGAGCCTGGGAGCTCCGGGGCAGGGACACCAGCCGGCCCAGGCCCCAAGAGCCGAGCGCCAGAGACCCCAAGGACTCACCTTCCCCTCCGTGCTGTCGGGATCCACCGAGAAGTAGCCCAGCCGCTCAAACTGGAACTTGTCCAAGGGCTTGGCGAAGCAGACGGATCTGTCAGCCAGGGCGCCGTCGATCACGCGCAGCGAGTCCTGCGGAGAGCAGCACCGCTCAGCGACCGGGCCCCCGGCTCACCCCACAGGCAGGGGAGAGGGGCACCAGCTCACCCCACAGCCAGGGGAGAGGGGCACCGCCCAGTGGCTGGGCCCCCAGCTCACCCCACAGCTGGGGGAGAGGGGCACCGCCCAGCGGCTGGGCCCCCGGCTCACCCCACAGCCGGGGGAGAGGGGCACCGCCCAGCGGCTGGGCCCCCGGCTCACCCCACAGCCGGGGGAGAGGGGCACCGCCCAGCGGCTGGGCCCCCGGCTCACCCCACAGCCGGGGGAGAGGGGCACCGCCCAGCGGCTGGGCCCCCGGCTCACCCCACAGCCGGGGGAGAGGGGCACCGCCCAGCGGCTGGGCAACAGGCATGTATGGCCCCAGCCCTGCTGGCACCTCCCTCCCCCCCACAGCCGGGACCTTCTGAGTGGAGTGGCAGGGGAGAGCCCAGCGGCAGAGGGAAGGGAGACCCTGGGGGGCCGGCAGGGCAGGCTGCCCAGCTCGGTATCTCTCACTCGGCCTGTCCCTAGCCCTGCGCTGCCGGCGTGCAGAGAACCGGGGGAGGTGTGTCTGTATCCCCTGTGCCAATGGCCCCCCGGAGAGGGGGGCTCTCCTCACTCGCCGGCTGGGTGGAACCCGCCCCGGCTCTGCCCAGTGGGTCGTGCTCAGCGCCACTCAGACTCTCCCACTCCAGGACTCCCCCGGCAAGGCCCCAGGCCGCTGGGCCTGCACTCCCAGCGGAGACGTCCGCACACGGGGCAGCACGTCCCTAGCCAGAGGAGGGAAGCCGCGGCAGTGGCCTGGCTGCAGGGCTGTACTCGGGGCACCTGGCGGGGAACCTTGGCACAGAAGCGAGGCCTGGCCCGCTGGAGCCGAGCCCGCAGCACCTGCCAGCACTCACGGGGTTGAGGTCACTCAGGAATCCAGCTGGCACCTCTGCAGGGTCCTCGGGGTTTTTGTGCAAGAACCTGAAAATAAGACAGGGCCAGTCAGGGCCGGGGCGGGGGCCCCAGGGGCAGGAGTCCCTGGGCTGGAATCCCTTAACTCCCTCCCCAGCCCCCTGCGGCGACCAGCTGCTCAGCCTGGCTGGGTCCTACCCTGTGCCAACCCTCCAGCCACCCTCTGCCGTGCCGGGGGGCCCACTGACCTAGCAGCAGCCACCAGGGCTGCCCCCGCAGCGGCCTGGGAAGTGCCGAGATCTCTGGTGTGTTTCCCAGCAGGCAGGGGCTGGCACCGAGGTGCCTGTGGCTGCCAGGGCAGCTGGCGAGAGCAGCAAAGCTGCTGAAGTGGCAGCTCCGGGTTCACCTGCTTAGCGGAGCTGGATGCCGCTAGCTGTGCCCAGCGCGTGGCTCCACACAGCAGGGCTGGGGCACCTGGCCCCCGCGCTCCGGGACAGCCCTTAGCCAGCGCCCCCCGTACTCACAGCCGTTTGTAGAGCCGCACCTCGCACACCAGCGGCTCCGACACCCAGTGGATGAAGGCTTTGGGCTTCTCCGCAGCGTCCGACTTGGTGCAGGTCACCTCCAGCTCCATCACCTGCCCGCTGGCGTCCTGAGCACAGAGCAAGAGGAGGTCAGGGGCCAACGCCCCACCGGGGGCCCCATGGCCTCCCGCCTGTGCCCACCACACAGCCAGCCTGGGGAGAAGGGGGGCTCTGCCGCATGCCAAGCGGCTGGGGGCTGGAGAGCCAAGGCCACCGGCTGCCTGTGCCGGCTCCCGCCCCTCTGCAGAGCTTCCCGCGGCTCCAGGACAGCAGCTGCGCCTGGCTGGGACCGAGTGCAGGGGAGCAGGCCAGCTCCGGTCTCCTTATCGCAGGGGAGACCCAGCGACAGCCGAGCCCTCCCCGGAACCCAGGCATCCTGGCTCCTCCCCCTGCTCCTCCCCCCAGAACCCAGGCATCCTGGCTCCCCCTACCCCACCCTCCTTGGAACCCGGGTGTCCTGGCTCCCCCCATCCCACCCGAGAACCCAGGCGTCCTGGCTCCCCCCCCGCCCAACCACGTAGCTGACGGTGATCGGAAGGAGCGCCCCCTGGTGGTGACGAGGCAGGTAGCACCGGGCAGCCCCCAGGAGCCAGGACAGGTGGCTGGCACATCAGTGTAACTGCAGGCGACCCCAAGGCAGTGGCAGAGCTGGCCACTGGCCCCAGCCCACCTTGACGACGTTCTGGACAGCAATGACGTAGCCGGCGTGTCTCAGCCCCACTGGCTGGCCGGGTGCCAGACGCTTGTAGCCTTTGTCCATCACCTGCAAGGGGAGAGCCCATCCCCAGTCAGCCGAACTCCGTCCGTCCCCGGCCCCACCCCCCGTCAGCTGAGCTCCGTCCCCGTCCCCGGCCTCACCCCCCGTCAGCCAAGCTCCGGCCCCGGCCTCACCCCCCGTCAGCCGAGCTCCGGCTCCAGCCCCGGCCTCACCCCCCGTCAGCCAAGCTCCGGCCCTAGCCCTGGCCTGTGCAGACCGGCTGGGCACTCCCATTTGGTGGGTGGCAGGTGCCCCGATTGACCGGCCCAGCCCCACTCCCTGCATGGACCCCAGCTCCCAGTGCCCGTTCCCCCCACGCCCCATTCGGAGGAGCCCTGGAGCCAGGGCAATGCAGGTGGCCCCCGCTCACCTCCCTGAAGTCGCTCTGCTCGATGTAGATGGTGGCCTGGAAGGGGACTTTGTGGAAGCCCTTGGTCTCGTCGGCTGGGAAGTTGGGCACAAGAACTTCCAGGGCCTGGTGGGGAAGCAAGCAGGTCAGCACCAGCAGCGGGGCCATGCTGGGCCCCTTCACGCCCCAGGCCGGGAGATCCCCTGGCCTACCAGCCCCCAGCGCCCCTCCCCGCGCCGCCAGCCTCACCTTCTGGGTGGGGAAGTTGGTGATGGTGACTCGGAGGGGCTCCAGCACAGCCATGGCGCGGGGGGCGCGCTCGTTCAGCACCTCTCGCACGCACGCCTCCAGCAGGTGGGGCTCCATCGTCGTCTGCGCCACCGTCACCCCCACCTGTGGGCACAGGCTGCGCTCAGCTCGCGCCCAGGAGGGGCAGCCAGCGCCCACCCACCCCCACCGCAGGGCACCTACCCGCGCACAGAAGTTGTTGATGGCCTCGGGGGGGAAACCTCGGCGGCGCAGGGCCGTCAGCGTGAAGAGCCGCGGGTCGTCCCAGTCCCTGAAACGGCAACACCAGCCGTGACCAGCAGGGTGCAGCGTGGAGCCGCCCCCGCCCGCCCGCCCCACCAGCCTGCGCAGCCCTCACCTGACGGCGCCCGCCTCCACCAGCCGGATGATCTTCCTCTTGGAGACCACGGTGTAGAGCAGGTTCAGGCGCCCGTACTCCCACTGCACGGGGCAGTACACGCCCAGCGCGTTGCACAGCCAGAAGTAGGAGGAGCGCCTGGGGGGGGGGGGGGGGGAAATCACACAGCTGGTCACGCCTCGCCCGCCCCCCCAATCGCCCCAGGCCCTGCCGCTCACGCCCTGCCCGCCCCCCCCCCACCCCGGGCCCTGCCACTCACACCCTGTCCCCCCAGGCCCTGCCGCTCACGCCCTGCCTGCCCCCCCCACCCCACGCCCTGCCACTCACACCCTGCCTGCCCCCACCCCCAGGCCCTGCCGCTCACACCCTGCCCGCCCCCCGGCCCACTCGCCCCAGACCCTGCCGCTCACACCCTGCCCCCCCGGCCCTGCCACTAACACCTTGCCCGCCCCACCCACCCGCCCCAGACCCTGCTGCCCCCCCACCACCCCCAGGCCCTGCCGCTCACACCCTGCCTGCCCCTCCACCCGCCCCAGGCCCTGCCACTCACACCCTGCCCCCATCACCCCTGCCGCTCACACTGCTGTCCCCCTGCCAGCTGGGCTCAGCCCCAGCTGCGCTGAGCTCCCCACAGCCACAGGCACTGCCCCGCTGGCCCCCAACCATTCCCAGCTCCCCACGGCTGCAGGCACTGCCCCCCCCCCAATCACAGCGAGCTCCCCACAGCCGCAGAGGAGACACAGCTCTGCTGGCCCTGCCTCACCGGGCCTGGAACTCTTTGGTGCAGAGCGAGTGGGTGATGTGCTCAATGGAGTCGCACAGGCAGTGCGTGTAGTCGTACGTGGGGTAGATGCACCTGAAAGGCAAGGCAGGGCCTGAGGGCAGGACGCCCAGCCCCCTGACACCAGCCCCTTGCTGGCGCCCGCTGCCCCCCCCGACGCCAGCCCTCCCCAGACACCAGCTCCTCGCTGGCACCCGCTGCCCCCCCCCCACCCCCGACACCAGCCCTCCCCAGACACCAGCCCCTGGCCAGCGCCAGCTCCCCACTCAGGCCCCAGCCCAACGCAGAAACCACCTGCCCCACCACAGGAGCGAAGCCCAGGGTCCCTGCCCCCACCCCTGCATCCAGGTCCCCTGCGCTGCTCTAGGCAGGTCCTTGCATCTCCGGGGAAGCGAGGCCCCTGCCCCCCAGGTCCCAGCCCCGTTTCACCCCGGCCGAAGGGTGGGGGCCAGCCTACCATCTGTCCCCGGTTCGGTGGTGTGGCATGTATTTGATGCGGTAGGCGACAGGGTCCAGCTTCCCGTCTTCCATTACCAGCTTCATTCGCAGTGTGGCCTCCCCCTCCTCAAACTTCCCCTTCTTCATCCCCTGCAGCGACAGCCGGGAGAAACCAGCGGGGACCATCAGCCAGTGCCGGCAGCCTCCGCACACAGGGGGCGCTGTGCGGCGGGGCCCTGGCGGTGGGAAAGGAATCCCAGCGGGGGGCCCCGTGTGGGGGGGCGAGTGCCCAGTGGGGGCACGGGGTCGACGAGGGGGTGGGGCAGTCACAGAAGGGGCGGGGCGAGCTCCCAGCAGGGGGAGGGGGTCGCCGAGGGTGCGGGGTGAGCGCCAAGCGGGGGGAGGGGGTCGCCGAGGGGGCGGAGTGGTTATGGAGGGGGCGGGACAAGCGCCCAGCGGAGGGACGGGGTCGCCGAGGGGGCAGGGCGAGCGCCCAGTCCCTTTGCCAGGCCCACATACCTCGAAGAGGAGGAGTGACTCTTCCACAGGCCGATCCCGCCACGGGGAGGGCGGAGGGTTGTGGCCTTTGATTTCTTCTACCCTCTGGTGGCAGACGTAGGCGTGGCCCCTGGGGGGGAGAGAGAAGTCACGCCTGCCCCACACATGCGCCCACTGGGCATGCAGCCGGGGGGGACTAGACCGCTTGCAGGGATCCCCATCAGGCCCCGTCCCATCCCCACAGCAGCCAGGCACACCTTGCCTCCCAGAACGGCCGGCTCCGCCCCCGCGTGCCCCGCACACTCACCGCCGGATGAGCTCCACGGCCCACGCGTACAGCTGGTCGAAGTAGTCCGAGGCATGCGTCACGGCATGCGGCTTGTAGCCTATGGGCAGAGCGAGCCCATGAGTGAGTGCCTCCCTCCCCGCCCCCTACCCGGAGCACCAGCCTCACCCCTGCTCTGCCACAGAGCCAGGGGGCTGCCCCGTGTGACGAAGTTACGGCGTTCATGAGCTGCACTAGGTGATGGCTGATGCCCTTCGTACCCGGGGACCCAGGAGGGGGATGTGACCAGGTGCAGCGAGACAAAGAGAAGGGGGAGGAACAATGGGGGTGGCGGAGGTGGGGTAGCTGGAGGCTGGCAGTCTGCGTGGGGGGACTGGCGGAGGGGAGGCCAGGCCGCCTGGCCCAGGATTCCCAAGATGGACTTGGTTGAAAGTCACTGATTTCTGTGCTAACAAGCTCTGCCCTACGCTGTGATCCTGTGGGCTAATAAACCTTCTGTTTTCCCAGCTGGCCGAGAGTCACATCTGACTGTGGAGTTGGGGGGCAGGACCTCTGGCTGCCCCAAGACCCCACCCGGGCGGACTCGCTACGGGAAGCGCACGGTGGGGCAGGGGAGGCTGGGTGCTCGGAGCTCAGACCCAGGAAGGTGAAGCCGTGTGAGCTTCTTGCCCTGGGACAGTCTGCTCCGAGAGAGGAGACTCCCCCAGAGCCCTGCCTGGCTGCGTAGGGAGCAGCTCCAGCATCGCCCAGGGACTCCCTGCCCCCCGTTGGCAGCATGCAGGGACCTCCTGGGACACAGCTGAGTGAAATGGGGAGGGGCCAGGCCACCGCCCCCCACCCCAACCCCTAGGCAAGGGCAGCAGGCCCTGTTCACCCAGAGCAGCTGGAGAGGCTCTGGCATTGCCCCTGGGTACCTGGCTGGTCCCCTCTCCACCCCAGCTGCTCCCCCCACCTCCCGGTCACCCCCCACTCCTCATACCCAGCGGTTCCTGCTCTTCCTCCCTCACCCCCTACTCCCTGACCCCACAGCCTGCTACCTCCCCAGCCACTGCCCCCACCTCCTGTATCCAGCTATTCCCCACCCCCATGCCTGGAACCCAGCCCCCTCCGCTTCCCCGGCCCCGTACCCAGCCACTCCACCATGTCCCGGATGGCGGTGAAGTACTTCTCCTCCTCCTTCTCGGGGTTGGTGTCGTCGTACCGCAGGAAGCACACGCCCCCGTTGGCCTGGAGGGGGCACGGCCTGGTTAGCCCACACCTGGCACCTGCCCCTCCACCAGTGCCCGCAACCCCGCCCACCCCCATCAGTGCCCGGCACCCCCTGCGCCCGCAGCCCTGCCCCCCCACCCAGCACCCCCTGCACCCGCAGCCCAGCCCACCCCCACCAGCCCCCACGCCCACCACACTGGGGAGAGGACAGGGTCAGAACAGGCCAGGGGCCTGGACCTGGCAGTGGGGCAGGGCAGCTCCAGGTGCTGACGGGGCTAGGGGGTGTAGCTGGCTCTGGGGGGGAGCTCACCTTGGCGTAGCTGGAGGTGTGTGGCTGGCTCTGGGGGGGCTCACCTTGGCGTAGCCGGGGAGCGCCAGGGGGTGTGCCTAGCTCGGGGGGAGCTCACCTTGGCGTAGCCGAAGTTGAAGTTGATGGCTTTAGCGTGGCCGATGTGCAGGATCCCGTTGGGCTCCGGAGGGAACCGCGTCCGCACCTGAGGGCAGAGGAGTTCCCAGCCCCACTAGCCCAGCGTCCGGAGAGTTACCGACCCTGGGTCAGGCCATGCAAGGTGAAAAGGCGCCAGCCTCATGCCCCTCGTGGGCACCCCCACCCCACCCCAATGGGACTTGGCCCACAGGCCAGGCGGCCTCCGGCTCCTGGGGCCAGTGGGCTCTCGTGATGGAGCGAGAAGGGCCTAGAAACAGAAAGAAACCAGCTCCCAGCAGTGCCAGGGCAGGGCGGTGCCCTGGGCTCTCCCCCTCCAAGCTGTGCCCAGCCCCGCTCGGGTCTCTGTGGTGTCTGACGCCCCGTCCTCCCGAAACCAAGCAGGGGAGGACCTGGAGGGGTCTGTCCCGTCCCTGGGTTCTATCCCCAGCTCTTCTGCTGACCCTGCCACCAAACATCTCCCACCCGTGCCTCAGTTTCCCCATGTGGCCTAGTAGCCTCTGAGGCCCATTGTGAGGGTTAATGAATAGACGGGCAGCACTCAGAGCCGTGGTTAACAAGTGGCAGGAGCAGCAAGCCCCAGGCACTGCAGAGGAGCTGGGAGGAGAGCCTGACCCACCTGCCCGCCGGTGATCTCCAGGTGCTGCTTCATCAGGGCCATGGTGTGGGGCGTGATCACGTAGCCTTCTGTCTTGTAGTTCTCACCTGGGGGAGCAGGGAGCTGTGAGCCCGGGGAGGGGGAGGGCTGGGGCGCAGTGCCCCAGGCAGCGAGAGGGGAGGCCCTCGCCCCTGGCGCTGGGCACAAGCCCCTGGCCGGGAGGGACGCATGGGACTCTACACCACGCCCCTCCGCTAATGGACCCAGCCTCAGCTGCAGCACAGGGCCTGCTCCAGCCACCGCCCTAGGGCTCCATAGCTGGGCTGCCCACCTGGGGCCCTGGAGCCAGGCTGGGGCGGGAGGCTCCAGTGCCCCGCCCAGCCCCCAGGGAAGCCAGGCTCAGATAGAGCGCCTCCAGCACAGGCTCCAGAACACCGGGGGCAGGACCGACCTTGCCCAGCCAGCGTGGGACGGACCCTCCCATCCTGAGTCTCTGAGCAGCGGCTCCAGAGCCGGCTGAGAGCAGCGCTGGGCCGAGCCAGGCCGAGGCCCCAGGAGCCCAGAGCAGGCAGGCCGCACTCACCTGGCTTGTGGAATTTGAGGGCTTCTCCCCTCAGCTGCTCCATCAGCGACTTTGTCTCCAGGGTCACTTCACCTGTGGGAACAGGGGGGCGAGGTATGTTAGCCTCTGCCCCAGGGACCCCGCCCCTCACTCACAGACCTCCAGTGCCGCCCAGCCCAAGACCCTTCCCCTTGGGCACCGGCCCAGCAACACTGCCCTGACAGCCCAGCCTGGTTCCCAGCCTGGGAACTCCAGCCACGTTCTCCCCTTCCCGAGAGCCAAGACCCGCCCAGAAGTGGGGAACGGAGCTTGCACGCCATCAGCCATGCAGCAGGAACCATGGAGCCAGCAGGGGAGGGGCCTTGGTCCTCTCTGCCCCCTGCCCATCGACAGTAGGAGCAGGAAAAACCAGAGGATGGGGCGCTAAGCAGCAGGAATCAGGGCCCAGCCCAGGACGCCAGCTCCCAGCTGAAGGCAGGGAGACCAATATGCCAGGACGAAGGTGTGACCAAGTGGGACTGTTCTTCATGTTTCCTCTGACTACTGTGTGGGTGCCTCAGTTTCCCCTATGCATTTCTTAAGTCTCAGGTGTGCATAAATGGCTGACAATCTGTCTTCTAGCAACAAATGGCCAGGGCCCTTCCCCTCTGCAAGGGGATAGCTAAAGGTGAACAAAGAGATAGAATCACAGAATCTGAGGGTTGGAAGGGACCTCAGGAGGTATCTAGTCCTACCCCCTGCTCAAAGCAGGACCAATTCCCAACTAAATCATCCCAGCCAGGGCTTTGTCAAGCCGGGCCTTAAAAGCCTCCAAGGAAGGAGATTCCACCACCTCCCTAGGTAAACTATTCCAGTGCTTCACCACCCTCCTAGTGAAACAGTGTTTCCTAATATCCAACCTAAACCTCCCCCACTACAACTTGAGACCATTACTCCTTGTTCTGTCATCTACCACCACTGAGAACAGCTGAGCTCCATCCTCTTTGGAACCCCCCTTCAGGTAGTTGAAAGCAGCTATCAAATCCCCCCTCACTCTTCTCTTCTGGAGACTAAACAAGCCCAGTTCCCTCAGCCTCTCCTCATAACTCATGTGCTCCAGCCCCCTGATCATTTTTGTTGTCCTCTGCTGGACTCTTTCCAATTTTTCCACATCCTTCTTGTAGTGTGGGGCCCAAAACTGGACACAGTACTCCAGATGAGGCCTCACCAATGTCGAATAAAGGGGAACGATCACGTTCCTCGATCTGCTGGCAATGCCCCTACTTATACAGCCCAAAATGCCGTTAGCCTTCTTGGCAACAAGAGCACACTGTTGACTCAGATCAGGTGACCTCCTGGCCAGGGAAAGAGACAAAGGGCAGAAAGGAGGGACTGGAGGAGGGTTCAGTTTGGAGCTGGCTGGGGACGGGGAGTGAGGGCAGACGTGGGTGTCTGGCTCGCTGGGCCCCAGAATGGACCTGGCTGAGGGGTCCTGTTTGCTGTACCTACAAGCTCTGTTTTAGACCATGTTCCTGTCATCTAATAAACCTCTGTGTTACTGGCTGGCCAAGAGTCACGTCTGACTGCGGAGTTGGGGGGCAGGACCCTCTGGCTTCCTCAGGACCCCGCCTGGGCAGACTCGCTGTGGGAAGTGCACGGTGGGGCAGAAGATGCTGGATGCTCCAAGGTCAGACCCAGGATGGTGAAGCCGTGAGAGCTTCTTGCCCTGGAGACAGTCTGCTCCGAGGGAGAGGAGGCTCCCCAAAGTCCTGACTGGCTTTGTGGGGAGCAGTTCCAGAGCATCGCCCGGGGACTCCGTGACAGAAGGCCACTGACCATGGCAGCTCCCAGCTCCAGGGGTGGGGCAGGCACATGAGCCTAAAGCCACAGAGGACCCTGCGTCTGCGGTTAGTGCTCCAGAGAGGGGCGGCAGTCAGCCCCAAAGCTCTCTGAGGCCAGGGGGCAGCCCCACGACCTGGGAGGAGCTCTCTGAGGCCTGGGGGGGAGGGGGGAGTAGTGGTAGGTGGGGGGCAGCCCCACAACCCAGGAGGAGCTGCCCCAGGCCCGGGGGCAGGGAGGGCACACTGAAATGCAGTTCCCCAGGACCGACCAGTGTGGCCAGGCACTAGATGGCCCTGTCCTCGCAGTCCCCCCGCAGCTAACACACTGGCACACGCAGGTTCACGATTGGTGAACAGCATTTTCCAGGGACAGGACGCACTACAGATGCTGGACTCGTGACCCTGGCACCCGGATCGCTGCATGCTGCAGCCCTGCCTTGAGCGCAGGCACTGCTGGCCCCGAGATCAGGGCACCATCGTCACCTACAGAAACCCAGCCGGGGCCTTGCCGTGGGCAGCCCCGGGGCGGGAGGGGGCACCCGAGCAGTGCTCAGCGCAGGGCACTGTCTGGCTCCAGAGAGCGCTGCAGGGAGCCTTGCTCCACCAGCGCTACGGACAATCCCCGCGGAGCTGAGCCCCGCCCAGCCCACAGCTGGACTCCCCAGGCTGCCTCGAGCCCAGCCCCGGCTGGCGAGGTCCCTGCCCTGGACAGCTGCTCAGGGGCTGTGGGAGATGGGTCAGGTGCCCCACAGCAGCCCCAGGGCGAGCGAATGCCCTGCTGGCCCCAGCACTGACCCCCTGGGCGGGGACAAGGGGAGCTCTCCCGGCCGCTGCCTGGCTGCACCTGCCAGGCCAGGGCTCTCCGGGCGGCACCTTCCCCAGCCCCGCTGCAGCAGGCCCAGCCGCGGGCTGGTTCCGGCCCCCAGCTCAGCAGCTACCCATGAGGGCAGAGACGAGGATGTGGGGAGCCCCCAGACCCTGCACAATCAGACCCCCTCAGCAGCTCACCGTTCTCCTCCACTGCCTTCTGCTGCTTCTCCGCCTCGGCCGGCTTGGCCTTCCCAGCCTGCCGGGACAGAAGGGGAGCAGCCTTCAGTGCCAAAAGGCTCTGCCTGGCCCAGTCCCTGGGCCCCTGAGCCGTGCTGGGGAAGGGCTCCAGCCCCCTTCAGCTCCAGTGACCTCATACGTGCCCCCCATCGCCCGGGGCACCGCCAACCGCCCGGCCCCTCCCCCCATCGCCCGGGGCACCGCCAACCGCCCGGCCCCTCCCCCCATCGCCCGGGGCACCGCCAACTGCCCGGCCCCTCCCCCCATCGCCCGGGGCACCGCCAACCGCCCGGCCCCTCCCCCCCATCGCCCGGGGCACCGCCAACCGCCCGGCCCCTCCCCCCATCGCCCGGGGCACCGCCAACCGCCCGGCCCCTCCCCCCCATCGCCCGGGGCACCGCCAACCGCCCGGCCCCTCCCCCCATCCCCCGGGGCACACCCCCTGGCTAGCCAGGCTCAGGGTGCACCTCCTGCTCACACGGTACCTTTGGTTTCTTTTCCAGGTCAGCTTCTGTCTTTGGGCCCAGCAAGTGCAGCACCTGCAGGAGAGGGGAGTGGGGCCTGAACAGGGGTGCACAGGGGGCAAGGAGTCTGGGTAATGCTCCCCCCCCATGACCAAACTCGGGCTGGCGCCCAGCCAGGATCTCCGTGGTCCCTGTCCTCGGCAGTGCCAGCAGGACCATCCCTCCACTGCCCTGCCTGGGCCACGGGCCTGCGCCCAGCACTTCCCGCGCGGGCCAGGAGCCAGGCACAGGGCTCGTTGGGGCCAGTGCTGCCTTCAGAAGCCAGGCCCCATTGCCCGCTGGGCTCAAAGGCAGCCCGGCCCAGCCCCACCTACCTGCAGATCCACTTCGTTCTTAATGCTCTTGCCATCCGCCCACCTCAGCCTGCCACGCGCCTCGCCTGCAAGTGAGCACAAAGGGACGGGTGTGGGCAAGAGACAGGCTGGGCAGGTCCAGCTCAGGGATTCCCCAGGACAGGCAACGGCACCTCCCCCTCGAGTCAGGGCCGCAGCCTCGCTCAGGCCACCAGCCGCTGGCAGGTTCCAGCAGCCTCTCTGCTGCCAATCTGGACAATGCCCCGAAGCCACCAGGTGCAGCAGCTCCCCGGCCTACATTCGGGGAGCTGGTGCAGCCCCCAAGTGCCAGCAGCCCTGAGACAACAGGCTGCCAGGCCTTTAACTGCCACATTGTCCACACGGCTGCAGAGCACCGACACGTACGACACTGGAGCTCCCAGGGCCGCTGCCCCCCCGGGCGGCTGGGCAGAGGTTAGCCATGGCAGGGATGTTTTCGCACAGCTCCCTACAGATGCTGCACCTGGTCTGTTAGAAGCACAAGGAGTGAGCCCAGCCTGGGGGGAGGGAACAGAGCCAAGGGACACGTGTGGGGGGTACCTCTTGATCTATGCCATGGAGAACTGCACACAGTCCCCCTCCCGCCCCCCGCCAGAGACCCAGCCCCCCGGCCCGCCTGAGCTGCAGACTCACCCATCAGCAGCCCCACGTTAAAGCGGTACCGCTCCGATAGCAGCTCGGCTCGGTGCTTGTTAATGGCCGCCTCCACCTAGAGCAAGCAGGGGAATGCAAGTGGTGAGCCGAGCGGGAGCACGGGCTGCAAGGCAGAGACTCATGCGTAACCGGTGCCCTGAAGAACTCCTCTCAGCGACGGGAGAGGGGGACTGGCACCGGCGTGGACAGAGCAGGGCCACCGCACGGGCCAGACGGGCTGGGCTCAGACACCCGAGAGAGCTACCGGTATGGCCATGCCGGCAAGGAGCTCCCACCGCAGTGAGGGCCCCTCATATCCTCTGGGGAGAGGCCCAGGCAGGAAGAGCTCTAGGCCAGCCTGGGCCCGTCCGCAGAGCTGGCTCCATCCTCGCTGGCGGGGCTCTGACATGCACAGCAATGGGCACTATCTGCTCTGTGCCTAGGACTGCCTCATCTGGCCCTCCAGCCATCCACTCTCGCTGGCACACAGCCGCAGCAGCCCTGCGAGTACAGCGGGCACCTCTGGTCTCAGGCTGGCATCAGCCTCAGGTGCAAGGGAGGACCAGCGGCGAGTCCTGAAACAGGAGCGTTCTCTCCCAGGCCCCCGAGAGCAGCGCGGTAGCGGGAACGGCCTCCTGCCAGCCACACCCCCACCACTGCCGCTAGGAGCAGGGACACCAGCCACAGCCCCCCAGGGCTGCACCCCGCTGAGGACATGCTGCCTGTGGTGCCATTAACACGGCCTCCTGGCACCCCAAACCATGGGCTGCCCTTCCCCAGCTCTGCGCAGGGAGTCCCATCGGCTCGCTCCCACCCCACACCTGGCCCTTGTACTCACGGCCTCCTCTATCTGCTCTGGGGTCACGACCACCCCCACGCCACACTCATGCTCAAAGTCTGCCGTGTCGATGGGGTCCAGCGGGTGGCTCCGCACGTACTCCAGGGCAGCTGGGGAGGCAAACAGGCAGCTCAGGCGGGCGTATTTCCACACAGCGCTGTGGGCTGCTTCACCCAGGAGACCCCACGGGGCTCCCTGCTGGTCCACAAGGGTCTCACAGACACATGGCTGCACCCAGGCAGCAGCAGCTGACCCCACTCTCACAGTACAAGCCCGGACCGGGCAAAGCAGAAGGCAAGGCAGGACATCGGCCAACTGGCTCCTGCTCCATCCCCCGGGTATCAGATTCCCCATCTGCTGCCTTGGACTTGACACATTCCCTCCAGATCTGATCCTGGTACAAACCCGGGCCAGTTCCTGAACTCTAAGGGGGCTCATGCCTGTGCCAAGCTCACAGAGTGCCCCCGCCCCGTGCCGCTGGGTCCCGGGGTCTGCTCTGCAGGCTCACCGCAGCGCGCTTGCTCAGCTGAGACACGGGATGCGGTGGTCCAGGGGGACTGCATGCCCAGCTATCCACGCTGGGGCCAGCGTCACCAGAATATGGGCCCTGCACTCCCACCCTCATCTGAGCCCTGCAGCAAGCAGCTCACACAGCCCGCTGCACAGGTTGGGATCCAGGGCAAGACTTGTTGGGGCTCCTTATTCCCACGCAGAGGCCAGGGCAGGATGCTCCTTGCAGCATGTGTCTCGGGTCTTTGTCCAGCGCTGTTTAAAGGACCTACGTGCCGGGTGCTCCCCTCCCTTCCCTGGGGAGACCATTCCAGAGGAAACGCTCCTCCTTGTTAACACAGGCGCAGACAAGCAGGACCGAAAGGAAACAGCCTCGGGGGCTGACTGCCGGGGGCGGGCAGAGCCGGCGCTGACCCCCGACGCCTGTGCCTGGAGTGACCAGGCTAAGCTGTGGGATAGACCACTCGGGCAGCTGAGGTAGGGAAAGCCAGAGGCTCGGGAGAGAACGGGCAGGGGTTGAAATGTCCGATTTACGCTGGGAATTACCCCTCAGACTGAACTGTAGGCACCAGGGGGTGAGGCGCAGCCGCAGCAAAGGGAGCTGGGTTAGCACGTTGCACGCACCGAGCAGGCTGCAGCCTGGCTGGGAGAGGGAGCAGGGAATTCAAAGCAGGGAGCTGCGAGATCTCAGGCCAAGGCAGGGTCAGCAGAGGCCACGCTGTACATGGGAAAGCAGGGGAGCAGATCTAGCTGCTCGCCTCCCGTATCATACCACTGAGCTGCAAGTCTGTGACGATCTTCTTGCTGGTGATGCAGCCCACAAGGAAAGGAAGACGCTTTTGGTCCTTAAGCCGGGAAGCCACATTGTACAAGAGGGTACCAGTCGCCTTGTCAACAGTTGGGCCCAGGATTCCTTGTGCCTAAAGCCCAGGAAGGAAGAACATAGTTAGAGCGACACTATCTCTTCACTACCAGTGTTGCCATGGCTATGCTGCTGGGGCGCGGACTCTCCCTCCATCGACAGACGGGATTTTTCCGTGGCCGTAGCAAACCCACCCATCGAGAGGGGGCAGCCAGGTCAATGAGAGAATTATTCAGTCAGCCTAGCACTGTCTACACCGGGGCTTAGGTCAGCTTAACTACAGTGGTCAGCGTTGAATTTTTCACGCCCCTGAGCAACACTAGGTCACCCTGACTTTTGGGTGTAGACCAGGCTTGAGCCAGTGTGAAAAGGGAGCCGAGCAGGGCCCTGGCATGGAAGGGGCAGGGGATGTTTCCACAAAAGGAAAAAATCTGTGAAGTTAGTGTGGTAGGAAGAGAATGAAAACCAGCCTAGGGCAGAGGAGTGGGGCAACCAGGGCAAACCCCTCTCCTTGTCTTAGGAAGGGTGGTGAGAGAGGAGAGAACTCAAACTCAGCAGTGCCTTGGTGGGGCTCTGGGGCTGTGCTCCCCAGTGGTTTGAGGGTCACAGCTTGGTAAGCAGTGCTCCCTCTCCCCCACTCTCCGCCTGGAGTACACGCTTCTCCACCAGGACAGGCCACATGACCATTACAAATGTCCTACCCGAGCCCTGCTATCAGCAGCATAGGGACTCCCAGACAGAGCTATCCAGGAAGTGCTGTTTTAAATGGCATCTGATTTGTATGGTAGGAGTTCGTTTCGGTTTCGGTTTGTTGCAAAGAATCCCATTGTAAAACCAAACCTCTGAACACTGCAAGGCCACCCTCTCCCTCCCCGAGACCCAGCCCCACACCTAGGGGTCCTGTCACACACTAGGGAGAAGCACTAGCATACAGCATTCAGCCATGGCAGTTACAGAAGCATTCTGGGAACCGAAACTGACGCAACCTCCCTGAAAGGGGCACATCCAGATACAACTGCTGGGTTGTAAACAACGGGTCACGGACCACGTCTTACAGTGCTAACACACACATGATACAAATCCAGCTCTGAGTCTGCCAGTCAGTTTCCCTGCGTGGCAATGAAAAGCCGACGCAGTCACTTGCCCGTTCCCAGCGCTGCAGGGCTTGGGTTTCACACACCCAGAGCCGGGCTCAGTTGTCAAAGATAACGGGTTTGTGGGTGTTTCAAGAGAGGAGCACGGCTGGGCCACAAAGAGTGCCACCTACGCTATTGTGCCCTCATCCTGGGGTGAGCTGGAGCAGCGGGAGGGGAAGGCATGCAAGGAAGTTGCCAACGTGGTTAGTTTGAGGAAAACTCTTCTCTGCTTCTAGGCTCGGATGGTAACGATTCCAGCCTGGATCTGCAACCCGCACCCAGGCCCTGACCCTTCCCATGAACCACGCTCATACTGGGCCAAACTCAGCCCTGGCGTCAGCAGGCCCAGCTCCCAGGGACTTCGGGGGGTGCAGAGCCTGCAGGCACCAGGGTGGGGCTCTCTCCTGCACAGCCCCTGCCTGCAAAGGGGAAAGGCACAGGGGCAGGATGAGAGGATGCAGGGTCAGAGGGAAGGAGGCAGGGGTCAAGGGACAGAAGGCACAGGGGTCAGAGGTCAGGCACGGTTCGGGGAGGAGCTTAGGACGGTTAGAGGAAGGGTCGCGCTGGGGGAAAAGGTCAGGGTTTGCATGGGTCAGGGGTCATGGCCGGGGTCAGGGGTCAGGCACAGTTCCGGGAGGGGTTGCGAGGCCCGGGGGGCCGGGCCGGGCCAGGACAGGGGTCGGGGGTCAGGCATAGCTCGGGGAGGAGCTTGGGGCGGGGGCCAGGTCACAGGTCACAGGTCACGGGTTACCTGGGTCACCGCTTCCCGGAGCAGCGCGCTCAGCGCCTCGTTCTTCAGGGTCTCGCGAGCCTTGGGCTCGCTCAGGCCGATGGCCGTGAACAGACTCAGCGCGTCCGGCCCCGCCGCCATGCTGCTGCTGCTGCCGCTGCCCCGCCCGGATAGGGGGCGGGGCCCGCACCGCCCAATCAGCGAGCAGGAGGCGGGCGCTGCGGAGGATGCCACCAATCAGCGGCGAGGACGGCC
Organism: Malaclemys terrapin pileata; assembly: GCF_027887155.1. NCBI lineage: Eukaryota > Metazoa > Chordata > Testudines > Emydidae > Malaclemys > Malaclemys terrapin. The sequence continues at coordinate 1,339,375 of NC_071511.1, read as the reverse complement.
CTGATGGCCAATGGAGGAGCACGGCAGGATCTGGCTCCCCCGCAACCCAGCCAATGGGGACCGAAGCCGCCGGAGGGGGCGGAGCCAGGATTGCTGCCGGTTGCATCATTTAAAGGGCCAGCGCAAGACGGGAGCCACGTGGTGGGGGACGGGGCGGGGCTAGTTCCTGGGGGGCGGGGAGAGAGCTGGGCAGCTCCCTGGGACCCCCCTAGTCTCCCCCCAGCTGGGTCCCAAGTGCCAGGCCAGCCGCTGGGGCGCAGCCCCCTCTACACCAGCTTCACCCTTGTCCTTGACTCTGTCTGCGCTGGGCGCCCCCTCCCCAGCCCCAGGCCTGCGCCTCCCGCTGTGATGTGGGTGTCCTCAGGCCCCCGTGGGGAGGGCAGGGCTAGTGCCCTGCTGGGCAGAGGGGGACCCGGGCACAGGGGGGCTAAGTGAGCTGGGTTAGGGTTAGAGTTACGGTTGCACGTGGGTTTCCCCAGCCCCGCCCCGGCTACCCCCCAGCCACTGGGCGCATCGCCTCATTTCCTGGGCAAAGCCAGATTCTCTGCAAGGCCTCAGGGCCAGTCTCTGCTTGCACCCCTCAGGGCAGCAGTTAAGCTCAACCCCCTGGGACAGTGGAGCTGCTGGCACCTGGGCGTGGGGGTCTGTGGCATTCTCAGAAGGGGCAAGCGGGCTGTGGGACACCCTGGTACCAGAATGCCCACCTCCTTGCCCTCGGGAATGGCTTGTTTTCCCAGAAGCAAACAACAGAATTAGCCATTTCTCAAAACAACTGGGATGCGTCTAGCCATGGCCTCTGTGGAGGAGGCTGCAGCCTGCCAAATGGGTTGCTGCTGTTGTCGGTGTGTTGGCGCTGAATCGGCCTGGTGGGTGGGTGCATTAGTGTCTGCAGCACTCCCTCACCAGCATTTATGGGACTTCAGTTATGCAAGAGGTCATGCCACCAGCTGGGCTTTTGTGTCAATAATTGACGTGGGGAATCCCAAAGCACTGGCCTGTCTGGGTCCAAAGAGCAAAAAGAAACTGAGCCAGCACCTTGCAGTGTCACGTCAACAACCTGAAAGCAGCCCAAGCCTCCCTGCAGACTAGGTGCATCAACAGAAGCCTAAAGATGAGCCATCACAGGGGCCGATCTGACCTTCCTCTGCCTCAGAAAGGCCTGTGGCCTTTGCCCTGCTTGGCTATGGCCCTGGCCCTGGCCCTGGCCCCAGCAGCGCGGCAGAGCTGTAACGTCAGCTGTAACTGTAACTTCTTACCGGTACGGCGTCCCGTCTCGTACTGGCCCACTTTCACCCCTGCTCATGGGGCTAAAGAGAGCACTGTAGACATTCAGGCTCAGGCTGACGCCTGGGCTCCGAGACCCTCCCCCTCACCAGGTTTCAGAGCCGGGGCTCCAGCCCGAGCAGGAGCGTCTACATGGCTATTTTTAGCCCCTGAGCCTGAATCAGTTGCCCTGGGCTCTGAGACTCGCTGCTGGGGGGTTGCAGTATAGACGTCCCCTCGGGAGCCTGGAAGGAGAAATGGGCCTGCAGGAGGGAAAGGAGGGAGGGGAGAGGAGCAGCTCCGGGGGCCACCTGGGGAAAGCAGAGGCTGGCATTGTTGGCAGAACAGAGGGCGTGGTGCCCGCTGCTGGCCACTCTCCCCAGGCCAGGCGGGACTAATGCCTCGCCCAAGTCTCCTTCAGGCCCCTCCCTTGGGGCACAATTTAATACTTCAGACAAAAACCTCCCAGAGTAACAAGCCTGTTCCCCTGGCCAGCTGCAGGGGCCGGACGCCCTGTACTCTGCACCTTCCGCCCACTCCCCGCACAGACAGCCTCCCTCCTGCAGCGCTCAGCCCTTGGGAACAGTGCTTGACCCCACCTGGGCTGGGACTGATAACTGAACAGGGCTGGCTGGCCCTTAAAGGGACAGCCCCAGACAGGATGGGGGCACAAAGCGAGCTGCGGGGTGGAGGTACACAGCGCTCGCCCTTGGGCACCACCCTTAGGCCAGGTTGGCATGGCTATGTCACTCCAGCCAACACAGCTGTGCTGGCAAATCTGCAGGGGAGATGCAGCTCTGCCCGCAGAAGAATGCTTTGGGGGGCTTAGCCCATGGGAGTCAGAGAGGAGGTGGTGCTGTGCTGACAGAACTCCTTCTCTCTTTGTACTCAGCGTCTACGCTACAGGCTGACAGTCTAGCTGTCTCATCAGAGTCTGTGTGGTGTAGACCAGGCCTTAGGTCTTGAGCAAAGGACACCTCTCACTGGCCCAGGATGGCACAGGGCTGGGTAGGTGCCCAATACAAGACACAGGCTGAGACTCACAGCCATGCTAGCCTCTCTGTGGCCAAATAAATACAAAGCAAATAGCACTTGGCAGTTAGAACATGTTGTGAGGTGGAGGGGAGGAGTCAGTGTTTGTGGCCTCAATGACATCCTGTGGCAGGGAGTTCCACAGTGTAATATGGGTGTGTGGAAAGATATTTTCTTTTATCAGATTTTAATCTCCAGCATGTCCCCTCTTACTCACCTTTCCAAGGGAGCCATCCTAGTCTTGGCAATCTCTCTTCACGGGAGGTTTTCCAGCCCCCTGATCATTCTCATCACCCTTCTCTGGGGCCCTCTAGCTCTGCGCTATCCCATGGGAGATGGGCTGCCCGCCTGCAGACAGTACCCTCCTCAGGCCACCCCACTGATTTATATTAAGGCAGGAGAATATTTCCATATTCCTTACGTCCCCTGACATCGAGTTAGTGTCTGTGCCCGCAGCTGCACCCAGAGCAGAGGTCTCCGTTGAGTTCCCCTGGCGCTGGCCAGGTCCGGATGCAGTTAGCAGGGTGTGCCGGAGTTTGACTTTCCCCTCCGAGGGGCAGTGCTTTGCAATGATCAACACTGAGCTTCCCTTGCCATCCTGGTGCCCATTCACCAAGTGTGTTGAGGTCTCCCTGAAGTTCCTCACAGGCGTCGACTCACATCAATAACTTGGTATCCGCTGCACATTTTGCTCCCTTGCCTTTCCAGATCATTAACGTATTGAACTGGGGGCTTGGAAACTGACCAGGTGCATGGTCCCCCAGTGGGGAAAACCCCATCGGCTCTGTTCCAAGCTGTTATCAGCAAGGCAGCCGAAGGACATGTCCCGAGGTTATTGCTTAGCATCTTGCCAGGCCTTACAGGGCCAACAGGGGCTCTGTCGCGGGAGCGTGCAATCAGAGAGAAGATGAAACGGCTCAGTGGGGGGTTGCGCTGTGGGGGATACTGCTGTGCTGAGTGTGTGTGTGTGGGGGGCTCACAGCCAATGGGGGGGTTGCCTGGGAAGCAGTCATGCGAGACATGGCATTCATGGAGGCAGGGCTGGCCCTAGTTTTTTTGCTGCCCCCAGGAACAACATTTTTGGCTGCCCCCCACCCCACCCCAGCCCTGGTCTCTCTCTTCCCCCTCCACCCGCACCCCCTGCCGCCCCAGCCCTGGGCTCTCCCTCCCCACCTTGAGGCACTGCTGTTGCCAGGGCCAGCTCTAGGCTTTTGCCACCAGAAGAAACAAAAAAAAAAAGATGGCCGGAATGCCACCCCTGAAAATGTGCTGCCCCAAGCACATGCTTGTTTTGCTGGTGCCTGGAGCCGGCCCTGCATGGAGGGGTGTGATGTAGAGGAAGTGCTCAGCAGGCAGGAGGGGGAGATGGCTCCAAGCACGGGGTCCAGAACGGAGAGCAGAGCAGCTGGGTGTGCCTGGGGCAAAGGAGGCAGCTGCCGGAGGTTGTCCCAGGCAGGCCGGTGAGGGGTGCGGGGCAGTGGGATGCAGTGGAAGAAGCCTGAGGAGAGGTTTGGGGAGGCTGGGTGAGGGTGAGGACAGCAGAGCAGAAGGTTGCAGCAGGGAGGGTTAGGGTTAGGGACATACAGAACCACGGGCCGGCCCCTGTTGTGCCAGGCGCTGGACAGACACAGAACCACAGGATGGCCCCTGCCCGACTGGGCAGTGAAGACAGACTAACGTCCTTCTACCCCCTGTGCCGTACCAGGGTACAACTAGACTAAGGAACAGCTGTGCCACCCTTGCCCTTGGGTGCCTTATGATGTCTGGCTGAAGCAGCTCCCACCTGGGCCACGCACAAACAGTCCTCCAGTGTGCAAGCCACACCCTGAATGTCTCTATGTAACTGCAGCCTGCCAGCTCCACCCTGGCTCTCCCCAGCCTTGGTTATACTGCAGGGTGACCCCCAACACACCCTCAGTCTTCGATTTCCCCCAGACCTGTATGTCCTGTACTGCCCAGCCCTCCCCTGGACAAGTTATACTAAGTCTGTTGTCTCTTTTATAGAAATAATCTGCACACAACTTCCCCCCCCCCCAATAGAGTTTCCCAAACACTTCAGTGTAAACGCACTGGATTAGATTAAACAAAAAACCAAGTTTATTAACGACTCGGAGCGAGATTGTCACTGAGAACGAGCCATGAGGTGTAAAAGTCAGAAATGGTCACAAGAAAATCAAGTTAAAATGCTACTGCTGCCTAACAAACAATATCAGAGTCAAGCAACGTTTCTCAGCACATCATCTCAGCATCTTACTGACCAGACCCTCTCGCTCCAGAGCCCTTCTCCCAGAATCCAGCGAAGGCTTCCTCTGTTGCTTCAGGTGCAGAGACTCAATGGGCCTGGTGTATGTCACACACACACACACACACACACGCTGGGCACCAGGAGACACGAAGTCAATGTGGAAGGATGGTCCCTGCTGCTTTTTTCTCACCTGTTTGATCTTCCTTTGTCTCCCCTTCCTGCTTGATGCCTCTGTGTATTGCTTAAAATGCAAATCAAGCAGAGAAGACATTCCCTTGTTTGAGCCAGACCTGTCTGCCAGCATCAGGTTGGGATGTGCTAATAACACCATGCAGTGGAATATTTCACATACAACGTTGCCACACTTATCAGGACAACATGGGCGAGCAAATGATGAGTTTTCAAACGACACCACCCAAGACACACCCTGTACAAAGATGACTGCAATACCACGCAGGGTTCGACTCAGGTACATTGTGTCACGCACGCCGTCAGCATGGGACTTGCACACAGAACTGGTCCCGGCTGTGACCCTTGGCCAGCACTGGGGGCTCCCTCTGGCGTTCTCCGGGGGATAACAGATGTAAAGGACAATGCAGAGGTGACAAAGCTGGTGCTCGGAGTGCTGCCAGGCCAAGGGGAGGGGGCAGCCCCACGCAGGGCCCCATGCAGCCTGACCCCTGTGTTGCGGATTGTGGGGGAGTTAGGGCCCTGCACCCCTCTTCCCGAGATTCACTGCGACTCTTAACCAGCCAGTAAAGCAGAAGGTTTATTTAAGGACAGGAACACAGTCTCAAGCAGAGCGTGTAGGTACGACCAGACCCCCTCAATTAGGTCCCTCTGGGAGGTTCAGGGAGCTTAGACCCCAGCTTGGGGTTCCCTGCGTTGCACCACCCAGCCCAAACCGAAACTAACTCAAAACTCCTCCCGCTGCTCCTCTCCTTTGTTCAGTCTCCCGGGCAGAAGGTGTTAATTCTCCCCACCCCCGTTCCTGGCTCAGGTTACAGCTCAGGTAGCTTCCTTCAAGGGAAGTCCCACATCCCCACTGCAATCCCCCTGCAACATTCCCAGGTCAAATCTGCCCTGCTCCCTGCTCCGTCACACCCTGGCCAGAGCTCGGGCACGTCGCTCCGAAGAGAATGCAGCAGGCGGGTGAGAAGGCAAGCAAAACCGCCTCCAAGGATCTCCAGGGGCCCCCACCAAGCAGATACCCACTGAGGTTCCCAGGGCTGTCTGCAGACATCAAGCCTCCAGTGTGTGATCAGAGCCCAGCCTTGCCCACGCCGGGCTGTGAATACCCTACACTGACAGAGCCCTCCAGTCCCTACCAGGCACAGGCGGGATCAGACCACAACGCCCGGCACCGTCTGGAAACCAGCCGCTCCGCAGAGCACGGCGCTGCCCGGCCCAGACACCGCGGGGCTAATCACGAGCCGCGTTGGGGCCCCTGAGCAGCCCAGCGTGTGATGGGGCAGGGTTAGCGCTCAGGCTGCCCTTTCTCATCGACATTGCCTGGAGGGGAGCCACTGGCCTGCCCCCCCCCACCTCCCGCGACCTCCCCCACCTCTGCCCCACTCACCTCCATCACCCCCCTGTCACCTCGACCCCATTCACCTCCATCACTCCCCCGCCCCGCGACTCCCCTCACCCCCACCCCTCTGCTCCATCACCCCCCGCCGTCACCCCACTCACTTCCGCTCCCCTCACCTCCATCACACCCCCGCCCCATGACCCCCCCTCACCTCCATCACCCACCCACCCCGTGACCCCCCCATAACCCTCCTGCCCCATGACCACCATCACCCCTGCCCCACTCACCTCCATCACCCCCCCGCCCCCACCCCACTCACCCTAACCCCTCCCCCTGGAACTGGTCTGGACGCTCCTCAATGGCCCAGGGCGCTGGGGGCGGGGGCCTGCTCCCCCCCTGGCGGCAGGGCGGGTTTCATGGTGTACTTGGTGCTGATGGTGCGCCCTGACACACACCGGTACTCCCCCAGCTCCGTCTTGGTCCGCTCGTTCTGGCTGATGGTGAGCTCCACCGGCACCGAGATGGTGGCCTCCTTGCTCACCACGTGGATGGTGAGCTGGGTGCGGGGCGGGATCTTGGCTGGCAGGAGCACCTCCACCCGATCCCGCCGGGTGGTGGACTCGCTGCGCCCCTTCTCCACGGTGAAGACGTTGGCGGCTTCCACGGCCAGCGTGAAGGAGAGCCCGGCCCGCAGGCTGGTGGCGTTGCTGAACCGGAAGCTCTGCAGCGTGGTGGTGACGTATTCCCGGCTGCTGCAGGTGGTGAACGTCTGCTCCAGGTCCGTGGCGTTCACCCCCACGATCTCGTCAATCAGCACGTCCCGCTCGTCCTCCACCTTCCGCTGGTCCCACAGGATGCGGGCGGTGACGGCGGGGCGGCCGGGCGCCAGCGGGCGCAGGTGGGACAGGCAGTTGTGGAAGCCCAGCTCTGGCTTGTAGTTGGGCAGGCGCTCGCCAGGCCAGGCGATGTGGTACCAGCCCCCACGGTCCGGGTGCTTGTAGAGCAGCCAGACGCCGCGCTGCACCACGTGGGAGGAGACCCGGTCGTTGAAGTAGCCGTAGGTGAGGTTGGTCTCTTCTGTCACCACCTTGCTCTGGCCCGCGTAGTCGGGCTCCTCGTACAGGGTGATCTGTGGGTCGGCCAGGTCATGGTGCACCAGCCGCAGCGCCGAGAACGCCTTGTTCTTCTCCACCGTCCGGTACTCACCTTCCTCCAGGGCGTAGGCGTCGCCCTCGTACTTGGGGGCCGTGTAGGCGATCCACGGCTGCCCCACCACCCGCAGTGAGCAGATGCAGTCCCCGAAGTCCAGCTCGTGCAGGTCCGGCACGTCGGACGTGAACTCTCGGCTCAGCCCCTCGAAGTCGACGTGCTCGTAGACGACGATCTTGTTGACGCCGGGCTGTGCGGGGTGCTGCCGCTCGGCCGGGCTGGGCTCATTCCGCTGCACATCGGAGAGCTGAATGCTGGGCAGGGCCATCGCCGGCGCAGGGGGACGCTCTGCCGGGGGGAAGGTGCAAAACGTCACCTGCTGCCTCAGCGAGCACGGGGGCGGGGGGTTCCCAGCCCTGGCCCACCCCCACCATTTCACCCCACCCCTGGGCTGGACATGCCCTGCCTGCCCGCCAGGACAGCCTGTAGCCCGTGGGCAGGAATCCAGCGGGGCCCCCCATGGCTCTGGGCTGGACGCAGCAGGCTCCGGAGCCGGCTCAGGGCAGGTCAGACCGAGCCCTTCAGGCCTCACAGCCTGGGACTCGCCACGTTCCTGCAAAGGCGAGTCCCTGAGCGCCAGCGAGCTCCGGCAGACCTGTCATGCCTGGCGCTCGGCCCCAGGGACGGGGGGGCTGTGACGGGGAAGGACACTCTGTTCGGGCCTGGGCCTGCTCCCCTGGGCCCCGCGCCCCCCAGGGCCTGTACCCCACGCTCCCAGGGCACTGGCCAGGCCAGGCGGGACTTACCCCAGCCAGGAGCTCCCGGCCCCTCCCCTGGGACAGGAGGAATTACCGGATTGTGCAGTTAGCAAATGGGCCCAGAAACCCAGCCCAGGTGCCGCCCCCGGACGCCTGCTCAGCCCTGCTTGCAAAGTCACTCTCCCGGGGCGCAGGCCTGGCAGCTGGCCACGGCCCCTCTGGCTGCGCTGGGGGAAGGGGGCAGCCGGCTCCGGCCACCTTCCCTCACCCCATTGCTGTCGCCTGTATTCTGCAGCCCCCTCCCACCGGCGCCCGCGGGCAGACATGCTAGCCCGGCGCCCCGGAGCCTCCGCCAGGCCAGGAATGCTGCTGAGTAACGCAGGTCCTGCTCCGCCTGCCGCACGGCTGCTCCCCGGGACGGTTCATGGGGCTGGTCCCTCCCGCCATCGCTGAGTCCCCACAAGGGAGCGGCCCCGACGCTGCCCCTGCACCCTGGCAGCGCGCCGGGCCAGCGTGCCTCGGGCTGGCTGCAAGGACCTGGGCCCCTTGGGACTGTCCGGGCTGACTGGGCAGGGCCCATCTGCCGGCCCTGAATTCAGCCTCCCACCCCAGAGCAGGGTTAAACCTGGGAGGGGGGTATTGTAGCAGCTGTTGGCTGAGCTCATTGCACACACCTGGGACTCCCTGCATCTGTCCACACACCCCCTCCCGCGCAGCTCCCTGGCTGCCCCGTCCCCCTCCAGCCCACGCGTGGCACCCCCTTTCCCCTCCGTGGAGCAGGCCTTGCGGCAGGACACAAGGAAGCCTCCTCTTCCCCTCTGCCGTTGGCGCAGCTGGCTGGGCGTTTGCCCACGGCTCCCAGCACCACCAGGAGCTGCTTCCCTTCGGGGCGTCCCCAGCTTCCCGGCTACAGGGAGGATGGGGCTGGCCAGGGGACTGTTCTGCTGCAAGGTGGGTACCTGGTGCCCTCGACAGCTGCCAGCGGCGCCATGCGCCCCCCCACCCCCGGCGATTGTCCCCCAGCTCAGCAGAGTTCTGCTCCCAGTGGCCAGCCCCTTCCTGGCCCCTTGGAAGTGATCGGATGCAGCGTTTCAGACAGACGCCCTCCAGGCTGCGCTGTGCCCTGGGACAGCCCTAACCCCACGCCAGCCCCTGCCTGAACTCGGGGGCTTAGAGACTTTCTGGCCCATGGCCTCTTACTGGCTAACTCCCAGCCCCAGCCCCGGCACCGCTAACAGTACCTGGCTCCGGTGAGTTTTACCGTCAGGGACCCCCCGCCGCTGGACAAAGCCACAACACAGACAGCTGCTCCCCACAGAGGCTGCCAGGACTTTTGCTTGACCCCCAGACCTCGCCCCAGCCAGACCTCTTACCTTGGGAGTTTGCAGCCCTTGCCCGTGAGAGCGAGCCAGTCCCAGCTCCCTCGTGCCCGCAGCCAGCACTGCGCCAGCCGCCTCCGCACCCCTTTTAAGAGGAGCAGGAAGGGCTTTGATCTTGTTGGGACCTGAATCAAGGGCTGCTGACAACACCCCCACCCACGCGGCCCAGGGAGCTGCCAGCCTTGCCCTGGGGAGCAGGATGCACCACCCATGAGCCCACTGGCCACCCCCTGCACTGGGGCGCCAGCCGGGCCAGAGCCTGACACTTCCAGACACACCAGGCCCTTGTGCAACGCTGCGTGTGACAAGGGGGCAGCTGCAGTGACGCTGGCTTGAGTCAGGGGACGCGGCTGAGTCACTAATGTCATGCTTGGCTTTGCAGCCGTTCCCACGCTCCTAGGGCGGGAGCCTGGCCGCTGGGAGGCAGGAATTAGCACCTGCTGCAGAAAGAACCGTGAGCCAGGAGTGACTCTGCCAGGTGCCTCGGCAAGGCAGCGGCCGAGGCCAGCCAGAGCCCCGGGGAGGGTGCAGCCGCCCCAGCCAGGCCGCCAGTCCCCAGCACTAGCCATGAGGCGCCCAGCTCACACACTCAGCCACCACGCTGACCGGGCACTGCCTGTCGTGCCACACACTGGGCAGGAGATCTCAGGCTTGGACCGGGGAGAGAAACCCCGATTCCAGTCCCGGAGCACAGCTCGGCACAGTGGGGATGGCGCCGGCTGCCCCCCTATGTGGCTGGCTCAGTGGAGCAGAGTCCCGGCCCCCCCACCCCAGGGACTCAGGGAAGGATAGTCCTGGCCCTCACGTGGGGTCTAACCGCCCTCTACCCTGCTCCTGGCCTGGGGCGTCGGGAGTTCCCAGCCAGCTCCTCACCCCGCGGGCTCAGGGCAGCTCGGCTCATACAGGATGGCTTGCCAGGCAGCCACAGGCCCCATGGGGGGCGTCAGGCCCCCACTGCCTGGCACCGGAGAAGATACCACTGGGCTGACCCACTACCGCCTGCACCTGCCTCCTGCTCCCCCAGGGCTGGGTTAATACTGTTCTCGGTGCAGGTGATGCTCCCCAGGCCTCCAGCACTGTCACTGAGCCTGCAGACGCCACCCAGCCGCTGCCGCTGGGGAGCCCGAGCGGGGCAGAGCGAAGGGGCCGGGAGTTGAGAGACCTGTGGGGGGGAGCAGGGACTTCTCTGGGCCGGGTCCCTGGTGGGCTCTGCTCCATGGGGGTAGGCTTCACAGACCCCAACCCCGCTACCTGTAGTAAGAGGAGGCCCTGAGATATAAACTAGGACTACCATACGTCCGGCTTTTCCCGGACATGTCCGGCTTTTTGGTCCTCAAATCCCCGTCCAGAGGGAAATTCCAAAAAGCCGGGCATGTCCGGGAAAATAGGGAGGGGTCGTGGGGCTTGGATCCGGGCTGGAGCTGCTGGGGCCGGAGCCAGAGCTGCTGGGGCCAGCATTGCTCAGCCGCTGGGCAGCGCCGCTCGGCCAGGGCCGGGCTGGAGCCACTCGGCTGGAACCGGGGCCTGAGCCGAGCTGGGCCGGAGTTGCTGGGACCAGGGTTGGGGGTGCTTGGCCGGCGCTGCTCACCCAGGGCCGGGGCCGGGCCGGAGCCGCTCGGCTGGAACCAGGGCCCGAGCCGAGCCGGGACGGAGCCGCTGGGACCGGGGCTGGGGGTGCTCGGCTGCCGGCTGGCGCCGCTCGGCCGGGGCCAGTGCCCTGAGGCCCGAGCCGAGCTGGAGTCGCCGGGGCCAGGGCCGCTGGGGCTGGGGCCGGGGTGGGGGCGGGGCCGGAGACGCTGGGGGCAGAACCGCTCGGCCGGGGGGGCCGGACTGGGCCGCGCTTCCTCGCGCCCCCCCCCCCGCCACCCGCCACCGCCACCGCCACCGCCACCGCCGCAGCTCCAGCCCCAGCTTACCTGCTGCCTGCCTGTTTCAGGCTTCCCGCAAACATTTGATTTGCAGGAAGCAGGGGAGGGGGAGGAGCAGGGGGCGGAGTGTTCAGGGGAGGGGGTGGAGACTTTGGGGAGGGGGGGAGTTGGGGCGGGGACTTTGGGGAGGGGGTGGAGTTGGGTGGGGAAGGGGCGGAGTTGGGGCGGGGCAGGGCCCCGTGGAGTGTCCTCCTTTTGTTTTTTTTAAATATGGTAACCCTAATAATATAAACCTTGGTATCAGAGGCCCGGTATGAGGCCTAAGGCCTAGGGTCACCATTCGTCCAGATTCCCCTGGACATGTCCGGCTTTTTGAGCTAAAAATAGCGTCCGGGGGGAATTTGTAAATGTCCGGACTCCCCCCCCCCATGCAGAGTGCACGCGGCTAACAGGGCAGCCGGCCGGATGGTGCCACTTACATGGGGCTCCGACACTCAGCCAGAGAGAGCCCCTCCTCCACTTCCCCCTCCTCTCCCCTGCAGCAGAGATCACTCCCTCCCTCCCTCCCTCCCTGCATTCGCCTCCGGCAGTCTGGAGCTCCTCCCCCACTGCTGCCCAGCCTGCTGGGACGAGCGGCTCAGGCCGTTCCTGAGCAAGTTCACAGAGACGTTAGGCAAAGGCCAACAACAAGGGGGCCAGGGGGTTGGAGAAGGGGCAGGGAGATTTTGGAGGGGGCAGTCAAGAGACGGGGAGGGGGGGTCAGGAGTTCGGGGGGGCTTTCTGGGGGTGGGGGAGTGGATAAGGTTTTGGGCAGTCAGGGTACAGGTAGGAGGTAGGGTCCTGGGGGGGAGCAGTTGGGGGGGGTCTCAGGAGGGGGCAGTTAGGGGACAAGGAACAGGGAGGCTTAGCTAGGGGGTGGAGTCCTGGAGGGCAGTTAGGGGAAGGGGTCCCAGGAGGGGGCAGTCAGGGGACAAGGAGCCGGGGGAGGGTTGGGAATTCTGAGGGGGGGGAGTGGGAGGGGCAGAGGCAGGGCTAGGGCAGGATGGGGCGGGGCCAGAGCAGGACGGGGGCGGGGCTCCTCCCGTCCTCTTTTTTGCTTGCTGAAATATGGTAACCCTACTAAGGCCTGAACTAGAGTAATGGTCAAGACTTTGCTAACATAAAGCAAAGTTAAGCTGTGAGCCAGAGGCAGGCCCTGCTCACAGAAGCTGCCAAGGAAAAGTCTGATGCTGCAAAAAGAGACATACCTACAAGGTCCTGGACAGCAGATATCAGAACATTCGCACACTTGTACATTCCACACACAAGGCACAGGCCGACCCATCCCAATGACAGGGCCAAAAGGGGAATATGATGGATAGAGTTGTTTTGTTTAAACCAACATGTACAAGGTGAGAGGCGGCACCTTACTACGCAGAGGAGTTGTACCTCGATGCGTCGGGAGGGATGTGTAACTTGTTTGTACCTGCGTATAAGAATGCATCCCTGAGTGGATGTCTTTGTCCAGCCGAGGGGGCAGTGGAAAGTCCCGCCACTGACTGAGCTGAGTCCATTGTCAGGGAGCACATAAATACTGGCTAGCCGCACCTCAGCAGCATCTTGGACTTCATTAGCCAGGGAGCTGGAGACTGTGTATCTCTAAAGGCAATAAACCGGGCCGGGTGCCTTCGTACCTTACTAGAGTCTGTGGTCACTGGGGTTCTCTCGGGGTCTGCTGTGTCAGCGATCTGCGCAGAGCCGGGGCAGCACACAGAGGGAACACACACACGCAGCCAATTGATATCAACATTGAACAGGGCAGAGCACCACACCGGGAGCGTCTGACAACACTGGTGACCCCGACCACTGATCTGGTGAGTAAGCGAGCTGTCCGCTGTAGGAACCGCGATCTAACATGGCAGAAAACCTCGAGCTAGGGAACCCCCTTATCCCCTCCCTTTATATCCCCACAGAGTTTGATAACTCGAGGATCAGCTGGATTGCCAGTAAGGGGGGTCCGTATGAATTTAAAAAAAGTGGGGAAACATGGACTGGCATATGTAGAGCGATGGTAGAAACCGAGGCTCTAAAAAATAAAAGTAAAAAAGCAAGAATTCTGCAACTAATGCCTAGGGCAGTGAGATGGTTAAAACAGCACACCACAAATTTGGCAGGGCAAGTAACAGTAACAAAGAAAGAGTTAAAAGAAGCTACACAGCCCAGGAATGCTCCCACCGCCCTTGCAGGGTGGCAAGCAGCCCAGAGACAACCAGCACAGGACCAGAGTGAAACACTGGAAACAGCTGCAAGGAACCTACAACAAATTCATGTGCTGTCCCCTGTTGTAAATATTGGGGGTGAACAGCAGGCTTCAGGGAGCTCCCCTGTGCCTGAAGAATGGGGACAGAAGTGGAAAAAGGTGGCCCTAGTAAAATTAAAAGATGAAATGGGGTCCACTGCAGTGCAACCACCACCTTATGATAAAAGCCAGGTTCTGGTACAACCTAAACCGGGACCTAGACTGGTGCCTGTCAGAACGGGACAAGTAAGTGCACAGAAGGAAAGAGTAGCACACAATACTTTCACTGAATTGGTAAATCAAATGAAGGAAAAAATGGAACAGTTCACAGAGCACATTAGGAGACAGGAGCTGCGACTCTATCGCAGGGAAGTGAATAAAAAAAAATTCAAAGTAAAAAACCAAAATGAAGCAGGCTAACACCTAGAATTAATGCATTCACACATGGAGTTGCTCCAAAACAGCAGCAAAAAAGGGCACTCCCGCCACCCATTTGGCATGCACACAAAAGCAACAGACACTGGGGAAACAAATTCAGGTTCTACAAGAGCAGGTAACTACCCCCAATCTCCTCTCAGAGCCAGGATAAAAAACAGGGCGCGGTTCCCAACTGTGCAGGTTCCCAACTGCTTTGACCCATGGAACCACACTCTGCGCCCATATCTGAAAATAGAACCTTCTTTCTCAAATATTTGTACATACCGGTTAAGTTTTGTCCTTTATATGCTTTCTCAGTTTGCTGACTTGCTGCTGCTGCTGCCTGGTGGAGAATTGCGAAAGGGGAAGACATGCACTGTGACTGTTGAACACACTGCTAATAGTGCTACAAGGTACAAAGTGATGGCTCATTCAGGTGTGCACACCCCCGGTCGTGGAGGTGCCAGGCCATAAGGGGGAGGGTTACAGTCCTCGCTCCTACCCATCTTTTGGGGAAAAATTGCACAGGTGAATATACCCTCGGTCATAGCAGGATTGAGCCCAAAAGGTAGGGGCTTAGCGTCCGTCCCCCCCCAGCTCTGCCAGGCAGAGTTTTTAGTGGGTAGAGACTTTTGTGTTTTGCAATCTCAGCACAAACGTGGGCATAGGGAGTCGGTTTTCTGTAAGCTCTCACCCTGAAGGATGTAGGAGTGTGGCCAATAGTGGTAGCACCTGTGTAGGAAATGTTTAAAAGGAAACAATCCAAAGATGATACTTTGTTCCAACGATTCCTCCTTTGAAAGACTTTGCGCTGTTAAGCCAAAAGCTGCAGGATGTAGGAGTTTGGCAGTATAGGGGGATTTGTGAGTGATATTGTGGTGACTTCACAATTTTGAAAGAAATGTTTAAGGAAAGGGACCAGGAGGTGTGGGGGCTAGTTGAGGAGCCCACCCTCCTTGCTAAATGGGTAGTGGAACAAAGTCTGTGCCCATGGGACGGGGCGGTTCAGCGGGGAAACAGGATCGGTCCCAGACAAGCAGGCAGGCAACAGAGAAAGAGATTGGAAACCAGGCTGGGAGCCCTGAGGGGCGGAGTGGCAGGAGGAAGGGGATTTCAGATCCCTGGGACAGTACTTGCAATGGTGAAATCTGAGCTACTGACGGTGTCATTTTGGGAGCTAAGCGAGTGATTGAAGGAAAGAGAGTGAGATGTTCACTCTGCAGAGGCTGGGGGCAATTAAGCAGTTGAACATTGTAAAAATGTTCAAAAGGAAAAGTGTTCTAGGAAGAATTCTTGGTTTCTTTGCAGCCGTCCTGAAGGGAAAACGGGCCCTTTCCCAAAGGTAGGGTTACCATACGTCCGGTTTTTCCCGGACATGTCCGGCTTTTCGGCAATCAAACCCCCATCCGGGGGGAATTGCCAAAAAGCCGAACATGTCGGGGAAAATGCCGGCCGGGTACTTCCCCTCCCGCGGCAGCTCTGCTCCTCCCCTGACTCTTCGGCTCTGTTTAAGAGCCGGGCTGCCCGAGTGCTACTGACTTCGGGCAGCCCCCGTGCTTCGCAGAGCAGCTGGAGCCGGGGAGGAGAAGTGCCCGGCCGGGGGCGCAGGGTCCAGAGGCTGCCCGGCAAACTGTAAAGCCGGTAGCGCTCGGGCAGCCCTTTTTGCGTGGCTGGGAGGGAGGAGGGGGAGTTAGGGCGGGGACTTTGGGGAAGGGGTGGGGAAAGGGTGGAGTTGGGGCTGGGCCGGGGGTGGGAAAGGGGCGGTCCGGGTTGGGAAAGGGGCGGGGCTAGGGCCCGTGGAGTGTCCTCTTTTTTTATGTTTTAAATATGGTAACCCTACCAAAGGAATGTCTGCAAATAATCTAGGCAAAGAGACAATCTGATTGAAATCGTTTGACTATGGACAATTTAGTCACATTTGCTAAAGGAATATAAGGGGTTTGTTTCTGTTGGAACTTAACTGCCTCAAATGTATAAAGGGAATGTAACCTATGTACAGCCGTGTAGCCACAGAGCAGTGTCAGGGATGCTAAGAAAAAATAATCTGTGTGTAAATATATTGTGTAAATATGTGCGGTTTTAAGGACCTAACTCAACACTCCTGGCTTGCAGGTTGAAGATGAATTGGTTTGGTTTGTAAATAGTGCCACTAACAGCCATTGGAAGCTTTCATTCAAAGTTGCAAAACTGACAGACACTGCTTGCCAGACACAGGTAACTCGCGTTGTTTGGCTTGAGGATTTCTCATTTAACCCTTAAAGTACCTCAATGCTTTATAACGTTCAATATCGTTTTATAGACCAAAGTCATGGCTGCAGCGGGGCAGTCAAACCCAGGAGGATGGGGAGAGATTCTGGATTTCTATTTTTTCTTTTTTTTTTGGTACCAAAATAGCTGTAGTAAAAGAATAAGAAATTAAAAAAAAAGGACAGTGCCCCTCTGGAGCCAGAGCCGGGGTGAGGTGCACAGAGAATCAAGGTTACAAACACTGAGCCTTAGGCGGCTCCGTGTAATCACACTGTCGCTTTGATAAGGGGTGAGCACAACAAAACCCAAGACCAGTTACACCTGATGTAAAAATGGATCTGGCTAATATAACGTTATAGAAGTTAAACTATGGAAGAAATGTGCATGTTTCCCAGGACATGTGCCGTGTATATTGTAGAAGGGGTAAAAGAAATGTTGCAGACGGGCGGAGGTCAAGGAATGCCAGTCCGTTAACAGGGAAACATCCTCAGATAGCACACACCATAGTAGGAGGGACTGGTTTTGGAGCAGGGATTATGAATACTGTAGTCCTGGAGGTAATTAAGAATAAATTAAGTTCCTTGTCACAACTGCAAGCTAGTCTCATTCACAGGCAGGCAGATAATATGGTGGATTTGGTACAACTATTTCTGGGAAACCTAAAAGCAACATGGAATATGTGGCGGTGGCTAAACGCCACCTCCTGGCTGCTGTATAAACAACAAGTAGAGTTAGGGAATAAAACTGCCTTGGCCATAGGATGTACTGAGATGCAAGTTCTTCGTTTAGCAGCACTGCAACACGAATGTTTTGGGTAATATCTGGGAATGTTCGGGTATTAACGCATCTTTTCAAACAATGGGAGAGGTCCTTGTTCGACACTACAAACATGAATGGATGCAGTATGTTTCCAGCATGGTTAAGCCTGATTTGGTATTAGGTGAAATTATTGTTAAAATTGCTCACCAACAGTCAGGGGAGACAGAAACATGGGAAGTGAGCCTGCTCCCAAAACTGACCATGGGATCCTTTCGGCTACCCCGGGTTATGGGTCGGTGGCTGGGAAAGGGGAGAAATGATTGGACACCCGAGGGTGTACGGAGTGGAGCCCTCAGAAATGGGTGTGCTTGTCCCTACCTGTCACCACAGCACCATGCAGCAAGGCCACATCCTTGGGAACACGTGAATGAGACGAACTAGAAAATGTGACGAGTGTTTTCTACAACGGACAATGTGTATGTGTTACCTCCTGGGAACCAGTATTTTGGGAGGATGCAAGTATCAGCCAACCCCCAGTGGATGAATGTAGATGGAATGCCCGGGTATTAGATACTAGCAATCACGCATGCTATGTACCAAAGTTAGAAGAAGCAGAGAACACTATAACCACCACCCCGGTTAATTTCTCTGTTACCCTTGGCCTGGATTGGCGCCATCTAACTGATCACTTGTTGTCAGAAACAAGGTGACTCCATTTTTGCAAGAGACACGGAGGGATATAGGAAGCGCGTCATTCAAATAGTACATGCCAATGGAGACAGGCTAAAAATGGCTGTGTCTGAAAAAGAGCTGACAGCCTACACTGGTACGACGTTTTACAGGCTGGTCCCGAACTCTAAGGGCACATTGTCTATTATGTTTCACCCATTACTAGTTGTGTTAATATTGTCCTGTGTTTGCTTGCTAGGAATGTGTTGTATGTGCTGTTGGACAAAAAGAATGTTTGTTAAATTACAACCACAAGCTCAAATTGTCTCTCAGTAGATTGCTATGAAACAATTGTATAAAATATGACCCACACGGGAATTGTTCTTGAGGGGTCAAAAGGGGGACATGTGGTAGTAGGATTTTGTGTTTGTATTTTGTATCATTTAAAATGAAGGCTAAAGAATAATAAGATAAGACTGTAGCATGTATTAAATGTATTGCTGTAGGAGATGATTTGATTGTGTTCTGCCGGCCACCCTGACTGGATAGCAGGAAGGAACCACCCTGGGTTGCTGGAAAAAACGCATCAGTCAGGCTGCTGTGTCTGAACTGATGATAACGCAGGAACAGACCAGAACGGTCCTTATGGCTGATTCTGGTCACCTTTGGTTTTAGGAGAAGTTTTCATTACAGTAGTTGCTAGAAGGTCTTGTTTCTTCTCTGCATTGCAAACAAAGTTGTGTAAGGTTGTTTTGTAATCCCTTTAGTAACCATAGAACCCTTTCGATAATGGACTCCTGTCTGAAATCCTCTGGACAATTGTTTGGGGTGAGTAAATGACATGTGCACGGTTAAGGGGGAGTGTGAAAGCATCACAAATGTCCAGATGGTCAAGAAGAAGTGAGAGACTTGGAGAGACAGCAGGAAACAATCAGCTAAACTCCCATCTGCACAGGCAGGGTGACTGGACAGCAAGTGTGAACAATCGGGAGACGGGGTGGGGGGAAATAGGTGCCTGTATAAAACAAAGCCCCAAATATCGGGACTGTCCCGATCAACTCGGGACATCTGGTCACCCTATGCGCAGGTGCCATCTCTGCCAGACCACCCCCCCACGCGCGCCAGGTGAGTCCCCAGCTGCTGCACCCGCGCATGGCGCGGCAGGGTGACACATGGACCTCGCTGCTGCCCCCGGCAGCCCTGGCACCTTCCGGCAGGGGCGCTGGTGGCACTAGCGGCTGCAAGGCTCCTGAGCGGGCCAGTGCGACTCTGCCCGCCCCAGGCAGGACACCTCAGGAGCCAGACCTCGGCCTGGGGCAGAGCTCCCTGCCCGCCCCCCGCCGCAGCCCCAGGAGCGGGCGCCTGCAGCAGCCATGGCACCGGCTCCCGCCCCTCCGGGCCCCGCCAGCCCAGGGGGGACCCAGCAGGCCGCGGAGAACCACCAGGCTGGCTCGGGGGCGCTGAACACAGCAAGCGACCGCTCACCAGGCCGGGGCTGCTCCTGCCGGCCCAGCCCTGGCAGCTCTCACCTGCCCCCGTCCAGAGCCTCGCCCTGCGGAGCCCTCTGGGCACAGTCCCTGTGGGCAGCGGGCCGGGGAGCAGGGCGTGGGTAAGGGCAGAGCTCGGGTCCGGGGGCACTTGGCACAGGACCATCGGCCCCATCGCCTCACGCAAAGCTCGGGGAGAGCAGGGGCTGCGGTCGGGATTGAGGGGCACCAGCGAAGCGGGGGGATGAGCCCCACCACTGTACGAGTGGGGAGGGGGCTGCCCAGGGCTCCCCCACCCCACTCAGCTCCCTCTATGGGGAGGGGGAGAGTTAACCCCTGGCCTCAGAAGCAGCAAAGGGGGGGCTCCCGAGGAAGCAGGAGACACCCCCCCAGGAAAACAGCCACCTGCCCCCCCTTGTGGTTTGCGGGGTGCACTGCGCCGGGGGGGGGGTCGCGCTGCCCACCCCAAGAACCAGAGACAGGCGCGGCCGCTTGAAGAGTTTCATCTTTATTGAGATTGGCAGGAGAGAGTTTGGGGGAGGTCACGGGGGATATTTACAGAGAACGGGGGGGGCAGCGTCTCGGCTGGGGGGTCCTTGGGGAGCCGGGCGAGGGGCTGGACACAGAGCTGGGAGAACAGCAAAGAACAGGGAGTCAGGGACCCAGGAACACACAGACCCCCCCCAGATGCACAGACCCCCCCAACACCCAGCCCCCCCCATGCACAGAGCCCTCCCCCCCGACATCCTGCCGACACACAGACCCCCCCCATGGATATGTAGATCCCCAAGCCCGCCTCTTACACAAAGAACTGCCCCCCCATGGATACACAGAGCTGTCCCCCCCCAGATCCCCCCCACCCGCGATGATGAGGGTGGAAATACTGTTATGGGCCGGCTCAGCCAGCCCCAGTCACTGGAGGGGGAGGGCCCTGCCCTGGGAGAGGCCCCAGGGCCCCAGGGTCTCCCGCCCCCTTCTCCTTCGGCCCCTCAGTCAGCACCAGCCGGGCCCCTCCCCTCGCCCAGCGTGGAGCCAGCTTGGGGCGCCCAGGCCCGGGGCCCGGTGGCGGGAGCCGGAGGAGCCGTTCCCGACGCGGGGGTTGCACAGGGCCCTTGGCAGTTCCAGGGGGCCCAGCCCCCAGCCAGGACCCAGCCTGGCAATGCGCCTGGGCCAGTGTGGACGTCCCGGTGCTGGTCTGCGGGGAGCTCAGGCCGGGTCACGGAGTTGGCTGCTGGGAGCTGGGCGGGACCCCTCCGGTCGGCCAGGGCGGGTGCGACGGGCCCAGCTTCTCCCCGGCGCCCCGGAGCGGAGCTGCCTGGCCTGGCCTGGCCAGTGAGCGTGGTGCAGTCTGTGTCCTGCCGGCTGCGCTCAGCCAGGCCCCGGCGTGTGCCAGCTACTCACTCCCTCAGCCCCTGGGTGGGGCAGCGCTGTGCCCCCGTGCTGCCCGTGGGCCGGGCCCGGCGCCCCTTGTGGGGCTCCACCCAGGAGTTGTGTATGACGGTGCCCCCGGGCACGGGGTCCACCTGCAGCGCCGACCCCACCCGCTTCTTCAGCTTGCTGCGGAGCGCGGCGCGCAGCTTCTGGCGGGCGAAGGCGTAGAGCAGCGGGTGGAAGACGGTGGTGCCATAGGCCAGGGCCAGGAAGCAGAGGCGGAGCTGGAGCAGCAGGCGCCCGGGCCCCAGGCACAAGACCAGCAGGTTGGCGATGGAGATGGGCGCCCAGCACACCAGGAAGGTGGAGACGATGATGAGCGACATCCTGAAGACCCGTTTCTGGCGCTCCCGGCGGTCGCGGTGCCGCCTGACGGCCCGCCGGAGCGCCACGATCACTGAGACCGAGGCCTGCACCCGCATGGGCTGGGGGGGCAGCGCCGGCGCCGCCGGCACCGGCCTTTGGGCCTCTCCCACGCTGGCACCCGGCTCCGCCCCTTTCCGGCGCTTCCGGCGCTTGCTGTGGCGGCGCTGGCTGCGGGAGCGGCGCCCGCTCAGGCGGATGTTGAGGGCCCGCAGGACCCGGGCGTAGGTCAGCAGCATGACGGCCCCGGTGGCGGCAAAGGCCGGGATCTGTAGCAGCAGGTGGTAGCACGTGGCCGGCTCGGCCTGGGGCCCGGGGACGCAGAGGCAGAGCGCCGGGCGGGGGCCCCGCAGGATCTCCAGCTCCAGGAAGGGCAGGAAGAAGCCGAGCAGAGAGAGCAGCCAGACGGCGGCCAGCAGCAGGGCGGCGCGGCTGGGCGTCAGCGCCCGGCGGCCCGGCCGCACGGAGATGTCGTACCGGTCCAGGCTGACGACCAGCACGTTGGCGGCGGTGGCCACGCTGCCGAAGGTGACGCAGGCCTCGTGGAAGCAGCCCAGCAGCGGGCCGTTGTGCTCTGGCGCCAGCAGCAGCACGGCGACGGTCAGGGGCGCGCACACCAGGCACACCAGCGTGTCCAGCACGTGCAGGTTCATGGTCACCACGGTGCTGACCGAGTCCACCAGGCCGGGCTGCGAGCAGTACAGCACCAGCACCGCCAGGTTGCCGCTGCAGCCCAGCACGATCTCCAGCAGCAGGAAGCTGCTGAGCGAGACCTGGAAGCCCAGCGGGTAGGGCAGGTACCCGCCGGCGTCGGCGCCGGCCCCGTCCGTGGGCTCCAGGAGGGTGTCGTAGATGGCGCTCTCCATGTCGGGCTGCACCCTGCAGAGCAAAGGAGACAGGGCATCAGCTCCCCCGGGCCTCCAGCAGCTGCGGCAGGCAGACAGCGCCTGACACCAGCCGCACCCAGCCCGGCTCCTGGACCAGCCCCCTCCACCCTGAACCCCCCATCGCGCCACTCTCTCTGGCCTGAGCCCGTGGGGACGGGGCCCTGCAGAGCAGTCAGGGCTCCCTGCCCCACAGCAGCAGGGAAATCTCCTTGGGGGGCCGAGCTGCCCAGACAGGCTCTGCCATCCCCTCTGGGCCCCACGGGCTCCCACTGCCGGGTCCCCTCCAGCTGCGAATGCAGCCACCGCAGTAACCCTGAGAACAGGCAGGGCTGGGAATGCTTCTCCCCCAGTGCCCCTCACTCCCAACCCGCAGCCCCCTGCGCCCCCAGTGCCCCTCACTCCCAACCCGCAGCCCCCTGCGCCCCCAGTGCCCCTCACTCCCAACCCGCAGTCCCCGCCAGCCCAGCCCTGCCCCACCCCGCTCTGCCCCTCACTCCCAACCCGCAGTCCCCGCCAGCCCAGCCCTGCCACCCAGCACTGATGGTGCCCCTCACTCCCAACCTGCAGCCCCCGCCAGCCCAGCCCTGCCCCACCCCGCTCTGCCCCTCACTCCCAACCCACAGTCCCGCCAGCCCAGCCCTGACCCCCCCAGCTCTGCCCATCACTCCCAATCTGCAGCCCCCGCCAGCCCAGCCCTGCCCCACCCCGCTCTGCCCCTCACTCCCAACCCGCAGTCCCTGCCAGCCCAGCCCTGCCCCACCCCGCTCTGCCCCTCACTCCCAACCCGCAGTCCCCGCCAGCACAGCCCTGACCCCCACAGCTCTGCCAGTGCCCCCACTCCCAACCTGCAGCCCCCACCAGCCCAGCCCTGCCCCCCCAGCTCTGCCAGTGCCCCCACTCCCAACCTGCAGCCCCCACCAGCCCAGCCCTGCCCCCCCAGCTCTGCCAGTGCCCCTCACTCCCGACCCACAGTCCCTGCCAGCCCAGCCCTGCCCCCCCCAGCTCTGCCAGTGCCCCTCACTCCCAACCCACAGCCCCTGCCAGCCCAGCCTCCCCCCAGCTCTGCCGGTGCCCCTCAATCCCGACCAACAGCCCCTGCCAGCCCAGCCCTGCCCCCCCAGCTCTGCCAGTGCCCCTCAATCCCAACCCACAGTCCCTGCCAGCCCAGCCCTGCCCCCCCAGCCCTGCCAGTGCCCCTCACTCCCGACCCACAGCCCCTGCTAGCCCAGCCCTGCCGGTGCCCCTCACTCCCGACCCGCAGCCCCTGCCAGCCCAGCCTCCCCCCAGCTCTGCCGGTGCCCCTCACTCCCGACCCGCAGCCCCTGCCAGCCCAGCCTCCCCCCAGCTCTGCCGGTGCCCCTCACTCCCGACCCGCAGCCCCTGCCAGCCCAGCCTCCCCCCAGCTCTGCCGGTGCCCCTCACTCCCGACCCGCAGTCCCTGCCAGCCCAGCCCTGCCCCCCGCAGCTCTGCCAGTGCCCCCACTCCCAACCTGCAGCCCCCACCAGCCCAGCCCTGCCCCCCGCAGCTCTGCCAGTGCCCCTCATTCCCGACCCGCAGTCCCTGCTAGCCCAGCCCTGTCCCCCCAGCTCTGCCAGTGCCCCCACTCCCAACCTGCAGCCCCCACCAGCCCAGCCCTGCCCCCCGCAGCTCTGCCAGTGCCCCTCACTCCCGACCCGCAGTCCCTGCTAGCCCAGCCCTGTCCCCCCAGCTCTGCCAGTGCCCCTCACTCCCGACCCGCAGCCCCTGCTCACCCAGCCTCAAGGGGCTGTCATCACAACCATCTGGGCCCCGGGTTTGTGTTGTGGAGATGTGTCCTGGGGCGTCACTTCCCACCTACAGACCATGGCAGAGCTGCCCAGTAGCCATTGCTTAGCGCCGGCACCTGGCGCGCCGACCCCTCAGCCCTGGCACCACCCCGGGGCCTGCGCCGCACCCGGCAAAGAACTTCCCTCAGGCTCACTGGGGGGGGAACCCGGCTCCATCAGTCACTGAAAGCAGCAGCTCCCTGCTCGTTGGAGCCTTTACCGCGTGGCCGCCCTCAACCAGCTGCTGCCTCTTCCCAGGGCCAGGCGGGCACCGTGCCAGGCTACTCCTGGGCTGCCACCTCCTGCCAGCTGAACTCAGCCCCTGGTCCCGGCTCCTTGCCAGGCTGGTTCCAGCGAGAGCAGCTGCTGGGTGACCTTAGCAGGTCACTGGGCGGGAGGCAAGGAGCGGCACAGCTGCTGCGGGTACTGCCAGGGCTGCACCCCCAGCCTCCAGCTGCCAAGCCAAGGGTCCTTGCTCTGCCGCTGCCAGGCTGTGCCCGCTGCCCCTGGGCATGGGGGTGCTGGGGACACAGGGGGTCCTGGGGACACAGGGTGCCAGGGCAGGGGGGTGCTGGGGACACAGGGGGTGCAGGGCATGGGGGTGCTGGGGACACAGGGTGCCAGGGCATGGGGGTGCTGGGGACACAGGGGGTGCTGGGGACACAGGGTGCCAGGGCAGGGGGGTGCTGGGGACACAGGGGGTGCAGGGCATGGGGGTGCTGGGGACACATGGGGGTGAAGGGGGGCAGCTCTCCAGCTCCAGGTTGGACTCTTCCATCCGCGTTCTTGGGAGATAAGCAAGGAGGCAGGAACACGAAGCCTACGGGGGAGCCAGGGAGACCTGCTCCCTCTGCCCGAGGGGGGGGGGGCTGCCACTGCCCAGGGCTCCCTCAGCCTAGGGCGCATGGGCACGACCTGGCAGACCCAGCCCACAAGCAGCATCCGCTTGTCAGGGAGAAGGGAGGGGAGGTGGGATGGGGCCGTGTCTTTGCAGGGGAAGGAATTTTAATCAGCTGCCTGGCTGACTATTACCAAGGTTCAAGGAAATCTCCTTGATAAGGTCTCAGGGCTGGAATAGCAGGGGGCTGTGGGTCGGGAGGGGGGGGGGTAGCAGGGGGCTGCGGGTCGGGAGTGAGGGGGGTAGCAGGGGGCTGCGGGTCGGGAGTGAGGGGCACAGGCTGTAACCTGTTCAGGAAGGACGGAGGGGCCAAGGGGGGCGGGGGGCTCTGTGCCAAACACCACTGCTGGGCCTGAGTCACCGACAACTCTGGGGGGGGCTCATGGCCCCGTGTCCCAGCAGAGGGTTTCTCACACAGGGGGTTGCAAGGCTTGTGTAGGGGGGTCGTGCATGTGGCAGTGGCTGCCGGGTGCCCAGCTCTGCCAGCAGCAGCGTGGAAGTGTGGGGGGGGTCGCTTTTTAGGGGGGGTCATCACAGCCTGGAGTATTTTCGATGGGGTTTCCAGCCCCCTGTCCGAGCAGCTCAAGCACCAGCAGGATCACACAGGAACAGGCCGTCTTGGTGTGGGACAAATCTGGGCGATCCCGGGGCCCTTCGACGGGAGGGACATGCTCTGGGGCTCCCGCTGCCAGGGCTCAAACCTCCATTCGAGTGACAATCTCCTGACTCGGCACGTGCAGCCGACACTGGGCTCTGCCTTAGACCTTGTCCTGACAGACACAGAGGGGCCCATGGCAGAGCTTTGGGACAAGTGCTCAGGGCTTGATCCCATTTCGAATGTGGAGCAGAACAAAGTCCAGCCCAGTGTGACGAACTGGGACTGTTCTTGCTGGGGTGTGGGAATGCTGACAGGGGAGTGTGACTAGGATGGTCTGCATCGGGGGATGGGAGTTGGCCCAAGGGAACATACCTGAGCTTGTAACATGAGAACCCAGGAGGGGATTGGAGGTCAGGTGACTCCGGGGCCCGGGGAAACTGAACAAAGGCTGTGGGAGGGGTCGCTGGAGGCAGAGTGCTGGAAGCAGGCTGGAAGGAGGCTGGAGAGATGGCTGGGAGGCAGAGATGGCTCTGACCCCCCAAAGGGGGGTGGGCTGGCATGCCCTGGGACCCCAAGCTGGACCTAACTGAGGGGGGGCCCTGTTGTCTGTGCCTGCAAGACCTGTCTTGGACTGTATTCCTGTCATCCAAATAAACCTTCTGCTCTACTGGCTGGCTGAGAGTCATGGTGAATCGCAGGAAGCCGGGGGTGCAGGGCCCTGAGTCCCCCAATACTCCGTGACACCCAGTAACATGGATTCACACTCGGTGCTTTAATAGGGCCAATTCCACAGAGCTGGAAATCATTACGAGCCAACTCAGCTGGGAAGAATGTAACAGGAAAACGGGAATGCTCATTGGGAATCGTTCAAGAACCCCGCACTCAATGCCCCCAAAGCCTCAATCCCACAACTGAGGAAGGCGGCTGCGGTGGTTACCAAACCAACCTGGCTTAGACAGGAACTCAAGGCAGCTGTAAAAATAAAAGAATCATATCTAAGCACGGGAAGAGAGGGAAGGGGGCAGCAAAGAATACAAGTCAGAAGATGGGACTTGTTGAAAATAGATAAGGGAAGCCAAGGGACACGCGGCGAAGTCTACGGCCAGCAGAGTTAAGGACAATAAGAGTTGTTTAAGTATATTAGGACTAAAAGGATCCTGGCAGCCGTATTGGTGATCTCTCTCTTTCCACTCCACTAGCATCTCTGGAGGATGTTCAACAGGAGCTGCTAAAGTCAGACATTTTGAAATCAGCTGGTTCAGATAACTTGGATGTAAGAGTTTTCAAAGAGCTGGCTGAGGAGCTCACTGAGGTGTTAATGCTAATTTCTGACAAGTCCTGGAGCCCTGGGGAAGTTCCAGACCGTCAGCAAGCTCCTGTTGTGCCCGTTGTTAGAAAGGGACGACCAGGGTAATTACAGGCCTGTCAGCCTGCCGTTAATCCCAGGCAAGGTAATGGGGCAGCTGATACAGAACTCCATTAATAAAGAATTAAAGGAGGGTGATGTAATTAATGCAAATCAACATGGGCTTATGGAAAACAGATGGCGTCAGACTGATGAGCTGACAAGCGTGCGGCTGCAGGGAACGGTGGTGACAGTATAATTAGATTTCTGCAAAGCCTCTGACGGGTGCTGCGTGTCGTTTTGTTCCCAAGATTAGAACAATATACAATGACCGACCGTGGCCCACATTACACGGATTAGAAGCCGTCTCACTGCTAGGTCTCAACATGGAATTGGAAATGGGGAATCGTCATGGGGCTGTGCCAGGGGGGTCCTACAGGGTCGGGGCTTGGCCCTTCGCTATTTAACATTTGTACCAATGACCTGGAAGAAAACAGCAACTCGTCACCAGTAGAGTTTGCAGATGGCCCCCAAAGTGGGGCCGTGGGAAATCGCGCAGAGGGGCAGCGCTCGAGACAGACAGGCGTTTGGACGGGGCGGGGAATTAACGCTGGGCCAGTTTCCAGAGGCCGCGGCGGGGTCTCCAGGCCGGGCCATGGTTCGAGGGAGCGGATGGTGCTAACGGGGGCAGGGCACTGCCTTCTGCTGGCCGGGGTCAGACTAGGGGTCACACTGGGTCCTGCTGGCCTGGGGCTCGATGGAGCAGCTGCCCAGCCCACTTGGCATGTCACCAGAACAGGGTCACGTGCCAGCAACTCAGCCACTGCCTGACGCGTGCTGCCAGCCTCTGGGGTGACTGCCACGGCCCCCTCCTCCCCCCCGGGCGCAGCCACACCTGGGAGCCACACGCAGCTTCTATCTAGAACCCAGCACGTTCAAAGCAGCCTGCCCCCCTCGGCAGCCCCCTCCCTGCCCCCCAGGCCTGGGAAAGAGAGAAAGGCCAGAGGGGGACGGAGGCTTGGCTGGTGGCCACTCAGGGGGGAAAAGGGCTCCAAGGCTCTGGGCTCCCCTCCCCCCAAGATGGACTTGGCTGAAAGTCACGGATTTCTGTGCTAACGAGCTCTGCCCCACACTGGGTTCCTGTTTCCCCGGCTGGCTGAGAGTCACGTCGGCCGGCGGAGTTGGGGCGCACGGCGAGAACAGGGGCTGATTGCGCTGCGGTCGGTCGCAGGAGGCTTCCCCTAGCAGAGTGCGCCCCGAGGAGAGCCCCGCTGGCGAGGGCCCTGAGGGGTTCCAGCGCACGGAGCCTGGCTCGATGACAGCCCATCACTGTGGCTGCGGCCCGGCCAGCGCGTGTGGTGCCAGCTCCCAGGGGCCGCAGCCATTCAGCCTGGTCCGTGTGCCCGGGGCCTTTGAGCGAATTCTGTGTGAATCTGCCCTGCGGTCCCTGCGCGCCGCGAGGCCGTTCCCGGGGGGCTGCTGCCCAGTGCTGCGCCGCATGGAACCAACTGACACACTCTTGGGGGAGCCGGCGCTGGGCCCTGAGACTCCCGTTGCACATGGGGGACCCCTCAGTACCACGCAGCCAGGACAGGGCCTGCTGCGCAGCAGGGGCTCGGGAGGAGACGCAGACAGGCAGGGCAGCTCCGTGGGGCTCCCATCTACCCAGCTGGTGCCACCAGGCAAAGGGCTGGGCAGAGCCGAATGCAGCCCCTGGCACCGGCCCAGGCTGGTCATTCACCCCCAGTGTGTCCTGAGCCGGGACCTCCAGCCTGACAGCCTCTGTCTGGGGAGTTTCACCTGCCACCTCCCTTCACGGCTGGTCCCCCCTGCTCCCAGCTGGGGGGTGTCCCCAGGGCAGGCCATTCTCAGAGCCTGCTGGCTCAGGGACCCACCTGGCCCCAGGGGACGGCCTGTGGCCCTTGCTCACAGCCAGGCTGCTCACGGCGGCCGCCGGGCTCAGCCCATGTCAGACAGGCTGTGCTGGGCATGGCACGGGGCCCCCAGAGGCTGGCGGCTCCGAGGGGGGGCTCGGCGGGGGAGAGCGGGGCAGGGAGGGTTTGGGGGGAGTGGGGCAGGGGCTCGGGGGAGGGAGCAGGGAGGGTTGGGGGGAGTGGGGCAGGGGCTTGGGGGAGCGGGGCAGGGAGTGGGCAGGGCTGGGGGGGCTCAGTGTGGGGGACACTGCAGCACAGAGCGCTGGGGACCCTGTGGGCAGGCCGGCTCAGCCTGTCTCAGGAGGGGCTCAGAGGTGGGCAGGACGCGAGGGGCTGGGACATCTCTCCTGCGAACAGCTGGCTGGCGGGATGCCCGTGGAAAGGGGACGAGGCGGTGATGGGAGCCTAGGAACTGGACAGAGCAGGGACAGCGGGAACAGCTGCTCTCCCAGCCCCCAGCACAGGGCAAGGGGTCGCGTAGTGAAATGCCAGGTGGGAGAGAGGCCCGCTGCCTGGGGAACCCGCTGCCACATGCCAGACGTAACGGGATTCCCAAAGGGACAGGCCATGGGCAGCAGTTCTACCAGCTCAGGCACAAACCTCCAACTTCAGGGCTCAAGCCAGTGCTCCGCGGAGACCCAGCGCCGGGCAGCTCCCCCCTCATCTGCTGCACCTTCCCTGCAGCGGCCGGTGCTGCCACTGCCAGAGACAGGCCTTGGCTCTGAGCCGGACCCCACCCGGGGCAGCTCCCGCCCGGCCGGGGTCC
Source organism: Malaclemys terrapin pileata (assembly GCF_027887155.1). Classification (NCBI taxonomy): domain Eukaryota; kingdom Metazoa; phylum Chordata; order Testudines; family Emydidae; genus Malaclemys; species Malaclemys terrapin. The sequence goes on along the minus strand of NC_071511.1, from coordinate 1,310,265 downwards.
GACAGAGCCACTGCCCGCTCCTGTGGGAGCAGAGATGTCTGCCATGGCTTTGCATTGCATGAGGCCGTGGGGCCGATGCCAGGGCGGAGCACCAGACGCCCCCTCCCAGCCAGTGCAGGGGCAGGAAGGGCACCGGGAGGAGTGTGCAGCCAAGAGCCGTTCCCAGTCACCTTCTGCCTGGCGCCGGAGACCCACCAGCACCGCAGCTATCGACCTGCCTCTGGGCAGCGGAGACCGAGCGGCTGTAATTACATTGCTCCAGCCACAGGCTTCCCGTCTCTTCGTTAGCTTCTATCCCAGACTGCAGGAGTTTGTTAGCCAGCCGGGGGGGTGGCCCCCGCGCTGAGTCCAGGACAAACCAGCTGGGAAACAGCCCCCCAGTAACCCTGAACGCACAGCCCCAGAGCAGCGACTTCCCGACCTGGAGCCTCTCGACCACGTCCCAGGAACCCGTGCAGCTTGGGCAAGCCACCGACCAGCCCTGCTCCAAGGCTGGGGGCAGCAGAACCATGCGTGACCACGCGCCCCAGGCTGGGCTAGCAGGGGCTGTGGGTCGGGAGGGAGGGGCACCGGCAGAGCTGGGGAGGGGGGCAGGTCGGGAGGGAGGGGCACCGGCAGAGCGGGGGGGGGGGCAGGTCGGGAGGGAGGGGCACCGGCAGAGCCGGGGGGGGGCAGTTCGGGAGGGAGGGGCACCGGCAGAGCGGGGGGGAGCCCAGGGTTTGGCTAGCAGGGGGCTGCGGGTCAGGAGTGAGGGGCACCGGCAGAGCTGGGCCCAGACCCCTCCTTTACCGTTTGCGGGAACATGCATTATCCGGGTGCTCTGCAGGTCACACTGGGGCCTGAGCCCCCGGCTCTGCCAGACGCGCCCCCTCCCCCCAGCTTGTGGCGCCGGCAGGAGCCGTGACGATCACCGCGGGAGGGGTGGGGGGGCGCCCTGCACCATTCATCTGCTGACAGTTCAAGGACTTGGCCCTGATCCCAAAGCAACTCCTGGGCCCGTTCCAGCTACGAATGCCCCAGGCTGATCCCCAGCCACACGGCCGGAGCCGGGCCAGGCCGCAGCCCGTGGGACGGGGGCTGGAGAGCCCCCCAGCGTCACAGAGCACAGCAAGCTTCACCTCTCCCCGGCCAGCTCCCCCAGCCACCCCCCACTCCAGAACCAGCCTCCCCCCGGCCACCCACCAGCCCAGCCCAACCCAGCCTCCCCCCGGCCAGCTCCCCCGCCCACCCCAGCCTCCCCACTAGCCAGCTCAGCCTCCCCCCGGCCAGCTTCCCTGGGGAGGTGGAGGGGAGGATGTAGGGAGGGTGGTAGAGGACGGGGGTACGAAGGGAGGATGTGGAGGGAGGGGAACAGGGGGTTTGACTTGAGGGGAGGTGGAGGGGAAGATGTAGGGAGGGTGGTAGAGGACGGGGATACGAAGGGAGGATGTGGAGGGAGGGGACGGGGTTTGACGTGAGGGGAGGATGTAGGGAGAGTGGCAGAGGATGGGGGTACGAGGGGAGGTGAAGGGGAGGATGTGGAGGGAGGGGGACGGGGGTTCGACTGGAGGGGAGGTGGAGGGGAGGATGTAGGGAGGATGGCAGAGGAAGGGGGTACGAGGGGAGGTGAAGGGGAGGATGTGGAGGGAGGGGACAGGGGGTTTGACGTGAGGGGAGGTGGAGGGAGGGTGGTAGAGGACGGGGGTACGAGGGGAGGTGGAGGGGAGGATGTAGGAAGGATGGCAGAGGAAGGGGAGGTGAAGGGGAGGATGTGGAGGGAGGGGACGGGGTTTGACGTGAGGGGAGGATGTAGGGAGGGTGGCAGAGGACGGGGGTACGAGGGGAGGTGAAGGGGAGGGAAAGGCAGGGGCCCGGGGTACATGGGAGGGGTACATGGGGATGGGAGTGCCGTGGGCTGGGGACCCTGGGGCTCTCTGTGCAGAGGGGGCTGGAGCTGCCCCTGGGACCGGGAGAGCCTGGGAGTCTGCTGCCTGCCCTTCCGCTGCTTCTTTCCGGGGTGCTGGCCACTAGGCCCAGCCCAGCCAGCAGCAGAGAACAAACCCCACTGTCACTGCCTCAGAGGGGCTCGCCACGAGCAGCGCCAGCCCAGGCTCAGGGCTGGCGCTACCCCTTGGGGGTGGGGGCAGAAGGCAGCGAGCCCCGCCAGGCGCAGTCCGAGTGAGCTGCAACTCGGCTCGCCCGCTCAGCCCGGGGGCGCTGCCCTGCCCGAGGCTGCTGGCGGAGCCTGGCTGTGGGGGGGGGTCGCGCTGACAGGCCGCGGCGGGAGGGGGGGAAGCCCCCCCATGGCTGCCGGCCACCAGCTTGCGCCCCCCCCCCCCCGCTCCTCTGGCCACGGCTGCCGGCTGTGCTTCGGGCCGCATGCCACCCCCCCCCCCCTCGGCCGGAGCCCTGGGAGGAATGGAGCGAAACCCCTGGACCCACTCTCCCGGCCGCAGCGCCGGACCCCGCTCCCCGCCCCGGTTGCAGCGCCGGCTGGAACACCGCGAGACCCCCGGACCCTCTCCTCCATCCAGAACCCCGGGCGGAGCACAGCGAAACCCCCAGACCTGCTCTCCCGGCTGGAGCGCCAAATCCCGCTCCCTCAGCCAAAGCTCCGAGTGCAGCGAAACCAGCCTGCGCCCCCCCTCGCTCCTCCAGCCGCTTTTGGAAAGGCGCAGCTTTGGGGAAAATGTACCCCGCTAGCTACGCTACTGCCCCCAGCCCGGAACCAGCCCGGCCTCCCCACGGCCAGCTCCCCTGCCCCCCGCAGCCCGGAACCAGCCCGGCCTCCCCATGGCCAGCTCCCCTGCCCCCCGCTAGCTACACTACTGCCCCCAGCCCAGAACCAGCCCGGCCTCCCCCCAGCCAGCTCCCCTGCCCCCCGCAGCCCGGAACCACCCCAGCCTCCCCCAGTCCGGCCTCCCACCAGCCACCCCCCAGCCCGGCCTCCCCCCAGCTGAGGGGCCGGGATCAAGCCCATTTATACCTGGGGAAGCTCCGCTCCATAGGCCAACGGCTGGCACAAGAGCCAGGGGCAGCGCTGGCAAGAGAAACCAGGAGTCCCAGGCCCGGCTCTGCCCACCGGGCACCACCCGGTCTCGTAAGCCAGGCAGAGCCATGGACAGGCCTAGTCTGAGGTGTAAACCCTGGGCCCAGCCACTGGAGTGGGAGGTCACTGGGGTCTTTCCTCTGCTCCGCGTGGGCAGGGCCCGACCCACGCTCAGCCCGGGCGTGACCACGGCTCATTTGACGCCCCAGAGGAGAGCGCATGTAACAGACTCAGTGTGACCTCGGGCCGGAGACGCCAGGACCAGGCCCCAGCCCTGCCTGGCTTGGGTAGAGCCCGGTCCCCCACCCCGCTGCCAAGGGGCTGGGCCAGGCAGCTCCCACGCCAGCTCCGAGATGCTACCCGGGGCCGGAGCGGTGCAGTAACGAACCTGCGAGAGGCCGGGTGCCGCAGCAGGCATGGGGCGGATTGACCTGGGGATGTCGCAGGGGAGTTTTACTGGGACTGGCTGCACTGGGGGTGGGAGACTCTCCTGGAGGGACGATACCTGAGCACGTAACATGAGAACCCAGGTAGGGGGCTGGGGCCAGGTGACTCCTACTGCCCGGGAAACTGGACAAAGGCTGGAGGAGGAACGAGGGGGGGCGGGGTGTGAGACGGCTGGAGGGGGTTTCAGTTTGGGGCTGGCTGGGGAAACGGGATGGAGACCCAGGACTGGGGTCTAAGCTTCTTGCGCCCCCAGAGGGACCTGGTTGTACCTACAAGCCCTGCTTGGGACTGTTCCTGTCGTCTAATAAACCTGCTGTGTTACTGGCTGGCTGAGAGTCCCGGGGAATCGCAGGAAATGGGGGGCAGGGACACCTCCCATCACACGGAGCTCAGCCCCGTCCTTATTTCAAATCCAGCCACAAAAGCTCCTCGGTTTGGCTAGACCAGCGGCCTCTGCTCAGGAGCTGCCCAGGACCAAGCGCTGTGGGGAGCTGAGAGAGCTGGGGCTGCGGGTCGGGAGTGAGGGGCACCGGCAGAGCTGGGGGGGGGGGGCAGAGCTGGGCTGGCTGGGGCTGCGGGTCGGGAGTGAGGGGCACCGGCAGAGCTGGGGGGGGGCAGGGCTGGGCTGGCAGGGGCTGCGGGTCGGGAGTGAGGGGCACCGGCAGAGCTGGGGGGGGCAGGGCTGGGCTGGCAGGGGCTGCGGGTCGGGAGTGAGGGGCACCGGCAGCGCTGTGGTGGGACAGTTGGCAGAGCAGACACCTGTCACCTGTTCCCAGATGGCAGCAAGCTCTGGTTTTCCAGGTTAGTACGTTCACCCCTTGTGCCGCCGGCTCCCTGCGCCATGGTGCGGTGACACGCCAGGGGGACGGTGCTGACAGACCGAGCAGCCGCCTGCTACTATACGAGGGAATCCCGGACGGTGCTTTGCTTCCTGCCCAGCGGCTGTGCGGGAGGGAACCCGGGGCTGGGGGCTGACAGAGGAATTGGTGGGTAATTAACGCTCAGAGACCCACCAGGAGGAGGTGACTGGAGAAGGTCCCTGGTCCCAGGGAGTGAGTGCCCAGGCCCCAGCACCCCGCTCCCGCCACAGCTAATCCCATTAGCGCCCGGCTCCCGCCGCGCTAGGGCCAGGCTGCACTCGGGGCCCAGTCCCCCGAACACACAGGTGCAGTTTGTTACAAGGGGCTGCAGGGTAACGGGCTGAGTGGGGCAGGCCCAGACACAGCAGCCCCACGGGAGATCCAGGTCTGACCCCTCAGCACCCCAGCACAGGCCAGCAGGGACCCTGAGCTGAGGGAAGCTGGGACGTGGCCCTGTCTGGTCGAGGTGCGTTTGACTCCCGATGGGCTAATCACACATTCGCAGAACCACTCCGCATCTCCTGGGGACAGCCGGGGCGAGGAGAGATTCAGCTCCCAGTGGTGCAGGAGATGGCAGAGGGGCTCTGTGCCTCTGACAGGGGCCCCAATCTGCCCTGCACGCCCCATGTCCCAGGCAGATCTGGACCACAGCCAGTGTCCCAGCCGGCAGACCTCGGTGCAGGCTAGTCAAGGTGCCAGAGGGCAGACAGACCCCTTGTGAGCCGTGCCGGGAGAGACGGGAATCAGGGCTGGAAACCCCACTGCAGCAGCAGCCAATTCCAAGCCAGGTTTGCAAATTGAATCCCTCCATGAGCACAGAGCACTGGGGAGATCAAAGGGGAGATGGTCCGGCTCCAACGGCTCCTGGAGCCAGAGTCCTGCACCCTGGGGTGGGGGAGCTACAGGAACCCGACCCCGGTTGGCTCTTACCAGTAACGTTTAAACTCCAGACCCTGGGGCTGGTGGCCGGGGCCGAAGGACCCTCCACACAGATCCCAACACAGGCTGGTGGCCAAGGGGTGGGTCTGGCCCCAAAGCACTTCCCAGCCCCGGCAACTCTACACAAAGGTTTCATTCCAGCCTGTGGCTGGGGCGACCCCACTGCAACCCGGCCACATGGAACCAACACGAATCTAGCCCAGCTCGCAGGGACAGACTGACGCCTGGGTGCTCCCCCACGCCCCCGTCAACCGCCGGCCCGGCATCATCCATCCCCCCGTGCTGGCCCCGCATCATCCATACCCCACTTGCCAACCACCGGCCCGGCATCATCCATCCCCCGCCCGCCAGCCGCCAACCCCGCATCATCCATACCCCGCCTGTCAGCAGGGCTGCCGAGAGCGGGTTCGGGCCCCGGTGAAAAAATTTTTCGGGCGCCCCAGCAAGGGCGGACTGGCTAAACAGGGCCGACGAGAGGGCGGGGAAGCCGGGCTCCGGGCTCCCTTCCGGACCGCTGGGCCCTGGTAATTTGTACCAGCTTCCCCCCCTCACCGGCCCTGCCCGTCAGGTGCTGGCCTGGCATCAACCATCCCCCCGCAGACTGGCCCTGCGCCCGTTCCGCCTGGCAGTGCGGTGGGGGAAGGGTGCGTTTGCATTTAACAGATCGGGGACTGACCTGCCCAGGGCTCTCGGGCACTGACTCTGAGGAGGGACCCCAGGCCAGCCCCTCGGCTGGGATTGTTACTGTACCACCCAGGGCCCAGGCCCACACTGTGCTGGGCATGGTCCAAACCCAGCACAGATCTGCCCCAGACCAAACAGCTCAACCCCACACTGGCCTCCCGGAGCCGGGGAGAGAACCCAGGAGTTCTGGCTCCCAGTCCCCCTGCTCTCCCCCCCAGCCCCGAGAACCCAGGCGTCCTGGCTCCCAGTCCCCCTGCTCTGCCCCCCAGCCCCGAGAACCCAGGCGTCCTGGTTCCCAGCCCCCCTGCTCTGCCCCCCAGCTCCCTCCCGGAGCTAGGGAGAGAACCCAGGAGTTCTGGCTCCCAGCCCCCCTGCTCTGCCCCCCTCCCCCTCCCAGAGCCGGGGAGAGAACCCAGGAGTCCTGGCCCCCAGCCCCCCTGCTCTGCCCCCCCCCCACTCCCCTCCCAGAGCCGGGGAGAGAACCCAGGAGTCCTGGCCCCCAGCCCGCGAAAGAACCCAGGAGTCCTGGCCCCCAGCCCCCCCAAGCCGGGAGAGAACCCAGGAGTCCTGGCCCCCAGCCCGCCCAAGCCGGGAGAGAACCCAGGAGTCCTGGCCGGGTCTCGCAGGCCCCTGCCCCCGCTCACCTGGTGCCGAGGCCGCTCCAAGGTCGCGGGGGCTCCGCTGGGGGCCGGGCTCGGACCGGGCCAGTGAAGCCGGCGGGGGGAAGTCACGGCTCGGCTCGCAGCAGCGAGGTCCCCCCGGGACTCAGGGACCAGCCCCCGCCCCCGCCACTCACCCGTCCGGCTCCTCCCCACCGGGTCCGCAGCGCCCGCCGCTCCCCGCCGGGCCGGGCTCGTGGCCGCGCTGCGCGCCCCCGGCACATCTGGAATCCCCGAGCACGCGCTCTGCGCGCCTCCCCCAGCTTCACACCTGGAACGGCCGGGCCCGCGCCCTCAACAGCTGGACTGGCTCGGGCTGCACATCTGGCCCAGACCCGCTGGGAACCCTGGGCAGGATACACCCCTGCTGCACATCTGGACAGCCCGCTCCCAGCGCCCCTCCCCTACTGCTTCACATCTGGACAGCCCGCTCCCTGCGCCCCTCCCCTACTGCTTCACATCTGGACACTCCACTCCTAGCACCCCTCCCCTACTGCTGCACATCTGGACAGCCCGCTCCCTGCGCCCCTCCCCTACTGCTGCACATCTGGACAGCTCGCTCCCAGCGCCCCTCCCCTACTGCTGCACATCTGGACAGCTCGCTCCCAGTGCCCATCCCCCAGGCTGCACAGCTGGAATAGCCAGTGGCTTCTCCTGCCCCAAGGCCCGGGCCAGGCAGTATGGCAGGCTCTGGGGAGGGTTGGCTCCTAGGGCACCCAGTGCATGGGGGAGGGCAGTGAGCTAGCCGGGGGCGGGGGGAGGCATTGACAGGGCCAAGGCCAGAGCTGCAGGGAAAGCAACCCCCCCCCCGCAATGCATTGGGGTGAGCAGAGACCCTGGCTGCTCCTTTCCTGCGGAGCACGGCCCGGCTGGGGCATCGGCCTCACCATTGCCATGGCAGGCAGGAGGCTGTGCCTGCTCCAGGCACCTCAGCACCTGCCCTGAGGGTTCCCCGAGTTGGCCCCGACTCCCCCTCCGGCCCCAGTCACTGGGGCTGAGCCGCTGGTGTGATGGGTTGGGTCACAGAAACTCCCTTGGGACTGTCACCTGATGTGCTGAGACTACCTCTGAGCCCCTTTTCCCTGCCGGCTTGGGCCTCCAGAACCCTGCCTTGTTGAGCCAGACACATCAGCCTGCTGCAACACAGACCCAGTATGTGAACCATGTCCCCAAAGCTGCAGGCTCAACTGAAACTGGCTTAAGAAGTGCTCCTGTCTCCAGCACCCAGACACCCAGCTCCCAATGGGGTCCAACCCCAAATGAATCAGTTATACTCTGTATAAAGCTTATACAAGGTAAACTCATAAATTGTTCGCCCTCTATATCACTGATAGCGAGATATGCAAAGCTGTTTGCTCCCCCAGGTATTAATCAATTACTCTGGGTTAATTAATAAACAAAAGTGATTTTATTAAATATAAAAAGTAGGATTTAAGTGGTTCCAAATAATAAGTTATGAAGTAAGTTACCAAGCAAAACAAAACAAGCAAGTCTAGGCCTAATACAGTACGAAACTGATTACAGATAAAATCTCACCCTCAGAGATGTTCCAATAAGCTTCTTTCACAGACCAGCCTCCTTCTAGTCTGGGCCCGATCCTTTCCCCTGGTACAGCCCTTGTTCCAATTCAGGTGGTAACTAGGGGATTTCTCATGACTGGAACCTCCTTTGTTCTGTTCCACCCACTTATATAGCTTTGGCACAAGGTGGGAATCTTTTGTCTCTTTGGGTCCCCATCCCTCCTTCTGAATGGAAAAGCACCAGGTTTAAGATGGATTCCAGTACCAGGTGACATGGTCACATGTCCTGTGAGACCCCAAGCCTTCATTCCTCCCAGCCTGACTCACAGGAAGGCTTGCAAGTAAACAACCATTTACAACCAATTGTCCTAGTTGATGAGAGACATCAAGATTCTAAACCACCATTAATGGCCCTCACTTTGCATCATTACAATAGGACCTCAGAGTTATATTTCATATTTCTAGTTTCAGATACAAGAATGCATTTATACAAATCGGATGATCACACTCAGCAGATTATAAGCTTTGTAATGATACCTTACAAGAGACCTTTTGCAAGAAGCTGTCACAAAGTGGGGGGAAGTCAGGGCCCTGCACCCCCCACTTCCTGCGATTCCCCGGGACTCTCAGCCAGCCGGTAACACAGAAGGTTTATTAGACGACAGGAACACAGTCCCAAGCAGAGCGTTGTGGAAGCAGAGCAAGGCCTGACAGGAATTGGAAGGGAATTTCAGATGCAAACTGTCTTTGTTAGCAAGAGTCAGGCTAACTGAAACCCTAATAACGCGAGATTTGTAGAAGTGAGGATTGTGTGAGGCGAGTGGGAAAGAACTGTGTGAGAAGTTGTTGCGACCTTGTGTAGATAATGTGTAGCCAACATGGTAGACTAGAGTTTAAATAAGTGAGAAAAATAAGATATCAGGATGACCTATGTATAAACAAAATGCAGCTGTTGCTTTTCATTGTCTGTAACAAAAGGTATACATGCTTGCTGTAGTTGTTTACCTGTAGAGAGAGCTGCCTCGGAGGGGGAGACCCTGTGTCCTAGTGCACTCTCTCCCTCTACGCAATTGCTTGAGAGAATAAAGTATCTGACTTTGCTGTACCCGACCAAAAGACTGAGAACTCTGTTATTCTCCGACAGCATGTAGGTACAACCACAACCCCTCAGTCAAGTCCTTCTGGGGGGGTTAGGGAGCTTAGACCCCAGCTTTGGGGTTCCCTACGATTCCCCACCCAGCCTAAAACTGAAAAACAAACCCCTTCTAGCCATCTCTCTCCCCCTTCCCCCCAGCTCCTCCCCTCCCTTTGTCCAGTTTCCTGGCAAAGGTGTCACCTGGCACCTCCCCCCTCCTGGCTCAGGTTACAAGCTCAGGTAACTCTCAAGTAAAATCATCCCCTGCTCTCCCATCCCCGTGCAGACAGTCCCAGTAAAACTAGACGACATTCCTAGATCAATCCGCCCCGCTCCCTGCTGGGTCACAGAAGCATATTCCAGTTACATCATATTCACACTCATAAGCATATGGAGTGCACCGTCCCCGCTGGCTCTAACCAAGTGCGCAGACCGGGCCCGATCCCTGGGCCGTGCTGCAGCAGGGTCACCAATCTCCCCAGCCAGAGCTGATGGCAAGTGTGCACACCTTCACTGTGCACTGGAGAATGTGCAGAACTGGGCGTGTGCTGCCTGCTTGTGGCAGGTGAGTGTGCCCCTTCTGGCATCTGTCACGGACTCACAGATCGTGCCAACTCTTGGCCCCTTTCAGTGCGACAGCCCTTCTCGGGGGTCCACTCTCTCTCGGGGTCAGGCCCCTCCACCTCCTGGAGCTGCACCTCTCTGAGCCTCAGCACATCTGTCTCTGCCGTGGGCCCCCTCAGGGAGTCCACTCGCTCTGGACCCCCGGGGCCTCCACCCCCGAAGGGGTTGATGCCACCCTGTTCTCTAGACCGGAGTGACTCTCAGCCAGCATGAAACAGGAGGGTTTATTGAGAGTTGAACACAGCACAGGAAACTCTCTCAGGGCCTCAGGCCTGGCCTCCCTCAGCCCAGCACATCCCAGTCTCCCCTGCATCCAGGTGGGCTCTGCCTGCTCCCCCTCTCCAGCCCAGAGCCCCCCTGCTCCCAGCTGGGCATCTGAGATCCCCAAGCCCCACCTCTGTCCATTGTCTTCTCTCCAGGTAAACAGGGTTGTAAACCGGGGCCTCCTCTCCTCGCTTCTGTCCTCTGGCTGGAACCGGCTGGTTAGGTCACTGGGTCCTCACTCTGCAGCCCATTGTCCGCCCACTGGCCAGAACTGGCTGTGTCTCCTGGGCTGGGTCTCTGGGGTCGGGATCTCAGGTCACCTCATTAAACCAGTAACACCCAGAGAAACTGAGTCCCACCCCCTCCGCATGCAAACCATTGAAACCCCACTGAAAACAAGAAAATCCCCCACTTCGTCACAGCATCATGCACATGTACCTGTCCCCAACAGGTGTGTCACGCCTGTGCACGTGTTTACTTGCAGCATGCAAGTTGCATTTCTGTGTGTGTGTGAGTGTGCATGGAGGTGTATGTGTGAGTGTATTTGATGTGCGAGTGTGCACCTGTGTGTCTGTGTGTGTGAGCTCCTGCATGGCAGGTTGCCAGTGTGCACCTGTGTGTGCGAGTGTGCACCTGGGCGGTGTGCATTTCTCTGTGTGTGCATGAGCATGGCGATGTGTGTGTGCACCTGTGAGCGCACGCACCCCGTGAGTAATGTTTGCCCAGACCCAGAGGCCTGCCTGGCACGTCACAAGCAAATATAATCGACAGCTCGCTGTGCTGCGGAGACATTTACAACCCAGCCGGACACAACATGCCTGGGGCTGCATGTAAACACAGGGAAGGAGAAGGGATGCTGGGGGGGCGGGGGGAGGGGGGAGAAGGGCAGGGGGGGGGTCATCAGCCCCTCTGGTGCCTTATTGTGTTAATGGCATAATACTTTTCTATTTGATGACAGCATCTGGGCTGTGGGGGGCCTGGAGCGAGCAGGGCTGGGGGCCAGTGAAGGGGCCCAGAGTGAGTTATGGAAAGTGGGGTGCACTCAGAGAGAACGGGGTGCAGCGAGCTCAGGGGGGCTGATTTGCTGGGGAAGGCGGTAGGAGCCAGCCAGTGATGAGACGGCCGGTTTGGGGGCAGGTGTTTCGTCGAGAGCCGTGCAGCCGTCTGTTGGGTCCGGTCCAGGGCTGCTGGGCTGTGGGTGCTGGGGGTAGCTCTGGGTAACATGTGGGTGGACCCATCATTGGAACAAGCCGGGCTTTGCCCCGTGGCTGCGGGCGCGGCCTGGGGCCAGGCGGGAGGGGTTGATGGAGCACTGGGGACATGGCTCCAGGGTCGGGCCAGTTCTTGTCACTCGCCCGTTAGTCCGAGGGTGGCAGGCGGAGGAGGGGCAGAGCGGATGCCCAAGATCTGGAGAGCATCTCGCCTGACGTGGGAGATGCGCCGGAGACTCGGTCGGCAACGCTGCATGGAGGCGGCTTCATGGTTTGGGCAGAGCCGGGGGGGCGTTCCTGGCGGGAGGGCGGCCAGTGCCGGGATGCAGTGTGCCGTGGGGCGGGCCCTGCTCCCAGAGCTGGGGGAGCTCCCCGCACTCGGTGCTAAGGCTCAGCGGTTTGTGTGTGTGGCTCTGTGTCGGCTGTGCTGGGGGCTGCCTGCGAGGCCCCCAGACGGGAGGCGAGGCCTGCGACAGACCTGTAGGGCTGCACGCCTCGGGCCGGGGGAACGTTTACACCCTTTGAGGCAGTTTCCCTGTCCAGACGTCTTGGGGCTCCTCACTTACGCAGGGGACTGGAGCAATGTATACAGGGGGGCTGAGAGCCACCCAGCCAAACTGCAAACACTGGCTCAGATGGGAACCCCTGCAAGCCGGGGGTGCGGCAGCCCCCCAGCCCCTATGGACTTATGGCTTCCTGCGCAGCTGAGCGTGACGGGGAGCAGATCTGGCAGGGAGCCAGGCCGAGCGTTTGGAGGCTTGAGTTCGCAGGAGGTTTTAGGGTTTGAGTCCTTTAGATCCGCCGGTTGGGTGCTCTCGCATGGCTCGGGGCCCGTCAGTGTGTCAGCCCCCGTCAGGGTCACCCTCTCCTGGGGTCAGTCCCTCGGCTTCACCGCCTCCTGGAGCCTTCAGCACCCCTGGGTCACGCCGGGAGCTCCCTGCCACGACTCCACCTGGATTGGACACCTGGGGAGACTTGCACCCCCAAGGGAGCCATGCGCCCCAAAGTCCTGACTCTGCAGTGACTCAGCTGGCGCTGGGACGGCAGGAGCGTTAGTAGATGTCTGGGCCAGGCCTTAGCTTAGCACAGAGAGTTACAGCAAAGTCCTTCCGGGTCAGACCTCACCCAGAGCCCTCTGACCCCCCACTCAGCCCAGCGCAGCAGAGCCCTGCTTCCAGCAGCCCTCGCAACAACCCCCAAGGGCTGCTCCTCCGTCTCTTGTTCCTGTGACCAGGCAAACGTGGGCCCCCGGCCATCCTCCTTCATCCTCACAGCTGGCTGGCTTCCTGCAGGGGGGGCCCCCTGCTCCTTAGTTGCTAGGTACAGAATGGCCAGGCCATTGTCTGGGTCCAGACCCCAGATGACAGTCACACCTGGGTCTCTGCAGAGCATAAACAACCCCCACCCCACGCCCAGTTAACCATGCAGCACAGAGGGGAAACTGAGGCACACACAGTCATCATACACAATATTCTCACTCTGTCAGGGTGTAACATTCTCCCTTAAGCATCGGCTGGGCTGGTGTTGGTTCCTGGGTAATGGAGGGTGTCACGGAGACCCCGGGCGATGTTCTGGAGGTGCTCCCTACGAAGCCGGGCAGGGCTCTGGGGGAGTCTCCTCTCTCGGAGCAGACTGTCCCCAGGGCAAGGAGCTCACACGGCTTCACCTTCCTGGGTCTGAGCTTGGAGCACCCAGCCTCCCCTGCCCCACCGTGCGCTTCCCACAGCGAGTCCACCTGGGCGGGGCTCCTGGGGCAGCCACAGGGCCCTGCCCCTCCCCCCACTTCTTGCAATTCCCCGTGACTCTCAGCCAGCCTGTAAAACAGCAGGTTTATTAGTGGACAGGAACACAGTCCAAGACAGGTCTTGCAGGTACAGAGAACAGGACCCCTCAGTCAGGTCCATCTTGGGGGGCAGGGAGCCCAGACCCCAGTTCTGGGCCTCTCTCCGTTTCCCCAGCCAGCTCCAAACTGAAACTCTCCAGCCCCTCCTCTGGCCTTTGTCTCGTTTCCTGGGCCTGGTCACATCCGCCTCCTCGGTCTCCGGTGACAGGTTGTGACGATGCGGTTCTGGCGGAACCCAACTGAGAGTGCCAACTCAGGACAAATTGCTCAAATAGGGCAGTTACAGCCCAAGGCTGGGGTTTTTTCCACCTCTAAGGCAAACCAAACCAGCCAGACTAGGAGGACTTCGGTCTCACCCCCCTGGCTAACCACAAGTCTCACAAGCAATCTCCTTAGACACTCCAGTTTCCCAGTATTACCACCAGTGCCACTCGTTATGGGGACAAATGGTTATAAAAACCGATACCCCAGTAAAAGAAAAAGGTTCTCCTGATCCCAAAGGACCAAGCCCCAGACCCAGGTCAATATACAAATCAGATCTTACCCACAAATCACGCTGCTGCCAATCCTTTAGAATCTAAAATCTAAAGGTTTATTCATAAAAGGAAAAAGATAGAGATGAGAGTTAGGATTGGTTAAATGGAATCAATTACATACAGTAATGGCAAAGTTCTTGGTTCAGGCTTGCAGCAGCGATGGAATAAACTGCAGGTTCAAATCAAGTCTCTGGAATACATCCCCCGCTGGGATGGGTCCTCAGTCCTTTGTTCAAAGCTTCAGCTTGTAGCAAAGTTCCTCCAGAGGTATGAAGCAGGATTGAAGACAAGATGGAGATGAGGCATCAGCCTTATATAGTCTTTTCCAGGTGTAAGAACACCTCTTTGTTCTTACTGTGGAAAATTACAGCAAAATGGAGTCTGGAGTCACATGGGCCAGTCCCTGCATACTTTGCTGAGTCACAAGGCTTATCTGCCTTCTCTCAATGGGTCCATTGTATAGCTGATGGTCCTTAATGGGCCATCAAGCAGGCTAGGCAGAGCTAATCTCAGCTTGTCTGGGATGTCACCCAGAAGCATAGCATAAGTTTGCCATACAGACAGTATAGAGCCAATATTCATAACTTCAACTACAAAACTGATACACACATATAGACAGCATAATCCTAACCAGTAAACCATAACCTTGTTCTAGACACCCCATTTGACCCCCTTTATACAAGATTTGGTGCCACTACAGGACCTTGGTTGCAACAATGATCTATATGGTCCCAGTTTATGTCAATAACATCACACAGGTGCAAATAGCTGGGCAGCCTCACCTCCCCCGAGGGCCTCAACAAACTCACCCCCCCAATTCCCACCCCTGCAGTATGGTGCACACAGGGAAACTGAGGCACACACCATCTTTGTATAGGACAGTAAGATGAATAAAACCCCACTTCGTCACAGAGGGGTCTGAAATCGAAGCACAGAAAGAAGAACCCCCCAGTGCTGTCATTGGTTGAGGCGTTGGCCCTGTGCCCATATTCACGGTGCTCACGGGGGTGTCCAGCTGCCTGGGCGGCCGGCCTGTCTCCATAGTGACGTGGCTCTTTGGAGGTGGTTTTATTACCAGGAGCTTGTTGGCCAACATTTACTAATTGTTATCGGGGTGGGGTGGGGTGTCCTGGACTGAACAGGGCATGGAGCAGCACGTGCTGAGGGCCGCCGAGGTGGCCCCACGCTGAGCACCCAGCCGCTGCCAAGGCTTGTGAGGGCTCCGGGTGGCCATAGGGGGGGACGGTAATTGGGAGCTTTTATTTGCTCCAGAGCCTGCTGGGAGCCTGGTGCTTTGGCAGGGCAGTGGGGGGGGGGCTCCGCTCGGAGACCATCAGGATGAACCCCCAATGGAGGCTCAAGAACATCTATTGGGGCCACCCACTCGAGGCCTTTCCCGCTGCGGGGTTATTCAACGCCATGAACCCCAGGAATGCTCTGGAGGCCTTATCAGAGGCACGTTTCTAGCGTCGGACAGTGGCGCGTCGGCAGAGCCGGACCAGACGCGTTCTCCAGAAACCTCAGTCTGGCAGCCAGGCCAGCGCCGTGAATTGGTGCCGAAAGCCCCAGAGAACGTCAGGGCTGCACTGTTGGAAAGTCGCAGGCACATTTGTCAACCCCACGGGCATCAAGCGCTCATCAAAGTGACTGTAACACGTTCAAAAGGTCCCATTCGTCTCCAGCACTAGCTTCTCGGTGGTTGCCTGTGTAACGCCGACGGAGCCCGGTCGTCGGCAGGCGGGAGCAAACCTGGGATCGCCGGAGCTTAGCACATGGGCCTCTACCGCACGAGGTCAAAGCCAGCTGGCTGTTAGCTACGGGTGCAGAGCAGACTCATTTTCTCTCTCTCTAAGTGGTCTCGGTGCCACTAGACGGGACAGAGCCCCACCCCAGGAGGTGTGGGGGGGTTACACATGCCCCCGGGGTCTAGCGTTGTGTATACCCAGGCGGCACGCACGCAGTCCAGTCACTCGGGGGTTAGGGTAACGGGAATTGGTTTCTAATCATGACTGGATTCAGGGCTGATAGTCAACACGTAGTTGGAGCTTTCCATTTGTTTTCTAAACGCTGAGGCCTGGTCAGGGCCGGCTCCAGGCACCAGCCTACCAAGCATGTGCTTGGGGCAGCACCTGGAGGGGGGCGGCGCTCGGGGAGAGCGGGGCTCTGGCCGGGCTCTCCGCCCTCCTCCCGGCACTCCAGCCGGTCGGGGAGAACGGGGCTGCGGCCGGGCTCGCCGCCCTCCCCTGCTGCGCTCCCCGCCGGGGGGGCGGCAGGAGGCTTTTTTGCCAGAGCTGGCCCTGGGCCTGGTGCTTTGACTCAAGCCCTTGTCTAGGGTCTCCTGAAGGTAGGTGCCCAGTGTGGCTTGTTTGGGCTCTGCCGTGTGCCTGGCTGTAGCTCGGGTGAGCTGGCATAGTCCCTGCACCTGTCCATACGCTCTCCGAGACATCTCCCTAGTCACTGTACCTGGCCAGCCGTGAAGGGCTGGACTCAGGGCGGCTCGGGGGGGGGCTTCCTGGGTGCTGTCCAGTTCCCCCAGGCAAGCTGGGCTGCTGGCACACGGGCTCAGAGGGGAATGCGGGGGGCTCTGACCGGTCGGGTCACTTGCCGTCTTTGGCTAGTAACCTCGAGAGGGGCAGTGGCCCAGAGGATAAGGGGACCCTGCCCAGGTGCCACCGGCAGCCCCAGGGAGAGCAGGCGCTGCAGGACGTGCCAGCCCAGAGACCCGGCGTGGCAGTACCCGGGGGCCCGCTGACTGGCCTGGAGCGGCCCCAGGACGTTGTCTGGGACCTGCACAGACTTCGGGCCTGTGGTGGCTCCAGCCTCTGACCCCGATTCCAGCCGGGCCCTGCCTCCAGCCCCAGCCTGACGTTGACTCCAACTCTTCCTCATTGAACCTCCAACCCCTGCTCCCTGTGCCGCCAGCCCACCTGCACCCCGGCCCCTTACAGGGGAATCGGCCGGGCCCAGGCTGCACTGGGGCCTGCGGCGAGTGAGTGGCTGGGGCTGGTGGGCACGTGCAGGGGCGGGGTCCTGCCATACTCGTAACAAGACCCTGTGGCCGCACTCGGGCCAGGTCATGCTTGGCGTTGTCCCACAAGGCCTATTGAAACAGCCTCGTTCCACTGCGTGTCTGACGCGAGCCAGTGGACGCAGTGCATGGGAAGAGGCTGTGCATGGGCGGGGCCAGTGCCCCCTACAGAGCCCCCTGCCCCACAGCACCCCCTGCTGAGTCCCCACCCGTCTCCCTGCCCCACAGCACCCCCTGCTGAGCCCCCACCCCTCTCCCTGCCCCACAGCACCCCCTGCTGAGTCCCCACCCCTCTCCCTGACCCACAGCACCCCCTAGTGCTGCCCTGGGGCCAGCCCTGATGCCAGGGGAGAACACCCCCTGCTGAGCCCCGCTCCCTGCAGCACAGGTCCCCAGCATGGCTGTGGGGCCTTAGGGTCAGTGGTGACTGCCAGGGACGCCCCCTAATGGCTTCCAACATCTCCACTGCTCCCTGCAGCCCCTGGCTCTCCGTGGGATTCCCATGTAATGACTGGGGCAGCCTCGTGCTGCTGAGCGTGTGTCACAGAATCAGAGACTATCAGGGTTGGAAGGGACCTCAGGAGGTATCTAGTCCAACCCCTGCTCAAAGCAGGACCAATTCCCAACTAAATCATCCCAGCCAGGGCTTTGTCAAGCCGGGCATTAAAAACCTCTAAGGAAGGAGATTCCACCACCTCCCTAGGTAACCCATTCCAGTGCTTCACCAGCCTCCTAGTGAATAAGTTTTTCCTAATATCCAACCTGGACTTCCCCCACTGCAACTTGAGACCATTGCTCCTTGTTCTGTCATCTGCCACCACTGAGACCAGCCGAGCTCCATCCTCTTTGGAACCCCCCTTCAGGTAGTTGAAAGCAGCTATCAAATCCCCCCTCATTCTTCTCTTCTGCAGACTAAACAATCCCAGTTTCCTCAGCCTCTCCTCATAACTCATGTGCTCCAGCTCCCTAATAATTTTTGTTGCCCTCCGCTGGACTCTTTCCAATTTTTCCACATCCTTCTTGTAGTGTGGGGCCCAGAACTGGACACCATGCTCCAGATGAGGCCTCACCAATGTCGAATAAAGGGGAACGATCACGTTCCTCGATCTGCTGGCAATGCCCCTACTTATACAGCCCAAAATGCTGTTAGCCTTCTTGGCAACAAGAGCACACTGTTGACTCATATCCAGCTTCTCGTCCGCTGTGACCCCTAGGTCCTTTTCTGCAGAACTGCTGCCTAGCCATTCGGTCCCTAGTCTGTAGCAGTGCATGGGATTCTTCCGTCCTAAGTGCAGGACTCTGCACTTGTCCTTGTTGAACCTCATCAGATTTCTTTTGGCCCAATCCTCTAATTTGTCTAGGTCCCTCTGTATCCTGTCCCTACCCTCCAGCGTATCTACCACTCCTCCCAGTTTAGTGTCATCTGCAAACTTGCTGAGGGTGCAGTCCATGCCATCCTCCAGATCATTAATGAAGATATTGAACAAAACCGCCCCCAGGACCAACCCCCTGGGGCACTCCACTTGAAACCGGCTGCCAACTAGACATGGAGCCGTTGATCACTACCCGTTGAGCCCGATGATCTAGCCAGCTTTCTAGCCACCTTACAGTCCATTCATCCAGCCCATACTTCTTTAACTTGCTGGCAAGAATACTGTGGGAGACTGTATCAAAAGCTTTGCTAAAGTCAAGGAATAACATATCCACTGCTTTCCCCTCATCCACAGACCCAGTTATCTCGGCATAGAAGGCAATTAGGTTAGTGAGGCATGACTTGCCCTTGGTGAATCCATGCTGACTGTTCCTGATCACTTTCCTCTCCTCTAAGTGCTTCATAATTGATTCCTTGAGGACCTGCTCCATGATTTTTCCAGGGACTGAGGTGAGGCTGACTGGCCTGTAGTTCTCCGGATCCTCCTTCCTCCCTTTTTTAAAGATGGGCACTACATTAGCCTTTTTCCAGTCATCCGGGACCTCCCCCAGTCACCATGAGTTTTCAAATATAGTGGCCAATGGTTCTGCAATCACATCCGCCAACTCCTTTAGCATCCTCAGATGCAGCGCCTCCGGCCCCATGGACTTGTGCTCGTCCAGCTTTTCTAAATAGTCCTGAACCACTTCTTTCTCCACAGAGGGCTCGTCACCTCCTCCCCATGCTGTGCTGCCCAGTGCAGGTCTGGGAGCTGACCTTCTTTGTGAAGACAAAGGTAAAAAACCCATTGAGTACAGGGCTGGCTCCAGGTACCAGCCCACCAAGCATGTGCTTGGGGCGGCGCCTGGAGGGGGGCGGCGCGGCACGGCGCTCCGGCCCGAGAGCGGGGCCGCGACTGGGCTCGCCACTCTCCCCCCGGTGCTCCGGACGGTCGGGGAGAGCAGAGAGCCGCGGCGGGCTCGCCGCCCTCCCTCCGGCATCTGGCCGCCAGGGGCTTGCCACCCTCCCCCCGGCATTCTGGCCGGTCAGGGATTGTGGGCCCGTTGCTGAGCTCGGCACCCTCCCCTGCCGCACTGGGGGGGAGGGGAGGGGGGGGAGAGGGCAGCGGGTGGCTTTTTTGCCTAGGGTGGCAAAAAAGCCAGAGCCGGCCCTGATGGAGTACATTAGCTTTTTCCACATCCTCGGTCACTAGGTTGCCTCCCTCATTCAGTAAGGGGCCCACACTTTCCTTGACTTTCTTCTTGTTGCTAAAATACCTGAAGAAACCCTTCTTGTTACTCTTAACATCTCTTGCTAGCTGCAACTCCAAGTGTGATTTGGCCTTCCTGATTTCACTCCTGCAGGCCTGAGCACACAGGTGGCGGGGCGAGGGGAAGGCTGGCTCAGGGGCTAGGATCCAGACCTAAGACATGGTAGATGCTCCTCCATGACTCCTGTGACTGTGGGCCAGTCGCTGTGCCTCAGTTCCTGTTGCGGAGTGTGGGGGAGTTAGGGCCCTGCACCCCTCTTCCCGAGATTCACTGCGACTCTCAACCAGCCAGTAAAGCAGAAGGCTTATTTAAGGACAGGAACACAGTCTCAAGCAGAGCGTGTAGGTACGACCAGACCCCCTTGTGACGAACTGGGCCTGTTCTCACGGTGGTCTGTGAATGCTGACAGGGGAGTGTTCTGGGATAGTCTGCATTGCAGGATGGGATCTGCCCGAGGGCGCCCGAGGGCGCATACCTGAGTGTGTAACATGAGAACCCAGGAAGGGGTTGAAGGGGAGGCGACTCCTTAGCCCGGGAAACTGAACAAAGGCTGTGGGAGGGGTCGCTGAAAGGAGAGGGCTGAAAGCAGGCAGGGAGAGAGGGCTGGGGGGCAGAGATGGCTCTGACCTCCCAAGGGGGGCTGGGCTGGAATGCCCGGGGACCCCAAGATGGACCTAACTGAGGGGGTCCCTGTTGTCTGTGCCTGCAAGACCTGTCTTGGACTGTATTCCTGTCATCCAAATAAACCTTCTGCTTTACTGGCTGGCTGAGAGTCATGGTGAATCGCAGGAAGCCAGGGGTGCAGGGCCCTGAGTCCCCCAATACTCCGTGACAACTGGTGGCAGCGGCGGGATCTACTGCACCCCGTGGACGGCGCTTCCTGCAGTAAGTGACTGGGGAGCAGTAAAACGAAGGGGGATTGACGGGGACCAGGCGTGCTGAAGAGTGAGAGAGAGACGGTTATTACCCCTGGGAGTGTGTGACCAGCGAGAAGGACTTTTGCAGTAACAGGGTCCCCCGGGGGGATCGCAGCGAGTGGTCCCAGGGGCGGAGGAGTCTGCAGCTCGACCCTGGCAGAGAGGTGGTGACCTCGAGAAGGGCTGGCACACTAGGGGGCCCCCTGGGAACTGTGGGGAGCTGTGAGCACACAGGCCGGTGAGTGGCCAGCAGGAAGATGTATGCCAAGCGGCTTAAGAGCGACCTGGTGGAGCTATGCAAGCAGAGGCGGCTGCGCATTGGGAGGCTCACCAAAGAACAGCTAATTGCCCAGCTGGAGGCGGAAGATCGCGCGAATGAACTGATCCCTGTGTCTCAGGGAAGCAGCCTGGCAAACGCAGCGCAGGCACCAGTGTCTGTCCCAGCTGGGAGTGGTCAGCCGGCTGCTGAGGGCTTCCCGAGACCCCTCCTTCCTATGCCTAGGAGAAGGGTGGGGAGGAGCCCAGCAAATACCGAAGGCGCCGTGAACCCCCCGGCCAGCAGGGGGTCCCCCCGGCGAAGCCCACCGGCCAGCAGAGGATCCTCCCGGCGGCGTTCGGCATCCGGGGAGCGGAATTGGCTGGAATGGGAGAAAGAGCTAAAACTGAGAGAGCTGGAGGATCGTGAACAACAGAGACAGCATGAACGGGAGGAGAAAGAGAGACAGAGACAGCATGAACGGGAGGAGAAAGAGAGACAGCATCAGCGTGAACGGGAGGAGAAAGAGAGACAGCATCAGCGTGAAGAGAGACAGCATCAGCGTGAACGGGAGGAGAAAGAGAGACAGCATCAGTGTGAAGAGAGACAGCGTCAGCAGGAACGGGAGGAGAATGAGAGACAGAGACAGGAGAATGAGAGACAGCGTCAGCATGACCTGGAACTGGCGAGATTGAAGGGCAGCGAACCCCCGGCTGCGGTGAGTGAGGGGGGACCCAGGACTGCACGGAGCTTTGATAAGTGCATCATGGCCCCATACAAGGAGGGGGAGGACATGGATGACTTCCTGGAGGCCTTTGAGACGGCCTGCGAGCTGCACCGTGTGGACCCCGCGGACAGACTCCGGGTCCTTACCCCCTTACTGGACCCCAAATCCGTGGCATTGTACCGCCAACTGGGAGAGGCAGAGAAAGGGGACTACGAACTATTCAAAAGGGCCCTGCTACGAGAGTTTGGGCTGACTCCTGAGATGTACCGGGAAAGGTTCCGGAGTCAAGATAAAACCCCTGAGATCTCATATCTGCAACTAGCCGCCCGCATGGAGAGATACGCCAGCAAGTGGGCTGGTGGGGCCCAGACGAAGGAAGACCTGATTAAACTGCTGGTACTGGAGCAACTGTATGACCGGTGCCCATCCGACCTGAGGCTGTGGTTGGTGGACAGAAAGCCAGAGAACCCGCGACACGCCGGGCAGCTGGCTGATGAGTTTGTAAAGAGCCGGTCAGGAGATAAAAGGGAGGAGTCCCAAAGGAACAGTCCCACCACAACACAGAGAGAGAGTCACCATGGGACCTCCCCATGGGAAAATACAGAAAAAACCCATCAGAGGGGAGCATCCGGCATCAGGACCATCCGACCTACTCAAGGGGACCCATGGGACATGGGCTGCTACCACTGTGGCCAAAAGGGCCACATACGGGCCCAGTGCCCTAGGCTCAGGGACAGACTGAGCAGACCGAACCCACAGAGGGTTAACTGGGTAGAGACCCAGCCCGGCGAAAGGCAGCATTCCCAGGGAAGAGGGGCTGGCAGAGTACCACCTGCTAAGGAGGGAGGAGAGCTCCAGGCCAGCTCCTCTAGGGGGCTGGATGCTCCAGACTCAGGGTTTTTGGTTTATATGGTAGGCGCGGGGCTGTCCCTCCGGAGAGAGTACCTTGTTCCCCTGGAGGTGGATGGGAGGAAGGTCAATGGATACTGGGATACGGGCGCAGAGGTGACGCTGGCCCGGCCCGAGGTGGTGGCCCCAGATCAGGTGGTGCCCAACACCTACCTGACCCTGACGGGGGTGGGCGGAACACCAGTCAAAGTACCCGTGGCAAGGGTACACCTGAAGTGGGGGGCCAAGGAGGGCCCCAAGGATGTGGGGGTACACCCGTATTTGCCCACTGAGGTATTGATGGGGGGGGACCTGGAGAACTGGCCAAGCAACCCCCAAAAGGCACTGGTTGTGACCCGCAGTCAGAGCCGGCGAGGGGCACTGCGCCCTGGCCTTGGGGGGGGTGCCTTGCCTGAGGCGCAGGACCCTAACCTGGTGGGGAGGGAACGCCCAGGGACACGGCTCAGGGAGGCTGCAGCTTCAGGCCCAGCGGGCGAGGAAGAGCAGGTGGCCATCCCTGTCCCAGCTGCTGAGTTCCAGGCCGAGTTACAGAGAGACCCCTCCTTGCGGAAAATAAGGGACCTAGCCGACCTCAATGCGGTACAGACCATGGGACGAGGTGGCCGGAAAAGGTTCCTGTGGGAGAAGGAGTTCCTGTACCGAGAATGGGCTCCCCCAGGGGAAATGAAGTCAGGGGGGATCAGGAGGCAGCTGGTGGTACCCCAGAAGTATCGCCGCCAGCTGCTGTGCCGGGCCCATGACATTCCCCTCGCAGGGCACCAGGGAACCTGGCGTACCCAGCAGAGGCTGCTACGGAGCTTTTACTGGCCTGGGGTCTTTGTTACTGTCCGACAGTACTGCGGATCCTGTGACCCCTGTCAGAGGGGGAGGAAGGCCTGGGACAAGGGGAAAACAGCTTTAGGACCCTTGCCCAGCATAAAGGATCCTTTCCAGAGGGTGGCCAAGGTTAAAAGGGCGGCTCTGAACCAAGAGAGCCCAAAGCACAGACCTCCAGACTGGAGCGCTGGGAGAAGACCACAGCCCAGTTGGAACCCCAGAGGTATGGGGGTGGGAAAAGGGCGCAGGCCGCATAAACCTTCCCACATGCGAACTGCGAGTGCCATCAAGCACCCCCGACCTAAGGGGGGGCGTGAAACTGGAGGGGCCTGGTGTAATTCTCACCAAGGAATGGGAGGGATGCGGGGGCATCCATGGGAACGGGGGTAGGTTCGAACTTCCCCGGGTCACTGGCTAAAGTGACCCTGCTCAGTTCGGTCTCGAAGGGGGGAGAGATGTGACGAACTGGGCCTGTTCTCACGGTGGTCTGTGAATGCTGACAGGGGAGTGTTCTGGGATAGTCTGCATTGCAGGATGGGATCTGCCCGAGGGCGCCCGAGGGCGCATACCTGAGTGTGTAACATGAGAACCCAGGAAGGGGTTGAAGGGGAGGCGACTCCTTAGCCCGGGAAACTGAACAAAGGCTGTGGGAGGGGTCGCTGAAAGGAGAGGGCTGAAAGCAGGCAGGGAGAGAGGGCTGGGGGGCAGAGATGGCTCTGACCTCCCAAGGGGGGCTGGGCTGGAATGCCCGGGGACCCCAAGATGGACCTAACTGAGGGGGTCCCTGTTGTCTGTGCCTGCAAGACCTGTCTTGGACTGTATTCCTGTCATCCAAATAAACCTTCTGCTTTACTGGCTGGCTGAGAGTCATGGTGAATCGCAGGAAGCCGGGGGTGCAGGGCCCTGAGTCCCCCAATACTCCGTGACACCCCTCAATTAGGTCCCTCTGGGAGGTTCAGGGAGCTTAGACCCCAGCTTGGGGTTCCCTGCGTTGCACCACCCAGCCCCAACCGAAACTAAACTCCCAACTCCTCCCGCTGCTCCTCTCCTTTGTTCAGTCTCCCGGGCAGAAGGTGTTAATTCTCCCCACCCCCGTTCCTGGCTCAGGTTACAGCTCAGGTAGCTTCCTTCAAGGGAAGTCCCACATCCCCACTGCAACCCCCCTGCAACATTCCCAGGTCAAATCTGCCCTGCTCCCTGCTCCGTCACATCTCTCCCCCCTTCGAGACTGAACTGAGCGGGGTCACTCTGACCAGTGACCTGGGGAAGTTCAGGGCTCCCTCTCCAGGACAATGCGTCCGCTATCAGGTTGTCACGTCCCTTCACATGGACCACGTCCATGTCATAATCCTGCAGGAGCAGGCTCCATCTCAGGAGCTTGGCGTTGGCTCCTTTCATCTGGTGCAGCCAGGTCAGGGGAGAGTGGTCGGTGTGCACGGTGAAGTGACGCCCAAAGAGATATGGCTCTAGTTTCTTGAGGGCCCACACCATGGCCAGGCATTCCTTCTCGATGGCCGCATAGTTCTGCTCCCGGGGTAGCAACTTCTTGCTCAGGTACACGATGGGGTGTCTCTCCCCCTTTTCATCCTCCTGCATTAACACTGCCCCCAGTCCTGTGTCTGAGGCGTCGGTGAACACCATAAAGGGCTTGTCAAAGTCTGGGTTTGCCAGAACTGGGCCACTGACCAGAGCCTCCTTCAGCGCCCGGAGAGCCTCCTGGCACTCCTCGGTCCAGACCACTTTGTCTGGCTTCCCCTTCTTGCACAGCTCAGTGATGAGGGCGGCTATGGCGCTAAAGTGGGGCACGAACCTCCGATAGTACCCTGCCATCCCAATAAAGGCTTGGACCTGCTTTTTGGTTTGAGAAGCGGGCCAGTCTCTGATCACCTCCACTTTGGCTGGTTCCGGCTTTAGGCAGCCGCTTCCCACCCGGTGGCCTAGGTAGGATACCTCAGCCATCCCCACCTTGCACTTCTCCGGTTTTACGGTCAGCCCAGCCTTCTGGAGTCGGTCCAGCACTTGTCTAACCTGGGATATGTGGTCCTCCCAGGTCTGGCTAAAGACACAGATGTCATCGATATACGCCACGGCAAAACTCTCCATCCCCCTCAGTAGCTGATCCACCAGGCGCTGGAAGGTGGCCGGCGCTCCCTTGAGGCCGAAGGGCAGGGTCAGGAACTCATAGAGCCCCAGAGGGGTGACAAAGGCCGATTTCAGCCTGGCATCTGCATCCAGCGGCACTTGCCAATAGCCCTTTGTAAGATCCATGGTGGTAAGGTACCGAGCACCTCCCAGCTTGTCTAGGAGCTCGTCCGGCCTGGGCATGGGGTAGGCATCGGCTACAGTGATGGCATTGAGCTTCCGATAGTCCACACAGAACCGGATCGACCCGTCCTTTTTGGGGACCAGCACCACCAGCGAGGCCCAAGGGCTGGAAGACGGCTGGATCACCCCCAAAGCCAGCATGTCATTGACCTCTCTTTCCAGGTCCTGAGCAGTTTTCCCTGTGGCTCGGAAGGGGGAGCATTTTATAGGCGGGTGCGATCCTGTCTGCACCCGGTGGACAGTCAGATTAGTGCGTCCAGGCTGGTTGGAAAACAGCTGCTGGTACAGATGCAGCACCCCTCCGATCTCAGCTCGCTGGGCAGGGGTTAGCCGATCAGAGAGGGGAATTGCTTCCAGGGGGAAGCCAACTCTTGTCCCAGGGAATAGATCTACTAAAGGGTCATCTCCCTGCCCCTCCCACTGTCCACACACGGCCAACACCATATTCCCCCTGTCATAATATGGCTTCATCATATTCACATGGTACACCCGGTGGTGGTGTGCCCGGTTCGACAGCTCCACCACATAGTTTACCTCGTTTAGTTGCTTGACAACCTTGAAGGGCCCTTCCCAGGCGGCCTGGAGTTTGTTTTTCCTCACGGGGATGAGGACCATCACCTGATCCCCAGTGGCGAAGGCGCGGGCCCGTGCTGTGCGGTCATACCAGACCTTCTGCTTCCTCTGGGCTCTGGCCAGATTCTCCCTGGCCAGACCCATGAGCTCGGCAAGTCGTTCCTGGAAGGTCAGGACATACTCCACCACCGACTCTCCGTCAGGAGTGGCCTTCCCCTCCCATTCGTCTCTCATCAGGTCCAGGGGCCCCCTTACCCGCCTTCCATATAGCAGTTCGAAAGGCGAAAACCCGGTAGACTCCTGGGGTACCTCCCTGTACGCAAACAGCAGGTGAGGTAAGTACTTGTCCCAGTCCTGCGGGTGCTGATTCATAAATGTTTTCAGCATCATTTTTAGCGTCCCATTGAACCTCTCCACCAGCCCGTTGGATTGGGGGTGATATGCTGAGGCCCAGTTGTGCCGGACCCCACATCTCTCCCACAAGCACCGGAGTAGGGCCGACATGAAGTTGGACCCTTGGTCCGTCAAGACTTCCTTGGGGAACCCCACTCGGCTGAAAATGGTCAGCAGCGCATCCGCCACAGTGTCTGCTTCAATGGACGATAAGGGCACTGCCTCGGGGTAGCGGGTGGCGAAATCTACCACCACCAGGATGTATTTCTTCCCAGACCGGGTCGTCTTGCTGAGAGGTCCCACTATGTCCATGGCCACCTTCTGGAAAGGCTCCTCTATGATGGGCAAAGGTCTCAATGCTGCCTTCCCCTTGTCCCGGGCCTTCCCCACCCTCTGGCAGGGGTCACAGGATCGGCAGTACTGCCGGACGTTGGTGAAGACCCCGGGCCAGTAAAAGTTCTGTAGCAGCCTCTGCCTGGTGCGCCGGATCCCCTGGTGCCCTGCGAGAGGGATGTCATGGGCCAGGTACAGTAGCTTGTGGCGAAACTTCTGGGGAACCACCAGCTGCCTCCTGATCCCCCACGACTCCACTTCCCCCGGGGGAGCCCACTCTCGGTACAGGAACCCCTTCTCCCACAGGAACCTCTCCTTGCATCCTCTCCTCATGGTCTGTACCACACTGAGGTCAGCCAGGCCCCTTAGCTTCCGCAGGGAGGGGTCCTTCTGCAACTCGGCCTGGAACTCGGCGGCTGGGGAAGGGATGGGGACCTGCTCCCTCTCGTCGGCTGGGTCGGAAGCCCCAGCCACCCCGCGGCCTGTCCTTGGGTGTTCCCTCCCCACCCGGGAAGGGTTCGGTGCCTCCGGTGGGACATCCTTCCCAAGGTCAGGGCGTAGTGCCCCTCGCCGGCTCTGGCTACGGGTCACGACTAAGGCGGTCTGGGGGCTGCTTGGCCAGTCCTCTAGGTCCCCCCCCATCAACACCTCAGTGGGCAAATGGTGGTGCACTCCCACGTCCTTGGGGCCCTCCTTGGCCCCCCATTTCAGGTGTACCCTCGCTACGGGAACCTTGAATGGGGTCCCGCCCACCCCGGTCAGGGTCAGGAAGGTGTTGGGCACCACCCGATCTGGGGCCACCACCTCGGGCCGGGCCAGTGTCACCTCTGCGCCCGTGTCCCAGTATCCATAAACTTTCTTCCCATCCACCTCCAGGGGAACAAGGCACTTGCTCCGCAGGGACAGCCCTGCGCCAACCCTGTAAACGGAGAACTTTGAATCCGGAGCATCTGGCCCCCCAGAGAAGCTGGCCGGGGGCCCTTCTCTCTCTTGAGCAGTTGATAAGCTGCCAGCCCCTCTTGCGTGGGAAGCCTGCCCCTCGTCCGTCTGGGCCTCTACCAAGTTAACCCGGTGCGGGTTCGGTCTGCTCAGTCTGTCCTTGAGCTTGGGGCACTGGGCCCGAACGTGGCCTCTTCGGCCGCAGTAATAGCAGCTCAGGTCCCGTGGGTCCCCTCGAGCTGGTCGGTTGTCCCTGATGCTGGGCATTCCCCGTGGGAGGGGATTCCCCATATTCCCCCTTTGGGAGGTCCCAGGGTGACTCTCTCTCTGCATCGCGGCGGGCCTGTTCCTTTGGGGCTCCTCCCTGCCACCCCCTGACCGGCTCTTTACAAACTCATCAGCCAGCTGCCCGGCGTGTCGCGGGTTCTCTGGCTTTCTGTCCACCAACCACAGCCTCAGGTCGGATGGGCACCGCTCATACAGTTGCTCCAGTACCAGCAGTTTAATCAGGTCCTCCTTCGTCTGGGCCCCACCAGCCCACTTGCTGGCGTATCTTTCCATGCGGACGGCTAGTTGCAGATATGAGATCTCAGGGGTTTTATCCTGACTCCGGAACCTTTCCCGGTACATCTCAGGAGTCAGCCCAAACTCTCGTAGCAGGGCCTTTTTGAATAGTTCGTAGTCCCCTTTCTCTGCCTCTCCCAGTTGGCGGTACAATGCCACGGCTTTGGGGTCCAGTAAGGGGGTAAGGACCCGGAGTCTGTCCGCGGGATCAACCCGGTGCAGCTCGCAGGCCGTCTCAAAGGCCTCCAGGAAGTCATCCATGTCCTCCCCCTCCTTGTATGGGGCCATGATGCACTTATCAAAGCTCCGTGCAGTCCTGGGTCCCCCCTCACTCACCGCAGCCGGGGGTTCGCTGCCCTTCAATCTCGCCAGTTCCAGGTCATGCTGACACTGTCTCTCTTCATGCTGTCTCTGTCTCTCTTTCTCCTCCCGTTCATGCTGTCTCTGTTGTTCACGATCCTCCAGCTCTCTCAGTTTTAGCTCTTTCTCCCATTCCAGCCAATTCCGCTCCACGGATGCCGAACGTCGCCGGGAGGATCCTCTGCTGGCCGGCGAGCTTAGCCGGGAGGGTCCCCTGCTGGCCGGGGGGGCCACGGCGCCTTCGGTATTTGCTGGGCTCCTCCCCACCCTTCCCCTAGGCATAGGAAGGAGGGGTCTTGGGAAGCCCTCAGCAGCCGGCTGACCACTCCCAGCTGGGACAGACACTGGTGCCTGCGCTGCATTTGCTAGGCTGCTTCCCTGAGACACAGGGATCAGTTCATTCGCGCGATCTTCCGCCTCCAGCCGGGCAATGAGCTGTTCTTTGGTGAGCCTCCCAATGCGCAGCCGCCTCTGCTTGCACAGCTCCACCAGGTCGCTCTTAAGCCGCTTGGCATACATCTTCCTGCTGGCCACTCACCGGCCTGTGTGCTCACAGCTCCCCACAGTTCCCAGGGGGACCCCTAGTGTGCCAGCCCTTCTCGAGGTCACCGCCTCTCTGCCAGGGTCGAGCTGCAGACTCCTCCGCCCCTGGGACCACTCGCTGCGATCCCCCCGGGGGACCCTGTTACTGCAAAAGTCCTTCTCGCTGGTCACACACTCCCAGGGGTAATAACCGTCTCTCTCCCACTCTTCAGCAGGCCTGGTCCCCGTCAATCCCCCTTCGTTTTACTGCTCCCCAGTCACTTACTGCAGGAAGCGCCGTCCACGGGGTGCAGTAGATCCCGCCGCTGCCACCAGTTGTTGCGGAGTGTGGGGGAGTTAGGGCCCTGCACCCCTCTTCCCGAGATTCACTGCGACTCTCAACCAGCCAGTAAAGCAGAAGGATTATTTAAGGACAGGAACACCGTCTCAAGCAGAGCGTGTAGGTACGACCAGACCCCCTCAATTAGGTCCCTCTGGGAGGTTCAGGGAGCTTAGACCCCAGCTTGGGGTTCCCTGCGTTGCACCACCCAGCCCCAACCAAAACTAAACTCCCAACTCCTCCCGCTGCTCCTCTCCTTTGTTCAGTCTCCCGGGCAGAAGGTGTTAATTCTCCCCACCCCCGTTCCTGGCTCAGGTTACAGCTCAGGTAGCTTCCTTCAAGGGAAGTCCCACATCCCCACTGCAACCCCCCTGCAACATTCCCAGGTCAAATCTGCCCTGCTCCCTGCTCCGTCACAGTTCCCTTCCTGCGGAAGGGTTCGGGCGGTGCGTGAGGACACGGGGGCTCTGTGAGGATTAGAGTCACATGTGGGGCCAGGTTTGCAGGGGAGCTCGGCGGGGTGGAGTGCAAACACTGCAGGGACCCAGGGACTTCCTTCTGGATGGGGGACCAATATGAGGTACCTGAGGAGCCCCCAGCTCCCCCTGCCCCCCAGGTGCAATAAGAACACATGCCCAGGGCACAGCTCCAGCAGGGAATGGACAGAGGTGCATTGTGCTCCCCCCCAGCCCCTCCAGCACGTTTGGGGGGAGGAGGGAAATCTGCTGCTCCCAGTCCTAGGCTGGCGCCCAAGTCAGCTCACAGCTTCTCTGTGGGGCGGGGCGAGGAGGCAGGTGCCCGTGGTGTCCAGCCCCACACTGAGCAGCATTCTGGTCAGCAGCTCCGGTGCCCCACAGGGGCTCAGGCTGCACCAGGCTCTGGGTCAGGGCTGGGGGCCGGAGCGTAGAAGCAAAGCAGGGTTAGGGCCCATGGTGACGGGCACCATAGCTGGTGAGCAGTGGGGGCCCCTGCCTGCTCCCTCACCCCTGCGTTGTGGCACAGGTGTCGGGGATGGGACTGTTGATGGGGCCCAGGGCCCCAAGGGGGTGGTGACAGCTGGCTCGGTGCCCTGTGAGCACCCACGGCCCTGGGCAGGACACAGTCCGGCAACCCCCCACCCCACCCAGCAGGCAGCCCCTGAATTCATACACAGCCCCGCCCGCAGAGGGACGCCTTGCCCCGGCCAGCTGGGGGTGCCAGGGGCCTGCGTGTGGCCAGCCCACGGGGGTCTGGAGCACTGCCCTGACAGGCCCCCTCGGCAGGGAGCGGAGCCGGGGTGGGGGGATTTACACAGGGGGGCTTGGAAGGGACACCACACCCCAGCCTGCCCCCCCAAGTGACTAGGAGGGGACCCCCTTTTCCTGCCCTGTCCCCAGCGTGACTCGGTGAATCCTGAGTGCCTCCGCCTCAGGGCTGGTGAGGTGGAGCTGGGCCCGAGGCCAAGGTGATGGGCGCCAGACCAGCCTGTCCCTGCCTTGGGGCTGCTCGCAGGGTGCACGGCCCTTCCAGCCGCCCCAGCTACTCATGGAAGGGGCCGCAGCCCCTGACCTGCCCCCAGGATCCTGCCCCCCTTCCCTGGGGCTGGCCGGGGGCTCAAACAATCCACGAAGCACTCAAAGCTGAGCCGGAACCTCCTGGGGCAGGGCTGGCTCGGTTTGCACGTGGGGGGCTGGTGCCGCACCCCGCAGCAGCCATCGCTGCTCCCAGCCCCGCGAATGGGGGTCCTGGGCCCCAAGTCCCAGCAGCTGCTGCAGCCGCACGGCCCACTGGCACCACCCCCACCGGCTGCAGAACTGCGAAAGTGTGTGGGGCAAGTGCCTGCTAGCCCAGCCCCCACTCCTCCTACCCTGCTAGCCCAGCCCCCGCTAGCCCAGCCCTGGCCCCACTCCTCCTACCCTGCCGCCCCTGCTAGCCCAACCCTGCCCCCACTCCTCCTGCCCATCCCCCACTAGCCCAATCCCTCCTGCCCTGTCCTACCCCCACCCCACCTGCCCTGCACCCTCTAGCCCAGCCCCACCCTATCCCCACCCCGGCTGATGCCTAGAGCCCTGTGGAAATGGGCACCGTGGCTCTGCAGGGCTCTCTCTCTGCCCCCCACACCCTCAGGGATGGCACTCTGCTGCCCGACTCAGGCCTGGCCCGCTGCTGCAAGCGAGGGCATTTCACTGCAATTCCAGGTGGGCAGAGGCCCAGGGCAGCACCCCCCATGGGGCAGCCAGGCCCAGCACCCCACACACGGGCCCCACAGCCCCGGGCAGAGTTCAGTAGAATTTAATGACTCAAGACAAACACCAACTTTATACAAAGTGAGGGGGAGCAGCGGCTGGCGGGAGGGGGCAGCGGCTCCGCCCAGGGAGAATCGGGGGAGACAGCAGCAGTCGGGGGCCAAGGGCCAGAGAACAAGATTCCAGAGAACGCGCCAATGCACCGGAGAATGGGGAGGGGGCCCACGCCCCGGGGAGGGGCTGCTGGCTCAGGGCCAGGGCCTGTGCCCAGCCGCTGGCTCTAGCGCCCGTTCACAGAGGCACCTGCCTCCCTCTCCGCCGGCCCAGCCTGAGCGGCAGAATGCTGAACAGAGCCGGGCTGCGACCCCCCGTGCCAGGCTCCCACTGCTGCATGGGCACCACGGGGATGCTGGCAACAGCAATACAAGGAGCGGGCAACGCCACCCTAGGCAGGCCCTGCCTGGGCCCCTGGCCAGCAGCCCAGCCCCTGGGCCCAGGCTACCCCACACCCACCCCAACTACCATGGCAGGGACCTGCCAGGCCCTGGGGGCAGGGAGGAACCCCAGCCCCAGCCCTGCAAAGGAGCAGCAGGTTCTGTCCCTATTTGGGCCACAGGCTGATGGAGGGTTGGGGCCAGGTGAGCCCCAGCGAGCTGCCCCAGGCCCCCACAGTCCATGCAGCCCTGGGCTCTCCTAGCCCTGCCTGGCAGCCAATGAAACCGTTACCCAGCAGGGCAGCGTGCAGGGGCTGAGAGGAAAGTGCTTTGAAGGGCCAGGCAGGGACCCCCAGCAAAGGGCAGGATAGGGGAAGCCACAGAACCGGCCTTTGCACATCCACCCCCGCCAGCAGCCAGCTACGTCTCAGTCGACTTCCTCCATGTTGCTGTAGGAGGGGGCGGGGCACTCTGCGGGGCCGACAAAGCGATCCGGGAGCCCGGCAGGGGACAACGGGGGGCCTCCTTCGGGGGCGACGCTGGAGCCGAACGACATGGGGTTCATGCCCTGCAAACAGAACAAGGAGGTCAGCAGGGGCAGCCCTCCCTTCACGCCCATGGTGCACGGCCAGGCCCAGACGAGCTCCTATCCTCCCCCCACCCCTCCGGGCAGCAGTGTTACTGAGCAGGGTGAGGGCCCCAGCAGAGAGAGAGAGAGAGAGTGTGAGTGAGTGAGTGTACACCCCCCCCCCCCCCCCGTAGACGGCAGGCCGGGGCAGCAAGCCCTGAGTGCCGACAGCAGCCGCCTCGCGCCGCAGCAGGCGTCCCAAGAACATGGCAAGGAGGCAGCAGCAACGCCGAGGGCCCCAGAGCCAGCAGCACCTCCCGGCACCTTCCACTGCCTGAGCGAGCAGCAGAGCCCCCTGGCCGCGGGCGGGGGGGCTGCCTTGTCTGCAGCAGGGCAGCTGTGCCCGGATGCCCAGCTGGCGCCAGGGCCAGGCTCACGCTACAGGCACAGACCGGGCAGCCCTGTCCAGCTCAAGCTGCAGCCACGCCTCCCTGCACCGCTCCAGGGAGCCTGAGCCGACAACGGGAGGGTTGTTCCTGGCCAGGCCAGGCCAGCCCCGCGCTCCCAGGAGGGGGTGGGACCCGGGCTGAGGAGCCAGCCAGCCAGCCCTGCAGCAGGAGGGTGTTCAAGGAAGAGCCCGGGGGGGGGGGGCACCCTACAAGGCGGAGGGGCTCGGGGGCACAGCCGTCATGGCAGCACGCCACCGGCAGGGGGCGCCCTCGGAACAGCCACGCCAGCATGAGAGGGCAATTTCCTCACTCCAAGCGTTGTATCCAACCCGTGGGAATCCGCCATTAGGCCGGGCCTGGCCAGAGAAAGGGGGACTGACCCCTGAGCACAGCATTCACGTTAACTGAGGGGCAAGTCCCACTCCAGGAGACAGACACATAGTGCTTTAAAAGGACCAAGGTCACAAAGCTGCAACCACATCTGAGCCAAGCAGCCAGGAGGAAGAAACGTGACCGATCATCGGCAACGGTTTCTCAGCACTGGCCTGGCCGCTCAAAAAGCCAACGCAAGGAAGGAGGCTGCATTGGTTAAGACGCCAACCTCGTTCAGACGGGAAGTGAAGGCAACTCTTTCTAGGATATAAATTTAAAAAACCTACACAACAAATGGAAGAAAGGGGCAGGTGAAGGTAATGAATATAAATCAGAAGCTCGGAACTGTGGAAACTTGGTAAGGGAAGTCAGGGGACACAAGGAGAAATCTATGGCCAGCAGAGTTAAGGACAATAAGGAGGAGTTGAAGTGCATTAGGACCAAAGGAATCCTGACAATGGTCCTGGTGTGTTACTAGAGGGACATGGTAGAATTCGCAATAAACACGCAGAAAAGGGAGAGGAGGCGTATCAATATCTCTGCTCGGTGTTTGGTAGAAAACACCATGAACACAGTCTCCACCTCCTCCTCCCATGCCACTCCTCTCTCCATCTGGTTTGGTTTTAAAGGTAAAGCAGGAGAAAGGCTTAGTCACTGAATCCGCAGAAAGTACGACACAGTCATTTCAGAGCATAAACCACGTCCACGGCCGTCACCGTCTTCCCTTTAGCACGGTCAGCGTAAGTGACGGCATCATGGATCACATTCCCAAGAAAACTTTCAGCACGCGGCAGGTCCCCCCCTGCTGAGCCAAGCAACCACCAGCCGGCTTGGTAATATCTTCGATATTATCGCAAAGCATCTTCTGAGGGCGTTTCACACCCTGCTCTCGGAGTCCTTTACAACCTTTGCTTCGTCAAGACATACTGCTACTGCCCACAAACTAGTATCTCTGGAGGACGTTGAACAGAAGTTACTAAGGTCAGACATTTTAAAATCAGCAGGTCCAGACAACTTGCACCCAAGTGTTTTAAAAGAGCTGGCTGACGAGCTTGCTGGACAGTTAATGCTGATTTTCTAGAAGTCCTGGAGCACTGGGGAAGTTCCAGATGACTGGAAGAAAGCTAATGGTGTAACAATTTTTAAAAAGGGTAAATGGGATGACTTGGGTAATTATAGGCCTGTCAGCCTGACATCGATCCTGGCAAGATAACGGAGCGGCTGATACAGGACTCGGTTAATGCAGAACTAAAGGGGGATTGTGTAATTAATGCCAGTCAATATGGGTTTGTAGAAAACATCCTGTCAAACTAACTTGATTTTCTGATGAGATTACAAGTTTGATGGATCAAGGCAATAGTGCTGATGTACAGACTTCGGGAAGATATGTGACTTGGCCTTGCACGACATTTTCATCAACAGACTAGAATGCTACAGAGTTATCATGGCCCACATTACATGGATTGAAAGCTGGCTCACTGATAGGTCTCAACGTGGAACTGCATGTGGGGAACCATCGGTGTTTCCGGTGGGGTCCTGCAGGGAGCGGTTCTTGGCCCTTCGCTAGTTAACATTTTTGTCAATGTCCTGGAAGAAAACAAAATCACTGGAAGTCTGCAGATGACAAACATTGGGGCAGTGGCAAATAATGAGAAAAAGTCAGTGATACAGAGCAAACTGGGCTCAACCAGACAATATCAATTTGACTATAGCGAAAGGTAAATGTATCCATCTAGGAACAGCGAGTGTCGGCCGTACTCTCAGGCCGGGGGTTCTGTCCTGGGAACAGGGCCTCTGAACAGGATTTGGGGGTCGTGGTGGATAATCACGGAGCATAAGCTCCGAACAGGACGCTGTGGCCAAACGGGCGAATGTGATCCTGAGATGTATAAAGAGGGAATCTGGAGGAGGAGCAGAGATCGGATTTTGCCTCAGTATCTGGCCCGGGTGTGCCCGCTGGGGAGTCCTGGGTCCAGGTCTGTGCCCACAAGGCCAGGAGGACGTTGATAAATGGCAGAAAGAAGAACAGGAGTACTTGTGGCACCTTAGAGACTAACAAATTTATTAGAGCATAAGCTTTCGTGGACTACAGCCCACTTCTTCGGATGCATATAGAATGGAACATATAATGAGGAGATATATATATATGTTCCATTCTATATGCATCCGAAGAAGTGGGCTGTAGTCCACAAAAGCTTATGCTCTAATAAATTTGTTAGTCTCTAAGGTGCCACAAGTACTCCTGTTCTTCTTTTTGCGGATACAGACTAACACGGCTGTTACTCTGAAACTTGATAAATGGCAGAGAGCTCAGAGCAGAGCCGGGAGATGATGAAAGGGTTAGAAACCTGCCTTGCAGTGACAGGGGCGAAGGGCTCAGTCTGGTTAGTTCCCCCATGAGCCGGCCTGGGGCGAGGGAGCCCAGCCGGTCCCTGCCCCACGGGAACAGATCGTGGGCGATGGGCTGTTGGCTCTGGCAGAGGAAGGTCTAACACAATCCTGGGGCTGGCAGTTCAAGCTAGACAAAGTCCGACGGGAAACAAGGGAGGGGAAGTAACTGTTGGGACAGGTTCCCAGGGGTTGTTAGGGTGGATTCTCCACCCCTGGAACTTCAGCATTGAAGCCTGGACGTTTTCCTCAGGGATCTGCTCTCGGCGATCGGACAAGATGATCACAATGGTCCCTTGCGGCCTTGGATTCTGACAGATGGCTGCCCCCCGTGATCCAGAGCACCCCGCTAGGGCCGCGTCCCCTTGTGCTTCTTCAGGGCTGCCTGGGGGGCGACTCCCGGGAGGCTCATGGGATCAGATGTAGGCGGCTCCTGCCTGCTCATGGGTTTCTCCAGCCTGCTGTGACATCCCCACAGAAGCTTGGCCAGGATCCCATCACCACGGCCTGCTTCGTGAGACCCCCAAGGGAGGGGCAGGATCTGCTTTGGCCGGACGGGGGCAGGCTCGGGCATGGGGGGAAGCAGCATGCTAGACCCTGCTGAGCTATGTGATGGGGGCTCCAGCCATCTCTGCTGCCAGGACCTCACTCCTTTGGCTAGGGCAAGAGTGCAGAGGCCCAGCGCGGGCGTCTGTCTCTCTCGGCCACGCCACGGTGTGAGC
Organism: Malaclemys terrapin pileata; assembly: GCF_027887155.1. Taxonomy (NCBI): domain Eukaryota; kingdom Metazoa; phylum Chordata; order Testudines; family Emydidae; genus Malaclemys; species Malaclemys terrapin. Next base: position 1,273,673 of record NC_071511.1, on the reverse strand, counting down.
ACGGTCTCCAGCCTGCCCCTCGGCTTGCTGGCAGCTGCACATGGAGCCACGTGGGCAGTGCCAGCACCAGTTTCCCTGCCACAGGGCCGCCCGGCACTAGCTTGCAGGGCCCTCCCTCTCTTTTCTAGCGGAGCTGGGTGGGGATCAGCCAAAGCCACAGGCCAAGAGCAAGACCCTACAGCTCCTACTGATGCAGACATGTTGCTTCCCCCTATGGCAGGTCCTTCGAACCTGTACTGACCAGGCCCGAGACCCAGAGGAGCGGGTGCCAGGGCGGAGACTTGCCCCAGCCCTGCCTCCTCCTCCTCGTGAGGACAGAGAAACCATGGCTCAGCACTGGGCCGGAATCCAGAAACCCTGAGAAGCCGGTGCAGCGTTCCTCGGCTGGCAGGGGTCTCCCTCACAGACTCCAGAGCCCCGTGTTCCCCACCCAGCCAGCCAAGGCCACAAGCAGCACACACTGCCAGGCACCCCGTGTTGTGTCTGGACTGCCAACAGCGCGGAAGGCAAAGCCCCAGCCTGGCGAGGGAGCCACATTGCAGTGCGGAGCCAAGGCTGCAAAGCCAACCAAGCGCCAAGGGCATGGCCCGTCCCAGGCCAGACCTGCTGTGTGCTGCGCCCCCATCTCGCTCCAGATGCTCCGGGGCTCGCTCACCTCTGTCAGCAGGGGCTGCGCACAGGCAGTCTGGGTGGGGGGCTCGGCCGACTGGGCTCTACTCTGGGGCCGCGGGGCTGCATTCGCAGGTAGGTGATGGCCAGGTCTTTGCCGTAGGGGCCGCCTCACCCTACACCAGACGACTTGCCTGGGGGTTAGGGTTAGGGGCACAGTGCAGAAATCTGGACAGATCCATGCACCCCGAGCCACGCTGAGTGTCCCGCCTCTGTCCCACAGCGCCACTCTGCACATCAAACTCCTCCTAGCTCAGCCCACAGCTCTGCAGCGTTAGCAGGGCTTCTCTGCCCTCCAGCCCAGCGCACGCAGGCTCGGAGCCCCAGTTCCCCACCTGCCTGGGCTGGCTCTGCCGTGCAGCTCTCGGGCTCGCTTGGAGTGGGGGAGCGTTCGGCATGAGAAGCGGGGCCAGCGGGCTCCTGGCAGAGTCGTGAGCGCAGGCTCCCCCACAGGCTGGGCAGCGGCACGGGCGTGAGGAGCAGCCCAAGGACGGCTGAGCAGAGTGCGGCACACAGTGGCGCGACTACGGCAGAGATGGGGGGTCTGGTGCCTGTTTCCTCGGCCCCTGGCGCGTCATTCCCTGGCGCAGAGAAAGAAGACGGGCACCGCATGGCTGGAACAGCCCAGTTTATTCATATGGTCCATACAGTACACAACGAGGGCCCTTTGCTGCTGTCCTGGCAGGAACTCCCTGGGCCCAGCGCTGGGCGTGCTTTCCCACGGGCCTGTCCCCAGGCAGGCGCAGGGAGACTGGCCCCCACCTCCCACCAGCTCGTTCTGGACTCAGCTGGACCGTGGGACTCCCGGCCGGCACACGGGGGAGAGCGGAGGGGCGAGGCGGGGCAGAGCAGGCAGAACCGCTGCACACTGGGGACTATTAGTCACGAGGCCACAGCCAGCAGGCCAATCGTCAGGGAGGCAGCCAAGTCCAGCGGGCATGAGCCCAAATGACTCTGTGTGATGGGGCCGGAGGCAGCACCACGCCAGCGTGCCAGGAGCAGAGCCCACGGCTAGCACGAGGGAGCGCTCGGCTCAGCGGGAGATCGCTCTGCAGTAGAGGGGACCCACGCAGGGAGGCGCAGCCCCAGCCGCGCTCCGCTGGTCTGCCATTCCGGCTACTTGCACCCCAGAGCACGTGCTGCCGGAGGGCTGCAGCCTGGAGAGTCCCTGCTCCCCAGGAGCCGGGTCGAGCGTACTGCAGAGTGGGATCTTGCAAGGAAGGCTGCCCGGCGAGGGCTCCGTGGTCACGAGCAGGCCTAGTCACTCCAGCACCTCCTTGGCGAGGTGTCCCAATGCCCTGGGCACAGAGCAGCCCTCACCAGGGGGCTGGAACTGTGCAGGGCCGGGCTAGCCGCTGCCCTGCCAGCGCCTATCTCCAGCGGCTCTGGGAGACGAGGGGGTAGAAGACGTTGAGGAAGAGTGCCACAATGGCGGCCATGGTGCCCAGCACAACGTAGCGGAGGCAGCCTTCGTCAGGGTGCTGCCGGGCAGCCTGGCTCGCCGTCTGGCCGCGGGGCCGGCAGGGAGTCCTGGCATGCCTCCTGCCAGCCTCGGGCTCATCTTCGGCCTCCAGTTCCTGCCAGATCAGAGAAGCCTGCGATGTGGAAACCTGCGTCAGCACTTGGGGAGAACATACCGAGCAACCCGCCTCGCATCCCCCACCGGGCGCAGCGTGGCCATGGAGCGGCCAGCCAGCCTCCCAGGCCCCCAGCACTCGCAGCCTGTGATCCAGGCAGCCAGCGGGCCCCGCGCT